>NW_026137592.1:2400000-4800000 GCF_009805555.1 Andrographis paniculata
TGAGAAATCGGCCAACCTAGAAAAACTAAACAAACAAACCCAAAATTGTTATATATTACAATTAAATAAATAAAAGTATATATTTTAATACATAATTAATATGAATTAGTTTATAAAATACAGGGAAATTTAAGGGTGTTTATGTTTAGTGTTTTCAATCTAAGGTGTTTTTTGGTATTAGGTACAAGGAAGCGTGTCGGAAATATTAAATGAAGTTTAGTGTTGAATTTTTGACTTTCTTTTTTGATTTGTGTTGAGCTATTGACTTTGTTTTGTTTTGTGCGTGTATATATTGTAATTTTTTAGATAATGTTATTCGGGAAGCATGTTTGAATTTTTTATGCTTGGTGAACAGAGCTTTAATGTTTATAAATATCAGGTGCCTTTGTGGTGCTTTTGGATGAATGTGTGTTTTTTATGTTAGTACGAGGAATTGTATTGTTAATATAAAAAATAATATTTTTATTAAATTATTACTTTTTGTGAGTGGATATAGCATATATGTTTATATATTGTGTATAATTATGTATGTATAATTATGTATATATATTGTACTTTTTAATAATATTTATAGAGAATTGTGTCAATAAAAAATAGTTAGGTGAACACACTCATCTTTTATTTATTTTGGAGAGAGATAGAAATAGGAGAAAATTGGGTTCACCTTTAAAAAGAATTGGAGAAATAGTTGAGATGAAAAAAAGATGTCAACCTCCACTCAACTGTGAAACAAGCGGACCCATAATTATTTGTATCTTTGGGTTTGTTTGGTTTGTAGCCCAAGCCTGTCTTTTTTACCATGCAATCCGCATGGTTCTCAATAAAAAATAAAGTATTTTCTCTTACAAAATATCAAAGACTATTTAAACAGAAGTTCAAATCAAAAGCTCAAACCCAAACACAAACCAAACATAAATTTCTGTTGATATGAGTTTAGGTTTCTGTTTTTTTTATTAACTAACTCTGTTCTGAGTGAATCTTATCTACTTAATTGGTTAGTTGTTGATGATTCTATTTAATTTTTCCCTGTTTCTTAATATCTTCTGTGCTAATAATTGTTAACATTGATTTGTGTTTCATGTATTATGCAGGACAACACACAAGCAATTAGTAAACAGCAGGCAGATGTTCCATTTGGGCCTGATACAATTCCAGGGATGGAGGCTGAAGTGCAAGTGGCAGTTGAAAAGGATCTTGTGTCACAAGAAGAAGAAGAAGACATGGAGGCACTTCTAGGCACGTATGTATGCCAATTTTGAGTTGTGATTAGAAAGAAGATTTGACATTGAGTTATGAGTTATATGACATACAAGAGGAAATTGTAAACTTGAAACGTAGGTAAGTGCATCCTCTTCACAGAAGGCTGCTTAAAGATAATTCATTAGGTGAGGTTGATCTAGGTGGATAAGTTGGAGAGTGATTGAATATGGGCACTTAGAGGTAGAACTGCTGCCATCTATGTATGTGATAAGATAATACTGTTGCTCTTCAGATCTTGTCTACCATTTATATGATTCCTACAAGTCAGCATGCTTCAGTTTTCTCCATATTATGCTTAGGAACATGCTTAACTTATAATCATATACCCTAATAACCATAAATTAAGATCAAGACATGAGAGTTTCATTTAAGGAGGAGCTCAAATTTGAGTATGATGTTCCAGAACCAAGTAGCTGTCCTGAAAACCCTGATTTTAAGGACCCATTTAAATAACCATAATCAGTTTCTAAGTTAAGATTTAAATATTTCAAATAAATGATATTAGTTGCAGCATATTTTAGTATATTTTTCTATGAATTATTCCAAGGTTGTTATATCATACCCTAAAGCATAGCCATAATCAAAGAAAATTTAGACGTAAGCATTTGTTTTTGCTATGTTTCTCTCTTCAAGAATCGCAAAGCTATAGTGGATGTGAGATTCAACTCATTGCATTTGGATAAAGTAATCTTACATGTAATGGAGTTATAAGTAACACTTCAAGTTGGAATATCCTCCAGTTATATGCATGTAAATTCATCTGTCCTCTATTAATATTCTCTTCCTTATGTTGTGGCTATAAAGTATGAGGAAGTTTAAAATTTCCTAAATCACTACACATCCCACATTACTTGAATTTATAGCTGACTCATTAAGTTACACTGCATGCAGTTATGTCATGGGCATTGGTGAAGCGGAAGCCTTTTCTGAGCGTTTAAGGCGTGAGCTTCAAGCATTAGAAGCTGCAAATGTCCATTCAATATTGGAGAATGAGCCTTTGATACAGGAGGTACTAAGATTTCCATTTTTTTGGAAGATGAGTAGAGTAATTTTATGTATGCATAGATAGAATAATAGAATATGAAGGAATCGGAAAGAGAGGAAGCATCTACAGCCAAACAGAAAAATCAAAGATATATTTCCTACTACAGTGTTTGCACATATAGGTCTTTTGCTATTTTCATGTGCTTCATATATTGACCTTTTACCTTATTAGTTTACCCCTTAAAATATAAATAAATAAATGATGCGTATCCCTACAAACTTAGCTTCTAGGTGAGACGTCATTTACATCATCTAACATACTTGTCAAAAGAACTTAATAAGTCGCCAACGGTCTGTATATTTTGTTTCAACATTTTGCAGCACTAGGTGATGTCAGTCTTCTGAGAGTTACGGAACAACTATAAAGATTAAAGAGGCTTGTCTTTTTTGATAAGGTCTCCCTTTATATATTTCTTCAGTCATGTGAAGCAACGTATTTAAGGTGGACGTGAAAACTGCCTGAATAACCACTGATATGTATAATGGAGGCTCTGAGATAAAAAGATTAGTAGAACATAATAGAAAACTGCCTTATATTAAGTATTATTAGTTTGGTAATTATACATGAAGAATCGAATTTTACCATAAGTCTAAGATGGATCAATCAATGCAATCAAATCCTGATTCTTTTGATATAAATATATTTCCAGATATCCTAACATTCTAATTCTTTTCTTTTGAAGGACACAGGTTTTTAAGGACTTCCAAACAAATAAGTAAAATATACACTACCTTTTATGTTTATCATCATTGTGCTTATGTGGGACTGCATGAACTATAAATATAAAGAGAGACAATAGACAGTCCTTTGCAATAGAAACTAGCAATCAACTATCAAATGCACCAAAAAAAAAAAAAAAAATGAAAAAAAAAGAAGCAAATTGATAGATCTTGGAGAGCTACAAGTTTAGTGATTACATCAATTTTCCTTAAATTGTACAATATTTGGACTGACTCTGCTTTGAAAGAGGCGGACATATTGTTGGTCCAGACAATCTGTGAATGTGGATAGTTTGTGGTAGAAGAAATTCTTGGAGAAACTTATTATCCAAAGCTACTGCACCATGTTAGAGTTAGAGATGATGTGTTTTCATTAAATTATTTATCAAGTTAATTGTTGTATGGAATAGATGTAAACATAATATGAAATTAGTATGGTTCTAAAAGTGTTAAGTAGGAAACAATAGATGTGTTCAAGTCTATAATTTTGATTGATCACATTATGAAAAAGTTACATTTACGTCCTACTATTTTAACAAAATCTGTGGTGATGTAAAAACCCAAGGAAATTTATATGGAAATATTGAGGATGCATCCTGATAATGAGATGATCATTCAGGGGGTGATCCTAATTGACCAAGATTTGTTTCTTTCACCTTTAGAGCTTTGTTTGTAATCCTGTTTGGATTAAGCTACAGTTTTAGTTTCTTCCTTTTGCAGGTATTACAGGGAATTGAGATGGCTGCTAATTGTGTTGAAGACATGGATGAATGGTTAAGCATTTTTAATGTTAAACTGCGGCACATGAGAGAAGATATAGAGTCGGTACTGATTTTCTGAAATTTCTACTTTTCAAGGTGCATTGTGTGCTGGAGTGATTTTCCATATAAGCTCTTGTTTTTTTTTTTTTTTTTTACTTATACTTTCTGCATTCGTTTGCTTCCATTTTCTTGAATTATTGCTACATGAATTGAATATGTTCCATATATTTTTATATGATTGAAAGCATAATGTTGAGATTATGCTGGTGCTTTTGTTGCATCCTGTTGGTTTATTCTGTTTCCATATGCAGATTGAAACGGGGAACAATAAGTTGGAGACAGAGTCTGCAAACAACAAAGCATTAATTGAGGAACTTGACAAGCTTCTTGAGAAACTACGAATACCATCTGAGGTGTTTCCATATGGTTTTATGGGGGATTGTTCTGATAGACACTGCGTATATTTGTTTTCTGCAACATGGTCTTCAAAACTGGCATTTTAATCAAACAAAAGCCTCTATACTCACCATTTTGGGTTTTAAAATATATGTTTGATTCTTTAATGCAGTATATAGCGTGTTTGAGTGGGGGATCATTTGATGAGGGTAATATGCATGAGAATATTGACGCCTGTGAGTGGCTAGCCAGTGCTTTACGAGAACTTAAAGTGCCCAAGTTGGATCGGATCTATGCGAATATGAGATCCGTATGTATGCCATTCATTTGAATTTACTTTTGTTACTTTATTGCGGACATTTTATTATTGTTATTATGGATCTTATTCATATTGTAGGATGAGTTAAATTAACAATCTCTTTAAGCATATTGTGTACAATAGTTTCCTTTATTGACATGTCTTCAGATAGATGGTTATGTGTCGATCGATATCTCGAGGTTAGGAATTGTGAATTATTAGAATGCTTTGATTTGTTTACCAAGATGTTGGAAGTTAATTTTGTTTTGTTATGGTTTTTTTTTTTCATCCTATTTTCTTTTGCAGACCTATACATGTTGTCTTGGTGCTCCAAATGAATACACGATTATTTATCTTGGTCAAGTAGAGTCGTTAAGGAAAACTAATAATATAATTTAGGCCATATGTTTGTGGAAACCTGCTCTATATGACATGAATTTCCTATTCCTGTGGAATTCGATTGAAGTAGAACGGTTAATTATAAATAGGTAGACGCCCTAGACTTAATGGAAATGATTTCTTGGCGTGAATTCATGTGAACGTTAAAACTATGAAAATTGAAATCTTGAGCAAAATCCTATTTTCTTGAAACAAAGGTTACTAAGAGAGAGAGAGAGAGAGAGAAAGGTGTAGAAGAGACTCAGAGATGGGAACTAGTAGTGGAGGTATCTTTCCATTAAACATATGAAGGATAAGAATATCGATTCATACTATATGGACTGATCAAATGACCACATCTCTATCTTCTCTTTTCTTTTTTCTTTTTTGGCATAAAAAAGTGGAAAAAATGATGTGAAAAGAGTTGAATATTCATTTATTAAATATTTTGCTTGGTGTTTCATAGATCTTTCAAAGCATGGCTGATTGCATAAGAACAGATCTAGTCCTATTCCCTGTTAATGTGGAAAAAGAAAAAGAAAAAAAAATCATAGTAAGAGGCGAATTGTTGACTTTAAAAACTTCAAGGGTTCAAGTTCCTCTATGTCTAGGAAACTTATTACTGAGCGATACAGTTGTGACATGTCCAACAGCTGCAGACATGCATTTATTCTTCCTTTGTTCTTCAAGAGAAAAAGATTGAAAAGGCATTCAATTTCTCCCTATCTTGAAAATGATTCAGGTTACAGAGAAGCAATCTGAGCTCGATAGGCTGAAGTCCACTTTTGTTAGAAAAGCAACTGAGTTTCTTGGGAATTATTTTGCTAGTTTGGTGGATTTTATGTTAAATGATAAGAGCTATTTCTCTCAGGTATTGTGATTTTAAATGGTTTCCAGCAGATAGTATTCTCAGCTAAGGATATTGTACTATTTTATCTTGTTATTTGCTTGGAGTATTGTAACAGCGTGGACAATTGAAGAGGCCTGATCACGCAGACCTTCGTTACAAGTGCAGGATATATGCTCGTTTATTGCAACACTTGAAGGTAAAATGAAGAGTTGGCTTTATAACATGGCCGTTTGATATGATTGTCTGTTTTTTTTCCAGTACTTGAGATATGCTTCTCTCTTTTTATTTTACTTGCAGAATCTTGATAAGAATTGCTTGACCCCTTTAAGGAAGGCTTACTGCAGTTCTATGAATTTGCTTTTACGTCGGGAGGTAAGGGAATTGGTGTCATCCTGCAAAAACCCATTGCTAATTTCCCAGCTCATCGTTTTTTCTTTTTACCTAAAGAAGATAGATATTGTCTTCAAATTATGTTTGTTTTGGTGATAATACTGCTAGATGAAAATGATTGTGCCAATACGAACAAGTTTTGGGTTTCAAGAGTGAGATCAGAAATGCCAGTTTCAAACAAGTTTTGGCAAATGTAATGCTGAGGAAAAAACTTTTTGATCAGTATAGTGTGAAGAGTTCTTATAATGCATTACCCGGTTAATTTCCTTTTTTTTTTTTTTTGTATCCCTTAGACTGAGCACAAGTAATGTTGAATATGCCCCATAAATATTTATTATGAAAACTTGTTGAAAGGTAATGTTATTACTTCAAAATTTATTTTCATACTAACAAATTTGTAGTAAGTAGGTTGCGTAGAAAAATATTAGTGGTAGAGGGATCACTTATATGAGAAGAAACATGATAATTTTTTGGAAGGGAAAATATACTTAGATTAGAAACTAGAATTATCGAATTTAGATCCCAGGAAATGGATAAAATTTATGGGGCTGCAGAAACACGATAATAAATAGAATGATAGAAACTTATTTTCGTAAGAACGAAGGAATCATCTGGTGGATAATTATTTCCTCCCCCCCAATTACAAATGGTATTAGCGTCGTCCATTTACTTTTTATTGCAAGTGTATATGAATTATTTAACATAATGCTTCTTGTTATTATACTTCAGTTTTTAATTTAAGCATTGAAAAATGAATCGCAGATCTCTTTTAATGAGCACCTTAAAATATTAAATATTCTGAGTAACAAACAAAAAGAAAATGGATAATTGGATATAATGAATATGAAAAATAGTTTTATCCAATATTTAGAAGCTAAGCTAAATTATTCTGACTATCTAGACTTTTAAGACAACCATTTTATCTAGAGTGGAGTAACATAAATGACTGTTGACAAACTAGAATAAACTTGAAATCTTTGTAGCTATGTTTTACCCCTGAATAAATCAGAAAATATTTGAAAAAGTTAGTCAACAAGCCCATAAAATCTTTATGCAACTATCTTAGAAAGATACTCTTAAATCAACACAAGGAGAAATAAAAGGTACGATAATTGGATGGAGTAGAAGTGAGAAAACAATATTGATTTCACGAAATTTTCCCTTTATCCTGATATGAATGAATTGGAATTCTAAAGATTTCTAAACATTTTGTTTCGTTAAGTAATTTCATTTGCACAATCATGTGCTTTCCCTATGTCTTATGCTGCAAGAGTGACATCCTTAAGGCTCATTCAGCTTGATATTTGGTGTATAGAATGTGGGGTTGCTATGTTCGGAACATAATCATATATGTGTATATGTGTTGTAAATGAGATCATCTACTCATACACGCATATTATTTGTTGCACTCTGTATTCTAGATATGGTTGTTTTTTGTCTCTAAAGTGAACAGTTGGGTAATGTTCAATGCATGCAGGTTGGCGATTAATCTGTTTCATTAGTTTCATATGCTTTTATATACTATTAGTACATGACATTAAAACTCTTGAAAATTTATTTTCATTTCATGCAGGCTCGTGAGTTTGCAAATGAACTCCGTACTAGTACAAAAACACCTAGAAATCCAATCGTATGGTTTGATGGTTCTGCTGGATCTAGTCAGAAAGAAACCAATATAGATACTTCTGCTCTTTCTGAGGCATATGGACAAATGCTAACAGTCTTTATTCCGCTCCTTGTGGATGAGGTGAGATTAATTGGACATTTGAATCTTCTACATTAATATTTCTTTATACAAGCATTACTTTTCATGAACTGCAGAGTTCATTTTTTGCACACTTCATGTGCTTTGACGTTCCATCTCTTGATCCTTCTGGAGGCCTTCCTAGTGGAAACAAATCTGATGATGATGACGATTTAGGCATCATGAAAATTGATCAAGGTGATTGCTCTTCATAGTTTTACAACACTCCCTTTTGGCTGCTTGGATGACATTAATATGCTTCCTTGTAATGGTAGGTAAAGGAACTGGGGATCTGGCGGCATTGAATGATTCTCTTCAGGATTTACTTGATGGAATACAAGTATGTTGGATTCAAAACTTCCTGCTACTATTTATTTTTTGCAACTAGACATATATTGGTACTGATTTTTATTTTTTTTCCTTTTCATTCTCTTGCGGCTGTTAGGAAGATTTCTATTCTGTGGTTGATTGGGCCTGCAAGATTGACCCTCTGCGTTGTATATCAATGCATGGAATTACTGATCGATATATCTCTGGTCAAAAAGCTGATGCAGCAGGGTTTGTGCGTATTTTGCTTGATGACCTGGTTAACAGAGTTTCTTCGCAATTCGGTCGTGTAAGTTATAATACTCTAGGATGATAAAACTATTCTTAGTGAACATTAGGAAGTTTGGTTCCCTAGACAGATGGAATTGAATGTTGAAAAACTGCTTGGGTTGGTGAATTTTTTGCTGTATTAACTAAAATGAAATCTTACTAGTTCATAGTTGTTCAATTGAAAGAAAATTTGTAGAAAGTATGGTAATAAGTTTGCAGATGAAATTGACGTGATGTGCACATCTATGCAAGCATAAATTATTTCCTTATCTGTTGAGTGAGTATGCTATTCACATAAACTATTTAATCTAAATGTTATGCAGTTTGTTGATGAAGCTTGCCACCAAATTGTAAGAAATGAGCGGAACGTTCGGCAGGTGGGGGTCTTGGCTTATATCCCGAGGTAACAGGCTTGAAATGCTTATATTGTCTCTATAATATTGGCTATATCTTGTTTGGATGTACTGTCAACTTCAGTGAAAAATTAGTAATTATTTATCACTGTTTATTTGCTTAAAGTAAGAAATATCCGTCCCAGCATTAATACCAAGCAGAAAATGTTGTTTAAAGGTTCTTTGAATTTTGCATTTGCCTAGGTGATTGGTAATGTATATTTTGCCTGTCTTTTCGTTTGCTAAATATTGTGTGGTTGGTTAATGACTATTTCTGTTTTTCGTATCGTATAAGATGTAAAGCTTCTGTTGGAATGGATGAATGAACACTATCACATGCAAGGGGCTAGGAGTGTTCATCTTGCCTTAACCTTGTACAGAGAATTTTTTTTTTATTGACAGTTGAGATTCAACATGGGATCTCTGTGCTTTGCATATTAGAGTACTCACATATCACCTAATCAAATAGCTATACTCTATCAACCTCAATCATCTATTTCATGAGAAAATTAATTTGATTTCTTGTTTGTCTAGAGAGATTCTATGCATCTTGGGACATCACATTTGATATCATTCCCTTGATGTTACACCAAGCCACGCACATTGCTATACTCTCAGGATGTTTTTGGTTTTAGCCATGATGATGTTACTTTCTTTAAAATTGGAGATCATAGAATAACAAATCATGGTGATGCCACAAGTTCTTTCTGTGCAATTTGTAAAAAAATACGTGCTCCCTCATCTGGAGAGTATTTGCATTGAATTGCTTCTTACAATCTGCAAACCTTGTAGAATTGTGTTAGAAAGGTTTTCTATATTTCTAAGATTTACCATTGTAGCCAACTCTTTTGAGTAAGATATATAATTCAAAAGTTATTGAAAATATTTCTTATAAGAACCAAACTTAAATATGAGAAGTGGCGGAAGCTATACAAAGTTTTGAGAACTATTACCCCAAGTACTCCATCATTTCAATGCTTCTAAAAGATTTGAATCACGTCTCACACTCCTCACCATAGTTTTATGAGTTTATTCAGAATTTTGGAGTTAATCACTATGTACTAGTCTGTGGTAATGGATATAACAAAATAGGGATGGGTCAGTTAAGCTTGAGTTTTCAACCTAGAACGGCTGACTCTCTTGATTTCAGACTTATCATGTAAAGAAAAATTTTTAGAATGCAGCTCAGTTCACATATTGACTTTGTAAAGGCATCATGCTCATTTACTAATTAGTCTTATAAATGAACTGCAACTACTATTTACTTGGTGCTTTTTCTCTGTTATTGCACCTAATGAATTTACCTTCTGGATAGATTTGCTATTCTTGCAACCCGTATGGAGCAGTACATACAAGGGCAGTCGAGGGAATTGGTTGATCAGGCTTACACAAAATTAGTGAGTGAAAATTTAACACTTGAGCATGCTTGTATTGGTAAAACGTTTTTATCTGAACTTGATTTGATTGTTCTTCTCATTAATATTGCATTTTAACTATGTAAGCTGCATTATGATGTCATGTTTACTGTCCTGACTAAAAACCATGCTGAGTCTAGCTGTATATATATATATATATATATATATAGCAGTATCACATAAATGGCTTAGCATGATTAAAAAGACTAAAGTTCTTGAATGTCAATCCCTCCTTCAGATTCAGTGTTAGCTGGAAATTTTTTATTTGGTTACTGAAACTTATTGCATGGATAATGGCTCTGTAGAAAATCAGTTTGGGTTGTGATATAAATTATGGTATCAGTTTAGGTAACTTTTATCTAAATTTTTAATATAACTGTTGGATACACTCGCCTCTATGTGAAAAAACCGAACAGCTTTGTTCTCTTTGAATATATATATATATATTTTTCAGTAACCTTACTTTGTAATCTCACAGTTTTCAATGAAAGCATACCATTTTTCCATACAAATCACTGGATCTAACAGTTATTTTACAAAAAAACCAAAATACAGACACAAAAACAAACCCAAGGTTTGACTCAGTAATGGTTTCATGTATGATATGTGGTTTGATTTTGATGTGTTTGTGGATGTGCTAGCATCTACCTGCTTCTGGACCTCCAAAATGGCATGTTACCTAAATAATTATATATATATATATATGTGTGTGTGTGTGCATATATATTTATAAGATTGTTATTCATGGTTTATATATGGTTATATATACTTGGTAGTTGAGATGTGATGATATTTCTGAAAAACTTGAAACCCCAATATCGCAGGTGACTATAATGTTCATGACATTGGACAAAATCGCTCAAGGAGACATGAAATATGTCGATATTATGCTATTTGAAAATTATGCAGCATTTCAGAACAGGTATTACCACCTTTATATATATATAAAATGCTGGTATATGTTATATTTGGCTAATATTCATTTTAGTATCATCTGTTCTCCTAATTACTATATTCACAAGGTCGATTAATTTGCAGTCTATATGAACTGGCCAATGTTGTACCTACTCTAGCGAAATTTTATCATCAAGCAAGTGAAGCTTATGATCAAGCATGCACACGATATATAAATACAGTTATTTACTTTGTAAGTACCTATTTTCAGATTTTAGCTATGCTTCTTCAATCTTTTACATTACTATAAACAAAAAAATTAATAAATAAAATCCTATGCTATCAGCCCCTTCTTTGAAATTGCCCTGGATGCACAGATCTAACTGGAAATCTTTAAATATAAGTATGGGAATATATGATATATGTATTACTGTACACCACACTTCTCTCTATCAACCCCCCTTCAAGCCTATGACAAGAATAGGCTTGTCATAGTGATTTTTGAGGACACATCATTGCACCTTCAAAATGATCTATTTCTGACGTGTTAATTTTATTTTTTTTCCTTTTTTATTGACTTGCAGCAATTTGAACGGCTATTCCAGTTTGCTCGCAAGATAGAGGATTTGATGACCACCATGAATGCTGAAGAGGTTAGACACTAATGATATTGTATATACATCTTCATTCTTTTCCTAACTATGAGAAAGGAAGTCTAGAATAAAGTTTTATATGGGGGCTCTATGTATTTCAGCTGCTTGTCCGATGCATTCAATGTTTTTCTAGTATTGAAGTAAAGAGCATTTCCTAACAAGCACAATTTCCTCATAGATTTCCATGACAACCAAACAACACCCAAAAATCACATGAATGCTTTAGACTAATTTTCAAATCTTGTACCCATAATTATGATTTCATTCACCTCTCTGGTAATTCCTTGCCCTTCTTTTGACTGAGAGAACTCGAATTCCTGTATGAGTTTACAAAGGAATTGCCCTCACTATATTGGAAAGAGTATTCGAGCTACTAAGGTAAATTCTCTTATGCTGTTCCGAAACAGTGAACAAACAGAACCACAGGAACTGTAACAAAATATGTGAAAATGCAATTGTCAGAATAAGCTGCATTTAGAAATGTCAGTTTGATGTATACACCTTTATGCTTGTAAAACCTAAGCTGGATTACCATCTTGTTGTTTAACCGATTCCATGTTGATGTCTGATGTTTATTTTTCTCCCGAGATTTATGTTTAACTAACATGGAAGTAAGAATGTAGCATGGAAAATTTGCAGATCCCTTTCCAGATTGGAATGTCAAAATCAGATCTCCGGAAGGTTGTAAAATCAAGTTTATCTGGGGTATGACAAGTTACTGACTATGGGTAATTTGTATTTGCTTGAGTTCATTATTTTTGCTGAAAATAAATAAATAAATGTCGATGTTTGTAGGTTGACAAATCTATTACCTTGATGTACAAGAAAATCCAGAGAAATTTGACCTCCGAGGAACTGCTGCCTTCTCTATGGGACAAGTGCAAGGTAATCATTTAATCGTCAACATTATCTTGCACTCAAATAATTACTTACATACTACAGAGAATTAAGTGCTTAAGTGGGGTACATAAATTGAATATGTTAAGATGAACATCTTGGAAACAGGATCCAATTATATTGGTCCTAAACTCACCTCTGAACACACAAATAATTCCTTCGTAGACTAATTTCTAATGATCTTTCAAGTTCGAAGAAAATATATATATACCTTTTGAACTAATTCAATTCCTTATCATGGTGCGGCCTTAATCCATTAGTTTTCTTTGCATTAAGAAAAATAGTATCACTTCAGATGACAAAACACTTGGGACTATAGATAGGACATTGCAAGTAGTTTTGTTCCTCCATACATGCTACCTTGTGTTGTTTGAACTATATATATATATATATATAGAGAGAGAGAGAGAGAGAGGCTGTTGGTCTGGTGTCTTATACTCTCTTTCTCTCTTGTGTGCCTGAATATCTATCTCTGTCCTGATTTCGGCAGAAGGATTTTCTTGAAAAATATGACGTGTTTACTCAACTGGTAGCGAAAGTTTATCCAGCGGAGACCATCCCGGCTGTAACGGAAATGAGAGATATATTAGCTAAAATGTAGAGAGAGAGAGAGAGGACAGTGAAGCAAGCCATTCATCATCCATTCATGTTTAGTTTTTGGTCTGTTTTTTTTGAGGTGGTTGGTGCGACTCTATTACCATTCTCAATCCAATTTAATTTGTTCTTTTATCTTTAGGTCAGTGAAGAAGCCATTTTGATGGCATGAATGAATTTGCTTATATTTTGGATCATTGTTAAACTTACTGTTTAAGTTGAAAGCAAATTTGGGTCTGCTATCTTTACTGTTTAGGTTTTCTTCATCTATTTATTTTATTTTTAAGATGGGATTGGAATATTTGAGAGTATTTTGATAGATATTATATACTCATAATTCTAATCAATGTAATGCTTGCTTTGCTGTTAAATATAAGGTAAAATCACTCATGCAGAAGGAATTAAATATTCTTTATTGTGTTATTAGTATGACGAGCTTTGATTAATTTCTTCTTTAATCAATCAAAGTAATTATATTTCCAATGCAATAGACTCTTTGTGGAATAGTACTTTCTTTTAACGATTTCTTTCTATCTATTTACTATGCAATTTTTACATTAAGTAGAAATATATAATATTATTTCAAATTACTATGCAAACTACATATCAAATATAAATTTAATCGTTCAAAAAAAATAAATGATCATATAAACAAATAATAAAAACAATTTTTTAGAGAAAAGAAAAAATAAAGAAGATATTTAGCTTGAAATTGGAACACTTCAATTTCAATGGGTCTAGATATATTATTTGATAAAAAAAAAAATGTGTTTGTATTTTTTACAAAAAGAACACAATTCTCATCTCCTCATTTTTCTTGGAAAAATATTACAAATTTTAATCATAATTTAAATTTCTTTTTTAAATAAAATTAAATAAATATTATAATTTATAATTATTTATATTATACTGCAATTATTTTTACTAATATAATTTTTTTAATAATTTTACTAGTGACTGAGTATATAAGAATTAATAAGTGTCTTTACTTTATATTTTTAGTTTAAAATGCTTTTCTACACTAAGTATAAGCAAAATGTTAAAACTCTTATTTGGTGAACACACCAAACATATTTTTATAGTGAATATAATATTTTCTCAATAACTTGACAATTTATCAATTTTTCTATTTTAGTCCCATAAAAAATATTTATTTATTATTATTTTTAGTAACTTTATACCATCGCCTAACAAATTAAGGATTTCCCAATGGTTCAAAATCAATTATAAATTAACTAATTAATTAAGTCTGTTTTATTTATTCACAACAAAACAACAGTTTTATAATGGTGCCTCCTGGGATATTTTTATTTTATCCACTGCCTCCCTAGATAAGGTAGGTAGGGGTAGGGTATCCACACCACATAGCCCATCCCACAATACTTACTTCTCTCTCTTTCTCACATTAGCAACAATGGCCATGGCACCTCCTACTTCATCTAATTTCTTCCCCCATCTAATAATGCCCTCATCTCTTCTTCCTCCCACCCCCAACCTCCTCTTACCCCCCACCCCCACCCCTACCCGGGCTTCCAAATCCCCTCATCATCAAACCACAACACACCACAACACACATTCTACACATCCAATAAATCAATCGAATACAAGAACAAACATACCTGAAACAGGTTGCAAAAAAATGCCCTGTGAGCCGATCCCCGAATCCCTGCCAAGAACTCAACTTACAGAGCAGCAGCTGAAACCAAAACAGGACATGATGAAGAACAAGAAGAAGGCAATTAACAACAAGAGAGTAGCCGACGAGAAGAAACCTACGAGCATGGCGTATCAGAAGCTTAGGTCATTGAGCAAAGAGGCCAAGGAAGCTGGATATGTACCTGATACGCGCTACGTGCTCCATGATCTCGACCAGGAGGCCAAAGAGAAAGCCCTGCTTTATCACAGCGAGAGATTAGCTATAGCTTACGGCCTCATCAGCACACCTCCAGGCACCACATTGCGCGTCATAAAGAACCTCAGAATCTGCGGGGACTGCCACAATTTCATCAAGATCTTATCCAGCTTTGAGAAACGAGAATTCATCGTAAGAGATAATAAGAGATTCCATCATTTCAAGGATGGCAAGTGCTCCTGTAGAGACTTTTGGTAGAGAATTGTTACTTACTCTAACTTACCAGTGGCGTTGTGGCAAGAAATGTAAATCCTACTGTGGAAATATTGATTCGCATATGTATAAAACTGAGCCATATTCTGTCTAAGTCAAAAACACCAAAAGCAACAGCTGATCAAGAAAATTGATGTATTTTGCCATAACACCAGTTGTTTTTCCCTGATTAAAGAATATTTTTTAAAATGAAAGAATTCGGGGGTTCTCAAGAAATATGATCACTACAATGCCTTGCTAGATGTATGTATCAGAATTATGTATATATGTGTCAATAGTTCTCGGAAACAGGCCTGGATGGAAAAAGCCTCAGTAAAAATGTTAGTAAGGACCAGAGACAAACAACACCGAGGACGCGGAAAACCACGATCAAGGAAAGCAACGCTTGCCTCCTGTTCAAAACTGCATTTGTAACAGTAGCATTCCTCATCCCAAATAATAATGTCTCCATATAACTGGTAGCCCTTGTCAACTGATATATCCTGTAGATCTGAGGAGATATACCGATCTCTTAGAATGTACTGGCATTTAAAGGAGGAAAACACAAATATCAACTTAAAGTAGCTTCTATTACCTCAAACATGATCGGTACTAGAGGCCAGCAGGCTGATCCATTGTGTTCAACTATTCTCTCAAAAGCAAATTGTGCTAATATACCAAGCATGAAAGGACCCACTGCCACTAGTGATGATAATCCAACTGCTGGCCAAGTAACATAAAGAGCAAACAAGGGGAAGATGAACTTAATGCCTGTAGTGAAAAATGTAGATGCCAAATATCCCTGTAGGCCTGTGATAAGACTCCATCTCTTTTGGCTAAACTGGAGATATGGCTTTTGAACACGATCGGTCACATGCAGGAAAATAGTAAGCCCAACATAAAAGATGGCCTCAGTTGAAAAGGATGAAAGAATTTCTGCACCAACAGAAACCAGTGAAACTAAAGTTGTGATGTTTGATATCAGTAAAGAGATGATCTAGAGAACAAGACCCAATCATAAAATGTCCTTGTATATACAACATACTCCATAACACATAACAGAAATCAACTCAAACTAGTTTTGATTATTCTCCTAAATATATAGGATAAGGAAATAACAAAATTATAACAATAGCGATATAACTAATGAACAGAACATTAATGTAAGAGCTTGACAAGTTAAGAAAAAATACTAATCTTATTTCTTAAATTCTGTTAAAATAGAGTTCAATGTTCTTTTGGAGATTTTTCAAAACTTCTTAATTATGCAATGTTAAGATTCGCAATAAAAATCATTTACTCTCGTAAAACATAACATCCAACTACTATTTGAATAAAAAAAGCAAACACAAATGCAAACTAACTGCACCCTAAATGTGCACCAATTTTCATATCGTGCAGTGAATTTTCTCAATAAGTTTTCTATACCTAATGGTCCTGACATGTTTCCATAACTAATGGTTTAGGTATGATGTTTTGGGAGAAAACTAAAGTATATTTATACTCATAAAGAAACTAAAAAATCTCAAAGAAAGCAGAGCTCAAATGTCGCGCATCCAGATTTATTTAAAGAACACGAAGATATAGTATATCTTTTTTACCGTCAAGAAGATTTACAACCATTTAAAATATAGAAGAATCTTACCTGCAAAGGTCTCATTCCTGAAAGTTTCGTAGATAGCAGGAGCAACGAAGAATGGGGGACCAACCACAGCCGAAACAAGAGCAAGAGGTGCCAGTATCCAAAGTAGAGAGCCAGTATTTTCCTTGAACGGCGATGAAACAAGTTTATCTTCCTCGATCGACTCGTGACTCAATCCCCCGAAGGAAACAGAGCCCGATTTCCCACGATATGGTTCGTCGGACCGATTTCTCGCATCAACACGAAAATTCAATCGCCTTGATGAATTCAAGCTAGCAGGGCGTAACAAAATTCCACTCCTCAAAGATTGCGAAAGAGCTGGAAAATATATATATATATATATATATATAATTCGCATTAACTTAAAAAGGTGAAGATTATCCAAACAGCGAAATAAATGCGAGAGAAGGAAAGGAACTTACATTCGAGGTGAACTTGAAGTCTGGGAATCTGCTGGAACAAGGCGCAAGGATTTGGACGATGTTTGACCTAAAGACGAAAAACATTTCCATTAGTCAATCACACAGCAATTCAACAAGACAGTCGGAAATCTAGGAAGGAAAACTACCTGAAGAAATTGCAAGTTCCGTAAACGGGGAGGCGGAGACTGATTCAGAGCGAAAACAGTGGCGGATTGCAGCTCCATTTTCGCGGAGGTGGAGTGAGAGAGAGTGAGATAGCACAAATAGTTGGTTAGGGTTTTGAACGGTCCACTTAAACCCTTCCATTGCCGCCCTCCGCCCTCACTATTTCTTTAAATGCAATTAACCCTTATTCATTTATTGAAAATTAGCTAAAATAATTAATTGAAATTTTAAAAAATTATAATAATAAATAAATACTAATAAATAGATATATATATATATATATTTAAGGTGTGTTTGGTTGGGAGTATGGATTTTGAGTTGGAATTTGAACAGTAAAAATTTTGAATTTAAATAGTTGTATAATGTGATATAAATAGGCGTTGACGTGATGTTTTGAATGTAAAATTGATTTTTAGTATAATATAAAAAATAAAAAATAGGTGTTTGATTTGATGTTTTTGAAAAAAAAAATTGGATGAATAGTATAAATTCAATCCAATCCCCCAAACAAATTAATATTTCTTCTAACTTATTGTAATTTATTTTTCAAAATATCACAATTAATTAATATAATAAGCGTATTTATTAAAATTACGTTAAATTTAAATTAATACATATTTTATGAATAGAGTAAATTATTGAAGATTATTTTTAAATCTATGTAAACATACTAAATAATGCTCCGTTTATATAAATTGCACAAAATCTGAAATTGCGGTCAAATCCCTTATAGTTGTAAAACTGTTTTAAACTCATTTAAAAAATTATGTGTCTAACCCTTGCGGTCCTTATTTAAGTATTTGTCCTTATGAATAAATTTTAAAATTTCAATTTCTAAACCCCTAATACCATTATATTCATTTTCCTTATATTTAGCCTAAAAAAAATAGTAAATATACTCAAAATAGTTATTTTTTTAGGTTTTAAAAGTTTATTTTAAGAAAAATAAATATATTTATAATTTTAGAGGTTTAGATATTAAAATTTTAAAATTTATTCGTAATTTGGACGCATTTAGATCGTTAAATAAAGACCGCCGAAAAAGTTAGACGTATAGTTTACGAAATCACGAGAAAATTTGACACAATTTTATAAATATAAGACATTTGGTGCAATTTCGTGAAACTACCGATGAATTTTGTGTAATTTAGTTTTTTAAATACAAAATTTAAATCAAATACAAACTCAAAGAAACAGAAACCCTGAGCAAAAACATTTTGAACATTATTGTCAGTTCCACTGCAATATTGCATATTTATTACTCTCTCCATCAGTATGTCACTTTTTTTTCTTTTTAAATATTACACACTTTAATCTCATTTTAAATTTTTTAATTTTATTTTTAATTAAATTAATTAGTTATTTTTATAATTATTTATATTAATACATTCTTAATTATCTACAAATTACACCCCTCTTAAAATACCGTGTCTACAGTGTATAGTACGGAGGGAGTAGTTTTTTATTTTTATATTTTAAAAAGTTAATATATATTTTTAATAAAATAATAACATCTTCTACACTTTGTTAAAAATAAAGATCATTTGTGTAGGCCCCATAATGTTGGGCCTGAATTGTTTGTTAACAGGCCTCGCCAATTTGGCTATTAACGTATTGTACAACATATATTTAATTTTGTATTATTTAAAATCGATAACAGTCGAGCTAAAAAATATATATTTATTTTTTTGCGCAAAATTTAAAAAATAATAAGTGTAAAGATAATTTAGCTCTTTGTTTTTTTGTTTTTTTTTTTTTTTATGTAAAAGCAATAATACGATGGTAAAGTAGAATTATTGCAAATATTTTTAAAATAATTACTTTGTAATTTAACAATTTAAAATAAAAATATGTACATTTTGTGTGTGGACGGAGATAGTACTAATTTTTTTTAAGAAGAAAGTTTCACTCAAAAATCATTAACATTATACCACTCTCATGTTTATATGTTATATCCAAATATTTATGGTGTGCTTCTTTCGATGTATTTGAAAAAAAAATAATTTGAATTTGATATGAAATTTGAGTTTGATATGAAAATAATGTTTAATGGGATATTTTGTGAAAAAGAAAATATATATATTTTTTAAAACGCAGAGTTTAAATAGTAAAATTTGGAAAAATTATGCTAAACAAACATACCCTTCATATCCATGGGCTAATTTTTTTTTTTTTCATTTTCATAAATAATGCAATAAATTCAAAATATTTTAAAACCCTACTCATTAATTAATTACCATATTGGATCACAAACTCCTCTTTCATTTCATCTATGTGAATTTTACACTAGTTCATTCAAAGTTTTTTTTTTTTTTTTCTATTATTATTATTTTGAATTAATTTTTTAATATTCACCATAGAATTTTTTTCTAGTTCATTATTAACAAATAGTAACGAATTTGTCATTAATTTTTTCACTTATCCTATTATTTTATTATTAACTATTCAATAAATTTCCTATAATATACTCATTTTACTTTTTTACCGTAAAATATTATTACTCATTCCGTAGTTTGATTATATACTCAAATATTTGCACACGAATTTCAATAAAAGTGTCTAATAATTATTATTTTTTATTGTAAAAAAAAAAAACAAATGTACTGTTTTGCTAAAAAAATAAGAGTATTTTTTTATGATAGTCTAAAAAAGTTAAACATAAGTTTAGATGATAAAAAAGCAATTTCTTAATCTACATTATGGCAGACGGAAATAATATATTTAAAATTAAAAAATGAAAAAATAAATAAAAATCACACCCCAAGTAAGTTTGAGGATTCCAATTAGAGCTGTTAAACAAGCCGAGTCATTCGTGAACTCGGCTCAGTTAAAACTCGTTCGTGAACGTTAACGAGTTGAGCCAAACGAATCTGAGCTTTGTTCACGAACGTTCGTTAAAATAATATATTTATTATAAAAATTATATATACATATAAAATTATAATTTATAAATAAATAAAATATCAATTTAAAATAAATAAATAAAATAATTTTAAAATTACTTTTCAATTTATATATAAATTTAAAAAGTGAGACAAACGAGTTTGAACGAACTCGAACGAGTTTAATCAAGTCTAAACAAATTGAACACGAGCTCAAACAATAACGAGCCGAGCTCAAACACTACGAACAAGCTTAAAAACTTGATGAACGAACATGACCCTTATTCGCAAATATTAACAAACGAATACCAATACTTAAAATTCGATTCGAGTCAACTCGTGAACGGCTCTAATTCCAATATACTTTTGGACTTTCAAGATTTGTTTGGCTGGGAGCACTAATAAAAGCCTAGCCGTTGGATGCAGTTTGAAGCTACGACAATGATCTTCAGGTGTGTTTGTTCGGGGGTTTGTATTTTAAGTTAGGATTTAAATAGTAAAAATTTTGAATTTGAATAGTTGTATGATATGATATGATATAAACAGGTGTTGATTTGATATTTTGAATGTAAAATTAATTTTTAATTTAATATAAAAAATAAAAAATAAGTGTTTAATTTGATATTTAAAAAAAAAAAAAAAAAAAAAAAAGATGAAAAGTAGATTTAAAATCCAAATCTCCCAAACAATCAGGTACCTGTAACACTAACACACACAACGGATGAACCCACTAATAAATTAATAAAAATAAAAATAAAAATAAAATAAGGGACAAAAATATGTATGCAAAACTGCAGAAGCAATAACCGTGAAACCAATTTAGCTCAAAATGGAAGAAGACGACAGTTGTCAGGTCCAGTGGGCCCTACTACTAGCAGTGATGAGGGGCCCATGGAAGCTATGGGTAGGGGTCTATAAATAGATACATGTACATAAATAGAAAGCCTTTTGTAAAAATAATTTTCCTAGATTTTACAGACGGTTCATTTGTTGACAGCGAATAGAGATTTGAGAGTGTCTGAATCAACGAGATTTGGTTGTACCTTAAACTTTTTTCTCACATGGCTCCACGAACCTTTTCCACGTGCCTGCATTTCACTACACTAAACACAACATTTATTTATTTTGATTGGAATGTATTTATATCTATTTTTGGAATTAGGTCAGGTGCTGATTATAGTTACTTTGTTCGATTAATTTTTAATTTTATTGTCATAATTAATTGTAAAAATCAGCAAATTTTAAATTACAAGAAAACAAAGTCTAAACACTATCGATCTTTTAAAATTTTTTAGGGAAAATAATGTGACTTATTTTATTATAATCAAAATAAGAAGTTTTACAAAATTAACTCTATAAACTCAAATATAAGTAATCTAATTTATAAATAAGATCAAATCTAAATACAAATCTACTAAATTTAAAACCGAATATATAAATTATCTTAACATCCCCTCAAACTCAAGTGGTATAACAAAAATCAACTTGAGTTTGATAAAAAAGTTGAATATAGACGCCAAAAAAAAAAAAAAAACGCAAATAAAAATAACAATTGACTTTACATCGGAGCCGAAAACGAGATGATTCCACCGGAGGCGAAAACGAGATGACTCCACCAGAGCCGAAAACCACATGACTCCACCGGAGCCGAAAACGAGATGACTCAACCGGAGTCGAAAACGAGATGACTCCACCGGAGAAAAAAAAAGACATGATTCCATTGGAGCCGAAAACGACATGACTCAACGGAGCAAAAAACAACATGATTCCATTGCAGCTGAAAACAACATGACTCTACCGGAGTAAAAAATGAGATGACTCTCCATCTGAGCAAGAAACATTTGACTCTCCACCGGAGCAAAAAAGGACATGACTCCACTGGAGTCGAAAACAAATAAATTGCAAACACCAAACAGATCGCAGACAAGCAACAAACAAATTACAGATCGCAGACAGGTTTCATATCGTATGCAGGCAATAGGCAAACAATGGACAAATGGCAAATCGCAGACATGTTTCATATCGCACGCAAACAACAGGCAGACTTCATATCGTACAAAGACAACAGACAAACTTCATATCGCATGCATACAACAAAAAAGAAGCAGACAAATAACAGATTACAGACAGGTTTCAGATAGTACCGCAGACAACAGATATTATGAATACACATGTTAATTTATCTTGATCAATACAAAATTCAAGGGACATTATTATATGCTCTTAGTTCATAGATTATATTTTTATAATATAAATATATATGATATTGTTATATCGACAACATTGTATTGATTAATACTTTTTTGTTTCAATTAAAAATACTATTTTTATCTGTTTGTCACATTCAAGTATCAATTTTTTTAATATCATAATAAAATTAATCACACTAATATTGGTAAGAACTTAATTTTAACATAAATTATAAATATATTATTATATAGATATATATATAAGTTACCAAAAAAAAGTATATATATATATCTAAATTATTTTATATATTTTTATTAATCAATAAAATACAACAATTTGAAGGTAGATTTACGACCTTGAAGTCATGGGTTCAAACTTTCGACGCCTCTAAGTCATATGTGATATATGATTCGCCTAATGTGACTTATTTGTAGGCCCTAATTTGCAGAGTATTAGATTCGGCCGGAGTTTACCGGTACACATTTTCAGATAGCGACTGCGGATTCTCACGTTATATAAAGAAAAAATAATAATTATAAAATACAATAATTTGTTTGGGGATTGAATTTTAAATCCACTGTTCATCCTATTTTTCCCCAAAACATCAAATCAAAGGTTTATTTTTCATTTTTTATATTATACTAAAAATTTATTTTACATTCAAAACATCACGTCAACACCTATTTATATTATATCATACAACTATTCAAATTTAAAATTTTTACCATTCAAATTCCAATTCAAAATTCAAAGCCCGAAACAAACACACCCTTAATCTACTTCAAAAACTAAAATATATATTTTGTTCCGGAACAGGAGTGGAGAGATCATAATTTTCCATAAATTCACAAAATTTGTACAATAATAATAATAATAAAAGATTAAAATAGTAGTACCAAAAAAAACGAAGCCTAACCAACTAAACACCGCTGATTGTATGAATAGGAGCTGAATGTGGAGAGCATCGAATCCACACCCCCAAACCATCCAAAAAATAAAAAATAAAATAAATAAATCTATAGTTCCATTCGTCGTCTTCTTCCTCTTCCTCCTCCTCCGCCATTAAAATCACTCCGACAAACCCTCCCCTCCACGCTTTCCCTCTCCTTTACCCGCTCTCCTCCATCTCCAATCCAATCCAATCACAACAACAACAACAACCAGCAGCAGGCCGACTCCGACGACCGACGCCCGCCTGAGATTCCATAATTCCGTCCGTCCGTACATCACGGCAGCCATGGATCCCAGCCTCTCCTCCTCCAGCTACGCCTCCGACGACGACTTCAACAACAGCTTCTCCGGCTACGAGCCCAACCGCCTCAGCACCGACAGCTCCCCAATGATGATGTCCCCCTGGAACCAGCCCGTCCCCTTCCTCCCCGACTCCTCCGCCGCCGCCTCCTCCGGCGACATCTTCCATAGCCGCCCCCAGAACAGCCTCATCGGCTCCATCGTCCGCGAAGAAGGCCACATCTACTCCCTCGCCGCCAAAGACGACCTCCTCTACACCGGCTCCGACAGCAAGAACATCCGCGTCTGGAAAAAGCTCGACGAATTCTCCGCCTTCAAGTCCAACAGCGGCCTCGTCAAGGCCATCATCATCTCCGGCGACAAGATCTTCACCGGCCACCAGGACGGCAAGATCCGCGTCTGGAAGGTCAGCTCCAAGGACCCCTCCGTCCACAAACGCTCCAGCACCATGCCCCTCTTCTTCGACATTTTTAAAGCTTCCATGAAACCCAGCAACTACATCGAGGTCAAGCGCAACCGCACCGCCGTCTGGATCAAGCACGCCGACGCCATTTCCTGCCTCAGCATCAACCAGGAGAAAGGATTGCTGTACTCAGCCTCATGGGACAAGACGTTCAAGGTTTGGCGGACGGAGACGTCGAAATGCATCGAATCGGTGAAGGCCCACGACGACGCCGTCAATTCGGTGGTCGCCGGCGGCGGGTCGGCGACGGTGTACACGGCGTCGGCGGACGGGACGGTGAAGGCGTGGACGAGGGAGCAGAAGGGGAAGGCGGTGAAGCACACGCTCCTGCAGACGCTGCTCAGCCAGGAAGCCGCCGTGACGGCGCTGGTGATCAACGCCGCCGGGACGGTGGTGTACTCCGGGTCTTCTGACGGCGTCGTGAACTTCTGGGAGGTGGAGAATCAGCTGGCGCACGGCGGCGTTCTCAAGGGCCACAAGCTGGCCGTGCTCTGCCTGGCGGCGGCCGGCGGCTTGGTGTTCAGCGGCTCGGCTGATAAGACGATCTGTGTGTGGAGGAGGGACGGCTCGGCGCACAACTGCATCTCGGTGCTGACGGGGCACACCGGACCGGTGAAGTGCCTGGCGGTGGAGAAGGACAAGGACGGCGGCGGCGAGGAAAGCAAGAAGTGGGTTCTATACAGCGGGAGTCTCGACAAGTCGGTCAAGGTGTGGAGCGTTTCCGAAATGGCATCTGACCTGTAATTATATTATATATATATATAGATATATAGTAGTTATTGCAGAGCCGCCGCGCCGCCGCCGCCGTCCGCCGGCGATGGATGGAAGAAGACATGACTAGTCTGGAGTTGTGGTCCCGGGACCTTTTGGAGAAATCCTGGATCACGATAAATATATGTTCTTGGCTCTGGTTAGCTAGTTAGTATACATGTTTAAGTTTTATAGTAGTATATGATATGATATTGATCTGTGTAGACAAGGGCTTCTTTTGGTTTATAGTTTTGTGTATTTTATGTTTTGAGTTTATTGTATATGGGACTGCAAAATTTGTGTAAATTATACTTTCTCCGTCCAATTACTACTGTTATAAAGTATATTTGCACGGTTTTTTAGGTGATCGTCTTTTTGTTATGAATAAACAAATTTGTCTTAGATAAAAATATAAATTTTATATTTAAAAAAATATATATAAAAATAATTATTAAACATCCCAAATAAAAAAATATAATATTAGTCAGTGAATTGAGGGAGTATAATACTCAGTTATTATAATGTAAAGAATCTACATTGTTCATGTAATGGGGCACAGGGAACTTTAAGCACGTACGTTTGATTGAAGATAGAATTTAAAAGAATTTAATCTCCAGGCTCTTCTTTTGGTGGTTCAAATTATTAACAATTGCCAATTTTATTTTATTTTATTTTTTCCTCTAGTTTGCCATAGGTGCTAGTAAACCTTCTAGGTTTATAAACTAAAATATAAACATGATGTTTCGATTTAGAAATACAAAATGAGACTTGTTGTTAAAACTATATGCAATGCGGAGATATTGGGTGTTTTTACTCGTGAGATTTGACTTTCAATTTTACTATCTTAATTTTTTTTTTTTCATTCCAAAAATATTAATTGAATTACCTATTTTTTATTTATTATATTACACTAAATTAATTTTTACATTCAAAATATTACACAATACATATTTATATCGTATCAAACTTGCAATTTAAAATTTTTACTATTTAAAACTAAAGTTTACAATCAAAATCTTACTAGTAAACACACCCATTGATTTCGAACAAAATTTTTCTCTTCAATATTACAATTTAATTTGGAGTTTGAATTTGAGATGACTAATTTTGGAAGATTGAGCTAATTTGGGGGATTGTAGATTGTACAATGTGAGGCTGAAATTCTCATGATTCAAAAACATATATATATATATATATAATTTTGATGAACATATGGTGTGTATAATATATATTCTATACTATTATTTATTCAATTAAACACAAACAATTGTATCGATTGAAAAGGTGTGTATTGAATTGTATTAAAATTTGCGAATGTTGTTATTGTAACTTTAGTAATTATTGGTGTTTGAGTTGTTTCTATAGATTTGTATAAATACTAGTTTATTTATAATCAAATACCAAATTCTTTCGTCCCGCAAGGATGGCTCGGTGGTGTTGGAGTGTATTTGTGATCGAGAAGTCATAGGTTTATACTCCGTCTGATTGTAAATGTCTCATTTACCTTTATATTTAATATTAAAAATATACAAAATAATCTTTGCATTAGTATAATTTGCAGATTTTTTAACAGTAGTATTATAATAGGTTGCAGTGAAAAAGACAAAATTACTCCTATTAGTATTGTGTAATATAATGTAAGTTAAAAAGGTATTTATTATGTTAGGTATGTAGTATAATTAATGAAATTGTAACCATGTTTTGAGACGGACGAAAATGAAAAATGATAACCTTTCAATGGACGGAGGAAGTACTATTATTTTACATTGGCTCATCTTCTCTTCCCAAATTAAGTTAATGGCTATCAACTCTCACACCACAAACATGGCGGAATCATCGCCAGATCGAACATCCTTATATAGTAACACCACAAAAACATCTACATACATATATATATATATATATGTATGCCATAAAGGGAATACCCAAGTGCTTATTTCCTCTGTGTGTATGCACGTATAGATACACAAATACATACACATATACATACACGTATCTTGTGTATACACACAGAGACACAGCAGTAGCCATGGCTGCCCTTCTATGGCTGCTGCTGCCCTTAGCCTTCTCAATTATCGCCGCCGCGCCGCCGAACTCCGGCATCGCCTCGACGCCGAAAAGCATATTCCTGCTGGCGGGGCAGAGCAACATGGCCGGCCGGGGCGGCCTCCTGTTCGGCAAATGGGACGGTTACATCCCGCCGGAGTGCGCGCCGAATCCGCAGATCCGACGGCTCGGCGCCAGCCTGAAATGGGAAGAGGCCCACGAGCCTCTCCACATCGACATCGACGTCGAAAGAGTGTGCGGGATCGGGCCTGGGATGCCGTTTGCTAACTCGGTCCTGCGGCGGGACGAGGAGATCGGGGTGATCGGGTTGGTGCCGTGCGCGGTCGGAGGGTCGAACATCAGCCAGTGGAGTCGGGGGAACCCGCTTTACAATCAGCTGATCGCGCGCGCTCGCGCCGCCTTGCACGGAGGAGGCGGCGAAATTAAGGCCATGCTTTGGTACCAAGGGGAAGCCGATACCGTGTCGCTTACCGACGCTACCAGGTACATGACGATGGTCGAGAAGTTCTTTGCCAACGTGAGGACGGATTTGAAGATGCCGATGCTTCCGATTTTTCAGGTACATCGAGGTTTCGATTCAAAACAAGTCGAGCAAATCAAGTTAGCCATTCCCCAACCAGTCAGCCTATCTTGACAGCTCTGATCATAAAAAAATTCCTTTCCCGATAACATAAATCCCAAATACTTCATAAAAAAACGATCTTCTAACTTCAATACTACGAAAAAATAACTAACATTTTCATATGCAAACCGAGGCAGGTCGCGCTGGCATCGGGGATGAATTCGACTGGCCTCAATCTCATAAGAAAAGCTCAACTAGCCGTAAACCTACCAAATGTAGTAACCGTTGACGCCAGGGGGCTTCCCCTCCAAACCGACGGGCTACATCTTCATAGAGACGGCGATCTCCGGCTAGGCCAAATGCTGGCTGATGCCTATCTCCACTTCATCGGTCTTCCGATCCCCGGCAGGATGGCCGTCGAATTTGATACAATAGCTATGGCTCCGGCTTCGGCTTCAGCTTCGGCTCCAGCTGCGCCGATCACACTCTTGGCGGCTACGACCGACTCGACGCCGCCGGCGTGCAATAACCAGCAGAGATATATTCCACAATTTCTACTTGAATTGTTGTTGGGAAGGCTAATGTGCAACCAATATTGATTTTATTTAATATATAGATATATATATATGTATATGTAAGAGGTTTGGGACTCTTACGTTTTAATAATATATCGTGTATACAAAATCAAACAAACTTTAGTAACATTTTGTCCATTCAATTTTGCCACTCTTTTCTAAGGTTTATGTTTTTTTTTTTTTTTTTTTTTTAAAAAAAGAGTATATCAATACATAAATAAATTAATTACATTACTTTATTAAATTTTTTTTTTTCGAATATTAGACTATTTTCATCTTTAAAATATTGAAATAATCAATTGTGTTTATCAATATTTGTTTTTGATTACTTTTAATATAAAATACTCCCTCCGTCCCAGATACCATGTCTACATTGCCGTTTATGTCCATCCCACGTACTATGTCACTTTCATTTTTTGAAAAATGATTATACACTTTAATCTCATTTTAAATTTTTTTAATTTTATTGTTTTCTAATTTTAATTAAACTAATTAGTTATCTTTTAATCTTAATTTATAATTATTTATATTATAGGATAATTATTTTTTACTGATACATTCTTAGTTATCTACTAATTACACCCCTCCTAAAATACTACCGTATCTACAGTGTAGCAGACATGGTATTTGAGACGAAGGAGATAGTATTTTTCGGGACATCCTATTTTATTTTTATTATTTGTTTTTTTGGACTTTCTTAAAAAAATTAGGACGAGAAAGGTTTATATATTAGCTTAAATGAGCCAAGCCCATCGTAGCAAGTGTGCGCCGAGCCCACCTTAAACACCAGGTTCCAAGTGTGAAAAGTAGACCTGTCAAAACGGTTTAGTGGGACGGATTGACCCACAATCCACCATAATCGGCAAATAAGCGAGTTGTTTGCGGGCCAACCCGCAACGGAGTGGATCAAAATTTCATCAGCCCAACCCAACCCATCGGCGGGTGGCGAGCTAAGCGGGCTAGCCCACGGGCTTTTTAAAAATATTAAAAGAATATTAATATTATAAATATTTTCGTAACTAATATTTAAAAATAGCTAAAAATAGTTTTATTGTAGAATTTAGATAAATATTTTAAAATAAATAATAAATATAAAAATTCTCAATTCTAAATATTATTAATTGGTGTATTTAAAAAAATTAATAATAAGAAATACTTCATTTTAAAAATAAATCATAATTAATTTTATGAATTTGTAAAATTATAAAATAATAAAATGGAAGACGAACAAAACAAACGATGAAAAATCAAAACAAAAAATAATATCATGAATAACATAGTTAGAGAAGAAAAACAACGAGCTAATGATAATATAAATTTTATTTTATTCGCATAACTTATTTATAATGGTATGTTTGTAATTTATAAAAAAATAAAATATATTTTTATATTAATATTTAATTAGTTTTATTATAATTTTTTAATATAACACTACAAAATGGTAAAAAAATACATAAGTGAGTACTAATTATTATATTTACTTGACCGACAGCTAACGGGCCAACCAGACAGGCTCAATTCATTTTAAAGGTTTTAGTGAAAAGCATTAGAAGTTTATTATAGTATTTAAAATAAAATTCAAATAATGTTACACAATCTCAAAGTAATAATGATAGTTGAACAGTAGAAAATTCAAATAATTGTTTTTAATATAAATATGTTTTTTTTTCTTGCTGGAAAAATTAAAAATTATAAATAACTCCTTTTGAATTTTTTTGAAAATTTAATGTCCATTTAAAAGAAACATAGAGAAACATAAGCAATCCCACCCAAAAAAACCCAAAAAGGAAAATCCTAATTGATTTAAAAATGTCTTGTTTTTTTTTTTTTCTCCAAACACAAATCATAATTCCCAAAATCATATCCCCATCTCCCCTCCCCTGTACACTGTCACATCGAAAAATCTGCAAATTTCAACTCTAAGGGGATATGAATATTCGATGATAATATCCACCAATGATCGTCAAAAAGGTGTCTCCTTTCATGGCTGCCATTGAGGTCTGTAAATCAAAATTCATTTTCCCATCATCAATTCATCACCATCGTCATCGTCATCAACAATTTAAGCAAGCAGTGAAGTCAATATGATGATCGATTATCAATCGATCTTGCTTATCCCCATCCTCTTCACCACTGCATTCCTTATCGCTTCTTCCCTCTCCTGCCCGATTTGATCATTCTCCTCCATCAAATAATTCCTCACCTCCTTCTTCACCTCTTCCCTCACCATCTCCAGCATCACCGCCAGAAATTCCGGCTTGAAAAACTCCTGATTCTCCGCAACCGTGCCGCCAGAAAACAGCTGCGGCTGCGGCGCCGGCGCCGGAGGAAGATGATAATTAGGGTTTGCCTGATGCCCACGCTCCGGCGGTTCGAATTTCTTACCCGGGTCTGGGTTATTAGGGATTAGGTCCGATCCGGACCCGGGAAGAGAAAGGCTGAGCGACGTAACCGGCTCGGTTTGTAAACCGGGAGTTGAAAGCGAACCGGTTCTGGAAATGGGCATGGACCGGTAGAGAAGATGACCCGAATGACTCGAATCGCTCATATCCGATCCGGTCGGGCTGCCCGGATTCAAATAAAACCCTGAAACGGAAGCGTACTCCGCGCCACCGCCGGGGCCGACGCTGGCCGATCGTTTCAGCGGCGGCTGCGGCGGCGCGTCCGGATCGAAGTTCTTAAACTCCTCAGACATGGAGAGGCACTTGCGCTTGAGCGTTGAGTTCCAGTGGTTCTTAACTGCGTTATCCGTCCGTCCAGACAGAAGCCGCGCGATTGTCGCCCATTTGTTCCCCAGCCTGGCGTGCGCCTGGACGATCGTCTCATCTTCCTCCGCCGTGAACGCGCGGTGCTCCACCTCCGGCGACAGCTGGTTGCACCACCGGAGCCGGCAGGACTTCCCCGACCGGCCGGGGATCGCCTTGCTAATCAGCGACCAGTTCCTCGGTCCGTGCCTCTCCACCAATCTCCGCAGCGATTCGTCTTCCTCCGGACTCCACGGACCCTTGATCCGCTCCCTCTCCGCCGTCGCCGTCGCCATCGCCGCCGCGCCGATCGAGGGTTTTTTTTTTTTTTTGGCTTGCAGGAAAATGGCGGATTTATTTATATATCTATAGCAGAGAGTTTGGATAGGGATGACCGGCTGAGGCGGTGGGGGGTGACCGGCTGGGGAGGCAGTTACTGATAGATGCGTAGCTGGCAGGGGACACGCGTCGGTTGATGGTGGAAGTGAAGGGGGGCAGTTAGATAAATAGGGATTTTGGGGGGTGTCCCTTAATGAGGGATTAAAGTGCAAAAATGAAAATTAATTTGAAATAAGCGACCGTTTTGGAAGTTAATAGTTATAGAGAGGTGGGCGGAAAAGGAGGATTGACTTTTGACTAGGCGCAGGCTGGCGAGCATTAACGGAATTGGGGGAAGACGACAAAAGTATGGAAGGACGAACGGCAGATGACAGGCTGGACACTCTGACACTTCCTAACGGCCGTTGGATTCATGTCCACGTCTCACTCATGCAAATTTTGGGTTGGTTATTTGCCTGCCCGCCTGCCTGCCTGCCTTTCCCCGTTTTTATTTTTTTTTTTATTTATTTATTTACTTTTTCCATCTCGGCTATTATGTTTTTTAATACTAAAATTATGAATAGTATAATTAATAAATAATTAAAAATATATTATTCTCTTCAGTCCCAACAAAATATTCATTTGTTTTTTGTTCGTAATTTTAAAAATATTAATATTATATTAAGATATAATAAAAATAAAGTAAAAATAACTAAAATAACCTTGTTAGTATGTGTGATACAAAGGTAATGACATTTGTGTAATATATTGTAAATTGTAAGGGTATTTGTAATGCTAGGTAGATAGTACATTTAGTAAAAAGAAAAATGGATACTTTGTTATGGACGGACTAAAATGAAAAAATAGATACTTTGTTATGGGACGGAAGGAGTAATAAAAATAATTATGATATAACAAAAATAATTTTAAATTAATATTAAAATAATTTATTAATTTGATTAAAATTAGAAAATTTATAAATTAAGAAATTTAAAATAAAATTAAATGTATAGTTTTTTTCAAAAAATTAAAAAATAACTGAATAAATGGACTGACGAAAATATAAGTGGGACGGAGGAATTATTTATTTATTTATTGCAGTGGTAATTAATAGACACAACTCCGATAGTAAATCCAACGGAAATGGAGTAGTATTTAATATATACGGTTAAATAGTAACTGACTGCAGTAAATAAGGTCGCACTCACCCCAATAAAAAAATAGCAGTTCTAAGCGTTTTTCGAATTTTTTGAATTTTGAATTTTTTAAAAAAGTTTACATTAAATTTTATTGGAAAAAAAATTAATATAATTTTTAAAAAATATATATTTATTATATTCTAATTCAAAATATATTTTTGATATTTTTATGTGTTTTATTCAAAAATATCATTTTTTTTAGTAAAATAATCATACACTAAAAATAAAAGATCATTACCTTTTTATATAAATTACAAATACTCTCTCAGTCTCACATCTATTTATCCATTTATTTTTTGAACGGAGTTTTTGAAATATTAGTATTATATTGGAATATAGTAGAAACAAGGTAAAAAAACTAAGCTAACCTTATTAGTATTATATGATATAAAGGTAATGACATTTGTGTAATATATTATAAATTAGAATGACATTTATAATGTTATGTAAATAGTACAATTACTAAAAAAAGATACTTATTATAAGACAGACCAAAATAAAAAAATAAATATATTATTAAGGGACGAAGGGAGTGAGTATAAAGGACAAAAATGTCCCATTTCAAAAAGAACAAATGGAGTATGTATATTTGATTAATAACCTTAGAAATTTCAAAAGTATCTATATAAACTGTATCTGATTTGTTTAGTTAAAAATTTTGGAAATCTTTGGATAGGAATATATGACATTAATATATGTTCTATAAATATTTTTAATTAATAGAAAATAGTTTGATATAGTAATATTTTAAATAAATTGTAAATGTTAAATCATAAATAAGTTGAATTAAATATGAAAAATTAGATTCAATTCAACTTGTTAGGTAATCTATATGTAAGAGATTAACGGTCGATCGGAATAGCCTACAAATCTGGCGAACCATTTGTTACAAACCGCATGATCATTTTGGCATTATTAATTAGATTAGTTGTTAATATTTTTAACCTCGCTGTCAATGTGAATTTTTCGAAGATAATAAGTCCTCTTATTTTGTTGAATTTAAGATACTCCTATCGTGTAATGTATCTTTCATCTTTTTTAAATATTTTTTTTAATAACGTGAGAATTCGTAGCCGCTATTCGAAAGTGCACACCGGATAAACTTCGACCGAACCTAATATCCTACAAATTAGATCCGACAGATCTTTTTAAAGTATATTAAAAACAAGTGCAATGGTTCAGTAAAAAAAATGTTTCCATAATCTACGTGTCTCTTGACACATTCTACTTCATACATTAGAATATGAATTAATATATTTTTATTTTATTTTTTGCTTTTACAATTAATTTGTTGTTTTATTTAGATTTGCTCACTTTATTTTTTTAGTGACATAATTTTTTATATACTCTCTCAGTTGCAATTTAGTTGACATTTTTTTATAAGAAATTAACTATTTAAGAAAATAATATTTAATTAGTTAATAATAATGGTGAATTATAATAGTTATTTAATTGTCAAAATAAAATAAATATTGGATCAATTTTAGTTGTTCGGTAAAATTTCATCTTTATTAGAGCTGTTAGATTAATTTTACTGACATTATTCTCGCACAATTTAAATATTTTTTTTTTATTCATTTATCTAAATAAATAACCTGTAAATCATAAAACATTTTCTTTAAATAATAAAAATTCTTGAATAATAATTAACTATCCAATATTATTTTATTTAATTATTGTTTAACTTTTAAATTAAATTTTAAATAATAAATAACTGTTTATTTATATTATAAACATATTATTAAATCACAATAAAGAATTACATAATTAATAGTAAGTGTAAATTGTAAATATAAAAAATTATTTAAAATAATATATAAAATAGAATATTTAAGAAATATTTTTTTATAGAAAACTTTTAGAAAATAAAAAAAAAAATTGTGTTAGAAGTGAAAATACTATAAAAACTTAGGATGTATTTGTTCGCGGATTTTAGTTTTTGTGTTTGAATTTTTAAATAGTAAACAGTTGAATTTGAATAGTTGTTTGATTTGATATAATATAGGTTGATGTGATGTTTTGAATAGAAAATAAATTTGTAATACTACCTTCGTCCGACTCAAAGGATCCATTTACTTTTTCGTGTTGATCTTTAAATATTAATTATTATATGAAAATATAGTTACAAATCAAGGGAAGTAATAAAAATACTTCTATTAGTGTCTTATACTACTATTATAATGATATTTGTGTAAAAAACTATAAATATACAAACATATTTTTAATGTTAAATACAATGACAGATGAGAGTCTTAGAGCCGGGACAGAAGAATCATAATATAAAAAAATAATAAAATAATATTTTGATTTGATATTTTTTGAAAGAAAAAAAAAAATCTCAATAATAAAAATATGTGATAAAATTCACAAAAGAACACAACCTAAGGGTTTGTTTGTTCAGTGTTTTAATTTAAATTTTTTATGTGAGATATAAAAAATTATGTTGTAATATAAATATAATATTTTACATTTAATGTTGATTTTTTTGTAAAATGATCAAATATATATTAAAAACCGCATCGAAATTTTTTTGTAAGCAAACAAACCCTTAATTTTTTAGTTGAAACTTTAAATAAATAAAATTCATGAGTCGAAGCCCAATCCGAAAAGTGCAAAACTTAAAAACTTATTATTAGGGACGAGCTTCTTCATGTGCTATGCTAATTTGACCCGATCAATCGCGCTTTTGCCTTTGGTATTTATGGGACAAAGATTTTATATGCAAATCATATGTGAATAATGCATTTTCAGTATTCAATGTAACAAATTGACAAATTGTATGGACAAATCCCCAATTCCATTATAACTCCCAAAAACCAATCTTGATTCAATTTGCTTTCAAAAGTATACATCATTCTCGTCATCTTCATTTTCATCACCGTAATCTTGAACTTCATCAAGATCGCTATCCTCGCCCTCCCCTTCCGAGAATGTCGACGATACTCGAAACCCATTCAACCCGACGGCGCCAATCGAGCCCCCGTCGTCATCGGCAAAACTTTCCACCTCAAACTCACCGCCAAATTCACTAACACTAAATGCACCACCATATCCATATCCATAGCCATTGCCATTGCCATTTTCTTCTGCATCATCATCATCAAATTCCCTCCTCTTCAACTCCAAATCATCCTCTTTAATCTCCCCATTCTCGACTCCGGTCCACGGCACCCAAACGTCGGCGTGGCGGCCCAAAACCCCGTCGCGATCCCCGACCACCACCGTCCCCAAATTCGCCGACCGCGCCTTCCTTAACATCTCCAAAAAATCGGAATCATCGGACACCAGGACAATCCAATCCACGCCGCGGCTCATCGAATGAGCCATCTGCCTCTTCAGCGCCCAATCCGCCGCCTGCGGCTTGTCCTCCACCGTCTTCACGTAAACTCCGGCGCGCCGGAGTTCCTGCGCCAGCCCGTACCCGACTTTGGGGGTCAGCAATCTCCGGGCAGCCTCGTTGTACCTTTCGTTGCCGTCAATGTACCTTTCCTTAAAACGCTGTCGTTTCTTGCCCTTTAGGCTCCGCATCCTGCCCAGCTTCTTCTGCCGCTCCCGCTCGTGCAGCTGCCGGAAGTGCTTTTTCAGATCCACGTGGGTTTTGCACTTCCTGCCGCAGACGGAGCAGACGTACGGCGCCGGCGCCGGCGGCGCCAGGCCGCGGCGTTCGAGGGCGTCGAGATGGCGGCGCTCGCGGCGCTCCTCGACGACCCACTGGGGGAGGTGGACGAAGGCGTGGCGATTGGCGTAGGCTGAGATGTCGATGACGTCGCCGAAGCGCTGCGCCACCGATTTGAGGGCTTGCGCCGCCTCGTACGGCGGCCCGCGCGGCGGCTTGTTGTCGAGGTCCCACAGGACGACGACTTTCTTGGGCTTGGCGGCGTAGGAGCCTTCCTTGGTTCGGACCATGTCGATTTCCTGGTTCGAAACGCAGCAGCATCGTATGGCAATTAGGGGACGGTAGAAATTGAGATTGAAATTGAAATTGAGGTTGAAGGGGGGGAGTTTAGGGTTTACTGAAAATGGGGATTTGGGTTTGAAGGAGAGGAATTGGATGGGAGTGATGATGGTGGACATGGAGATTTAGGGATTGGGTTTGGAGGTTAAGAAGATTGGAGAAAGGGGGCTTGAATTGTTCTTCCATATCTTTTGAGGGTTTTGAGATATTAATTTTTAGACCTTCATGATAGTGTTGTGCTTTATCGGCAACTCCAGGATATTTTTACGGTCTTTTAATTCAAAATATATATATTTTTTTATCATTTACTATTCAAAATTATTCATTTTGTAAACATAATCAATAGATAAATATTTTTTAAATATTTTTCTTTTTTTAATTTTACAAAAATATTTTTTTGTTTATAAAATAAAAAATATTAAAATCATCTAAATCAATAAAATACTCATTTCTTAATATATTACTATGGAGTATTTTTTTTTTTTTTAAAAAAAACAAAAGAATATGTATACTCATCTTCTCTTAATGTGTTTATTGTTATGAGTAGGAAATTATATTTTTTACATTTTTTTTACCATAAAAAATTAAAAACAATAACAAAAAAAAAATACATTTTTTTATTAAAATTTAGGTCCATAAATATGAACACTTTTTTATTTTTTTTAAACTTAAGGAATATAATGATACAAACTTTAAAGATAATATATTCAATGTATTGATTCCGTTTAAATAGAAATTTTTTGAAGTCTTAAATGTTTAAAATTGTTAAAATAATACAAAATTATATTTAATGTAATATTTTGTAAAATAAAATATATTTAATGTGATATTTTTATAAAATCAAATAGTGTAAAATTTTACAAAATTACTATGTATTTATTTATTTTATTTTATCACGATCACAAATTAGTATTTATGAAAGTTTTAGGAAGAAAATAAAAATAAGATAAAAATATTAGACCTTGCTTATATAAATTTAAATCTTAAAATATTTATTGTACAATTCTCACAATTGTTTTTATAAAAATATACTCCATCCATCTCAAATACCTTGTCCGAACATTCTACAGTATTTTCTTTTTGTCTGCTTCAAATATCCGAAAATATTTCTAAAATAAAAAATAATTAAATATATTCAATTTCTACCTCACAAGTTATCTCATCTCATCACTCAAATAAGTATACACTTTTCTCTTTCATCATATCACTCATTTCTAAATTATCTTATTTAATATTATCCACATAAATTTATGTGTTGAAAACAAATCTTCCAACATGTTTGGAACAGAGATAATACTATATACTACCTCCGTCCGGCTCTAAGGGTTCAATTTATTTTTTGCGCGTTGATATTTGAATATTAATTTTTTTATCAAAATGTAATACAAATTAAGAAAAAATTCCAAAAATATTTTCATTAATGTCTTATAATACTAATAGAAAGACATTTGTAAAAAAATTATACAAATATAAGAATATTTTCAATGTTAAATATAATGAGGCATAAGGTAAATGTGACCCTTAGAAGCGGACGAATGAAATATATATTTAAAAAAACCTCATTAAAACTAATTAATCAAAAGTACTTTCTTCAAAACTCTTCAATTTTGGGGACATGAGATCTCCCCAAGCTCTCCAACACAATTTCGAACAGATCGCCATCCGACTCGTGGTCGAATTGCAGGTCTCTTAAGCTGCTCACGGTGTTGTTATTGCTTCTCGTCGCACTCCTTTGCAATTGCCACCTTGAGTCGATCCTTCCCAACGAAAAAAGGTCCTTGCTATCTTCATACGGCGAGTTATGGCCAATGAAGCAAGGATTCGGCGTCCTATATGAATTTGCCGGCGAGAATTCAAATGGACTTTGGCCAAGATTTACCAAAACTGTAGTATCAACATTGGCTGTTAGGATAGGGTAGAGTGGCCAAGCAAACTCCTCGGTCTTGCAATCGATTTCGTGGACTAGTTGAGAATTAAGCGTGAAGAGAACCTTCTTCTCCCTCGGATTGTATCCACACCCGACTACGCTATTCGGCATTCCCCATTCTTCGCGCGATCCGTCCGCTACTTTGGTTCCTAAGGATGGATAGAGGAAGACCGTTATTCATTTAGCATTGTGCTGACAATATACAAATTATTACAGACAGTTTGTTAAGTATAATACAAATACAATACAATATAGCATATAAATTACAATACAATGGATCCATACTTATTTTATAATAAAAATAAAAATTTATGTTTAAACTATTAAAAATGATCAAATTAATATTTTTAGGGTAAAATCATTTTTTTGTCACGTAATTTGACTCATTTATCATTTTAGTCTCGTAATTGGAGCATGTCGTAAACTAGTTTCTTAAGTGGAAATTTTTTGCATTTTTAACCTTCAGGCGCGGGAAATGTCTACGTGACACCCGCATGGCTCGCCGGAGGATACGTGTTCGCCAGATTAGCGACACGACGGACATGTAGAATTTAAAAAAAATAAAAAAAAAAAATTTAATTTATGTATTTTGTATTTGGTCCAATTGAAGTAAATAGCAGAAACATAAAAAGGATTAAAAAATTTCAAAAAAAAATATTCACGCCATCCATCGGATATCGCTGATCTGGCGGAACACAAGTCATCCGGCAAGTCACGCGGGTGTTACATAGGCATAAAAGTGCTAAATATTTTCACTTACGAAACTAAAATACGACAAGTCCAATTACATAACTAGAATAATAAAAAAGTCAAATTACGATATTAAAAATCAATTTACCCATATTAAAAAAATAAATAAATAAAATAAAAGAGAGAGAGAAAAGAGGGCAAGAAGCTGACCATCTAAATAAACAGAACCATTTGAAGTGAATCCAACAGATCTTCGATAACTCCCTGCCACTTGTAATCTCACATCCTCTTCTCCATTCACTGTCACTCCCAAACTCAAAACAATCTCTCCATTACCGCCTCTTCCATGGCTTCCCACCTTCACTCCTTCACCTAATTTTCCAATCTTAACTACCTCTAAATCTCCCCTCTTTCTTTCATACCCATCTTCTCCAAGCCCGCCTTTCTCCGCGCCCGATTGCGACATAACTGTGATTTCAAAATACGCCTCCGGCGGGAACGACGAGTTCCCCAAATCCGGCCCCGGCAGAGGCAGCGCCATCCTAACGGCCGCGATCTTTTTTGCGGTCGGGATTAGTCGAACACGCTGCATGAAGTCATCCGATCCTCGACGCACCTCCCGACCGAGCTCGACGACTCTAGGGGCGATCCCGCCGTCGCGACATGCGGCAAGAACGGACGTGGAGGATTTGGCGGGAGGCGCGACGAATGAGAATCTCGACCATCCATTTTCCGCGGCCTCCGTGACGAGGGATGGATGGTCGAGCCAACGGAACGGCGGCGGGTGGATTATTTGGTCGGCGATGAATCGTTGAATCACGGTGGTGACTCTGGCATCGGAAACATCGGGACTCTTAGGAAGAAACAGACGTTTGATGATTGTCAGAAGGACGACGAGAAGAATAGCGACGGAAATAGAGACGAGAGTTATATGTAACCAGTGGATCATTTGTTAGGATTCAAAGAAAAGATTTGGGGATTTTGAGGATGTTGTTGAAGAAGAGTTGAGGAATATGTAATGTAATGTAATCGTAGGCGTGGACTTGGGACTCATTCAAGAGTGACGACATGAAACAAGTAGTACATATTGACATTGCATTTTTTTATTTTATTCATCTCAACTATTTATATATATATATATTTTTATGTGTCACGACGATATATATATTTCTTATAGATTTTATTACAATTATTATAAATATTTTTAAATTTATATTGATTTATATCAATATCATTATATCAAATTAAAATACAGAAGCAAATAGAGTTTCTACACAAAAGTTATTATAACTATCATTTAAATACTATTTCTTTAGTCCGAGCTAATTATGTTATTTTGTTCTATCACAAAAATTAAAAAATAATAATATTTTCATGTAAAGGTATAGTAAGTAAAAGATAATGTGAGAATTATAGAAAATTTATTAAAAAATAATAAAAAAGTAATGTGAGAAGTAAAAAAAAAAAAGAAATTGAATATTATTGGTTAAAATAAATATGATAATATTATGGATGAATAAAATTATTCAACGGATAATTGAAAAAAAAAAAAAACTGACATAATTATAGCAAACATAGAAAATATTATTTTTAAATTTTTATGTAAAATATATATATGTTACACAGAGAGAAGTATATTTATATACATTTAAAATGATCTATTTTCATAAATAATTTGTGATAATTATGTATAAATATAAAATTTTATTTATTTTCTATAAAATAATATTTATTTTAAATATAATAGTTTTTAAAACATTCAAAATATAACTAAAATATATTCTAATTTTTTAGTATTTTGTTTGAAATATATATTTTTTATGTATGAGATTTGAATAATCTTATCAATAATAAAAATAGTAAAATAAATCTTTTTTCTTATGAAAAAAAAAAAAAGAAAAGGGTAACGTTTGGATAAGAGAAGTAGTATGTTTAAAAGAAAAAAAACAAAAAAAAGAATTGTCTGAAGTAGCAAACAATTGTTAGACCGTTCCTGGGGGCTCTGCAATACTTTCTGCAGGCAATGAAAATAAATTCTCAGCCCTAAAATTGTCTGAATCCAATCCAATAATTGTACATATTCAACCGGCCCAATTTCCAATTGCGTTAAAGCGGAAAAAACTTTTGAAAATCTATCAAGAATAGTTCCAGAATTTGCTGGAATCGTCTATCTGGGTTCCATCATATACATACAATCGGAATCGGGGGCAGAAGTGGCAGGCAGGAGGGAAAAAGGGAAACTCCGTTGAATGCCATGAGCCGCGGAGACGACGAGATGATGGACGCGGAGGGTTCAGCTCCGCCGCAGACGGCGGGGTCGAGTTCTGGCCCTGACGACGTCAGGAGTTTGCTCGAGAAGGCACGCCGACTCATTGATCAAGGGAGGCCATCTCAGGCTCTCCAAGCGGTACCCTTCTCTCCCAATTTTCTCTAATTCACTTGTTCGTGACGGTTGATTTCGATAATTGGATGAGTTGTATGTGCGATCAGTTTTTTACTATTGCCCCCTTGCCTTGTCCCGAGCATCATCTTTGATTTGCCTCTGGATTATCTGCCCTATGGATTGAAAATCGTTTTTCGTTTCCTATTTTGGCATTTAGGAGTTTTTGAGGTTGAATTTTGCATATCTGGATTGTTTGGATTGGTTTAGAGATTTTTAGATTCTATTGACTAGAGGTGTGGAATTTTTTTGACTGGTTTTGGTACTTTAGGATCAATGGTTTCTTTTATTTTAGTGAAATCAGTGTGTGTTTTCGGTGTTTCCTCATGTGTAATAACTATCTGTAATCATTCACAGATGGATTAGATTAAGTTATGAGCTCTTCATTGGGAGTTTTTGTGCAATTTTATGATTTTTCTGATTCTGTGTATGTTTCCTTAAAGAATGTTAGATGAATGTGGCTTTGGCAATGCAAAGTTGATGATTTTTTTGGAGTTTTTAAGTTAACTAGCAATTCAAATTAAGCATTTTTTTATTGTGTTTCTAGTGTAACAAATAGCATTAATTGTTCGAGTATAGATAGTGTTCGGAACTGTGATTATGCCTGAAATTTTGGAGTTTTTAAGTGAACTTTGAGTTACACGTGGCTTCTGTGGTTATATTGTGTTTCTAGTGTAACAAATAGCATTAATTGTTCAAATACAGATAGTGTTCGGGACTGATTATGTCTAAATTTCCGGAGTTTTTAAGTTAACTAGCAATTCATATTACACGTGGCTTTGGTGGTTTTGTTGTGTTTCTAGTGTAACAAATAGCATTAATTGTTTGAGCATAGATAGTTTTTGGAATTGATCATGTCTGAAATTTCGGAGATTTTAAGTTAACTAGAAAGTCGAATTACATGTGGCTTCTGCGGTTGTATTGTGTTTCTAGTTTAGCAAATAGCTTTAATTGTTCGAGTATAGGTAGTTTCAGAATTAATTGTGTCTGAATTTTTTTTGGAGCTTTTAACTAGCAACTCGAATTACACGTGGCTTCTGTGGTTTTGTTGTGTTTCTAGTGTAGCAAATAGCTTTAATTGTTTGAGCATAGATGGTGTTCAGAATTAATTCATCTGAATTTTTTTGGAGCTTTTAACTAGCAATTCAAATTACATGTGGCTTCCGCGGTTTTATCGTGTTTCTAGTGTAACAAACAGCCTTAATTGTTGAGTATAGATAGTGTTCGGAATTGAATATGTCTGAATAATGGAATAATCTAATTTAATGTTTATCCTAGCAGTGTTTTAAAATTTAAATGGCGCCCTTTACAACTTTGTATCCTATGTTAATGTCTGCGGCCATTGCTTAATGTGTTTTATTTGCATTCTAGTGGATGTACCTTTCCCCAGAGCCATTTTGATTGTTTACGTGAGTGTCATACTTGTCAAACATGACGGATATATGTGATCTGCTTCATTTTGTAGATTTCCTGATTAAAAGAAAAAAGAGAGAAGAGGGTTTCCAATTGTGGTGTGAATTTTAAATCCAATTAGATATCCATGGAAGAACATTGGATTTACATTTAGAGACTACTGGTTTTAAGTTAAATATCAGGAAGCTCCAAAAAATTGAGGTAGTAATGGAATTATGCTGTGTATAGACATCCATGTTAACGACTTTGTTCTCTTGACATTTAATGCGGAAACAACTTCCTCTAGAAATTGGAATTTAAAAAATTGTATTGTGTTGTTGTCAGAAGTTAACGAAAATCAACTTGAATGGATACAAATGCGCCTTAATGACAGCTTTGTTCTTTTTTTTTTTTTTTCGAGTCAATGTTTGTCCCGTCAATTAGCAGCAGTTCTATAATAACTTGGCAGTTCACCTTTGCTGATTCAGAACTTTATTTTTATCCTGGCAAAAAATCTTGCAAGAATTCATCAAATTAATATTAACACTTTACTATCAAAAGGTGATTATGGCAATGCAAATGCAAGGCGGGGATGAATCCGTGGTGCGGCGTCTGAGTTCTGCCGGCGAGAATTACAGAATAAGAGCTCAAGAATGTGCGGCTGCGGACGAGTTAGCTTCATTATTTGCAGAATGCGCGATTGCAGAGGTGAATCCTCAGCAACCTGGATTTTTGCAGCAAAAGAAAGACCAAAACTTAGCCCTACCAGATCCTGATGGGAATTCGATCCTCGCGGAGACCGGGAGGACGCAGATCATGCTCGATGCATTCTCGGATGGGAGCAGCTTTATCTGTTTACGGTGTGGAGGTCTTGTCAGCAACCATCGTAGGGATGAACATGAAAAGTTCTGGTGTTGTAAAATTTGAAGCCTGTTTGCATAGCCTTCGAAGTGGCTGAAATATGGATCGAGGATCGCTCTGAATCGAACATCGGCGGGCGATTAGAATGAATGTTTGGCTACCAACAGCAGGCATAGAATGATTAAGAATAATACCGATGGTGATGGGAACTGAACCAATTTTTTGGCTTCTTACAGCCTTGCCATTGCCTTGCCTTGTTGTATAAACGATGTTGTGCTTGTTACAGAATTTCATTCCGCCGCCGTATTGATGGTGAAATTTTCTTCGACATACAGGTTTGTTGTCTAAATTGTTTGGTAATTTTTAGTGTATCGACTTATGATAAAGTTGAGGAATGATTTAAGGCTACGTATAATACAAGGTAAAGTTGACCTATAATACAACATAGGTGGTTCTTGGTATACGTTTGTATGTCCTATAATATAAGGTAAAGTTGACCTTATAATACAATATAGGTGGTTTTTAGTATACCTTTGTATGATCTATAATACAAACTAAATCCAACAAAATAAAGTAAAATTAAAAAACAATAGACTTTTGAATTTGATGAGTTGGCTTGAGATCATATGTGAATTCTAAACGCTATAATTGCTAAAAACAAAACTTCGAAATATAAACAAAAAATGAAAAAAAAAAAAAAAAAAACGTTTAAAGGAAACTATGATCTCCATTTTTTTTGGATTTTTTTTTCTTATGTCCTTATTTTACCTCATGTTTTCATTCTTATCCGGCTCATATGTGCTGATTCCGAACGGTTGGATTCGATTACCTGATTACGAGGTAACTGTTGACTGTTATCTCTGAGACTGTTATCCCTGAATCTCCAATAACCTAAATTGGTTACTTCAAAGGATGCGCTTCTCCAGCTTTTGGATACCCCAACCATCCAATCGGTGTTTTCTGGCTCCGCAATCATTCGGTCCGAAACGAACGATCTATTGACCCATCGCCCCTAAATGCTAGCCTTGCTGAATTGCACTACCAGACTTTTCTATACCTAATTGGACTCTTCTGGCCCATTTTGTTTTAATAGGCCAGTTGGGCGAAACCTTAGACACTATTTTCGTAACTCAACAAATATATATTTTTTTTTATAAAATATTATATTAAATCATCATTCAGAAAAAAGAAAAACCAAAAAAACAGAGCTCCAAAATAACATCAACTATGTGCCATGATTGGTTCAAATACATGTATTCTTAAGTGCACTTATAAATGGTTTCATTAGTTCTACCCCACCAGTCCACCACACAATCACAAACTCAAATTACACTAAACACACCACCCATTACAACCAAAACGAGTCATTTCCTAGTCGGGTGGTGTAGGGGTTCGTAGTCGGGTGGTGTAGGGGTGAACTCGTAATTCAAATATTATGGGTTAAAATAATTATTCTTTTTGCATCTAATTTACTACAAATAAATTATATATAAATTTAATGGACAAAAAAAAAACTAAATATAATATAATTATAAGAGATGAAAAGAGTATTTAAATAAAATTCAAAAAAATAAATAAAAAATAAATAAAATTCAAATTCAAATACAAATCAAACATACCTAAACTTTTATAATATATACAACTCTCATAAAAAAAGAATTGTCTTATTTTCATTTTCTTCTTTTATTTAGTAATAATAGTCCCCACTTTACAACAACATTATTCCTATTTTTTCACAATCTCCAACCTACTCTTTAAAATTTTTTAAAAAACAAAGGTAATATAATTATTACTTAAAGTTAGTTTTTAAATTCTTTAAAAAAACAAGGATAAATTAGTCTTTTATATTTTATTTTATACTCATATTCAATTAAATATTATTATTCATTAATTGTCGTGCCAACTCTTCCGGAAATATCTTTTATGAAGGGAGGGGTATTAATTTCAATAAACACTTCAATTATTATTCAAAATTAAAATATAAAATCAAACCGCATTAATAAACCCAAATCTTGAAATAATAAAATAGGAAGAAAAAAACTTTCATTATTAAGCCACCATCCTACCTACCACACTCCATCCATAGTGTGAAAGTATGTGACCATATTTTAAACTACAAAAGGACTTATTCTAGATTCCTCAACTCAATGCTATTACACCTCACAAACCATGACCAAGAAACAATGTCCTATTCTAACCACCACTCAAATTCTGATACTGGCCGCCGCCGCCGCCGCCGCCGCCGCCATATCTCGGCCACTAGCACCACCTCCGGCGAGCGACGACCTCGTTTTCGCCGATCAACGGCTGGCGATAGTTTATCCGGTAATCCAACGGTTCAAGGCTCTCATAACCTCCGATCCCTTCAACGTCACCGCCTCATGGATCGGCTCGGACATTTGCAACTACAAAGGATTCTACTGCGAAAGCCCTCCCGACAACGGATCAGCTCTCGCCCTCGCATCCATCGATTTCAATGGCTTCCGCCTCTCGGCCCCGACTCTAGATGAATTTCTTGATCAACTCCCGGACATCGCCCTATTCCACGCCAATTCCAACGATTTCTCCGGGACAATCTCCCCCGACATAGCCAACTTGCCGTACCTCTACGAACTCGACATCAGCAACAACAGGTATATATGTCGGGTATGAATTATATTTAAAACTTATGAATCGAGTAAAATTTGGACTAATCGAGTTTTTTTTATACAATCAAATACTTCATCTGTACCAATTTTGTCAAAATATTTTCTTAGCATACTAAAGAAAAATAATACTCCATTCGTCCCAACTAAATTGTCCATTTTAGTTTAGGTACAAAATTTTAGGTATTGTGTAATTAGTAAGTAATTAAAAAATATATTAATAAAATAATTATAGATTAAGATTAAAATAACTAAATAGTTTAATTTTAAAAAAAATTATAAATTAAAAATTTTAAAATATAATTAAAAGTATAATTATATTTTTACAAAAATAACAAATTTAGTGAAATAGACAAAAATTAAAAAAATAAATAAATTAAGTGGGACGAAAAGAGTATTATATTAGCAAGTAAATTTGTGTAATATTGAAAAGTCTAAAATACCATTAGATTTAATGAAGAGGAATAGTGAAATATGAAATAATAGTGGTAAAAGTAAAGCTAAATTAATAATTGAGTAAGATAATAAAGACTATAAATGATAATAAATTGTTATGTGAGAAAATCTTATTGAAAAGTATGAATATTTAAATGGGATGGAAAGAGTGAAGTTATGTCTAAAGTTGAAAATAATACAAATTTCAATAACATTAATTATTTATTGATAGTATGTCATATTTAATTCATATGTTAGTTTTAATGTCATAAATATATATATATATATATATCTTCTTTCATTGTCAATTCAAAATATCCTTTTATCATTTTTCTTTGTTTACTTCAAAGTATTTATTTTGTTTTTTTTAAAAAAATAATTATATATTAATATCAAAATATCTTTTAATTTTTATTTAAATTACAAATATACTATTATATATACAATTATTTTATACATAAAATCATAATAAAAATATCAAAATTTTTTACACATTTTCACTGATTAAATAAAATACTACTATTATTTTTTAATTTACTACGTGATGCCCCTTTAATCACGGACAGAGGGAGAGAGTATATATTTGATTTAATGTCATAAAAAAAATTAATGAACAAAAATATCAATTTATGAAATTAGTTTGTTTAGCTATGTTTTTAAATAATTTTATATTTTGAAAATAATTAAAATATAAAAAAATAAAAAAGATGTATTTAACATAATATTTATATGTTCAACTAAATCAATAATTCTCCGTCAGGCTGTCGGGTCCATTCCCGCCGGCGATTCTCGCCATGGACGGCCTATCCTTCCTCGACCTACGCTTCAACGCCTTCTCCGGCTCCGTTCCTCCCGAGCTCTTCACCCGAGCCTCCCTCGACGCACTCTTCCTCAACAACAACCATTTCACGGCGGCGCTGCCCGACTGCTCCGGCGCCAGCGCCGGCGACAATCACATAATATACCTCACACTAGCCAACAACAAATTCTCCGGCGACATCCCCGGCGCCGCCCTGTCGCGCAACCTGTCGGAACTTCTGCTCCTCAACAACATGTTCAGCGGATGTCTGCCTCACGACATCGGAAAACTCGAAAGCGCGGTGGTCATCGACGCCGGAAACAACCGGCTGACGGGGCACCTGCCGTACAGCCTGGGGTGCCTGCGGCGGCTGGAGATTTTGAATTTGGCGGGGAATCTTCTGTACGGACGTGTCCCGGAGAGGGTTTGCCGGCTGGAGAATCTTGCGAACCTGTCGCTGTCGGATAATTATCTGACGGGATTCGGACAGGCGTGCTGGCGGCTGATCAAGAACGGCGTTCTGGATTTGACGGGGAATTGTGTTCCCGGATTGCCGTTGCAGAGGCCGGTGGATGAGTGCGTGGAGTTCTTCACGGATTTTCCGTTACGGCGCCGTTGTTGGAATATTCCGGCGCACGCATCATTTCCATGTTGGTTTCTGTAATTATTTCTGCTGTTGTTTGTTTACTGTTGATTTTTATATGAAGAAATTAAAGTGATGTTTTTATGTTAGAAAAAAGTTGCTGTCGGCAATAATAAAAGTGCGTTGGGTTTTTTTTTTTTATTTTTTATATACTATATTATATTTTTTAATTTTACTTTTTTTATTGAATTATAAGAATTTGAATATGATATTTTTAGAATTGCATTTTATACTTCTTGCTTTGTGTTTCATTTATTTCCTCCTCAATTTCATTTTTTTAAATTTCTTTCTTCTTCACACTTTTTGAAAATACTTAAATAAATGAGTTCTCTAAATTATTTTTTTGTTTCAAAATAGACTTTTCGGACTTCTACATACTTTTTTATTATGTTTGAAATAAATAATCGAATTTGGTGAAAAATTAACTATTTATCTATAATTTTTCTCTCGAAAATATTATATCAAACACTTATTTTTTATTTTCTATATTATACTAAAAATTAATTTTATATTCAAAATATCACATCAATATATATTTATATCATATAATACAATTATTTCAAATCAAAATTTAATTCAAAATTCAAACCCCAAACAAACGCACATTACAAAATTCATGTTTCTTTCCAATCTTTGGCGTTCAAACTCAATTTGGCTTCTAAGATACTACTCCCTCCGTCCCACATAGTTTGTCCCTATTTTTTATTTTCGTCCGTCCCACATAACTTGTCTTTTCTATTGTTGGAAATATAATTATGCACTTTAATCGCATTTTAAATTTTATAATTTTCTTAATTTTAATTAAACTATTTACTTATCTTAATCTTAATCTATAATTATTTTTACTAAATAATAATTATTTTTACTAATATACTTCTTAATTACTTACTAATTATATTTTACCTAAATTCTTGTATCTATAATAATAATCCTGACTGAGGGAGTATTTTGAATTTGAAGGGAGTTTATGCATCTGTTTATTGTTATTGTTAATATATTCTATAGATTATATAATTATTAATTTCTTAATCTAATTTGATGACTACCCACAGTACGTTTACTGCAAATAGTATTGCAATATCATTTTTAATAATACATAGAGTTTCTCCCAAAATTAAATACTACTGTAATTGTTAATTGAAAAATCTCATTACCCATAAACAACAATATTTGATCCAACTGTGCAGTCACATCAAGTTGTATTTATTTGTCTTTCATAAGATGGTGTTTTCTAAAGACAAAATGGACACTTTGAGTTTGTTCTATTATGATCAGAAGTGTATAGAAATACACCATTCCTTTTTTTGTACCAACGGAATTAATTGCATGTAAATTCCATGCTTGCTACGGCTGCCTTACTCAGCTCGAGATGGTTGGAAGGGTGAAGTAGTGCGGTGGTTTTGAAAGTGTGTGTAGTGAGAGAAAAAGTATAACAATCCTCTCAACTTCAACTCTTCCCATCTCTATGTATTGAGTGAGTGATATACACTACTATCTCGCCAGAGAGTTTGTCGATCGGAGGGAAATCGGAGTTCCGATTAGGGGAACATTCAGAATCTGAGCAACCCAACTATTTGTTAGTTGTCAGTACGCGTTTGTGACAACGTATGTCTATGGAGGGATTTTCCTAGGTAATCAGCATTGTAGTTTGAGTTGAAGGACTTTTGGGTTTTCTGTTCTTAATCAGCACTGATTAGTGAACCTCTCATCGATTGGAACCCGAATGTAGGTTGATTATAACCGAACCGGATTACCAAATATCTTGTCATTTATTGTTTTGATCACTTTATTTATTTCGTTAACAAGATGCCGTTATAACTGTGATATAACTACGTTTTGAAAATTGACCATTGAATAAGTGTCTGAAAGTATTTTTGGTACATCACTTGTTCTCCCAATACTAATATTTAACAATCTAATTTTTATTAGCAAATAAGAATTCACAATAAATTAAAATATCCAAAAACACGTGCGAATTCTGCCTAGATTCTCATTCTAATTTTGGGATTGCCTTGATATGTGCACACGTCGTGGGCACTAAATATTATCATGATTAACATATAAAATTCTCTTTTTAATTCGATCCGTTATATATTTATTTTTTAAAAATATAATTATACATCTCAATCATATTTTAAAAATTTATTATTTATAATTTTTGTATAATTTATATAAATTTTTTTTTGTATAAATATCGTTATATTAGTATTATAAATACACTAATAGAAATATTTTTGTCATTTTTTTTTAATTTGTACTTTAATATAATAATTAATATTTAAACATCAACCGCAAAAATTAAATATGATCCTTTGAATCTGACGAAGGTAATATATAATATTTTTCACTAATAACAAAATTCTGATAAAAAAAAAAAAAAAAACAGTCTTGTTGTCTATATAAAAAACTATAGTGTGTTAGTATTTCTTGCAGCAGCTCAAATATGGCTACAACAATTACGTCATATTTCCTCTTCCTCGTCCTTCTCCTCTATCCGTTCACCTTAAGGGCGCTCCCGTCGGACATATCCATCGGGTCCGACTGCGACAACGCTGTAATAACTTTGGCCATGTTCGAGGCGTGGATGGCCGAGCACGGCAAAGTGTACAATTCCGCGGAGGAGAAGGACAAGAGCTTCCGGATTTTTAAAGATAATTTATGCTACATTGAAGAGCGCAATGCGATCCTCGCATTGGGCTACAGGCTCGGGGTTAATAGTTTTGCGGATTTGACATATGATGAGTACCGGAAAATTTATTTAGGCGGAGATAGTAATCGGAGATTGGATGATCGGAGGGTCTTGAATAATAAGGTTCCGGATGTCGGCCACGGCGAGCTGCCGGAATCTGTCGACTGGAGACGGACAGGCGCCGTCGCGCCGGTCAAGAATCAAGGAGCATGTGGTAAGATTTTTATAAGTTTCATTAATTTTTTACATTTCGTATCTACTCATTCAATAAAAACACATAGTCTGTTCCTCCACAAATCCCCAAAAAATTTTATATTTTTTGGGAATGAGGGAGTATAATTTATTTCACATACATATAAATATATTTTCTATTGCAATAATTATAAATTATTTTAATATATTATTCATTAAATTATAATTATAATTTTATAAATTTAAATTAATTAATTTTTATATATAATTGATTTTATTTGTAAACTGTAATTATGTTTTTATTATTATTATAATTTTCTATTAAGTTATAATTTTATTTTTTATAAATTTAATTAATTAATTTTTATATATAGTTATTTTTATTTGTAAACTATAATTATGTTTTATTATTATTTTATTTTTATATTAAAATTAAATAAAATAGAATAAATTTATTAAAAATTATAAATATAATAAATTAATAAATTAATTAATAATTAATATAATAAATATATAATATATTTTTTTTATTATTTTATATATTACATCATTTTTAATAAAAAAATATTCATATTTCTTAATAAAAATATATACTATTATTTTTTTCACATCTAAATTTAATAAAAAAAATATTTTATAATACATTCGTAATTTCAAATAACTAATACTCCCTCCGTCCCGCATTGGATATATGGGTCACTGTAGACAAGAGAATTTATGATAAGTATAATTAGTAGATAATTAAAAATGTATTAGTGAAAATAATTATAAATTAAGATTAAGATAACTAATTACTTTAATTAAAAATTTTAAAAAAAATTAAATTAAAACGTTTAAAATAAGATTAAAGTGTGTAATCATTTTCCAAAAAAGGAAAGTGACATGGGATGTGGAACGGACAAAAACGACAATGTGGACATGGTATGTAGGACGAGGGGAGTAACAAAAATTTTAAAATTTTTAAAACTAAAAAGACACAATTAATAAAATTTAAAAGTTAAAATATAAATGTCTTCAACTGTCATTTTACATATAAACATCTAATATCAAACAATTTTTTACCAAACACTTTAATCCAAACAACTAATTGAATTAGCTAGTCAAACAAGGTAATTGAATCAACTAAACGCTAACAGCTAATTGAATCAGCTAACAGCTGATTGCCACACACCCTTAAAATTTAATTTATAATTTTTTAAATTTTAATTATATTAATAAGTTATTAATTTTAATTTATAATTATTTTTATTATATGATAATTATTTTTACTAATACTTTTTTAATTATATACTAATTATATTCCTCCTAAATTTCCGTGTCTACAGTAAAACAGACAAAATATCCGGAACAAATGGAGTATTATTTATACAATTTTCTATACATCACCAAAAAAATACTCCATCCGTCCAATTTGTCCACTATTTCCATATCCGTGCGTCTCATATCAATTGTTTATTTCTTTTTATTTTATGTAAATATAATTATACAATTAATCACATTTTAAAATTTATAATTTGTATTTTTTTATTTTAATTAAACTATTTAGTCATCTTAATCTTAATCTCAATATATAATTATTTTTATTATATCATAATTATTTTTACTATTATATTTTTTTAATTATTTACTAATTAAATAATACTTAAAACTCTTTGTCCCAACTAAAACGGACAAATTAACTGGGATGAAAAAAAAAATATATTTTTATACAATTTCACTAAACAAACACAATACTTTAGAGGAAACGTATTGGAACGTTGATTAGCATATATGTTAGTAATACATGCTTACAATTTATATAATATATATATATATATGTAAATATAAATTGTTAGCATATGTTGTCTCCATGATTTTAAAGGTGTGTTCGTTTGAATGTTTAAATTTTTTTGTTGAAATTTAAATAGTAAATTTTTAAAATTAGAACAATTGTTTCTATAACGTAATATAATGATGATGTGATATTTTTAATATAAAATTATTTTTTATTATAATATAAAAAATAAAAAAATAATATTTAATTTGATATTTTTAGAATTTCTTTTTTTAGTGAATAATAAAATTTTGGAAAAACTTGATAAAAGAATACACACTACGGATGCGTTTGACAATTAGTTGATAGCTTTTAGTTGTTAGCTGATTCAATTAGCTGGTTTGACTAGCTGATTCAATTACCGGTTTGTATTAAAGTGTTTGGTAAAACAACTGTTTAACATTAATTGTTTATACATAAAATAACTATTAAGGACATTGATACGATATTTTTTAATATATTTATTATGAGAATTTTTGTTATTAATTATTAAAAATTATAAAAATATTATAAAATATTTATTTTTATTTTATTATTTAGATATGAGAAAATTATTTTTACTAAAAAAATAATATTTTTTATTGAAATTATGTGAAATATAAAATAATAAATCTTTCGTATATATATTTTTATTATATTAATTATTATTTTAATATATATAAATAAATTAATAATCTTTGTTTTTTCGATTTGATTTAGTTTTTAAAAATTTATATATTTTACAAATAAAATAATTTATATCTAATAATTAATAATAGTAATTATTTTAAATTTATAAAAATAAAAATACAATTTAATAAATTAAATATATTAAAAATAATTAATAAATACTGCTATAAAAATATATTTATATGTAAAAAATAAATAATTAGATTTTTTTAAGGGTAAATAAGGAATAATCAAAATTAAAATGAAAAACTCTTAAAAAAGTTGTGTAGACAAGCTTTTTAAAAATTAGCTTTTTGTAAGTTCTTCAAAATACTGTTTCCCAAACACCCCCTACATGTATTGTGTTAATATATTTTATAATAAAATTTATTATAATATATATTATATGAATTACTGTAAATTCATATGTTGAAATAATAAGGGTGTGTTTGTTTGAGGGATTTGTTTGGATTTTCACTATTCATCCTATTTTTTTTCCCCAAAAAATATTAAATCAAACACATATTTTTTATTTTTTATATTATACTAAAAATCAATTTTACATTCAAAACATCACATCAACACCTATTTATATCACATCATACAACTATTCAAATTCAAAATTTTTACTATTCAAATCCCAACTCAAAATCCAAACCTCCAAACAAGCACAGACTAACACACTCCAAGGGTATGTTTATATATATTCTTCTTCAATTTTATCATTTCGACTATATATTTTTAAATTAAATATCGCAATTTAAGAAGATAATAATAGTAGAATATAATATCATTATAGGCATAAATATGCATGGCTGCCCATAAACCTGTCATAGTTTGCCAGATTTATGGGTAATTGGGTAAATCAATTATTGGACCCAATTGGCCAATTTAATGTCTATATTAATCAATTCAGATTTATTACATTATTTCCATTTAAATTAATTAAAAATGAACTTTTGAGTTCAGAGAAATATTCCATGCAATTAATTCCATAATGAACTTTTTTTTCTTTTTTTTTTTTAAATTTAAATAATAATTTGATTCTAATATTTGATGAGAACAATATATTTTTATAAAAAATTATAAAAATTAAATTAATTTATCATGCATTCTTATTTAATTTTATCAACTAACAAATAAAAATTAAATAATAATATGTAGTAAACATAATACTCAGGAGCTAGTCAATTGTCCTAAAACATACTTCCCCGGTTCCACTCTAAAGATTTTTTTCGGAGTTTTGTAATAAATTTAAGAAATAATAGTATTTTATTAAAATCTGCAAAAGATTTTAACACATTTATCATTTGATTGTATCTATAAATTAATTGTATAAATAATGATATATTTGTAATTAATATATAATTACTTTTATTAAAATAAAAAATACTTTGGATTGAGATATATAAAAATAATAAAAATGATACTTTCAATTAAGACATATATAGTATATATAATCATAATTTATCATGTTATTAACAATTTGTTCGGTCACTAAAGGGAGTGGTTGGGCCTTTTCGGCAATATCTTCTACGGAAAGTGCGAACCAGATCCTCACGGGGAACATGGTTCGACTTTCCGAGCAACAGTTGCTAGACTGCGACGTCGCCGGCTTAAATCACGGCTGCGAAGGGGGCCGAGCCAGCCAAGCCTTCGACTTTATCGTTCAAAATGGGGGTGTCGTTGCCGAGGAAGATTATGGATATCTAGCCACAAGGGGACAATGTCGACTAACCACGAAACCCGACGCCCTCCGTGTAGTAAGTTTGGACTCGTACCATGATGTCCCGGCATTTAATGAGTCGGAACTGGCCCGAGCAGTCGCCCGTCAGCCGGTGAGCGTAGTAGTCTCATTTGGCTCAAGGGACTTCCAATTTTATAAATCGGTAAGTCTCAATTACGCGCTTCTATATTCCAATTTTTGCTTGAACGATTCTTTTAGAGCACGTGGGAGTGATTCTTGTTGAAACTTATTATAAATTACATCCTAAGTTTATGATATGTTGTGTTAAAATAATTGAGATAAAAAATAAAAATTAGTAAATTTAACTTGATTTCGTTAGCGCTGTTGGATTCAAATCTACACATGAATGAAAGGTTTTGTATTCTTCAAGCCTATGATGCAATCCCTTCCGAAAAAACCACTAGAGTTTCTAGTGCTACTCTATATCAAAAGTAATAGTTGTTAGATTTAGGTCTGAGATTACAACCCTAATATATATCATTTATTACTAATTGGTTTCATCAGTAAATTACCGAATTTTTGCACATAGGAGCGAGCACTTACTAAATATATTTAAACTTAATATATTTATAGATTACTTAATAGTATAAGTTTAATTTGAATTTTTAATCCAACAATTCTTACCACTAATTAACATTTGTGTAAGTTTAGGGCATATTCAACGGGGATTGCGGCGAGGATCTAGGACACGATGTTAATGCCGTCGGGTATGGTAGCGAAGACAACTCCGACTATTGGATTGTCCGAAACTCGTTTGGATTGGATTGGGGTGAGGATGGCTACATTAGGCTCAAGCGCAATGTCGAAAAGTCAGAAGGCCAATGTGGGATCGCGAAAACGGCATTTTACCCAAATGTTAATTTATTAGCGCCATTTTCTTCACCATCGCCATTGCCATCGCCATCACTGTCGCCAGAACCATTGCCGGTCCCTCCGCCATCTTCACCACCACCACCGCCACCGCCGCCTATTTTGCCGCCGCCACCACCACGACCATCCGGTTGCAATTGCCCCGCCGGAACCACGTGCTGTTGTGGCTACAAAGTTATCGGATTTTGCATGAGCTGGAATTGCTGCCCGTCGGAAGGCGCCGTATGCTGCGCCGATCGCGTCACTTGCTGCCCACCGGATTTTCCGGTGTGCAATGTCCGCGATCACACTTGCTCCATCGTAAGTACTCTTCTTACATCGTATTTTTTCTTTATTCTTTTTTTTTTTCTTATATTACGTTAATTATTCAAAGTAAACACACCTTAATGTGAATCCGATTGTTTGTAACATATGTTGTTGTTCGTAAAATTGTAGAGCCACAAGAGTCGGCTCGGTGTGAAGCCGATGAAACGCATCCCGGCCGGAATATTCGCCGCCCAAGAAGAGGGTGAAGTTTTAGCGGTAGCTTGAAGCCATCCCTAGTTTGCTACACTTGCCATTTCCTTTCTATCGAATAAAAATGTTGTAGTGATTATGTAATAAAGTCGAAGCTATGAATCATCTTTGTTTGGATGTTTATCTTTCGTTGAAGTTTCTTATAATTGAATGAAACGAAGGCTTCGTTATTTGGAAGGTCGATTTCAGTCTTCTACTTTTAACTTATCAAAAGATTATTTATAAAATATGTGTATATATATTTTCATTAAATACTGTCTCATAAATATAGTCTTAATTAGGTCGGACACGAGATTTATGAAATATTGATATTATATTGATAGTTGGTAAAAAGTATAGATAAATAATGACAATTGTGTAATAAAAATGAAAAAGTAGGAATAATTTTACGGTGATATGATTATTTATGGAAATAATACTATTGTTTTGAATAAAAAAAATAATAAACAAAACTATTGTATTGAAACGGAGTGAGAATTATCCAAACCACTGCAGAATACAACAAATTGAAATAGACCCAAAAAGAACTAAGCTTAGAAAAAGAATACTGCCCCAAGTTAATAGTACATGCCAAGTTTGAATTGTTTTATGTACTTATGGTGTGTTTGTTTGACAAATTTCTTTCAATTTTTATTATTTATCATTTTTTTTTAAAGTCAAATCAAATATATATTTTTTATTTTTATTTTTTTTATATTATACTAAAAATAAATTTTATATCCAAAATATACTATCAATATTGATATTGATAAACTTTAAATCTAATTTGCTATTTCACTGAGATTTTATGGGATTTCGTTGCCCAGTCAGAGAGTCGGGGTCAAGGGTGTGAAGCCCCCCTTGCTTGGCCAGAGTGGCCCCTGGCCGACAGTATGCAATATTGGGTTTTGGAGTTGGTATTGAGAGAGTCCGTCTGATATATAAAGAGACTTAAGGGTACAAAAACCTTGCCGTCATGAATAAATTTATTTTCCATCTCTACTTGTGAATGTAGCCAACAAGTTGATGCTAAACGACGTAAATGTGTATTGTTTTTATATTTTCTATTTGTCATTCGATCATTAACTCTAATATGTTAGAATACAATATTTATTTATATCACATCGTACCACTAGAATTTTTATTATTTAAATTTTAATTCAAAATTCAATTTTCGAACAAATACAGTTCATCAATAGGAGTATATATTATATTTTTTTATAATATTTATAAAAATAGTGTAAAACAAGAAAACATATTGACAAATGACATATTGAGGGAGGGAACAAACCAAAAATTTTATGTATTTATGATTCGTAATTTATATACTCCCTCTGTCCCATAATAAAGTATTCATTTTTCCATTTTAGTCCGTTCATGACAAAGAATCAATTGTTTTTTTTTTTTTTTTTTTTTTTTTTATAACTGTACTATCTACCTAACGTTACAAATACCCTTACAACTTACAATATATTACACAAATGCCATTACCTTTATATCACACATATTAATAAGGTTATTTTAGTTCGTTTCTACTTTATTTTTACTATATCCCAATATAATATTAATATTTCTAAAACTATATGCAAATGGATATTTAGTTCCGATACGAGAGGAGTATTAATTAGTATTCTTCTTTAATATAAATTGTTATATGCCTTGTTATTTTTAATTTTGAACTTATTTAAACGAGAATTAATGTAAAATTTATAAAATAATAATAGTTTATTTTGATTTTTATTATTCAAAACTATTTTGTCAAATAAACCATCAGACATTCATTAGTAGCTTTCATTGAATAGGTTTTGATGGTTAAGGCCGAGCCGCTAAACACACGGCCGCAAATTTTCACTCCATGGCCGCTCCACCGCTCCTCAGAGCTCTGCCTCTCCTCCGCCGCCGCCTCTTCTACCACCACAATTATTTACGTCTCACAAATGCCTCGGTAGTTCGTAGATCCTTTTGCGGCGCGGCCGCCGATTCAACTGCGGATGACCAGAAAACTCCATCTCCTGCTCAGAGTACATCCACAAAAACAAACGAAGACACGCCTTATTTTCGGAGATGGGAGGACAATCCAGATTTTCGGAAATGGAAGGACAAAGAAGCTGAGATACTTGAAGATATTGACCCGATTATTTGCCTTACGAAGGAAATTCTTCATTCTGATAGGTGCCCCCAATTCCATCCACTCTCTGCTTTTTAAATTTGCTATTACTGTTTGTTGCATTTCTTGCTTGATTTTGAGCTTCGTTTTTATAGTTGATCCGATGCGAAATTTAGGCGGTGCTCAACATGTTTACTGAATTTTTTGTTAGCCAGCAATTCCTACATGGATGAACGGCGAAAGCTTTTCCCTTTAGTTTTTAACGTGTAATTTGTTACTGTTATGCTTATATAAACGAATGCCATTTTTGCTAGTGAGAAGTAGGTTATGAGATATTGATACAATATAAGAGCGTGTTGAGAATTGGAGAGATTCAAAACATGAAATGTGAGGAAGAAAACATGAATACAATGATCACTTTTATCTCCAACACAAATGTCCTGTTTTAGTTTTTGTATGCTTCAATTTTTTATTAGCTTTATTTATGCTTTATATTTGAAAAGCAACAAATTTTCTTTCTTACACCATAACCACCTGCTGTCTGGATCAAGGATTTCTTTGATACCTAGATTCAGTGGCATAACCAGCTCCCGAATTCTGAGGGGCTGATCGCCAATTTACTACTACCTATCCGACACCGTCTCCTTCGATTCTCTTTGATACAATAGCATCCGGTGAAAATAAGAAAATAGAAGTAGAATAGGATGATAAATTTATAATTAGTTGACAATTGAACATAATGATATAAAAAAGAACATATATTTTTTAAATTAAAAATAAATAAGTAAATAGGGCCGCCAGGGACCATCTTGAATAAGTGTGAATTTAGTTGATACACAGCAAAGGTATAGGATAAGGGGACTTGAAGTTCTTCATGGACCTTTAGTTGATGCATATCACATGGTTGGTATGTTAGGCTGATCAGAGACTTGACCTTTTGGGATCTAGAACATGCAGCTGGCCTGGTATATATTGTCATGTGTATGTTTGTGATCGTGGAGCTAGGAGAGAATGATTAATTTTTTTTATTCACTCCACTTTCTTGTAAGTTGTATCTACTATCTACAAGCTCATGCATGCATATATATAGGTTAAATATACTTAGGAGTTAAGCATGCAAGCTCCCCTATTCATAGCTAAAAATTAACCACAAATTATACCAATGCTTTGATGACATTTTCTAGACACTAATGGCAACCGTATAATGTATATGTATCTATATACATGTATAACACTCTTCTTTGGAATCTAAACCTTAAGCAAAAACTGTGTGAATATTATTTCTAGGAAAGTATAAAAGTACATCGTTTCTAAGTTAATTTGCTACCTCTGTTTTGGACTTCGTGGTAGATTTTGTAGCTGGCTCATTCTTATGTCATCTATCAATTTGTTGAATGATGTAGTTGGTAAATGCTTGATTAATAAGCTTGCAAGATTGTTTAGTCGATTCCGTTGGGCGTTGATTCAACAATTCTTTTGAAGGCTATAGGTTAAAAAGAAGTTTCCTGAAATATATCTTATTCTATCTCATTTGAATATCATTTTTTCAATTGAATTGTGCAAGCAGCATTGTATTTGTATAAGATTTTTGGAGGATTTTCAATTTTATAAATTAATCCTTGACTTTTTTTAGATATGATGAGTCATCAATTTCAGCCAATCACATTCTCAAATCTCAACTGGCTTCATAAATTTCTACATTCATGATTGGATGATAAGAAAATACTGTCCCGTTATATGTAAATATATATCTGGTTTATTAATGAAGTTTTCTACTTAGATTTGCCATATGTAATTCTGCAGAAGTGAGTGGCCCCTGACCTTCCTATTTCTGCAGTATCCTTTATAATGACCCTCATCTAATGCTCCTGTTCAATGATTTCACAGAGAATTCAATAGTTCAAAGTTATAAATGTAATGACTAGATTATTCCTGGTTAAAGGCGATCAATTCAGAGTACAGATGGGTTAAATCAGAAGTTCGTTAAAATAGAACAATTACTTAGATTGAACTGTCTCCTAAATAATTAACCATTTTTTTTCCTTGTTACTTCTCCATCCTTAAAATAACAGGAAAATTTTGTCTTGTTTACGTACATGTTCTTTGAACTTTGATCTAATAATGATTCAACGATGTTGAAAAAAAACTCCAATTGGAAGTTTTCCTGTGTTCTAAATGGATGGCTTCTGGCTCCCCATCTTATTATTTGCATTCTTCCAGATACAAGAATGGAGAACGTCTTACCCCTGATGATGAGAAAGTTGTGGTGGATCAGCTTCTTGCATATCACCCTCATTCTGAAGATAAGATTGGATGCGGACTAGATTCAATTATGGTCAGTTTAATTTCTCTAATGTCTTAAATCTGCTATTAATTAGTAAATACTGTAACAAATAAGCCTCGTGCATTTTTTATTAATCTTACATTTGTTTTTCATGTTGCTTGCATCAATATGTACCTTTCTACTGGTTTCATTTTCATAAAATCGATGTCAATCCCTTTTCAGTTTTGGATGTGGAGTTATAGGCATATATTTTAGGTGATATCAGATTTGGTTACATTTCACTACTTTTGCATTGACGTTTCCACATGAAGTTGCCCACTCAAAAGGCATCATTGTTGCTTCTTAATGGAAAGTGACACTATTGATTAGAAGAATCTAGTGATAATATCTTTTTGGCATGATTTTAATCCAAGACAGTCCTGTGAGTTACATTCTCAATGCGAACACTTTCATATTTAAAAAAACAGCTATTCAGTTCGATGTTAGCCACTATGGTGCAATTTAGAGTCTGAACTCTTGTTTGATTTTGTCACACATAGCTTGTTGTCCATTTTTCCACAACAAAGCTGATAATTATACGTTGAAACAAACTTGCAGTACACATACACAAATATAAAGTATTTGTACTTTATGTAGTTCATTTAAGCACTGATCAAGTGTGAACTTATTACATAATTCCAGCTGCTTCATGTATTTCATTAATCCACCACCAAGAGTAGATCCTTATTTGTTGGATTTTATAAATAAGGATAACAAATTTGAGAATTAATATAGAGAAACTTGGATAATTGAATTGGATAGTGTTATAAACACTTTCCAAAGATTATAGTTCGCCCTACTGTCGGATTACTGAGAACCTTTGGGATAATCTACACTAAATATTCAAACATTTTGACAGAAAAGAGCAGTCAAAACTTGAGTATTTGTCGCTTGTTATGTTCTGCAGCAAACCAAGGGCAAATATTTTTTATAGAGAAGTTGGTGAAAAGGGTACAACCTTTCGTGCATGGTTGTACCAATTGGTGAAAATACATTTCCATTCAGAAGTATATATTTTCATGGGTGAGTCCCCCACCCCCTTAATCTGTGCCAAATAGCGTGTTTGATTTCATTAAGACTCGTTAGCTATGACACCCAATATTTTCGGTCCTTGATTAAATTTCAATTACGCTAAAATCAACATTATTCTTCACTATGGTGTGGATTAAATACTTTTGACACTTATTTTAGATGCTTTGGAATTTATAATACTCAATTATCCCAATGTAATGTAATTTGCTTTTTTGAAGGTGGACAGGCATCCTCAATTCAGCAAATCAAGGTGCCTTTTTGTCGTAAGAACAGATGGGGGATGGATAGACTTTTCTTACCAGAAGTGTCTTCGGGCCTACATCCGAGCTAAGTATCCTTCTCATGCTGAAAGATTTATAAAAGAACATTTTAAGCGAGGCAGTAGTTGAATTGATATCATACATGAGCCTCATGAGACGCCTATCGTTGATTTGGGCTAATCTAATATGAAATTTAAGTCGAAAGTAAGTCGAGTAACAAATTTTGTCGTGCCTGTGGCCTGTGGGTGGATAGATTTCATGTTTGCCAATGGAATATATAGAAGTGTACGCAGTATTAGATTTAAATTTTTGTTTAAATAGTATTTTTTAATGATATTTTAGCTCAAATACATTATACGCTATGTCAATATACATATTTGTAAAACTTTTGATATTATTTATTAACTTTTTTTTTTAATATCATATCATATGTCTATTTTTATCTCATAAAATATAATATTATATACATATTTAACTTTTTACTATTCTACAAAATTTTTCTAAAAATTCAAAAATTTCTAATAAACGTGAGAAAGTACTGTAACTCTTTTATCCTACTCCAAGGAATCTCTGTATACATCCTTTAATAAATATGCTCTGATGGTTTCCTTTGCTTTGAAGCAATTTCTCACACATATGTAGCCTTTATTTCAAATTAATTTTCGATACTTCATTTGTTTTAAATATAACTGGTAGTATATTGAAAATGAAGACATTTGTGTACGCAAGGATGACTTGCTGGTGTAGGGTTGAATTTGTGACCGGCCGCACACAAATAGTAAATATTTGTGGTAAAATTCAGAAAAGACCATAACCTATGTGTTTTTGAGTTTGGTTCAAGAATATTTTATTTAGATTTTGTATTTAAATAATATTTTATGGAATATTTTGGAAACAAAAATATAAATAATAATTTATTTTTTTTAAAAAAAATGTGTTAAAAGAAACACACTCTAGCTTGGTTGGTGGACTCATTGCAACAACTCTACCACTAATTTTGGTACACTATCACCTAACGAATTAAAACTAACCGAAAAAACAAAATAAAAATTGGCAATATTTGTAATGAAAAAATAAAATAAAATAAAATCTAAATCTAAACTTTTCATCTTTCTCCAAAGAATTATATGTTGTCACATGAACTTCAATAATCAATATGATAATTTTGCAAAAGTTAAATACCTCATGAATACTTCACATCATTATATAATATTTCCGCTATAAATTATAACAGAAATATTATACAATCATACAAAGTAAATATTTTAAACACCCGAGAAAAGAAATAGCCGGAAGTCTTGTGACTGCCGAGCTCTGAGCTGACAGAGGCGCCGAAAACCGCAGGAAGGCATCGGCCAACTTCCGGCCAAGCCTAACTTGCGATGCCGTCGTGAGATGCAAGGCGTCGGGATCCAGCTCTAGCCCCATTGCATCGACCGATCGGACATTCGGAAGATCAATATCTTGCTGAGCTTTTCTTACAATATCTACATAAAGCCCTTCTCCCGACGCCAATAAAACCTATGTATATCATTACATAATATATATATATATATATTCGAATTGTTATTATGCTAATTGTAATTAATCATCATAGTGCTAAAGTACACACAATATATACCGACAATATATGAAATATAGATTTAAAACAATACATGAGCAATATATAATCCACACAACACATCTATATTGATACAAGACATATGAAATAGAATATACAATATATACTAACTCCAATCAACATCATAGTTATTCTTTTATTTATTTATTTTTTGTGTAGAAAATTATACTAAACTACATTTAATTACTATGTTGGCTAAAAAAAAACAAAGCATAAATACAGAAATAAAAAAGAATAATAAAAAAAAAATAATAATTCCATAACAACATACTATAAGTTAAAAAAAAAAGAAAAGAAAAAATTACAAGTAATTCATTAATTAATATTCTCTAGTTTATTTCTTTTATTCGTTATTTTTATTTTCATTAGTTTCATTTTAATTTTTTTAAATATAATTATATACTTTATTTACATTTTAAATTTTATGATTTTTTTAAATTTTAATTATATTATTTAGTTATTTTAATCTTAATTTATAATTAATTTTATTATACAATATTATACAATAATTATTTATAGTAATATACTTCATAAGTCCGCCTCTTAAGGGTCATATTTATATTTTGGGTTATTTGGTTATTGTACTTAACATTAAAAATTCTTATATTTGTATAATTTTTTTTTTTACAAATATCATTCTATTAGTATTATAAGACACTAATGAAATGAAAGTATAAATTTTTTCTTAATTTTTACTATATTTTGATATAATAATTAATATTTAAAGATAGAAAAAATAAAACTCTTAAAGTCGGACGAAAATAATATTTCTTAATTACTTACTAATTATATATTATCTAAATTTTTCGTATCTACACTGAATCGAACACAAAAACTGAGACAGAGGGAGTAATAACTAATCCATGGACGGACAGGATCAAATCCAGGAAAATATCTACGATGGATCGCGGTACCTGAACGAACGGCAGCGATGGAGATCCAAGATCCGATCTGACGGCGGAGATGAACGTTTCCAATCTCCCTTTGTAAAGCACGGCGTCCTGAAAGCTCTTGGTATCACTCTCTCCTTGGTACCAAAGTATCCCTTTAATCAGGCCGTGTTGGGTCCCGTGTTGAGCACCCTCCGCCCGTGTTAAGCAATCATCGTAAATCCGGCGGCCGCGCCGCCACTCAGCGACGCTCGTCCCGCCGACGGCGCAGGGGACGAGCCCAATTCTCCCGATCCCCTTATCCTTCTTCAGCAAGTAATGGGCGAACGCCATTCCAGGCCCGATCCCGCAGGTCTTGTTCAAATCTATGTCGCGGTGGAGAGGCTCCCGGGCCTCCTCCCACCGGCCGGCGGCGCTCAGCCGGAGGATCCGGCGGTCCGGCCGGCATTGGGCCGGAGTTACGCCGTCCCAATTGCCGCCGGCGACGCCGCCTCGGCCGGCCATGTTGCTCTGTCCGGCGAGTATGAATATGGAGATGAATTGTTGAAATGAGCCATCGTCGTTTCCCGATAGGGTTAGGGCTGACGTGGCGCTGCAAATTGTTATTGCAGCCATTAACAAGATCATGAAGAACAGTGCAGCCATTCCCAAGTCTGAATTCAAGATCTTTGATTTAGGGTCTTTTATTATTATATTTTAAAAGACCCTAAAAATTGAATCTTGACTGTAATGTTGAAGAAAATTGAAAGATTCCATGGGACTAATTTGAACATGTTATTGTTGCTGGTGATGGGCAGACAGGTGTGGACATTTGGTAGTATTAATTAATTTAGTTCCCACCTGAAAGAAATTAAGACTTAAAATGGAAATATAATTAATTAATTAAGGTTCGATTTGGGGGAATAATGTGATGTTTAAACGACAAGGGTCTTGGGTTGCATTGCACTACACACTAAAGGAATCAAGAAATTAAATATTAATAAAAATGTGTCTTGGTTGGGTAGGTGGTCACGAGTTTTGTTGAATAAAAAAAATAAAAAATAGAAAATAAAATCCTTATAAGATGTAACAAATTAATTGATTGAGAAGAAGGCTGGTTTTATTGATTTTGTTAATAGATTTAACAATTTTATTTTAGTTTATGCATTGATCTAAAATTACCTTACGTGCTTTTATTCAGCAATTTGTTTCGATTTAAGTCATCGATATCAATCCAGATGCTTTCTTAAGTAGGCCGAGGAATCCATTCAGGGAGACAAATAATCACGGCATGAAAAAAATAATGCTGGCCCGGCCCTATTTTTGAAAGTAATATTTAAAATTTAATAAATATATATATTAAATTTTGAAATAAAGATAAAAATTAAAACATAATTTGACGGCAAATTTTTTGATTTGTATATGTTTGGTTGTGGCTTTTTAATTCTCTATTTTTACTATTTAACTGTATTTTGTTTTAAATTAATTCAAAGCAAAAAATATAAACAAAATAATTTTAATATAATAAAAAAGAGAAAGTGTTCCGGCATGGCATGATCCGATCTCAAACTAGGTCATGCTCGGGCCGGCCTTTCCAAGCGTGATTTTCAATCGGGCCGTTCTGGTCCAACACCGTTTAGCATCGGGTCGAACTGGCCCGAATTGCCGCTCCTAAATCCATCACAATGACTTGTCAACCGACCATTGAAGTTGAAATCTTGAGCGACTACACAACACTCTTTTAGGGTGTATTTGTTCGGGGGTTTGAATTTTGAGTTGAGATTTGAATAGTAAAAATTTTGAATTTGAATAGTTGTATGATGTGATATAAATAGGTGTTGATGTGATGTTTTGAATGTAAAATTGATTTTTAGTATAATATAAAAAATAAAAAATAGGTGTTTTATTTGATATTTTTTTAGAGAAAAAATTGGATGAATAGTGTAAATTCAATCCAATCCCCCAAACAAACACACCCCTTGGGTTGTTTCTTTTGACATCAAACCTCAAATTATTACTATTTGATTATGAGTTTTTTTTTTTTAAAAAAAAAATACACTTTTTTTTTTTTTTTTACAAATATCCCATCACACAAAATTTTAATACAAAATCCAAATCAATTTTTTTTCTAAACAAATAAAAAAAAACACACCCTAAATAACTCCGTCTACTTATATTTTGAATTTTATTTTCGCATAATTCACTATTTTGCCCCTAGAAAACATAAAGTCAATCACTCAAATTTCATTTAAAATAATATATAATTTTTTTTTTTATTTCCTATTCAGAATATTTCATAAAACAGCTTAGATACTTTTTTGTTTAAATTTTTATTATGTCCTAAAACAATTCAAAATACTTACGTTGTGTTCTCTTGTAGTTTTAACACATACTTTTACTATTCAAATTCTCTTTTTCCTACAAAAATATTAAATCAAATAATTTTTTTTCTATATTATACTATAAATTTATTTTACGTTCAAAACATCACATCAACATCTATTTATATCACATCAAACAACTATTCAAATTCAACTTTTTACTATTCATAAATCCAAACTCAAAACTCCAAACCCACAAACAAACACATTGTTAAATACTTTTGAAATTATTGATTTTATTTATTTATTTATTATTTTTTTTTTGTAATTTCAAACTTAATTAATACTATTTTCAATAAAAATATATTTTTACTTTCATAAAATATTAAAATATTATTTAAACAAAAATTCAAATCAATACCTCAAATTTCAATCAAGAACCAAACAACTATATAAATAAAGAAACATACTCTATATGTCCCTTAATAATCTATTCAATTTTTTTTTTTTTTTTTATTTTGATCCGTTTCATAACAAAATATTCACCGTACTATCTACCTAACATTACAAATACCCTTCAAATTTACAATATATTACACAAATATCATTACATTTATATCATACAATACTAATAGGATTAATTTAGTCTTTTTACTTTTATTTCTATTTTATCTCAATATAATACTAATATTTCTAAAATTCCATGCAAAAAGCAAATGAATATATAAATATGAGACAAAAAATGTATCATAAATTTTATGATTGATAAATGGAAGTTTGAGGTGAAAAAGAGAGGTGAAAAGCATATGTAAATAATGAATGGGATGGCATAATGAAAGGAGTTGGGATTGGACTTGGCAACCACACGCATGCATATATATTTTGCTCACACACACATTCACTTTATTTATTTATTTATTTATTATTAAACTTATAGTAATAACAACACTCTATCAAGAAAATAAATATTGACACATTAAAAACAATAAACGACACAAATATTTATTGATCGAGTTCTGTTATAAATTAATCTACATTGAGTAAATTCATTATAATTAATATTGAATGTAATACAAAACAACCATAAACTTCTTCAACTTATTTTTTCACAATGGTTAACTTTGTAATACCTGTGCACAAGTGCTGATTGTCTTAAACTCGCACTGACACTAATGTTTACAACAACCACGTAGTATTGCAGCTCAAGGCTCGTTACCAACTCCGGATCTCCATTATTATTATGATTATTATTAGGAGGGTAAATTGTTTTTTTAAGTTCCGTAATTGGACTCCTTTATCATTTTAGTTCCGTAAATGGAGGATGTCACAAACTAGTCTCATAAGTGAAAAATTTTCGTTGGTTTAGTCCTCCGGTGCCGGAGACGCCCACATGGCTCGCTGGAGGCCACGTGTCCGCCAGGTCAGCGACACCCGACGGATACGTGGGTTTTATTTTTTTTCTCATTTTTTTTAATTTATTTTTTAATTTATTTTTAATTTTAATTATCTTTTTTAATTTTTTTATTTGGTCCAATTAAAAAAATAAAAAAAATAAAAAAAATAAAATAAAATCCACGTGTCTGCCAGGTGTCGCTGACCTGGCGGACACGTGGCCTCCGGCGAGCCACGCGGGCGTCTCTGACTCTGGAGGACTAAAACAACGAAAATTTTCTACTTATAGGACTAATTTGCGACAGGCTCCACGAGATTAAAATGATAATAGTGTCCGTTAAGAGACTTAAAAAAACAATTTACCTTTATTATTATTATTATTATTATTATTATTATCACATAATCATACATTATATTCCTTTTTAGTTTGATTTTAATTTTATGTGTATTTTTAATTTGAATAATAACTTAATTATAATACTTTATGAAAGATAAATAATATATTTTTATAAAATACTATTGTATAATATATATCACTACTAGAAAAAAAGTTGATAATTGCGAAAATTTATTGCAAATTTTAATTGGTGACAAATAAAAAGTTACGGAAAATAATTTCGTGACAAATTTATATCAACTTTTTGCTTTGACTATTTTGTAAGTAATATTTGCAGAAAAAGCTACAAACAACTTTCCGTAATTATTTAAAGTAACAACTTATGTAACGAAAATGTCCAAGATATTTCTATTCCGTGTCTTTTGACTATTTCGTCATAAAAATTGTTACGAAATTTTTTCTTGACTATTTTAAGCTGCGGCAAAAATAACCAAAATATTTGCAACATGTTAAATCATTACAGATATTATCATAGTATAATTTTCGTGACTTTTTAAAATCAAATGTCACAACATAAGTAACGAAAACAACTATAGATTTTTCTTATTATCGTTTGTAGCTATTCAAAGTAATAACAAAATAATAAAATCATCATCAATATCTTTATTTAATATCGTTCGTAGCTATTTAATTTTTTGTTAAAAATTCATGATTATATATTAAATAAATATGTATATATTGTTAAAAGATAAATTTATAATCAATAATATTTATATAGTTAAAATATAATAACAAACAAAAATTAGTACTTTAGAGTAGATAGCTAAGTTGGTATGATAAGTCGTGCAAGTCTTTAATAACTAATAAGGTCACTAGTTCTATAAGATCATTGGTTGAAAAATAGTGTGGTACGGAGTAATTTGGAAAAAAAAAATAATCGTGTAGTTGCATTGAACAAAAATGATAATATAATTATATATTTTTTTTCAAAAATATAAAGTCACGGAATTATTACAACTTTCGTTAATATAAAGTCACAGAGGTGTAATACTATTATTTTGTAACTTATTGTAAAGAAAATGTCACAATTATAAAATATTCACGAAATTTTGTTGTAGCTTCTGTTACTATATAAAGTCGCAGACATGTCATGGTATTATTTAATAACTTATTGGCACAAAAATGTCACAACTTAAGAAAAATTACCGGTAAAATTCCACGGAAATAGTTCCGTATGTTTTTCCATGACTTTTTAGTAAAAAGTCACCGATTTGTATTAAAATCGTGACACATTTTACCGTGACTATAGCTTAATTTTACAGTAGTATATATATATATATATATTTAAAAAGATCATATATATATATATATATATATATATATAGACACTGGCTTTGATGATGGGTTTTTGTTTTTCTTCACCTAAAAGAGGACCAAAAGTTAAAGAAAAAGGTTCCACTCTATATTTTTTGTAATTATTAACTACTCCTTTATTTATTGTAGTTAGAGTGGGGTTCGATTTTTCTTTTTAAATTTTTCATTTTTCTTTTTTATTATAATATTTTGGTGGTCGTGCATAATTTTATTTGAAATAGTACAATTGAAATCATGGTTGATAGGTATATTATGGACTCATTCATACTTTATTTTATTTAATCTTTTTTATTTACTACGAATAACTAATTAATAGATAACAAAATTCAAAAAGTTAAAGTTAATACTAATTAATTTATTTTCTTTTTAATAATTGTAATTCCCACAAAAATAAAAAATCAACATTACATTCTAATCTATATATATTATGTATTTGACATCAGCCCTTAATTCCTTCGTTCTAAGACATTTTGTTTGAGCACGGGAATTTAGGTAGTATAAATTAGTTATTTAAATAGTGAAGATTAGTTATTTAATAATTAAAAAAATGTGAAATATGTGTTTAAATATTTTATATATTATATTTCAATAAAATATGATATTATTTTGTAGAGAATAAAATTTTATATAATATAAATAAATAATTATTTATTCATTTATTTATCATTAGCATAAATTAGTTTTATAAATTTGTAGAGTGTAAGGTATATAATTACTTTTGGAGCTAAGTTTAAAAAATATAATATTTTAATTATAATTAGTAGTTAAAAGTAGTGTAAAAATTATTTTGTCCTTACTTTTTAATGTAAAAATAATAATGTGATGATAGGGTAGGGTATGTCATTCCAAAAATTCATAAATACATATTTTTTTAAAAAAATTAATATATTACACATATTTATTATTTTTTATATTACTTACATAATTTCATTTACCTCAAATAAAAAAATAAATCTATTCAAACAATTTTACTAAACAAATATATCCGATGTATTTGTAAAAAAAAATGAAATATATAATTACTAAATATATATATATATATATACACACACGTTAATGTAGAACAAATGAAATACATATACTCCCTCCGTCCCATTGAAATATTACTATTTTCGTCCGTCCCAAAACAAGGTTACAATTTCTTAATTTAGTAATTGTACTACCTACTTAACATAATAAATACCATTTCAACTTACACTATATTACACAAATGCCATTACTTTTATATTACACCATACTAATAGGGGTATTTTTGTCTTTTTTTACTATAATCCAATATAATACTCCCTCGTCCCAGACACCGTGTCTGCTACACTGTACACACGGTATTTTAGGAGGGGTGTAATTAGTAGATAATTAAGAATGTATTAGTAAAAATAATTATCCTATAATATAAATAATTATAAATTAAGATTAATATAACTAGTTAGTTTAATTAAAATTAAAAAAAATTAAAAAATTTAAAATGAGATTTAAGTGTATAATCATTTTTAAAAAAAGGAAAGTGACATGATATGTGGGACGGACAGAAACGGCAACGTGGACATGGTATCTGGGACGAATGGAGTACTAATATTCAAAAATCTATGTGCAACAAGCAAACGCCACACTTCCAACGGACGGAGGGAGTATTTTAATTAAAATTTATGTTTATGTTTATTTATTTATTTTTAGATTGAGAGTTGAAAAAACTAAAAGCAAACACAACCCATATGAAAAAACCACATTAAAAAGTGAAAATGATATATACTAACATTTCAGCACTCTTTTCTTTAAAGAATAAAAGGCTTTCGATAAACACAACTTTTACATGCTAGTAAGTGTGCATTGTTTTTTTATATTAAAAAAAATAAATTAAATAGAACACATAATTTTTAATAAAAAAAAAATAGGAAAAAAAAAAAAAAAAAAACAAATCGAAGGCCAGAAAACATACCAAACAATTCAAGACACAAAATCGATCTCTTTTTAATGTTGTCATATAAAATTTTGACTATTCTTTTGTTATTTTCTATAATGATTTGGAATCAAACTGTCACAATGTTCATTGTGACTTTATATACATGTAATTTTTTCAGTTCATTGAGAATTTTAAGTGAAATATAAAAAGTTTAATTTGCTAGCTGTGTTAATATATATATTCTTTAAAAAATTGACATAATTTAGTAAAAATAAAAAATATATATTTACAAAATGTAACACCAAATATATATATATGTTTATAGAGAATTTAATTAAAATTTTGATTGTGCATAATCCTACTAAAATTAGAAAAAAATAAAATAAATTGAGGTAGATGATATCTCCAATTTATGCAAATTTAGCATCATGCTCGTTGGCCACTTACTATTATTGGAATGGTTGAAAAATAAGTTGGATATTCTAGGCACGCCACGTCATCATCCAATATTCCATAGATCAGATTCTCGAACGCACCAAATCAATTTAATAATAATAAAAATATACATTATATATATATATGTGTGCAAAAATATCCTAGTTCTTTTATTATTATTATTATTATTTTATTTTATTTTTTTTTATTTCACGTTAAACCTATGAAAGAAGTCCTAAAACTTTCACTCAAATTGCATGACAAAGGTTTTTATACCAATAACACAAAAAACACATAAAATTAGAACAATAGTCTCATTTTCATAAACAATCATATCACTATAAAATTATCATTACTTTTTCATTATTATTACACAATTGCGCTACTACTTTTTACACGAATACACTCACGAAGGCAAAAAAGTTTTTTACCCTACTTTTTACCCACTACCAATATAATATCAATATTGTTTAAATCTCGTGCCAAACACAACCCAGACTATAGTTCTGGGACGGAGGGAGTATATTTTTTAAAGTAAATACTTCTTCCGTCCCGACTCAAAGTACTCATTTTGCCATTTTTATTTGTACCACTCTAAAGTATCAATTTTCTATTTTAGTAAAAGTAATAATAAACTAATATCAAAATACTTTTAATTTTTACCTAAATTATAAATATATCATTACACATATAATTACTTTATATATAAAAATAAAAGGAAAAAATATCAAAATTTCTTACACACTTCTCATAACCAATAAAATACTATTATTTTTTAATTTACTACAAAATTCCAAAAAATCTATTTGGAGTGGGACAAAGAGAGTACTTGGTTTGATATTTTAGGCATGTCAATATTATGCTTGAAAGTGCTAAAATTAAAATGTATATATTTTTTTAGTAGACATGTTCTATTGTACTTGATCTTGCTAGACACATATGCAAGAATCCAACAATAGAAGATATTTTCTGTAACAATGTCTGAATTAAATACATAGCCAATTTTAAAAGCTAAAGTGATGAAGAAACATTACATCTGAGAGTGTGTTTGTTTGGGGGTTTCGATTTTGAGTTGAGATTTAAATAGTAAAAATTTTGAATTTTATTAGTTGTATGATGTGATATAAATAGGTGTTGATGTGATATTTTGAATGTAATATTAATTTTTAATATAATATAAAAAAAAATAAGTGTCTGATTTGATATTTTTTTGGGAAAAAAATTGGGATGAATAGTGAAAATAAAATCCAATACCCCAAACAAACACACCCTTAGGGTACCGATTATGGGACTGATTGAAATAATATAGTGCTTATTAACCCTAGTAATTACACTATAATGATATACACTACATATGGTTATTGTCGAAATAGTATGTGTTATTTGTATAATTAGCATGTGCTGTAATTGAATACGGTCATTCTTATATATTTTTACTAATCAATAAATATTATTATTTTTTTAATTTATTACAAAATTTCAAATGACCTATTTGGAGTAGGACGGAGAGAGTATTATACTCCATCCGTCCCATAACTAGGTATTCGTTTGCTTTTTGCATGGAGTTTTAGAAATATTAGTATTATATTGAGATTTAGTAGGAATAAAGTAGAAATTACTAAAATAACCTTATTAGTATTGTGTGATATAAAGGTAATGATATTTGTGTAATATATTGTAAGTTGTAAGGGTATTTGTAATGTTAGGGAGATAATACAGTTACTAAAAAAGGAAATTAATATTTTATTATGAGACGGACTAAAATGAAAAAATGAATAGTTTGTTATGAGACGGAATGAGTATATTACTATAACATATGATATATGCTGAGATTAGTGGTGATATATAAATTATGTGAAGTATTGTCATATGCTGTCACTTCATATACTTTGTTTTATTAATAAAAAAAAAAATTTTTTACGACAATAAAAAAAAATAGTATAAATTTAAATGAAGGAGTATAAAATATAATTATATTTGAAATATTGTCAACATTATATTAAATATATTAATTCAGCATTATAACCGCAACCATTATATCTATATATATATATATATATACTTTATCTCTCTTTGTATATACAAAGAGTGATATTTTATGGGGCTAACATTTCCACACCCAACATGACTTATCACATAGGGAATAGATATAAATAATTTTTTGATTTATCTCCCATCAAACCCCGATTCATACTTTAATAAATTATGTGTCTTTTTTTTTTTTCTTAAAAAAAAAAAAAACGTGTGATGGTCAACGATATCTCATGATTTGGTCTTAGTTAATAATAATCCACCCATCACTTCCAACCTCAATTTGTTGCCTCTTAATTTCAATTCCCATAATCATATTTCTTTATATATTTATATGTATATGTATATAAACACTAGAGTTTGTCTGTCATCCACTCCTCCATGGGAATTCATACAATGAAGGTACATCAATCACTGACACGTGGACGATTCTGGGATCACCACCCCTCCCCCCTCCACTGCAACCGCCTCCGACCGATCCCTGCCACCGCCACCGCCGCCGCCGCCGCCGCCACCTTCGACCTCAAGAGCTTCATCAGACCTGAGAGTGGTCCTCGAATAACCCTATCCTCGGATTCTCAGAACAAAGAATCAGCTCAGGTATCATATATATATATAGTATCGTACACATTATTACAACATCTGTTAGTTTCCTGTGCATGGTATATACATATATATATATATATATAAATATTTGTCTCATAACATTTATATTAGGATTAATTAATTCATTTTGAATGAGAATCTCTATGGGTGTGTTTCGCTTGTGTTTAATATTTTATAAGACAGAAATAACTAGTTTTTATTTTAGCATATAAAATTATACAATAATTTTTATTTTTATCTTTTAAAAAAAAACCTCGAAAAGAATCTATTAAACAACAATAATTTAAGCATAAATATACAAATAAATCCCGCTTCCCTACATTTTAAGATACAAATTCAAGTTCATCGCATATTCACTTTTTACTATTTCTAGTGATACATAATTTTTTCTCACAAAATATTGTATAAAACTAAAGTTTAAGTAACTCAAAATTCAAATCCAAATATAAGGAGAACACAGACATTAAAAACAAACATATTAATAAATTTCTAGGAAATTTTTTGATCCTACAAAATAGTCGATCGCGCACATAATCATACACACTTGTGTAGGTGGAAGGAGGCGGGACAAGATGGAACCCGACCCCGGAACAAATTGCACTACTAGAAATGTTGTACAGACGAGGAATGCGCACACCAAATGCCGAACAAATCGAGCAAGTCGCGGCTCAACTCAGCAAATACGGCAAGATCCAAGCCAAGAATGTCTTCTATTGGTTCCAAAACCACAAAGCGCGCGAGAGGCAGAAGCGCAAGCGCAATACCCTCGGCCTCGGCCTCGCGACCTCGCCGGCTTTCTCAAATTCCTTCACTTCTGCTTCTCTTCTCTTGTCTACTCTCAAGGTATTGTATTTATACATATATATATATATATATATATGTGCATTTTAAATTGCTTTTGTTATTTTCTTTATATACAATGTAGGAATAATTTAAGTTCCCTAAATTGACATAGAAACTGCCGAAATAAAGTGTTACGAGTCATTTTCTATGATTGTTTTGAATAAGGGGTCTTTACAAAAGTATTTTGTATTTCATAGAGATTAAATAGTTATTGTTATTTATATTTTATTTTTTAAAGGAGAGAGAAGTATGTTATTTTTAGGTTTGATGTTAGAAATTGCTTAAAATATTATTTATTTTCATAAAATATCTACCTACTATTCAAGGCAAAAATAAAATAGAAAATAAAACTAAACTAAAAGACACGCACACCCTTTATTTTATTTTATTTTTTTATTGAAATAATGATAAAAGCTAAGGTAGATAAAACGATAAAGAGCTATTCAAAAGAAAACTAATGAGATGATTTTGGGTGTGTGTGTGTGTGTTTCAATGCAATTATGTGAAGCTTAATAGGATTTTATTCACTACACGTATAATATTTTTACATTAGATAACGATCGATGGTGAATGATTAAGTTAAAAAGAACCCTATTAAACAATTATTCTTTCCTTTTTTACAACAATGGATCAAGAAAATAGTTTCAAGAATATATTTTTATTGGAAATGACAAAATTGTGTAGCAACCAAGAAAACCTAAAAAAACACATCCTTTCAATAGGTCCACATTTAGAATATATTGTCTAGTCAAGGGCTTTCATCAATAATTCAAATGGATTGTTCAAATCAACCTATCCATCGATCCTTTACCAAATAATTAAATGCATATACTTTTCAAAGTTATTACATTTTTCTGTATATATATATATATATGAATGCAGCAGGGAGGAGACATAGACGAGGGATCATTCGACAGCAAGAGGAAGTGCAGATCACAGACATGCTTTGAAGAAGACAGCAGATCAGAAGATCAAGAATGGCGTAAGGAAGACGATGGACATGAGAATTTAAAGACCCTCCAACTCTTCCCTTTGCACCCTGAAGGGAGAAAACCCTAATCAAATCAATCGATTAATTAATTAAATAAATCATTCTGAAATGTTTGTATTTTGTTGTTAGACTGCATTGGGTTCTGGTTTGATCATTTTTCTTTTGCTGTTCCTTTGTCCTTTTCTTCCAGAAGGAATATATAAAAGTCACTTTGTTGTATCGGTCCACGCATGCTTTAGTTTTCTTCTGTCGTAATAATAATTATAAATAACATGTGTTCCTAGCTCCAAACCAAACTAATATATATATATATAAAAGTATGTGGAGCCAAAGTGCCTTTAGGCCACTTTGATTTAATTTCCTATCTTTTCACTACAGCAACTTGATGCAAATTAAACCACCCTTTCACCTTCTAACTTTTGGTTTAAAGTTAGAGGAAACTAAAAACAATGCCACTCATGATTGTCTACCCATCTCTTACAATAATATTCTTCATCCTCATGACACACACACATACACACACATATATATACATATATATATATATAACACCTAACAAAAATTTCACAAAATACGACACAAAATAATATTTCATCCATTGTCGTCCAAATATGTACTCAAACTTTTAGGCATAAGTTTTAATGTAAGGCTATCTCTAACACATCAACTCTATTTATCCAGTTTTATCTCCAAATATGCAGTTGCTACAGTAATTTTATTTCAACAATAACTCCATTTTTCACTATTATTCTTCAAATATTCAATTTTTTCTATTATTTTAAACAACTTTTTGTTTTTATAATTTTAAATGAAATTTTTAAAATTTTAAAAAATAAAAATTAAATTTAAAAGTAAAATTTATAATTTTAAAAATTAAAAAAATTTTAAAAAATAAAATAAAACAAACACACCATAAATGACATTTGCTACATTGTACTGTAGCAAACACAAAAAATGGTGTTACAATTGACGTCCGATTGAAGACCGTCAGCGGCATAAATGAGGTTACAACGTCAAAATTGACGTTGCATTGGATATGCATTAAATGTGTTTTTTTTTTCTTTTATAGTTACATTTTTTTTTTCATGATAACTAAGAAATAAAAGTGAGTATAATTTGGAGGATATGGGGAGTAATATTTAGATTTGTTTGGTTAACGGTTGAGATTATAGTTGGAATAATTTTATTATTTGGAATGAGATGTTTAATTGATGATTGAGCTATGTAATACTCCCTCCCGCAATAAAAAAAATATACTTATATAAGTTGGATACGAGTTTTAAAAAATATAATATTATATTAATTGATTGTGACATAAAGTAAAGATTTTGAAAAGTATATGAATTAGTTAACGATGTGAGTGAAAAATTTAGATAAATTGAGTGTGTAGGTATTGGTGAAATATGTGTTAATAAGTATAATATTGTCCTGTAACGTATGACTTGGTAGGGCGGGGTGAACTCGTGACCGTGAGGTCATGAGTTCAAACATTTTCGGGTCTTATCCGACACATACAATTCATTTAGTATAACTTGTCTTTTACTTAAAGCACACTCGAAAAGTAACAACTTGAAAAATTTACATTTTTTTTATGGACAAACAAAAAAAGCATACATAAAACAACCTCATCATTAGCTATATAAAGCAATTGGAAAAATGTTGACACTCAATTATTCAAGCTCGTCCGGTAGAAGAGATCGAGCCCGCAAGTAGACAAGAAATTAAGTCGAGGGTAGGCAAAGGTGGCCTCGGAAATTCGAAGGCAATAAGCAAAGTTGAAGGTGATGCAGCAGTGGTTTTCTACTTGTATGGCTCAATAAAAATGATTTGCTCGTCGATCATCCAGCCGGCCATACGGCTCAAAATCATACGATCGCGATCAATGGCCAACCAAAGAATATGAAAGAAGCCCTAATAGCTTGGGTTATCCTATTTCTGAAATTGGAAGTTAGTATTAATGAAAAAATTAAGGACATTTTTCTTTCGAGGGAGTTTGAGAAAATTGAATTTGAATTTAAATTAAATTTAAATTTGTGTATATATTTTATTAAATTATAATTATTAAAATAATTAAATAATTAAATAGTTGTTGAGCCCAATCCGGCCCATTTCCCTTCTTAGTCTTTTCAATTTTATACCTTAAAATCTTGAGTTGTTTAATTATCAATAAAATATAAAGAAGTATTGGATATATATATATATATATTTAATTTTGCTAATAGATAATTAAAAATACAAAGAATTTTGAATTATGAAAAAATAAAAATAAAACACAAATAAATGTAAAAAAATGCCTATATGGCCTTAAAAAAAGATGCGAGAAAATTTCTTCAACCAAAACTAACAAAGATTGCATTAGAACAAAGACCACAAAGATTGAATTGTCACTTGAATATCAAACTTCTAATATTCTTTTAGACTATAGATTTTGTGCCGATCTGGCCAAGTCAGTATAGGTTTATTTGACCGGATCAACATATGACCAACATATTTATGCATATCTCAACGTATATTATATTATAAAATAACATATGTTAAGTTATAATAAAATAAATGTTGTATTAAATATGCTAAGATATGTATAAATACACGTTGATCATCTCTATAACATACGTTTATTTAGTCAAATCAGCACTATGCTGACTTGATTGAATCAACAGTTGATCCATACCCATTCTTTTACGACTAAACATTATGTCAATAACGACAAAGACCATCCATCCATCTACCATAATACAAATCTTTATCTAATATGCAAAGGTATAGCCCTAAGAGGCAAATCCTTTTGTAATGAAAGTCCAAAATTTTCACTAATATCGACATCTTCCGGCTCGATCCCACCCTCGAGTTCCCAATCAAAATTATGAATCAAAGAAGCAACCATTAAGTGGATCATCCTATAAGCCAATGCCATCCCCGGACAGATTCTTCTCCCGGCGCCAAAAGGTATCAACTCAAAATTCTGCCCTTTGACATCAATTATTTTTCCATGTAAGAATCTTTCGGGATCGAACATATTAGGGTTTGACCACACAATGGGGTCTCTTCCAACTGCCCATATGTTGATGAAGATCAAAGCATTTTTAGGTATTGTATAATTTTTTATTTCGATATGATCGTCCCTACCCTTTGTACGTACCAAAAATGGCCCCGGGGGATGGTATCGAAAAGATTCTTTGATTATTGCTTGTAAGTATGGTAGCTTTGGGATGTCTGATTCTTCGATGAATCTCTTTTCTTGTCCTATAATTGTTTGGATTTCCAGTTTAGCTTTGCACATTATGTTGGGATTCCTTAATAGCTCTGTCATTGTCCATTCTACTGTACTTGATGATGTATCTGTTCCTGCTACAAATAAATCCTGAAAAATAACTTGTTAGTATGTATATCATTAAATTACAATATTTATCCTCCCAAGTAAAAACTATTTGAAAATTTTGTAATTTTTGTTACACACTATCAAAATTGTAATTTAATCAATACTACTTAGATTTCAAATAATTGTCCATTAGCAATTGTGTGTATATATATATATATATATATTTTTTTTTTTCTGGCACGGGTCTGTTTTTTTTTTTTTTTTTTTTTTTCGAACTAAAATAAATATTTATTTTCACATAATTTTAAATAAAAATATATTAATAATTTTTTAAACACTCAATTTTAAATTAATTTTAAACTACAGCCAAATAATAACAAACTAAGTAGTCTAACCTCAATAAATTTATCTAATTGAAAGAAGAAGAGTATTCAAGTGAACTCATAAAAGTCAAAGTTTGACTTATAAGTATAGATTATTAGGCAAGCAAAGACACGTTATAAATATTTATAGATAGCTTAAGCTATGTTTGGTTTATATATAGTCCCTCGGTTCCACATAATTTATTTTTATTTTTTATTTTCGTCCGTCTCACATATCTTGTCTTTTTTTATTTTTGAAAATATAATTATGCACTTTAATCGCATTTTAAATTTTATAATTTTTTTAATTTTAATTAAATTATTTACTTATCTTAATCTTAATCTATAATTATTTTTACTAAATAATAATTATTTTTACTAATACACTTCTTAATTACTTACTAATTATACTTTACCTAAATTCCCGTGGCTACAGTAATACACCCATATTACATGGGACGGAGGGAGTAATTTTTTACTATTTATTATTTTCTTTTAAAAAAATAAAAAATTAAATCATTAATTTTTATTTTTTATATTATAGTAAAAGTTAATTTTACATTTTAAAAATATTATATCAATACTTACTTATATAAAATCAAATAACTATTTAACAATTTCATTATTCAAAATCAAAACTCGAAAGAAATATCACGACAAAAACATTTTGGTAGGGACACATTATTTAAATTAGAGAAAATCAATGACCCTTGATGGTGTGTTTGTTTGAGATTTGGATTTTGAGTTGGGATTTGAATAGTAAAAATTTTGAATTTGAATAGTTGTATGATGCGGTATAAACAGGTGTTGATGCTATGTTTTGAATGTAAAATTGATTTTTAGTATAATATAAAAAATAAAAAATAAATGTTTAATTTGACGTTTTTTGAGGGAAAAATAGGATGAACAGTAGATTTAAAATCGAATCCCCAAACAAAATAATCAATTATCTATAATAACCATTTAATGGTCTATCAAAAAATGGTTTTGACAACTAATCAATTATCATACCTATATATTATTTTTTTTTTATGAATTGATTCCATAGCAGATCTCGAATTTGGCACAATGTCTAAAACTAGAAGATATAATCTAGGAGTTTATATTTATTAAATATTTCTAATTAAATTAAGTGGTTTTGGATGTACGTGTGCCTTAATTTTATTTAAAGGATATTTTATTTTAAATAATTTAAATATTATATCTTAATAAAATATGTATAATATAAATATTATTTTGTAAATGATAAAATTATATATAATAAAAATATAAAAATGAGGAAGTTTAAGTATTAATAAAAATATTTTTTTTTTTAGTGAAGAAAGATATAGAAATTAAAGAATTTGAAGGAAATCTCATTAAATACGTTTAAAATAACTAAATTTATTAAAAATTGTAAAAATAATATGTTTTACACGACAGACAAAAAAATGACGGGATAGAGGAAGTATATAAAACTAAGAATTACTTAGTTATCTATAGAGGTGGATATTACTGATACATTGAATACTAAAATATCAAAATAAAATATGACAATACTAAAATATTGAAATACCAAAATATATCTAATATATCAATTTATATTTCGTTACTATCTCGAAAAAATTCGATACACTGTATCAAAATTTTCAGGTACTTTTCGGTATAATATATATGGTATTTCGATTTAAAAAAGAAAATAGAAGATTCAAATAATTCACTATCTAATTTCTTGAATAACAGAAAAATAAAATAAAATAAAAAGTACTAACCAGAAGAAGATGTTTAATGTCATCACGACTTAAATGATCATCAGCTTCATCGTTCTTCTGATCTTCTTCATTGATTTGCAGCAGAGCTTCCAACATATCGTCCATGGCTTCTCCTCTTTCCGAATTCCTCCTCATCTCCAGCCGTCGATCAATGATTCCATCGAATATTCCCAACAGTTTGCCAACATAAAACTCCGATTCCCTTTTGATTCCCTGCAGATCAAACGTCCTCAAAATCGTGAAAAAATCCGCCACATTAGGTTTCCCCAAAACCCTCATTAACCCACGGATCGATTCGGCGAATTCCTGGCTCGAATCGGATCCATAGTCGGCGAAATCCATGGAGAAGAGGGTGTTGGATATCAGATTCAGCGCCGTCACGAACGCGGCCGTTCCGACGTCCATAACCAATTTTTTCCGGCAGCAGTCGCGGCCGTGGTCCACCAGCTTCCGCAGCTTCTCCTGGCGGAGCAACCGGCCGGAATCCAGGCGTTGGGCGGAGAACATTCGTTCTTGGCAGATCCGGCGGAGGCTCCGCCACTTTGCGCCGACGGGCAGACAGGCGAGGGATTTGGTGTGGTGGCGGAGGGCTCGGGCGGCGGCGCCGATGCGGCGTTCCGGGAAGGCGCCGTCGTGCCTGAGAAGTATTTCTTTGGCGATCTCCGGCGATGAGACGACGATGGTGTCGACGCTGCCGAGGCGGAGATGCATGAGAGGGCCGTAAGTTTTGGAGAGTTTGGCGAGGGATTGGTGAGGGTTTTTGCCGAGCTGGTGGAAGTTTCCGATGGCTATAAGTGGATAGGGCCCCGGCGGAAGGCGGCACCGCCGCCGCCGGAAATTGGAGTTGGAGAGGAGATTGAAAGTCAAAAGGAGGATTAGAAGGAGTAGAACAAAAGTTGTGAAATCCATGGCAGCTTTCGTCTCAACTCTCTCTTTGATGGGAATATATATAGAATGTGTCATTTTAAAGTAGTTTGTTTAGATACAGTTTTTTTCTTTTTTTTTTTTTTTTGAGATTTTTAAAATTTTGAAAATTTAAATGTATTTCATTTGATGATATGTAATAAAAAAATATATTTAATGCGATATTTTTTTTAAAAAATACTCCTTCCGTCCACGGATAAAGTATACATTTACTTTTGGCGCGAAGTTTAAAAAATAATAGTATTTTAATTATAGTGGGTAGGTAAAAGTAGTGTAACGACATTTTTGCATTTACTTTTTGGTATAAAAGTAATGATGTGATCTAAAATAAGAGTATTTGTAGAAAAAAATGAGGTATTTATTGACATGGTTACTTTGTAATTGGATGTTCCAAAATAGAAATAAGTATGCTTTATAGCTGGACGGAGGGAGTAAATAATATCAAATAAATAAATAAAAGTGTGTAAGGTAAACAAAAAAATTTGTATATATATTTTTATCTCGAATTCTTATTTAATTACTCTTCATATATATATATATATATATATCTTTTTAATTTTTATTTTTATAAAAAAATTTTAGTCTCTACCATGTGAAAAGTACTATAATACTTATTGTTAGGAATACGTGTACTAAGTATATCATTGAATGCTTATTACTTTTTGTTCTGGCTATTATGTTCGGGTTATTGTAGATATAAAAATATAAAGTATAATTAGTAAATAATAAGAATGTATTAATAAAAATAATTATAGATTAAGATGATTAATTAATATAATTAAATTAAATTAAAAAAATTTAAAATTAAAATGTGTAATTATTTTTTTAAAAAATAAAAATGATAAAAAATATAGAACGAACAAAAATTGCAATGTAGACAAGATAACGGGACGGAGGAAATATTTAACTTTGAAGGTTTCTATATTTATCAATATGGATAAGGAATATGTAAATGGAATACAATATTTCATATATATACTTATCTTGAAATAATATACTATTTTCATTCGATTTTAAAGATTTATTTATTTTTTTGTGTGTTGATCTTTAAAAATTAATTATTATATTAAAATATAGTATTGCAAAAGTACTTCATTAGTATTTTATAATACTAATAGAAGGGTATCTGTACAAACAAGTTATACAAATATAAGAATATTTTTAATGTTAAATACAATGACATAAAAAATAAATATGACCTTAAAGGCGGACAAATTGAGTATATTAATAATAATAATAGCCAAACACACATATATATACATTCTACTTACATACATCTATATATATCTATAATATATTTTATATAACAGAAGAATCTTTCGGGATCAAACATATTAGGGTTTGTCCACACGGTGGGGTCTCTTCCAATTGCCAATCCGCCGATGATGATCAAAGCATTTTTAGGTATGGTATAATTTCTGAGGATGTGAGGATGGTATCTAAATGATTCTTTGATAATTGATTGCAAGAATGGTAGTTTTGGGATGTCTGATTCTTCGATGAATGCCTTGTCCTGTCCAATAGTTGTCTGGAGCTCCACTTTAGCTTTGTGCATTATATTGGGATTTCTTAAGAGCTCTAACATTGCTGAAACTAGTAACTTGTATGCCCAAATAAAATTATGCAACCAACCATACACACACTATAAAAAAATTGCAGTTTTATCAAATTTTATGCTCTATTTTGTTTTTTTTTTTTTTTTTTTTTTTTTTTTTTTTACAAAAGTCCATAATAATACTCAATTTTAAAAAATTTGCAATTTTATCAATAATACTCAAATTCAATATATATTATTTTATGCTCTATTTTTTTTTTACAAAAGTTTATAATATATTATCTTTTATATAACCGACATAATTTTTCCGACTTCATATGAAAAAATACTTCAAACTAAAATATTAAACCAAACGTATTATTTAAATTTGAAAAAACAATGACCCTTAATTGATGCATCAAATACACTTATCTATACTAATCATTTAGGGTGTGTTTACTTGTAAAATTATGATTTTTTTTTTTTTTTTTTGTTTTGAATAACAAAATTTTGAATTGAAATAATTGTTTGATGTGATATAAAAATGTATTAATTTTTGTTTTGAATGTAAAATTAAATTTTTAGTGTAGTAAAATAAATAAAAAATGAGTTTTTGATTTGATATTTTTTTTAGAGAAAAAAAAATTAGAATAGTAAAATAAGGATAAAATCATTCATGACGTCATAGTCACATGTCCAACCGCCACACACACGGGAGTATCCTGACAATGTATTCCTTTTTTTAATGGACAATTATTGGATTACCAGCAAGAAAACTATACACAAAACTTTTGCTTATTTATGCGTCTATAGATTCACATTAAAAGAAATAATAAAAGTTAAAACACTATCTATTTTGATGATTTTTTTTTTTAATAAAAACTTACTACAGTATATAATTTTCAAGATTCCTTATAGAAAGTCAAAACATATCAATATATAATACTCTCTCCTTCCACAAATTAATATCCTATTTTTCTAATTGGGACCAACAACTATTGTCCTATTTTCTTTTTTTTTTAAACATAAATTTTACATTTTTACCTTTCATTCATTTATTACTTTTAATTTCTACCGTACAGGCAAATTTGTCAATTTATAACAAAAAGATAATAACCTATAAAAATTCGTGTAAATATACTTTAGGACAATAAAAATTGGACGGAGAAAGTATATTCTATCATTGTATACTTTTAAATAATTTTTTATTTTTATTTTTAGTTACATTATTTTTTACTTAGTCAGAGTGTTTGATAACAATTTTTTAAAATCACATCTGTATTCCTACAATTTGATATTTATTTGGAGCTTATTTGAAAATAAGAAGTCATAAGTTGGGTTGCCTGTTTATTTTATATTTTCAAACTTGCATTATTTAAAAATTATATATATATATATTTATGCTCTACCAAATATTAATTTTGTATAAAAAATATTAATAAAAAATTTATTCTTTATTTAAAACATCATGTTTAATACTATATTGAAAGCATAAACAATCATAACCTTTTGGTTGTTTTTGTTTTCTGAATTTTGGTTTTAAATTTTAATTTTAAATAGTAAAATTTTAAATTGAAATAATTTTTTTTTTTTTTGCATGATATAAATATAATGATATGATAAATAAAAATTATTATTTAATTTTATATTTTAAATATTGTTTAAAAAAATTAATAATAAAATCAACTAAAAATCTTAGGAACAAACACACCCTTATATTTTGAGAAGAAAAATTATACATATATATATATATATGTATATTTACCAAAGAATACTACCAAATTAATGAAGATCTCACAAATGGCAAAATAATTTTACCTAAATGACTCAATATTTCTTCAATAACTGAAAAAAAAAAAAAATCTAACCAGAAGGAGATGTTTAATGTCATCACGAGTGAACTGATCAGCGTCATCATTCCTCTCTTCTTCACTGATTTGCAGAAGAGCTTCCAACATATCGTCCATGGCTTCTCCTCTCTCCGAATTCCTCCTCATCTCCAGCCGTCGATCGATGATTTCATCGAATATTCCCAACAGTTTCCCAACATACATCTCCGATTCCCTTTTGATTCCCTGCGGATCAAACCTCCTCAAAATCGTGAAAAAATCCGCCACATTAGGTTTCCCCGAAACCCTCATTAACCCACGGATCGATTCCGCGAATTCCTGACTCGAATCGGATCCATAATCGGCGAAATCCATGGAGAAGAGGGAATTGGATATCAGATGCAGCGCCGTCACGAACGCCGCCGCTCCGACGTCCATAACCAATTTTTTCCGGCAGCAGTCGCGGCCGTGGTCCACCAGCTTCCGCAGCTTCTCCTGGCGGAGCAACCGGCCGGAATCCAGGCGGTGGGCTGAGAACATCCGTTCTTGGCATATCCGGCGGAGGCGCCGCCACTTAGCTCCGATGGGGAGACAGGCTAGGCTATGGATTTGGTGTGGTGGCGGAGTGCTTGAGCGGCGGCGCTGTGGCGGCGTTCTAGGAAGGCGTTTTCCTGCTTGAGAAATATTTCTTTGGCGATCTCCGGCGACGATACGACGATGGTGTCGATGCTGCCGAGGCGGAGATGCATTAGAGGGCCGTAAGTTTAGGAGAGTTTGGCGAGGGAATGGTAAGGGTTTTTTCCGAGTTGGTGGAAGTTTCCGATGACGATAAATGGATAGGGTCCCGGAGGGAGGCGGCGCCGTCGCCGCCGGAAATCGGAGCTGAGGAAGAAATTGAAAGTCAAAATGAGGAATAGAAGGAGTAGAGCAAAAGTTGTGAAATCCATGGGAACCTATGATGTGATCAACTCTTCATGAACTATGTCATATATTTGCCTATTTATATATTATTGGAATTTGGCGGCGGTTAGAGTACTGATTTGGTGAAATCATTATATGCGGATAGCATATTGTCAAGTTAGAGATCGATTAGTTAGTTAGGGTGCTGTTTTTGAAAATTCGGTAGCATTCGTAATATATATAGATAAAATACATTTTTATTATACACAACACATGTTGTATAGTAAAGACATGTGTTGTTGGTTTATAATTATAAGTGTATTGTATCTCAGTATGTGGTGTGCTGAAATCAACTATTATTTATGTTGTATAAGACTATAACATGTCTTGTTAGTTAATATATTGTATTTGTTTGGTTGGGTCATAATTACAAGTGTGATGTATGGCAGTGGTGTCCTGAAATCAACTATTGTTAGCGTGTGTTGTTAATTTATGTGTTGTATTTATATTATATGAATGCATACGGTGTACTGTCTGATAGCACACAGTGTGCTGTAATTGGCAAATTTGTCACATATTTTATAATGTATTGTACTCTCTCTGTCCCTTTTGAAATGGGCTTTAGCGTTTTGTAGTAAATTAAAAAATAATAGTATTTTATTCATTAGTAAGAATGTGTGTTAGAAATTTTGACATTTTTACCATTTGACTTTCTGTATAAATTAAAGTAATTGTATATGTAATGGTATATTTTGTAATTTAAATAAAATTAAAGGTATTTTGATATTAGTATATGATTGATTTTACTAAAATAAAATAATATGTACTTTTAAGTGAGACGGACGAAAATAATAAAAATAGTACTTTGAATAATGACAGAAAAAATATATTATATTAATATTTGCTACTTTTTTTATACCGCTAAACTCATAATATAGTTTGTTTAAATTATAATATATTTTTCTCCGTATAATTTTATAATGTGCTATTCAAATATATACAATTTTTTTATATATAGCATTTGCAAACTGAAGTTATTGTATTTATATTATCTGTTACTATATTATATGATGTTTATTTATTATAAGGATGCTGTCAGTACAATCCATGTGCAAATCTATTACGAATAAAGTGTGTAGAAATAATAATATAATAATAAAATATGAATATTTTATATTTATGTGGAATATTATTTTACTAAAAAATTAAAAAAATTGGAATAAATATAGTAAAATAGAAAAATAAAAAAAATTTGAGTTGACAGATGAAATATTAATGAATCAATAAAGCATAAGTGTTAATTTCATTTTCTACCATTTTGTGTAGTACTAAATTTTAATAATTGAATCATTCACTCAATTTAGCAAAATAATTTTATTCTCTTTGAACAATGAAAAAAAAAAAAAATCTCAAGATCGAACACATACAACTTTAAATATACTTAGGCATTTCTCACATATTTGATTTCTCAATTTCTTCACAAATTTGTCAAATATTACATTCGCCACACACATAAAATAAAAAATAGGCATCGTGGTTTTTATCCTTCGACCGAAGTATTCTTACCAATACTCACATCAATTTTCTTTTCTATACAATCCTCGCTTTTCTCTTCGACTCTCTTGTACTTATACCACGAAGCACACAACAAATACACTGCAAAATTTACGACGCTCATCCCGGCGAGTAGCCAATAAAAGTACTCGAGCCGGTCCCTATTCAAATTATTGCTCGACAACCATCCCCCGCTCGCCTTATTCACCACATTCACAACGACCGAGCTAGTGTAGTACCCGAACGCCAACGAGCACCACGAGATCGCCGTCCCCAACGACTTCATCCCCGACGAGCTCTCGGCGTAGAAAAATTCCAGCAGCCCCACGAGCGTAAACATGTCCGCGATTCCAAAGATACCGTATTGGATCCCTAGCCAGAACACGCTCATTGGCAAGGGATCGGTGGAGTCGACCAAGCCGTGATTTATCGCGACTTTTTTTCTATGTGTTTCGACGACTCCGCTTATGGCCATGGAAAGCGTCGAAAGGACCAGCCCCACGGCGACCCGTTGCAGAGTCGTGATTCCGGTGGGAATTCCGGTGATCTTCCGCGCCACCGGGACGAAGAACCTGTCGTAAATCGGGATAAGTATGAACATGAATAACAGGGGAATTACGGGAATCGAAGGCCCCGGCATTTCGAAGCTCCCGATTTTCCTCGTCATCGTCGTGCTCTGCTGAATCGAGAATGTCTGGAGCTGCGCCAAGCACGTGTTCATGAACACGGTGCTTAGGATGATCGGGAGCATCCGGACGAGGATCTTCGCCTCCTCGACTTGAGTCACGGTGCAAAGCTTCCACGATCCGGAGGGATCTTCCGAGTTCCTCTTCATCGCCGCACGATCCAAGAACCTAAAAAGGTTTGTGAGTTTGAAAAAAACCAAAAAAAAAAAAAATCATTGAATGTAATAGGGAACTATACTTGAATTGATCCGTCCTTTGAAGCGTCTCGTCGTGTCCTGTTTCTTTGTCGTGAATCTCGTGCATCTCGTGACCCTCGGATGCGCGAAGCTTCCTGTTTCGAACGGCTACGACGAACACCTGTTCAATTCATCGCCTAATTTAGAAAAAAAAAAAAAAGAAAGATCGAAAGAATCTGTCGGATACAGAATGACCGTCTCACCTAAAAGCTCGAACTGCTATGGAAGCGCAGTCATTAATCATAAGCATGTACAAGTTTCACAGACCCCACTTGCACATGAGGGAGCGTGTTGGGGATTCTCGTTTGCGGATATATGATTAATGGATGCATTTCCCTAACAGTTCGAGCTTTTAGGTGAAACGGTCATTCAGTATTCGACAAAATCAATATCAATACACGACGAATCTTACGATAAATCCACCTGAATAATTCCGATCAAAGCGCTTCGCTTAGGGACATTAGTCCGGTAAGTGGAGTGGCCGATGGCGAGGCAAAAAATGCCCATTGCGACGATCATTGCACAAATACCGAATGCCCAATCCCATCCGAGGTTGGAGCTTATCCAAACTAGAAAAGTTACGCCGATGATCGCTCCGAGGGTGTAGGAGAACATGAGCCAGTTGAAGTAGCTGGAAAGGGAAGCGGCTTCTTCAGGGTCGCGATCGTCGAACTGATCAGCCCCGAGCGACGGCAGTGCCGCCTTGACACCGCCGGTGCCGAGAGCCACCAAGTAAAGGCCTGAGAAGAGTATAGCCTGTTGGGCTGTGGTTGCAGCCTCACAATGCTGGTCCATGTTCATGCCTTTGCAGGGTTGAGGTCTGAGGTGCGTAAGATGTGCTTGTGTTGCTAGGATAAGGTAACCCTAATATATGTATATATATAGTCCTAGGTTAGAATGCTGATCAGGTCAAATCGGTACATAAGGGATCAACTAACGATACATATATATATATTAATAGTTCGAGCATACTCTTTTCGGTTGGGTACAAGAATTAAAGAATAATAGTATTATATTTACAGTGATTGTAAAATTATTTCTATAAGACTAAAATATTTTTATTTTATGTTATTATTGTATAAAAGTGGGAATAGTTTTGTAAAAATGTGATGAACTAATTACCAAAAATGAAAATGAAACTATTGTTTTGGAACAAAAAAAAATGATAAAATAAAATTTGTTTTTTTGGGACGGAGATAAGTTATAATTGATTTTAACAGAAGTGTATGTTAACATAGAGTAAATGCATAGTATTAGTTGATGACATATGGGTGACTTATCGGCACAACACATGCTGATTTAATTTTAATCTTGCACTTAGATTTAGGTGTCGCTGATCTGGCGGGACACTTGGTGAACACATCATTTCCGGCGAGCCACGCGGGCGTCTCCGGCGCCGGAGGACTAAAACAGCGAAAATTTTTTATTTATTGGACTAGTTTACGACAGACTCCACTTACGAACTAAAATGATAAAGGGTCCCGTTATGGGACTGAAAAAACAGTTTACCTTTTTTTTAATGTGAATTTTTAAAGATATATATATATATATATATATATGAAAATAAATAAATTATATGTATCATTTAAAAGCAAGATCCCAATATGCATGTTAAATATTCAAATAAACATGATAACTCACACTTTGATTTCACTAAAATTGTAGATACATTAGAGATCATGTTTATTAAAAAGAACATTAATAATAGTTGTGGCAGAATATAATATTTACAATGTTTTTTCATAATGGATAATTGAGTAGTGCATGATTTGAGCACCATCTGATTTTTCTACCAAACATATCTATAACTAATGCATTTTAATAAATTTAATTTATTGCTTCTTTTTTGTAGTTCATATTTGGGATTATTTATTAGCAATTTTTTTAGTTGTGTGTGTGTTTGGATTTTGGATTGGGATTTGAATAGTAAAAATTTTGAATTTGAATAGTTGTATGATGTGATATAAATAGGGTTTGATGTGATGTTTTGAATGTAAAATTGATTTTTAGTATAATATAAAAAATGAAAAATAGGTGTTTGATTTGATGTTTTTGGGGGAAAAAAATGGGATGAATAGTGGAAATCCTCCAAAATCCTTCAAACAAACACACTATATTAGTGTGTTTGTATATAATAAAATTATATACAAAAGATGCAACAAAACATACCCCTATTTTTCTTCAAAAAAAATGATAATAATGAAATAAAATAACAAGTTGGATCATTGAAAGTGATAGGTCCCCAAAACCACATCAAGAGAGGTCATTGAAGCATGTTTCAACAAGTTTTTTTAATGAAAAACTAAAAATTTAATATATATATATATATATATACACGGAAATTAATATCACATATAATAGATTATATGATGCGAAAAATATTTTTTAAAAACACTTTTTACGATTACAAACTTCGTATATAACATCAAGACTACTTTTGATTCACCGGATTCATTACTAAGATCTTATAACACTACAAAAAAATAATATTTTTGTAACGAAATCTTTTTGTTCTAAATTCTCTTTTTTTTTTTCCGTTACTAACTAACAGAATTGTGGATAAAATTAGGTTAACTATGTGAATTTTTGAGACATAATTTTGTTACAAATATATTATTTTTTCGTAATGTAAGTTAAGAAGGCATACCACAATCTCTAAGCAGCCGAAGGCGACGCAAGTTTTGAACCTCGAAAAGTAGGAATCGGAGATGAATCCTCCAAACAATGTAAGAAGAAATGCTGTCCCCATAAAGTTTGTAAGAGCTGTGGCTGCTTTGGTCAAGCTCATGTTCATATCCCCATAGAAGTATGTAACTAAACTCATACCATTTGAAATGAAAGCCATTGTATCCAATGCTCCCATGGCTGAAAAAACCCGAAAAAAAATAAATAAATAACAAGAAAGAAATTAAATGTCTATAGAAAGTAGATGATCAAAAACCCTAGTTAATGATCTTTTTTTCAGAAAATTACCAAACACAAATAGTGTAGCCCTACTTCCTCCAAGACTTTGTGGCTGTTTACTTTGAAATTTACCCTGGAATTCGAAAAACCCTTCAGTAATTAATTGTCTGAATTTTAAAATAGAATTGAAATAAAGTGGGAGAAACATGAATTTGCATAAGTACCATGTTCTTGGCAGTGTTGGATTTCTTCTGCAAGAAAATTTGATTCTACAAAGTGGATTGAGGATTCTTTACATCTTCTAAAATGAGGATATATATAGAGGCCATATATAGATTCTTTATGATTCTGTTATTTAATTGGTGGTGTATTAGTCCATTAATAATCTTTTCGTTTATTTTTTACAGACGAATTTAGGTATTTTATTGAAGTATAGTACAAATTATATGTGTAAAGATAATTTTGTGTTTATTTTTCGTGTAAAAATAATAATATGATGATAAAGTAGACGTATTTTGTATTTATTTGGAATGTAATTTTATTAAAAAGAAATGAAAAAAAAAGTGGACTAAGAGATTATATATATATATTAAGATTATATATATTCGAACAGTTAGGAAAGTAATGAATTGTAGTTAAAAATTGATAGGGATTTTAATAAAAATCTATTATTTTTTATATAAATTAAATTAAATTAAATTAAATTACCATTTAAATTAGTTTTAGAAAAGCCTATATATACTTTAAAAAATGGTGAAAGTGATTGAAGCCAATGAGGAGGAGGAATCTTGGTTATATAATTAATAATGTCACGTTGATGCCCAAGTTTTACCTTTTTTTCATAATAAAAATATTATTATTATTATTATTATTATTATTATTTATTTTTATTTTTTTATGACTATTATTATTATTATTGATGGTCTGAGAAAGATTCGAATCATAATATTATTCGTTGTTTTCTTGCGAAAAGGTTTCAAATTGGTTAGATGCTTTCCCAGATTCAACTTTTAGAGCATTAATTAAGCACGTGATAATTATATATATACATATATATATATATATTAAATTTTTTTCTAGTTTAAATATATTTGTCTCTAGTTATTAAAAGATTTAACAAACTCTCAATGTTTTACGTTACTTGCCACCTATGGTTCACCTAATGTGACTTGTCTTATCGAGCCTAATTTACAGGGTATTAGATTCAATCGAGGGTTTATCCAGTGTACACTTTCGGGTAACGACTGAGGGTTCTCACGTCATAAAAAATAATAATAATAATAATAATTATTATTAATATAAAATAAGTATATGATGTAATTTGATGCAATGTTTTGCATAAAGAATAAATTTTCTATATAATTTATATTTAAATAAGAAATAAATATTTGATTTGGTACATTTTTTACATATATGTTCTGTTCTTTTTGTATTTTCTTTTATGTTTTTTTATTATTTATCTTAATATTTTTTAATTAAAATGTATTATTTTTTATAAAATATTATGTTAAATTATTATTTAAATAAAAAAATACGAAACACAGACATAATTATTGATAAATACTCCTATACATAATTAATGACAAAACTAACCAGTAGTATTCATTATACTTTTTTTTTTTTTGTGACCGATCCGCAATTAATAAAGTTGTATAGCATATATTATACACATCATATATTTGTTATAATATAACATATATTGTACTATATAAAAATATGTATTGTATTATTTTTTATGAGTAAACTTTCCCGTAACTAAACCCCTTTATCATTTTAGTTCTGTAAGTGAAGTCTGTCGCAAACTAGTCCCATAAGTGAAAAATTTTCGTTGTTTTAGTCCTCCAGCGTTGGAGACGCCCGTGTGGCTCGCCGGAAGCCACGTGACCGCCAGGTATCCCGCCAGGTTAGCGTGGATTTTTTTATTTTTAAAATTTTTTTAAATTTTTTTTCAATTGGACCAAATGAAAAAAATTAAAAAATACAAATAAAATTAAAAATAAATATAAAATCAATTTTTAAAAAATAAAAAAATAAAAAATAAAATCCATGTGACCGCCAGGTGTCGCTGCTTGGCGGACACGTAGCATCCGGCGAACCACGCGGGCGTCTCCGGCGCCGGAGGACTAATTTTCACTTATGAGACTAGTTTGCGACAGACTCCACTTACAGAACTAAAATGATAAGGGGGTCGGGATTAAACATATAGCTTACCCTATTTTTATTATACCATATTGATTTGATTCAATCATCAAATATTTTTCTTCAAATTAAATTATACACCTCCCATTAGTTTGAGCATGTGATATTTGGATTTGTTATTCAACAAGTATTCCCATTGACCCTATTAAAAATCACTTCTTATTTTTATTTTTGCAAATATGTGTATATATTTGAGTTTTAATTTTTTTTTTTTTAACAGTAGTTTAAACGTAATATTTTATTACAAAAAATAATAATTTTTAAATAAAAAATACAATAATCGTATAGTAAAAAAATTGAAAAGAAACTTCAAGCGCCCTAATTCTTAAACGACCCCTAAAATTGATGTATCCGAAACAAACAAGGGTTAAATACAAAATTACACTTCAAGGAATCATTAACAAAAACCTAAAGAGTACAAAATCATTTTTAAATAGATTTTGACTTAATGAATGATATTTTTAGTGCATAAAAACGATGTTTCTAATAACAATATATTATAAATTAATTAAAAGTCAATGTTGTTTGTTTAATTTAGGTCATAATTAAGAGTTGGTAAGACATGCTTTCATGTTTATGTATGTGTCTTAATAATTAGTATATAAATGCAACCCATTACATCACTACTTAACCACGCCCTTTGAACCCTTTATTTGTGTCTCACGGATTCTGTCCATTTCGGTGTTTCTGGACGTCTCATGTTTCATATCTTATGTCATTTTAAAAAAAAAAAAAAAAATTACATATTTTGAATTTATAAATTTTTAAAATTTTATTTAAACTAATTAATTAATTAAATTTTAATTTATAATTATTTACTGATTATTATACTCCTTAATTCTTGTATTTACCGTATTAGTGACGTTGTAGGTGGAATGGGGAGAGTATGTATTTGTTACAGTATATATTTGCATGTATTATTATAGTACCATTTATAACTAAGAGATTTAAATTTTAATAGTGAATTAATTTGTCCAACCAAAACATGAAATTTAATTTTCGATATATACTATAAAATAACACAATATATGTACACAACAAAATGAAAATATTAACAGTTTCATAAAAAATACTATCCCTGTTCGGCTTAAGAGTCTCATTTAGTTTTTGTGTGATGCTCTTTAAATATTAATTATTATATCAAAACGTAGTACAAATTAAGAAAATATTGCAAAAATATTTCCATTAGTATCTTATAATACTAATAGAAGGAATTTGGACAAAAAATCATACATATATAAGGATATTTCTAATGTTAAGTACAATGACGCAAAATGTAAATATGACCCTTAGAGTCGCACGGAGGGAATATTATTTTTATATTCTTCACACATTTCTCGATACTTCACATAAAAAATAACTACAACTAGACAAATACACCCTTATTCTATACTTAAGGTGTGTTTGTTTTGTGAGATAATTTGATGGAGAATTTTTTTACGTAAGTTATGAAAAATTATGTATAAAATATAAAAATAATGAATATATGTAATATATTAATTTTATTTTTGGAAAATACGTGCGTGCTTTTTTGGTTATAAGAACACACGCTTATTCTATCTACTGACAATTTATTTCAATGTTTTTATTATGCAACATTCACAAATAAAAATGCAATATCTTTTGGCTATAAAGATGTACTCCCTTTGTCCACCGTCAATATATTTATTTACCTTTTATACGTAAATTTTATAATATTAATATTTTATAGATAATAGTACAATAGAAGAAGGATAAAAAGATATTTTTCTTCTTAAAGCCAATTGTTTTTTAATGATTTTTTTGTAATATTGTGTAAAGTGTATGGATATTTCTTTATTTAAGAAATAAATACAATTACTTAAAAAAAATAAAATTTAGAAAGAATACAAAATCATGACAGACATATCAAAATGGTACAATGACTACATTGAGAATGGACGAAGAGAATACTATTGCTTCATGAATGAATTCTTAAAATCTTCCCTTTTTTTTATCCTTTTCAAATTAATTAAAAAAACTCAAAAGACTTTCAAAATAAATTTAAATATAGGGTATTTTTTTTATACAAAGTTCTTATAATTAACTCTACTGCAATAGGGTCATTCACCGCAAAAAAATATATATATATATATATCAATTTTATAACAAGATTTTTTCGTTTTTAAATCCAATTTTTTTCGTTACTAATGATATTAGAGACGGAATTAGGGATGAAATTACGTTAGCTACTTGAACTTTAGGAACGGAATTCCATTACAAATATACTATTTTTTTTGTAGTGATTTTTTGTAGTATTCACTACAAAAAATATAGTATATTTGTAACGAAATTTCGTTCCTAAAGTTTACGTGACTAACGTAATTTTATCCGCAATTCCGTCACTAATAGCATTAGTAACGGAAAAATTGGATTTAAGAACGAAAAAATATCGTTACAAAATTGATATTTTCTTGTAGTGATTATGAAAATAAATATAGCATGTAATTTTAAAAAATAATAATAATAATCTATAATTTACGTAGTTCATGCAAAATGGTTTGGAAAACACAAACAGCAAACCCTAATTGTTTCAAATTTGTGCACTATATTATTATTATTATTATTATTATTATTATTATTATTCTTAAGTAATAATGCATCATGCATGAAATGAGATGAGATACTCTGAGTTGTCAATATTATTTATTTTAATTTTATTTTTATTTTATTTCATTTTATCATTATTTGATCAATTATGTGGTACGTGCTGCCGATACTGATGATAATGAAAGTTGGTAAGGATTAATTATAATTCACAACACATGTGAATATCCATGTTTTATTATAAATATATATATATATATATGTGTGTTTGTTTTAATAAATATATATATATACACAATACATACACGTACATATATATATATATATAATTTATGTACAAATAAATAACTCTATGTATCATTTAACCTATTGGCGAATCTGAACTTGACGAAAGGGGGGCTGATTTTTAAAATTTTTGAAATAACACAATCTTATTTATTGTCAGATAATTTTATTATTCGAAATGTCATATTTTAAAAATCTTACAAAATAATAAACTACAAAAACATCAACTACATTAATATTCATTTCGATATTATTTGAAATCCATAAATATGTTTTATTAGAAAAAAATTCACTTGAAAAAATTATTGAAATTTTTTTTTGTTTCGTTAGGACATTTTTAATATGTTTTACTTTTACTAAAAATTAATTTTGTATTCAAAAATATCACAAAAACATTTATTCATATCACATAAAAAATATATATATTTTCAACCGCATATGTAAATTATAAAAGAATGGGGTAGGTTAAGGGGGGCGCAATCTCCCACTCTGATATTATGTCAACCTTTTCAGTGAGATGATTATTTAACGTAATATCACATCATCATTAATAATTATTTATATAGTTTTTTTTTTTTTTTAACACATCGCCACTACAAAAAAATAATATATTTGTAACAGAATTCCGTCCCTAACGTTCATGTAGCTAATGTAATTTCATTCCTATTTTCGTCTCTAATGTTATTAGTAACGGAAAAAATAAATTTAGAGACAAAAAATTTTATTACAAAAATAATTTTTTCTTGTAGTGATCCTCTGATGCAAGTACGAGATGAATTAGGAATATGTATTATTACATAATCTTCCAACGTAAGATAAATTCTAAATAAGATGTTTTATGCAAAATATAGATATGGTAATCATAATTTTGAACATGTACAATGGTTTGCACAAAAAGAATGTCTATGTTGTTCTATGTATCAATCGACACAATTTAATTTAAAAAATAATAAATACGTAACGGTTTTACAAATATTCACATGACTCTCACAGCTTAAGAGTTATATGGCCTGCACCGGGCGACTTAATTCGATGTTAGAGACAATTTTTTACCTCTAAATATTAATTATTGTATTTTTTTTCTTTTAAAAGAAAATTCTCAATAATAATTATTGGTCCTCTATTTATATCTTATACTGCCTCTGTCCATTGAAAATGTTACCATTTTCTATTTCCGTCCGTCCCAAAACAAGGTTACCATTTCCTAATTTAGTAATTTTATTACCTACTTCACATAATAAATACCCTTTCAACTTACAATATATTGCACAAATGCCATTACTTTTATATTACACTATACTAATAGGGGTATTTTTGTCTTTTTTTACTATAATCCAATATAATACTAATATTCAAAAATCTATGTGTAAAAAACAAACGCCACCCCTTGTTGCGGGACGGAGGGAGTATTATTATTTCTTATTACGATATTTTAGTGTGTAATATTGAAGGGGGGGGGGGGGGGGATCACAAATTACATGACTACTAAGAACAAAAATAATTTTGTAAATTTTTTATAGTAAATTAAAGATTTAAAAAAAGAAAAAGAAAAAGAAAAATTGTGTGTAAATTGCAAAAAGATGGGTTGAATGCTCATTGGACTTAGTGATACCTTATTGGGCTGCTTAGACTTGTAACACCCAACTTAGACTTTGATACAAGATCTAAGTTTTTTTGTTTTCTTCTTCTTTTTTTTTTTTTTTTTAAATTAATTAGGATTTTACATCCATTACAGTGTGTTTTGAGTAAATTCCTGACTGAATTTAATACAATGCAAGTTAGATTCCATAAGACAAGTACCATGTGTGGCAAGTGAAACCTGGAGGTTTCAGTAACTTAAACACATGACTTCACGGCGATAAGATCATTTTGTACATGTTGGTATTATGTTTTTAATTTTAATAATTTTTCTAAATTTTTAAAATTAAAATTTATTTTTTATCTTTTATTTATATATTTCTCTAAATAAATATATATTTAATATTTCTTATTTTTAAAATTAATTTGTATTGAATATATTTTATTAGATTATAGTTTTAAAAATATTCATTATTTATTTTTAACTTAATATATAATACATTATAATTCAACTTACAATCAACCTATCATATCATTTCTCTACCATTAATAAAATCAAACTTTCAATTACACTTTCTAAGTTAAATTGCTACTGAAATGCACCTTAGTTGTTTTGTTTTCATGAACTTAATTTTAACTTATATTAATTATATAATTCTAATTTTTTTTCTAGGAAAATATAAATATCATTATATCTAACATTATTCGAATTAAAATACAAAATAAATAAATATCTAAAATTGGATTATTATATATATATATATATAAGGTTTATTTTCTCCCGAAATGTTGCAGAATTATTGGGAGAATTCGAGCAATTAATTGTGTCAATTACTTATTTTCAAAGTTTATTTTAATTGAATTCCATTTACATTACAAGATCATCATTTTGTTCTTTGAGGACATATAAATTATGAAAATGAACATCTAATTTTAATATAAATTGCATATTTTTTTTCAATGGTCACAATAGAGAAATAACTAAATGAAGATATATCAATTACAAATAAATAAAATATAGATGAAGGTTCATATACTCAATTAGAGTATATAAAATAATACTCCCTCCGTCCCAATATAATAGTCTTATTTACTATTTTTGTTCGTCCCAAAACAATAGTTTCATTTTCATAAATAATTATATCACTTTAAAACTACTCTTATTTTTTTCATTAGTATTACACAATTGTTATTACTTTTTACACTAATACACTCATAAGGGCAAAAAAATCTTTTATCCATACTTTTTATCCACAACTAATATAATATTAATATTCTTTAAATCTCGTATCAAACACAACCTAAACTATAGTTTTGGAACGGAGGGAGTATTTATTATAATAATATCTAAATGACCTTTGTTATTATTAAAAAACTAAACATATACTCCCTCCGTCCACAAACTAATGTCCTACTTTTCTATTTGGGACGTCTAACAACTATGGTCCTATTTTCTTTTTTAAACACAAATTTTACATTTTTACCCTTCATTCATTTATTACTTTTAATCTCTACTATACAATTAAGGACAAATTTGTCAATTCATAACAAAAAGATAATCACCTAAAAAATCATGCAAATATACTTTAGAACAATAGAAATTGGACGGAGGAATTGGACGGAGGAAGTATAATATATATATATATATATATTTATATATTAAATACACTTAAACCCTACAAGAATTGACAATATGATGGTTGCAAATGAATTAGCAAGTTGGGATAAGATATCTTCCCACCAATAATTGATGATGCCAATTTGTTGATTCGACGTAAAGATTGCATTAGATATTTTTTAACTTTTAGCATTTTATGTATAATAGTAATTTTTTACCAAAAAAAAAATGTTCATAAAATATTATATCAAATATTCAATATTTTATTATTTATAATTTTTTTAAAATTAGAAAATGTTTTATCTATGCGGGCCAAGTATTTAAATTAGTTTTTATTTTTTAAAAAAAATAAAGATATATATTAAATTAAAAAATTTAAAATGATAAAAATACTATATGATATCAAGTAAAAAAAATAAAATAGGTATTCAAATTAGAGAAGTTCAATCTTATTACTTAAATAAGATATTCTTTAGTTTATATTTATGTTAACACTATATAATTTTATTAAAAAATATATTTTAAATATATATCAAAATATTTTTAAAATTATACAATATTTTAATTTATACATATGTTATTTGATAAATAATAAATTAAATATATATTTATAAGATATTACTATAAATTAAATTTATAAAAAAATAAATCAAATTTATACAAATCTATATGGAAGAAAATTGTAAAACAAATATTTTTTAAAAATGATGAAAATGAATTTACTTAAAGTTTGAATTTTGTTTATTTTTTTTATTATTAGTATACTATAATCATAAGTTGTGTTTGCTCTCTGGTTTTGGTTTGAATTTGAGCTTTGATTTTTGGAGAATTTTTAAATGAATTTTTTTTAAAGCTGTGTTTGGCTTAGTATTTTGGCTTTATAGTATTATATTAGAAAATATTTTTAAGTTTCGATTTGATTTGATTTGATGTGTGCAACCTACTGTTCATAATTATTTTTGTCCCTTCTGAATCGAGTAGGGATGTGTTTTTTTTTATGAATTTGGAAAAAAAATTATTTGAATTTGCTTCGAAAATGAGATATTTTTGTTAGAAAAAAATATCAAGAAACATCAGAATTTAAATAATAAAATTTAAAAAAATTCGAATAAAGAAACATATCATTTGTCAAACATATTTTTTTAACACGATTTTACAATAATTGTTGGGCCTCTCTTTGTATTTTATTATATATATATATATATATACCCTCTAACAAAATATACCTTTAAATTATTAATTAAAAAATAATATAAAAAATCAAAAACTCAAACCAAACACGTGCTAGTAAAAATAAATAATTTTATTTTCTTTACATTCAAGATTTTGTTAAAAATAAAAAATCAAAACCCAGCCCCTTTCCCCTTTCGACTCCACACATGTCTGGAGCCTTTTCTGTTTAAAGTAGAAATTAATTAGATCCAATTGCAGATCTACGTAGTCTCTGCTGCAATGTCGAGAAAATTTATGAAGATGAAGATTCAATTGGTTCCTCTGATTCTGTTCTTCCTACAAATGGATAATCTTTTGTGTTCAGAAGAAAGATCGACTTACATTATCCATATGGATAAGTCCTTTATGCCAATGGCATTTTCCAGTCATCACCATTGGTACTCTTCGATGCTCCAATCTGTCAACTCTCAGACATCCCCAAAGCTCCTCTACTCCTACGACAATGCCTTCCATGGATTCAGCGCCGTCGTGTCGGAAACCGACCTCGAAACCCTAAAAAACTCGCCGGGATTCCTTACAGCCTACGCCGACGGCCCTGTCTTCCCCGACACCACTCATTCTTACAAGTTCCTGTCGCTGAACACCGCCGCCGGATTATGGCCGGCGTCGCAGTACGGACAAGACGCGATCATCGGCGTCGTGGATTCCGGTATATTGCCGGAGAGCCTGAGCTTCAGAGACGACGGAATGACGAATATTCCGGCACGGTGGCGCGGAATATGCCAGGAAGGGGAGCAATTCAACTCTTCTTTATGTAATAAGAAACTGATCGGAGCTCGGTACTTCAACGGCGGCGTTAAGGCGGCGAATCCAGGGGTTACCATTACAATGAACTCCGCCAGGGACGAATCCGGCCACGGCACCCACGTGGCGGCCACCGCCGCCGGAAATTATGTCGCCGGCGTTTCGTATTTTGGCTACGCTTCGGGGACCGCCAGAGGAGTCGCGCCGCGGGCTCGGCTGGCCATGTACAAGGTGCTGTGGAACGAGGGCAGCTACGAGTCAGACGCGCTCGCCGGAATTGACCAGGCCATCGCCGACGGCGTCGACGTCCTGTCGATCTCGCTGAGCTACCGGCGGCGTGAGCTACACGATAATCCGTTGGCGATCGCCGCATTCGGAGCCCGGGAGAAAGGCATTCTGGTTTCGATCTCGGCTGGGAATCGCGGGCCGGGCTTCGCGACGCTGCTCGAGGGAATTCCGTGGGCGGTGGTGGTGGCGGCGGGGACGATCGACCGGTGGCTCGCCGGGACGGTGAGTTTAGGAAATGGTAGAATCATTACCGGATGGACTCTGTTCCCCGGACGAGCCATCGTCCGAAATATACGTCTCGTCTACAACGAGTCTTTTTCGTCGTGCTCTACGCAAGGCTCGCAAATAAATCAATCGAGTCGAATTCTCGTATGCACTCTCTCCGATATCGAATTCGATAGCGTGAAAACCGTTACGATGGACCCGTCCGTGCCGTACGTTGACGCGAGGATTGTCATTACCCAAGACGTCACCGAGCTGCGATCGTTCACATATCAACGCCCCGGTGTGATAATAACCCCGTCGGAAGGGCGAGAAGTGATCGAATACATAAAAAGTAGCGACAATCCGACGGCAAGTATAGATTTTCAGCAAACCGTTATTGGGGCGGAGCCGAGGGCTGCTCCGGCCGTCGCGGACTTCTCGTCGAGAGGGCCGGCGAGAAGCTACCCGGGCGTGTTGAAGCCCGACATTATGGCGCCGGGTGTTTTAATCTTAGCGGCGGACAATCCTGACTCGTTGCGAGCGCAAATCGGCGTCACTTATCTCGGGAGCGATTTCACGCTTCGGTCGGGAACATCGATGTCTTGTCCGCACATTTCGGGAATTGCCGCGCTACTCAAAACCGCGCATCCCAACTGGAGCCCGGCCGCAATTCAATCGGCGATGATGACTACCGCAAGCGTACTCGATAACACCGACGAGCCTATTAAGGACTCGGGATTGGACTACCGAGTCGCCAACGCTCTCGACATGGGATCGGGCCAAGTTGATCCAAACCGCGCGCTCGATCCCGGGCTCGTGTACGATGCCTCAATCCAAGACTACGTAAACCTTATTTGTTCGATGGACTTAACGTCCGAACAACGACGAACAATCATCCGATCGAGCTATAATTGCTCGAACGCATCCTCGGACATAAACTATCCGTCGTTCATTGCTCTCTACGACAGTCAGGAAAACGGGACTAAATTGACGAAGGAGTTTCGGAGGACGGTCACGAATGTGGGCAACGGTCCGACGACGTATCTGGTCGAAGTCGAAACACCAAGGGAATCGACGATCGAGATTTCTCCAATGACATTAACGTTCGCGAAAAAATACGAGAAGCGAAGCTACACGATGACTATCCGTTACCGGAGTTACAGTCCGTCGGAAACGAACTCTGGCGCGATCACGTGGATCGACGGCTCCGGAAAGCACAGAGTCAGAAGCCCGATTGTGGTCACTACGACAGTTAGTATTTACGAATGATCTCTATGGGGGATGGGATCTTTCTATCCTGATCAATCACTTTTCGTTATGTCTCTATTTGAATAGGTAGTTTTTCCGCCAGGTTAATATACTTTTTATTATAATTTTATTAATATTTTAACTTAATTAAATTTTTAATATATAATATTATATATTATATAAAATTCGATCAAAACTTAAGAGTGTATTTCTTAGGTAAAAAAAAAAAAAAAAAAAAAAAAAAAAAAAAAAAAATTAAATCTTCTCAATTTTTTTACTTTTTATAATATTAATTTTTGTTAATTATAAATAAATATATTTTTTAATTTATTTTTATTATGTATAATTTTATTCTAAAATAAAATTCTATTGTATACTCCCTCAAATTATTTTTTTTATTATATAAGTCTGTTCTATTATTTTTTTTCCTATTATAGTTAAATAGTTATGTGTTAATATTAAAATACACAATTTTTTTTTATAAATTACATATATAAAATTACATATACAATTAATTTATATATAAACTACAATAAAAGAATGTCAAAATTATCTTACATTATCGCTAATAGATAATATTATTTCTTAGTCTACTGTAAAAAATTATCCTTTTAGACAGGGACGTGAGAGTATATTTATTAATATACAATTTTAAAAATATTTAAGTATATATTTCAACTTTCCTATAATCATATATTACTCCTAGAATTTATTCAAAAAGTATAAAAAAAATTGCATTGAAATTTAAAAGATCTCGGAGACAATTAATTTTGATATCGGATTTTGTCTCGAAATTTTAAAAAAAAAAATTGTTGTCATTTCCAAAAGCATCGAAATTTCTGAATTCATTTAACATTAGTGTGCTAGAGTGCATGAGTTTAATAGCTTCGAATTTTCCAAGACTATTATGCAAAAGCAAATAAATATCTAATTATGGGACGAAACGAGTATATATAATAAAGTTTCGGAATTTCTGAAACAATCACATTAATTAAATATAAATAATAAAGTTTCAAAAATTTCGAAATAATTTTCTTAATTAAAAAATAATATATACATATATATATATAAATAAAACTTCAAAATTTTCAAAACAATCTAATTAAATAAATATATATAATATATATAATAAAATTTCAAAAATTTCAAGATAATTTTTTAATTAATAATAATAATATATATAATAAAGCTTCAAAAATTTTGAGACCTGGCTTCAAAAAATTCTAAACTTTTTTTATCAAAACAATAATATATATTAACACTATCGTTCATATAAAAACAATAAAATAATATTATAATATAATATTTTTTGGCCCCAAATTTGCTCAAAAAATTAAGAAGTAACCAATTGACAACACAACAAAAACAAAAACGAACATCAAATAAATTGCTAGACAATTTATGAACCTATCAAACAACGCAAGCACACTCTGCATGCTCAAAGATAAAACACACAAAAATTAATAGCTCAGTTTGATCACAAAAGACCTATATTTGAAGTTTCAATTTAGATATAATTTTACTAATTCAAGAACAAGTGAGTTGTATCAATCCTCTCTCAAAAGACAATAATCTAATTTCACATAGATTCCCCTATCGTTGATGGTCACATACTCTTACATGTACCTCACGGTTTTTCATACTAGCTAATCATCTCAAAGAATGCATCGAGGGTGTGTTTGTTTGGGGCATTGGATTGGATTCATATTATTTATCCAATTTTTTTTCCTAAAAAAAATCAAATCAAACACCTATTTTTCATTTTTTATATTATACTAAAAATTAATTTTACATTCAAAACATCACATCGAATACATATTTATATCACATCATACAACTATTCAAATTCAAAATTTTTACTATTCAAATCTCAACTCAAAATTCAAACCCCCAAACAAACACACCCCAAGAAGATTATCTAACAAACTAAACATTTTTCAAGAACTCTGATTTTCCCAGGTATCTACACAAGGGTGTGTTTACTTGTAAGATTTTTGTTTTGAGTTTTGATTTTGTATAATAAAATTTTGAATTGAAATAGTCGTTTGATGTGATGTTTTGAATATAAAAGTTAATTTTTGTGTAATATAATAAATAAAAAATAGGTGACTGATTTGATTTTTTTTTAAAAAAAATAAATAAATAGTAAAATCCAAAACCAAATCTCACAAGCAAACACTTCCCTGTTACAACCGAATTCATTCTTCATATGGAGGAAACTAATCGTACTAAGTATGGGCTTAGAGAATTTTTTTATTTTTTTGTATTTGAATTTTTTATTATTTATTTTTTTATCCAGATTCACAAATCTAATCAGTTTGATCACGTGCAGTATGGACTACATGCAATCATCCACCAGAATATAATACTCCTTCCGTCTACCGCCAATTTATCCATTTTAGTCTGTTCATCGCAAATGTATCTATTTTTTTTTAATAAATGTATCTTCCACTAAAATATAAAATTACACCACCCTTTATATAATATTACACAAATGTCATTAAATAACACCACTTAATACCATAAATATTAAGGGATATAATAGTCTCTATGTATAATCAATTGTACAACGTATTAATATAATACTAATATATTAAAATCTACGTACAAAAAGTAAACAAATAGATAGGCGGTGGATGAAAAAAAGTATCAAAGTTCAATGCTAACATTATTAATTTATTAAACTTAAATGCTATATTTGTGAGTATATACTACCCTTTTAAATGAAGAAACCCTACAATAATTGACTACACAAATGATCAAGTCAGCAAATTGGGATAAAATATAGTTCCACCAATAATTAGTGGATAATGCCAATTTCAAGAGACACTTGTGGTTTGTTTTGTTTTGGTAAAAACAATAAATATATTTTTTTTAAAAAAAAAAATTAATATATTATACATATTTATTGTTTTTATATTATTTATATAATTTTTTATATTTTTTATAAAAAAAAATATCTTTACAAACCATTTTACCACCATGAGGCTTGATTGTTTGATACGGAGATTGAATTATTGAGTTCGAAAATTTGTATGTATTTAAAAAAATTAAAAAATGTTAAATTTAAAAGACAAAATTATTTATAATTCATTTGTGATTTAAAAAATTGACATTATATTTTCGTATAATTTAATATTATATAAAATTTCCTTTGTATTTAAAAAATATACAGTACAAAATTCTTTTAAAATTTTATAAAACTCTCTTTATTTTTGAAAATATTACATAAAATTCTCTAAACTGTTTAATATTTTGGAAACAAAATAGAATATCATAAATTTTAAATCATAAGAAAAATGTTGATGGACTTTTCAAATTATAAATAAATTATAAGTAAATTTGTCTTTAATTCATAAAAACTATGTCTTATATATTATAAAAGTTTTTGATATGCTATAAAAAATAATAATAATAATAATAATAATATTTGATACTTTAAATAAAAATATATTTATATCATATAAAAAAAAATTAAATACAATATTTAATTTGATAATTCATAAAAAAATTATTTTATTTGCTTCACCTAAAATAGTGATATTTGATAATATTTTGATAAATAAAAATAATAAATAAATATATATATATATTTATAATTAAATATGATTATATAGATTATAAATATATGAATGAAATATTGACGATATGTTTCTTATGTGAAATAGATATTTTCTATGTAAAATATAAAAGATTATATAATTAATATGTAAAAATATGTAAAAGATTTTTTAAAAAAATATATATAAAAAAATTTCACTAAAAGAACATATTAAAATATTTTTAATATTAAGAGTTTTGAGTATTGACAAAATCGTACAAATAGACACATCAAAAGTTATAGCTATTAAATAGACTTGGGGTCTATAGGGTTTTATGTCTTTATATTGTGACAATTATCATCAAAATTGTAATATATATATATATATATATATTATATATTTAATTATTAGTTTTGTTCTTTATTTATCTTGTTGAAATAAAATATATATAGCACTCCCTCTGTCCCAAACATCCTGCAACATTTTCTTTTTGGTATATCCCAAACACCCTGCAATATTTCCAAAATAGAAAATAATTAATTATACTTAATCTCTACCCCACATTTTATCCCCACACATCATCCAAATAAAAAAAAAATATATTTCTCTCTCTGTCACATCACCTAATTTCTAAATTATTCTACTTAATACTACCCACCTAAAACTCGTGCTAAAAGTAAATGTTGTACCTTATTTGGGACGGATGGAATACAAATTTACAAAAATCATGTTTGTTTTTTGGTCGCGCTTGATATTCAAAAAAAGTTGATCCATGCCCGGTCAAGTGTGGCTAAAGGACAAAAATGATAATTTTTTAAATTTGAAAAATATATTTTGTTAAAGAAATAAATAAATAACAAAAATAATAATTTGATATATTAGGATATTTTTTACAATTTTCTCATTTATTCATTATGTATTTACGTTCTTTTTGGTAAAAATACTCGTAAATAATACTCCCTCCGTCCACGGATAAAGTATACATTTATTTTTGGCGCTGTGTTTAAGAAATAATAGTATTTTAATTATAGTGGGTAGTTAAAAATAGTATAATGACATTTTTGCCCTTGCTTTTTGGTTTAAAAGTAATGATGTGATGTAAAGTAAGGGTATTTGTGAAAAAAATTGAGGTATTTAATGAAATATTTACTTTGTAATTGGAAGTCCTAAAATAGAAATCTGTATACTTTCTAGCCGGACGGAGGGAGTATTTTATATAAAAATAATAATATTTTTTATAAAAAAAATATTATAAAATTGCCCTATGAAAAAAATATATAGTCTTAATTTTTATTGATAATATATAAAATAATTATCTATTGGTATATTATATTAAATATCTATTTTAATTTAAATTTTATTATTTTCAACTTCTAACCATCATTCAAAATTTCAAATACACAAAGGATCTGTTTGCTTACAAATTGTATCATTATTGGCATTATATTTCTAACATTTTTTTTTTCATCAAAGTTAGTTTGTCAAAAAAAATAAAAAAAAAAAATTTGTTAAAGATGTGACTCATTTATAATGTCATATTTCTATCTTCTAGATACTCATATATGTATATATATTTAAAATTATTTATTTTTTATAAGCGAATTTGTGTTTATTATGTATATATGTTATATAAAAAAATTTATTTTCTAAAAAATAATATTTACATTTAATATCGAATATAGTTATAAAAATTTTAAATATATTTTTAATAAAAGATAGTATATATCAAACAATAATTTAACTTAAAAAATTATTAATTTGGGTTTCAATGTGTTCCATCTTTTGATATTTTATACTTAAAAAATTATTAATTTTACTTGAAACTTTATTCAATTTCTGTAATGAATACATGGATTTAAAAGTATTGTTTTTGTTTGAAAGTATTTGTCGGGATCGTGAACGTTATATAATAAAAATTTCCATACATTTTCAATAAAAATTATTTTTTTTTTTATTTTACGTAGACATGTCTTGAGATAAACTTAAAACTTTCACTACTTCAAACAACTCCTAAAACATGTCTTAAGAAGAATAATGTAACAACTTCATTGTATTATTAAAATAGCAACAAAGATACACATATATTATTTTTTTTTCAAAATGATACAACTTGATATTTGTTTCTTTATATAGTTCGATCAATCGTGCAAAATATTCAACTTTATTGTCTTTCAGATCATGCATATGTTTTGTGTGGCTTCTTTTATTTCTTAGCGGTGAATTCAAATGTTCCGACCAACAAAAAAATGTCACCATTTATCTTAGGTGTCTTCTGTGGACCCAACATCTTCTATAATAGTATATCTTCTGCATCGTCGTATCATATTCTTGTATCTTAGATCAAACTTTTCACTATTGTTCAGTGTTTCGGCTTCGATGAACTACTGAATATATATATATATTTTTATCAAAGCGTATAACAAAACATAAAACTACTGAAAATACATTAAAAAATTTACTTTCGTTTTCAATAATTTACCTTCGACTTACATAGCTTTGTTTTCGTATATTATTCTAATTGCAAATCGAAAATCATTTAATTATGAAATTACTTAATGAGTTTCTTTTTTAGAAAAAAATCACAATGTCATACACAAACCCATCAATAGAAAAGGAATTGCGAAGCTAAAGCTAAATCGACTATTTTGAAACAAAGATATTTTTTGTCACCAATTTCGAAAGCCATTGTCAACAAACATAATGCTCACTCGAATCCTTTATTTTAAAATACGAGAAATTTCGCTTTTAAATTAAAATACAATGGAACAATAGAATTTTAATTTTTTTTATTTTAACTATATCAATTATTATAAATTCAAAATATTTTTTTTAAAAAAATATATATAACAAAAATAAAATTTTAGACCAAAATAAAAAGTTACACGGCCGTGTAGAATTATATTTCTATACGGCCATGTATAATTATACATTGAAATATACATAGTCGTGTGACGAGATGACCACGTGTAACTAATTGTAGATAGTTTCCCGATGAGGTGCCACTTTACCTATGTTATGTCCACGTCAATAATTTTTGTTATTTTTTAATTATAGGATCAAAATTAATTAAAATTGTTTATAATAAAACTAATTTAATGATTTTTTTTTTTAAATATAGTCTAAATACACTGCATTTCAAAATTACTGGCAGGCGGGGATGAGCAGCTCGATTAACTATGAACGGTTGCTGGGAATCGAAGGATCGGATTTGGTACGAAGCTGCAAAAAACGGGAGGTAATCATCCATACTATCAAATGCCCAATAAATCTTTACAGCTTGCTTTTTACATAACGCTTGATCGATCGATTGATAATTGTAGAACTACAGCATAATTCCATGAACCCTAAATCGCGCATCATGTTTATTTGGGAATTTCAATTCAATTTGAGAATTTCTTAGATAGCAAAAAAAATTTGAAAAACTGTTCATATAGATCAGTTGTCGTCGGGAGTGACGGTCTGAGTAACCACGATGGGGCTTCTCACCGTACGGTTGCCGCCGTCCTCGATCCACGTTATCGAGCCGTAGTTGATTTCCGTCTGACTGTAACTCCGGTAGCGTATAGTCACCGTATACCTTCGCTTCTCGTATTTTTTGCTGAATACCAATTTGATCGGAGAAATCTTGACCGTCGATTCCTTCGGCGTTTCGATTTTGACTCTGTACGTAGCTGCACCGTCGCCTACATTCGTCACTGTCCTCTGAAACTTCTTCGTTAATTTAGCTGTGTTTTCCTGAACATTGTAGAGGGCAATGAAGGATGGGTAGTTAATGTCCGACGTCGCCGCCGCCGTCGAGCAATTATAGCTTGATCGGATGATCGTCCGACGTTGTTCGGACGTTAAGTCCATCGAGCAGACGAGGTTTATGTAGTCTTCGATCGTGGCGTCGTACACGAGCCCCGGGTCGAGGGCGCGGTTCGGATCGACCTGCCCCGACCCCATGTCGAGAGGCGTCGCGACATCGTAGTCGAATCCCATGTCTTTGATAGGTTTATTGGTATTGTCGTGTGTGGTGGCAGTGGTCATAATCGCGGACTGAATGGCTGCCGCGCTCCATTCGGGATGCGCGGCTTTTAGTAGCGCGGCAATTCCCGATATGTGTGGGCATGCCATCGATGTCCCCGATAGAAGCGTGAAATCGCTCCCGAGCACGGATCTCCCGATGCTCGGGCCAAAGGAATATGGATTGTAGGCTGCTAGGATTAGAACTCCCGGCGCCATAATGTCGGGCTTCAACACACCTGTGTAGCTTCGGCCCGGCCCTCTTGACGACGAGCCCGACACGGCTGGAGCCGCCCTCGGCCCCGGCCCGATAATGGTTTGTTGAAAATCTATCGTCGCGCTCGGATGATCGACACTTTTCGCGTATTCGATCACCCGCCGTGCTTCCGACGGCGTTATTACCACGCCGGGGAGAGGGAACGCGGTCGATCTTAATATGCTTGTGTCCTGAGAAATGACAATTGCGGCCGAGACAACCTCGGCGGCGATTAGGTTATTCATCACGGTCGAGAAACTCGGGCTTTCGTCCGAGGTTATGTTGCATACGACGATACTCGAGAACCCGGCTTGCGATAACGACTCCGGCGAGTCGCACGCCGATAAAGACTCGTTGTATACGAGAGGGAGGTTTCGGACAATGGCTCGACCGGGGAACATAGTCCATCCGGTGATGGTTTTACCGTTTCCTAGCGTCAGCGTCCCGGCGAACCACCGGTCGATAGTCCCCGACGCGACGACGATCGCCCACGGAATTCCCTCGAGCAACGACGCAAAATTCGGGCCACGATTCCCCGCCGAGATCGAAACCACAATGCCTTTCTCCCGGGCTCCGAATCCAGCGATCGCCAACGGATTCTCGTATAGTTCGCGCCGCCGGTAGCTCAGGGAGATCGACAGGACGTCGACGCCATCGGCGACCGCCTGGTCGATTCCGGCGAGCGCGTCCGACTCGTAGCTGCCCTCATTCCACAGCACCTTGTACACCGCGAGCCGAGCCCGCGGCGCGACCCCTCTCGCGGTTCCGGGAGCGTAGCCGAAAAACGAAACATCTTCGACGTAATTCCCGGCCGCCGTCGCCGCAACATGCGTGCCGTGGCCGGAGTCGTCCCTGGCGGAGTTCATAGTAATGTTAACCCCCGGATTCGCCGCCTTAACGCCAGCGTTGAAGTACCGAGCTCCGATCAGTTTCTTATTACATAATGAAGAGTTGAATTGCTCCCCATCCTGGCAAATTCCACGCCACCGCGCCGGAATTTTCGTCATTCCGTCGTCTCTGAAGCTCGGGCTCTCCGGCCAAACTCCGGAATCCACGACGCCGATGATCGCATCTTTTCCGTACTGCGACGCCGGCCATAATCCGGCGGCGGTGTTCAGCGACAGGAACTTGTAGGAATGAGTGGTGTCGGGGAAGACAGGGCCGTCGGCGTAGGCTGTAAGGAATCCCGGCGAGTTTTTTAGAGTTTCGAGGTCGGTTTCCGACACGACGGCGCTGAATCCATGGAAGGCATTGTCGTAGGAGTAGAGGAGCTTTGGGGATGTCTGAGAGTTGACAGATTGGAGCATCGAAGAGTACCAATGGTGATGACTGGAAAATGCCATTGGCATAAAGGACTTATCCATATGGACTATGTAAGTCGATCTTTCTTCTGAACACAAAAGATTATCCATTTGTAGGAAGAACAGAATCAGAGGAACCAATTGAATCTTCATCTTCATCTTAAGATTATTTTTTTCTTGAAATTGTTGGAGACACAATTTAGATCTGTAATGAGGAGACTTTTGGTTATGTTCTCCTCAGATTGGGATCAATAATTGCAGGGCACCTTATCTTTTTCCAACTTTGCTGACTCATTTGTGCATATTGTTTAATTCTTGTGGGGTTTAGATAATTAAAAATAATTGAAAATAGTAATTGCATATTCTTCAACATAATATATATAGTTATAATAGAAAGTTGCTTGTAAGAAATAGTTATGCTCAAATCTCAGATCTGGTGCAGTGCTGACTACATGACATCAACTGTTAGGAGATAATTAAGTACAGTAATAAAAAATAAAAATAAAATAAAAAATAAAGTCTATATATTCAATTTATGACATGGAAAAGAATGTTCAACCGTTTAAATTAAATTTTTATATTTTAATTTTATATTTAAAATATCTTATTAATATTTATTTATATCACAGCAAACAAATTCAAATTTAAAATTTTTATGATATAATTTAGTAAGTGCAACACAACCCATCGGGAATCAAGCATTTTTTAACAGTATTAAAGAATATTAAATTTATATATTTTCATAATTAATATCCAAAAACAGTGTAAAATAATTTTAAATTATAAATACCATTGATAGTATATAGAAAACAAACAAAATAAATGACAAAAAATCATTACTTTTAACGTTAAAAACTAATGAGAAAAATAATTTTTACACACTTTTAACTAATCAGTACAACTAAAATATTATTATTTTTTAAACTCAAATAAATAAATGTATATCTTACACAAAAACTAGAAGTGAGTATAAAAAATGTACTAATAATACTCATTTCCACCCAACTAAAAATACCATTTTTACCCTAAATTCTAATAAAAATAATGATACCCTTAATACCAAAATACCTTTCATTTATACCTGAAATCAAAGTTAAAAGGCAATGTCAAAACTTTATTAGACACTTTCAACTAATAAAATACTATTATTTCTTAATTTATTACAAAATTACAAAAAGCCATTTGAAGTGAGACTAAATGAATAAGAAGTAAATATTTACTTGTTGGCGGTTTAAATGTAAGTTTTTTTTTTTTTAGATTGTCATCAAAATATATTCTCATTTCCTTTTTAAATAAAAGGTAAACTTTTCTTTTAATCTCGTAACTGATCCGTCGCAAACTAGTCTCATAAGTGAAGAATTTTCGCTGTTTTAGTCCTCTGGCGCAGGAAATGCCCGCGTGGCTCGCGGGAGGTGACGTGTCCGCCAGGTGTCGCTGATCTGCCGGACACGTGGATTTTTTTTTTTCATTTTTTAAAATTTTTTTTAAAATTTATTTTAAATTTTATTTGTATTTTTTTTATTTGTTCCAATTTATAATAAATTTAAAAAATAAATTTAGAAAATAAATAAATCCACGTGTCCGCCAAGTGTCGCTGACCTGGCTGGACACCTGGCGGACACGTCACCTCCGGCGAGCCACGCGGGCGTCTCCGGCATATGACTAAAACAGCGAAAATTTTTCACTTATGAGACTAGTTTGCAACAGGCTCCACTTACGGGACTAAAATGATAAAAAAGTCCAATTACGGGACAAAAAAATAGTTTACCTTTAAATAAAAAAATCACTATATTTTTGTATTTTTTTACTATAAAAAAAATAGTAACAATTATTATTCAATTTTACTAAAAGTCAAATAAATATACATTTACATGACGAAGAAAATACAATACAACCCTCTTTAAAAATGAGACGAGGACAGACTAACCTATTTTGACAGCCCTACCCACAAATTTAACACATTCTAACCACACCACATTCAACCCCCCTGTCCCATAAACATAAGTAAATCCAAAACACTTTGTAACTCTGTTCCCTATTCAACCTTACATTCATATATACAAATCTTGAGTCATTTCAGCCAGCCAACATTTCACTCAAAGAGAAACATTAAAAGAACAAATCCCAGAATACTTGTATGAATATATAGAAAACTCGCATCTAAGAGCCCTAACTGCAATTTTTTCAGCAAGATCACACAGTTCAGAGTCACTGTGTAACTTCACAAACTAATTGCTCAGGACACTCTATATATATACACTGCCTTTCAAGGCTCGGCTCTGCAGACAATGTCCGAACAACAGAGCTACAACTACGGCATAATGGGCGCATATTTGACACCCTAAAGACAACTGCCAAACCCGATTAGGACACACTACATATTAGCTGCGACGCTACCAACATTTTCAACACTATGTACGGAAAACTAGAATTTGTATTCAAGACAAACCAAAACACAAGTAAACACTCCCAACAACAACAACGAGGCTCCGCTCACTTTGGGATTTTTCTTTTTTCAGTTTTTTTTCTATGCAATCTTCACGATTCCTTGTAAAAATACACTACCTCCTTTCACAAGATATAGCATCTGACCACTATTTAAATCGAAAACCAAAAACCTCAAAACAATCACCAAGCACACACTCCCTTAGCAAGCACAAGAACAAGATATACTAAACAATACCAATTGCACCAAGTTTAACTCATACCAATTTTAAACACCACATCGGCACAGGGAACAGCAACCATGAAATCGCCACATTAAACCAATATGTCCTTTGAATGCAAAAACTAAAGATCCAAAAAAAGGAAAATCATCAATAATCTTATAATAAACCATACTGAGTACAAGATAATAAAACAAAGATTGACTTCGAGAAATCACCAACTCGAGCAATCATATTTCCAACAATTTTAGGTTTCCTTTCAACACTACTTGACAAGAAAGAAAGGCACCTCCTCCCTCAGGTAGACAGACCCGTTGTTTTACAAATGGGACAGAGGTTCTTAAGCAAGAGCCATTCTTTAATACAGTCCCGGTGGAATTGATGCCCGCATTCAAGCGTTCCAACATCTTCTTCAGCTTTATAATCCTCCTGAAAAAAACAAGGAATTTAGAATAGGAGCAATTACTGCAGTTGGATATCTCCATCGAAGATGGAAATACTGTTAAAACAAGATCCACCAAAGGTAATTTTTACAAAATTAATAATTCACTCTTAACATAAATCTAAAAATATCAACCACTAAATCTGAAATCCTAGATCTAACTATGAACCCTATATCCAATTACATCTGGCGTTCGATGTTATTTTTATCGGATCTAAGACTAAGATATGATTCCAAAGAAAGATCGCCATCGATTAATACGGAAATCAACAAAATTACTAAAAATCCCTAACTAAATCTAAACACATGGGCTCTTCTCAGGGTGCTTTGTGATGTTCAGGGCTTATAAACATAATAAGCATCCTTACCCGGCATATAGTGCAAGGCTCTTGCTCTGATTGAGCAGTTTTCCCAACCACATGCTTGTGGTGCTTCATACGAGCCATAATGGTTTCTTCGCTTAGCCCTGTACAGACATTTCCGATCCGCTCCTCCAGTGCGAGCAATTCCTGAAAAAGAATGGTAGAAATTAATTGAAGGGCACAAAAAGATGGCACAAAATTAAGAAGGGCGTCGCCGCTGTAGTGTTTTTACCTCATAAGACATGTTATCAACATCCAACCGCATATCCCGGTGCCGATCGTGAATATCCGCCATACCAGCAAGGACGGAGTGGTCGAGGAGCATCACATCCTACCACGAGAGAAGAAGTATTATTTAACTATGAAAAAGAAGTCTGTCAGAGGGGACATCATTACAAAACCGGGATTAGAAAACTGGAGGCGCTTAACACACTAAACATGAAAAGATAATACAGCAAATGAAATAGGAAATACCCAATAGCTGCTGTCCAAAAATATAAATTAAAATAAATAAAAAAGAGTTAATAAATCACGATGTATCTAAGGTTGTCTTTTAATAAGGTAATTAAGTTGGTGTCCATACCAAAGAAACAACCAATATTAATAATATAGTGATGCACAATCTGGGTAGATTCAATAACAATAAAAATAGCAAAATGTAGCTACAAAATTCAGCTACTAGATTATGGCGCATGCTCTAATAATAGAATAGAGGAAACGGGAACAAACCCCAACTCTTAGGCCTTCCCCTCTTCGCATGATATCCAAGACATGGCGCATCTGCTGAAAAACCAATATAAAGGCATCAAACAACAGGTTTAATCGAATAACAAGGAAAGAAAAGTAATCAACATATCCGGAAGTCAAATATTACAAACAAGTATCAACCCAATCTGAAAAAACAAATGAGTTTGCCTAAGGGTGAAACCATATCAGAACAATTGCATTGACGAAGCTGCACAAAGTAATAACCAAGCAGAACACAACACACTTGCTGCCATTGGGCACATTTCGATTATGATTCATCCATAGGCAGCACAAAACTAGAAAATTAACATTTAAAGGTCTGTTTTATGTAGAGTATCACAAGCCAAGTTAAAGTAAATCCCTTCTTTTATAGTTCCTGTGTAGAAACTAGGCCACCGGTTGAATCTGATATTGATCGAATTTGCTTCCATTCAAACCATTCTAAGCTTTTGAAATTTTGCGTTTTTACTACATATCAAGTAAACATAGATATTCTGGTAGCATAACTTTAGTATTTTTAACAGTGTTAATCTCATAAATACATTTTCAATTCCCTAAAAATTAATTGTGAGTTGATATATTAGTGACTGAAGTAGTCAACATATACGAAAACTCTATAGATTAATAACAAACATTAACTGAGAAAAACTAGTTTAAAATAAAACCAGCTCAGTTTTTTGATCAACTAATAAAGGGACTCCTTACCATTATAATAAAGGTAAGCCCCATTGATCCGATCAAAAAAAAAAAAAGGTAAGCCCCATTGAAACTCGGTAGCTATACGGCATATGGTATCCAGGTCAGATTCATACTTGGGATTTTTTATTTCAGTTTTGTTGGCAAGATTATTGTTGAACAAATGCCATCAGAAAAGTGGGGGGAAAAAAGAAACAATTCTTAGTCAAAGTGAAAAGCATTAGGTATCTTTAGCTAGTTGGTTTCAGCGATCACAACTAAATGTAGTTCGCAAAATTATGATAAACTATTATCAAGATCATTTTAGCTAAAGATCAAGTAAGTTTTAACCAGGAAGCTCAAGATCAGTTATTGAGGCCTCCGATCATTAATATGGTTCCTAACAACCAATAATGATTAATGAAAACCCTTCAAATCTAATGCCAAATTCAACAGATTCAAACTCGAAGTGCAAGCTTCACAATTTAGTTAATAACAAGAACCAGAATAGATTCAACAAATTGAATCATGCAAGAACACTAAAAGATCAGTGAAATTAAAGGTGTTGAAAATTCGATCAATTAGGATATCATACATCATAATATATAGCGAGAGATTGAAGTAAGAAGGAAAAATATATACCTCAGACATTACACCACCTCTTCCTTCACTTGCAGCAGCCAAAGATCTCAGTGAATTAGGTCCCCCAAACGCACCAAGCCTGTCCAACAAGGGCCTCGAATTTGGCGCACGACGAAGATGGTTATCAGGTCTGTGTGGCAGTGCCCCCACCTCCTGATAGGCAGCAGATGATCTTGGTTGCTCGGGATTAATGCTCAGACTGCCAGACTCAGCAGCAGCAGCAGATGACATCAGAGATCTTCGAACAAGTTGGGATAGCCTCCGAGAATTCCGCTGTGAGATGCCAGAAACAGAATAACCAGCCCCAGTGCTGGGGCCAACCCGCGGCAAAGGGGCAACATTCTCAGCAACATTGTTATTTCCACCACCGACCATATTCCAATTAACAGGATTGTGAGACGAACTTCCCATCTCGCTGGCAGAAACAAACATAGGATATTCTGAGATTCTTATCGGGGTATTCGCTGCCGTAGGTTGTCCTTCATAAACAGCAGCATTCCCATCTTCTTGAATAACCGTAGTGGACGAGGATGTGGTGATAGCCCTTGTTCTCGGTGGTCCAATCCACCTAAATTGCTGATTTCTGCGCACAGAAGGAATGTCCAGAATTGATTGACCACGAAGATTTCCGTTACCCGCTGCTGGAGATGGATTTACATCTACGAAATGGTTATAGGGACCAATCCTAGTATTCTGAGAAGAAGATCCAGCTGTGTTTCCGGTATCAGGCTCAGTTGGAAAAGAATAGTCAGCTACTTCTACACCATTAATTTGGATACGACAACTTCTTTGGGAATTCTCATCAATACCAAAGGAACTAGTCAAAGTGAAAAAACCTGTGGAGACAGCTCCTTCGAAGCCGAACCTAGTCCGCGGATTTTCCAGCTGCGGTCGATTATTAATGACCGGGCCATTCTCCATTGGTGTCTGCACATTAACGCTGCCTGCAGGAACTGCGCCAGCCCTTATATTAGGGCATTGATTTCTTTCAACATTCTGGAAAAAACTAGAACTTCCCACTCCAGAGGATTGTCCCGTTTCAATTTCCTTCCTCTTGCAAGGCAAGATTCGACCATTCAAAGAACCTTCTGGCCTGTCTTCAGTGACACGTCCGCCGAACCTCATAGAACCCTCAGCAGCAGATGGCGCAACACTAGATGATGACGATCCAGCAGATGCGTATATGTGTCGCCCAGCTCGCTGATGAACACCCTCGTCTTCTTGATCTCCAAAACCCGAACTCATATTAAGATCCTGAGGAAAAGCGTAGCTAGAACTCTGCAGGCGAGACAATCCATTTGTGACCTGATTACCATTCGAATTTGCAACCACATTATCCAAAGCACGAATATTATTAGACGATCGATTTCCCTGTTCTTCTTGTGCGAGACCCGACGGAGAGGTAAACGTCCAAGTATCAACTTTACTTCCATTTTCTTCGTTTTGATGCCGCGAACCACTGCTTTCACCTAAGCTCCAGTCAGCATTCCACATGTCATGCGTTATATGCGGCAGATACTGATTATTTGTCTCACTTATCGACAATCTGTAATCTGGTAGCTGATTTTGTCCCGAGGGTTGCATACCGTTCCACAATAATTGGGGTTCCGTTACGTCAGCGGGCATAGACGCGTGATCAATACTCACATTTTCTGCCGTAGTACTGACGTCACTCCTTTCACCCTGCATTTAGGGCTAAGATTGAATCAATGCTATTACTCTCACCAACAGCAATTATACTCGAGCGGCAGGATTTAGCACTTCTGTCGTTCAACAAATCTGCAAACAAATAAACATAGAAAAGACAAAGATCAAAACGGTCACTAGCAACAATATCATTGGTTCTAACAGGTTTCAACCGATATTTGAAGTTCATTTTAGACAGACGATCGAAACCGTTTGTTGCTGAACAAGAAAATAAACATTCCATTAATTGCATCTTTACATAAAGGTCGAAACATTTAAAACCCGATGAGATAATTGAATCAATACATTCACATCTAAGATTTACCCCCAAACTTCAAGAATCACACTTTTTTTTTTTCTTTTTTTCTTAATCATATGAAACTTTCCATCAAAGTTAAGCAAGGTAGGAGCATAAGAACAGCAACCAAACAGCTAATCTCGTCGCTGAGAGGCAACGAACAGAAAGATTATCTTTAAACAGATCAAAGTTTTTAAGAAAAGACTCTTCACAACTAGGGCATATAAACATCAATTGGGCATTCACATTTCATAACCCTAAAGAAAATCGAAAACACATATCAACCTAAACGTTTCATTAAACTTATCAAATTCAGCCATAGATTATCCATAGAAACATCAGTCATCTTCGAAGAACATCTTGGAGGTGCAGATTTAGAATTTCTACAAAGGAAACGTTAATATTTACAGAAGAACCACCAAAAGAAAGAACAGATAAACAATCCGAAACTGACGGACAGCAGGCGATAGAAAGGGGGCAAAAAAAAAAGGATCAAAATAAAAAACCGAAACAATAACAAAACAACACCAAACATAATCTAGCATCCAATCCAAAGGCAAACCAAAACAGCAATCTCACCTGCGAAAGAGCAACAGATACAACGATAGATCCAAACTCAGGACCTGAAAAAGTAGCACCAAAACAAGAACAGATTTAATCAGATAAAAACGATGAAAAAACCATATGTTGAGATTAACTGCAGAATTTCGAACAATCGATGATCAAAAACCTCCCAAGCACCCCACCCCTCCAGAAATGAAGAGAATCCAAGAAGACAGCCATGGAAACCAGAGCACAAACCTCAATTAAATCAAGAGTACGAAGGGAAAAGGAAATCTGAGTCAAAACTGGGGTGGGGAGAGATGAGATACGGAAATGAATGACAAGAATTCGGTGGGTATGAAAATCTAGAGATGGGTAGGAAGGATTAATGAGTTCAGCAATCTTTAATTTACTCTGAAAACACCTCACACCAATAGCCCACAAGACCACCTCGACTCACCCCCCCTCTCTCTCTCTTCTTTCTCTCTCTATCAACACCCAAAAATCCAACACAAACGACAGAAAAAGCTGAGAACTTTATCAAATTTCAAAACCCCAATAAATAATTTTTTCCTCTGAAAATAAAAGTAGAGGCTATGAGGATCCCCTCTTCCTCCTCCCAGCACTGTTCCAGCGAAACCAGGACGAATTTCTATTGAAAAAAAGAAAGCAAGAAACGTGCCGCAAAGAAAAATAAAGAGAGATAAACGATGGGAAATTATAATTTAAGAAATAAAAATAAAATCGAAAGAAGACAGATTTGTGGCATTATTTATGGGGTCTTCCTCTCCCTGTCAGATTGCACCTGTTTTCAACTCTGGCTCCAATGCAATGCATTATCCATAGTCCCAACAGTCGGACTCCATTGTTATTAATAATTTGTTCCTTTTTAAGTTTTACCTTTTTTTTATTTATTACTTCCTCCGTTATTGAAATTGAATCATTTGATTAGGTAACGGTATTTAAAATAAAAATATTTAATTAGATAATAATAATTAATTATGATATTATTTTTTATATAATTAATAATATTTATAATTTAAAAGTAAATTTAATATATATGATTAAAAAAATTAAAATATATGTTTAAATATTTAAAAATTATATAGCAATTAAAAAATATATGATTAAATATTTAAAAATTATATAGCAATTAAAAAATATATGTAACATAGATATCATTTTGCAGAGAATAAAATTTTCTATTATACAAGCAAATAAAAAAATATTTTTGTTTATTTATAATTAACATAAATCAATTTTATAATAGATATGTAGTTTTAAAGATAGATAAAAATATTTATTTTTTTAAGGAGAAATATAGAAATAAAGGGGTTTTGAGTGGGTCTACGTTGTTTACGATGTTATTATATGTTATGTAATTAATTAAGTTGATTTATATTTGTTAAATATATTTAGATTTAATAATTTTTACTAAAAATAGAAATGTGTTAATTGTTACGGGACAGGGACAGATAAAAATGAAAATAGTATCAATTATAGTGGGAACGAGGGAGTATTTGATTCCAAAGTTATAAAAAATATTTATTTTTATAAATTTTATATAAAAAAATTTTTTTTCTTTAATAAACTATCTATTTTTTATTTTAGTCCATCTTCTATTAGCTTTTTTAGTAACTATATTATTCATCTAATATAAAAAAGGAAAATATTAATTTTGGTTTAAATATAATCAAAATTTATCAATTTTGGTCATAATATAAAAAAATTCAATAATTTTAGTTTCATTATAAATAATTTTAATCAATTTTTTGTTTCAATAATTTCACTCAATTTTGGTCTCATCGTTAAAAAAAACTAACGGAAATTGTTGATGTGAATTTAACATAGTTGACGTGACAGTTGACTTGGAACTACACGGTCGTGTTGTCACACGGTCATCTATATTTCAGTGTACAATTATACACGGTCATATTTAATTCTATATCATTATGTTTTGATCTAAAAATACATAGTATAAAAATATACTTTGAATTTAAAATAGTTGATATAATTAAAATGAAAAACAAAATCAATAATATTTCTAATATAATTAAAAAGTATAATATTTTGTTAAAATATAAAAGTTTATCGATTATGCATTTTTGGGAGATTTTACTTAAAATTCTACTATTTCCCAAAAATTTTCCACTTTAAAATATTTTATTACACAACTATTCTTTAATTTGTATATTATCTTATTAAAAATTAATTTTACATTTGAATACAATTATATATGTTTATGTTGAAATTGTATAGAAATGTAAAATAAAATTTTAATATAATATAAAAAAATAATAATAATTGTGTAATTTAATGTTTCTAAAAGGAAAATTTGTTGATAGAGTAGAATTCTTGGCAAAATCTTCCAAAAAAATATACCCTATAAGTTTTTATATTTGAATTAAAATTGATACATTTGAATTATATTATAATTATTATTGATTTGTTTTTTATTTTAACTAAATTAACTGTTCTAAATTCAAAATATTTTTCTAAATAAATATATAACAAAAAAATTAGACCAAAATAGAAATGTATATGGTCGTGTAGAATTTAATATGGCCGTGTGAAAATATGGTCCTATATAATTGCACACTTGTTAAAATATATTTAGAAGTAATAAATTATATTTATGGTAATTATCTTATTTAAAATATTCGTAAGATTCGTGTCTTATTTAAACGATTTGCATATCACTATAAATATATAAATATGTACGTATTCTTATAATTGAAATAGAAAATTTCAATTTCATATTCTAATATGGTATCAGAGCCAAATTATGTCCCGGTACATCTATGACCCGTTATATCTCATATATATTTTTATATTTTATTGATATATTTGCTTTTATCCACGATCATGTTGTCATTTTCATACCGTCTCTGTCTCTACTACTTCGATTGACAGAGTCTTGTTTTCGACTCTAACTTTATTGTGAGCGAACGAGTCTTGTTTCCAACTCTAATGGTGTTGAGAGTTATGCTTCTGACTCTAATCCAGTGGACGACTACATCACTCTCAGTTAGAGCTCGCAAAAACTGACCCGACCCGACCCGACACGAAATAATTGGGTTTGGGTCAAAGATTTCAACCCGATTATGTATACGGGTTGACACGAACCCGACACGATAATAAACGGGTCGGGTTAGAGTTGAGACTCTTAACTCGAACCCGACACGACAACCCGATTATAATATATTAATATTGATTAATATATTTATTATATATATAAAATAATCATAATTTAATAATTTTTTCATAAATTAATTTAAACTAAGTTCAATTTTAAATAATTCAACATAATTTACGCTCAAACCAATAAAAACTAACATAATACGACAACAAAACAAAAAATTATTTAATTTGAATTAAGAAATTAGACTTAATTATATATACGGGTCAACACGAGTCAACCCAAACCTGACACGATAATAAACGGGTTAACACGAACCCGACACGATAATAAACGGGTCGGGTTAGGGTTAAGTAATTTAATCCGTTTAAAGTAGTCAACCCGACACGAATCGACCTATTTCCGGCTCTACTCTCAGTCAATCTTGGCGAATTCAAATTCGTACGTGGAAGATCTCGACTATATATTTTTCGGTCACTTCTGACAAACTCAAGTTTGTTTGATCATATATTGAGTTTGAGGATGGGTGTTAAAATATATTTAGAAGCAATATATTATATTTTATGGTAGTTATTTTATTTAAGAAATTCATAGGACTCTTATCTTATTTAGACGATTTGTATATCACTATAAATATGTACGTATTCTTACGATTGAAATAGAGAATTTCAATTTCATATTCTAACAACACTAAATCATACATAGTCGTGTATAATTGTAAATAGCCGTGTAATTTTCAGATCAGCTGCCACGTCAATCACGTTACGTCTACGCAGCAATTTCTGTTAGTTTTTTTAACGTTGTTACAAAAATTGATTAAAATTGTTAATAACCAGACTAAAATTGATAAGTTTTTAATATTTGAATCATAATTGATAAATTTTAGTTATATTGAGACCAATATTATTTTATCTCTATTATAGTGTATTATACAAATACTGTTATATTTATATTATACAATACTGATAAACTTATTTTTATTATTTTGTTTTTATTTGTGTAATATAATAATATTATACTAATATTCCAAATTTCAAGTGCAAAAAAATAATTGAATGCTTATTTAAGATAACGAATGGGTATTTTAATTAGAATTCAATTATCTAAACTCAATCAAAATTGAATACAATGTTGTATCTTTTCCTATTTTTCTATATGCCCTTTGAGACTTTCAAAATCTTCACACCAACGAGTTGTTTCTATAAACCTTTTTTTACTATATGTTCTTTGTTCAAGATTGTGTCTTTTTCGTTGATTTTGGAAATATATATATATATTTAAATTTGATATTAAAATAATATTTGTTAATATATTTTATGAGAGAAAAAATTATATTTTAAAAAAAATGCAGAGTTCAAAATAATAAGAATTGAAAAACTCGGTTACATAAATGAAGGTTACATAAATAACCCTATTTGTCCATGTGTTTTTATAAAGAAAAATGGGTTCGTAATCATCGTTGTATACGTAGATGATCTCAATTTAATTGGAACTCATGTAAAATTCAGAAAGTTGTTGAATATCAGTCTGAGATCAAAGATTTTGGAAAAACTAAATTTTGTCTTGGTCCGCAAATTGAGTACTTGGAAAGTGAAATCTTCATCCACCAATCAAATTATACCAAAAAGGTACTGAAACAATTCATAATGGATAAATCACATCCGCTAAATACCCCAATGATCGTCAGGGCACTCGATCCAGCAAAGGACCCTTTTAGACCAAAAGAGAAAAAACGAAGAAACACTTGGCCCTGAAGTGTCATATATGAGTGTTATAGGTGCATTAATGTATCTTGCTAACAGCACCCGACCTGATATATCATTTACTGTAAATTTATTGGCAAGATTCAGCTCATCGCCTACTTGACGACATTGGAATGGGATTAAGCACATTTTTCGCTATCTCCAAGGAACAATTGATGTCGAGTTATTTTACTTGAAAGATTCTCAACATGAATTAATTGGATATGCCGATGCAGGATATTTATCAGATCCTCATAAAACCAAATCTCAAACTAGCTATATATTCACATGTGGCAAAACAGTGATCTCTTGGAGATCGATGAAACAAACTTTAATTGCCACTTCTTCAAATCATGCTGAAATATTGGCAATACAAGAAGCTAGTCGAGAATGTGTTTGGTTGAGGTCAATGACTCAACATATTCTGAAAAATTGTAGGTTAATACCCAACTATAAAATTCCTCCGACTACATTATACGAAGATAATACAGCCTGTATAACCTAATTGAAAGGGAGTTATATTAAAGGAGATGGAACGAAACATATTTCACCAAAATTCTTTTTCACTCATGATCTACAACAGAATAGTGAAATTAATGTGCAACAAATTCGATCAGATAATAATTTGGCGGATATATTAACCAAGGCATTACCGACTGCAACATTTGAAAAACTGGTGAAGAAAATTGGTATGCGTCGGTTAAGAGATCTCAAATAATGCTCGGATCAGGGGGAGCAAATTGACACAAGAATGTTGTATTCTTTTTCCTTCACTAGAATTTTTTTGTCCCACAGAGTTTTTTTTCTAGTAAGATTTTAACGAGGCACACGTGGATCATGCATATCCTCTTACTCACTCAATCTTGTAATATAAATATGGGTTGAATTGATGAAATAAATGACCACCTTCATTTTACTCTATCAATTTTTATCTCTTTACTCTGTCTCTCTCTCTCCCTCATTAATATAAATCCTCGTACGTACACACATACATATATATTACTCCCTCCGTCTCAGATACCATGTCTACGTTGTCGTTTCTGTCCGTCTCACATACCATGTCACTTTCTTTTTTTGGAAAATGATTACACACTTTCATCTCATTTTAAATTTTTTAATTTTATTTTTTTAAATTTTAATTAAACTAATTAGTTATCTTAATCTTAATTTATAATTATTTATATTATAGGATAATTATTTTCACTAATATATTCTTAATTATCTACTAATTATACCCCCTCCTAAAATACAGTATCTACAGTGTAACAGACACGGTATCTGAGACGGAGGGAGTATATAATATATTATATATACACTAGCATACATAGATACTACATACATACATCTATATATTATACCACACACATACACTCGGCTGCACATACATATATATATATACATCTATATATATATACTCCCTTATATATTATATACAAAATATAAAATAGTGGTTAGCGGTTAATATTTCTATTGGCTATCCCTATAATAATATCACAACAGCAAAAGAATATTTCACTTGAGTTTTATTATTTATATTTTTTTAATAAAAGTATTAAATTAAATATTTACTTTTTAAACATTTTATTAAAATTAAAAAAAAAATTATACAAAAATAAAAACAAACATCACCTCTGTTCCGATTTGTACAATTTTCAATAAAAATATATCATTTCATCTGTCTCATTGAAATAGTGATATTTATTTTTTGCACGTAAATTTATTGTATGATATAAAAGTAATGATATTTGTGTAATATATTGAAATTTGGAATAATGTTTATTATGTTAGTAGATAGTATAATTATTAATTAAAAAATTGTAACAGAAGTAAAAAATGACAACTTTAAATCTAGTAGAAGAATTATTACTTTTTCTAATAAATATCATATTAGAATATCATTTAAATAAAAAAAAATTAATTCAACTTCCTAATTTTAAATCAAAAACAAATAAACTCTAGGATGTGAGTGTTCATAAAAAATTTCAAATTAAATAGTCTATTCATTCAACCTATTTTTTTATGGCACGACTCTTCGTAAATATTCTAAAAATATATAATACATATTAACATAATATATATATAATATTAACTTAATATATATAATATATTCTATTCATAAAAAAAAATTAATAATTTTATACAAAATATTATTTTTATATTACCGGCATAATTTTTCATATATAACATAAAAAAATACATTTATTAAAAAAAATATAAAAAACTTAATGTTGTTCAATAATTATTAAAAACACTAAAAATAGTATTAAAGTTAATTTTTATATTTTAGATTTTTTTAATATTTCCCCCAAATTTCTTGTCACGCTTGCATCCACTTTGAACATATTTGAGGTTTTCTTTTGCTCTTTCCAACACCTTGTAATTTGAATATTATTATTATATTAATTTATAGTAAAAATAAAAATAAAAATAATTTTATTAGTACTGTGTTATATAAATTTATTAATATCAGTATAATATAGTGTAAAATGTAAGAATATTTATTATATTAAATATAATACAATTATTTAATTAGAAAATAATATCCTTGATTTATTTTAAACAAATATAATTTAAAAAATAACACATTTGTTATAAAAGCTAAATTTTGTCATTCTTAAGCAATTTTATAGATTTCTTGAATTTCGAAAAAAAAACTTAGATTGTGTTTGTTCAGAGAATTTTTTTTAAAATTTTTTTTACTATTTATGAAATTCTTTTTCATAAAAAATATAAAAATGAAGACCTATTTTTTCTTTATTATATTATATTAAAAATTAATTTTATATTTAAAATATCACATCAATACTTATTTATATCACATCATATAATTATTTTAATTCAAAATTTTTACTATTCAAATCCCAAATCAAAATTCAAACCCCCAAAAAACCACACCCTAATGTAACACGAACTTTCATCAAATTGGATTTTTTTTCTATTTCTCGAAAATCAATTCGATAGTTTTGGCCTTCAGGTCAATAATAACATTCCCCCACTCTCCAAGATGATCGATGGATTAAACTTCTTAAAGTCATCCAATTTTTTTGTCCAAATATCGTATCACCTTAAAAAGTATTTTTGTTTCATTAATTCAATTCTTCTTCATTCTTCCACATTCATTGTGAAAATTATCGTATCACTAGCAATAGAAAGTCAATGTAACTTGTCGGATGTTCCTAGGAATGTGGAGTCACTGGATTGACAAAATAAACAATTTTCTTTTTTGGACTTCATTTAGATCTCGATTGTTAACAATGATTATCAAGGTTGCTTTCAATTCTTTATCATCTTTGAAGCTTATAATTATAGACTTATCGTCCTCATGAAATCTTGCGGACCTCCATTGGAGTCTAAGAAAAACACAATGCGAGCATGAAGTCTATGGAACTTATGTCGGTATCCAATCAAACTTTTTTTCAAAAACTTGTAGAATTCTCTAGATCTACTAGTAATTGTTCTGACACTCCAGCCTCTAAGGCATACAAAGTCAGATGTGTCGGGATCGTAAACTGGCCACACATGTCAATACGAGTCCGTCCAGTTGGTATCAAAGTTGACCTGTGACAGCCGGCAGTCATTGATCGGACTGGTGACGGGCCTAGCAGTTGACGATCTTTGGTGTGCAACATGAACATTGCATTCTAAAGTGGAGGAGGATTTGATACCTCCGAAGTTGGACCGGTGCTAGGCCAACTCCTGTAGATGAGCCGGTACGAGACCATCCGATGTTGAATATTAATTAAATGAATTGAATATATTATCCATGTCAATAATGTGCACATTCTTTTTTTAAGAACCCTACTGAAACAACTTTAAAGTTAAAGCTTGCCCTAGAGTAATTTGAGGACTTGTGACTCCCTCTAAGACTTCCTAGGGTGCGTATGAGTGAGAACAAAGCGCGCTGAAATAACTTGTGTTGACCTATGGGCCAGTCTACGATCTTGACACACTTGACTTTGCGTTGCTTACGGGTCAGGGTGTTACAAATGTGTTGCAGAAGCCCATTGAGAACACCTAATTCTAAGGTTCTTACTTCAATATTCACTCTTTAAAGATTTGAAATTAGTGTTGTAAATCACCTTATTCTTGAAACCAATCTTTTTGTTTAAGTATTGCTACCTAGTGTTGTCATTTTCTCATTCGTTTTCCGTAAAAGTATTTTTGTTGCGTTTAATTCTGTTTGTATCTACCATCATTTAGTGCCTTTATGGACCGCCGAACACATTGTAAGGATAATGACAAATTGTTCCACCAATTTCATATGTCATAATTTTCTATTTCTTTTAAACTGACATCTAATATTGTGTTACGGGATGATAATCAATCCAAATTTGGATTTTTTTTTATTTATTTTATTTTTTTTAGACTTGCATGATTTTCTAGAACTTTTGATCATAGATCCTAAGGTAGCCTTCAATTCTCTTGTTTTATAGTGGGTATTTGTGCTCATATTTTGTTCAATCATATTCTAATAGTATACAAAAAATAGATAAACATTTTAATCAAACTTCTTAGCTAGTTGAGGTTGCAATTTTGTACATTTCCTACATCATCTAATCCGTCGTCTTGATCCCAAATAGATTGAATGATCCTAGAATACCTGAAATACCTATGTCCTTATCTTTTAGGGCTTTTTTAAAAACTTTGGTTATATATTATATATATAATATATATATTTTTGTAATATTTATGAAGAATTATTTTAACGAAAAAATTATTGAATTAACAAATTTTAATAATTTTTATATTTTTAATTTCTCAAAAATAATTTGATTCATTTATAATATTGTATTTATAATTAATAAAAATTCAATATTTATTGTAAATAAAATATTTGATCTCAATTGATAATATTTTTATTTTTTTTCTCTCCTTATATTTCTATTTTGGATAAAATTTATTAAATTAAAATATACTTAACAAATGTTAATCAATTTAATTAACACATAACATTAAATATTCATTTACTTTTTTACGTAATTTTAGAAATATTAGTATTATATTGAGATATAATAGGAATAAAATAGAAATGATTAAAATAACTTTATTAGTATATGTGACAAAGGTAATGACATTTTTGTAATGTCAGGTAAATAGTACAATTACTTAAAAAAAATGAATACTTTGTTATGAGACGGACTAAAATGAAAAAATGGATACTTTATTATTGGACGGAGGGAGTATTATATATCGTATAGACCAACCCAAAATCTCTTTATTTATATATCTCTTATCACAAAATAAATATGTTTATATATATTTAAAACTTCACATCTTTTATAAAATTAGTTTAGGTTAATTATAAATAAATAAATATATTTTTTATTAATTTATATTATATAAAATTTTATTCTTTACAAAATTATATCCATATTGCATATATTTTTTTTCCCATATAATTTTAAAATATTTAAATACGTATTCTATTTTTTTAGTTATATATTTTAAATTTATTTTAAAACAATTAATATAATTAATTATATACAAATAATAAAATAATTCATATCCCACTATTATTAACTAATTAAATATTATTATTTTAAATAATGTATTACTAATGAAATAGATCAATTATCGAGAGAGAATTAGATATGTTTTCTATTAAATAAAATATATAACTAATATCTAAAAAAAAAAATTTTTTAAAAAAAAAATATATAAAGAATGATGAACCATGAAAAAGTATATTTTAAAATATAAAAAATAGAATGTAAGCCCTTTAAGCCCAATAAGCCCATACATTATTAATGCATAAAAGCCCAAATAACGAGCACGTACAAGTTACATCATTCCAAAAACCCTAGCTGAGAAGACTGTCCAATTTCATTTACCTCTAATGGCGTGCACCATCGATTTCCGACGCCTGGACGAGGGTTTTGGGGGTAAGACGTCCAAGCGCAAGAGATCCGAGCAGGAAGCCGCCAAGCAGAATCTGAATCAATCGAATGAGGATGAATCAATGGACTTGGATACATTCAACCAGCCGCAGTCCAAGCGGCAGGCCGTCCAGTCCTCCGATGACCCCAACAAGCCGTCCTTCGGAAGGCCGACGTACGACGGCGTGATCGCTGGGAAAGTGTCTGGAAGGAACTGGAAGGAGGTTCGGACCCATCGAGCGTCTGCGGTGCACGTGAGCAAGAGAAAAACGACGGTTGAGCAGAGGACGAGGGAGAAGGAGGTGAAGAAGGCGTACAGGGAGAGGATGAACGAGCTGAAGGAGGAGATAAGGCGGAATAAGGAGGAGAAGCGGAAGCTCCGGGAGGAAAGGGAGAAGAAAAAGCAGGAGAATATTCTGAGGTCCGGGACTAAGCTCCAGGTAATAACAAACCCTAAGACCCTGAAGAAGATAGCTAAGTCCAAGCAGAGGAAGCTTCTCAAGGTTGTACCTGATGATATACTTAAAGGAAACAAAAACTCCAAGAAGTAAGGGAAATTGTAAGGCTTCTGGTATCTTATATTTAGCTGCAATTTTGGGATCAGTAATTAGCATAATTAAACAAGAATTCCGTGAATCTATCTGTTTGTTTTCATTGGGTATGAAAGTAAAGAAGATTACGATTAATGTTTGATGTGGTTCTGCTTAGTGTAATTTTGGCTTGCTTAGAATTTTTCTTGACAATGGCTGCTAGAAAATTCTGTGGCGATACTGTGTTACTTTCTTTCTTTAAAATTTGCATATTGGGGGTTGTATTTATGTGCTTGATTAAGTTGCTCTGAAGATGTATTATTTTGTTGAAATTACTGTTTTATGTAGTATGAGTTGCTCGACATAAGGCAAAGTTAAGAAGATTACAATTGATCGACTGTCAAGTGTATTTGAATCTAAGTTTGTTTCGGGGAGCTTCCACTGTGTTTTCTTCAGTTTGAGTTAGTTTTTTCTTCAACAAATTGTAGAGTCTGCAATGTGAGTTGCAAGTCTTGGGTATGCTTATTAGTGACCTGATTTGAGTTATTTTTTAAATAGGAAAAATCTAGGTTTTTGTTTGCCATGTTTTTAATGAAAATTAGTCGTTCATAGTGATATTTTGATTTTACTTTGAGAAAAAAAGGAAAAAGTAATGAAAAATAGTACGGAGTGAGGACTAATTATAGTGCTGATTGGACAGCATATGGTAATCTTGGTAATCTTATGCACAACACATGGTTGCTGTTGAAATGTATATCATTAGGATGTGTTGTCAATTACATATTATTTATTGTATAGTGTTAGTGTGTGATATGTGCTTAAGATCAATGGAAATATGCACTGTTAGTTATATAATACATTATTATATTAACATTACCTGTTAACCTGTGATATGTATTGAGATCAATGGCGACAGATTATATAATGTGATGTAAGTTCACATGTTGTATTTGTATTATATCAACATAAGCTATGTGTTGTCTATCTGTGCATAAACAATTTACCGTCAGTAACAGCTACCATGTTTTTAATGTATTTTATCAACGATTTTAAGAAAGAATAATGCAATCTCTTAAATTTTATTTGAGAACTCCCATAGGGATGTCATTTCAAACATGAGTTCAGTTGATTCATCCCACTTATTTGTGATTGTCGTAAAGTTGTATAGAGCATGTCGATTCACAATTAGTATATAGTTATATAGAGAAGGCTGGTTGAAATACAATTCATGAATATGCTTAAACCCACCCCGCAAATGTAGTTACTTGACATACGGCAGGGGTTCATTGTTTTCTAGCAACCTCTATCTTTATTGCCATTCAACAGAATTATGCGTGTGCTTGTCAATTTGTTTGAGTTCAACCGGCGAGCAAAAGATCATTTTTAGTATGTGATATCTTTCTTGAATAGCTAAAGTAGTCTATTTCCAATCCGAGACTGCTGTGTTTCGTCAATAGCTGAGATTGCATTTCGATATATCTTAGAAGTGTGTTGGAGAGTTTGGAGAATAGTATAAAAAATAGTTTGACATAATTCAAATACATGTTGGATGTCGTAATATTTTGTATACACACATTTTTTGTTCTGTTATTTTAAATGAACAATAGGTATTTTGTGTTATTGTTTGGAGAATGTACTTTTAAATAAATGTGTAAAAACTATGGTTTTGTGACCCTTTTCTGCTACTAGTTTGACACTTTAAAATTAGACAGACATTGTGTTAATTGCAACAACTACGCCTTGTTTTATAGCATGTGTTACATGAATATGCTTCTTGTGCCGAGATCAATGATAGTATATGCCGTAGATAATCGTGTATATTGTGGACAATTATCAGTTTATATGTTAGTATTTATATTATCTTATTTTATATATTGTGTTGTCTCATTTTTGTTATATTGTGTGTACTATTAACATGGTATGATTATTATTTTTTAGTCACGAAGATTAAGAATAATAATAGTAATAGTTCAATATTATTTCTGTTCGGCTCTGAGGTTTCATTTACTTAGTGTTAGATATTTGAATATTAATATTATATAAAAAAACATACTACAAATTAAAGAAAAAATTACAAAATTACTTCAATTAGTGTTTTGTAATATTAATAAAAATATATTTGTAAAAAAAATTATAAAAATATTTTTGATGTTAAATGATTCGTAATAATGTAACTTTTAAATTAAAAGTTAAATGGGTTTGGGGGGGGGGGGGGGGGGGGATTGACAGTAGTGAATAAAAGATTTACATAATACTACTATTTTTAATTGACAGACTGAACAAACTTGTGGATTCAATTGAAATAATAGTAGCATTAGGTAGACTATTAATTTTCATACCCAAAATTTTAACTATTAGTGAACTCTATTGAGCTATTCATTGCAATATATATATATATATATATATTCGATTAATTATTAATTTCTTATTCTCGTCACTTTGTGTGATTGTAGTGTGTGGTTGTAGTTCAAATTTAATTTGAAATAGAATGTTAATTTAATTTTTTCGTAAAAATAATATTTTGGTATAATATATTGTGATATATATATATATATATATTTATTGAAAATTATACATACTAAATAGTATAGATTTATATTTGAAAACGTAAACAAACAAATTCATTCTTTTGTCTGGTTAAACTTTAGTATCATAAACTGAATAGAAGTTAAATAAATTATAGTCTATCCGTCCCAGTATAATAGTCTTGTTTACCATTTTTGTTCATCTCAAAACAATAGTCTTATTTTTATAAATAACCGTATCACCGTAAAACTATCCATATTTTTTCATTATTATTACACAATTGCCATTATTTTTTACACTAATATACTCCCAAGGACAAAAAAATCATTTATCCTTACTTTTTACAAACTACCAATATAATATCAATATTCCTTCAATCTTGCGCCCAACACAACAAGACTATACTTTTGAGACGGGGGAGTAATATAAACAAATAATATTTTAAAATATAAAATATAATTTAAATAACTTAAATCTTTGCATTTTATTGTTTTCTTCACTTTCTCTATCATATATTCAAGATTATTATTATTATAATTATTCAATTTATATACGTATTTTTGGAAGTTTCTGTGTTATTTAAAAAAAAATAAAAAAATAGAAAAAGAGAGAAGAAGAAGATGCTTTCTTTGGTTGAACGTATGTAAATTGAGTTTTGACTTGTCAATACTAAAATTTTAAATTGTAGTAATAATTATTGATATACTAATAATATTTTAAATACAAAATTAATTTTAATACAATATTAAAAAAAATAATTTTATATTTTAAAATATAAATAATAAATGCTAAATTGCACAAAATTCACCGGTGGTTTCATGAAATTGCACAAAATCTCCCATATTTCTAAAATTGCGTCAAACTCCCTCGTGGTTTTATAAATTTTGCGTCTAACGTCCTCAGTGGTCCTTATTCAACGGTATTTGACCTAAATGTCCTCAAACTGCGAATAAATTTTAAAATCTCAATTTATAAACCTCTAAAATTAAAAATATATTTATTTTTTTTATATTTACCCTAAAAAAATATAAATATACTCAAAAATAGTTATTTTTTTTCACTTTTAAGAGTTTATTTTTACTATTTTTTTAGGCTAAATATATAAAAAAAAAATAAATATATTTGTAATTTTAGGAATTTAGAAATTGAGATTCTAATATTTATTCTCAGTTTGAGCGCATTTAGATCAAATACAGTTAAACAAGGACGGCTGAGGGGGTTAGATGCAAAGTTTATGAAACCATGAGAGAGTTTGACGCAGTTTTAAAAATATAAAAAATTTAGTGCAATTTCGTGAAACCACGAGTGGATTTTGTGCAATTTAGCCAATAATAAATAATAAAACCGTCAATAAACACAACCCGAGACCCCCACAAGCAGAGCATCAATTAAAGTTAAATGCGTGTAGGTGTGACATCCCAATTCTACATACTATTAAATTTCAATACCCTATTCTATTCTATTCTATTCTATTGTACTCATAGATTGACTAATTTGTACCCAAATAATGTTAATAAACCATTCATTAATTAAGTAACATTTCTTAAATTCAATTAAATTTATGGAGACAAATTTGGGCTCTATTAATTCCATACAAGAAAAATACCCCAAAGAGGCTCACATAGGAAACTCAATTGGGTAACATTACTTAAATTAAATTAAATTAATGTAGGCAAATTTTATTTATTTTGTATTCGATAATGTAGGTAAGATTTTTTTTGGTTTTCAGGATAAAGAAGTAAAAAGTTGTTTGTGTTTTGAGTATTAATTCCATATAATACATTAACCGATGACAATAAATAATATCACAATATAAAATATATATATATATATATATATACAAACACACTCAATAAGTATGATTGATTGTAATAAATTGATAAATATATTTACTGTATATAAAATTATATCATGTACTATCAATAGTCTCGTTTTACCATTTTTATTTGTTTTAAAGATAATAATTTTATTTTCATAAATTATCATATTATCGTATAACTAACTATATTTTTTTTATTATTATTATTGTTACACAAATACTGTTATTTTTATACTTAAATTGAAATAAACTCATAAGAACAAAAAAATTTTACCTATACTTTCACCTTGTTGCTATTATAATATTAATATTTTTTAAATACAGTCGAGACGAGTCCCTCAGATATAATATTAATATTTTTTAAATACAATTAAAACGTGTATTGTACTGATATAATATTAATATTCCTTAAATAACTCGGGAGGAGTTCACGAAGAAATAGACAAAGGCCCATGCCCTAATCTTTACCATTCCCACTATATATAATACATAACTGCTGCTACAATATAATTGTCACATGCATATCTAACAATTAAAAATAATAATAATAATAATAATAATATCGATTACCATGAAATCCCTTGAACTTTTGTTCTTCTTGCCATGTCTATGTCGCGTCTTCTTCTTCATCTTCTTCATCTTCAAAGATCTCATGTCTACTGTTGCAGTTGCAGATCAGTTAGAAACTTACATTGTCCATATGGACATATCTTCCATGCCCAAGCCCTTCTCTTCTCATCACAACTGGTATTTGTCGATGCTCGCGTCGATATCCGACGACGAGACGGCCGCGGCATCGAAGCACATCTACACCTACACGAACGCCGTCACCGGGTTCAGCGCTGTGCTCTCGCCGTCGGAACTCGACGGCGTGACGCGCTTCCCCGGGTACGTCTCTTCGGTGAAAGATCGACCGGTCGAGATCGATACGACCCACTCGTACGAATTCCTCGGCCTTGATGATAAAGGGGGTCAGATAGAGTGTCTGGATTTTGGATATGGCTGGGATGTGATCGTCGGGGTAGTGGACACTGGAATTTGGCCGGAAAATGAGAGCTTTAAAGATGACGGGATGCGCGAGGTCCCTTCGCGGTGGAAAGGCGCGTGCGAGTCGGGTGCGAACTTTAGCCAGAGCTCGTGCAACAAGAAGCTCGTCGGCGCGCGGTATTTTAATAAAGGGCTACTCGCAAAGTATCCGAACTTGACTATCTCGATGAACTCGAGTCGCGATACGGAAGGGCACGGGACGCACACTTCGTCGACCGCCGCCGGGAGTTGCGTGGACGGCGCCTCGTTCTTCGGATACGCCTCCGGGACGGCAAGGGGCGTCGCGCCGAAGGCGCGCATCGCCATGTACAAGGCTTTGTGGGACGAAGGGTCGTCTTCTTCGGATATCGTCGCGGCAATAGATTCCGCGATATCGGATGGGGTCGACGTCTTGTCCTTATCGTTCGGAATCAACAGGGTGCCATTGTACGACGACCCCGTGGCTATATCGACATTTTCCGCGATGGAGAAGGGCATTTTTGTCGCAACGTCGGCCGGGAACGACGGGCCAGAGGACGGGACGTTGCACAATGGGATACCTTGGGTTCTCAACGTCGCCGCGGGCACGATGGATCGGGAATTTCGCGGGATCTTGACACTAGGAAATGACGTTTCGGTCGTCGGGTTATCGGTATATATAGGGAATTACTCGTCTGTTCAACTCCCGATCGTTTACGTTCCCGATTGCCGTGATAAGAGCTCGTTAAAGGCCGGGAAGCACAAAATCGCCGTGTGTTTGGATACCGACGGCATATGGACGGAGCAAGCTTATTACGCCAAGAACGCCAAGCTCGGCGGCGCCGTGTTCATAACAAACGCGACTGATATATCCTCCCCCGTCGACGCATCGCTTCCGTACGTCATTCTCGACTTCGACGAAGGCGGAAAAGTTTTCGATTACTTACAAAATTACCCGAAGAAGCCTACCGCAAGATTTAAGTTCCGGAAAACGGCGCTCGGGGTTAAGCCGGCTCCGAAACTAGCGAGCTATAGCTCGAGAGGTCCGTCGAAAAGTTGCCCCGTCGTGCTCAAGCCCGATGTATTGGCTCCCGGCGACCTGATTCTAGCCTCGTGGCCACCCAACATACCCGTCGCTGTCGTCGACGCGCCGGCGGGAAATCTCTCAAATACCTTCAACGTAGCGTCGGGAACGTCGATGGCATGCCCACATGCGGCGGGCATCGCCGCCCTTTTAAAAGAGGCCCACCCGGGTTGGAGCCCGGCCGCCGTCCGATCCGCCATGATGACGACGGCGTATACGACGGACAACGCCGGCGCTCCGATAAAAGACGTCGGCTCGAAGAATGCGGCGGAGGCGGCGGGACCGTTCGGGATCGGCGCCGGCCACGTCGATCCGATCAAGGCGTTGCGGCCGGGGCTCGTTTACGACGCGACGTCGCGAGATTACGTCAATCTTTTATGCGGATTAAAATTCAGCGTGAATCAGATCAAAACGATCGTTCGGACAGTGCCGATCGACTGCTCGGCGCCGTCGCTCGACCTCAATTATCCATCGTTCGTCGCTTACTTTAACTCGAATTCGAGTGTAAGAGAATTTGCGAGAACTTTGACTAATGTTGGGGACGCCAACTCGGTATACGCGGCGAAACTGAGTAAAATGAGAGGTTTAAAAGTCAGCGTTTTGCCCGAAAGATTAGTGTTCGAAGAAAAACATGAGAAGAAAAGTTACAGGCTGAGAATCCAACTGAAGAAGCCGATGAAGAAGGATTATTCTGTGGTGTACGGGTCGTTGACTTGGGTTGACTTAGCCGCCAAATTTAGTGTAAGAAGTCCCATTGTGGCCACCAATTTAGTACCATGATCGTCATCATGATCGTATGTATATGTCATTTACAGTAATTTATTTCGACACGACCTAACCTAAGACATATAAAACAACGAATCATGTGTTTATTTTTATTTTATTTTATTTTAATAACTGTTATTTTTCAAGTATACGATCACTTCAAGAAAATATCATTTATATAACGGGAGTTTTTTTTTCTCTAAATTCATTTCTTTCGTTATTGATGACATTAGAAACGAAATTAGAAATTAAATTACGTTAGCTACGTGAACTTTAAGGATTGATACAAATCAATCCCAAACAAAATGTGTTAAATCCTTGGTGTAGATTAAATAGGGAGACATTGATTGCTGAGTTAGGTATATTTTAAATTAATGAACTTTATCGAACATAAAAAAATGTTGAAAAAATTTTCATTTATTTTGAGACATAAGACATATGTATTTTTAATTGAATGGGAAGTTTATAAAAAAAAAAAAATAGAAGTATTAATAAATACTCCCTCCTCCGTGCCCCTTTATCCACTTGTCATTTCCGTCTCTTTATTTATACTGCCACTTGCCTTTTTAAAAAGAATTATATATTTTAATATCATTTAAAAAAAATTAATTTATAATTTTTAAAATTTTAATTAGACTAATTAGTTATCTTAATTTTAATCAAAAATTAATTTTATTATACGATAATTATTTTTACTAATAAATTCTTAATTATTTACTAATTATACTCGTCATAAATTTTTGTGTCTAAGTAAACGAGACACCGTAGCCTGAATGGAAGAGGTATAACATTTTATAAAATAAAATAATACTACTCCCTCCGTCCCTTAACAATATATCAATTTTTTCATTTTCGTCCGTCCCATAACAAAGTATCCAATTTTTTTTAGTAACTATACTATCTATCCTTTTAATTTACAATATATTACACAAATGTCATTACTTTTATATCATACAATACTAATAAAGGCAATTTAGTCTTTTTACCTTTACTTCTACTATATTTCAATATAATACTAATATTTCTAAAATTTCGTGAAAAAAGTAAATTGATATATAGATATGCGACAGAGGGAATATATTTTTACGAAGAACCATGGAGGTAAATAGTAGAAAAATTAATTTGATATTCAAAACTAAATAAATTATATATATATAATTCTATATACTCCATATATTTTTATTATAAGCTAAAATAGTTTCCAAGTTATTATGTTTGTTTAATCCATGAATTTATTCAAAACACACATTGAAAGAATAGTAGTTGTAGTTCTGTGTAGGGATGTCGACGGGCGGGTTCGGGACGGGTTCTGCAGGCCCCGAGACCCGCCCCGCTAGAAAATATTAGGCTCCGAGACCCGCTCCGCTCCGCTTTTACCCGGCCCTAGGACCCGCTCCGCCCCGAACCCTCTGGGTTCGGGGCCAATCCGACAAACCTGTTTTTTTAAAAAAATATATAATAATAAATATTTTTTTAATAATCGAATACTAAAACAAATAGCATTAAAAGCACAAAAAGAAAATCTACCCATAAAAATAAGATAAATAAATAAATAATATATTTTTATTATATAAATATACATATATTAGGTATAATAATTTTAAAAAATTATTTGGAGTAGACGACTAATTAAATTTTATATTTAAAATTATTTAAGTAAATAAATAATATATTTTTATTATATAAATGTACATATATATTAGTTATAATAATTTTAAAAAATATCCGAGTTCAGGTCCGGGTCCGAGTTAGGGCCGGTTTTTAGTAAAACTCGTAACCCGTCCCGAACCCGACCGAATTTGAAATTTTAAATCCAAAACCTGCCCCAAGACATATTATTTAGACCCGAATCCGCCCCATTAAAAGCGGATCCAGGGCGGATCCGGGGCTAACCCGCCCCATTTGACATCTCTAGTTCTTTGTTATAAAAAAACAAATAATAATAATAATAATAATAATAATAATGGAAAAAATTTAAGTGAACTTGCTTTAACTAAGAAAAGTGGTAATAGAGAGTGAGGATATGTTTTGTTTGTATGTTTATAGATTGGATTTCTTATCATTTGTCATCATATTTTTTAGTCTTGTCTTCTTCAAAATCATCAAATTAAAGATGTTTTTTGGTCGGTTGAAATATTATATTGAACATTAATTATTTTTATTTAAAATATCATATCAAAATTTTATTTTAATTTAATTTTTTATTATTTTCGAACATTGGTATCTAGTCTCAATCCTCAACAAAAAAAAAAACAAATATAGTGTATTTTGGTGTGAGATTTGTGTTGATCATAATTATTTTTATTTTTTTCAAACATATTTAATCAAATAGTATTTTTTATTTTAAAAATATCCTATCAAATATTATATTTTTCATCAAAAAAAAATAAAATAAGTGGACATGCCAATCAAAATAATTGTGTATGGATTGGATTGTAGTGTGAGTTAAATGGGTGAAATATCCTCAACATGTGTGGTCCAAACTTCCCACCATCCATCTCTATATCTATATCTATATTCTTGTATTTATTTGTATATTTTTATTATATAATATTATGTTAAATAATAATTTATACTTAATAAAAATTCATACAAAAAACATAATACAAAATATAAATTTATCTTCTTCTGTCATTTCAAATTGAAATCAATTTTATTCAATTCTACATTATTTTATCTTACAAAACATCGTATTATCCAAACAAGATCGAACAAGCCCAAATGAACTCAAATAATAAAATTGCTATATGAATAAAACTCGAACAATAGGAACGTGCTCGAGTTTTTAACGAAAAATTATGTTCGATTTCGCTTTTTAACCACTCTAATATATATATATATATATATATATGCACATCCTATATAGACAACTCAAATAGGACTGTACAAATAAAGACAATTAAAAGAAATTTATATTTATAAACTGTTGGAGTGCAAACCTAAATCAAGAAAATTGCACATCTTATAAGTCTTAGGTGAACTCCACTGGTACGGGACTTTTGAAGAATATTCAAAAACAAATCCGTGCAGCTCAGCCCAAAGCGGACAATATCATAAACTATATGCATGCACTTACATTTCTATATATAATAGAAATTATGAAAAAATTTAATTGCTAAATGTGTGACTAATTACATATATAATGAGAATTATATGATTGATCAATTAAGACACCCACTTTGCAAAAATTGGTAATAAATTATACTTTGAGTAAATGGTTGTCCCCAACATCTCTAAAAAAGACAGACATATATTATATGTATATATATTCAATGATATGATTTTTGAGTTTGTGTAACAATGATTTGAGTGATGATGTGATTTTATGTAATAGTGAATTAATGTGATATTTGATTAAAAATTGTGCATATATATATTGAAAATAATAAAAGTCCAAATCAATCACAACCCTAATTTGCTTTAACAAATATGTCGTATAAAATGACATTACTTTAATACATTATAGATCTCTGTTATAACATGTAAACTTGCTAATTTAATAGCCCTTTTTCATTTTACAAATAATAATAATAATAATAATAATAATAATAATGAAAGGAAATGAAGCAACAAATTACAAGAAATGAAAAAAAAAAAAAAAAAAAATAGAAGAAAAAAAATGAAAGCAAGAGATAACCAAGTATTAATGACACCATAATTAAAAGAAGATGATTTACGGTTCAATACGTGGCATTAAAAATATTGATTATTTTAACGTTTGCATCAAGTATTCCATATGTCAATTAGATTATTCATATCATTTTTCTTTTTAGAAAGGATTATCTTAATCTTATTTAAAAAAATTTATCTTATAATTTTTTAAAATTTTTTATTAGATTATTTTGTTGTTTTAATTCGTAATTATATGTATTTACTGTAATTACTTTTAATAATATATTTTTAATTATTTAGTAATCATAGATCTTATAAATTCTTGTATATACAATAGTGACGTTATATGCGAGACAAGGGAGTATTTTATTTCAATTTTTTTTAAAAAAAAAAACTCAATAGTAGTGTACAAAACAATAGTGGAATCCAATATTCCATACGGTAACATGGAAACTTTGAGCAAACTTCCAAATGCATGTGATTGCAACTTTGGCAGTGAAACCCATAATTTATTATTATTATTATTATTATTATTATTATTATTAATTATTACTTAAAATTGTGTGTTTCTTTACACCAAAAAAAAAAACCCTAGGGCGTGTTCGGTAGAATAGAGATTTCAGTTGAGAAATGTGGAAAAAATAAATGGATCGGACAAGAATAAATGATTAATATAATAAAAGAGAGTTTTAGCAAGTGAGAATCGTGAAAAAATATTTATGATGATTTTTTTTAAAACAAAAAATTATAAATTATATACGAAGTTTTGTAAAATCATATTTTAGTGTAATTTCTTTTAAAAAAATCCTAAAAAATTAAATACTTGAATGATAAATTTCAAATAATTTTTGTAAAACTGAAATAATATAATATAAATAATTATAAAAAATAAATAGTACAAAAAAGAATAATAAAAAATAAAAATATATATACTGAAATATCAATTCTCTCTCAATATAGGAGAGAAATAAAAATAGAGAAATAAAAATGATTTATTTCTCAACTTCCATTTCTCTGACTCAAACAAATAAAAAAATGTAAACATTTTCATTTCTCTGCTACTAATTCCCTGTACTAAACATACCTCAAGTTTCTACTATTTGGATTATGCGTTTTCCGACAAAAAAACAAACACAAATCTGCAACTGCGCACTAGGTAAACTTTGATGTCAACTTATGACCTCACGGTCACGAATCCAACTCCTACACCATCAGGCCATCCCTTACGAAACTACAATATTTTTTTATATTAAAGTTCCACGACCAATATAGATATGGTGTATGAATAGTTTTGTTTGTCTGTAATACCGACCAATATACAAGAGCTGCTTGCGTGGTCCTAATATGGTTTTTTCTTTTTAACTTTATACAATAATAGCGTTGGATTTGGCAAAATAAAATCAATTATACAAACATTTTGGAATTTTGACACTATTTAACTAAAAAATATATATTTTTCTTTACAAAATATCACATCAAATACTAAATTTTTTACTATTTTTGAAATTTTAAATTTTTTAAAATCTCTATCTACCCTGAGCATTGAAGATAAAAGTTCATAATTTTGTCGAAAAATAGTTGATGACATTTGGAGAAGGTTGGCTAATTAATCAATCAAAATAATATTATATTAGTTAACATTTGTGTCCAACTTATGTGACCATATTTTTTTTGGACAAGAGAGAATATAATTTTTGAATTAGTCGTAGAAGAGCACTAATAAAATTTATACTTCCTCCGTCCAACTAGAAAGTATACACATTTTTATTTTTGGACGTCCAATTACAAAGTAAACATTTCAATTAAATACCTTACTTTTTCCACAAATACCCTTACTTTACATCACATCATTACTTTTATATCAAAAAGTAAAGACAAAAATATCATTACACTACTTTTAACTACTCATTATAATTAAAATACTATTATTTTTTAAATATCGTGCCAAAAACGGAGGGAGTAATATATATATATATATATATAGAATTAAAGAATTAAACAGGGCCGTTATGGGGTGAGTAATAAGGAAGATTAATCAAACATTTATTAAGCATAAAGTGGAGTTAAAAAAATTAAAATAAAGGGATTTAGAACATGTGATATTTGTATTTCTTTTGTCAAGCTTTCCTATACTTCATTATTTGTATACTATGTTCTTCGAAGAAAAAAAATAAAAAATAAAAAAATCCTCACAAAATATACCATTAAATATTATTTTAATATCAAAGTCAAATATATTTTTTTTCAAATTCAACCAAAAGAAAAAAAAAAAAAAAAAAAAAAAGGTACTACTAATTTTATTTATTTATAATGTCTCTAGATAAATCTCCTCCTTGGCAATCCAAACAAGGTGTACTTTTTTGGGCAAAATATATCTATTCAATTTGGATTGGACTTGGGTGGGCTGAACCATCTTAGAACAAGCACAAAAGGTCATTGCTATTTTATGGTTTAAAATTGAAACAAATACTAACTACGATGGACCCTAAATACTATACAACATTCAACCTCAAGCATGCTAAGAGAGAGCTCAATAGTAACTTATTTCTTCATGGTTTATACGATTGTATACTTTTTGTTTGAAATGTTTTTAAAACAAGTTAAATAAGCAAAAATTGTAGAAAAAAATATGCGGTAGCATTTTTAATTATATGCAATATTTTGGTAGCTCATTAGGCAAAATTTGAATTTTGAGAATAATTTTTTAAGGAATTTAGTCGGATTAATTTTCAATGAGCAGATTGAAAGTTTTCTATCTTCTTCATACGAACATACCTCGAGCTGTTGTACAGTGTAAGTTCCACAAGCCATAGTCTTAGCCATCTTCTGTAAAATCTAGTGCTGCAAAAAGAGACAGGTAAGTAAGAAAAAGGATAAGTGGGACCATGCTATCAAGTAACCCCTCATTGTGGACCTTATCTTGCCAAGAATGTAATGCAATGTGATGTGATGAGAGGAAACCAAACCTGTAAAAAAGATGGAAATTGCAGTGGGAAGATGCTTACATAGTTTGGCACATTCTGCTTTCCCTGCAAGAAAGATCACATGTTATAAAACAGGCTATGGCATTGGCAGGAATACTACTAACTGGATTGTTAAAAGGAACTGTCGTACCGTTGTAGTTCAAGCGCAGGATCGCCAAACATGGCTTCCTGGACTTGACCCTCCGCCTTATCTTGATGGAACGTGAGTAAACCACTTTGTTGGATTGCCTTGCCTCTTTTCTGCCTGATTGTTGAATCGTTCTTGCAGGCTTCCTGGAGATTTTGGATTTGATCCTCTGGGGCTTGGGGAGGATCCGGAAAGCTTGAAGTGGTACGTTCAGGCAGAGCTAGTTCATTCCCGGTTCGCCATGGCTGGAGTAGCTGGAATTCTTGTAACAGATGTTAGTGAATTTGAAGGCATTGCAATCTTTTTACCTCCCTGTCATGAAACCTGTTTTTATCTTTTATGATTGCAGCTTCTACGTGTGACGGGAATAAGCAATTTGCCTGTCTGGTATGAAGCTGGAGCCACCAAATTTGGTTTTGCTAGCACGCAGACGTTGTTCATCGTTCAACTACTGCTGATGGGGTAGTGAAGAGCTAATGATCTCATGTCTTGACCTGAAACTTGACCAAACAGATCAGTGAAGTTACAGAAACATTTATACATGGTTATGTTCTCCTTGCAGTTTTGTTGAAACCAAAAGATACATGGATTTCAAGAATCCAGGATCTCAAGCCAAAGAGGGATCGTTTTTCGGCATAGAAGTCGCCCTCGAAGGGCTGGAACCAGGGTAGTACTCTGCATCTATATGTATACAAGTTTTATTAGTTACAACAAACACACAGAATTAAAAAACACTCTAAATAGGTGCACCATGATAAGAGGACCTCTTTCTGCTACCCTAATTCCTATCTACAATACAATGATCTACTCGGGTTTTGATGAACAAGAAACTAAAATTCGAGTTATTCTGGTAATCTATAGGTATCCTGGAGGACCACTGCTTAATCCTCTTGGCCTGGCAAAGGACATAAAGAATGCTCATGAATTGAAGCTCAAGGAGATTAAAAATGGAAGGTTAGCAATGGTGGCTATGCTGGGCATATTCATACAAGCTTATATTACTCATGTCGGTCCCATTGACAATCTTATAGAGCACCTCTCTAATCCTTGGCACAAAACAATCATTCAGACACTTTCTGGATAGACTTCTTAAGCATTCAGAAAAATTTCGTCTAAGTCACATCATTCCAATTCTTTTTCTCTGTGTCGAGCAAAAGAGTAGATATACTGCAAATAATTTGTTCATTGTATTGATTTAAATCACAAGGAGGTTCCAACTAGTCTATCTTTCGACATATATGTGACATGGAAAATAGGGAATGCAATTATATTACATAGCTTAAGATAAAAACATTGTATAAAAATATGAAAACTGGAACTTAAAATGTATGTAAAGATATAATACAAATATAATGCGAGTTTCTAAAGACACACCTACTCTATAGAGGTATTTATTGATCTTGCACGCCATGCCAATTTAAGCACTATAAACAAATCAATATATGACTTGGTTTGGACAAATCAAACTATTGTGTAAACAAATCAATGCTCTTGTATGACTGCAGACAATTCGCATAAAGAGATAGCAGAATCAAGAAATTTTCTGGAAACTTGTTTCGGGGAATATAAAATTGATGAAAGATAGCTTACTATATGAACACGTGGATATCAGTTGTATGCACGCGACTTCTTTTTCTTGAGGAACATGAAGATCTTCAGGAAGAGTTGTCTCTTCTTTTTCTTGGTAACCCTGGCTTCTGGGGATGTATCCGTTTCTGTGGTGCTTGCATATGTGTTTGGACTTGGTGTTTGTTGAAAAACCAATGAATTGGGTGTGCTGATAAAGTTCCTGGTTTCCATTACCTCCTCAAAACTTTGTTTTGGACTTCTATTTGCAAGAACAGATTCACCAGCTTTTCGTCTTTGTTCATGATCAGCTCTCCATTTTCTCAATTCCTGTTCAATGCTCAATTTTCCTTCTTTTGCTTTCTCGGACTTTTGCAATGCAGCTTCTAAGGCGTCCTTAGTTTCAGCCATCTCACGGTTGGCTTCCTCCAGCTTATTCAAGCTCTTCATTTCAGACTCCTTTGCAACCTCAATTTGAGAGAGAGCAGCAACGACCCGACTGTTTGCCTGCTCTTCAGCTTCATGGGCCTGTTTGCTAAGCTCATAATATTCTTCCAAAGAAAGTGTTACGCCGGTAGGTGAATCCTCACCCGTGTTCCTTTGGGCAGAGTCACTATCCAATAATGCATTTATAGCAGCGAGCGCCAATTCCTCTGAAGCCTTCGCAGCTTCTATCTCTTTTTGTGCTGCACGCAGCTTACTCTCGACTGTACTGGCAACTGCCTTTGTGTGTTCCAGTTGTTGTTTAGCATTCCTAAGCTCATCTCTAGCGGTCTCTGCAAGTTCCTTTGACTTATCAGCTTCTTGTGCTGCCTCTTGCAGGTTTTTTGGAAGCTCTACCATCTTCTCTCTTTCTTCTTTCTCCCTTATCTGAACAACAGCAATTTCTGACTTTGTCCTTTTCAACTCAGCTTCAAGGGATGCAACTGCAATCGAAGCCATTCCTTCCCGCTGCTGAATGGAAGCAAGTTCAGCCTTTTCATTTTCGAGTTCTGACTTCAGCGATGTGGCAGCCACCTTCAAGATGTTAACTTCGTCGTTTGTTTTCTTAATATTGAGATTTATCTCTTCGAGTTCCTTCGTTGCTGCTAAAAGAGCCGCTTCAATCTCCCCTCGAGATTTTTTATCAGTTTCTTCGAGGTCGTCATTGTGCAACTTACCTTCCCCTGTCTCTTGCTCCAATTTCGATTCCATGTATGCCGTCAGTTCATCTTTCAAATCTTGCAGTAAACCAGTTGCCGTGTCCAATTTTAATTTCAGATCCTTTGATGCTGATAGCTGTTCTGTTGCTTTCTTGAGTTCCTCCTCTGCCTCCTTCAAATCCTTCTCCCAGTTGAGCACATCCTGTTCTCTTGCCATTACTGCTCCAATTCTGTGATCTTCTGCCTCAAGATGTGCAGCGTGTGCATTTTCCAAGGATTCTTTGGTAGAAATAAGCTCGATGGTCAAATCCTCTACGGACTTCTCAAATTCCTTTGATATAGACACAGCTTCTTCTGCTTTTTTAACGGCCGCATCTCTCTCAGCCAACAACACAGCATAGTCTTTCTTGAGTTGTTCCAATTCAGCTTTGACAGTTTGAAGTTCTGAAACAGCAGCTATATGCCTCGTTCGGGCAACCTCAAGCTGTTGTTTGGCTGCAATGCTAGCTTCATCCGCAATCCCTTGCTCCATCTCTTTCACTCGGAGATTTGCAAGTTCAGAATCCTGTTTTGCTTGTAACTCTTCCTGTTGCACTCTTTCCAGATTAAGCTTTAACTCTTCTACAAGTCTCTTGGTACTGTCTAGCTCTTGCAGAACTTTTACCTTTGCCTCCTCAGCATCCTCAGACTGTTTCTTGTACAATGGTATCTCTTTCTGAGCTTTCTCAAGTTCATGTTCTATCACTTTTCGTCTCTGTGTGGATGCAAACAAACACATACACAGTGTTATGATAATATCATTCACATCAGAAATTACACTTATGACAAATGCAGCAACGCATACAAATATCGAAGTATTTATATAAAGTAAGATCTCAAGAACAGATTTTACCTCCACAATTTGCATGCGATGGGCTTTCCAGTCAACAATGCCCCCAAACATCGACACTGCAGCCTTCACAGACTCAAAAGGGGCTGTTGTGTCTATTAAGCCTCTGTTAAACTCAACATTGCTAAGAACTTGGTCCGTGTACTTATTGCTCCCATTAGAACTCGCTGCAACTTTGGCAGGAGATGGCTTCAAATTTGTTTCAGTTTGTTCTTTCAGTTGTTTTTTTGTGTCTGAATCTGTGGGTGATGCAACTGCATCATCCAGTTGGGTTGCTTTTTCAGATGTATCAACGACAGCGGATGCAGATGCAAAGTTTGCCTCTGATGTACCTGATGGAATGGATTCGGAGAGGCCTATATGGCTTTTTGGTATTTCTTCATTATCCTGCACTGCAACAGTTGCCTCTTGAGAGACATCGGGCACTGCAAGGTTCTTTCCTGAATCTCCAGCTTCATGGCCTGCAACCTCAAGTATCTGAGACACATTTGATTCTCCAATAGTATCTTGGACAGCAGACGCTGAATCGTCATCATCCACTGAAGATGAGACAACCAATGCAGAAGGTTCACCATGTACACTGCTTGCATCCATTCTGTTGTCATGGTAAAAATTTAATTTAGTACCTGAGTACCCAGACCCAGTCTAATAGACCCATTCAGGTCCAGGATACTAATTCCCCAGCAATAACGACACAATGAAACACAGTTGAAGCTGATAAAATCTGCTTATTGTTACACTAACAAAATCCAAGACCAATTAACTGTTTCAATGGAAACGTTGGGCATGCAATCTTAAATTCTCCTCTGCATTTGGAAAGTAAAATACTATATATATATATATATATATACACATATATAATAGGAGATGGGCTAGATTACAACCCAAGGATACACATATAGGGAGGAAAATAGACTGAGGTTAAGTAAACTGAGAATTATCCTACTTGCGATAAGGAGCTATACACTGTAGTGAAAGCATGGGAGAAGTGGCAACTTTATATAAGGCCTACAGGATTTGTGACCTCTAAAACACTTGAAGGGCCAACATCAACTGAACAAAAGGCAAGCACAATGAATTCCATATATATATATATATGTACAGACACATACATATACATTTCCGTCTATTAGTGACTATGAAAAGGGGAAGGAAACATTGTTGATGATGCTCAGAAATGCAAAGCACGCTTCTTACGTTGGCTAATGCTAAAATAACAGGATTTGCAATAATAAAACAAACATAGAATTCTTTAAGATATGTGCTTTGTGAAAAGCATGGACAAAGTGAGGTTTTGTCTAATTGTGTTTTATCTACCTATTTTCATGATTCAATTTCTTAATTTCCCTCCAAGAGCATCACATCCAATCACTATTTTACTTAAAAAACATCAAAACCAAAAAGTACAAAAACTAAATATAATATTAAAGTATATATATATATATGTATGTATAAGTAAACAAACCTGAATGTTTCATGAAAATGAATAATTTGCTTTATAAACGTAGGGTGTGTTTGTTTGGAGATTTGGATTTTGATTTGGGATTTGAATAGTAAAAATTTTAATTGTAATAGTAGTATGATATGATATAAATAGGTGTTGATGTGATGTTTTAAATGGAAAATTAATTTATAGTATAATATAAAAAATAAAAAATAGGTGTTTGATTTGATGTTTTTGGGGAGAAAAAATTTAATGAATAGTAAAATTTTTCAAAAATCTTACAAACAAACACACCCGTAGTGTATTTCGTAACGATCCTTATGAGAGTTACTGATTGCAAAAGTGCATTAAGATGCTCTCATGAGAATCTTTGGTGGATCTCTAAAACACTTTAAGGGCCAAAACAAACAGAACAAAAGGCATGCGAGATGGGTAACCTTGACCGATATCTTGCCATTTATTATTAAGTATAAGAGGGTGAAGGAAAACATTGTTGATAATGCTCTGTCATGCAAACACACACTCATTAGTCATTATTCTAGCTAATGCTAAAACAAATTGAAAACTTGACATTATTGTCTCATGTAGAGTTTGCTTACAACTTAGCATAGATTCATCAACTCTCTCCTCCTTCATTCTATTGTATGGTTGGTTTCAAACACGGACACCTCTAATCTCAATCCATTGCTTAGCAGTAAGAATCTCAATTTTAGTGGCAGGAACCAAGCTTAAAGGGTCAAGAAATTGCATATGTTTCACACCAATATAGCCAAGCCAACACAAAAGATGCCCCAATAAAGGCTGTGGCGACAGTGAGTTCTTTGTCAACTGGAAGACAAGGAGTGGTTGCTGGTTATATCTTAAGAGAGAAAGATTTCATATACAACATTGTTCCAAGCTATTGCCTAGAGAAGATAGACCATTTAAAGAGTTAGAATGAATCAAAAATTAATTAACACCAGCAAACTTGTTTTATCAGGTGAGTATGTTGTGCATACCTAGCACCTTTAATGTCACAAATTTAAGTTTGTTTGATGTAGGTGATTAACATGATTAGTGTTTCAAGGGAGTGAGTGGTTGTCTTAGTGAATTAAGACCAGTTTCCAATTTGACAATTACCTTTAAATGGAAAGAAAAGATTGGCATGTCATGATCATTTTATATACTGAAGTCTACCCCAAGTTAAACCCATTAGCTTCGAGCCAGAGCAAAGCAACTTCAAGATTATGTAGCTTACATGATTCAATGCATTATAACATGCACTGTTGAGGCCGAGGCAAGATGAGTGTGAAACTGGGCTAGAATAGTAATCCATAGCTCAAGTGGAGCAGTGTGAATAAGATTTATATGAGAACACCTAGCAAATCTCTTCCTTTAGTAAGTTTTCAGTTTTTATGAGGAAACCAATTTCAACAGACTTCCTTTTCAGCAGAGTCTATTTTAGGTGAATTTTCTTTTAGCGAATTAGTCAACTAATGCCAACGATGCACTAGTGCAAGAATATATGCAGCCAATGTCACTAGTATATACTTGAATCACTTTCCCAACCTTCAGATGAAATGGGGAACGACAAAAACAACCTAATAGAGAAATTCTAACCTGGTATAAATAGCAATTACCTTCTTCTTCACTTCGTCATTGTGAGCTTTCTATGCTTGTTGGGTTGATACTTGAGTAAAATTCAGGTTATGGTGGTTGATCATCTCTATGTTAGTGGTTCTTTTTGTTTTGAACTGTTGGACTCTTTTCGATTAGTTCCACTAGAATTCTTGGTCAGCCTTGGCAAATTTTGGTTCTGCCATTATTATCCTGTTTCATCCTTGTTTGTTTTTCTTTCTTATTTGCTGAGTGAATCCACAAAAGCTCTCCACTAGATTCAATTTTTACCATAAAATATAAAACTAACAACAAATCAAAGCACTCTCTGAAGAGGAAAGATATAACTAAAAAAACACCAGACTTTCGAATTGGTAGCAGATGTTAATATTCCTCCATATCATATAATTAGCCGCTCTAGACTCCCACACATTTTATATTACAATTCTTTACAACATGAAATACCAACCAACCGATTTGCATTAAGAGGTATAAATGAAAGATGTTCCTTCCATAGATGTGTGTAACTAATAGATATTAAGAATTAATCAAACAAGTTATTCCCAATTTCTTTCCAATTTTAAATAATCCAATTTTCAAATCCACAGTAGTTACAAACACTAATAATCAATGATTTTCATTCTCCCCACTCAATTTCCACATATTTATTTCTTCAACAAAAGCACCACAAGGAAATCATAACCTTCATCAATCATATCAAATTTACTTAATTTATTCCATCCAATGCTTCAAACCAACGCTGTAACTTCTGGAATTATTCAACAATTACCGCACTGAATAACACCATCTACAATCAACAGCTCTGTTCACTAAGCTCAAATCGAAACACAAAATACAAATCAAAGTCAAAACCGAACAAAGATGACAAACGGATAAACACAGTAATCATTCAAGTTTCAAGTTCTCCCAATCAAAATCAATCAATACTGCAATAGAAAACCGCATATATAACCCAATATAAATTGGCATAGAAATCGAGAAGAAACTTACCTGGAGACACCACTGACGACAATTAAAGAGAGTACTTATCACTTCGAATCAGTTTCAATCTCCCGAGAGATTGAGTGCCTACTCAAGAACAGTACTCAATAAGTAAAAAAACGATCAAGACAAAACGAGGTCAGACTTGAGAGACGGGGAAGATCCATCCATCCATGGCAGATTTGTTTCTAGAAATTCTGTGGTTTCCGTAAGCAGCAGCGTCTTCTGGGGTCACTTGACACATCACTCACCTTTGCTTCTATTCTTTTCGTCTTTTGATTAATCCATTAACCTACATTTTAAATAATGGAATAATAATTTTAAAAAAAATTTATTTTAATTTTTTATCAAATTTTATTATTTATTTAAAAAAATAAACAAAAATTATCAAATTAAATATTTATTTTTAATTATATTATAAATATAATTATTTAAATTCAAAATTTTTAGAATATTAACTATTTTACAACTAGCAGTGCAACGAAATTTCAACGTAATGTGGATATTTAACTATAAAATTATATTTCCTCACTCATCAAAATTTATTTTTATATGATTGGATATAAATTTTAATAAAAATAATTACCTTTTTACAGTAAAAAAAAATTACAAATGTTAAATTTGACAATTTTATTTATAAATTAGATAAAAAAAATTAAAAATATTTTGAACGTTAATGTATAATTATTTTATTTTAAAAAAATAATTTAAAGTGTGAGATAGAAAATAATACTCCTTCTTTCGGTCATTCAAATTTATTCTTTTTTTGTCATCAAAAATTATTTTCGTTAAGTAAAAAATTATTATATTTTTAATTATTTTTTTATTATAAAAAATAATAATTATTACTCATTTTTATTAATTCTGGTATCCGATCAAATGAGCACATAAAAATAGAATGAGTTAGGCAGGAAAGAGAGTACTATTTGTTATGATTGGAAACAAAAAGCAGCCGACTATTGCGGAATCAAAGGGCCCTTTCGGCCGTTGTTTATTGCACGTATTAATGAACTGCATTAATACTTACAGGTGGAATGCACGAGTTTTGTAAAACACATCTACTTATATTTTTAGAATAATTTTCTTATTTTATTTAATTAGTATTGTAAACAAAATTTCTAATGCATTTCCAAAAAAAAGTGTATTACTGTTCAAAACAAAAAAATAAAAAATAAGATTTGAATTTGGATTCAGGAAGGATGCATGGATGAGGTGGTTTCTAGTCATTCGGTTGAATGGTTGTTAGGGTCAGCCGATCGAATAATAAAAGATGGTTGTTAGGGTTAGGTCGGTCGAATAATAAATGTTCACGGATCAGTTGATCGGTTGGTTACAAAAGTTATCGACTAAGAATCGAGTTTGGACGGAATAAATCGATAACCGACGAGAAAGCGAGTTCATACGGTTCAGATCGGTAATCGAAGAAAAAATGAGTTCGGACGGTATAGATCGATAACCGACCAGAAAGAGAGTTCAGACGGTTCAGATTGATAACCGACGAGAAAACAAGTTCGGACGGTTCAAAGTCAACCGACGTGGAAGCGGTTTCTGACGGTTACCGACGTTGAAGCAATTTTTTTACGATTACTGACGTGGAAGTAGTTTTAAGGGTAACCGACATGAAAGCGATTTCGGAAGGTTTGGTTTGATACGTATATAAACAGCCTCGATAATGATAGAGAATGACATCTTCAATGACAAAATTACAAAAAAATATCATTGAGATCGTTATTTTATTTTTCAGTTATCGTTTTCGCTTCTTTTTCCTTTTAACTTGAGAATTTAGAGTCCCAAGTTTTCAAAATATATTTTCAATTTTTTTTTGTTGAAATTTTACCATCAACGACTATATATTTATTATTTTTATATTACTACTTATACAATTCTCCATATTTTATATCAAAAAATATTATTTCAAACTAAAATCCTAAGCAAACACATGTTTATTCATCTGACAATTTTGCAGTGATATAAATTTCCATAAATGTTTTTAAAAAATATATACTCCCCCTTTTCAAAGTATTTGTTTTACTATTTTCGTCAATCTTATTTTAAAGTATTTTTTTTTTAATAAAAATTGTCGTACACTAATAACAAAATATGACAAAAATGATAAATCTTTTTACATATTTCTAATAACTAATAAAATACTATTGTATTTTAATTTATTATAAAATTCATATAGTACATTTTAAAAGAAAAAAAAGAATAATATATAAATAAAATAACATAAATACTTATATTTTATCTTTTTATTTTAATATTATATTTTAAATATTTACATTCTTTATAAGTAAAATATATTAAAAAGTAATTTAATTTAAGAGTATAAAATATTATACACATAATAAATAAAATCTATAAATAGTAAAAATTAGATAAAATATTGTCGCCAACATTGAAGTTGAAATCTTTAACACAAACAAAATGTTTATTGGTTACTTACGTTTTGTTTTTTTAATACAATTTTTAAATTACGATTCTTAAAAGAATAATAATAATAAATACAATATTTTATATAAAAATTAAAAAGTCAAAAAATTATTAGGAAAAATTTTTAAACATAAATTTTTTAATATTAGTATTATATTGGATAGTAGTAAAAAAAAACAAAAATACCCTTATTAGCATTATGTAATATAAAAGTAATAATATTTGTGTAATATACTGAAGTTGAAAAGAATAATAAATAGATTGTACAGTTACAAAATAGGAAAATGATAATGTTGTTAGACAGTATTTTCTCCCAAACCCGGCCAGCTCCCCCATCACCCACATTGGCTGCAAAATGGCAGCAAAAGTTGTCATTTGTATTATTTTATTTGATTTTTATTTTTTTTTCAAAATTTATATTTATTTAATATTTATAATAATTATAGGGTAAAAAAATATATACAATATATATATTATTTTGTAGATAATAAAATTTTTTATAATACCAATAAATAAAAATTTAAATATATATTTTGGGTATAATATAAATTTATAATCAAATCATACAATATAATTTTTATTTATTAAATTTAATACACATTTATATTATTTTATTCATTATCCATCAAATCAATATCCATCAAAACTCCTAAAATTCCAAACAAACCCAAATACAAAAGAAACAACAAGATTTTCAAACTCATCCCAAAATTCAAATAAAAACCAAACTCAAACCAAAATTCCCCAAACCGCTCTAAAGAAACATACCCCTAGTTCCTCTCGTTTTATTTGAACAATCAAATATGAAATGATGGCATAGTTTAATTTGAATATTTTTTCGGATTATTTTTACTATAAAAATTTATAATTTTTTATAAAAATATATTCTTTCAATCCACTTTGAAAGTTTATATTTATTTTTCTGTGTAATAATTTTTAAATATTAATTATTATATCAAAATATAATACAAATTAAAAAAAAAATGTAAAAATATTTTTGTTATTGTATTATAATACTAATAGAATGACATTTATAAAAATATATATACAAATATAAAAATATTTTCAATGTGAAATACAATGACGCAAAAGATAAAATATAAATTTATTAAATTAACGAATTAATTATTTTTTAAACATAAAACATCATAAATAATCACTATTTAAATGACACATTTAATGTTACAATGTTAATTAAATATAATCAACACCTTATGAATAGCACAATAATATATATATATATATATATATTATATATCGGACATTCCACTAAATATAAATTTACATTACATACATAAAATATTACTTTATATACCATGTATTATACACCAAGTGCGGATCTACTAGGGACTAGGGGCAGTTGGCACCTCAATCTCCAAAATATATGTATTTTTAAATAATAAAATTATGTATTTTACTTTTTAGTAATTTGTTTTTTCTATTTTTTTATTTTATAATGTAAAAATTATAAAAATTTTGTCAATTTGTTAATTTATATTTTTAGTCTTTAAATTTTATTTTTTTATAATAAAATATATTAAATTTTATGTAGTATTTAAAAAAAATTTCTAAAATATTTACATTTTTCCATTTTTTTTTGTACGAGTGTGCCATGAATTTAAAAAAAAAAAAATTCAATATTTTTGCTCCCGGACATTTTTCAATTGGTTCTGTCATTAACTATCAGTCATATACACATAAAGGTAAAGTGTTTTTTTAGTACCCCTTATCATTTTACTCCCGTAAGTGGAGCATGTCGCAAACTAGTCTCATAAGTGAAAAAAAAAAATAAATCCACGTGTCCGCCAGGTCAGCGACACCTGGCGGACACATCACCTCCGGCGAGCCACGCGGGCGTCTCCGACGCCGAAGGACTAAAATAGCGAAAAAAATTTCACTTATAGAACTAGTTTGTGACATGCTCCACTTACAGAACTAAAATGATAAAAATGTCTAGTTACGGGACCAATAAAACAGTTTAGCCTACGTATAATTATATGCTACCTACAGTATTTTCATATGTTCAGCACCTATCCCAAGAGTTTAATTAAAGTTATAACTAAATCTTTATTATTTAATACAAATTAAATGAAATTTATTGAGTTGACAACCAAATACTAGTTAGCTACTGAAGCCATAACAAAATAATTACTTATTCCAACCATTTTTTAGGTGATATAATTCTGTTATTTTTTTTTTTTTAAAAAAAAAAATTATTTTACTATTTTGCTCTTGTTTTTATTTATTTTTAAATTTGTCTTAATAAATATATATACCTAAAATTTATTGAGTTAACAACAAAATACTGCTGCTATTTCCATACCAAAATAATTACTAGTTTTTGTTCCAACCATTTTTTATTTTAGGTAATACTCTCTCTATTCTACATAATTTGTTCATATTTTTTATTTTCGCCTCTCCACATAATTTATCCTTTTTTTTTTTGAAAAATTAATTATACACTTTAATTATATTTTAAAATTTAAATTTTTAAATTTTTTTTAAGCTTCATTAAACTATTTGGTTATTTAATCTTAATCTATAATTATTTTTAGTATATAATAATTATTTTTACTAATATATTTCTTAATTACTTACTAATTATAATTTACTTAAATTCTTGTAACTACATTAATAGATCCATATCTAGGACGAAGAGAATATAATTTCGATAATTATTTTACCATTTTACCCTTATTATTTTACTTATAGTTATTTTATAAATGGTATTGTTAATAATAATAAAAAAACAAATATTAAATAAAAAATTGTGGAAATTTTAAAATAAAATTAATACCAAACAAATTCGAATAAAAGAAGTATAAATTAAAATAGCCTACATATATATATATATATACTAGTTGCTCGTGTGTTGCGCCATGCCGCTATTATATCTCTTTTATTGTAAACATGAAAATTTAAAAGTGTTATAATTAGGTAAATAATTAAGAATATATTAGTAAAAATAATTATGATATAATATAAATAACTATAAATTAAGATTAAATAATTAATTAGTCTAATCAAAATAAAAAATAAATTAAAATATATATTTTTAAAAAAAAAATAAAATAAGTGGAACTAATGAAAATAAAAAGATAGATATAATAAATACAAGGGATGGAGTATAAATTAATTTCAGAAAGTACAGAGTTTATATCCATTATTAGTACAATTGCATTCCAAAATATATTAGTAGTATTTTTTACACAAACAGTAAAATATTTTACTCTTCTACTATGTTAATTAACTATTATTTTAATAACACGGTCATGAAGGAGTAAAATAAATAAATAAGAGTGAACGATCATATATATTAATTACTTTTATTTTATTATTTCAGTAATAGTTAATAAAAATCTTAATGATCGAAAAGAACTTATCTAATAAAACAAAGATTACTTTTTCACATAATAAAAGAAGTTTTTTAAAAATAAAAATAATCAAAAAAAAATTCTATCATTAATTTTTATTGTACTATAATAATAAAATAAATTCTACTTAAAATAAATTTAATATTGTTATATAATAGAATTAATAAAGTTAATAATGTTGAATGAAATATTTATAACAAAATAAATAATTATATTAATATAGTTTTCAAGGAAATAGCGAAAAAATAAATAAATTATTGGATAAGGGGTATTAATGTAATTTTACATAATCATAAAATTTCGAGGGATATGTATTACGTAGGATATATAATACATACACATTCTGTCCCTTCCAATACGAATCGATCAACATGATTGCCTTTCTCACCTGTGTTTTTTGTGTCTGTTTTGCCTCTGCTTTCTCCGAAGTTTCTGCAAATCCCACTTTATTGTTTCAGGTAATTATTTTAATCCTTAATTGCCTCAAAAATAAAAAAAAAATAAAAAATCCTTAATTTCCTCGACGGTTTTGAATAGGGGTTCAACTGGGAATCGTGGAACCAGGACGGGGGGTGGTACAATGCGCTTCTCAAGGTTGTACCTGACTTGGCAGCTGCAAACGTCACTCATGTATGGCTGCCTCCTCCTTCCCACTCAGTTGGACCTCAAGGTTTAAAACTTGTACCTTTTGGAAAACTCAGGGGTATATGTTCTCTCCGGTTCTGATCCCTACGGTTCCCTACGGTTACACTGCTGCAGGTTATCTTCCCGGAAGGCTCTACGATCTCGACGCTTCGAAATACGGCAATGGAGGGCAGCTCAAAACCCTAATCGGAGAACTGCACCGCCGCCGCATCAAAGCGGTGGCGGACATCGTGATCAACCACCGGACCGCCGAGAAGAAAGACGGCCGGGGAATTTACTGCATCTTCGAAGGCGGAACCCCCGACGGCCGCCTCGATTGGGGGCCGTCGTTCATCTGCAGAGACGACACGGAATATTCCGACGGTGCCGGAAACCTAGATTCCGGCGCTGGGTACCCTCCGGCGCCGGATTTGGACCACCTGAACCCGACGGCGCAGAAGGAGCTCTCCGATTGGATGAACTGGCTGAAATCGGAGATCGGATTCGACGGGTGGAGATTCGATTTCGTTAAGGGGTACTCGCCGGAGGTGATGGCGAAGTACATGAGCAACACCTCGCCGGAGTTCGCCGTCGGGGAACTGTGGAATCCGCTGGCGTACGGCGGCTCCGACGGGAGGCCCGATTACGACCAGGACGGGCACCGCCGCGAGCTGGCGGCGTGGGCGAAGAACAGCGGCGGCGCAATTAGGGCTTTTGATTTCACGACGAAGGGAATCCTCCAGGCGGCGGTGGAGGGCGAGCTATGGCGGCTGAAAGATCCGGCCGGAAAGGCTCCTGGATTGATTGGAATCCAGCCGGAAAATGCAGTGAGTTTCATCGAGAATCACGACACCGGATCGACGCAGAGGATGTGGCCATTTCCGGCGGACAAAATCACGCAGGGATACGCTTACATCCTCACTCACCCCGGAGTTCCATGTCTGGTCTGTACTGCCTTAATTCTTAAGAGTATTCTCCCATTTTAAAATATCTATTTTATTATTTTTCGTCCGTCTTTTTTCAGAAGTATTTTTAATAAAAATGATTATACATTAGTATTATAATATTATATTAAGATGTAGTATAAATAAATATAAAAAAATTAAATTAATTTTATTAGTATTAATATTATATAATATAAAATTAATAATATTTGTATAATATATTATAAATTTTAAAAATATTTGTAAAGTTGAGTAGACCGTTCTAATTTCTTATCATCTTCTTCGACATTTATGATATATATATATAGTTTTATGACCACTTGATGGATTCGGGAAAGAAGGAGGAGATACTGAAGCTGGTAGAGGTGAGGATGAGAAGCGGAATCTCGGAGACTAGCGCAGTGGAGATTCTGGCGGCGTACGGAGACTTGTACGTGGCGAAGATTGACGATAAGGTTATTACTAAGATGGGGCCGCGGCTGGATCTCGGAAACCTAATTCCGCCGGATTATAAGGTTTCCACCTCTGGAAGTGACTATGCCGTTTGGGAGAAACAGACCCATGGATAGATACTGATGCTTGATCAATTAATTAATTCATTGGCTAAATTGCATCAAATTTCTTATGGTTTCATAAAATTGTGCAAAATTTTTTGTATTTTTAAAATTGCATCAAATTTTTTATAATTTTATAAATTTTGCTTTTAATCTCCTCGGTGGTATTTATTTAATGATATTTGATCTAAATAATAAATTTTCAAAATTCAATTTCGAAATCCTTAAAATTATAAATTAATTTATTTTTCTTATATTTAGCATGAAAAAACAATAAAAATAAACTTTAAAAACATGAAGAAAAAAAAAACTATTTTTTAGTATATTTATTATTTTTTAGATTAAATATAAGAAAAAATGAATATATTTGTAATTTCAGAGGTTTATAAATTAAAATTCTAAAATTTATTCGCAATTTGGGCACATTTAGGTCAAATACCGTTACATAAGGACCGCCCGAGGGGTTAGACGCAGTTTATAAAACCATGATTGAGTTTAACACAACTTTAGAAATATATAAAATTTGACGCAATTTCATGAAATCACAGTTGGATTTGGTGCAGTTGGATTTGGTGCAATTTAGTCTAATTAAATTAATGAAATCTTGTCATTTGTATTAATTAATTGTAATGCAGCAGAGACCCGTCTGATTGGGAAAAGTTTTTAAAATTTTAATCCATTGGGAGATTGGATTGAATTTATACTATTCATTCAATTTTTTTCCCAAAAATATTAAATCAAACACTTATTTTTCATTTTTTATATTATACTAAAAATCAATTTTACATTCAAAATATCACATCAACACCTATTTATATCACATCATACAACTATTTAAATTTAAAATTTTTACTATTCAAATCCCAACTCAAAATCCAAATCCCCAAACAAACACACACCCGTCTTATGTCCGGTCCTGATATTAAGAAAAATCGAGGATGTGTTTTTTGTTTGTGGATTTTATAGGTTTTTACTATTCAAATTCTTTCTTTTCTTAAAAAATATAAAATAAAATAATTATTTTTATTTTTTATATTATACTACAAATTTTTACATTGAAAACATCACATCAATCTTTATTTATATCACATCACATAACTATTCAAATTCAGTTTATACTGTTCAAAAATCTAAACCCAAAACCTAAAACCCACAAACAAATACACCCTGAATATTTTATTAAAAAAATGATAAGTAGTTAAAGGTATTTTTAAAAATTTGATTATCAATTAAAGTAAACGAAGAAAAAAAAATATAATAAATTTATTGATATTTGTTTACTTTGTCAAAATTAGTAATTAGATGAATTTAGCCGACTGAAAAAAATGATAATAAATTTGGAGGATCGAAAAGTACTATTTAAACTATACAATTTTTTATTTTTTTTATAATACTTCATTTGTCCGTCCGTTATATTTAGTCCATTTAGATTCGGCACGGAAATTTTAAAAAAAAAAGAATATGGTAATGAAAAAGTGAAAGACCATAAAAAGAAATAGTTTGTTGTATTTTTTAAATTTTAGTTAATAATTAAAAAAAATAGAGAAACAGAATTGATAAAATTAATGACATTTGAATTTAAATAAAATCGCGTATAACTAGTACTTTTTGAATAAATATTTTTGAAAATAGTGTATAACTAAGATATATTTTCAAAGCAATTTCCTGATTTTTCCTAATTAATTTATTGTAATTTTATTATTTTTAATAAATATATATTTATTTTTCATACATAATATTATTATTTCAGCTAAAAATAACAAAAATAAAAATCTATAAAACAAAGACCAAACACACTCTGACGAAAAATGTTTTTTTATTATTATACATTAAAGTCGTAGTCATAATTTTGGAATATTGTAACCGATCTATTGTTTCCCATCCAATAAAAGTAAATTTATTTCTTTGCAGAAACGTCACGGCAAGAAAGATGACGTGCATTAATTCACTCATCGTGTTCACGTAGAATTTTTTTAATAAATATTATTAAAAAATAATAATAATATATACACGTACTATTATAATATATGTACTTTGTCCATTTATAAATAAAATCGACAATTCAAAATGCAATGGCAGGCGTTTTAGTTTTGAGTTTTGATTTTGAATAGTAAAATTTTGAATTGAAATAGTTGTTTAATGTGATACAAACATGTGTTGACGTGATGTTTTGAATATAAAAATTAAATTTTAATGTAACAAAATAAATAAAAATTGGGTGTTTGATTCAGAACCGTTCCTGACTTTCGAAGGGCCCGGAGCATATATTTTAAAAAATATTTTTTAATTTGGAAGGTACTTGGGTTTGAACCCAAAACCTCAAAAATAATATAAATAAAACTTAACCACAAAGTCATACTAATGGGCCCCAATTTAGATTGGGCCCTGGACGGTCGGCCCTTTCGCCCAGGTCCAGGGAGGCTCTGATTTGATTTGATGTTTTTTGAGAAAAAAAAAATAAAGTTAAAACAGTAAAATTAGGTGTAAAAGCTGACAAGTAATTATTTTTTATAATTGATACAATTCTTTGTCAAGCATAATATTGAACACTTATTCAGGTAAGAATTCAACCTTAGGTTATATATATCTTTTTACTATTTACTTTTCAAATTGTCTTCAAAACTAACACTTATTTTAAATCTTGTAAGTAAAAAATGTATTAGATAATATAAATGAATTTGCGTAGTGTATGGTAGAGATTAAAAGTAATAAATGAATAAAAGGTAAAAATGTAAAACTTGTGTTTAAAAAATGAAATAGGACAATAGTTATTGAACGTCCCTACTAGAAAAATAAGATATTAGTTTGTGGACAGAGAGAATATTATTTATTTATGTTTTCACGAGAGTCAACCAATATATCCATTTACGTGCCATTGGATGTACTTAACTATATAGAACTTGCACATTGGTGAATCTCAAATTTATTTATTTATATTTTTAGGGAAGTCAAGTGGCCAATTAGGGTGTGTTTGTTTGGAGGATTGGATTAGATTTTCACTATTCATCCCATTTTTTCTCCCAAAAAAATATCAAATCAAACACCTATTTTTTATTTTTTATATTATACTAAAAATCAATTTTACATTCAAAACATCACATCAACATCTATTTATATAACATCATACAACTATTCAAATTCAAAATTTTTACTATTCAAATCCCAACTCAAAATCCAAACCCCCAAAACAAACACACCCTTAATGTAATAAACAAACTTATGACCATAAAATAATGAATTGAAAAAAAAAAAAATAATGAGTTCAAACTTTATCAATATTTCATAAAATAATAGTTAAAAAATGATAAAATAATAAGTTCAAACTTTATCAATGCATTTTAAATTTTGTCATACATGATTTTCTTTTCTTTTATTTATTTATTTAATTAGATTTATCCAACTAGTGTGATTTAAATTTTGTATTAGTAGATTTTGTTTGAGTTTTAGGGATTTTGTGTATTTATTTGATAGGTAATAAAATTAATAATATAAATGTATAATATTTCTTCCGTCATATCTATTGTGTTCATATTGTCATTTTTGTTTATTTATATTTTATATTTTTTTTGTCATCCAAATATATTCTTATTTTTTTTATAAAATACAAAAAGAAATAAGAATAGATTTCAATGACAGAGTATTATTATTATTTTTTAAAAAAATTACACAATATAGAATAATTATTTATATTATAAAATAATTATTATTAATATATTTTTAATTATTTACTAATTATATTTCTCATAAATCTCATTTATACAGTGTCACTGTAGTTGAGACGAAGGGAATATAATAAATAAAATAAAATTTTAAAATTTAAATTAAAAGTATAAAATAAAAAATAAATTGTATGTGTTTTTTTTTTTTAAAAAAAAATTAAAATAAAAGTATGTGAAATAAAAAGAGGAATGTATTAGGCACTAATTTTAATAAAAATAAAAAAATATAAAAATTTAAGGATATTTTTTTGCTTGAAAGAGAAACAAGAATATATATATTTTTCTTTAACTACGACAAAAAAAAATTGAGTATAGATTTAGACGATGGAAGAAATAAATAAATTTAATATAAATTCAAAACTTTACCGTATTTAGATGATAATTATATTTATCTGTATTTTAAAGTTTTTTTCTTTTTTTTTTTACTTTATTCACGTCATTTCATTTAATAACATATTAAAAAATAATAATATTTTATTAATTAATAAAAAAAATATATATACGATATAATTATATATTTGTAGTTTATGAAAATGATATTTTGTTATCGGTACATTTTTTAACGTTTCTTTGACTTGTTCGACTGTCAGCCCACAGCAAGCCCAATTCTTGATTTTGATTTTGTTAGCCCTAACCCCCAAATCCAATTTCATCAACATTTCGTAAATCGTCTGCTTCTTCGGTTCCGTCGGAGGCTTTGTAAGGTCAATCGTTGAATTAATATATAATTGTCTGCTGTTTAATATCAGTCTAAGTGTAATTGTTTGCTGTTATTTAAGCTTATTTCATTTTCAATATATGGATCTCGGGGTATGGCCGAGTGTTTTTAGTGATGCTGTAATGTTATTTCTGTTTAAATTCATGTGCAAGTGCAAGTGTTTGTTGTTATTTTAATTCAATCTATGTTCATTTGGCAGACTGTTTGATGTTATATTGTTTCAATTTCAATTAATATGGCCAAATTGTTGCTTGCCAAGTTACACTGATATATGCCCGATCTTGATGTGTTTAATTTTATTTCAATTTCAATCTGAAAGATATCTTGTTGATGTTTTGAATGCATTTCAGCATTTGCTAATTTGCCTAATGTTCTGTTCCATTGCTATTTAATTCTGTTGTATTTGCTGTATTTGTGTTGTAACAGAATTGTTTTTCACCTAGATGCAGGTTAGCTGCATAGCGGAAACCTGCCGGGTGGTTTGAGTTAGGTCTAGTAACCACCTTTGCAGTGGGCCAGTCAGTTTGTGGGTTGCAGGCTACCCCTCTGATCCGGCACCTCTACTTCCATGTGTTTTTTCTTGGAAAATGTTCACAACTTGGATGATGTTTGATATCAGGTAAAATTTGCAGCTACACAAGACGAAGTTATGCACTCTTACATATCTGCTGTTGGATATTTCATTCAGACAATAGAATAGAAACTCCATTTCCGATTTTCAGTGAACTCTCCACATTATAAGAAACAGTAGTTCAAGATGAGGATGGTATTATTAACTTGTGAATAAGTGTTTGAGAAGAAGAAAAAAATTGAAATGCATTTTGAGTTTCACTCTTCAAATTCAGTAGCAGTCATGGGTAGCATTGGTCTCGAGATCCTTTATATGTTGTTTTATTGCTTCTCTATAGAGCTGAATATCAATGGTGAAGGGCAAGGCATGGCGAATCATCCCAAGACCTCTGTTGGAAACTGTGCTCAACAACCACGCGCAACATCACCGTGTACATCAACCTCTTGTCCTTCATGGTCCTCGTGGTGTTGGCAAAACCACCCTTATCCTTGAACGTAATGAAAACAAATCAATCTTCTGGATCACTACATCTATATGTGCATGTGTGCGTATTGACATTTCTGTAATTGCATAGAAAGATTGTTAATTGTAGAATATACTTATTTCCATGGAATTTGGAAGGAACATGTATGGATATGATTAGAATGAAATGGAGTTCAAGGGTGTTCAATAGCTTTGTTTTTTGACATATCGTATTATACTTTTGATTATGTGGGTGTGTCTTACCCTACTTTAGTAACTTCCTTATTTTCTTTAAGAGTATGAATTAGCCTCGTTTATCATATAGTTCTTAAGAGTTTGTATTATACATTTGATTATGTGGGTGTGTCTTACCCTACTTTGGTAACTTTCTTATTTTCTTTAGGGGTATGAATTAACCGTTTTTATCATGTAGTTCTTAAGAGTTTGTTACTTGTTTATAATTCACTGATTCTCAGTACTTTTATGAATCCTATTTACGTAATTGTTTTATTATGTCTCTTTTTCAGTATACCAAAAGCATTGCATATGACTATGTTCTGTTATACATTGAATGATATTTAAATATCAACATGTTTCCTTTGCTGTCAGTATGTTATGATTATAAGGTAGTTCAAGTGTGAGTCAATTAGTTAATTTTCAAATAAATAGCTTTACCTATAACCCAACTTTTCTTATTAACAGGTCTATATGAGAAATGGAACATTGGCCCTCATGTTACTGGTTATGTAGACTTTGCGGAGTCTGTAGAGGATTACCATCCAAAGCATGGTAACTCATATCCATGGGCATCATGGACCACTTGTTCACAGCCAAAACTTGCTACGTTGAAGGCTCAACTTGAACATTGCCTGGAATCCCTGACTCACAGGGCCATCAAACTTGGAATCATTAGTTCCCATGAAATATTTACTACTCTTAACAAATGGCATAGCCCAACCACTGCTCTCAACCAAATTTTGAATATGGACTCGAGTTCCAAAGTGCGAACCGTAAATAAGAAAAACAAACTGTCCTTATTAAATTTGTGGGATAGTGCAATTTTTAAGTTATCTGCTGGACTTAGTGAACATGAGTTAGATGGGGTTTTGGATAAGAGAATTACTGGAGAGGAAATATCATATTATAAAGAAGCTATAGTGGCGTTGAAGTTGGCCAAAGAAGTGATTCAGTGTCAAGAAAGGTGGAGGAAGAATGCCATTCTCCATATGAACAATGAGGGTCGATTTTCCAGGTCTCTAGCCAATTCAGCTACTGATTGGCCTTGTTTATTGATTGAGTTATTGTCGCTGGCAGCTGAAGTAGACTATTTTCAGGTAATTTTGTCTGAAATATTCAGCTAATTAGTCTGGTTAATCAAATCCTTCTACGATAAAAATTTGGAGGTCTAAAACAGGTGAAAACATAGATGATTTGTTTATTTCTTACCTTTTCATATGCAGTCAGTCTTTAATTAGCTTCAATGTGCATAGTTCCGTAGAAAATTTCACTAATCTAGATGCTTGATCCTTACTTGTCTATTAGTAGGTGTGTGTTATTTTCCTCATTTTCGATTCCTATTGCATAATGACATGGTCTACATCTTTATTACATCAGTGAAAAATACCCTGTCCTGTTGATTTTAATTCTCATTCTTCCCTGCTATTGCTTTTTATTGGGTATGACATACAAGTAGCCAAAGCTTGTGTTGAACAACATTGAAGTTCTGAAGAATGCTGTTTCGGAGGATGATAAAACAATATGCGGCTCAATGTACCATGACAGTCTGATTTGGAGAATAATAGCTTTGGGTGTAAATGAGAGGTGTCTTCCTGTCATTCTTGTGACATCTGATAGGTATTTTCCTACTCTGGCAGTCTGGCTTTGATATTATATATATATATATATATCTAAATTTGATCATGGTTGAATTAAGATGCACAACCTATTTTAGCCTGATTTGGTATTCTCTGTGGGCTTGTCTTGTTTGATATTTTTATTGGATTTTAGGGGAGGAGGAACCATGCCAATGAGTGTGAAGACCAATGACTCAAATGATGGTTTCCCGGAGATTTAGAAATGACTAGAATTCAAATGTTTAAAAATGAGCCTTCAAATCCACAGCACAGTCCATAGAATTTAAATTCATAAGAAGGCCAAAGTAAATTATTGGATTTGTGGTAGGAATTTGAACTATTTGATCCAAATTCATTGAATCAAATGGGCCTCTAGGAATTTCCTATTCATTGTGTATTTGACAAGACATAAATTCCTAGAACACACTATCATACCTCGTTTTCTAAAACTAGAATGAATCCACATGCCACAGTTGTAAAAGATGTAGTTCATAAAAATAATTACGGGTATAATGTTTAACTGTCCTGGATAGTTTTTTATGTTTCAGATTATGTCATTGTTCAACATGGCACTATATTCATGCTCAATTAGAAAATCTTACTCAAATTCCATGTATTCTTAAAGATGTGTTTCTCATACTAGTTGTTGAAGAAGCACTGCATGATACCTATTTAAGATATTAGAAAAAGATTAATGGACATACTTGCATGTGTAGTAGTACACTTTAACTAAATGTAAGTAGATCTCGACATTCAATATTGCATTGCAAGTAGACCATAAGGTTCGGGATGGGAGATGAGAATGAGTATGAGTTTCTGAGACAGTGTTCCATACTGACATGCATCAAAATCAGCTCCTACCTTACATAACAAGAATTAACGTTGCATTTTTATGCTTGTTGATGTAATAAACTATATCTTGGTTAAGATTGGCTGCAACAATGATTATGTCGTGAAATCTTTGTTTAAGTTATATCCAAGCATTGCCTTAGGGCTATTATTAACAGAATTTTTCTAAACTTTTAGACAAAAAACTTGAGTAAATAGATGAAGATGTTGAATTTTTATCTAGAAGTTCTTTAATTTACATATATTTTTGTATTTGATTCATTGTACCTTTCCCTTTTGTTTGATAGAATGTTTTGTATCTAATACTAACATATTTTCACATTCTGATATATATATATATATATATATACATAATGACAGCTATTACTCGTACAAAGCTTTTATAGATTTTGGATTTCCCGATCTTTTCATTTCTCGCGAGGTAATCTCTCTTTCTTTGTCTGTGTTTTCCCAATATTGTATTTAATTTTTGTTTGTTTTTTTCCTTTATTCTTTCGTGAAGGTTAAATATATAGAATGAGAACCACATTGCTACGCTTGTGGTTGTAATTTTAAAATTTGTTTCTATTAAGCTGAATTTTGTTTTAAAGGTTTATATCCATTTTATTCTGCAATAAAACTGTTTATATAACCATGCATGCATGATTGGTGATTTTCTAATTTCCCAGTCTAATATCTTAAATCAAGGGTCTAATATTTTTATATGTTAGTATGGTAGTATTATTAAGTTATTGTTAGAATTTTACATTCATTTTTGAGGATTCTGATGTCTTCATATCTTTATATTTATTTCCCTAATTCTATAGATCGAGTTTTCAGATAGTTCAATGAAGAAAACAAGTTTATTCTTCAATCAACAATTCAAGCATTGTGTTTATTTTGTAATTGCATCCACTTTGTACATAATCTGTAATTTCTGAATCTTCTATCTGTGCAATTCTTTGCATTGTCTCAATAAATGTATTTCCATGAATCATAATTCTTAATTAAGTATACTGATCAACACTAGTTTTTTTTTTTTTTTAGTTCAAATTCCCCGCATTTAACAAGTCTTATTTTCACACCTTGAAATGTGTGTAGTAGTTATAGGGTGTGCTTGATGTCTGTTTGGTTTTGGGTTTGAATTAAATAGTGATTGGATATGATGTTTTGTGAGAGTAAATAGTATATTTTTATAGGGAATCATAAAGGTTACATGGTAAAGAAATTGTAAATATATATATATATATATTCAAAGAGAACATAATAGCCTAAGATGTAGAACCTAAACACTGTTCCATTAGGAACAACTTGTAACAGACCAGCATATACAATGATCACACCTTTGAAAATTATGAAAGTGTTGTATTTCCTTTAGCAATTGTTGATATTCTGATTACCTCTATGTGGAACTAATTTCAGACATTTGGATGGACTCCAGAAGAAGCAAAGATGCATATGGTTGGTGATTACTTTAGCCAGCCTGAGGTATTATATTCCATTCATTTGCACTTCAGCTTCTGAAATTTATTTTTCATTCTCCAAAGTTTGCATGAAATAAGGAGTTGTGAGCAGAAGTAGGTTTGTTTGGTGAAAGTTTTTATAGGGTTATGGTGCACTTACACAAGTATGATTTTGAAAATGTGTTGTCTATTTTTATTCCATTAATTTCTCCTGTATCTGGCATAACAGAGGTTTTCATGTGAAACTCCCAACTATGAAACCGTGATGGTGGTGCAGAGTCAAATATTTTAAATGCTTGGACATATAATATTGCAACATTGTAAAATGGAAATTTTTCCTTTTATATTTACCTATTCTTTTAATACCAGATTTTTTCACCTCAGTTAAGGATGCTATCATCTGTTTCATCTTTACAAAACTTTCAGTTTGTTATACTTTGCTGCAACCATTTGTACTTCTTGTGGATCCATGCATAGGGCTGGAAACTTTTCAATTTGTTCATGGTGCTTATCCATTTGCAGTGGGATGTGATTGTTGAAGTTCTTGGGCCAAATCCACGTCATCTTTTTGAGGTTTACGCACTTAAGCAAAGTAGTTATTACCAGAAGTAAGTATCCTCTGATGGGCCAAATATTTTGTGCATTTGCCTATACTGTGTTTATGTTTGTTAATGCAGAAACTAACATGAAGCTTACCTTCTTGAAAAGAAAGCTCCATACCTTTTAAAATGAACATTTCTCTCCATACAATCTCCAGAGTATTCACCATTGAGCAAACTATTGTTGCGATCTTCCTGATTTACCTAGTGATGTGTTGATTAATTTTCATTTAACTTTTATGTGCCCAAAAGCCACCAGTAAACTGCACCCCGCCTGATTTGTAATGACCTCATGGACTTTAGAGTTTAATGTGTTGGCTCTAGATTTTCTTTATTGCTGTAGAGTTCATGTAATAATTATACTTATTGAAATGAGTGCATATTTAAAATAGTCCATCTATGTAGAGATGGATCAAATATTCTGAGTTGATAAGTTCTGTTGGTCGTGAGTACAAGTGAATTATAAAGAATCAAATCAAAATCACATTGGCCATCAAAGTATTGACAAATAATGCTGGCTTTTATCTTTTTGGATAAGATTTCTTTTTGAGAACCTTGAAGTGATTTGTGATTTGTAAAAGTTTGGTTATGCATCTTGTACTTTAAACTCATTAGTTAAGTGACTAGATGTGGTTTTTAAGTGAATTGAACCTTCGTGTTGCAGGGTTATGAATTATGAGAGCACAGTTGAAGATATTGTGGATCTCTATTTAGCATATTTGCAGGTTCTTCCAAATAATTGTAAATTATATAAACTAAATTTCCCACTTTCATCCATATCCCTTTTCTGACATTGATTTGTAAGATCTCATGTACTTTCTCTAATTCCTTATATATACTGTACTGCTATATTTATTTAAATGCATTCTGCTTTTTTGTTTAATTGGTTCACACCTATTCTAGTTGATGTTAAATATCATTTATGGAACTTTGGTATTTTTATGCCTTGAATAGATGTGTAGTAGTAGAACTATACCATATCAAGTTGAGTATCAGAGCATGGATTGAGATGGAGATGGTAGTGATGTATAGCCTGACTGGAATAAGGCAGGAGCATGGAACGGTGAAATATATGGATTATTCTTTAGTAATAGTGTTTTTTAACTTATGTGCTTTTCTTTGATGAAAATTAGACAGTATCATCTAGTGACAATAGTGCTATAGGAGTTCGCTCAGTATGAATTGGGAATCAGTATGACAGGTATGGATTGAGAATTTGGATACTTACTGAGAAAAAAAATTTTTGAAGATAGATTGCCAGGGGGATATGATATTAGATAGACTACAAAGAAGCCATATAACTAATGGTGTGTTCACTTGTGTTTTGTTTTTGCTTTTGTGTTTTTTTTTTTTATTATTTTGATGTTTTTGAGGTGAGATTAGTTGCTAGACGGGATTTTTCAGAGAGAAAATGGTAGATTTAATAGTAAAAATTTGGAAATAAAATACTAATAAGTAATATATGAACACAATGATCTAGATTATAGTGCTTCTTTTATCACTCTAATTTCCTGTACATTATAATATATATATATGATACCTATTATTTTAACAACACTTTTATCTATGCATGATGAAATTGTGTAATATGAAAACTGTGAAAATTCCAAAGATTTTGTTAACCCAAAAATATTTCATAGTGGGGTTGGGGAAGGTGAAAGGGGTAGTAGGTCCAACTTTGTGCAACATTGCAATCAATGCTAGAATATGTATGGTAAAGTGCTCCTGAGAGCATAACACCTTTAATTGTTTGAGATTTATTACTTCTTTCTAATTTCCCTCCCCTTTTACCATTGTTGATCCACAATAGGTAACTGTGGTCAATCCTGCCATGGATAAGGCATTGTTGCTCCTGGAGAAGTTTGCTGTTGATGCTCAAAGTGGAAAATTTTTGAAGGATAGATTACGATTTGGATCTCCTTGGAGGCATCCGCCTCAAAATGATATCCTTTCCTGGGCTAAAATTCAGCTAATGGATTTTGTTCAGTCCTTAGTTGTTGCAGAGTTTGGGGTAAATCAATCCATATAGTTTCTGTAGTATCTTGTTGTCCATAAAGCTGCATATGAACTGTTATTACCATTTTCTGATCCGCTTTCTCCAGCATTTGATGAAATGTATATCTGATTTGTGTCACTATACGATACATTGAAATTCTAAATTATATTTGTACCCATTTTGACTCATATAGTTAATATGTAAACTAACATAGAAACAAAGCATACAGAAAATATTTGTCAATGTGATGATTGGGTTGATATCCTGAAGCTTGGTACTCTTTTTCATCATATGCAGGTTAATTATTTTGCTGACTATAGTCTTGAATTTTTTGACGATCCTGCAGCTGTTGCATTGATAGAGGTACTAAAATCTTATCATTGTTACATTTGCTCTATGCTCTATGCTCTATGCTCTTTACATTTACATCCAACATTTTCAGAAACTCGATGTCTGTGTTTGTATTCCGTGTAATAGGCTAGACAAAATGTTGTTTATCAAAAATGTATCTTTAAATTAGAGCTGGTGGTTTTCATACTGTTTTTTTGCACTTCCCCACTATGGCCGATTCGTGTGCAAAGTGAAGTTTCTGATCGAGCTGCTTTTCATTTTTAGGTTGGTTTACTCTACACCCAAAGAGATCCATCCTTTGTTCGGCCCGTCAGCCGTGGTATTGAAAGATGCCTAGTAAGATGGTAAGAGATACTATTTTAAGATTTGGTTGGAGCTGAAGGAACCTGATGCAAATGTTTAATTGCTACAGGCTTGTTCAAGAACGAATAGGTTCGAGTTTTAAAAAGTCCCTCCAGTTCCATTGGCAACGAATTATACGAGGCCGCAACTATCGACATCTATTGCTACAAGAAGGATACAAATAGTGGATTGCAGTATGTATATACTAATTCATGTTTCAAAATAAAATTTTTAATGTTTGATGTGAAATTTCGTGCTCTAGCTTAATTAAGCAGAAAATTTGAACTTTGATTGTTGTTATTTTAAGATATTTTGTGGCTGGTTCTTTTCTCACCCGAGAGACTCTTTGGCGTGAAACTTCCCCACCAAATTGTTTGCTCCGACCTCTCGATCAGATGATATATATTGACGTAAGTTTTTGCTTCTGTTGAGCTCTATCGCTCCTTCATAAAGAATTATCAAAATCCTGATTAGTCCAAATTTTATTCGGAAGCGAGGCTGGCTTGAGTTGACCCGTAATCGAGAATTGTGATATTTTTCTCAAGTATAGGCTTTCTACTTTACATGCATTTTTGCTTTGCTGAATCATACTTTGACTTTGTTTTATGCTGCAGAGTTGTTCAAAGTTATTTATTGTAGGATCTGGTCGAATAAGAATAATTTGTTTTGGGGACGATCGATCTGAAGGAGTTAGTTAGAACACAAATGTTTGAATGAAGAAGAAGGGTGGTGACTGGGGAGAATGCAATAAATAATGACCATTGTTTACTTTACTTGACTGAAAGACTTGTTGTTTGATGGTAATAGTAAACAGAAACAAACAAGCAAGCATTTGTAGGGAATGTGCTTTATATCACCTCAAGACTCACACACTTCAGCCGTAATTTTATATATATATACACACACACAAATACATTCAAACCCAAGCCACGAGCCTCTTAAGAAGGATTCACCACTTGGCCATAAGCTATGACCGACCATTCAATAAATCTCAGTAGGAGACTGATTAGTGTTTTGATTGATGCTAATCAATATTGACAGATAATACATAATTGCCATATTTGTTGGACTATTACTACTGACCTGTCGCGCGGTCAATCAAATATTTCATCTACTCCGTGATCACAGTTTAATGTAATATAGGGGAAGGGATCGTCTCCACAGGGATTGTGTGATTCACTCTTTCGTGTTCTAATGCAATAAATAAAGGGGGATTTTTCTTTTATTATCTAATTAAAATAAAATAACAAAGCAATTAAATTAAAGGGGAACTGACTATCAAGGGATGTCTGGCTAAGGGATGATGCAGTTATGGCACTTGTGTTCTATCATTAATTCAATTAAATTAATTCTTATTAAAGTATCAATAAATTGGTTATAGTTATCAACAAGCTCTAACAACCAATTTTTCCTTATGGTGTAAGTAATTAAGGTACGACCGTTAACTACCCCTAATTAAGCAAATAAACCTAAGTGTGCCCATAAGAATATTGCCTAACCGCATTCTAATCTAGAAAAACCCAATTCAAAACAATTACTATCTAAGAGAAGCAATTAGATTTGATTGTCTAACCCTCGGGAAGGAACTATTCAACTTGGTTGTCACCTATTCAAGTGCGAATACAATTACGGATATCCTACTTGAATTGACTTTAGATTATCAGACTAATTTAAATATCGGTACCAAAATATTCAATCAATCTAACAATAATAAACGCTATTATCAGAATTAGACAAATATTGATAATCAAAAAGAACTTTTATAAAGAAAATCAAGAATCTTCAAAACAAAAGAACCAAAACATTATCACCCCTCAAACCAGAAAAGTATCTACTTCATAATTAAATAATAAAGAACAAAAGAGAAAGATGAAGTGATAGTGGGAGGGGGAAATCTTCTCTGTCGATTTGCTCGCGATCTATGAATCTGTCAGTCTTCTGCTCCTGTGTGTTTCTGCCCTAGCCGTCCTCCTTTGAAACGTGTGATCCCTCCTTTTATTTAATGTTTGCCCTAATTATTTTGTAGATGGGCTTTTGAGTCTTTAATTAATTTTATTTTATTTTATTTTTTTGCCAATTATGCCAAATTTAATATTTGTCCTGTGCACACTGCAAATAAACAATTCGCATATAAATTAGGTAGAATTCAATCAAAATCACCCAATTGCATATGATATGAATATAAAACGCATGCGATTTCTAACTATCAACTACTAGAGCGGTTAACGATCTGAGTCGAGTCGAGTCAAATTTTAAGTGGTCGTTAACATTTGCGAATAAGGCTCGCGTTCGTTCGTTAAGCTTTCGAGCTCGTTCGTAGTGTTCGAGCTCGGCTCGTTAAGAATTTTTATTGTTTGAGCTCGTGTTCGTATTTGGCTTGTTTAGGCTCGTTTGTCTTATTTTTTAAAATTTATATATATATTATAAAAAAAATTTAAAATTATTCTATTTATATATTTTAAATTAATATTTTATATATTTATAAATTATAATTTTATATGTATATATAATATTTATAATAAGTATATTATTTAAACAAACATTCGCGAATAAAGTTCGGGCTCATTCGTTAATCAAACGAATCTGTTTATGTTGTTCGATTCGGCTCGTTAACGTTCGCGAATGAGCTTTAAATGAGCCAAATCGAGCAGAGTTCACCAACGGCTCGGTTCGACAGCTCAGATTCAGATTACCAGTTCATATATTGTTAACATATACTCCCTTCATCCCAAACACCGTGCAATATTTGTGTTTGGCACGGAAATTTAGGTGGGGAGTATTAAGTATAGTAATTCGAGATAATTTGAATATTAAGTGATGTGATTGGAGAGAGAAATAATGGGATAAAGTGAAATGTATATTAATAGATGTATATAAATATTATTAATTATTTCTAAATTTGAAAATATTGCAGTGAATTTAGAACAAACAACAAAAAGGAAATGCTGCATGAGGGAGTATTTTATGATGTATATTCATACTTTACTGTTGTCTGGCAATAACTGATGTGTTGTCAATAAATTTATTCAGTACTGTATAGCATCAGCAGCCATGCCAACACTTATTTTCTAAATCTAAGATCAATGAATAAATGGCCAAAATTGTGTAGCAGGCAAAAATTAGAGCCAAGCAAAGGTACACTTACTCTCACAAGAATCGATCAAATATAGATTGAAACGATGAACTCGAATCATCGATCAAGACTTCATATTTTTGGCTTCTGATCATCCTCTGGTATTACAGCATCTTCGTCGCGAAGATTAATCTGTCCTGAATTATACATATAATGAAGAAATTTTGTATCGTTTATAACTACATATTATTATTATTAGTATTAGCTTTTTATAGCAAGAAAGCATACCGAACAATGACGTTAATGACGGAGGTTTATAGGATGCATTTGAACCCACGTCGATTCCTGCATTGTCAAGAAATGAAATAAGCCGACATTCAATAATGCCACAGGCAACCGAGGTAGAGATAGTTTTGTTGGCTCATAATCCAAGTGATTTTCTTGTTGATACAACTAATCTCAAGCAGTGTTGTTGAACATACCTGCCGTTTTAGCTGATTTAAGGAGATCCGATTTCTTGAAAGTGTATCCGATGAAATTGGCATCTTTCGATGTCAACATCTGTTCGTTTAGATGAGGAAACACCGAGTCAAACCCAAGTTTCATCAAACAATACAACAACATAAGAGTACTAAAATTACGACTAGTAGTTCGCCACCAAAGGTTGAAGCTCTATTCTTTTCGAGTTCTTTTTTCTAAAAAATATATATATATATATACATATACATTTTCTATATGAAAACATCATATCCAACCACTATTTCACCTAAAAAAGTGAAAAACAAAACCTATAAAATACAAACCAAACACACCTCAAGACTGATGAATGATGTAAGTCATTAAATTAAAAATCTATAACAGTGGCTAAACAGCAAGGATTCTTGAATCAACATACCTTTAGATATAAGTATATAGATAAATAATTTTGTGATGTGATAGTCGATAGCATTACCTTTCTCCAAGGTCCTACTTTTGGCGAATTCGACGGAGGAATTTCTCCCTGAGAAATAAACCAGAAAAAAGGAGCACAAACATTAGCTCATTCGAAACCACTGAAATTATCAAGCAATTCACAAGTGTTCGTATAATGGTAATGTTGTATTGGCAAAGGACTTACTTGCTCGAACTTTTCAAAATTCTGCGTGTCCAAATCACCATTGACGGTTGGTTTGTAGGCAGCTTCCATTTCATAAAGATTGTCCCATTTCACGCCGCTAAACCACGGATGTCCCTGATACAAAAAGCAGCCTCAGATGTTTAGGAATGTGACAAAAGATAAAAGGTTTGAGGCACCCTTCCTTTAGTGAATATACGAAAACCATGTACAAAATAAAATGTCAAAAAGTAACACAAAAATATTTCACTATTTTTCATTCCAAAGTGTTTCGAATCGGGAACTAATATATATATACCTTTATTTCTTCCACTCCTCTGGTCCCCAACCTTTTGTCAACATCACATAACAAACAACAAATAAGATCCCTTGCCTCATCAGAGATTTTTGGTTCTTCCGGAAACTTTAAGCATGCTTTCCAATTTATTATCTGATAGAACATGTCAAACACAATCCCACAGTTATATGAAAAACAATTGTCAATTGCTAAGAGTATTGAGATACTTCAGATAACTTGAATTGCTCACTCCAAAACACGAATACGAAAGAAAAACTAATTTGGGTAAAAAAGGAAACTGGTTGCAATCTCTAAAATGGCTTAAAATCGAAATTTAGCCCCTGTTACCTTACGGCAAGTCATCCTAGGATCATCCGAACAAAAGGGAGGGTAGCCTACGAGCATCTCGTACATTATTGCACCCAAGGACCACCAGTCACATTCCATTCCATATCCCTTTTTCAGTAAAACTTCTGGTGCCATATAATCAAGAGTTCCTACAGTCGAATACGCCTGCCAGAGGGTAAAAGAGCCGAAATCAATGATCATGCATGAAACTACCCGACAGCATAGAATACAGAGTGAAGAATTTCAAATGAAGGAGGCGAAAGTTTACAAGAACACGGCGATTGCGTTTCCACTGCTGGAGCTGCTCCCTTGCCATCATCCATGGAGCAGTATCTGTGCCGGAATTCCCATTGGCCCCATCTATTGAATCTGGAGAGACAAAAACATCGTCTTGCAACAGGACTGACGAGTACTTCTCCAGTGGCTTACACAAGCCAAAATCAGAGAGCTTCAGATGTCCATTTTTGTCTAATATCAAGTTATCTGGTTTTATATCCCTTCAGAATGAGGAAATTAAAATTCATGGCTGGTGTCAGTATTGAGTGAAAATCGATCGATGTGATTGTACCTGTGTATGTAATTATGCTGGTGAATTGAATGGATGGCTAGAATGCTCTCTGCCATGTAAAAGCGAGCAGTATCTTCAGAAAGGATATCTTCCCTCATCAGTAAAGTCATAATATCGCCACCGGGTAAATACTCCATGATAAGATATAAGTAATTGGCGTCTTGGAATGAATAGAAGAGCTTCACAATGCACCTACTATCGACCTCCACGAGTAAATTTCTCTCGGAACGAACATGCTCAACCTGTATAAGGTATCAACTTTAGAGAGTGTCATCATGCTCACACTGACTTCTTATACATACAACAATTATATATCCAAAACTATCATATGCTCCGATTTAATCCCTACTGTATTTCTAACCTGACCACGGCTAAGCATCTCCGATTTTTTCAACTTCTTCATAGCATATACTTCTCCTGTGCTTTTAGCACGACATAGCCTGACCTGCATCATTTAATCAGGTTGCAATTCGTCATTCATGTTCGACTATGACCATTAGAGAAACTATAGATATAGACAACAATTCAATACATATCCTCATCCCTATCTATTAAAACTTTTACCAGACTCAAACAATCTACATGGAATCAGAGCGGGACATCGAGCGGTTAAATCTCTAGTCATTGAACAACATAAAATTGCATCTTGAAGAAAAAAATGATAACAAAGTTAAGGCACAAATATAGCTAAATCTAAAATAACATAGATAAGTCAATTTAATGCAATACAGAAACCTCCTTAACACAAAGTAGAAGAGCATTCCTCGTTTTTAATTTTAGTGTGATCAAGATTTCTTCGGGACTCAAAGAATATAGTGTCGAGTTATAATACTAGTTAGAAGGTCCGGAGTGCACACTCGTATAATCCGAACCCAAATTAATCCCAATGGCAATCAACCTGTTATAATTTCATATCCCTGGCCATTTACAGAACAAGGAACAAATCAAACAATCCGTTTTAGACTCGATTTTCGCTAGCATTCTTAAATCCATAGTTGGATTGTTTCAAAGTTAAATTCGTGTCAACTTTTGGAAAGTGTTCATTGCACGATCTAATCGATTGTCCAGTTTGTCGATATCATGTACATGTACATGTATGTAATATGCAGATGCAGAACCAATATATGATATGGAGAAAAATCAGCATACCTCACCGAAAGCTCCTTTACCAATAACAGTTAATTGCTCAAAATCATCAATCCCTACTTTGTGCCTCTGCAATCTCATGAACTCTGTTTCCCTCTTCTCCAAATTCCTCAGCATTCTCTCTTCTTCCTCAGTAGACACTCGAGCTTCTTGTGCCCTCCTCTGCAATGCCGTCCGCCTAAAATGAAATCGACCAACAGCCTCTTTTAAGAACACATTACAGTTCAAAAATCACAAAATCTGCCGATCATTCTCGCCAAATTCAGTCACGCTTCTGCAGAATTGCAAGTGAACGAAATACAAGCAACGTGTGAAGTTAGATTTACAAAATGAAAGGAATCAAGTTAACCTTTCCTTGCGATCCTTCAATCCTTGCAGGTAATTTTTGTAATGATTCTCAATGAACTGCTTCGCCGCCGCCGCTTTCTGGCGTGTGACCGGCGAAGAAACTGCCACCACATCGGACTCCAAAAGGAAGGACCGATTCGTCTGCAGCTGCTGCACAGGTAAATCCTCTTCCATTCTGCTTCAATCGATCAATCGATCAATCAATCAATCCAAAAAGGCACTAATAACTGAAGATTCTGGAATAAAAAAGCGGCAGGCTCAAAATGGCAGAGCATCAAAAGCGAGACAGCTGAAACAGCGGAACTCGAAACGATTAACGAACGGCAGTATATGGCCAGGCCCTAGCAGCTTCCCAGTTCTCCGAATTTACGCCAGTTAGTCGGTTTGTTTGCTTGTGTGAGACTGAGGCAGGACCTGCCGGTGGTGAAACAGATGAACAGGAGCAGATCTAGCTGGCCTGTAAGTTGATGGCTTTGGATGCGAGCGCAATAAATAAAGTAATGGTGGAGGGAGCTGTGTAATCTGTCTGTCTGTCTGGCAGTCGGCGGTCGACATTGAACAATGGTGTTGCTGTGGGATTTGGAATATGCTGGCGCCAGCCACCTACGTACCTCTTTCCTTGTATTCCATTCCTGGCAAATATACATCGCCATTAGAGGCTGCTTGCCAGCTTGTTTATTTGGTTGGACTGTTTGGATTGAATCGGTCTCTCTCCTTATGATTTTTCAAATAACTTTTTTACTATGTTTTCTACGGATATATTTATCTTTTTATTAAGGGTGTGTTTGTTCGGGGATTGAATTTTAAATTACTATTGATCCTATTTTTTTCCTCTCAAAATATCAAGTCAAAATATTTTTTTTTATATTATACTAAAAATCAATTTTATATTCAAAATATCACCTCAACGCTTATTTATATCATATTATACCACTATTCAAATTCAAAATTTTTAATATTTAAATCAACTCAAAATCCAAACCCAGACCAGCACACCGTAATGTATTTATTTTTTATTTTAATATTGTCACAAAGCAATGTATCCGCTGTCATTGTACTATTTAAAAAATATTTACTCCCTCCGTCCCAAAAGTAAAGTGTTATTGTGTTAGGTACGGAATTTAAAGAATATTAATATTATATTGATAGTGGGTAAAAAGTGAGGATAAATGACTTTTTGAATAGATGGGTGCAACCACTGTGAAGGAGAGAAAGTGTAGGCTACTGATTGAGTTTGAGAATACTTTTCATTTACTGTAGAATACTAGGGGAACAAAATCTGCAACGTAGCTTCATAGGCGTTGACTATACGTATATCTCGCTCATCCACCATTCATCTTTTGTTTGTTACTCTGCCTCTTCGCCATCAATTATTTCTTATCTTCCATTCGTGTTTTTTATTTTTCTCCCAAACTTTCTTCACCCCTTTGTCGCAGAGCAAAGATCGTGGGACTTTAGCGATTTCGTCAGTGAGTGAAGAAAAGAATTGCCGCAAAGAATTTCGAGGGATGCACGTTGACAGGGAATAGGGTTTCCGGCGGTTGAACGTAAAGAGGTAAGGAAAGAACTACATTTCAATTTGAGATTAATTGGTTAGTTCATTTCCTAAATTCGTGCAATTTTCAATAAATCTATGATAGGACCAGCGTACACACCAATCCGACGTTGCCTTCATTCTTCACTAAGGGTTTCATATGGAAGCCAAAAGGATATGGGTAGCTGTGCACGGCCGTGCAGTTATACGGGAAGCAACCACTTATACGGAACGAGCACGACCGTGCAGTTATACGGGAAGCAACCACTTATACGGAAGACTGTACTTGATTGATTCTATTATGCTGCTTTTGGTGTTTAGTAAAGTACACAACAAACAACAATCAACCACCGTCATGCAAATGTGGCTGCATTTCCCTGCCTGGTGCATTTAGTATAGTTTCCGAACAACCACAGACTCATGCATAGCCGTGCACACGCTTGTTCATGTAACTGTAAGCAAGACTTAGAAGTAAATCACTCTTCATATATATTCTATTACTTTTATATTTAATATAAATTATTTTTAATTAAATTAAAAATTTTATCACTCCAATCATCACCTATCAAATCACTATTCAATAAAACTTTTCAAACCCTAACAAAATCTACTACACCAAATAAACATGAATTCTCAAAACTTCTAAAAAATTTAAATCCAAATTAACTCAAACTCAATCTTCCCAAAACCGTCGTAAAAAGACACACCCAAAGTATCCCATTGATAAGGATAAAATATAAAAATAAAAATAAAATGTATTATTAAAATTTATAATTTAATTTTAAAATTAAAATTAAAATTAAATTGAATAGTTATAAAATATATATAAATTAAAATTTAATAATAATTGACTAATATTTTAAAATATGATATTCTCTTAGTTAAGGATTATTAGCGAATCAAAATTTAACAAAAGAGAGATTGACTTCGAGATGTCATATTTTTTAAAATTTTACAAAATAATAAATTACAACAACGTCGATTACATATTGCAATATTCATTTTGATATTATTTGAAATTCATAAGTATTTTTTATTAGAAAAAAATTTTATTTTAAAAAAATTGAAGATTATTTCTTTTTTCTATGTGTTTTGTCAGGATTTTTTTAATATTCTTTTTACTTTTACTAAAACTACTTTTATCTATGTGTTTCGTTAGAATTTTTTTAAGATTCGACACAAAATAGATAATTTTGTTAAATGAATATACTACTTTTATTTAAGAGCTCGGCTATTTTGTCCTTAGCATGTACAAAAAAAAAAATTAAAAATTCATCAAATACAAACCTTTTTTTATTTAGGTCATATTTGTAATGCTATATGCTCGTCACTAGGAAAGTTGGGTTATTTGTTTTTTGTGATAAAGATAATTGTATTGGTAATATAAAAAATAATATTTTATGTCGAATAATTGACTTTTTTATGAGTGAATAATATATATACTTCTTTCGTTCCATTGAAAATTTGTCATTTTTCATTTTCGTCGATCCCAAAACAAAGTTACTATTTTCTATTTATTAATTGTATTATCTATCTAACATAATAAATACCCTAATATTAAAAAATATACGTGAAAAAATAAACGGTAACCTTTTTGCATGACGGAGAAAGTATTATATTAACGTGTGTATATTTGTATTTTTTTTAATATTTTATAAAAAATTATTCTAATGAAAAATGTTGAAAGAACAAACTAAAGCAATGATTATTATAATACACACAACACTTCTGTCTCAAAGAAAAAAAAAGGAAAAAAAAATAAAAATCAATCCTACTAAATTTGACAAAAAAAGCATAGAAATATACATACTAAATAAAGTAAGTAGTAGTGCATGTGCATCTGGGTGATTCACTCTCACACACCTCTAGCTGCATTTGCATATACTTTTACAACATCTACAAACAAATAAATACATTAAAAAAAAAAAAAAAACCCACATACTAGCTAGACTTATATATATATATATTTACATTAATAATATTATTAATTCAGTAATTCCATTACCTACTAATTAGGGTAGGTACCTAGTAAGGCCCTGTCTGTGTCCTCCTCAAGCGCTGCCTCCTCTTGCATCCTGCTGCATTCTGTTGCTTCATCATCTCCATTACCTGCTTTCTCTGTATTTCCACTATTTCTGCCTGCAATAATTCATTATGTAAATAAATAAATAAATAATTCAAATCAGCATCACGCTTTCTTTACCTGCTTCTGCTGCAATACTTCTTGCTCCTCCTTCAGCTTCGCAACTTCTGCTTCCAATTCCATCGTGTACGCCTGCAACAACGAATCCATCCTTAATTCATCATATCCTATTTCTAGCCTCTACGAAAATCGAACCAGTGGACCAGATTTTATGACCTGCTTACGTGCCCTCGATCGCGCCGCCGATTCTCGATTCTTGATCATCCTCCTCTGCCTCCTCTCCACCGCCTTCTCTATCGTCGCGCTTCTCCGGCCCCGCACACCGCCGCTCAACATGTACGGCACCGGAGACACCGATGACGTGTCGCCGCCGCTGCTCTTCCCAAATCCCTCCGACGATAGCGCCGCCGGCGATCCCCCGGCCGCTAAACCAACCACCCCCGCAAGCCCCCCCTCCAATGGATTGCTCGCCGCCACCATCCGCGGACTGCTCAGCTGAGTTCCGCCGCCCGACCCGTACGCCATGGCGGCGGCGCCGCCACCGCCGGGCTGTTTTGGAAGGATATGTTGCTGTTGTTGAGGCTGAGGCTTTGGAAAGGATTGGCTGTCGATTTGCGCTCCGGCGGATCTAATCCCATTTACGCCGAATGGTAGGTTTCCGTCCGCCGCCTGCGGCGGCGGTTGGTGGTGGAATTCGAATCCGAGAGCGGCGGCGCCGCCGCCGCCGCTAGATGAATCCCGGAAAAATCCAAGGTTATTTTGCAAGTGGGCGTCCTCTCGGACGACGCCGGCGCGCATTAAGAACTCTTCGATTGTAATTTCGCCTAACGTCGGCTGCCGGTGGGGCATACCGAAGGCGGCGGCGGCGCCGCCGCCGCCATCCTTATACATGTTGCGCCAAACCTCGTCGACTGTCTTGTGGCTGAGCGTTCGCGGCAGAGTTAATGATCCTTGTCTCTGCAACGCACCGCCGCCGCCGTATTGGGCGGCGGCGCTCGGCCCAATGCCGTGATTTTCCTCCGCCGTCCATATGTTTCTCAATAGCTCGTCCATGTTCATCGACCCGAAATCCTTACCGGCGGCCCCCACCGTGCTCTGGAACTCGTCGAATGTTAACGAGTACACCGACGACTGCCGTGCCAGCGGCGGCGGCGCCGCCGGAGGTGGATCGTTTCCGAAATTCTTAAAATTCATATCACTAAAACACCAATGTAAATTCTTATAATTCGATTCCGCCCCCCTTTTCTTTATCCCTTTCTAAAACCTAAAATCAAACCAAAATTCAATTCAATTCGAATTCCAATAAACCCTAATTTCAAAAAAACACCTCTCTACCTTCCCCCATTTCACACACACTTTAACATCCGTACGGTCAAACAAACACGCCATAAGAGAATTATAACTTCAAAATCATTGAACAGAAGCATAATTACAGAAATCAAATCAAAGAAGAAACTTACTAACCTTCAATCGACGAAATATCCAAAAGTGGAGACTGAGAAAGAACAATTATAGAAAACCAAAGCAACAGACAGATAACTGAAAAAGCAAAAAATCTCCCAAAATGGGGGAAACGCGGAGCTGCAGCAGCGCACGAAAATTTCCATTAACAAAAAAGGACAGAAATGTGGGTAGACAAATTTAACAAAAAATTAGGTTTCCCTTTCAGGCGTCGACATGTGTCTCACCGATCGGAGTTTTCAGACAGGGAGGAGACTGTTCGATATATGATATAATAATAATTAATTAAAAACCCTAATGGTGAGAATAAATCAATATAATAATGGGCCGTGGGGCCCACAGGGTTGAGTCGTGGCCCAATCACTGTGGCGGGTCGGTGTCGCATACGACCAACGGAGTGATGATAAGTGGGAAGATCTGGGCCGCACACGTATTGGGAGAATGGACGGTCGGATGTTATTTTGAGTTTGGGTTGTCGTTTAGTGCCCCTGTGACGTGGCGACGGGTGAAATGGTGCTCCACTAAATGCGGATAATGTTCACATGATTCCGAGTACAAATATCTCAGTAAAGGGTACAATCACCTACAGCAGTTTGGAGTTTTTATTACTGTTTGAAATGATACATTATTTTAATAATAGTGACCGAGTTTAAAATATCCATATAAATAGAGCTACTATTCTCGTAACGGTTTATTTTTAATTATTTTTAATTAAATATATATTACATAATTATCCAAAACAACATCTTAAATGTCCAATTTAACCAAGGATGGCGTGGTGGCGTTGAGATTGGACGTGTGACAAAGTCGGACAGATCTTGCAGGTATTAGGTTCGGTCGAAGATTTACTACTGTAGATACGATAATTTGTAAAAATAATTATAAATTAAAATTAAAATAACTAAATATTTTAATTAAGTTTTAAAAAAATTCTAAAATATAAATACAAATTATATGGAACAGATGGAGAAAGTATTATTCTAAAAATTAATTTTATATTTAAAACATCACATCAATACTTGTTTATATTACATTATACAACTATTTCAATTTGTTCAAATCTTAGCCTAAAATTCAAAATCTCAAACAAGCACAGCCTTATATGTATATATATATATTAGAATAAAAGTAAATAAAACTATACTCTAAGTTCAATATAAATATGGTTTTATATAAAAAAAATATTCACTCTATCTCATAATAAACTATCCAATTTTTTCATTTTAATTCGTCTTATAACAAAATATTCATTTTATTTTTTAATAATCGTACTATCTATCTAACATTACAAATACTCTTACAATTTACATCATATTACACAAATGTCATTACCTTTATATCACACGTACTAATAATGTTATTTTACTCATTTCTATTTTATTTCTACTATATTTTAATATAATATTAATATTTTTAAAATTACGTGCAAAAAGCAAATAAATATTTACTATGAGAAGTAATATAAATCAATTTTAGTATAATGATTTAAGAAGTTTTGAATATACACAATATTCAATAGAAAAATTAGATAAAAATAAAGTATTATAAGTGGATTTCACATATATTTTAAAATAAAAATTTAAGATTCAAAAGTATTTGGAGCATAACACCGACTATATTTGAAACATTAACAAAACTCCCACTTTATTAAAAAAAAAAATAAAAAAAATAAAATCTTAAAAAAATGATTTTATAGTCAATTTCACGGTCTTATCCTTCTTTAGTAAAATGGGCCATCAAATTTATGTCCTAACGGCCTTTCTAAAAGCTACCTAAGCAAAAGTTATGATAAAATCCTTATTTATTTATTTCAAGTTATTTATTAGTGATTATGCAATCCACTCATAATTGGTACATGACACTTCTAGTAGCATTGTAGCTTATCACTTATTTTGGGTGTGTTTGTTCGAAAAATATAAATATATTATTTATTTTATTTTATTTTATTTAAAATATCAAATCAGACTTCTATTTTTTATTTTTTATACTCTATTCGTCCACACACAAAATAAACGTTTATTTTTGACGCGGTGTTCAAGAAATAATAATATTTTAATTATAGTGGGTAGTTAAAAGTAGTGTAATGATATTTTTGTCCTTGCTTTTTGGTATAAAAGTAATGATGTGATATAAAGTAAGGGTATTTATGGAAAAAAAGTGAAATATTTAATGAAATGATTACTTTGTAATTGGACGTTCCAAAAGAGAAATATGTATATTTTGCAGTTGGACGCATGAAGTACTAAAAATCAATTTTACATTCAAAATATTACATCAATACCTATTTATATCGCATCATACAATTATTCAAATTTAAAAATTTTTATTATTCAAATCTCAACTCAAAATCCAAACCCCCGAAACAAACACATTCTAAATGTATTTTGTTTTTTATTATGAAATTTGGATGGGGATTGTTTGGCTGTGACGACTTTTTTTTAGGTTTGTTTATTTTTAAAATTATAATTAAAACTGAAACTTTATTCATCCAAACATATTTTTACTAATACAGGTTTCAATATACATAATAGTTATGTTTTTTTAACATTATTTTTTAATTACAATTTCCAAAAATAATAATAAAGAACATAAAATATTTTTTATAAAAGTAAAAAAAAAAATCTAAATAATATATTCAATTAAAAAATTAAATATTCAATTTAAAAATAAAATATTTTATATATTAGACAAATTGTTTGTATCATCAATTCATCTAAAGATATGAAACCATATATATTATTCTATCCGTTCCAGATACCATGTCCACGTTGCCGTTTCTGTCCTCCCACATATTATATCATTTTTCTTTTTTGGAAAATGATTACACACTTTTAATCTCATTTTAAACTTTTTAATTTTTTTTTAAATTTTAATTAAACTAATTAGTTATCTTAATTTTAGTTTATAATTATTTATATTATAGAATAATTATTTTCATTAATACATTCTTAATTATCTACTAATTACACTCCTCCTAAAATACGAAGACACAGTTTGTGAGACGGAGACTACCTCTTACAAAAAATTAATATTTTATTTAAAATATATATATATATATATTTTATATTAACTAGGTATCTCATATTTTATATAAATAATACTTTAAACTAAAATACTAAACAAGTACACATTTTAATCAAAATATTTTTAACCATAGATATGCAAAAATGATAAAAAGACAATAATTATATATTAAATTATCTTATATTAATATTTGTAAGATAATTTTGATATTTTTTATGTTTTATGTATATGTGTAATAATATATTTATAATGTATATAAAAAATAAAAATATTTTTATATTAATATGTGATTACTTTTGAAATAATAAAAAAAATGATATTCAAGTAAACAAACAAAAATAATAAAAAATATTTTAAATTAAGATTGAAAGAGTATATTTTTGCTTTATAAATATTAATTAAAAAGTATTGGCTATAATTTTTATTTGGACGAAGAAACCCAAAACTGCATGTTAGTAGAGTATTATATTAGAATACTTTCTTTGCTAGTTATGTAATATATTTTTAATTGAAATAATATTCGTAATGTTACATAGATAATATACTGTTACTAAAAATAAAATGAATATTATGTTATAGGATGAATTAAAATTAAAAAATAAATAATTTGTTATGGGACATAATAGTATTTTTCATTAAAATTATCATATCCAATGAACTATGTCATTGGATCACAGGTTAATCTCACAAGTCACAATGGTTCATTCATTCATACGTATCTTTTTACCAATCCTGCGTGTATATATACTCCGATTCGACCCGAACTCGAACTCGATTCTTCGTCGACAACGTCGAGCTGCCAATAGTTGCATAATACCATCACAATTCACAACCAGTACTGATAAAATCATCATAAAGAATCACACATATATATCCATATATATATATATATATATACATAGCAGAAACTACTAGCCTTGCAACATCGACTCATCCTCTCGAGAAAGCCGGAGATGTGTACTTGAGGATGGCTTCAAGTATCCGTTCTTTATCCCTCGTCGGAAATGCCTCCAACATCACCCCATTTTTGTAGAAATGGAAGAGCGGGACGCTCTGTGATTAACCAAAACAATTCTAATGCCGAGTCTTCAAAATGACGAAGCATATACCTATTAATTTTCATGGAATCGAAGTAGATATGTGCAAACTGAACGAGTTTATACCATCTAATCCCCGTTCGATAATGAATGAGCTACACTAATCTATAGTTAAAAACCGATGTTGGGATTGAATGGTTAAACCAATCGAGTTCATGTTTGTTCTATATATTTTTTTCAAAGGCCAAAATCAATTCATGTTGAGGGATAAATGTTTTGCAATATATCTACAATTCATTTGACAATTTCTCCATATTCATTCTCATTTCATTATTCGGCAAACCAAAACTTAGTTCGAATTCAGCATGTTTACTATTTTCAACCAAGCTCTATAATCATGAACAGGAATGAATTGAAATGAACTGAGAACATTCCTAGGGTTCGGTTCAATTAGCAGCTCTACTTAAAATTTCAAAACAAAATTGCTCATAATTTTTAGAAATTTTGCAACATTCTCCTTATCATTTAAAAATTGCGCAATATTCGCTCATGTGTTTAAGAAACATTACCCAAAATCCCCAAACATCTAAACTTAATAGATTGGTGGAGGCTATTGTTGTTTGAGAATCATAGTTTGGGGATTCTGTACAATGATTTTTAAAACACCAGAGAATATTGCGAAGTTTCTAAACTACAGGGAAATGGTGTAGACTTTCCAAATCATAGGTGAGACATAAGCAATTTTGCAAAATTTTAATTTCGAATTTGCTTGATTAAAGTCACGTGTACCACATTTTCTCTAGAGGTTGCAGAAAACCGGATAAATGATAATAGATGAAATTCAGACAAAGTTAAGTATCGCAGTTTACCCTGATGCGAAGTCGGTCGGCAACCTCAGACTGTTCATCATATTCATCGAGTACCTGAAGTAGCTCAGAATATTAGCATAAGACGAATTAACAAAAATAACCAGCACATGCATGTGAGCCGGTTTCAATAGAGAGTATAGAAATACAAAATCGATTGCAGTTACGCTCACGTTGTGTTTCAAGAAAATAACTGCAGCTTCATCATCCCCGGATCCCTTGCAAAGTTTAGCAAAGCCCTGTTCGATGTATTTGCAGCTTCCACAAGAAGTTCGGTAGAAATCTACAACAACTAATGCATTTGTTTCTTTGGCCTTTTCAAGAATCCTCAAAAACTCCTCATCCGTCTTAAACTCTCGTACACACTCAACAGGACAAAGCTCGTCATCGTTGTCATCAGATACCTCTTCAAGATTTTGTTTGGCAAAACATTTGATATTTCTAGAGGGGTTTATAATCAAAGTCTTCTTCCTCACAGTCTTCAGGGAACACGGGTTTATGATACTACTTTGACTCGAAGAGATATTACCAAATACCATAGGATTCCAAAAATGCACGACCCCGTTGATTACTGTCGTGAAATTTAAAGCCGCTGGCTGATGAAGAATACGGTGTTGTTGCATGATAAAGTAAAGAAGACAACAACATCAAACTCATCCAGAAGAAAATGGAAAATAATAGATCACTCCAAGCCTCTGACAAATAATCCCAGAAGACGATAATAGAGAAATGCCCAGTACTTCAAGAAAAATCCCTTATCCTGCACACAGCTGATAAATAACCACACCGAGCAAGATATCTCTTATTTAGTTTGTCCGCTAAATTTATCTTATTACTAATTTTGGCAAAGTCAACAAATAACATTTAATTATTACCCTCTATTCAACACTTGTTTACAACAAATATCACTAAATTTATTACATTCTCTCTTTATTTACTTTAATTTCTAACTAAATTTCCAAAATACTCCAACTATATGTCACTTTTTCAATAAAATATTTATTTTTCTTAATATCCGTGTCAGACTAAATTGTGCTCATTTTAATGGACAGAGGGAGTATAAGGGAATGAACAATGCTATTAACACTTATTCACATGAAAATCGAATTGTAGAATCATAATAAATTCAATGGAATGTAATGACAGACACAAGGCATCCTATAGACAATGATGACTTTGTTATATTCCAAATGACTTTATAGTTGCATCTTAAAAATCTTAAGATGCTATAAGAATCTTACAATATGAACAGCACCTTCCTGCTAGCATTGAAACTAGAATTTGACACATATGAATGGCTGTTAGAGTGACAATGTTGAACATAATTAGCCAAACAAGCTATTTAGATTTGAATCACCATTACATCATGCCTGTAACATAAGCATTTTTTATCCATGTTGGGCAATTAGTCACTCCCTTACCAAACCTTCGTGCTAACCGTGAAACTAGAATTTGACTCGACGACCTTGATGAATGGCTGTTAGAGTGCCCATGTTGAACATAATTAGCCAAAGGTATTTAGATTTGATAGCATGCCTGTAACATAAATATTTTTGATCTACATTGGGCAGTAATCACAGCTACTCACCCCTTTTCTTTTCGATCAAATTTAACCTAATCCCCAAATTGATTTAGATATCATATGGAGCACAATAAACAGGGAATTCGACTAAAGCTAGAATCATCAAATTCGGAGTCCCTCAAATATAGCAACAACAGAGACTCACTTTTTTTTTTTTAAGGAATATGTAACGAGAGAGAAGTAGTAGTAGAATCACACCTAGAATCGAATCGAGAGAAACGCCCGAGCAGAGTAGCAGATATGCCGCCCTTTCTTCCTGATTTGTCCCCAATGGCAAGTGGTCCTCTCGTACTCAGAACAGTAAAGTAAACCCATCACAAAAATCATTAATGAATGGGCAAATGTGTGTGTGTGGTGGGTGTGAGAACACGTCTGCCCAATGGCAAGAGACGATCCATTCTTACAGTTGAAATTAAGTAAAAACTGTGCGGTCCGCATAAATCGTGTGAGCAGCCATTGTTGTTTGATTAACCTCTAATAAAACACATCTTCTAAGATAGTCTGTTATTTTTGGCTTGGTGCAGTTTGCAGTGGATTTGAGAAAATACTCGTAAATATTTTTATGTGATGTTTTTTTTTTTTTTTTAAGTATAATAAAAAAATAATAAATGTGAAAAAAGTTTGAATATTTATGTAGATATTTTTCATATTAATAAATGATTATTTTTCTAAAATAAAAATAAAAATATAAAAATGTGCTATTAACTAAAAAAATATTTAATATAAAAATAAAATTATGTGTAAATTAATTGCTAATAAGATAGTGCACTGCCATTTTGGGTGTAATAAAAAAATTTATACTCCCTAACGTGTATTCATTTTATTCCGGTATCAATTTTCAATTGTACTACTTATACCTAGGTTACAAATACTCTTACTAAGACGGAGACAATATTAATTATACTCTTTACTTCAAGACTTCAATATATCACTAACTTTATTAGTGTACATTTTTTATTATTATTATATTTTTAATTATTAATTAAATTTTTAAAAATAATTCTAATTAATATTTTTTATTTATTTTTACATTTTTAATAAAATATTCATTTGAAGTCTAAATAGGCTAAATATAACTAAAGGAGTATAATATATAAATCAGAGCACATGGTAATGATAATGATAGACTAATAAGTCCCATTATATATACACACACGTTTAAAAGAATGAATCTTAAATGCAAAAAGAGATTTTTGTGTCCAAAAAATGGCTAAAAGCTACTAATCTCTCCTACTAACTGAAAAAAAAAAAAATCAAAAAATATTGGAGCATCCTTCCTGTGTAGGAAAGGCTCCATTCAAAAATACCATCAATGCATGGTGTGTAAATTCTTACATTCACTGCTGTCCGTACTTTTTCTTATGAACCGGCACACCGGGTCCGTAGATTTGTCGACATCGGTCCTCGAATGACCTCACCAGCCGGGACACAACCTCCTTCAACGACACATTTACAATCTGCATATGCACAACACACATCGATTATTCTTTCTTTGAATCGCCACAAGTTAGTCGAAACTGACGGTATACTGATCATCAAAATAAGCACACCATGTTTATATGCAATAACCTAATATATGGATAAGACCGAATTTAAATTTAAAAATGAATATCTAAAATACCTCTAACATAAACTTATACACAAGATTTCTGTTCTAGTTTTAGAATTTGATTCCTACATAATTTCGATGTATGAGGTTCCTAGTTCTAAATGGAAAGTTAAGATTACCACAAAGGGCCAGCCAGCAGAGAAAGAATGTAATAACTAAAATCATACTTCAATAAAAAGATTAGACTTTACCAAAATGAAATTGAAATTCTTTCCTATACTTTCTAGGATTATCAAAGATTCATAAATCTTGCTGCACTGAACTATTTCCAAGATTCGTAGAACCTAAAACTGTGAAGAAATTCACCTGACAATATAGTGGCGACCGCAACTTAAAATCCACCAAGAAGTGGATCTCACAGCTCCCTGGAACAGGGCCGGGATGAAACTCCCAGACATTGTTCAAATGCCTAAAAAGGCTATTCTTAGACGAAGTTGTCTGCAATATTCCGCAAGGGATGACAACAATCAATAACTTGTATAAGGTAACTAATCGAAAACCAACTCAGGCAATCTCAACAATGTAAATATTCACCTTGATAGAGTTAGGCTTGTCAAGGTGAACTTGAGACATGTAGCTTTCGATAAAACACTTGTATCCAATTTGTAGCTCAGCATCAAAATTTCCATCAGGATGGCGGCGAATTATTTCTGAGCGCTGACACCATGGAAGGAAATCTTCATACAGGTCTACAGCAGCAACCACATCAAACACCTGCTTGGGTGAATACCTAAGTATCCAAAGATAAATCAGAAGGCATTGCATATGAACTAGAAATCAAATTTCCATGTTTGATTGAAGTTTGAACAAATAAATACTGTTTGTGTTTTTGGATCAATTAGCTTAACGTTAACAAACACTTTGAAGCCTCTGTTTGCCAACATCAAGCGACAACATACCATAATTGAAAAGTAATTATCAGCTTAAGTAATATACTTCCAAGTTCTAACCCTACGTCCAAATTGCATTAACCACGGCCGATCAAGTTAATAAGAAAGGTTTTCTCGAATGAAATTTGATTCACAATTTTTGGTAGCTCTCAAATATATCCAAAATTCGAATTGTTCTTCGTAGTCGTGAATATGATAATCCACTCCACCTTACACGTTTCAGGGCCTTTGGTCGTCAAAGTGACTAAGCCTTATGATCTACAGAACCTCAACCGGGTTGAATTTCAACCGTAAACTCATAAACACTGAAGCATAAACACAACATTCTCTAATTTCACCGAATATTGAATATAGCTTCGGAAGTAACCAATCACTACTAAAGCAAGAGCCAAAAAAGGCAACAATGGCGTAATCAAAGGCAAACATACCCGACGACTTGTCTCTCTTCATGTTTTCTTGATAACGTATTCAAGTCTCCGTCACCGCCGAATCCAAATATACCTCTTCTTTGAAAAACTGCGTAACCACCCCTCGCCGCGAATTCAGCACCCGACGGTTTGCAAATCCCGCCGAAACCGGCTGAAGAGAATGCTCGGTTCGAAGCAACGCTGCTCAGAGACCTGATCAGATTGTAATCGGAAGAGACTGGTGATTTGTTGTGGAGTAAATTTGGCCGGGACGCGATGCGAGGCAGTGCTTTCGATACGGATTTGAATGGCGGCATGGCTGCAGTAAAAGACGATACTTAGGTTTACTATTTGGTGGGGTAAAATTATATGGAAGAAATCTGGCCTATTTATAAGTCGAGACCGACCTAAGGAGTGATCTATTTTTTTATAAGGATTTAGAAAATCACAATTTTAGGAATTGATTTTGATAAATTTTTATAAATTTGATTTGATTGAAATTTTTATAGATTTATATATATTTCTTAGAATTATAGAATAATTATTTTTTTATTAAAATAAATTTATATTAAATACATAATTTTATAAATATCATATATTTATAATTAACTTGCTATATTTTTATAAAATAAAATAAATAATAATTATAATAATATAAAAGTATTGTAACATCTATATATATAATATTATTATATTGTATATTAATATTTTTAATTTAAAATTTTAGTATTATATTTTCATTCAATATATATAAAAATATATTTTTTTCAAAAAAACATTAATAATTCACTAATATATTTTAGTTTTATATTATTATTTGTATTAAGAATTATAATAATATTAATAAATATTATCATATTATTTCTCACTTGTATACAACAATAACATCACTAATAATAATAATAATTTTAAAAATCCATCACAATCTTAGTTTATCAATAGATATTTTATTTAATACAATTTTTTATAATTTTTCATCAAAATCTCAATAAAATTCGTAAATTTTTAAAGTTTATGAATTGTTGAATTAAAATACTTGTAGGGTGTGTTTGTTTGAAGGATTTTGGTGGATTTCCACTATTCATCCAATTTTTTTCCCCCCAAAACATCAAATCAAACACCTATTTTTCATTTTTTATATTATACTAAAAATCAATTTTACATTCAAAACATCACATCAAACCCTATTTATATCACATCATACAACTATTCAAATTCAAAATTTTTACTATTCAAATCCCAACTCAAAATTCAAACCCCCAAACAAACACACCCGTAAAAATATGAAATAAACACTTATTGATTTTAAAAGTATGGATTAAATACTTTCAAAAAAATTTAAAAATTTGAATTGAATATATCCGTATTTTAAAAATTCAATAAAATCTTATAGAGTCATAATTGAATATATCCCCCAAAGCCTCGAATACTTATGACTTACCAAATAGGTTTCAATCCATAGAAACTAACTCTCTCACAAACCTCAATTTACATATCTATATAACTTCCTTAAATAATCAATCTAATTAAAATTGTCTTAAGGAATTGGGCTTGGGTTTAAGTGCTAAAGGGATTGGCCGAATTCGGTGGGCGAGCCAAAGAGTTGGCCAACAATTTAGGGATGTTAAATGGAGCGGGTTAGCCCAGATCCGCCCGGGATCCGCTCTTAATGAGACGGATTCGGGTCTAAATAATATGTTTCGAGGCGGATTGTAGATTTAAAATTTTAAATCCGGTCGAGTTCGGGGTGAGTTACGGGTTTTACTAAAAACCTGCCCCAACCCGGACTCGGACTCGAATCCGAATATTTTTTAAAATTATTATAACTAATATATATATGTACATTTATATAATAAAAATATATTATTTATTTACTTAAATAATTTTAAATATAAAATTCAATTAGTCGGCTCCAAATATTTTTTTTAAATTATTATACCTAATATATGTATATTTATATAATAAAAATATATTATTTATTTATTTATCTTATTTTTATGGATCAATATTTGATTATTTTTAGATTTTTTTTTGCTTTTAATGCTATTTGTTTTAGTATTCGATTGTTAAAAAAATATTTATTATTATATATTTTTTAAAAAAACGGATTTGGCGGGTTGGTCCCGGACCCGCCCCACCCGGGGCGGGTCCGAGAGTCGGATGGAAGCGGGGCAGAACCGATCTCGGAGCCTAATATTTTATAGCGGGGCGGGTCTTGGGGCGTGCAGAACCTGTCCGAACTTGCCCCGTTGACATCCCTACCCAACATGTATAAAAAGAATATAAAGAAAATATTACTTAAATTACTTTAAGATTTGAGTTTGTTAAATAAGTGTTTTTGGATGAATTTGTTTTTTTGGTATAAAAAAGTTATATTGGTGGTATAAAATATACGTTTTTTCGTTCTACATAAAGTGTTCAATTTTATTTTATTTTATTTCTATTTCTCTCGTTCCCATATAATTTGTCATTTTTTTTTTTAAACATTATTATCATTTTAATGACATTTTAGTATTTATAATTTAATGTTTTATTAATCTTAATTAAATTATTTAGTTATCTTAATTTTAATATATAATTATATAATGATTATTTTTATTAATATATTTATTAATTATTTACTAATTATATTTTACTTAATTCAGTTTCTATTGTAATATTGACATTTTAACTGGAACAGAATGAGTAATATTTTTATATTAAATTATTTACTTTTTGAATGAATAAAATTAATATATTATATTAATACACTGTACAAAGTTTATAATATCGATTAAGAACTATACCAAGGGTGTGTTTGTTAGGGGATTTGGATGTTTTATTTAGATTTGAATAGTAAAATTTTAAAATTAGAATAGTTGTATCATGCGGTATATAAGTGTTGATATGATATTATATTTAATTCTTTAATATAATTTAAAATAAATATTTGATTTAGTTTTTGAAAGAAAAAAGTTATTTTATGAATAATAAAAATTTGAGGAAATAAATATGATAAAATAAATAAAAGCACAATGTAAATAAATCCTTAATAAAAATAAAGACTAGTAGTACTGTTTTTAATAAAAAAAAATAAATAGAAAGTGTAGTTAAAGGATAGGCTAAGCGAGATATGATAGGCGATTAGGCGCCATCAAAATTGTTAGTTATTTGATCCCTAAAATGGTGTAATGTTAACTTCCAAATTGACCCATGTTTGTCTGTCTATCTCCTCCTCGTAAAATAGTCAAAATAATCTTTGTAAAAATCTTTCCACTTATTCAATGAACAATTCCATGTCTGTGTCTGTGTTTTTTATTTTTTTAAAAAAAAAAAAAAAATTGGAGTGGGATTAATGCGGAGTGTGCCGTACAATGGAAAGTGGAAACGCGCTTATGTTATGCCCACAAGAGAAGGAAGAAAAAAAAAGGGGACACCTTTTTCACAGCTCAGATTCCCATTCTGTGTTATTGCCGAACAAAAGCATTTTTCTGCGACTCACATATACATACAGATAGATACATACACGCATTGGGTCGGGGTGGGGTGGGGTGGGGTGGGGTTAGGGGGGTGGGGATGCTGCCATTATGTCAATTGTCAAATTGTCATTGCTGCTGCTCCTGCACATGAAAAACCAACAAATATATACACCAACACGGGTCGATTCAGTCTCCAATTTTTATTGTATTCATTAATTTATTGGAATTGTTGGAGTCGCCGTCGTCGCCGTCGTTGTTTCTGCTGGTAAATATATATATATTTATATATATAATTTAGGTTTGTTGAAATACTCACCCCTAAAAAGGGCAGAAATTTTGGCCGGACAGGAGGACAGCTTCTTCAATTTTGCCCCACCATCTCACCCCCCAACCCCTTTGTTTTTGTTTTCTCGCTCTTCCAATTTCTCTCTCTTCGTAGAATCCGCAGTGGAATGCGCAATCATCGGGTTAATTGAAGCTCGGAATCCAGCGGCGCCGGGATCTGCGTTTCTTCGTGAACGCAACCCGGGGGAGTGTTTGGGCGATCATTGATTCCTGGTTAGTTGTTTTCTAATTCTGTAGTTTTGTTTGATTTGCTATTTTTCTGGGGAGAAGTTTAGGTGTTTTTGGGGACTAGGGTTATACTTTGATCGGCATTGTTTTTTATGCTTATATGATTCGATTTCGTGTGATTATTATTGCGGTGCAGTCGAACTTGCCATCAATCTGGACGATCTTTGTAAATTATTATATTTTCAATTAGAATTTTTGCTTACCTTTTTTGAGGAATCGCTGCAATCATAGTTCCTTTTATGGTTGATGATGATGGCTTGTAGATGGATTGCAACTTTTTAGTTAACTTTAATTTTGCGATGTTTGTAGGATATTTTGTCAATTGAATTCAGTGGAAGTGAAAGAGAAGAAGAGATTGAATTTTTGGAAAGTGTTGATTGAGAAGTGGAAAGGATAAGTAAACTTTGTCGTGGTTAGCTATGTTGCGTAAGAGTAGTGACCACCAAACTGTGCCGTTATCAGTTTTGTTGAAGAGGGAGTTGGCAAGTGAGAGGATCGAGAGGCCGGAGATTTCGCATGGTCAGGCAAGTCAGAGCAAGAAAGGCGAGGATTTTACATTCATCAAGACGGAATGTCAGCGTGTCTTGGGCGATGGAGTTGCCACATATTCTGTCTTCGCGGTATAATATCTGGTTCTTACATCAATTTGTTTTTCTCTTATTTATTTTATCGGTGGTTTGTCGGCATACTGTCTGAGCTGATGGGTAGTGATTGCTTAATGTTCAATGACTGAATTTCTTTCGTGTTACTTACGTTTCGTTTACTTGTAAGGAAGTGTCGCGTTGACTTACAAAAGACTGCTGAGCTTTATTAGATTTGTTTGCGGAATTTAGATTTTGATTGTCTTTTCTTCATTATTTTGAGGCTGACATTTATTCGTAGAGGTCAAGTTGACAAAATTTTGGGATTCGATTGTTTTAATCATGATCAAAGTGGATGAGATTCGATTTTAATGATCTCGACCCCTTCCGACAATGCTGGGGATAATTTGATTGGTTGACAGGTGCTATTATTGTTTTCACATTTTCTGTTTTTTGTTCTTACTTTTTATATTTTTTAAACTTTTCTTTTCAGTTATTTGATGGTCACAACGGATCTGCAGCCGCTCTATATTCCAAAGAGAATTTGTTAAACAGCGTCTTATCTGCGATTCCACCGGATCTAAACAGTGAAGAGTGGATCACAGCGTTGCCCAGAGCTCTGGTTGCTGGTTTCGTCAAAACTGATAAAGATTTCCAAGAAAGAGGTACAAATATTATTGAATATTTTCTAGGTCATTCGTTAAGTTCTTGAAACATTTTACTGAAAAAATAGATACGTCTTGGAATCAAAGATGTCGAGATATCTTCTGTGAATATATTAACATTTGTGGTGTAGATTGAGTTTTTTATATATTTTAAGAACAATTTACAATTAGAGTTATTATTAAGGTAAAAGTGCATAAATATTAATGGCTGATTGGTTGCTTTTTGGATTTATTGTATATGGTTGGTCTTGGCACTTGATCATTCTTTTGACTAGAATTCAAAGATTGGATATTATTGAAAAATAAAAGTACTCTTTTTGGGAATGTTTCTTTAATGAGTTTGATTACTGTGATAAATGATGTTTCCTTTTGGTGAACTAATCTGTAGATGCGGAAATCACCTGCATTTTTTAAGCTAAACCGATTTTCACTGATTAGTTAATGAAGCTCGTCTTTGTCATCATTACACATTCTTATCGTCTTTACATTTTTGGCTCTTATGTTTCAGCCCAAACTTCAGGAACGACTGTTACCTTTGTAATTCTTGAGGGATGGATCTTAACTGCTGCATCAGTTGGTGATTCTCGCGGCATACTTCAATCTGCTGAAGGAACGCTGCATTACCTGTCTGCAGATCATAGACTCGACTCCAACGAAGAAGAGTGAGCAATTCATTATTTTGCCAGATTTTTCTACACAATTGGTTCCTTTATAATTGCTTCTTAGTTCTCCAGTTATTGATTAACCAGGAGGGATCGAATAACTGCATGTGGAGGTGAAGTTGGTCGGCTTAACACCGGGGGTGGCACAGAGGTACTCTTCTTACAAGCAATTGTATTTTGTTTTGCAAAATGTATGAGTCTTTGATTCGGTGTATGGGTTGCACTTTGAATGAATTGTCAGATGCAAAAGTATGGAGGTCCCAAACTCGACTATTTTAGCTATGTGCTATTTTATGAAGAGTGCTGGTCACTAAAAAACCAATCATTAATTATGTTGAAATTTGGCGTGATTTTTGCACCGTGTTTGGCAGAGATTATTTAAAAAGTCTTATGAAGTTTTCAGATCTTTTAAATGCTTATAAGGTGGGGGTGCCTTATTTTAGAAATACAGGCAATTTGCTGGTTATGCTTTGGATAGGCTTAAGAGCTCACAAATTGTCGACAAATTTGAATCGTTTTTGCAATTTTGGGTACAATTTTCATATGAGAATGGTCTGACTCTTGCAGATTGGGCCATTGCGGTGTTGGCCTGGTGGTTTGTGCCTTTCTCGATCCATTGGCGACATGGATGTTGGAGAGTTCATTGTTCCCGTACCATATGTAAAACAAGTAAAGGTTTGTTTTTTTATCGTGGAAACTTCCCTGCTCTTGACTTTGCACAGTTGCATCTATTAAGAAACAACTAATTCTATGCGTTTCTTAAAATGTTGAACATACGATTCGATTGTAATGCTTTTCGAGTAGTTTCAAGATCGGCAACTCCTTGGTTCTAGAGATCACAGTTTTATGTAAAAAACTTTGTATCGGCAGCTATCATCGCGCGGTGGAAGGCTCATTATCTCGAGCGACGGTGTTTGGGATGCATTACCTGCGGAAGTAGCTTTTGAGTGCTGCAGAGGGATGCCGGCCGAAGCTGCTGCTTCGCAGATCGTCAAAGTATCCGTTGTTCAATCTGTTATTTTATTAGTCCATATATATTAAAAGCTAAGTCGATGCTGATTTTCATGGTATTGCAGGAAGCTGTACAGGTGAAAGGTCTACGGGACGATACGACCTGCATTGTTGTAGATATAACGCCTCCTGAAAAACCCGAGCTACCGAAACCACCTCCTAGAAAACCCGGGAAAGGGGTCTTTAAGGGTATCTTCCGGAAGAAAGCTTCCGAGTCGACCTCACAGCGGGGCAAGGAAGAGTTGCCTGAATCGAATGGTGTGGAAGATCTCTTCGAAGCAGGATCAGCTTCGCTCACAGAAAGGTCAGTTTGATTTCAATGCTTCTGAAATCTGAATCCAGTTTCTAGAAATATCGACTATGGAATTCCATGTTTTCGGAAAGTACTTGACTTATTTTAACCCCTGTTTATACTGTAGGTTGGAAACGAAGTACCCGGTATCCAACATGTTTAAGATGTTCATTTGTGCGATTTGCCAAGTTGAAATAAAACCTGGAGAAGGGATCTCGATACAAGCCGGGAAAAAGAATCCCCGAAAACTGCGGCCGTGGGAAGGCCCTTTCCTTTGTCCAAACTGCCAACGAAAGAAAGAAGCCATGGAAGGGAACTACCGATCTCCGGGAGGTTCGTATTTATTCTAACATCGCCATTCCCGGGAGGAAAAGTCAGTTCTTGATACCTGTTGTAATATTTTATAATCTTTTTTACAGCCGGAAGATGTAATGAAAGTGAATAGTCGAGCACAGCAAGATAGTTTCGGTTCATTCAAAGGCGTGTGCGCGCTGGCGAGATGTTGCAAAAGTGTCGACAACTGAAGACCTGAGAAGGACAAATCCCCAGCCGACGCTGTTACTGTAAGCCTCTCGACTGCTATTGTGAATACCTTTGACAAGCTACACAATATTTATATTTCTTCTGACGAATCGAAATGGAAGTTTGTTTTGATCGAAGAACTAGTAAGTCTTGTGTACAATCAATCGTCTTTGTAATATTATCGCGCACCAATTGTTTGTTCGTTTGTTCATTCGTCGTGTTCGACTAGGCTTCTTCTTCCGGGATCTCGAAAATTTGTAACTTACTGTGTTAGGACAGAGTAAAGTAGCCTGGCTTTTATCGATTTTCTTGAATTCTTTTCCAAATTTCGGAGCATTACATAATGAGACTTTTCCGAATCAATTTTGTCGTGAAAAAACACATTTTGAAGCACCGTCGTGGGTGTCTTCCAACACTGTTCTCCGCGGCTATGATCAGCCAACCCTTGTAATGAACACCTGAAAGTTATTACACAAAACCATTTCACAACAAATCGAAATCTTTCCAAAACCGAATCCAAAATTGAGGAATCCCGTTTGCTACCTTGAAGAAGGCGGGTCGAATCAGCTGGAAAACCAGGGCGTCGCCGTCTGCCAATTTGTGATCAACTGCAAACTTCTTCCAGCCGCCGCTGAGCCCATTTTTCCGAGCAAGATATACCACTGACCACTCGTCTCCTTGCTCGTCTGCCAGAGTGACCAAGCCGTCGTTCTTGGGGAGTATCTTCTTGCAGACATTCGAGGAAAGTCCCTACATGCGCACACAACAAATATTATTTTATCGACAGAAAGGAATTGAATTTTGCAACAAGAAGAATGGATGATGTTAACCGACCAGCCAAAACCCCCCGCTGACATGGGAGGGAAGCATCGATTTCACGAAGGTCGGGTGGCTCTGATCAGTCCCCGCCGTCAGCTCCGACTCTACTTTCTCGGCCTTCTCGACTGCGCGCTGCCGGGCTTCGTCCGATGCATAGACGAGGCTCGACGTATCCCTCATCGGTATTCTGAGGGACACAACAACACAATACAACGCAAAATAAGAATTGAATTCTCTCAAAGTTAGAAAAGAACAAAGGCTCTATAATGTAATATTGTCTCTGTCATGCAATGCAAGACATGAATTTTAATAAAAATAAATAATAATTATCACGGATTATTTTTATAGCAAAAAAAAATAAAAATAAAAGTGTAAGAAAATATCTTTTTTTATGACAATCCACAAAAAATGACCATAGATTGATTTGAAGCACCTTCTGGGCAGCTGCAGCTGAACTCGCTGGTAATATACTACAGCCTGCGATGTCTAGAGATTAATTAATGGCTTTATTATTATATTTGTAATGAATGAATAAGATTGAATTGAAGATACTTGATTAGTTGCAGATTTGTTGGTAAATCTCTGGGACCTTCTCACGGGGAGCATCACCTCTTTCCTCGCCGCGCGGGGCTTCGGCCCCCTCTTCATCTTTTCAAACAAAGGACAAAACGATTGATACGTGTATATATATATATATATATATATATAGAGAGAGAGAGAGAGAGAGGGAATGATTTGAAGTACCGGGGTGGATTTGGGAGAAGAGGAATCTCTGTCTCTGAGGGCTTGAGAGAGAAGAGGGAGATGAAGTTGTTCCATTCTCTTCCTGTTTTCTTCCAGCCTCTGCTGCCGTACAGCCTCGTATTTCTCCTTCGACATCACCGTTGTTGCCTCAACCAACTATTGATCCAGTCCAGACACGAAGAAGAAGAAGAAGAAAAGCTCAAGCTTGATTTTTTGAAATGGGAGGGTGGGTGGGTGGGTGTGCATAAATAAATTTGACCGTTGGAATGGAATCGCCACTTTCTCACACTACAGTCTACACCATTTCTAATTTATAAATAAGTACGTGGCACAAGAGTGATTGGGTTTTTGGGCCAAAATTAAAATTAATATTGTTTTGGTCTATGGCAGATTGGGTTTTCATTTTTGTCTACAGTATGTGTTTTTTTTTTCTCCAACATTTTTATCTACATTAAATAATTTCTATATATCTTATATTTTCAATATTATATTTATATACAAATATGTTAATAGTTATTTATACATTCAATTTATAAAAAAAATTTCTCAATTTATTTACTTATTATATTTATTAAATTTTGTATTCGGATCAAATAAAGATAAATTTGTTGTGTGTTTGTTTGGATAATTGAATTTTCAATTCACTATTCATCCCATTTTTTTTCTTTAAAAAATCAAATCAAATACCTATTTTTTATTTTTTATATTATACTAAAAATTAATTTTACATTCAACTATTTATATAATATCATACAATTATTCAAATTCAAAATTTTTACTATTCAAATCCCAATTCAAAATCCAAATCCCCAAACAAACACTTACAGGACTTGTTTTATTTATTCTATTTTACTTTTATACCGTGAGAATTGGCAGCCATTACACAGTGAACTTCATTTTCTTTTTCTTTCTTTTTTTTTTAAAATTATTTTATACAATTTTAAGTTGTATAATCTTTGACAAATATATATATATAAATATACCTTTATCTCCATATTTTTGTTGGATCCGTTTTTATAAGAGTAAAAAAAAATAAAAATTATAAAAAAATAAAATTAAAGGCATTCTAAATTAGAAACAATAGCAAAAGATTTAATAAAAAAGGAAGCATAGTAACATGATATACATTCCTATTCCTAGAACGACAGGGAAACTCTAATTAAAGAGCTAATTCAATCATGGTTCTTCAATTCGTTTGCAAAGAAACAGCCTTTTTATATTTACTATGAACATAGCAGAAATTCAAATCTATGCAAAATGATCCATCAGATCTTCTTGCAAGTCTTAACATATACACACATTTTCTCATATTAGTATCGAATCAAACCCAAACCTTTCAACCATGGCAGCATCTCCGACAATCCTTCCTTCAAGCTCCGAGGCTCGTAATCCAGCTCCGCCCTCGCCTTCTCGCAACTGTACGCCCATTGATGCCTCAGCACATTCACCATCTGTCGCAATAGGATATAATGAATGTAGCTAGCCAAGATTTCTAATCCGGTAATCATACTTGCGAATTAAAGACGGTTGCAACGAATAAGAGAGAGGCTAAAATATCATAGAGAAACTTTTCGATCAATCTTAACACACTTGAAAAATATGGAACTAAAAGTGTTCCTAAATATTGATCTAAGATTGTACCCGAATACAAGTGTACTCCATCATGTTACGAATCTGCTATTAGGGATACGTATGATTTATTTATTTATCTACAAACGGGAGTCCACCAACACACCACGTCACCAAACAAAGCCCTGATACCATATTAGATGATATAAATGACTGACTCACCTGAAAGCTTAAGCTATTAGGGATAAGCATAATTTATTTATCTACAAACGGGAGTCCACCAATATATACCACTCAACGTTGAATCGTTTTAAGTCACTCAAACAAAATTTATTGGGGAATTAACGAGCAAACGGATCTAGAATGGAGTACACGAATGCATGATATACGTGCAAAGCGATATAAAATCGAATAGTTCCATACCGGGGGGCTGATTAGCGGAAGCTTCCCTGTTATTTTGGAGACGAGAAGGCATATCCACGCGTAACCTTCCATAAGTAAAAATGGCATGCGAAATCGAGGTTTCGCAGTATGAGTAATGTCCGCGGCTATATTGAAAACATCACTGAAAGATGCATTCTCCCCTGTAAGAAGATATCGTTCGCCTGGCCGACCTTTCGCTATTGCTTCCACGTGCCCTTGTGCAACATCATCTACATGGCAAAATGAGAACCCCTTCTCTAACCCAATGTAAAATGGGAGGCGGCCATTGAAGCGTTCCACGAGCTGCAATTCGCGCAAGATTGACATAACAAACTAAGAAATGTAGGTTTCCGCAAACTTTATCTGTCAATCTTATCATTCTCAAGAATCATGATATTAACATCACCTATATATATTGGATTATTACTGAAATCGAACTCACATATATATAAACAAACTTGTTAAGATGTTTCTCGGAAACTCAAATTGATTAGAGTTCAAACTTCAAATCCATGGTTTTGTTTCTACCTCCTTCCTATCAATGATTTCGTTGAAAAAATATAGGGAATGCTCTATCGAAAATGACACGAAATCCTACTTAATTCACGATCATATGATTTCTAACCTAAGCATCATCTTCAACAAACATGCACAACTAGATTTAACTCCATTAATCAAAGCTACGAAAAGGGAGAAGTAAACAAGGATTTTTTACCAAATGTGCAACCACATTTGCGGTAGTGACTTTTCCAGGGCCATAGATAACTCCAGGATAAACCGGCACGATCGGAACTCCCTCGGCTGCAGCTTCCATGGCAATCTTATCTGCTATAGCTTTAGATTTCTCATATTCAGTACAGAAAAATTCGGCAGAATGCACCTGCAAACGATTAACATGATCACAACATACATTGTAGCAAATCAGTTTGAATTCAACTGGAAAATTGGCCGTATAGTTGGGAATACCTGAGTCTCATCCCCAATTTTTCCATCAGTAGATCCCAACGCGAAAAACGACGACGTATAGATGATCTTCTCGATTGTCTTGATCTCCTTGTACGCCTTCAACACATTCTTCAGTCCTCCGACGTTGACCTTACAAATTTCCCAATCAATAAACCCTAAGTACGTGCATTCGTATTAAATACTCAATTATCCTTAAATTTGAATCGAGATTGGGGAACAGAGACCTACCGTATTGAATTTCGAAGGATCAGGAATCCAAGGCTCGACTAGTGCGGCAGCGTGGATGACGACGTCGCAGCCGGAACAAGCTTCCAGGAGCGACGGATAGTCCGTGACATCTCCGTAAGCAAGCTGGAGACCACCGCCGTCGCTCGGCGGAGGCAAGGAGGAGATGTCGCTGGTTGGGCGGACAAAGGCTTTAACGGCGTGGCCTTGGGAGAGAAGCGCGCGGCAAAGGCTGCCGCCTAGAAATCCTGAAGCGCCTGTCACCAAAACTCGCTTCTTCATAGCTTCAAGACAAGGAAGCTAGCTCTGCGGCCCACCGGAAACCACCGCAGGAGTGGCTGCACCGCCGATGCGTACTTTCTTTTTTTATTTTTTTATTTGCCGTTTCGTCCTTCAAGTTTTGAGAAAATTCTTTTGAAGTCACATCTTATATATACACGGCAAGCGACGCCAATGTTGGGACTAGGGTGTAATTGGAAATACGACACATTTTGTATTTATGGTAAAGAAGTTGTTGTACACGTAGCTTCTATGTGTACGAGTTTTACGCAATTTGTTGGTCTCTTTGTACGACCTACATCAGTATAAATACACCTTAATTAATGAATGAGAAACATTAATGTGCTTGTGTTATTGCGTGGTTTGAATACATATTTTTACTATTTAAATTATTTTTTTTTTATTAAAAATATTATATCAATATATATTTATATTGCATCAAACAACTATTCAAATTTTATTTTTTATTATTCAAAAATACAAAACCAAAATCTCAAACCCACCTAGTTAGATTTTACAAAAATTTTACTATTCATCCAATTTTTTTTTAATTATCAAATAAAAAATATATTGTTCAATTTTTTTATATTATAATAAAAATTAATTTTAAATTCAAAATATCGTATCAATATTTATTTGTATCAAATCATACAACTATTCCAATTCAAAATTTTTACTATTCAAATTTCAACTCAAAATTTAAACCCTCAATCAAACAAAAATAGTAAACACAACTATTACGGCTTAATTTTAAAACCCTTTGCCCAACTATTGAAGGTATCGCGTTACCTCGTTGAAATAATTTCTCCGCAAAGGCTGTAATTTCAATTGCCGAATCTTGAGTTTGAACAGCGGGTGCTTGATACAAGCGATGTCATATTGAATTATGGCTTTATTTAGATAAAAGTATTTTCAGGTTTTTGAAATTTTGAAAGTTTAAAAAAAAAAAAATAATATTTGATTTGACACTTGATTTGATATTTTGTGAGGAAAAAATAAATTTGATGTGATATTTTTTTAAAAATGAATAGTGCTGAAAATTTGTTGGGTAAACAAAGTCATCGTATGTGTATATATTTATATTTTTTAATAATATTTATAAGAAATTATTTCACTAAAAAATACTAAATAAACATACCGAATATATCTAATATATTATATATATATATAAATTATATATTACAAATATCTTATATTATTTTAATTTAATTTATAGCAATAATAAAATAATATTTTTTACTTTTTTTTTTTATTATGTCAAATTTTATATTCTACGAAATGATATATATTGACTATATATGTTAATTAATGTATTTAAATTATCAAATTTAATATTTTTCTATCAAATATATTAAATCAGTAATCATCGTATTATATAATATTACAATTAAAAAATTGTCCAAAAAATACATTTCAACTCAAATACAATAATTTTCAATTTAAAAAAAAATCCAAATTTCTCGGTTTAAACGGAGTCAAGATGTGTTTATTTGAGAACATTTTAATAAAAATTGATTCGAATTTGATATTAAAATAATATTTGATGGAATATTTAGTAAAAAAAATATATATATTTTTAAAACGTGAAGTTCAAATAGTAAAATTAAAAGAAAAACACACAATATTTCTATTTCTTTATTTGGTAGAAAATTATATTCCCTCCGTCCCATTGAAAGGTTTGAAAGGTTACCGTTTTCTATTTTCTTCTGTCCCAAAACAAAATTACAATTTCCTAATTTAGTAATTTTACTATCTATCTAACATAATAAATACACTTTCAACTTACAATATATTATACAAATGTCATTACTTTTATATAACTTATGACTCCAAATATGAGCATATTCTTAGTTTGATAAAACAGTGTATTACTCGAATTTCTGTATAATAACCATCATAATAACCCGTTAATGGCATACATTATTGATATGTATCGCTTGACATGATCCAGATTTCGTTGTTGAGATTATTAACGATTTTTGCCATTTTTTAGCAATAGTTTGGTGCCAGAAAAGCTAAAGCACGCGCCACAAGCGATAGTCTCTTCCGCTCGCAAGCGCCCAGAATATCTACTGAAAAAGACTAAGTCACGAGAGGCAAGCGGTAGCTTCCACCTGACCGCTCGCTTACGGATGATAGGGGTAGTTAGATGCTGGCGGACACCATATTGTTGAAGGCAAGATTTCAGCGCCTTATTCATAAAGTGGGTGCCTTCATCGCTTATTATAGTTCTGGAGACCCAAACCTTGAGAATATGGTATATTTTAGGAAACGGATCACTGATCGAGCATCATTAGTGGTGAGCGCTTGCGCTTCAACCCATTTGCTTATGTAATCCACCGCCACCAGAATGTATAATTTCCCATTGGAAGACGGAAAGGAACCCATAAAGTCTATTCCCCATACATCAAATATGTCCACAAACAAGACTCCAGTTTGGGGCATCTCATAGATCCCAATCTTTGACACTTGTCGCAAGATTTGGCAAAGGCATCAACATCTTTCTGTAGGGTAGGCCAAAAGAAACCCAACTGCAAAACTTTGGCCGCTGTGCGCAGGCCAACGAAATGCCCTCCTACATGGACCCATGACATTCATTCGAGATCAGTGGGATCTCAGATTCCTCTACACAGAGACGGATTATCCCATCTGCGCCGATGTTGAACAAAAAAGGTTCATCCCAAAAATAGTCCTTTACCAAACTGAGCAATCTCTTCTTTTCCTTTTGTATGGTATGCGCTGACTGAAAACTGCATGTAGTTAAGAAATTGGCCAGGTCTGCAAACCATGGCTCATTCGCTTGCACCAGGAAAAGCTTCTCATCTGGTAATTGTTCGTTGATTCTTGGAGATATGTCCTCTTCTTGTTTTAACTACTGAAGTGATCTGCCACATGATTCTCTTTCCCCCTCTTGTCGCTGATTTCTATGTTAAATTCCTGGAGCAACAGTACCCATCTGATCAAGCGGGCCTTTGTCTCCTTCTTCTCCATCAAATACTTGATAGCTGCATGCTCAGTGTGAACAATGGTCTTGCTCCCGATAAGATATTGTCGAAATTTCTCGAAAGCGAAGACAATAGCTAGCAGCTCCTTCTCGGTTATAGTGTAATTCTTTTGAGCGGAATCCAGTGATTTGCTTGCATAATAAATGACGTTCAATTTTGATTCCACCCTTTGTCCTAGTACAGCGCCGACGGCATAGTCGCTTGCATCCGTCATCAGCTCAAATGGTTCACTCCACACTGGTGCTGAAATAATAGGAGCGGAGGTCAACTTCTCCTTCAGTATTCGGAAAGCCTCCTCACACTCGCTTGACTAGTGAAACTGAGAATCTTTGCACAACAGTGATGTAAGTGGTTGCTTGATTTGACTGAAGCCCTTGATGAAACGGCAGTAGAACCCCGCGTGTCAAAGGAAACTTCGCACTCCTTTCTCATTCGAGGGTGCTGGCATCTTTTCGATCACATTAACTTTTGATCTATCCGCCTCAATACCGGAAGATAAGATTTTATGGCCTAAGACAATTCCTTCATTTACCGTGAGATGACACTTCTCCCAATTCAACACGAGATCAGTCTCAATGCAGCGGAGAAGTACTTTTTCCCGGTTGTTCAGGCATCTGAAAAATGTCTTGCCATATACCGAGAAGTCATCCATAAATACTTCTATACAGGAGTCCAGGAGATCGCTGAAGATATGGTATATGTATCGCTGGAAGGTGGCCGGAGAATTGCAAAGCCCGAACAACATCCTTCTGTAAGTGAATGTAGTCTTCTCACAGTCCTCCGGTTTGATGGTAGCCTGAGTAGCCATCGAGGAAACAGTAGTATTCGTGACCTGCAAGCTTTTCAAGACATTGATCAAGGAAGAGAAGCGGAAAATGATCCTTCTTCGTGGCGGAATTCAATCGTCGGTAGTCGATGCAAACCCTCAAAAAATAATAATATTAAATATTAAATATTTTATATAAAAGTAAAAAAAATCAAACAAACTTCAAATGCTCATTAAAAAAAATCAAAAAAGTAAAAAAAAAATTAAATTCTCATTATGAAAAGTAAAAAAAATAAAATAAATATTCAACTTAAAATAATATATTTTATATATTTTTACGTAATTTCTTATACCACAAGTCACAAATTATTTCATGTAAAACCACTGGGCTAAATGAACTTGTCTATATCTAAAATATAATATTTGAATTAAAATAATTTATAAATTTAAATTTTATTTAAGAATACAATTTAATTGAATAAATATTATATACTCCCTCCGTCCTACACTGTAGATACAGAGACGTGTAATTAGTAGATAATTAAGAATATATTAATGAAAATAATTATTTTATAATATAAATAATTATAAATTAAGATTAAGATAACTAATTAGTTTAATTAAAATTTAAAAAAATAAAATTAAAAAGTTTAAAATGAGATTAAAGTGTGTAATCATTTTTCAAAAAACGAAAGTGACATGGAATGTGGAACGGACAGAAACGGCAACGTGGACATGGTATGTGGGACGGAGGGAGTAATTTTTTAAAGTTTAATTTGAAATTGAAATTTCGATTTGAATTTGAATTTAAATAAAATTGTTGTGAGAAAAAATAGAATATATTTATTAAGAATCAGTATAGAAAAAATATTGGTGATTTGTAGTTAAAACACAGATCCAACACACTCTTATTTAATAAATATTTTAATTAATATAAATAAAAATGAAATAAAATATCCATGTCTAACCTACCGGCTACCATACATATATAATCCTTTTAGTTTTAAAACAAATCCAATTTATTGAATATTATCCGTTATTGCCTTTTTTTTTTTTTTTTTTTTTTTTTTTTTAAGTTGCTATTTGAAAATGGGCATAAGTAAATCTCCCGTCGAACCTAATATCTGCAAATCAGACCCTTATTGTTATTACTCTCTCCGTCCCAATACAATAGTCATGTTTAACATTTTTTTCTGTCCTAAAACAATAGTCTTATTTCCATAAATAATATCACTGTAAAACTACCTTTATATTAATACACTCATAAGGCAAAAAAAGTCTACGTCAAATACAACCCAAATTATAGTTTTGGGTCAGAAGGAGTATTATAGAGCTTGAATCTAAAATACTTTGAATTTATTTTATTGTAATTTAAAATAAAATATTGATTTATTTTTATTCTAATATTATATCTATAAGAAGAATAAATAATAGTAGTAGTATATTAGAAGAAAAAATAATAGTAGTATATTTTTATTAATATTCATGCAAAGTAAATATTCAATCCCACTCCATTATAATTTTTTGAATTTTTGCAGTAAGTTAAAAAGTAATGCATTAATATTTTATTAATGAGTAATTAATGAGTAAAAATAGGTAAAATAATTGACAATTATAATTCTTATTTTTTTATTTGATGTATAAATAAATTATACTAGAATAATATATTTGTAATTTAAATAAAAATAAAACAGATGAAAATAATAAAAATAATACGATGAACGAGCACATAATACATTATTTCATCTCATAAAATATCACTATTTAAATAAAAAAACTCAAAATTAACTTCCCTATTTCAAACTAATTTCAACCCACACCCAACCAAACTCTACATTTTCAAAACTGCCTATACGGATAAGCTACATGTTGCAGTCTCCATTTTTGTTTTTCTTTAAACCTTGGAATATAGAGGTATGGGGTATCAAAATTGATTCTTTATCTAAAGGCAAAGATATAAACAACAGCCAGCCATATTTGGTCCAACAACTTGGTAAACATAAAAGAAAGAAATCCACAAAATTACCTCAAATTCAGGCTGCATATGAACAAGAAGACTGCTGTAGTAAAGTCGGCGCGGCACAGCAATTCTGCCGAGGCTACCGGCAATTTTATTTCGGCCCTTTTTTCCTGTATAATCTGGGGTATAATATCTGTCTTATAGAACAAATTGCACGTTAATCTACACAAAAATGGGTAATTCTGCATAGTTTTATCCGAGTGGAAGATCATGTAATATTAACAGTAAAACAGAGCTTACACCGGTGGCACCTGAACGCGAGCATCGGATACAAAAATTGCTATATTTTCATATTTTACGTGCTCCATTAATGTGCTCCATTAATTAACTGAGCTCAAGATATGTACACCTTTGGGTCCTTAAAAATTCCTTACAAGATCCTAGCAGGTGTTCGAGTAAAAGGTTCCTATTTTCTGAAAGTAGAATGCTAGTTTCATGAACCAATGAGTGAAGTGTACGCGCATCAAACCGGCTAGCATTCGCAAAGAAAAAATTTGACCAAGACTTTCGGGAAAATAACTGAGTATCAGGAGATGCAAAGCTAATGATGTAAGAGAGAGCAGCAGCATAGTCACCGTTCTGTAGCTTCACGGCGACCATTTCTCTGGTAAGCAGCAGAGGAGGATCCCGCTCGGTTTTGATCAAATGTTTCCATGTCATTTCCAGTAGCGCTTCCTGGAACGAATAAATTGATTTTGATTATGTGACCACAAATAGAAAACAACTGACAAACTTTTAGAGATAAAGAATCATAATTTATTTTTTTTACACTGTTTAATTTATACCTTTCAAGATTACATTATTTACACATGCCACAATCATTAACATATTCAATTTTTTCCAATTTTTCTCACTTCATTAGTTCATTTATATACTTTTTAAAATACCGACCAATATAATAGTATATGCATTAAAACCTAAGTTCAGCTAAAATGAACATTCAAATGGCGGACTGAGGGAGTTTAAGCCAATGGCCGAAAACATTCAATCCATTGGTGGAAGGAGTGTTCACCCATGGCCGAAATATTTTAGGGAAACAAAATTGTAAAACAGGACTACACCAGAATTCGAGATGCAAATTCAATTATAAAAGTACCTTTCCGGCGCGCTGGGCATCCAGCAATAGCCGAAGATGGCGTTTTGCATTGAAGTGGTGACCATAGTGTAGCATTCGTTCATATACAAATTCAAGATCATCCCACTTTTGCTCTTCAGCACACACATCCAACATTGTGTTGAATGTGTAAATATCAGGAATAACCCTCAGTTTATAATCTTCATTTTGACCTATAAAACCGGCATTTTCCAATAGTGTCATAAATAGCTGCTTCGCTTCTTCAAACATCTTGTGATTGATGAAAGCCTTCAGCATGATGTTATATGTTACTAAATTAGGTGAGCAGAACGTCTTCATGTGATTAAAGATATACGCCCCACTTTTAATATCGCCTGAGTCCAGACAGGCTTGAATCAAACCAGTGTAAGTCACTACAAGCGGTTTACTTGCGACTTTGCATATCTTCTGAATCTGCAATATAAAGGGCTTTTAAATATAAATATATAAATAATTAAAAATTGAAAATGAGTGAAAGCCAATCCCGACAATGCAAAATAGCACCAGCAAATGCTAATTCAGTGTAGTTCTATAGAACATTCAGTTTCATTATATTGCAGTCATAAAACAAGTATATATACCAAAAACATCTATGAATATTTAGATTTAAAATGGACAGGATCACCATCTGACATATGATCAACATATGGATATTAGATTTTCGTTGGTGGTAATCTTGTATCATAAACAAGAAGCAAACCATAGTCACTAGAGCTAGTGTTGAAGCTAAGTATCGAGGTAGAGCTTTAGCAACCTGTAAGTTTATTAGGAACTTTGTTTCTAATAATTAAGAACTATACTTCTAATACAATATTCCACGAGAGCAAAGAACATATTCAAATTGGCTTCCGATTCATTCAAGAAGAAAGGTGTTATATAGGTGTATTACTAATAGTTATGTATCTCCAGCAATGAGTTTGCCGACATCGCTATTTCTTAAAAGTCACCAAATAAAATATCTATGTGACAAGCTTGGTGCTTACGACTTATATCATATAATTGTTGTGATATATTGGCTAAAGACATGCCTAAGACATGTATATTAGGTTTGTATATGTTCGGTTATGATAATTAATATATATATATATATGAATGTTCTATTTCACAAATAATAATACACAACACCGACGCATAGCCAAATACTACCTAAGGGAATAATCACTACCATCAACTAACTTTGGTAGGCAAAAGCAAGTGCTAAAATGCTAAAATAAAAGAAGCTTAGCAACAAAAACATAGAGAAGTATATAAAATACGAACTTGTTCAAGTGCATCATGGCATCTTCCTGCGCTACAAAGGCAGCGAGCAAGGTCATAGTATAGTGCAGCATTGCCAACTATTCCTCTTCTCTCCATTTGTTCAATCGCCATTATGGCCTCGTCAGTTTTGCCTTCCTTCCAAAGTGTATTTACAAGAACTGCATACATGAAAATGTTTTAACGAGGGGATGATGCACAGTTTTTTAGATTGAATAAATTATGCATTAACTTACCTCTATAGATTAAAGCATTTGGTGGATGTGATTTCTGAACTTTCCGGAAGAAATCGTGAACTAAGTTATACTTCCCACATGCCAACATCACCTGCCCATTGCCGAAGAAACATTTTGCTAACTTGCTAGCTCTTTGTTGGAAAGAAGAAAAAGAAAAAGAAAAAGAAAAAAAAAAGGAATGCTATTCTTGAGTTTAACTCGAAAGTTGAGACACAGATACACTTCATCAACCTATGTGTCTTACACATATGAGATTATCCACACTAGAACATTTCAAACACAACCAAAAATCTCAAATTAGGGCTATATTGTTAAGCCACAGAAATTGAAGTTTCTGCATGTGTGTTTTAAAAAATCTCACACATTATTTTGGCTGATTTTGAGTTGCAAGGAAGCACATTATATTCTTTATTATACAGTATACCAAACAATGAACCATGAGACGGGGGGAAAAGAATTACATCAATCAAGCTACAAGTAAAAGCAAGCATACAAGACTACCTCCATAACTAGGCCGTAAGTGGTGCATGAAGGTTGTTGACCCTGTTCGCTTAGCTGCTGCAATACCCAGAAAGCTCCTTCCCATTTCTTGCACTGAACACAAGCATTAAGGACCTGGATAAATATTATTAGAAAAGTTAATCTTAGCAATGGCAAAATAAAGGAATAGCCACCTAACAAAGAAATTAAATTTCCCTCCATCAATTGAAATGAGTTAAAACATTTTAACATTTTTACCAACTCCTATGATTGAAAATGGGGAGGCTAGAAAATTTTATTTCCATTTTTACACCAAGTACTATGGCTTTCTATTATTCGTGATCCATGAAGCATATGATAGCATTGTACCAATCTATGCAGCCTTTGAAAATTTGAAGGTACATGCTTTCACAAATTAACAAAAAATGTGAGGAATTGGTAATCAATATTAACATATTTTACAAGCCAGCATCATTAATAGCACAACTTTCAATTTAGGACCTCCTAGCTATATAATGACACTCTTCATAAGAATGAAGGAAAAGATGGAAGCTGGAAGATGCTACATACAGCATTGTACACTATACCATCCGGTTCCAAACGTGGATCCCACTTCCCAATTAAATCAGTTTTGAACTTCTTTTTGGGAGGAGATCTCATGGTATCAATCACATCAAATAGTTCTTTCATACGACCAGCTTGTCCAAGAGTAACAGCAATACAATGATAAGCCACCATGTCAGGGTAGGAAGCCAATTGCTCCTGTAAAAAGTGATAAGATATACCCAAAAGGGAAACAATATGTGATTGTCAGTCTTGATTAGGGATGCAAAACTGGAGCTAAAAATATAGTCACCTGCATTCTCCGAAACAGATTGAGAGCCTCTACTGGTCTTCTTGCTTTTCCAAGAGCATCCAGTGCAGCAGTGTAAATATGTCTGAGAAACATGACCAATGAATAAGAAAAACCACTAACACACTAGATATTAAATAAGTACTACTTCGGGCAAATATCGAGAAAAGACTTAATGCAACACCAAAGCTTTGTAACAGACAACTAGAAGTAAACCATATATTGTTAAATCCAAACAAATCCACAGGAATCCAGTAGTACTTCCAAAGCACAATTTTCTCATGCAATGTAACATAAGAAAGCAACTAAATTACCCTTCTTTTACTTTTGGGGTTTACCATAGTTTGCATGATAAGACCATTCACGTGTAGCTTACCTATAGAAGTGTACAAGCAACTTCAAAACAATGCTACTCCACTAAGCATTTTTATTTGTAATCAAATTTTTGACGCAAGAGTAATCCCCAATTGAGAAATTTAAGAACAATCATGTAAGAATAAAGAAATTACTAGTATGTCTCTATATGAACCACAACTTTGTTTCTCCTTAAAGGCGATCAAGTGTACAATAGCAAAACATGCAAGTAGTTGTCTGTTGCAGACCATGTATCTGTTAAGCTAATGAATTGATATGGTTTCAAATACATTTATGCATCCCATAACTTTTCTAGCCAACTTCTTATAAGCTTCTACCATGGGTGTTTGCAGAACACTTTGTCAATTCATCATCTAAGCCCTTATTCCACCATGTAGAATCACTTTTAAGAATTAACTGCTGTCACTCAGTTAGATCAAGGCACCTATTCATCTAAACTTATAAAAATACATTTAAAGTGAAACAAATCAAGCTCAGAAAATAGAGTCATATGTGAACAAAGTGGACAGTGGTTTGAAAAGTTAGAAGTTGTTAAGTGATCAGGGATTGGACCCTGGGTAACAATAAAGTACCGTGGCTTGAGAGATTTGTAGCGCTCCCGGGACTGCATCCATTCAATGACTTGGAGGACCCGCCTCCAGTTTCCCAACTTACCCAATATCTGCACGACCCTCATAATAGAATAATCTGAGTATCTTATTTGAGCACTCCGCATCATTTTAGTGAACTTCCATTCAGGCATGTCGACATCTGCACCATTCAAACTGCAGAAGCAAATTGCAATACTACAAGTAAGAAAATGCCAACAACCTAAACCAGTTGTGAGCCGCAACGATTTGTAAATAACATAGTATATCAGACAAACATTATAAGTTGGCTTTACAAGATGGTATAACTGATTCTGTAATGCAGATAACTAAATTTTAAATCGAAAATAACTTCTTACCTTGTCATTAGCAAAGTTAGCTTTTTCAGATAGTGTTCATTCCAGCTATTAACCATAATGAATTAAGATGCTTTTTTTGATCATTAGAGAACTGGTTCGATTTAAACTAGATAAAATCATCACCGTATATCAGAGAACCTACAGACAATATCATTATCATGCTTGTGGAACTGATACGTGATCTTAGGTTCATTATTCAAGCATTGGTGCACTCAATCCCAACGATGTGTTTAATTGGAAACAAAGGGAAAATGGAAACCAAACTCCAAACACATAATTTCTAAATATTGCAAAATTTTAAATAGCCATCAGCCTCAGGCAAGAACAGTAAAGAAGTAATCGATAAATAAACGTAAGTACTCACCACTTTGCAAGCTTCTGGATTCTTTCTTCCATGTCTACCCTAGAAATTCTTGGCTTGCCCATCAGACCATCTTCAGTATATAGTGGTTTGAATGCTGCTCTTTCCACATCAATAATTTCACTTCGGCTGTTAACCTTGGAAGCTTTGATGTGCCTCTTAACCTTTTCCAACTCAATTCCCTCGCCAAACCCTTCATTTCTTGAATTTTCTTGAACCAATTCATGTTTCTCACTGAAACCTTTCTTTTCCAACGTTTTTTTAACTGCTGTCGTCACGTCTCTTGCCTTCCGTTCTTCCTGAACAACTTTTTTCGCTATGTTTTTCCTTTTCCTATGACTAACATTATAACGATTATCATTATCATTATCATTACTACCCCTGTCGAGCTTGACAGATTCCAAGGCCTTCAAATACTCATCGAAGGACGGCTTGAACTTAAACTCCTCCTCAAGGACGCAATCACTCAAAGCGCTTCGCACAACAATTCGGCTCGGCCTTTTCCTCCTCGAATCGAATACAACTACCGGCTTCCGCAAAAACGGAGATCCGCGGAAGGATAAAGAATGCGGAGTGCTGTTTAGCAACGGTATAGCTTCCATCGACTGGATAGGGACGCAAGACAATCCAAGATACGTACCCCAAAAATGAGATAAAAGTAGAGAGGGTTTGGTACTTCGGCAGAAGAACAAGTAGTCGCGTTTCTGATTTTAAAGTTGCTTTCTTGGACGAAGTATAGCAATTGAATATGATTAAGTAGCCTATTCGTATTTAATTTTAATATTTTAAGGGTGTGGTTATAATGGTTGGGTTTTTTAAAGTAAAACTTTAAGGTGCGTTGGGTTATAATTTTTGGATTTAATTTTTTAATAGTAAAATGTTGAAAAGTCAACAATGATCGAGTCTCAGTTAATCCCATATCGGTTGTGAATTGGGGCAGGAGTAGGATTTTTCCTATAAATTAATCCCTCACCCCATTGTTGAAGATCATCCCACAACACAATTTCATATTCTAATTATTTTGCGATTATTTATTGTGCTTTAATTTTGTCAGAGAAATTCTGTCAAAAAATTATAAAAAGTCTAAGGAAATTGGATTTTAAGTGAGCATCGTGTTTTCTGGAGCATCAAAGCTCTACATGAAGACGAAGTTATATCGCTTCCAGTATTTGTCAGGTACCACCATGAACGAACACATAACTAGATTTGATTCTCTAGTTACTGATTTGCTGAATTTGGATGAAAAGATAAATGATATTGATAAAGCGCTGATGAATATGAACATATAATTGTTAGTATGCTGACTGGGAAAGAAACAAGTTCCTTTAAAGAAGTTACTACTGCTTTATATTCTAACGAGATCAGGAAAAATGATAAGTTAGAACATAGGAGTTCGACTGGTGAAGCCCACTATGCCCGGGGTCGTAACAAAAAATACAAGCCAATGTGAAGAGGCATATCCCAGTCAAGAGGCAGAGTAGCAAAAGACTGTCCAAAGCTACAAAAGAAAAAGGGGAAAGCAGGAGCTGAAGCATGTGTTGCTAATAATAGCCGGACATGTGGTACAATTAGATTATTCATTAGCCTGTGCCTCATCGGTGACCTGCAGAGACGACTGGTTGCTGGACTCAAGATGTTCATTCCACGTGTGTTCCAGGAATGAGTGGTTTGTCAATTTTGAAAATATTGACGGCGGAGTTGTCTATCTAACTGACAACCAACCTTGCCAGATAACTGGAGTTGGTTCAGTCTATCTGAAGAACCACGATGGAACAATTGAAATGCTGACAGAGGTTCGGTACATACCAAAATTCGCCAAAAACCTCATTTCAGTGGAAGTTTTGGAATCTAAAGGTCATTCTATCAGCATTCAGAATGAGATTCTTAAAGTGATCTCAGGAGCACTTGTCGTCATGAAAGGTAAAAGAAAAAATAACGATGAGATGACCAAGCTCTGGCATATGAGACTTGGGCATGCAGGTGAAAAGTCCTTGCAGACTCTGGCAAAGTAGGGATTATTAAAGGGTACAAAGACTTGCAAACTTGATTTTTGCAAGCACTGTGTTCTGGGAAAGCAAACGCGGGTGAAGTTTGGAACAACAATCCATAACACTAAAGGCATTATGGATTACATTCACTCAGACGTGTGGGGACTAACCAAAACAGTTTCTTTGAGAGGAAACTATTATTTTATAACGTTTGTTGATGATTTTTCCAGGAGAATATGGGTATATCCAATGCGAACTAAAGACGAAGCTTTCAGCAAATTCCTCGATTGGAAGAGAACGATGGAGAACCAGACCGGGAGGAAGATTAAAGTGCTTCGATCTGACAATGGTACGGAATATCGAAATGACCCTTTTTTCGATATCTGCAAGAAAGAAGGCATCTCCCGACATTTCACAGTATGGAACATGCTACAACAAAATGGGGTGGCCGAACGCATGGACCGAACCTTGCTGGAGAAAGTTCGGTGTATGATGTCTAATGCTAATTTGGGCAAACAATTATGGGCTGAAGCGGTCATATATGCAAGCCATCTGATCAATCAACTACCATCAGCTGCAATTAAAGGCAAAACACCTTTGGAGGTATGGTTTGGCAAACCTGCAAATGATTATGATTCTTTACGTGTGTTTGGATCTATTGCATATTATCATGTAAAAGAATCAAAGCTAGATCCAAGGGCGAGAAAAGCAATCTTCATAGGGATATTATTTGGAGTAAAAGGATATCGCTTATGGTGCCCAGAGATGAAAAAGATGATCTTTAGCAGGGATGTTACTTTCAACGAATTAGAGATGTTGAAGAAAGTAACCAAGCAACAGACAGAGAATACCCCCAGCAGGTAGAGTGTTCTTCCAAGGAGGTGGAGTTCCAGACATCTATGACTAAACTTGTAGATGATCAACCAACCGACGATGATGGTTCTTGTACCGAAGAAGATCCCGGAGAAATAGAGGTTTTAACCCAAGAACCTTAACAGCAACAAGATTTACCAATTGCAGTTAAGAGGCCAAGAAGAGAAATTCAGAAACCTGCTCGATTCCAAAGTATGGTGGCCTATGCACTTCCTGTTATTGAAGAAGGTATACCACAAACTTTTCTTGATGCAGTGCATTGTTCTGAAAAAGAAAAGTGGAAGAAAGCCATGGACGAGAAAATGCATTCCCTTGAAGCAAATCACACATGGAAGCTAGCTGAGCTACCGAAGGGAAAGAAGGCAATTGGTTGCAAGTGGGTCTATACTCAGAAAGAAGGATTTCCCAATTGTAATGACGTCCGCTACAAAACAAGATTGGTAGCCAAAGGCTATGCTCAAAAGAAAGGAATTGATTACAATGAGGTATTTTCTCTTGTTTTAAAACATTCATTTATTCGTATTTTGTTAGCCTTGGTAGCGCAGTACGATTTGGAACTAGTTCCAATGGATGTAAAGACGGCATTCTTACACGGTGATTTGGAGGAGGAAATCTACATGACTCAACTGGAGGGATTTAAAGTTGCTGGGAAAGAAGATTGTGTATGTAAGTTGAACAAATTGTTGTATGGCTTGAAACAATCTCCAAGACAGTGGTACAGACGATTTGATCAATTCATGACCAGCCAGAAGTACACCATGAGCAGTTTCGATCACTGTGTATATTTTTGTATGCGACCTGATGGATCGTTTATTTATCTTCTTCTCTATGTAGATGACATATTAATTGTTTCGAAAGATAGAAGAGAGAGAAGCAGATTGAAGTTCCAACTCAGCAAGGAGTTCGAAATGAAAGATCTCGGTGAAGCAAAGAAGATTCTCGGCATAGAAATAACGAGAGACAGAAAGAGAGGCACATTTTGCTTGACCCAGAAGCAATATTTGAAGAAAGTACTAGAGCGATTTGGCAAGACTGACAAAGCCAAACCTGTAAGTACACCACTTGCCTCTCATTTCAAACTTAGTGCTTCACAGTGTCCAAAAACGAAAGAGGAACGTGATTACATGTCAAAGGTTCCTTATTCAAATACGGTTGGTAGCTTGATGTATGCGATGGTGTGTACGAGGCCTGACATTTCACATGCAGTTGGGATTGTGAGCAGGTATATGCATGATCCAGGCAAAGAACATTGACAAGCCGTGAAATGGATTCTAAGGTATATCTTGAAAACCTTAGATTTTGGATTGATGTTTCAAAGAAATATGATACTGGTCAACATATAGTTGGGTAATGCGATTCAGACTATGTAGGAGATTTGGATAAACGACGATCAACTACTGGTTATGTGTTTACTCTTGCAAACGCACCAGTTAGTTGGAAGTCGACCTTACAGTCTACCGTTGCTCTGTCAACAACAGATGCTGAATACATGGTCATCACTGAGGCTGTTAAGGAGGCAATCTGGTTACAAGGATTACTGGATGACTTGGGAGTCTGTCAAAAACATGTTACAGTGTTTTGTGATAGCCAAAGTGCTATTCACTTAGCAAAGAACCAAGTATATCATGCGAAAACAAAGCATATTGATGTACGGTACCATTTTGTGCGGGAAATAATTGAAGAAGGTGAAGTCAGCGTGCAAAAGATTAAGACCACTGAGAATCCTGCAGATATGTTGACAAAAGGTGTAACGTGTATCAAGTTTGAACATTGTTTGAACTTGATAAATGTTATAAGAGTATGATGTTGGCGTTGAAAAGCGCATTTGGGGGCCCTGCCAAACTTTACTACGGGAGAGTTTTGGATAAGATACTTTGGATGGGATTTGAAGGTCGCAAAGGTGGAAATTTGTTGAAAAGTCAACAATTGCTGGCTCCCAACTAATCCCACATCGGTTGTGAGTTTGGGTAGGAGTAGGATTTTTCCTATAAATTGATCCCACACGCCATTGTTGAAGATCATCCCACAGCACAATTCCCTATTCTAATTGTTTTGTATTTCTTATCTTCTCTCATAATATAAGTTTGGTTGTGGTCCGAGGACGTAGGCAAAATTTTGCCGAATCTCGTTAAATTTGGTGTTGGTTATTTTGCTCTAGTGTGTTGGTTATTTTGCGGTTATTTATTTTGCTTTAATTTTGCTAGAGAAATTCTGTCAAAAATATTATAAAAAGTCTAAGGAAATTGGGTTTTAAGTGAGTCTCGTGTCTCCTCAAATTACCTGGGAATTTTCTTTGGTATTAATTGAGTACGATATTCCGCCGATTGTGTGGGGCTAACCCATTTTATGCAACATAAAACATTTAATTTGAATAATTATTTGATGTGATATAAAAAAAAATTTATGTAATATTTTGAATGCAAAATAAATTTGTACTATAATATAAAAAAAATAATAATTATTTGATATGATATTTTTAGTGGGAAAAAAGAATTTGAATACTATTAAAAACCATAAAACCCATAAAGAACACAACCGGTTTTTTAAAGTAGATTTATAATTATCCAAAAATATATATTTTTTTAAAAAAATATAATATATTAGATACATTTATTGTTTTTTTTATCTTACTTATTTAATTATTTGTATTTCATATAAAAAAAAAGTACTTTTGATCAATATCACTAAACAAATAAACTTTAAATATTTAATAATTATTTAATAGGATTTAAATAAATATAACATTGTAATTATTTAAGTTTATTGTTAATATTTTTTTAATTAAATAATACTTTTTAAACAAATATTAAAGTTGATTGGCTTTTCAATTTCTATTGATACTATGCTTTTAATTTACTCTCATCATCTCAAAATTATAGTATGAGTTGTATAGATTTTAAGGAATATTGATATTATATTGGGAGTAGGTAAAAAGTACGAGTAAAAATTTATTTTGTCCTTGTGAGTGTATTAGGATAAAAAGTAGTGTCAATTGTGTAATAATAATAAAAAAGTAATGGTAGTTTTACAGTAATATGATTATTTATGGAAATGAGACTATTGTTTTTGGAACGGACAAAAATGGTAAACAAAACTATTGTATTGGGACGGAGAAAATATTTTTTTTATTAAATATTACATCATATAAACTAGAATTGGCAAAACTTAACAACAATCAAACACAAATCCAATATGAAGGAATTGAATTTGGGTCAAAAATTTTAACTTGGAATATGTACACTGATCGACACGAACACGACACGATAATAAATTAATCGAATTAAGGTTGAGGCTCTTAACTTGAATCCGACACAACACTATATTTTATTATATATAATTTCATAATTAACTCATATATTAATTTAAATTAAATTCAATTTTTGAATAATATAATTTAATTCATTTATATACATTACACTAAAGTCAACCAAAACTAGTATAACACGACAAAAAAAAAAATTAGTTTTAAAAGAAAATTTCGACTTAATTATATATACGAATTAACACAAATTAATACAAACTCAACACGATAATAAATAAATTAATACGAAACCAATATAATAATAAATGAATCAGATTAAAATTAAATTATTTAACTCATTTAAAATATTCAATCACAATAGACTCAACATCAGCTCTAACAAAAACTTACCCAAAATTTATTTAAATTTTTATTTTTATCTACTTTTTAATAAATAAAGGGTCTAAGTAGTATATATTTTTAAATTTTGTAATTTAATATATATTATATCATAAAAAATTACTACCTCTGTCCCACACATTGTATATGTTACACTATAGATACGGTATTTTAGAAGGGATGTAGTTAATAGATAATTAAGAATGTATCAATGAAAATAATTATCCGATAATATAAATAATTATAAATTAAGATTAAAATAACTAATTAATTTAATTAAAATTTTACAAAAATAAAATTAAAAAGTTTAAAATAAGAATAAAATGTGTAATTATTTTTAAAAAATGGAAAATGACATGTATGAGGGACGAAAAAAACGGCACGTGAACATGGGACGGAGGAAGTATTAATTAAATAAATCAATTTCAATTAAAAAAAAAAAATGCTAACCAAACGCACTCTTACTTATCCACATGACCGCATCCTCCTAAAAACGATCATCTCTCACCGCTCCCACTACGCCTCTCACATTCCGCCATGGCTACCACTGACCTCGACTTTGAGCTCCTCCCCTACCTCCGAGTCTACAAATCAGGCACAATCCAACGTCTTGCCGGAACCGACTCCGATTCCGTCCCTCCGGCCACCGATTCTCACACCGGCGTCCTGTCCAAAGACCTGCTCGCCATAATTCCAGGAACAGAAGTCTACGTACGAATCTACCTCCCCAACCTCGCCGCCGCCGACGGTCGCAAGCTTCCTCTCCTCGTCTACTTCCATGGAGGCTTCTTCATTCTGCACTCGCCGTCTTCGCGCCTCTACCACGACTACCTCAACGCTCTCGCGGCGGAGTCCGGCGCGATTGTAGTTTCCGTACACTACCGCCGCCCGCCGGAGCATCCCCTTCCCGTCGGTTATCAGGACTCCTGGGACGCGCTCCGGTGGGTAGCCGCCCACCGCGGCGGGGACGGCGCAGAGCAAATTCTAAATAACCAGGCCGACTTCCGGCGAGTGTTTCTCGTCGGCGACTGCGCCGGCGGGAACATTGTGCACAACCTTGCGGTGACTGCCGGAAATACGGACGCCGGGCTGGACATGGAGATCCAGGGAATCGTGCTGGTGGATCCGTATTTTAATGGGTCGGATTGGGTCGGGTCATGTACGGCGGGTTTGGAGGAGAGAGTGGCGTTGGAGAGGTTGTGGAGCGTAGTGTGCCCGTCGTGCCCGGATAAGGATGACCCGTGGGTCAACCCGGTGGGGGAAGCGGGTATGGGCGGGTTGGTGGGGCTGGGGTGCTCGAGGGCGCTGGTGTGTGTGGCGGAGAAGGATGTGCTGAAGGATTGGGGATGGGCGTATTTTCAGGGTTTGGGTCGGGTCGGGTGGATGGGTATGGTAGAGATCCATGAAGCTGAGGGAGAGGGGCATTGCTTTCATTTGCATGACTTGAAAGCTGAGAAGGCTAAGGAGAGAATGAGAAGAATGGTTCATTTCATCAATTGGGAAATGTGAAAGATAAGAGTCTGTTTGGTTAAATTACGTTCTATATTATATTTTCAATTTTATTTTAAATATTTTATTAGTTGGGTTGATTTAAAATTTTTTGTTTTTATAATTCTATTTAATAAATAAAAAAATTTATTACAATCAAAACTCATAAATATAATTAAATGGTATTTATTGTGCTGAAATAAAACAGTATTGAAAAGGATAATAAACAAAATTAAAAAATATCTGCAGAGATATTCAACAGGTTTTTCATTTTTATATATGTATTATAATTATATTTATTTTTTATTTTTTGTATTTTATAAAATTTTATTTTCTAAACAATGGTATAAATATTGATATAATTTTATTAATATTTAATTTAAAATAAATAATTTTGATATAAATATAAATATTTTTTATTGAAATTGAAGAAAGTAAATATGACCTAATATCAAATAACAATTGTCCATACATAAGCGGATGTGTGTTTATTTGTGAGTTATGGTTTTAAAAATAGTAAAATTTTGAATTGAAATAATTGTTTAATTTAATATTTTAAATATCAAAATTATATTTCAATATAATACTATAATAAATATTAAATTCAATATTTTTATTTAAAATATTAAAACCAAAACTGAAATATCATGTTAACATATAAAATATTATTATCATTAATTTCAAATTCATTCAGCACATCTCATAAATAGAATTGTCACAATATAAAATCATTACCTTGTTTGCCGTCTATATAAGGACAATAATTGGGATGGTCGGGTGGCGTTGAAACTGAATTTGTAATTGGATCATGGGTTTAAACCATGATAGCTTCAGGTTCACATGCCACATATAGTTCGATTAGTTATACGTTATAAAAATAAAAAAATAAAAAAACAATAGCTTCTCCATAAATTTAATTTATCCATATATATATATATATTTTATTTATATTACATAAAATTTTATTTTATTTTTATAATAATATTCATATTTAATAGTATATTTTATGAAAATATAAATTTTGAAATCTTTAATCATATAAGTATATATTATAGTATTACAAATAAATATTATTAAATCAAACTTTCAACCAAAAATCCAATCATCAGGAGGTTTATTTTTTATTTGATTTAAATAATATTTTTTATACAATTTTTTATAAAATTAAATTTTTTTATTTTTATTTTTTTTGTTAAAAACGACTCATTCTCTCTCTGCAAAATTAAAATTATGAATTCCCACATTTTTCTCTATATATAGAAAAGACAAATCTCTGTTTATAAGCAGCATAATAACAACCTAGATGTGTTACATTATAATGCCTGCATACAATACAATACACTAGAATGTCATAAATTGCATCAAGTAAAAATACAGAAGCAATCAGACAGACATCGAACCATAACTGTGTTTTCCATTATCATCTATGAATTGAATTCTACACATTTTCTTTTTATACACTTTTAACTATTCTACCATTCATTCCCTACATTCCATCGATCGATCAATGAGCTACTGATCCATTAGCTAATACTTCTTCAGGTCTCACTGTCTGTTCCACCACAAAATGGTCGACGATTTTTACGCTGCTCACCGGGTCCTGAAACGGGAGAACCGATCGCCACTTGCTCGGGAATTTTCTTGTGTGGCTGAGATTCTGCGGCAGCTTCGATTCGCCTTCCCAGCTCGGATCCAGCTTCCACTCTTTCGGCACCTGTGGAAAGATTTGTTGGTGAGCAACCATTTTCAAGATTCAGAGAGATGGTGGTCGGATGGATTCTTACCTTGTCGACTGCAAGGGTGAAAACTTCGAGATTTCCTTTGCGGTTGATGTGGAACCGTGTGAACGACTTGTAGTTAGCAATACGGAGCGACGAGAAGGCTTCGTCGAAGTGTATGTGGAGCCAATTGATGCAGATGTAAAGGTAGCTTCCGAAGACCAGCGAAACGACGGGAGTAGAAAAGACCCAGAAGTAGAGGAAGACAGACGCATAGTATATTGCAGCACCGCCTCGGGAAAGTGAATCTATCCCTTTCTTGCAGATGCTCGTTCTGCTCACCGCCATGACCTAAGAATCACAAGCCAGATAAGATGAGAAAGGTTTATAGATCTTTAAAAAAAATCTACATATATAATTATGTATATAATCGGAGGGGCTAACGAGTACATTTCAGTAAATATAAAAAAAAGTGATATTGTGTTTGTACCTCAGGAACGTCGAAAGCAGACATCAGGTACTTGATGCACGCGGGATAGAGGCCGAATGTCCAATGCTCGATACGTTTCCGAAGACCAGTTGGGTCAGGAAAATGCTCGCTCTCCACGGAACGGTACCATTCATACAAAGTGTGGTAGCCTGAACACAAACATAGCTCCAATAACATCAATTCGTATTCGCATATTTTGAAAAATATTTTTGCCAATAATCGTAAACTTTTGAATAGCTAAATCCACCAAACATAACTCAAACAAATGTGACACTATCCACTTTTTACATAAATATAAGAAACTCAACAATGCAATACATATTATACAGTCTTATTGAATTCAAATTTATTTACAGATCCTGTACCTTATTAAATCATTCGATAATTTTTCTTTTTTCAATATTGAATTAGATAAATATTATAAAAACAATTTGATAATACTAATTAAAACAATAACTCAACGTAATATTTGCTCAAAACACTTCCAAAACACACACATACACAAACAAATCAATTCTTCCTGGGAATGAAATAACAGTGAGAATCAAGACAGAAAGGCCAGTCACCTGAAGTTGCCAACAACTTATGTCGGATGCATGTCTCGACACCCAATTCCAAAAGGAGCATAAGAATCAAGGCAGCAGACAAGTGTGCAGAGACGTGGAGAACACCAATAATCACTTTTCTTTTTCGTGACACTTTTGAAGGCACAAAGGTAATAGCGATTATTAACAGAATTAAAGCACCAGCTAAGGAAATGTATGAACGCCCAAACATATAGATGAAGGCATCCCATACTGTCCCAAAGAAATTCTTCAGGTGACCAGAGAAAGTATCATCCTGTAAGATGTGATCTAGCTTGCACTGAAAGAAGAGGAAATATGCTGTTAGTTATTCATCTATCAATGTTTAAGTTCTCCAAGCAATTGAAATAAGAATGATATAACTTCCTTATGTCACAAACTGTAGCGTAAATTACAAATTAGAACACATAATATACCAAATAATCAAAACCACATGTAAAATTGTACTTGTTTTTCAAAATAATCCCTTTTACCTCTCAATAAAGGATTTGCTTTCTTTTTTCCTTCAAAGTTAATATATATATATATTCAGAGTTTATTCAAATTACACTGTTAATTATCAGGGTGATCTTTTTTATTATTTATTTTTTGGTATTGGAGGCTTTTTTAACATTCTTACTTTGCAGAGAAGTAATTCCCAACTTATCACATAATCGAAGCAAAATCATTACCTGCGGAAACATGGAGAAGGCCAAAACAAAATATATGATACCACCTATGAAGTCAAACTGCCAATTTTTCTTCCGAAACTTCAATATATTTCCTAATGCAATCTGTCAACATAAATTGGTTTGATACGACAGCAATTAAATAAAGGTGATAGTATGCTCAAACTGATTGGATGATTAAACAATCAACATACCCTGCTGGAGTCTTCAAAGGATGGATAAGAAGCCTTGCTTTCATAAGATGTCCCGTAATAGCTGTTGAAATTACTAAAGACATGAGTGGGATGTAAGAATGCTCCGCCACAACCATTAACGAGCAGATGTTGCACCAATACAGGTTTCTGTGATGGAATGTATGAATGGCGCATATAATGATGCAAGTCTCCAGCCATTCGTAGCTTACATCTCCCTCTTAAATGATCACGTATCAGGTGTGTTACATTCTTCCCAGTTGAGTCATTCCAGTACCAATCAAGAAGCCAGTTAGGTTCGTGGGTCATGATGATCACAGAATCATGTTCACGCACCTAGAAATGCAAAGGGAAAAGACGAGTCAGAATAAGCATATGGTAAATTCTGCAAACTAACAAGACAATGCTGCTGCCACTGAAGTAAGCCACATCAAAGACATGCCAATGTCTGTAAATTAAACAGTGGGCACCCTTGAATTCATTTATGGAAAACACAAAAGAACAATTCAAACTAGAGAACTATCTGCCAACTATTCTGAGGCTTGTGCTATCACGTCATCAGACACTTTCTATAATATTTATAATCACCGAAATCTAGTCCAACCACTTGGGTCAATATTGGCAAAGACTTTATCCCATTGCAGAAACACAGCATGAGTGACATTTCTTTTCTTTTCTCTTTTTTTTGCATGAGTGACACATTGAATACATTCAATGACGAGGAATGAGATTGCACAGCCTATGGTGCTGCAGCTTACTACTCTCTAAGTGCATGAACTCTATTTCTGGAATCCAATTTGTTTAATTATTTGCAAGGCAAGTTCTGCTTCCCTTGTTCACAGTATCAATGAAATGAGGACAGGTTCTCCTGAAGCGTATGATAAAGCATTCTCGGCTTACAAATATTAAGCAACTATCACATAGCATTTCTCTTTCCACAGAGAACTCTCCAACTCTAATAAGCAGAAGGTGACCCAGCAAAATAGCCAATACAAACTTATATGTTCACATGATTTGTATCCTCTGAATCTCTGATGCAAGCAACCTCACATCATAATGGGAAATAAAAGTTATCAAGACTAGATAGAGGAGGCGAGGGCATCACATCTACTGGCAATACTTCAGAGACAGTACAATGGCCCACTAAACTTCTGGCCATATCATAAGAGAACAAAATTCTGGGTCATTCAATATCTGGGTATTGTTAATAAAAAAAGGTTACCATACAACAACCTCTCAAACTTTAAAGTTTTTGCAATCCCCCCAGATGAAAAAAAGTCAAAACATGCATTGATCAATCAATAAAATATTTATGAAAAAAAATATAATCAGCAAAAATTTATGAAAAAGTTAAAACATGAATTGAGTGACCCAGTAACAAGAATTTATGAAAAAACATATAATCAAAGGCAATAAGATATTTACCTTATCTTTTATCAGTTCAGAGAAAAACTTGAACTGGTATACATCAATATCACAATGGAGTGCAAGGTCAAGGCCAAAGACCCACCATCCCTTTGGTAGCTGAAGTGCGAAATAACTTTTCTTTTGGGGCATAAACCAGCCTCCGAGCCAGCTCTTGTGACAAATGTAGCGCATAAATGTCTGAAGCCCATCAAACCAATCTGCAAACCAATAGCGATGCTAAACCATATTAAAAATTATACAAACAGCACAGAAGACTAAAAAATTCAAATGATGAAAGCCATGGTTAATAATAAATATATGCAGCCAGTGGTGCAATAAGGTATCAAAGTTAGGCATTAGTAAATTTTCATATGGAGAGCGAAACTAACCATGATTTCCAGGTATGACAAAGCATTGAGGTCCATCATACTTCTTGAGTTCTGATATCCCAGGAGGCAATTCTGGTTTATTTACAGCTATGTGCTCCTCTTTATACCAGATAGGAGGCTGAAGAGCATGCTCAAATGGGCGGAAAAGACGCTTCTCGTATGTAAATGAAGAGGGATTGGGGTACCTGAACAACAATAAGAATTCAGTTGTAGAAGCATGACTTAAGAGTTTGACTCCAGCATGCCAGACAACAGGACTACTAAAAAGAAAATTGACTACTAAAAGAAAACAAGTCATTTTCACAGAAAACACAAACTGCTGTGTTATGATAAAAAGTTCCATTTACCATTAGACCGGAAGACTTCAGATCATTCCTGTTATATGCAGTAAAACTAGTTATCTAAATGGTAAATTGCATATCACCACTGTGAAATAAGACTGGATTTGAAAAAAACAAAGACAAAAATAAGTGTCTGTGCCGCAAGGTAAATTGAACTATAAAAGAAAGATTTTGGTTTTCTTTGGTGTTCTTTATCCACATGAAGATATTTAGAAATGATATTTTGTAATTACCCACATGTACATAGAAAAAAAAATATCTAGTGAAAGATGTTTTGCATTTCTGAAGAAAATGGTAACTAACCAACCACTTATCACAATAGCTATTCAGTTGTTTAAAAAATAGGCTAGCAATCCTTGGGGTTAGCAATTATACACAATAATATATAAATGAGATAGCAAGTGCACCTCAAACTATTTGAGCGTGCAAAATTCCTAATTTTAGTAATCCTAATGGTAATAAAAGAAAGGATTGACATGATTTAATAGAATAAGAGAACTGAGTAATTCATCATTCCAATTTTTTGAACTCAGAATATGCTCCTTGGTAGAATATTAAAATTGACTAATAAAATTGCATAGAACATACATTGAAGGTACTATTAAATCTAGCTGCCAAAAGTGGGGGCTGAAAACAAGACTGATATCAATTTAAATAGAAAAAATATAACCTCATTGACTTATCTCAGAAAACAAAGAATCCAGCATTTATCTAACGCTAAGTGGTAAGCAAGAAACTATCAATAAGAAGAAACGCTAGGATCATTGGGTGTATTTGGTTGGGAGTTTGAATTTTGAGTTTGAGTTTTGAATAGTAAAAAAATTGAATTTGAATAGTAGTATGGTGTGATATAAATGTGTTAATGTGATGTTTTGAATGTAAAATTGATTTTTAGTATAGTAGAAAAAATAAAAATTGGTATTTGATATGATGTTTTCGAAAAAAAATTTAGTGAATAATAAGTTTCTGCCAAAATCTTTGAACCAAACACACCCTATTGATCTAAGCAAGTAATAGAAATGGAAACCAATAGATACATAATATATATTTATATATACGTTTGTGTGTGTGTGCGTGAAATTTAGCATGCTTGGTATGCATCATAAGGGGTGTCAACAATATGTGGTAAAAACCATTCTATTATGCCACACATTTGATGGTCAATCCACACCACTAATTGTTTAGACAACTTCCATTGACTTTAGAAAGATAATGAAACACCTAAAAGAATAAAAAAAGTTAATTAGAAGTGGGTGAACTTACGCAAGGTCACCACCAATAAGGAGCAAGTTTGCACGCGGCAGCACAATAAAAGAATCATTATTCCGAACCCTGATTGAGGGCTGAGCAAGAAGCCTTGCCACACTATATGAAGAATTGCCACCGTCACCTGTATCAGCCATGAAATCAAACCATAGTTCATCTTCTCCGCTAAATTGATCATACAGAAGATCCTCTTGCTTAGCTCCATCCTCAACTCTGCTCATTGCAGCCTGTGTGTAATATTTAAAACAAAGACAAATGAGTAATTCCACAGAATTTTTTCAGTAAAAAAAATGAAATAGTATAAAAGGAAAATGTCACCTCCCCAACCCTTAAACACCAACAAAATCAAACAAGCTGCATACTAACAACTACAAAAACAAGAGCAAATACCAGACACACTGGCATACCTGCATCATGCGCATGTCAAACCGGCCAACAAACACAGTTACGGAGACCAGCAGATCAAAAACTGTCTTAAACAAATCAGCTGATGTCCTATACATCATATAATTGAAATCAGTATAATGATGAAGGTGGATACATTGATAAGGACGGAGATAGATTGAGAGAGAGAGAGAGAGACATACCCAGAATACCAAGGAACCATATCCAAAAAATCAGGCTTCATTTGCTTCTTTTTCTTCTTCTCAACTTCTTTTTGTGCCACAGGGTGAGTAAGAGCCCATCTGTTCATTGTTAGATGCCAATGTAAAAAGAAGATTAATCAACATAAATGGTCAAAGCATATGAAAGCTCCAAATATAAATCAGAAAGATAAAAACCAAAGTAAATAAATAAATAAATACAATGAGCATATAAAAAAAAGAAAGGGAAAGGCAAATAAAAGGTCAAAACTCCTTTTTGTAATCATTTCTTCCTTACATGTTATTACAAAGGAATCAACACACACACAAAAGCATTAAACACACAAACATGTCTCAGGATGAACCTTAGAGGACCATAAACTAGAGGCAAATAAGTTAATATTCAAAACTATATACATGTATATATACATCAGAGCAAATCATAAGTTAACTCTCACCCTGTTGATCGTTCAACCACATAGTTAGCCATGTAGAGGCCTATGAAAGTGGCCCACAAGGAATATATAGGCGAAATTTCAGCTGGAGATTCCACACACGAGCCTCCACTACAAGCCTGTAGAATATACACACCACCAACAGACAGAAGTGTCAAACATCACTGTATTCACAAATAAAGCACAGCAAAAACAAGAATATAAAGCCTTACTTCACCATAAATGACCCATTTTGATAAAAATGGATAATCATTAGCTGACCCAACAGGAGCAAACCAAGATGAGCAAACTTGATCTTTAAACTCATTTATACGAACAAATTTTGTAAGCCATGAATTCCTCTCTTCCTTGTTCCACAGTGTAAACCAAGCTGAGAATCTCCTTTCAAATGACTTTTCTCTTGTAATTGCACGATTGCCACAGTGGCTATAAAATACACAACACGCTATACTTATAACCTACACAATAATAGCAGCAGAAATAAGAACCAAGAACAATGCATTTTATACAGGATAATTTTCAGAACTTACAGCACAATTTTGAAGTATTGTTAGAATTGCAGGCCTCCGTCCAGCCACACGAGCAACAAGGCCAATATACCAGAGGCCAATAAATACAATATGGAATACAAGGAGAAACAAAATTGAGGACACATAGATAGTCAGAAACAAAGAAAGATTCATCCTCATATCAACTCCCATCGATTGAAAACTTGGAAGATGATATAACGCGGCCACCAATATCCAGGCAATGTACCTGAATTTGAAAAGAGACACAATTTTTAACTCATTAACCTAATTAACAAGGGCATTCAAGTATTATATTGAGGAAAAAGTGAAAAAGATAATCTACCAGCGACTGAAGTTTGAATAACTTGGTTTGATTGTTTTGCCTATAAATGGAGAAGAAAAGAAATAGAAGAATCCAAGCAAACCGCCATATATTGACCACCATTTTATATTGCTGTCTAACTTCTGAATGAGAGTATGCATATTATCTGATGATATGAAAAATAGGCAGCCTATAAAGACCGCAATGACGGCATGCCGAGAATGCTGATGTGGATAAGGGTACGTGTGAGTGAAAATCGTTCTGACTGTTTCCATATTCAGAGTATCCAGTAAACCAACAGGTTGCTTATCAGATCCCATCATCCTCCTGAAATACTTGCCCTAATTTTCTGAAATTGTGTAGGAAGCACCTTCACAACTAACACCAGCTACTGATTCCTGCAAAAACAAGTTTCCATTAAACATGACCAACCACAAATTAAAAAGTTTCGCATCTTTACTCATACATTCTTTATTTTTATCCAGCCATTGGGTTATCTAAACCTATGACAATCATGGCTAATTCAGGCTTATCCCAAAGTATACAGCAGAGTCTAAAGGCCTCTTCCACATCGTTTAACAACCACATTGAGGGTCTAAGTCACGACTTCGTGACGCAGCTGGCAGTTAGTGGGTTTTAGATCTTTACTATGTAGGGTGTATGAAGAAGCTCCATTCATATGGAATATGAAGGTAAAAGATTCACAAAATTATCATCGACTATGCTATCATAATTTTTAACATATTGGCTAAAAGACAAGATCCTCATAAAAATGATAAATCCCGTAGAATATAATAATGAAAGTAATTACGGAAAATTCCCAATTAAAATGCCGAGGATTTGCACAAGAAAGAGCTGATAATAATACGGGAGACAAAACTAAACCAGAGATTATAAATTCTGGAAAAGGAAACTACGCGTACGCAAAAGTATAAATACAAAGATTCAAAAAACTACACAGAAACTTTCTAGAACTACCAAATTATTCAATCAATTGAAAAAATCAAGAAGGCAAGAAGCCAAATGAAGCCAAATAGGTTTTGCAACACCGAATCCGTATTTCTCAAACCTAAATTCGCATTCGATTCTTGAACCCCACAATCAATTCCTCTCGCATCGCATTAACACCCAAGATTGGAGACAACAAAAAAATAAGAGCCGATAGAGAAAGGAGAAAGCGCACCTTGATTACAGAGAGATGTGCGAGAGAAGGGAAGCCGACGAGCAGGCTGGGCGCATGCCCATTTATAATCAATCAATCAATCCGTTGGTCGTTGCTTATTGTGGACGAATGCAAAGTGGTGAAGAAATTGAAATGAAGAGGAGGAGCACGGTTTGGAGAATGTGAGCAAGGAACCTTTTTCGACCATGGAACAGCATATTCCCTCTGGCTCCTCTACTCTGACCAAGGCCCACTACCGCCCGCCCGCCCATATACGACTTTTTTCACGTTTCTTGGTACATACACAACCAAACCAAACCCGGGTTTCTCTCTCTAGTTTTTTTAATGATTACCATTTAGCAGCAAAGCAAACTGCAAATGATCAGATGGTGGCGTGGCGAAACAGAACATGGGGTTCTCAAAATATTGCGGGTGGCCTTTTCTTTTTGTTTCGTTTTTTTGGTGATTGTGTAATTTCTTTTTCTCCCAACGATGAACACGTTTCTTGTTCAGCAAAAGGATCATGTGCACTGCACGCTCCTCAATGAATCTTAGGATATGTTTTTATAGTTTTGGATATATATTTAAATTTTCATAAATATTTTCTTGTATCTTACTCATACCCATGCTAATTTTAAGATTTATATATATATATATGTAATGTACGTAATTGGAAAACTTCTAAAAATGTAACGGTTTTTATATATTTTTTTTTTTTTGGAATTTTAGTTTTGAATGGTAAAAATTAAAATAATTGTTTGATGAGACATCATATTTTGAATATAAAATTAAATTTTAATATAATATAATAAATAAAAAATAAATATTTAATTTAATATTTTTTTTAAAAAAATTATTAAAATAATAAAATCAAAATCAAAATTCACAAGTAATCCATCTAATAAGCCACACTTGCTACATGAATGTCTCTGTTTGGTAGAAATGATCATTCACTTTAAGAAATATAAAAAAGATTATAACAAATTGAATGAATCGATTTGAATGATATTGTATATTACGAATGAAAAATAATAAATAAATTAATTATGAAAAATCATGAAAGAAAAAAATCAATGAAGTAAAAATTAGTGACTAAATATTGTCATATTTAATTGATAATTTTTTAATAATAATAATTTTGATATGAATATTATGGAATCAAAATAATGTATTTTAAAATAAATTATAAAAAATAAATAGTAAAAAATCCAAAAAATAAAAAATATATAATTAGATATACAAATTTCATTTTTCTGCAAATGCAGAAATTGAAATTATGAATATTTGGACCGCAAATGCTATGTTTATTTGGATTGCAAATACTTGAACAATATAAATAAAGAGGATGGAGTTCCTTTTATACCCAAAAAAAAAAAAGTCATCATGGGTTGTGTTTGTATGAGAATTTGAATTTTGAATTGAGATTTAAATGGTAAAAAAAGTCAACAATTTGATATTTTGAATATAAAATTAATTTTTAAAATAATATAAAAAATAAAAAAGATGTTTGATTTCAAACTTAGAAAAATAGTAGAATTTTGATAAAATCCTATAGCCGAACACACGGCATATATACTATCCTAGAACCTAGAACCTACTCTAATGCACAACCTTCTCTATGTACAACGGTAAATCTACCATCTCGGGACCCTCCGATGTCCCATGGTGACAACTCTCTCCCACTTAACCTCGTCTTCATCAAGGTCTCATCACGCCTCATGTGGGTTCCAAATTGCCCCATCTTTCGCTTGGCACATTACCTTGTGTTGGCTAAGGGTGTTTTTAAGTCTAATGATGGGATAAATATGTGATTAAAATGAATAAAATAATTTTGAAAATTTTGAAAAAAAATGTCATGTATGTAGGTTCGATTATTATTTTCGAAACATTTTTTTTTTCATTTTAACAATTTAGGACATTATGAGTACTTCGAGCATTATTTTTACCATTCGGCGCCAAAAAAAAGCACATGACAGTGTTCGCCTTCGCGCATGGGCTGCGTATACGTAGACGTTGCCGTTGCTAGTGTATAGTAGCCTGTGTAATCGTTAGACAGGTGATGTGAAATTATCTTTTTGAAAAATATATATATCTAATTTTTTTTTTCTTTTTTTTTAAAAAATTTCAATTTAGCATCCATTGGACCAAATTGAAATAATAAAGAAAAAGCTTAGAACGAATTGTTTTTCCGGCTCCAGAGGTCAAAATTAAGCCGGAGTACACATAATATTCTAAATTACGAAAGTGAAAAAAATAAAATAATTACACGTCACCTGTCTGACAGACAATTAAGCGGACGACAACACAACAACGGCTCCACGTATGCTCCAGCCATGTCACGAAGGCGCACGTGACGGTCACATGTGTTTTTTCGACTGGAGTATACATAATGTCCTAAGTTGCGAAAGTAAAAAAACATATATATATATATATTTGAAAATGATAATTAAAACTACATTTGAGATATTTTTTGCAATTTTCCAAATAATTTCAACCATACAAAATAGCCCCAAGGAGAATAAGATAACAAATAATAAGTTCCCAACTCACCTACAATCTGAATCTCATTCAGCTTGACTGTTTACAGATAAAGATATGTCCAATCTATCCCCTTTTTTTGTGAAATAAAATGGAGTGAGCTATACACATTTGAAATGCACATTAAGTTGTTTTCATCCTGGCTGTTAGAAGAGAATAATTACAGGAAGATCCCAATTTTCGAAGGTAAAAAAACAATAAAAATACAGCAGTATCATAACTTTACCTTGATCCCAAAACCTCTGGCTGCACCCAAGTCTTTGCTGGTTAAAGGTACAAGATGACAACCCTTCTTGAGTCGTATCTCAAGATGGAAACTGCATACAATGGATAAATTAGCAAATAATATTTGAATTGAAATTTGAAGTATTTTGTTAAGATAAAGAGCATGAGTGATGCTTGAGTTACCAGTTTCCTGCTTCTTTCTAGATCCAATTTCTTCTTCAGCACAATCCGCGCCAAATTTCGTTTGCCTTCACTATTCAGTCCATAGATGACTTTCCGGAAGTTAATTGTACTGGGAATAATGCCATTGTTCAGCATTTCAGAAATGAGTTTGAATGCTTCTTCAGAGTTGCCTACTCTACTAAGGCAGTGAATGAACATAGAGTAAGTCTTAAAATCGGGAGCCGGGCCATTTTGCTTCAGGTGATGGAAAAGACTCCAAGCATCGCTAACCCGTCCCAGTCTCACATATCCGCAAATCAGAGCTGAATAAGTGACTATGCTAGGTTCACAATCATGTTTCTTCATTTCCTCTAAAGTTTGGTGAGCTCTATCAATCTCCTTCGCCTTAAGAAAGTAAATTATCAAAGATGTGTATACATGAACTGTCGGATTAATTCCCACCTGTTTCATACTCTTGATCTTTGCCAATGCCTCTTCCAGTTGTCCCCTACGCAATAATCCATGAATCAAGCTACCATATGTGTACTGGTCCAGGATATTCTTTTCCGAACCAATTTCATCCATCAAGGCTAAAGCATCCTCCAATCTCCCTGCCCGGGAAAGGGCCCTGAAGTACAAGGAGTAAGATAAAGGGACTGAAAAACCAAACTTATACAAAGATTCAATACAGGTTCTTGCTTCTGACAGTTCATTGACCTCGCATAAACAGCAAATATAAGTTTCAATCAATTCTTTACCAGGCACAAAGCCAGATCTAACCATTTCATGATACAGCTGGATTGCATCACGAGCTTTCCTACCTTTCTTTCCACAAAGAGAAGTGATCAAAGACTTGTAGGTGCTTTTAGATGGTTTGCAACCACTGAGTTTCATCTCTTTGAAACTCTTCAAAGCAATATCTGTCAGCCCGATACGACCATACTGTTGTATCATAATTGTCCATGTATCAGATGTTATTAAGCAGCCTCTTTTTTTCATCTCATGAAAGAGGCATCTCATTTCCTTAAAGTTTTTCCCTTGACCGGCAATTTTAATGGCTGCATGGTATGATTTTTCAGCGTGGCAATAACCTGATTGCTTCCCGACCCATGAGAAAAACTTTAAGGCAGTGCCTATGTTAGGGCCACTATTCTGCAATATTCCTACCACAAGTTCAGGCGTAAACTGGATTTTAAGTTTCCCCAATCTCTCTTGAATAATGGACCAATCACTTAAGGATGATAAAATTTGGCAAACTTGTTGTACACTAGTATCAATATTGATTCCTGCACCAGATTCCGGGAAGTGGTCTAGCCTCCTTTCCTGTGATGATCGATTTTGTTCTGGTTCTCCTACCAGTTCCACTTGATTTGCTCGAACAGAATTAAGTTCCTCTTTACCTCTTGGATGAGAGGTAAAACCTCTCTGTATTCCCAATATTACATTCATCTTCTCCAAATCTCCTTTCCTTTCTAGGTAAGAAAGAACCTGCCTAAGGACATCATCTCGAATATCTAATTCACAAATCAAGTCACTCAAAACCTTGTCAATCTCTTCTGCTTTGGAAGCTTTACAGAGTTCCTTTATGAAAATTATATATGATTTACGAGTTGGCTTAAATCCCTTTTCATACATGCTCTTGAACACTTTAGATGCTTCCGAAAGGCGATTTTGCTGAACATAAGCAATCGCAACAGCAGTTATTGCCACACTATCCAATTGAATCCCCTTTTCGAGAACCTCATTGTACAGCTCCACGCCTTTCTGGAATTCCTTATTCCAGAAAAAGTGTTGCATCAAATTTGTGTAGGTAGAGATCGGGACATTTCCTAACTTTTTCGCAGCAGCAAAAAGATTAAATGCCTCAGTCACTTCATTTCTTCTCAAATAAGCGCTTATAAGAATTCCATAAATATTTGGATTGAACTCATTTCTTCTCTTCATTATTTCAAGAATTTCCATGGCATCTGTAATTCTATCTTTGGTACAGAGCCCTTTCACCAATGTTTCAAAAATTCCGGCATCAAGTACTACATTCTTATTCTTCATATCCTGTATTAATTCTAAGGATTCTTTTATTCTCCCTGCAATGCAAAAACTCTGTAGCATCAAACCATAAATCTGAGGTTCAGGAATCTCAGAAAGTCTCACCATGTTTTCACCAACCAAATGAACACCAGCAGCAGCATTCCCAGACGCCACACACTTGAGCAACTGTTTATATAAGCCAGCATCTAATTTCACTTCCTTAAGTACCATATCCTTGTAGAATTCCAAGGCTAGGTCGGGTTTTCGAGCATTACAAAGTGCACGCAGCATTGTTCTGTAGGCAGTCGAATCAGGTTCAACACCAGCTCTCTTCATTTCCTCAAACACCAACAAGGCTTTCCCGATGTGATTTGCTTTCCCATAATGAGATAAAAGAATAGTCCATGTCTTAGCATCTCTCTCACACGACGATTTCTTCATTTCCTCAGCCAAATTCTCTACCAAACTGATATCTTTCTCTTCCCCAGCTATACTTATCATCACATTAAAGGTGTTGGTTGTGTGATTAAATCCTTTACTGTGTTTCACCCAATTGAAAAACTTTAAAGCCAAATGAGGAACTTTGAAACACCTCTTCAGCACCTTCTCGACTACCTCCTCATTGCAGTTGAAATCACAAGTGGCAAACCTGTCCTCCATTGAAACGACGGCGTTTTCACTCCTAACAATCTCAGTCACCTTATGAACTACTGGGCTAACATCTTCCACTTCAATCTCATCCAAAATCCCTTCCCCCGGTGCACCTCCCATCTTTATATCGTCTGTTTTCTCCTCGGCATTTCTACAAACACTTTGCCCCTGGAACGACGATGACTCCCCGCGCCCCGCATCTCTTCTCAACTGCCTTTCTTTGAACTCCGACAACCGATCCGAAGCATTTGTATCAACCTCAATCGCATCAGTGCCCAATATACCAAGGATTTCATCCAAGAGAGGGCCAAAGCCTTTTGATTCTCTGGAGTTAGTCAAGTCAGAATTTTCATCAGCTCTTCTGGAAGTTTGAACTGATCTTGACGACACAACTGAAGACCCAACTAATTGAAATTTTCCAGGCGAGAAACTACGCCAATTTGGTATATCATTGCAAGGATTTGATTTCAAAAATCCACCTTTGAACAGGTGCTTCATGGAGGTCTGACGTGAAAATCATTCTAAAGTTCTTCACACTAGAAATAATATAAATATAGTGGGCTTAATTAAAATATTTGATAAAGAGTGGGTAAATATGATAATAATTTAAAGTATAAGCCCTTGTGGTGAAACTATAAAATCACGAGAAAAATCTCAAATTCCCTTCTCAGTTTTCCATACGTCATTCCCGATTTGCTTCTTCCGAGATCACTGCCGCTCGGAGAATTCGGAAGCGACTTCGAAGGAATAACGCTATTCGGAGGTGTAATGGTATGTTCTCGAAACGTGTTTTTGATTTGAAGTTTACTTCTTTTTTTTTTTTTCTTTTTTTTTTTTTCTGTGCACCGTTTGGTTTTGATTTTATGGTTATGTTAAAGTAGGAGTATGTTTAAAGCGTTGTGGATTAATTTGATGTTTCTCAAGTCAGTTGGTTGAGAAAAGATGGAATCAATAGTGAACAAGTATCGGCAGAAATTCAGGAGAGTGAAGGGGGAGATGTGCCGATGGGAAGAGCTTCAATCGAGGCTGATATCCCAATTTGGTAACGCCTCTTCTATCATCCAGAGGTTGCAGGTTTTTCTGAATCATATCGCTTCCTCTGTACGTATGTTTTCGATTTTCCTTTTTCCTGAAATTTTTTCTGTCAATTTGATGTTTAGATTATTCAAGATGGAAAGAATTATGGGGCTTTAAAGTGCGTTGAAGGAATAGAAGATGCGGTGCTGGCAAGGCAAATGGAGTCTCTGCAGCATATCTTGATCTCCATGGGGCAGACTATGTAGTATCTTTTTTCCCTTTCGTTGCCTTTACATTTTATCTTGTGTTGTACTGTTCTTGTTTTTCTTGCTCAGAAATTGATTACTTTTAAATCATTGATGAAGCTTTGTGTTACTTTTAACAGGATATTGACAATTAACTTCGATTTTGTAAAATAATAGATTACATATTGTTTCCCGTCTCCTTCGTAAATATCAGTTCTGTAAAGCATGCTTCTTTCAGTGCTTTTATGGTGCCATTACTGTCTCCTGATGTTCAATTGTAACTCAATTTTGTTTCTGCTAATTGAAAGTATCCGAGTCTTGCGAATTTTGTGAAACAGTAAATTAGGCTGGCTCTTTTTTTTTTTTTTTAATGACTTCTTCTGTCTATGTTGCTGCCTGTAATCCCTAGCCAAGTTTAAACACATTTTGAGAAAAAATGGAAGGAATAATTAATAAATATTTATCATTTTAAACAATAAATTAGGCTGGCTCTTTGACTTATGGAATGTTGTCGGTGGTGAAAGTGTAGTGGAAAGTGATCTGTTTTCTTTTCTTTTGTATCAATCATTCTGCCCAGGGAAGAATTTCGTTTGGTTGTCTCATCCCTTCAGAAGATAGTTCGTGACAGCAGGCAGCTTGTGGGAGCTTCATCTTCCAAATCAAATTCAAAACAACTGAAGCAGCGGGTTGGTGTAAAACCAACACTCTCAGAATGTTTAGACGGACTTAGGCTCCTCGAAGAAATGCATCAAGCAGAGTAATGTCTGAAAATCAGTAAAATGCCTTTTTCTTTCACATATGCCATGTTGGGTTGGGTGGCCAAAATGAAAAGAGTGGTGTACTAGTTGTTTATCCTTTACTTTATGAAGCAAGTTTTTATGTTTTTTGTCCTACGAGAAATTTGCATGACTAGATATAATCATATAAAACTACAGTCGAAGTTATTGTTTCTACTTTGATTAATAAAAAATCACATGCTTTAGTTCGTTTGATCAGCTCTTTTAGTTTCTCTAAGCTATTTTTGTTATTATTCCTAGTTTGATATCAAACAATCATGTTTGTTTAGGATGTGTTTAGTTGGTTTTTTTTTTTTTTTTGAATAGTGATTTGAATACAATGATTTGTGAGAAAAAATTATTTAATTTTATAGGGAACCGTAAGGGTTGAATAGTAAAAAAGGTGAAAATAATTACCAAGTAAACAAGTCTTAGTTTGTATGTGTTTGGTGACTCTCCAATTTTAACTTTTTAAGGCACTTGGCTTACACTATGTTTCTATCTTCTTTAAATTAGATTATAGTTACCGAATAATGAGTATGATGGTAACTTTATCTCTACCTTCTTTAAATTAGATTATACTCTTATTCATATACACATATATATATATATACACATTAAAAACAATAATAAACATATTATATTTATTGTTGTTCTTGTTTATTTCTTCTTTCCATCAGAAAATCCTTAGACCAAGTGATGCATGAGATTTTGCCTTTCTTTTTCCCTAAAGTGTTACTTTCGTCGCTAATGGGAAATGGCTTTCAAATTCCTAGAACCAACATATTGTTAATGCTTAACTGCAGGTATCATCTTAAATTATCCGTGATCTCAGCACTTCCTGATCTTGCATTGAAACCGAGGTACGCAAGGCTTTTCTTAGCACCATCTTCCATAACTAACACCAGTTGTTCAAACTTCTATTGAAAATTCATCATTTGCATTTCATTATATATGAATACGTCATGAATAGCAAGTTATTCAAGTGGTTTTAGTTAACACATGATTATTTATTCATATCCTCTTTAAATGGCTTTACTTTGTTCCAGTGCAACGGGCGATTTAGGTGCACTTCAGCAACTCTTGATTGATCAACCTAATATTCCCCAAGAGGAAGGTAAATTCAATTTTTATTCAAACAGAAAACTCATATCGTGGTTTTGTATGTAGTAACAATAATTACCAAAACAGATATTCAATATAAACACACAATCCAGTTAAGAAATGCCAATTTTCAAAATGCCTCATCGCTAAGAAGCATGCTCGGGTTTTTAGGTTTCTTCAAAGCTTTTCCATGACAATTCTCTAAATGGTAGCTGTCAAAAGCTTTAGCTAGAATGACCATGTCAAAAAAAAATGCTTGCCATTTTAATACTCTCTCGCACACATGTATCTTGTGCAGTGCAATTTGTGTACGGCATTATATTTGCTGAAGAGATCTCGTGAGATGCTGCTCTAGACTATCCATCCATTCCTCATCAAGACGGGTGTGCGGTCATTGCAGAAGCCCGACACTGATGCTTAAAGATCTCCCTTCTGTCCGTCGTCGTCGGAGCAAATTCGGGTGTGGTTTTAGTTTGCTTTGGGTTTTGAACTGTGAAAGGGATCTCTCCTCTCCTGTTTTTCTTGACAGGTCGGTAAGTAAATTTACTAACTTTTGCATCAGAATGCGACTCTTAAGATGAAATGATGGATGCATTAATTTGATAGTATGATGATTCAATTTTAGACATCTTGAATGATATTTTAATGCATGAGAAAGTTTCAAAGTTTTGCCCTTTGGGTCAGTCTTTTTTTCTTTTTTTTTTTTTTCTTCTTAATTTTTATTTCCAAGTATTTGATGCGTTGGTGTGAAAACAAAATAATAAGATTATTATATATGTTCAATGAAAACTTATTTTGTGTAGAGACAAGTAAATGATTAACATCCAGTAAGGTTAATTTTGATATTGTGTATTTATTGAAAAATGGGTACTTGGGTTTGTTTGGTTGTCGACTTTTATTTTATTAATTTATATTTTTGTGCATGGGTAAACTGTTTTTTTAGTCCCCGTAATTGGATCCCTTATCATTTTAGTTAGTCTTGTAAGTGGAGGTTGTCGCAAACTAGTCCCGTAAGTGAAAAATATTCGTTGTTTCAATCCTCCGGCGCCGGAGATGCCCGCGTGGCTCGCCAACGTGTCCGTCAGGTGTCCTGCCAGGTCAGCGACACCTGGAGGATACGTAGATTTTTTTTTTTTTCATTTTTTTTCAATTGGCCTCCGGCGAGCCACGCGGATATCTCCGACGTCGGAGGACTAAAAAAGCAAAAAAATTTCACTGACTAATTTGCGATATGCTGCTCCACTCAGAGGATTAAAATGATAAGGGAGTTTAGTTACCGGAATAAAAAAACAGTTTACCTTTTTGTGTATTGAAGTTTAGTAGTTTTGAAATAAAATGATTTTTTAGTTTTGAAATAAAATAATTTTTACATATAATTTTTTGTAGGAAAATAAATAGTGAATATATAATGAATTGGAGAATATATACTGTTTCGTTTTTATGATTAGTTAATCAACTTAGATACTAAATACTCCTCCGCCCCAAAAGATTTGTTTTGTTTTTCAATTTTCGGTTTCAAAATAATTGTCTTGTTTCCTTATCTTATTTAGTAGTCATAGTCTCCATTTTATAACAAAATTATTCTTACTTTTTCATACTACATTTAATTATTACTCTAATATATTTTTTAAAATTCTTTAAAAAGTAAAGGCATTTTAGTTATTTACATTCTATTTTATATCCATTTTCAATTAAATATTATTATTCATTAATTTCTATGTCAATTTTTAATATGACACTGGAGGGAGGGAGTATATAATGAATGTAGCATTTACAAGTGGCAAGAAGCTACCTCGACTGGGGTGGTCAGGATTAATGTAATTACGGGCAGCGACCATGATATTGATATTGATATTGATATTGATACCACCAACTTGCACAAATGCTTCATGTTCTTCACAATAAACAAATTTTGGTCATGGTATTTTATATGTTTTGTCGTTCATAATATTTTATATAAAATATATGTATTGACTATTGAATATCATAATTCTAGATAAAAATTAAAAATTCCAATTAAACAAATATATCCAGTGAACAATATTACTTAGATTTTAGTTGGAAGTTGGGTATGTTATTTGATTGTAAATTAAATTATGATATAATATACTATCTCCGTTACATTAATTATTATATCAAAATAAAAGAACAAATTAAAAAAATTACAAAAATACTTTAATTAGTGTTTTATAACATAAAGTAAATGTTCAGACGGACGGAGATAGTATTTAACTGAAATTAAATTTAATATATGTTTTATATATTTTAAAACTACATTTTAATAAAAATATATTTAAAATGAAGATTATTGTGTAAAATAATTTGTTATATAATACAAATAAATTGTTGAATGAATAGTAAAATTTTGGTAAAATATTTCAGAAAAAATATACTTGATAATATTTTTTATATTGAAAGAAAAATTAATACATTTTAATTATATTAAGTAGTATTAAACATGACCATGTGACAACATAGTCATGTATAATTGTACATGTTCATGTGACGATATGATCATGTTGTTTTTAGATCATCTGCCACGTCACATGTTACGGCCACCTCAGCAATTTTTGTTAGTGTTTTAACAACAAAACTAAAATATTGTTTATAATAGGATTAAAAAAAATTGATAAATTTTTTATATTTGAATCAAATTGATTCTCTTATTTTTTATAAAATATTTAAAAATCATTAAAATTAAAAATAAATGATTTCTAATCTTATTATAAATTACATTAATCAATTTTTGTTATACTTAAAAAAATTTTGATCAATTTTGATCTTATTCAAATTAAAATTAATCAATTTTCATGTAATTATATTTGTCGATTGAACATGATCGTATTAGCTTGAATGCTTTGTTTTAAATGATTCAGAAAATTAACTAGCTCTGTGTTTCTTTATCCTAAACCATCCAATTTTTTATTGTTGGGATGGAAATGAGTACAACTCCAATAAATCCTCGTACACAAATCCAAATGGGCCAACCTCCCGAAGCGTAGTTATATCACAGTTATGACACCCACTTGTCGATGAAGTAAATGAAAGTATTTCAAAGCAATAAATGAGATGCTATTTGTTTACCCGGTTCGGATATAAACCATCCTACATCCGGGGGATACCAATCCAGGAGGTGTTCATTAATCAGTGCTGATTAATAACAAAACACTCAAACCTCCACCAACCCACGCTACAAATTAATTACCCTTCAAGGTTTCAGTTGTTACAAACTCGTACTAACAACCGTCATAGCTGGGCTGCACAGAGTTCGAATGCTCCCCTGATCAGAACTCCAGTCTTCCTTTGATCTCCAAGCTTCTCCAACAGAAATACAATGTAAATCACTTACTTAATGCATGGAGGTGGAAGGGAAGTTGTTGAGAGGATAAACACAATAATTATCTTACTACCCAATCTCCCTCTCTCTCTAAGATCACTCTCTCTACTTCCCAAAACTCTAATACTATGAAACATACAACCACAGCAGCCATGAAATGACATGCATTAAATTCCCTTTGTTCTAACCAAGGAATGATGTTGTATCAAATCAGTTCTGATCACAAGAAGACAAATTCGAAATGTCCAATTTGTCTTTGAGCAGCCACCAACGAGAGGGGACACAAGGGCTGCATGATTGGACTTAACCAGCAAGTCCAGAGTTGCTGTTTTTGAATGCCAACGACCACAGAAGCAAAAAGTGTTTTTGTCACTATGCCAAAAATAGATGTAGAGGAATTGAGATTATCTTAACAATCTCCCCCTTTTTGGCATATGTGACCACACACACAATGCAGGAGATAATCACCCACACATGTAGATTAACCCAAATTAAGAGTAAGTTAAGGTTAGGTTTACATGCCATCAATCCAAAGAAGGCTACATGCAGCCTTTACAGAAATTAAAGTCCAAGAACAGCAAAACAAGAGTCTAAAACAGCAACAGGCAGTGAAGAAGTCATGACACAGTGATGCTACAAACACAGTTCAAACAGAGGTCCCCCTTTCTTGATGATCCGATGATCCCATTCCTTCCAGTAATGCAGCAGCAATCCCCCCTCTCTCCTGCATCTCTCCCCCGTGCGTGGACAGATGCCAAAAAAGGCTGGGATGCTTATAGGAAGTCAGGGATTTCCTCCTCCTCATCCGGACCGGAGGCAAACCGAGGATGAAGATGCAGAGCACGAATGATTTTCTTCCTATGTTCAGCTAAGGTGGAGTGAATAGAAGCTTGTTCCTGCAAAACTTCAAGAAGTATCCTTCGGGCTTCCAAGAGCTGACCGGACGGATCGGCTGGGAGAGGTTCCTTAAAGTCGTTGAACAGCTTGTGCAAGTTCGACCTAGGCTTGAAAAATGTTGTTTGAATGGAATCTTCAGTGGGATCAGGAAGGATCCCATTCTGCTGCAGTAACAGTGTAATGAGGGCCGGATATGGGAGGTTTGTTTTGTCAAATGACTTGCCGCGGGCATACTTCATCATTCTGGAGATGACAACAAAGCCGAAATTGATGTCAGCACAAAGTTTGTCAATGCAGAGAAGTAACTTACCCATCTCATATCCAATGTTAGTCCCATTACTGGTGGGAAAAACATTCATTGCACAGAATCGAAACAGACACTGATATTTCATAGTCAGTTCAGTTGCACCCAGGCCAGCTCGTCCAAAGTCATCTGATTTCCATGCAGATAGTCGAAGTGCCACTTCTCTTCTGGATTCTTTGATCAAGGCAGACGGATACACTTCAGGATTATCAGACGGAAGATGTAGTAACTTGTTGATTACTTGAGGACTGAGTTCAATCATCTTTCCCCGTACATAAGCCCTGTGGAACCAAGGACTTTCCTCTTCCAGTACGTCTCGTGTGAGATTGGCATAGAACTCCCGGACAAGCTTCGGGCAATAGGATTTGAGACAAACTGCCCAACGTCGCAATCCTTTCATCCTCAAGAAAGCGAGGAAGCCAACATCTTTGTGTAGGGGATCGGTAAACCGAGCCTCAGGAACAAATTTCCGATTGGCTAAGATATCGTATTCGAACAGAGTTTCATCTTCATTCATCTTTAGTGCTTCAAACAGAGTTTCAACATGATCCAGCTTTGATTCTCGAACCTGCACAGACCCTTCAAATGCATTTTCAAGAATATCCCATGCTTCCTTCGCAACTTTGCAGTTTGATATCAGCTTCGCTTGAGTTTCATCAACAACATTGAAGATCGAAAATAAGGCTTTCGAGTTGGCGATTGCAGCAGCCTTTTCATTGAGAGTCCATTCTCTTTTTGGTTTCTTCACAAGAGTGACAGTATTATCTTCATTTTGAATGGTCTTCATGGGATGAGACCATGCAGACTCGACAGCTTCAGAAACATCTTCACCTTGTAACATCAGAAATGCTTCCATTTTGTTCTTCCAACTTCGATAACTTGTTCCATCAAACAGTGGAGGTCTCGATGTAGATCTACCTTCTTTACTCATCTTTGCAAACTGTGAGAGAATCTACTCAGCAACTTAGAGAACACTGCTCTGATACCAAATGTTGGGATGGAAATGAGTACAACTCCAATAAATCCTCGTACACAAATCCAAATGGGCCAACCTCCCGAAGCGTAGTTATATCACAGTTATGACACCCACTTGTCGATGAAGTAAATGAAAGTATTTCAAAGCAATAAATGAGATGCTATTTGTTTACCCGGTTCGGATATAAACCATCCTACATCCGGGGGATACCAATCCAGGAGGTGTTCATTAATCAGTGCTGATTAATAACAAAACACTCAAACCTCCACCAACCCACGCTACAAATTAATTACCCTTCAAGGTTTCAGTTGTTACAAACTCGTACTAACAACCGTCATAGCTGGGCTGCACAGAGTTCGAATGCTCCCCTGATCAGAACTCCAGTCTTCCTTTGATCTCCAAGCTTCTCCAACAGAAATACAATGTAAATCACTTACTTAATGCATGGAGGTGGAAGGGAAGTTGTTGAGAGGATAAACATAATAATTATCTTACTACCCAATCTCCCTCTCTCTCTAAGATCACTCTCTCTACTTCCCAAAACTCTAATACTATGAAACATACAACCACAGCAGCCATGAAATGACATGCATTAAATTCCCTTTGTTCTAACCAAGGAATGATGTTGTATCAAATCAATTCTGATCACAAGAAGACAAATTCGAAATGTCCAATTTGTCTTTGAGCAGCCACCAACGAGAGGGGACACAAGGGCTGCATGATTGGACTTAACCAGCAAGTCCAGAGTTGCTGTTTTTGAATGCCAACGACCACAGAAGCAAAAAGTGTTTTTGTCACTATGCCAAAAATAGATGTAGAGGAATTGAGATTATCTTAACATTTATTATTTGATTTATGGGTTCCCGGCAAAAAATATATATATTTTTTTTCACAATGATTTCATCAAATATTATTTTAATATCAAAACTCAAACCAAATTTCTTCCCAAACTAATGAAAAAACCGTGTTGGATTGAGTACAACCATATTCACTTAATCTGACAAAAAAAATAATTTTTTCTCTTAAAAATTACTCCATACTCAAAAGCAACATTATAGGTTCTCAATACATTTTTATAAATAGTCCCGTAAGAGATGGTTTAGGGCTTAAACGCTGATGCTTCCATATCTACTTGCTATACATGGTTCGTTTGGTGTGACTTGTCTTTTTGAATTTAATTTGCAGTATTAGATTCAGCTGAAGTTTATCCAGTGCGTACTTTCGACTCCGAATTTTCGTGTCATTTAAAAAAAAATAAAAATATTTATAAGTAACTGGGTAAACCCTTGCCTGCCGAACATAAATTATTCTCGTAAAATATTAGAATTACACAACCTGAAATGGTAAGGTTTTGGCGGTTTGTTTAATAACATTCAACTAAACCAACTTAACTAATGCCTTCTTGTTTTATAAGTTTTCAACTGCCTGCCCTGCCTCCCATTTTGTTCCTTTTTTTCAATTGGTGAAGAACAACAACAGCGACAAGAAGAAATTTGGTTTGATTTTCAGTGTTTTGTGTATCGTGTTGTGCAAGCTTTCGATTCCACTTCCGCGCTCGGATGTTTCCAGGTTTTTCAACTGATCTCAACTATGTACTCATTCTAGACTTTGCTTTTATGGTCAATTCTGTGTCCGCTTGATCGATTCATGCGCTTTCTCTTTCAATTCCGTGATATTTTGATTGTGATTAATGGAATTTTGGTTGCTTGGTGGACGGAATTCGAAGTATTCCCCTTCGCTCTCCAATTCAACAACCTTCCCTCTGCAATTTCTAGATTAACACCGCTGCATATATCGTCGGTTTGAGATCGCCGGTCACGGTTTGGGCGAAATCAGAAGCTCCGACAAGTCTTCTCCGCGTATGATTCTGCGTTTGCTAGGTCTGAATTTGATGGCTCGATTATTTAATTTGGGGATTTTGGAAGATTCCTTCTACTCGCCTGGGGATTCCCAACAGCTCTGACATTCCTAGTTGGTTGTGGATTTCTCTCCAACCGTACGATTTTTTGCTGGTAACTGCCGCCATGGCCGGATATTCCGACGGCGGTCAGTCCGACGAGAACAGCCACCACATCGAGAGGCTGCGGATAGAACCTATCTACGATTCCTTCATATGTCCTCTAACAAAACAAGTGATGCGAGATCCGGTGACTTTGGAGAACGGACAGACATTTGAGAGAGAAGCAATTCAAAAATGGTTTAAGGAGTGCAGAGAATCTGGAAGGAAGCTTGTCTGCCCATCCACCCTGCGTGAATTGAGGACTACAGAGCTCAACCCTAGCATTGCTCTTCGTAACACAATCGAGGAATGGAATGCCAGAAATGAGGCTGCACAGCTCGACATGGCTCGTCGATCCTTATCCCTAACGAGTCCAGAGAACGACGCCGTCCAGGCATTGAAGTTCATCCAGCACCTCTGCCTGAAAACGCCACCAAACAAGCATGTCGTCCGTAACGCCGAGCTGATTCCGATGATTGTTGATGTGCTCAAGAGCAGTAGCCGTCGCGTTCGGTGTATGGCTCTGGAAACTCTCCGGATCGTTGCAGAGGACGACAATGATAATAAGGTTGTTCCAGGCTGAAGGTTGCCGATGATGATGATGTACCACTACAAGCTTTACTTTTATGTCGCGGTTTAAGCTCAAAATCGTTTCGTGTTGCAGGAAATAATGGCAGAAGGGGACACGATGCGCACGGTGGTCAAGTTCTTATCCCACGAGCAATCCCAAGAGCGAGAAGAGGCGGTTTCATTGCTTTACGAACTCTCCAAATCGGAAAGGCTTCACGAAAAGATCGGTTTGGTCAACGGAGCCATTCTTCTGTTGGTAGGCATGGCTAGCAGCAACTCTGAGAATGTGTCGACTGTTGAAAAGGCTGAAATGACTCTTCAAAATCTCGCACAGTGCGAAAACAATGTTCGACAAATGGCCGAATGTGGCAGATTACAGCCATTGTTGACGCTACTCCTTGAAGGTATACGATGTTTTTGTGTGTGTGTATATATATATGCGTTTAATTCTTTGAACTTGCTGAATCGACGATCGGTTTACTCTGTTTTTACATAACATATATATTGCAGGATCGTCGGAAACTAAATTGTCGATGGCGACAATTCTAGGCGAGCAGACTCTGAACAACGACGTGAAAGTATTCGTCGCCAGAACAGCTGGTTTCTCGCTGATCAATCTAATGAAAAGCAATGATAGTCAGTCGAGGGAGGCGGCTCTCAAAGCGCTGAATCAAATATCATCCGACGATGCAAGCGCCAACGTCTTGATAGCGGCAGGAATCCTTCCCCCGCTCGTCAAGGATCTCTTCTCTGTCGGCAACAAACAGCTCGCCACGAGGTTGAAAGAAGTCTCCGCGACGATCCTCGCCAACATCGTGAATTCAGGCCACGACTTCGATTCCATTCCAGTCGGCCCCAATCACCAAACGCTCGTCTCCGAAGAAATTATTCACAACCTTCTGTATCTGATCAGCAACACCGGGCCTGCGATCGAGGGCAAGCTTCTCCAAGTGCTCGTCGGGCTCACGAGCTCTTCTTCCACAGCATCCACCGTCGCATCCGCCATCAAAAGCTCCGGCGCCACCATCAGTTTGGTTCAGTTCACGGAGGCTCCGCAGAGAGACCTGCGGATTGCGTCGATAAAACTCCTCCAGAACATCGCTCCGCAAATGGGTCAGGAAATAGCGAGCTGTCTCCGCAGCTCGCCCGGTCAGCTTGCAACGCTGATTAAAGTCGTCGCGGAAAACGTCGGTATATCGGAGGAGCAGGCAGCGACGGTCGGGCTACTCGCCGAACTCCCTGAACGAGACGTCGGCCTCACACGGCAGATGCTCGACGAGGGGGCGTTCCAGCTTTTCGTTTCTCGGGTGATCAGAATCCGGCAAGGCGAGATGCGAGGCACCCGGTTCATGACTCCGTATTTAGAAGGTCTCGTGAGGGTTCTCGCGAGAATCACGTTCGCCTTATCCGAGTCGTCGGGCGCCGTTCGCGCGTTCTCCACCCGCCACAACATCGCTTCGCTTTTCATCGACCTGCTGCAAGCGAATGGGCTCGACAACGTGCAGATGGTATCGGCGACGGCCTTGGAGAACTTGTCGCAAGAATCGAAGAACCTTACGAAGCTGCCGGAGTTTCCTCCCCCAGGATTCTGCGCATCGGTGTTCCCCTGTCTGAGCAAGCCCCCGATCATAACAGGACTGTGTAAAGTTCACCGCGGGACGTGCTCGTTGCAAGAAACGTTCTGTCTCTTGGAAGGTCGGGCCGTGGACAAGCTGGTGGCGCTTTTGGACCACACGAACGACGCAGTCGTGGAGTCAGCGTTGGCTGCTCTGTCAACGGTGTTAGAGGACGGAGTCGATGTGGAGGAGGGGGTTCAGGTGCTGCTCGATGCGGAAGGGGTCAAGCCGATACTCGACGTGCTGATGGAGAAACGGACGGAGACTCTGAGGAGGCGTGCCGTGTGGGCTGTGGAGCGACTGCTGAGATCGGAGGACATTGCGTATGAAGTGTCGGGGAATCCTAACGTTAGCACGGCGCTTGTCGACGCTTTCCAACACGGCGACTACCGGACGCGGCAGATTGCGGAGCGCGCCTTGAAGCATGTTGATAGAATCCCCAACTTCTCTAGCATCTACACCAATACTTGATGATTCGTCGGAGCCGCCGCCGGAGACGGTATGGAATTTGTCTGTGTTTTTTTTGTATGTGATGAAGTATTGGCGGGTGGAGATGACACTCTGAATTTCAGCATTTCATCTAACCTACTTAACGGCTTATGTCATGAGTGAGTTTTTTTTTGCGTTGGGAGTACGAAGATTTTGTTTGAATTTTTTATTTATATAATATTTGATGTAATTGTTGTATAATAAAAGTAAATAAAATTTAATATAATAAATTTGTTTAATTACAATTTAAAAATTTATAATTTTAAAAAAATTAAAATGATTATGTATAACTTTTTTTGTTAAAAAAAATAACATAAGATAGGCAGGGCTGAAAAGATCCATTCATAAAAAACGAGAGCAAATGAGAGAGGGGCAGTAATGGTGGTTGGGTGCTGTTGCTCATCCAGCTTTTCCTGTTTCTGCGGCAAAGCACAGCACGATTAAAATGCCCTGCCCTTAGGAGCAACAAAAACATCACATCACTTTCACCATTCGTCCAATTACAACTGGAATTGAAGATGAAGAAGATTCGATCATGACTCATGAATGAATGGCGAATGAATCAACGAGGACTCAGACTGAGGTGTAAATGTAATCACAGATCTGTTTTCAAATAAACGAGGAAATTTATTAATTCTTACGTTATCTGCCTCCGTGACTGTGGTTCGACTCCATAGATGTTCTCTTTCTCAGCTCAGCTCAGCTGATCCATCCATGGCGCTGCTGCTGGTTTCACAAGTAAGTCTCTCTCACACGTGATTGAGCCATCGGCATTCATATTTATGTTCCAAACAAAGCTGCAATGTTGTATGGGAGCTTCAGGATACCTTCTCCTCTCTCTCACCGCACCTAGAAGAAGAAGAAGAATCTGATTCTCCCTCTCTCTCACAATCTTTCTCCCCTTTTCTCTGTCTAAAGCCGCGGTGTAGTACAGTGCAGTGTGTCCTTTTACTGTAAAAAGGGAAATCGAATGGTTGCTTTGGCATCGTGGAATTTGATTTTGTTCATGTCCTCCTCGCTAGGCTAGGGCTTTTAACTATTTGATTATGAGCATTTGAATTAATTGAGCTAGGAAACAAACAATTTTGTGGAACTTGATGCTGTTGCCTATTTCTGTTTGCAGATTTAGTTCTACAAACAATCAAGGATGAGGTTTTTTGGGATCCTTATTGTATCCTGTTCATTGCTCTATTCTGGAAGATTGAATGCAAAGTCTTCTGCAAGACCAGCTGTAGTGAATGTTGGAGCTATTTTTTCTCTCGATTCCACCATTGGAAGAGTGGCCAAGCTCGCCATTGATGAGGCTATTAAAGATATCAACTCCAACTCGACTATCCTCAGAGGAACCAGACTCGATGTTCATTTCGAAAACACAAATTGCAGCGGATTTCTAGGCTTGGCTGAAGGTAAATCAATCAGTTTACACTTTACACAGCTTCTGTTCTTAATGAGTCTTTCCATGGACCTAAAATGGCGATGGCGGTATCAAGAGTCATTTCATATACATATGCGAACAACATGATTGATGCTATGTTTCTTTTCTGAAAATTGAGAAGTTGTAGATTGACTGATGCTGGTTGTTTGTAGCATTGAAGTTTATGGAGACTGATGCAGTTGCAGTGATCGGGCCACAGTCTTCTGTCGTTGCGCATACGATTCTGCACGTGGCGAACGAGCTACAAACTCCATTTCTATCGTTTGCAGCGACAGATCCTACGCTCTCGTCGCTCCAGTTTCCATATTTCATCAGGACAACACAGAGTGATCTGTACCAGATGGCTGCAGTGGCTGATATTATTGTCCATTACGGCTGGAAGGAAGTAATCGTGATTTTCCTCGATGACGACTACGGAAGGAATGGACTGTCTGCATTAGACGATGCGCTCGCAGCTGAGAATTGTCGGATTTCTTACAAAGCAGGGATTCCTCCCGGCAACGTCAATCAGAGCAGGATAATGGATATTCTCGTCAAGGTTGCGTTGATGGAGTCTCGTGTCGTCATTCTGCATACATATCCGGGACACGGATTCGCAGTCCTTTCCGTTGCAAACTATCTTGGAATGATGGGCGACGGTTATGTGTGGATCGCAACCGATTGGCTCTCCTCTGCCTTAGACTCGGCTCCTTTTCATCGCTCCAAGACCATGACGGATACAATGCAAGGAGTTCTTGTTCTGCGCCAACACACGCCCGATTCGCAACAAAAAAGAGAGTTTACGTCGCGATGGAATGACCTTACCGGCGGTTCGATAGGACTAAGCACCTATGGTCTATACGCTTACGACACTGTCTGGCTGCTCGCTCAAGCCATTGATACATTTCTAAACGACGGTCATTCGATTTCATTTTCCAACGATACCCGGCTGCAGCATTCCTTAAAAGGGGGTAGTATTAACATCGAATCTATATCGATCTTTGATGGCGGTCGCTTGCTCCTGGATAATATCCTGCAGAGTGATTTTGTCGGCCTTACTGGTCGAATCAAGTATGGTCCGGATAAATCTCTCGTCTTTCCGGCTTATGAGATCATAAATGTGATCGGGACAAGTCTCCACCGGGTTGGTTACTGGTCGAACTATTCAGGTCTGTCGCCGGTAGCTCCTGAGATGTTGTATTCGAAACCACCTAACCGAGAGAGCGAAACACAGCAGCTAAACAGTGTTATATGGCCCGGGGAATCGGCACAAACGCCTCGTGGATGGGTTTTCCCGACCAACGGGAAGCTACTAAAGATTGCTGTTCCTCGGAGGGTTGGTTACAAGGAATTCGTTTCGCAAGTGCCGGGTACCAACCTCTCGAAAGGATTCTGCATAGACGTGTTCACGGCCGCTGTCAATCTGTTGCCGTACGCCGTTCCCTATCAGTTCATTCCATTCGGGAACGGCCTGGAGAATCCAAACTACGACGAACTCGTGAGCTTGATACATACGGGAGTGAGTGTGAATGAATCGATAATATTGGATACTTCTTGTCACAGTATCATCACATTTCATCCAACAACACTCATGTTGATTCTTACAGTTCTTCGATGGCGCGGTTGGCGACATTGCAATCGTGACAAACAGGACGAAGCTCGTCGACTTCACTCAGCCGTTCGTAGCATCCGGGCTTGTGGTCGTGGCTCCCGTTCAAAAATTGAACTCGGGCGCTTGGGCTTTTCTGAGGCCGTTTTCTCGACAAATGTGGGGCGTCACCGCTGCATTCTTTGTGTTCGTCGGGATTGTAGTCTGGATTCTGGAGCACCGGATAAACGATGAGTTCCGTGGACCACCGAAGCAGCAGTTGATAACACTTTTATGGTAAGCTTCTAAACATTCGAAAATCTCCATTTCTTCTGCAGAAAACTAATACAGCTCAAGTGGTTACCTTGATGGATCTTCAGGTTCAGTCTCTCGACGCTATTTTTCGCGCACAGTAAGTGAAGAACATCTATAATTATCCTAATTACTCGATAATGAGCTTGTTCGGATAGGCAGATTTGATACCTGGCTCGTCGTTTGCAAATGCAGGGGAGAATACTGTGAGTACACTGGGAAGGCTGGTGCTGCTCCTATGGCTGTTTGTGGTTCTGATAATCAACTCGAGTTACACGGCGAGCTTGACCTCGATTCTCACCGTGCAACAGCTTTATTCTCCGATCAAAGGAATCAATTCCCTGAAAGATGGCGACGATCCCATTGGCTACCAAGTGGGCTCTTACGCCGAACATTATCTGACTGAGGGAATCGGCATACAGAAGTCAAGGCTCAAACCTCTCGGATCACCCGAAGAATACGCCACAGCGCTGCAACAGGGTGCGGAGAATGGAGGTGTGGCTGCAATAGTCGACGAGCTACCGTATATCGAGCTTTTCTTGGCAAGCCAATGCAAATACCGAATCATCGGCCAAGAGTTCACCCGGAGCGGCTGGGGATTTGTGAGTGAAACATTTCCTCTGTTTTTTCCATCACTTGGGTCGAATAACTTTGCGATCCGTTCTTGCATATTTTTGCAGGCGTTTCCACGTGATTCTCCTCTGGCCACGGATTTGTCCACGGCAATTCTAACGCTGTCTGAGAACGGCGACCTGCAGAGGATCACAGACAAATGGCTAACAACAAGCGCCTGCAGTTCAGACAATACCGAGCTTGAGTCGGACCGCCTTCACCTCAAGAGCTTCACAGGCCTTTATCTTCTCTGCGGTATAGCTTGCTTCATTGCTATACTAATCCATTTCTTGCAGATTTTCCGCAAGTACCGGCAAGGTGCAGCCTCAGACGAACACGACCAGCCAGGCAGCTCGCACGCCAAACGCCTCCACGCGCTGTTGTCCTTGATCGACCGAAAGGAGCCACAGAGCAAACGTAGGCGTACAGACAACCCTTCCGGCGAAATCGTCGAATCCAAAAGGGATTCCACGGTTAGTAATTCTCAACCTGGTTGTTACCATAGCTGCAATACAAGAACTTGACTTGAAACCCTAGTCGGATGTTAAATGCATTAGTGATTTTCAATATGAGAATTGTAGATGACAAGAACAAATTTAGCAGACAGATTAGTGTACTTACAAGTTGTAGGGATGAAGAACTTGCAGAATATCCACCATTAGTCGATCCATGAATATGATAGAATTTCTGTAGACATTATCTAAGAACTTGGTTTATATAGTTAGTAGTATCAATAAATATTTATGTCACAGGCCTGGAAATGTACATTAATCTACAAATAGTTTACACACACATGAATTTAAAGAGTCTAAAGTCTGGTGTTCTTGAAGTACTTGAGGAATGTTTCTTCCTCTGCACAAAATATAGAAATTATGCGGTATACTTCGATAAGAAGCTTAGGGAATCGAGTCGAGAAGTACTCATCGAATCCTTCGGGAACTGATCCTAATATTGCTTGGATTTCTTTCGGAAGTTCCCTATAGTGATTCATCTTGTTCCGTATGACACGTAACAAGTCTCGCACGCTGTTGAATTTGTAGCGCCTGTAGCGACCTATGTCGTTGATGAAGGCAGTGTCGAGGTTCTCGTCCCATTTGCCGTTAAAAGCAGTTTTTCCTATGCTTTCTAAAGCTTCTAGCAATTCGGATTTACTTTCTCTGTCCTCCAGCTCGACTCTGTCGCTAACGTCACGTAGGAAAGACAATCTCAACTCGGAATTCCAGAACAACGGATGATGAGTTACTTCTATAGCCGTTGGCCTGGAGAGAATCGAACCAATGGATCGATGAATAATAAGATGGTAAAACATTTTTTTTCTTTAACTTAGAGCTTGTTAAGAAATTACCTCTCGTTTGGATTAGAATCCAAAAGTCGAGAAATGAGATTTGTAGCTTCCGGGATTCCATCTATCAAGAACAGATCTTTCCGATCATTGACTATGTTAATGTCACGTTCCAAATTTTCCCCAAAAGGGTGTTTGCCACCCGTCATGCAAAAAAACAATATGCAGCCTAAACTGAATAAATCTACAGCACGAGATTGGCGTTCGTTTCGTAATTGTTCTGGGGCCTGCCATCCCGAACTACCAATGCCTGCGTAATAAAACTTAAATATCATCGAGGGGAGGGAACTTACGCAAAATAATGAAAACGATGGATAGGACTCACCTGTAGTATTTTTCGTTAAAGACGACATTTCCCCTTCTAAATGTTTGCTGATACCCATATCGGAAATTTTGGCGGATATTGATCTATCTTTAATAACAAGAACGTTTTGAGGCTTCAAGTCTCGATGTATGATTCCCAATTCGTGCAAATGAGCAAGTCCGCATACGGTGTCCCTATAATTGATGAATAATATAACATCATCACTATAAGTTGAGTATATTATCAACTGTCTTAAAAGAAAAATAATAGAGCAAGAATGCATTCTAGAATCCATAGATCACTTCTTTCAATCCCAAGCCTCAATCGATTAGCATAATCTTTGGCTATTATTTTACTCAATTAACATGTATAGCAATTAGTAAGTTAAGAGATTTTGATATTATGTGTATACTTAGATAAGAATGCACGATATAGATAGAAGAAAAATAGCTTAAGTAGAAAACATTTGGGTGTGTTCTTTTTTGCAAAAATAGTCCACGTTTCCCCAAAAAAAATTTAATATATTACGTACATTCATTATTTTTATATTACCTACACAATTCCCTATACCTCAGGTAACAAAATATTTCACAAAACAAACACGCAACAATTCATATAAGAGTGCAATATTTTAATTGATCATACCTCATCAACTTTAACAACCACGCCGACGGATAGCCATTAGATTTCCACAACTCGAGCTTTTTTCTACTTTCGAAAATCCGAAGCAATTGGGTATTAGAACCAACGAGACCAAGAGATTCATGATCCCGACTCAAGCTTGCGACTTGATCATGAGAAGTACAAGCTAAGATCAGCTCGTGCAAGTTGCACGTGCATCGCTCCAAACAAATATAGACAAAATCTTGATCATATTCTACTCCATACCATCTCACAATATTTGTATGTTGATCGGATGCAATAAGATTTTGGATCTCTTTCACGGCTACACTATGATGTGACCTGACAAGACGTTTAACAGCAACTGAACGACCATCATACTTTCCTTCGAGCACAATAGTTCCATTACTACCCTTTGCTATTTCTTTATTCGTGACGATCAATTTGCCAATCTTTCGTCCGTCAACATAACTATTGCTATTATCAAAAGGGCTCAGCAAAGATAATCCATCTGCTATGCTATTTTGAGAGCTATTATTAACAACCGATTTCCTCGCTTTCCTCTTTTTCGGAATCATATTCTGCGACTTAATATCTTCTTCCAAAGGCTTTTGTACCTTAGCCTTAGCCCGACTATGAACAGTAGCAGCTATACGAAACAAAACATAAACCATGGCTATAGGCACAAAGGCATAAGTAATCAACGGAAGCCAAAAATTGGTTCGAACTGGACTATCAATGTGCATATCACGATTGTCAGGAAGGCTCCCAATTATGTAATTATCCCGATCAGCCGCAGGAAGTGCAAGAATTTCATTCTTGCTTAAATGAGGGCCTAAAAAGTCGTCCAAGGGAACTATACCATGTTGGTCGTGATAGGACAAAGGCGAACTCGAATCAGTAACATATTGATCAAGAGCCGGTAAAGAAAGAACTTCACTACCTGGCAGAGCATCTTTCATCTTATTCGCTAGAAAAAGAGGCTCCAGAGAGCTACGGTCACGAATGCGATAAACCACAGGCCTTGTCTTACAATTTAATGGCAAATTTGTATCAAACCCTTCCCCTGGTCTGAACTTGTTACTCTGCTTGTATCCACCTAAAAAATTCTCAATTCCTTGACACTCATAAGAAGCTTCGATATCTGCAAACATGAGATACCATAGAACTTCTCCTGTTTTCATAGAAGTATACTTTAAAGCATAGTCAGTTCTCGTAACATAGAGTGGCTCCTCAATAGCCACTGAATTCATCGTACTCGTTGGTAGCCATTCCTCAATGTCATTCCTCGTTAGACTAGAAGTTTCATCAGAATCATGCTTTTCGATTGACTCGGGATTATCAGATCTAAAAGTCTGCACAACCTTTCCAGTTTTAGCATCAAGAAGATATACCGCGGTTTTCTTTGAACCTAACATAACACCACCACCCGCTGATACAAATGGGGTCTGCTTCACCATGTCGTCAGCACTAAGTGGGAGCTTCTGCAAGAACAATACACTTCATGAAGAACAACTACAAAGAATCATAGGGGTTGTCTCATTGTTTCAAGATAATGTGTCTATAGGTACACGACGTAAGTTTCCTATTAGTAAACGCACCACTTTACTGAAGCCATTCGAATGCAAATAGAGCTCCCAATCTTCTCCACAATCTATATAAAAGCTATCACCATCAGCCGAGGCATTGAGCTTTTCGCCATCACGATTCGGCATTTTTTGGAATGAAGAATAAATTGATTGGCCAGATGAGAATGACCAGAGGATTTTTCCTGAACTGCTCTCCACGTAATACACTGTGCCATCTGGGGAAACAGCTATGATAGCGTCGTGTTTTCTGATTTAAGCCATAGAAACCGGACAGGATATCAAGAAACAATATTTGATGAATGTTCAGTAAATTCCACAACACAGAACAACTACATTTACAATTGATCAACCTATGTGAGATAAAAAAAAATGTGTTCTAAAAGCACTTCTTGTTTCCATATGCAAATAGAAAACAGACTCAAAAAATTCAGCCATTCTCACACTGCAATCTGTTTGTTCACTTACACAAAACAACAATCGTCGTCCACAATAAAAATACATTGTTTCATTTCCAAAAAATATTTTAAAAATATAACAAAATTAAATATTTTCGTACCACTTTCACAATCAACAATAGGTCTAACAACAAAAACTCTAAAAAATTTCTACTTCTCAGTCTGGGTTAGACTTTTTATTTAAATCATGTTTGATATGATAATTGGGTAAACAAGAACACATGTCTTTTTTTTTTTCTCCACGGCATTCCACAGCATCAACAAAAACATAATACCATTTCAAACCAGCAGGGCTGAAGAATGATTCTCTTATAACACAAAAACCAAAATTAACAATCTTAGCAAAGGTTATTCACAGATGTGTTCTCTACTACAATCAAAGACTCAATCATTCATAAAAGCTACTGAATAAGAGCAGCAAATCAGATTCGCAGATCAATACAAATTTCTCAAAAACAAAACAGCACATATATATATATATAAACCCTAATTATTTCATAGACAAGAGCTTTCGCACACATACGGAGTCAGTAGTGGAGCAGGCGGATGCGGATCTTGGGAGCCTAAAGCAGGGTCGGAACTTGGCGAACTTCCAAACACCACCACAACTAAAATCAAGACGATAATCAGAAGGAAGAGAGGGATAAATAAGGATGATGCCCTCATGATTTTGGGGGAAATGGAAATGAAGCAAATTTTAGAATAGTCTAACAATGAATTATCATTGGCTTAATCTCTGCGAAAAGGTTTTCCGAGTCGAGCTGAGGATGAGTAAGAGAACAAGCAGAGATTTTCTTTATTTCTTTCGGTAAAATTGAGGAAGATGCTATGGTGGTAGGGTAGGGTGGTAGGAGACGGAGAATTGCGCTTCCCCAAAACCAGAGGGGCCTTTCGATTGATTTCAATTGACTAGAACGACGACTAAATTTATTTATTTATATTTATTATTTATTCATTTATTATCCGCGTGAAATCATTTTTAGGGTGTGTTTGTGTGAGAGTTTAGATTTTGCGTTCGGGATTTAAACAGTAAAAATTTTGAATTTGAATAGTTGTATGATATGATATAAATAAGAATAAATGTGATGTTTTGGATGTAAAATTGATTTTTAGTATAATATAAAAAATAAAAAATAAATATTTAATTTAATATTTTCGAAGAAGAAATTTTGTGAAAACAGTAGAAATCCCATAAAATTCCTCAAACAAACACACCCTTAGTATACTATGAGTCTAAGAATGTATGATAGAATTTATTATATTGAGTTGTAATAGAAAAGATAAAAATATTTTTATTAGTATCTTAAATTGAAGAGGTAATTATTAGGTTAAATAGGTAATCCTAATAACGTTGTTGGACAAAAATCAAAAATACTAACCGTTTATTGTGAAGGAGACTTTTTTTAATTTATCATATTAAATATATTTGATAAATATACATTACCTTAATTAAAATTTTAATATTTTATAAATAAAATTCACTTAAATTATTGTTATTTCTATCTTTTCTTAGTTAATTTAATTAAATTTTTAACAAGATTATTCAAAATTTCTTTAATTTTTATTTCTTCAATAATTAAATATTTTTATAAAATAGTAGTATAAAATTTCTTATTTTTTATAAAATTAATTTATATTAATAATAAATAAATATAAATTTGATCCTCAATTATATACTTTTCAACTGCATAATTTCAAACCTACAACTGATATCTTCCCTCTTCTTATCATTTCACTTAGCTCTCATTTTTCAATGACCCGTGCCTACATATACATCCTGATTTTTTATTTTTTAATGTAAAAAATTATAAAAAAATTTATCCGTTGATTTATACTTTTAGTCTTTAAATTTTATTTTTTATAATAAAAAAATATTAAATTTTATGTAATTTTATTAAAAAAATTTCTAAAATATTTAAATTTTCTAATTTTTTTTATTTTTTGTCAGATGTTCTATGAATATAAAAATATATATATTGAATAGATAAAAATTAAAAAAAAAATAAAAAATCAATTTTATCTTCCGAAATTTTACTGCCGGTTCCGTCACTGCTAGAGATTAATTGTAAAAAGCTTGTCCGTAGTCCACCTCCTATCGAAGCGGCCAATCGCAGTTTGATTGATTGGGGATGAAGATTATATCCAATAGAGGTTTTTACTTTATCTGTTGCTGCTATTGTATGTATGTGTTCGATCTTAGTCTGGTGATTATTTTTAATTTTTATTATATAATTTGTATTGTTTTTGTATAAATTATATTGGTTGTTTTTATTTTTGTCTTTTTTTCCTATATGCATTTTTCATGTTAAGTATAAAAAATAAATTTTTAATATAAAAAAAATATTTGTGAGTATATAATGTGTATATATATATATATATATATATAGATGAGTGTGTTTGTTTGAGGTTTAGATTTTAAATTTGGATTAAATAATAAAATTTTGAATTTGAGATATTATTAATGCAATATTAAAAATGTAGAAATAAATTTCAATATAAAAAATAATTATTTTATTTGATATTTTTTAAAAAATAAAATTTATAGAAGTAACGGTTGACTATATGTCATCAAGTTTATTTTTGCAATTTTATGATCGAGTTTGGCTCATAGATCATTTGTTGTAATTCAGTAAAAAATCATATAGTCTTATTGTTTCTTACTCCGGTGAAAGTCCTATTATTTTTTACTACGTTGAGAGTCTCGTTGTTTCAGACTCTAATTTAGTTGAAAACACGGCTTCTACTCTGAAACAGTGAACAATGTGGCTACATATCTTCGACCTCTCTTTGCAAACTCAAATTATTTCTACATCACCACTTGAGTTTGAGGGGATATAAATATATTTTGTTAATTTAGTTTATAGTTTATTTATATTGTTATTATTTAGATTATTTCGTTATTATATGGTATTATTATTTGAATCTATCGAGTGAAATAAGATATTTATAAGCTTTTATTTTTGTTATGAACACAATGCAATTTTTTTTTCACCGTCTACAAAATTTCTTCTCACTCATGCTTGATTTGTTATAGAGGCCATCGAAATTGATCCATCAAGTAGTTGTTGAATAAAGATAAGTATTTTTGCATGATGCTTCTTGTTTATGAAACACATTTCAACCATATCCAACAAATCTTGTGATCTTGGGTAATTAATGAAACAAAAATATTTAAATTATTTTTTTTAAAACTAAAATATTTTATTTTATTTTATTATGACGTGGGAATCTGATGCCGCTACCCGAAAGTGTGCACTGAGTAAACCCTCGACTAAACCTAATACACTGCAAACTAGGCCCGACGGGATTAAACTAAAATATTTTTGATCTAACAATCAATGACATATGATTGTATAGATGAAGAAAACCAAGAAAATATGCATTTCTATTCTATATAATAGACATTAAAAAAAAAAAAACATAAAATAATTACTTCCTACATGAACTATAAACTGATAATTAAACTAAAATAAGAAATAATTTGAAAAAAAAAATAAAAAATTGTTCACACCTCATTGAATTGTTTGAGACTTAACTTTAATATCTGATGATATATAATTAAAAATATTCTAAATTATTTGCTACCTCCCTAAAAATATATTTTACATGTTGATAAATAAAAATGTATTTTTGTCATAAAATAATTTAATTTAAGTGTTTTAAAGTATATATGTATTTAGGAGAAGGCAAAAATAAAGGGCTTGTTTGTTGTTTTGGTTTTTGTTGAATATGGATTGATCTTAAATTTAAATTTCAGATTTTCCTTAATAATTGACTTTTTGAGAAGGTGCATATTATTTATGTTATGTTGATACATATATAAATTATATTTTTTATTAATATATATCAAAAATCATATAAAAAATTTGTTAGAAACAAATATTGTAATATAAAAAGTAAATGTGTGTACATAGTGTGGAATTGACCTCGAAGTCAAACAATGATAGTAAGTAAAGTGTTTTATTTTTTTAGTAAATCACATGTTAGATATAACATTTTTGTAAAAAATAAAAATAAAATTCAAACATAAAATATTTTGATAAATTTATAGCTGAGACGGAGTTACATACGGTAGCTGACCTCAGTCCCTAAAATATAAAAAAAAATTAACAGTAAGAAATAATAAAATTATGTATTTTTTTTATTGTTTTACTCCCTTTATTTTTCAAATTTTTTTTTGTTTTATAGTGTAAAAAATAATAATTTTTTTTTTTTTGTAGTTTTGTTGATTTATGTTTTTAGTTATTAATTTTTTTAATAGAAATTATTGAATTTTATTAAATTTTTTAAAATATTTCTCTAAAAATTTAATTTTTAGCTATTTTTTCTCTTTTTAGTTTATCCAGTTGTATTAGAAGAAATAAAAAATGACAATATTAAATAAAAATAAATAAATAAATTGACATTTTGCTTATCCTTAATTTTAAGGCTGATTCCGCAGTTGATTATAGCCATTACAAAAGTACACTTTATATATATATGAATTATAAATAAAGCTTAACTATAAGAGCATACATACAGGCTACAGCAGCGGCGTATGTAACTAACTAATTGAAAACCAGAAAAGGGGGAAGAAATGCAATGAGCATTAGATCCAGTAGGGGAAGAATTTACCCTCGCTCTCGTGATTGTGCTCGTCGAATTCGAACGAAGATGCGCGCGCGCAACCATATGCGCACGCTCGTCGGCACTCGCCGGCGTAGAACAGCCTTATCTGAATGCACTCTTCATAGCACTCCCTCAGGCACTCCGTAGCCTGGACGCCGCCGCCGGAAGCTTTCTCCACACTCTCTACCCCAACCAACACCGTTGCCATCGTCAGAAGAAACGCCGCCGCAATCGCCTGGTAATTTGCAGCCATTTTTCTTAATTGACTTCAAATTATTTCTCCGACTGACCGATTAGAACTTAGAAGATGTGCAACTGCTTGCGTGTATTTCGATATCACTTCCGATCGAGTTCGATCCATGCGTCTGTACATATGTATACATAAAAAGAGAGAGACGGAGAGAATCGGAAAGTGGCGAATGGATTGCAGAATTGTTGCGTCGTTTGGGAAGAGGTTTGCCATTAACTTATTCATTTTTTCTAATGGTGCGACTGTTTTTGTGAACTGTTGTGTGTGTTTTTATTTTATTTTTTACATTTTGCATTGTTGGTTCCAAATATTTATACCGTAATTAATTAGGCTTTATGTATTCTTTCATATTTGGGGTTATATAGTATAGAATTTTGGATTTCTTTTTCTTTTAAAATGTGTGACGCGTAGAAAATTAGTGTGTTCCGTACATGCATGTTACATATCAATTGAATTTTTTTTTTGTCCATTTTTTTTATTTTCATTAGTCCACCTTATTTTGTCACTAAAAAATTATATACTTTAATTTTATTTTGAAAATTTTAATTTCTAATTTTTTTATTTTTAATTATAATATAAAATAATTATTTTTACTAATATATTTTTAATTATTTATTAATTATATTCCTTTTAAATTTTCGTGACCGATGGATGAAGTACTATTTTTGTCTCATATTTATATTATCCTTTTTAGTATGTACTATATATCTTATTTCCTTTTTTAAAAAACAAAAATAATTTTTTAATTTATATTTTGAAAATTTTGATTAAACTGAGTAATTATTTTAATTTTAATTTATAATTAATTTATTATATTATAATTATTTATTAATTATACGGTATTTTTTAAAAATTTATATTTTCAATAAACTATAATATTATCTTAAAAATTAATTTTATATTTAAAATATCATATTATACAATTATTCTAAATCAAAATTTTTACTATTCAAATTTCAAATACAAATACAAAATGCAAACCCCAGACAAAACACACCCCAAATATATAATTTCATTTCATGTCGCAACAAAATCCTAGAATTACAACCCTCATCTAACTCATAATTAGCAACACCTTACCTTGAATTGTCACGTTGTTCATCAACTAAGCTTCATAAACTTTGCACTCCTTGTCCGCAGGGCTGGTCTGGCAATACTCCTCCAAGGCGTCTCCGGTCCCCTTCCCCGGCGCCGCCCCCGGCCACTGCTCGGCCACCAGATGCGCCAAGTCGACCACCCGCTGGCTGTATCCCCACTCGTTGTCGTACCACGCCACCACCTTCACCATGTCGTCGCCCATCACCATCGTCAGCGATGAATCGATGGTCGACGACACGTCGCTGCACCGGAAGTCTACCGAAACCAGGGGGACATCGCACACTGCCAGTATCCCCGCCAGCGGACCGTTGGCTGCCGCCCTGAAGGCTTCGTTCACGTCCTCTGCGCTGATTCCTTTCTTCTCCACGTTCACAACCAGGTCGACGACCGACACATTCGGCGTAGGCACACGTAGCGCGATGCCGTTCAGCTTCCCCTTCAGCTGAGGCAGCACCAGAGACACCGCCTTGGCTGCGCCTGTGCTCGTCGGCACAATGTTCAGCGCCGCGGCTCTCGCTCTCCTCAGGTCCCGGTGCGACGCATCAAGAAGCCTCTACAGAAAAAATTACAGCTAATAGAGTTGTAAGTGAATCAAATAACTTTGTTCTGATTCGAAAATTTGACATTTCTATTCAAAACTTTATAGTTTGAATTTGAATAAAAATATTCAATTCGAGTACAAATCAAATACAAATATGAAATTTTAATATTCAATTCAATATTCATTTGTAAATATTCAATTCGATGATAAAATAATATATAAATAGTACATATAGTATTATATGTATTTCCAATAAAAATAAATTAAACTAAATTTATTAATAATAATACTTTTAAATTTTATATAAATAAATATAATATAATCAAAACTACAATATTTTTATTTATGTTAGATCAAGAAGTCTTTCTTTTTTGTTAATGTGAAAAAACAATAAATAATAGATATTTAATTTTTTTTATCAAGTTTTTTAATAATTATTATTAAAATTTTAATTTATAGAAGTTCTAATCTAATAGCTGGAATCTGATAAAATAAAATGAATCACATTTTGAATCAAATATTTGTATAATATTGGAATTGAATCAAATATTCGAATCAAATCGAATAATTTGAAAACTATTTCATATTCAAAACGAATCAAATAGTCATTTTTTTCAAACCAAATTGAGTACTGCAATTTTCAATTTGATTCAATTCGTTTACAACCCTACTCGCCAATTCACAACAAAAATTTACATAATAGTCTTTTAGAACTTTTGACGTTATTTATCTACCAGTAACCTTTTTACCATTCTCAAAATTCTTCAAAACTTCTATCAAAACGAAGCTGTATGTTACCTGATCGCCGGTGTAGGAATGAGTTGTTGTCATTGTGCCCTTCACAATCCCTTCACATTACGAGCAAAACCTTATTTAGCTCCTTCATTCGCTACACAATCAATTCTCCAAAAAAACACAAGAATCTTACCGAATTCTTCGTCCATGATTTTAACAAAGGGAGCCAAGCAGTTGGTGGTGCAAGAAGCGTTGCTGCATGTGTCGATTTCAAACTGTTATGTTCATCATTCTCGTATTCTATACAACGACATTGTGCAAATATTCGATGCATGGAAGTAGAAAATAGAAGAATTTGGTTTGATTTAATTTAATTTGCTTGCCTTATGATGTTAGCAACCTCGTGAGAGTAGTCCTGCTCGTTTACGCCGACAACATAGGTAGGAATGTCAGCGCCTTTTGCTGGAGCTGTGATGATGACCTTTTTGGCTCCAGCTTGGATGTGCTTACCCGCTCCGGGGCCATCGACAAAAACACCCGTCCCCTGCAGTCACACAATTTAAAAAAGATTTGCTCTTTCTGATTATGAACTGCTTGGTTATTAATGAGGGCGGAATATATATATTATATACCTCAATAACAATGTCGACCCCAAGTTCAGCCCATGGAAGTTTGAGAGGGTCACGGTTGGAGACAACCTTAACGGGCTTCCCATCTACGCTGATGGTCTCGTTGTCGACTACCTTAACATCTGCCTTGAAGGTGCCGAGCATCGAATCATACTTGAGTAAGTGAGAAGCCTACAATTCAATAGGTGTGAACAATATTAGCGGCCAAGATAAACTATTATAATATGAATCGGTTCTCGGAACTTCTTACATTTTTTACACCACCACTGTCATTGACCACGATAACCTCCAAAGGTGAATCTTTACGGCCATGCCAGCAGCGGAGGAAGTTCCTACCGATGCGCCCAAATCCATTTATAGCGACCTTCAACTTGGCGACGGTCTGTCCCTTAACAGGTGCTGATCCTGCAATCTGATCTTAGTGCACAGGAAGCTTGCATCACTCCCACACTCAAAAAGCCAATATAAAATGCAGATTTCTGGTTTGTCAAAAAATGCTTCTGCCCTTTTCTGGTTTTTAAGACAAGAATTCTGACTACGGTTCTAGCACTTCTAGCATACATATCATGCATATTCCTTGAAATTAAGTTCGGACCGAAGTGCATGTTTTGATTTACTGTTAAATTTGTTAAAAGTGATTAGATATCCGGTGACATTTTCATCCATTAGCAGTTGACACTACCGAACTATTACAAAAGATTAAACAAAGAAACATACGTTTGATGTGAGCTGGGCAGCCACCAAATCAAAGAAAGAGGCCTCCTTGGCGCTCTTGGCATATGTCACACATCCATTTGACCTAAGCCCCGAAAATTCTGCTACCTCGAGCTTCTGAACAGCATAGCGACAAAAATAAGTCAGCCAAGCCCATAAGATCACTATTTAAGGAATGAACAGATCAGGAAACAGTAAACTACATCTTACGGCCACGACATAATTAGATACTCTGATCCTAGCAATTCATGTGTCCTATACAAGATGCATTTGAAGAAAGCAAAAGAAACTGACCTTAGAGAAGCACTGAGCAGGAAATGAATGGGATGCCTTGGAATGAAATCTGGTTGTTGTCGGGATTCTGGAGGAAGCCAAAGCTGCATGGGATGCTGCCATGGCTGCCACTGAAGAAACCTGCATATAACTTCAAGAACTACATTTGATATGTATAATGTTTTATACTCTTCTTCTCAGTACCTTTTTTCCTGGCTAGAGTAGTAACAAGTTATGGTTGGAAATGAGTTGAAGCAGTGAGTGGTGAAGATGATGTGTTAAGATGGATATCAGATAAGATCATCCCCTGTTTCTGTGCCATTCAAAATATGAGCCACAGGATCATATCACCCATCATTGTTCTTCATTTGTTCCCATTCCCTGCAAGTCCTTTTTCGCCCACATTTGAGCATCATTCTGGCTATATTATATACCACAATTGTCAAAGAACAGCCTAAGCCATTCCATTCAAATTTAGCAGTCACCCGAGCATCATTCGCGGAATAATATCTTCCTCAATCCTCACCTAAATGACATCACCGCTGAAAACAGTATGAAATCTCACATTATAGAGAAAGGTATTTAGTAGAAATCCACAGGCAGGAGGTCTTTTGGATTATAGAGCATATTTCTGCCACCGGGCACCAGGAAGTACTTGTAATCAAAACATTGAAATCGACATGGGAAGCTGCTGAACTAATAATACCCAACAACAATACGATATATCCTAAAACAAAATAACAGCATCCCGGACAATTTGTCATTGGAATCAAACAATGAGATTGGATAAGATATCCAAATGCAGTAACAGTTTAGACAGCAGCTTCAAAGTCGTCAGCACTGACTGCTACTTCGTTTGCAGATTCTTCTGGTCGCAACTGACTTGACACATTATCTATGGCGGAGTTGAGTTGTTCGATCTTATCAGCCAGCTTCTTCCGCTGTCTCTGCAAATAGGAGTATACAATATATGATGTGACATGAAATAGACAAGCCTCGGTTCAATTGACCAGGGTTATGTAACATGAAAGGAATCTTGCAAAAATTACAGAGTTCCATGAAATTGTTTTTGTGCTAGTTTTGAAACTTTATGGCATTGTTCATTTACAGAGTCTGTGGAAAATACCAGTAAAAATCATCTAAGTCGATCATTTTAGGAAAACCATTTTCATGTCCTCACAAAGTTACCAACTATGAAGATGTTTGTAACAAATTTGACTTCCTCGATAAGAAATTTGCAAACACAAATTCATTGAAAACGGGCATTCAATTGTCATCTGTAGGCATAAGAGATAAGGATATACAATCAAACTAACCTCGAGGGCTTTTTCCTCATCATAGATAAACTTCGGCAGCTTTTTCATCAAATCTTTTTTGTCTGTATCGGTTAAAGCCTTTCTAATCTGTGAGACAGAACAAACCAAACCTTATCTTACAAACAATACCAACTAAATCTGCAATACCACAAAATATCAAAACATAGTCTTGAATGAGCAAGTGCCGCATAAGATAAAAAAAAAAAAAAAAAAATGCAGTCAGAACCTCATACAAAATAACTCATACATTGATTATGGGTTAATCATACTACCTGAGGTGCATATACACAGCCTAAAGTGCCTACAATTAATCCCCCTAGAACAAAGCCACCAACGAAAAGGCTTGCATTGCTTTGCCTTCCACCATCACTGCATCAAATATAATACTATGAGATGTCTTCAGGAATAATATGTGAGGGGAAAAACAAGATATACATGTTCTTTCTTCATATATTATGTTTTCAACTTCCTGTCCAAATATGACATTTTTACATTCATCAATTTTGAATGCATCCTTCTTTTCATAAAGAAAGTGATGAACAAATCTCCACATAGAGACTCATAGGAAGGGATCGAATGTGAGGCAAAAACCTATAGCTTGCTTGGACAACAAGTCCCCTTCTCTGGGTGGATGCTTTCTTTGTGCCCTTGACACTCAGGTTGCAGAGCTGTAAGAATTTATCTTCTGATTTTACAGAAGAACCTGATGCAAACAAGGTTTGCCATTCTCGTGAATATAAATTCATATATGAAAAATTGCTGCAGGTAAATTCTACATCAAAAGTAGTTAAACAATAAAATCACCTTGGTAGGTCTTTGAGTAAAATATAAGCTACCAACATAGAACAAATATTTAGTTCCTTCTCAAACATACTTGACAAAGAATGAGAAAGCTAAAAGAAATCATTAACTGCAAGTTAAGGATATTACCACACCAAGATTATAAACCTCCAGATATATTTCATGAGTTTTGACCAATGTATTAGTTTACTCTAGAAGCACTAGGAGAGTGATGAAACTTGACTTATAGAATGTCCTTTACATCAATTTACCATATCATAAGGTTCTATCGATAAGCAATATTTAGACAATGCACAACAGAATCATTCTCCTAGTATTCCTTTACATGACCATTAAACAAGAAAGACGTAAGGAATGCAATCCTGACGTAAGATGCAGCAAGGACCAATTTGTGTCAGATTTAAGAAATCATAAGGTCGCTTAAAGAACATGTTATGTAGCAAAAGAGTTCACCACAAGAGGAATATGCCAAACTAGTAAAACCTCACTCTAAACTGCATCTTCATGGGCATCATCTAGGATCATCTCAGAATTTCACAATACAATAACATGGTTTCGTTTCTCATGTTCAACCTCGTTCCTACTTATCTCAACATTCCTACTCGTGTTTTCAACGAAATACAGCATTTCTAGGAACATTACCTTTCTCATCCACCCCTATCACATCATTTGACAAACTGTATCCTGCTAAGTAAGGCCTAGAGATAGTTCTTGAAATTCAAGATAAAAGCAGGTATATCCACAACCACTGCATCAGTTCTAAATAAATCAAAAAACAAACACCGTGAAAAAAGATTCGTCGCCCACTACTGAACAGAACAAATATGTTCGTGAACCGTTCATTGGATTCCCAGATCGCGAGAAATACTTGAAATAATTCCAATTAAATAAGCCATTATAGATAGAGCAGAGAGAATCGAACACTTATACAGGAACGATAGATTAGCAGGTGCAAAACGTTAGCTCGGCGCATCCAACAACACATGTATATTCAAAGTGTGGAGAAAACAAGGAGCATTACCAGGTGCAAAATGGAGAGAGGGGCTGGAGAGAGCAGCGAGCGTCATGGTGTATTGAATTGAATTGAACTGAACAGCGTAGGATTGAATCGATGGCAAATAGCAGTTGTGGCGATGGAGAAAGAAAGAAAGCAAAAAATCAAGAAATGGCTGGCCGAAGCCCGGCCCAATAGAGTAGCGCTACAGCAACGTCCCTTGCATCGCTCTCTGTGTATGTCATATTAGAAAGGTTTTTTTAAAAAAAAATAAAAATTTAAGGTATGTTTCTTTAGGGGAGTTTGGGGAAAGTTAGAGTTTGAATTTGATTTTTATTTGAATTTTGGGATAGTTTGGATTTTGTTGTTTGTTTTGTATTTGAGTTTGGTTGGAATTTGGGGAGTTTGGATGTGTATTGATTTGATGGATAATGAATAAAATAATATAAATATATATTAAATTTAATTGATAAAATTTATATTGTATGATTTAATTATGAATTTATATTATACTCAATATATATATTTAAAGTTTTATTTACTTGTATTATAAATAATTTTATTTTTACAAAATAACATATATATTGTATATATATTTTTTCATTTAATTATAATAAATATTTCATTGTGCACAGTGAAATGGGGCTAAACCCCCTTCACATTCACAGTGAAATGGGGTCAAAATCAAATCTTGAATTGAAATAGTGGTATATAATATAAATATATACTGATATAATATTTTTAATGTAAAATTTAATGTTAGTAAAATATAATAAATAAAAAATAAATATTTAATTTAATATTTTTGAAAAAAAATTAAATAAAATAGTAAAATCGAAAATCAAATATTGCAATATTTGACCTTCAAAGAATGTCTACCCTTGCGGGTGTTCCGTTCTTATAACAACTTGATCCCCAAGATACCCCAGTCTTTAAAGCCGTCCATAAGGCTCAACCCTCAATAAATCCCGGCCCTCATGGAAGTTCGTCCTCGACACCACAAAGAACTCTACTTCTAAAGATGGTCAATGACAATTAATTGACACCGGATTAAACAAAAAGCATGACAATGACAAGGAATGAACTTAGCCACAAATGAAATAATAGGAAAGTTGTAGTAAATAAATCCCTATAATTTAGGAAGTGGTAAAGTATGGAGTTAGATTCTTAGTTTTTTAACATTATAAATAAGCATTACGAAACATTTTTGTACACACGCCTCGTTACACAAAACATCTTATCCTTGTCCCACAAGGAATGATGCGGTGGTGTGAAAAATGAAATTTTGATCGTAAGGTCATGAGTTGTGACTTGCATTAGATTTGACTAAAAATTTACTCGTATGCACTTTCATATAGCTAGTGGCTGCGGATTCCTGCATTATAAAAAAAGATTTTATCCTTTTTTTTATGTATTTTTAATATTCTAGTCATTTACATTTATATTATTCTAGCCCTTTTACATTAATTTTAGTTTATTTTCATTCGATTCATTATATTCAGCCGTCAAAACCTTGATTTTATGAGAATCTCTCGATTTTTCCGCTGGCCTCGTGATTCCTGATTGCTTTTTCAGCAATCCGAAACCTTCTGAGGCTAAGGACCATATGCATTTATTGGCCTTACGGCTTAGAGCCGATCCTTGGAAATTCGAAGCTACTCGTGGCTAAAGACTCGAATATCAACCATCGAAAAGACAGCCTTTTGCTTAAATCCGTTAGTCTGAAGTCTACCTTCAACTTGCTGGTTTTATTGTTAATGGCCGTGCACACACCACACACGATAGTCTAAAGCCTTTTCAAGGCTAAGAACTACTAGGCTCGACCGTTGATAAGACTTTTTGGAGTAATTTTCGAAACTCTAAGCCGATTTCCATAATTTTATCGGCAACAATAGCTTTGATCTTATGACACATAAAAGACTCGAAGCCTTTCATGGTATATAATATTTGAAAATGCTCCAAGTCTCGTGAAAGATTTGGAAACTAAAAAAATTTAATTTCAACAATAGCACGCTAGTAAAACCAACTGACCAATGTCAAATTTTATGAGTCTGATGTTGAGACCAAGATAATAGTTGTCGGTTCTCCATCAGCAGGTACTACGAGGACAACCACTGATCTCCATCATTAAGCCAATAGGCCATCTCCTGTGGAGGTTTTGGCTGCCTGAGGGGCAACGGGGAAGAATAAAATATTATTATTTTTGCATTTGCAAGATAAAAATATAAAAATTATCTTACATATTTTCATTAATTAATAAATTATTTTTATTTTACATTTATTATAAATATATATGTATATATTGAATTGAAACAAAAAAAAAAAAAATATTAAAAAATAATATTTTATAATAAAAATCAAATATAAATATTTGGATGGTTATGGTGCAGACACTTTAATATACAAACAACACATAATATTATTACATACAACATATGCTATATATAATAAAAGTATATACCTGTGTGAGATAATGTGCTCTTAGTTCATGAGTTATATCTTTATTACATTAACGTGTATATATTTATATGATGTATTTGTATTATATTAATTTATATCGTGCTTGAATTTAAAATTCAGCAATGTAGCCGCTGCTATAAATATTAAATCATATTAATAAAAAATAATTTAAATGAACACACCCTGAATATTTAGGGTGCATTTATATGGTAAAAATTTAGAAATTTTAATTTAGATATGATATTAAAATATCAGTTGATAAAATATTTTATTTAAAAAAAAACATACTTTCTATCCATATAATTATTACAAATTTATCAATTACTATTATTTTTACATACGAATAAAAATTTACATTACTTTTAATTATTCCTCCATAAAAATAAATATATATTTTTAAATAAAAGGAATGAATATATATTTTTTAAAAAGTTCAGAGCAAAAAAAATTCTTTAAAAATTTTTATAAAAAACACACCCTTATTTTTTTTAAAAAAAAGCCGATAAACTTCCACAGGAAGCAGCCGCGAAGAATGAAAGGGACAAGTTAAAAAATTTCCCGCCCAAAAGCTCGTCTCCTCTCCTCTCGTGTTCACTCTCCGGTCTCCACCGCCAAATCCCATACCGGAGAGCAGCCGCGGCGTGCTGTTCCCGTCGTCCTATTCGCTGCAACTATTTCTGCTCACAAATGGATGACCAGGACTTTCCTCCACAAACCAATCCTAACCCTACCCCCAAGCGGACCAACACCATCCACATTGGTGGCGTTCCCGTCGAGTTCCCTTACCAGCCCTACGGGACCCAGCTCGCTTTCATGAATCGGGTCATCTCCACCCTCGACCGTGCCCAGAGGGAAACCCGCTGCCACGCGCTGCTCGAGTCTCCCACTGGCACCGGCAAGTCACTCTCGCTCCTCTGCTCCACCCTCGCCTGGCAGCAGAATCACAAGGCCAAGAACATCCGTAACAATTTCACGCATTCCAGCTCGAGGCCTAACCCGGAAGCTGTTACGGATCCGATTAATCATGGAGGTGGTTTCATCCCGGAGACGCAGCCGTCAGGTATAATGAATTTTCTGTCAAGAATCCGTTTTTTGCTTCCATCCTATTATTTGGAAACGGTGGAGTAGTCTTGTTGTTATCATAATTTTCTGTTAACAATGTTCAGCACGAACCTGCTGGGAGTAATTTTCCTTACTTAATTGGTTCGTCGAGTCGTTTAATTCTACAATAAACTGGACGTTGTACAACTCTGAGGCATTGTTAGTTGGATGAATAGATGTTATCCTTAGAAGAATCTGTTATTTATGAAGATCTTTTTTCCTCACTTTTCTGGGTAACCATCGTAATATACTGCTAAAATTTATCAATTCTTTTTTTGGTATAATTTTCCTGCTTTAGGGAACCCAGATGTACCTCAGTCTGCTGCAAAAAATGCAAAAAAGGAGAAGCAAAGATTGGCTCCCATCATCTTTTATTCATCGTAAGCTACATTACAGTTGCACATTTGCACAATATTTGTATGGCAGAATTTTAAGAACTCTCATTGTTCTCACTATCCTGTTAATCTCTCTCACCAATATTTCATCTCTTGGTGATCTGCTCAAGTGTCACTTAAAGAGCTTGTTGATTTAGAAAAACTGTATTAATACTCTTAGGTTCACTTAACCAGGAGAACTCATTCCCAAATCAGTCAAGTAATTCGAGAGTACAAGAAGACATCCTATCGAGTTCCCATGGCAGTTTTGGTAGGTGTGCTACAAAATTCGTTCCTAATTCATGCACAGTTCTGTAATGTTAGGGTGTGTTTGTTTGGGGGTTTGGATTTTGAGTTGGGATTTGAATAGTAAAAATTTTGAATTTGAATAGTTGTATGATGTGATATAAATAGCCGTCGATGTGATATTTTGAATGTAAAATTGATTTTTAGTATAATATAAAAAATAAAAAATAGGTGTTTGATTTGATGTTTTTGGAGGGAAAAAATTGGATGAATAGTGTAAATCCAATCCAATCCCCCCAAACAAACACACCCTTAGTGTGAATTTTCTATCATGATTTTAGGATAAATTGCCGGCCTTGCTTCTTTGATTTTTTACTCTTATAGCATGATATTTCTAAAACCTTATGTTGTATTATACCTTGATGCTTGCTATCTAGCCACATTTAACATAAAAAGAACCTGCTACTCATATTGATACCCAGGAATATTCGGGTTTTACAATCCTAGTGTTTCTTAACAATGGTTATAAGTTGTCGGGATACTCTATAATGTTGATATGTATCATCCTTGAATGTTTCTCCTTCCACTTGAGTCGAGTCAATATTCATTCCAGGTTTTCCTGCATTATAACTAAGCCTTTACTTTGTTGAATTATAATACCAAAAAGTTTTAAATTATGAACATCAGATAGGCACCACTTGGGTAGCCACTTATGGCTTATGATGTTGGTTAGAACTTAAGAATTTCGAATGGTTATGATAAGTACAAGTCATGCATAGGACTGAAATATTGCCTTGGACAGTTAAGTGGGAACTGAACATTTTGAGATCCCCACTTTCCCAGGCTCTCATCTGTTGCCGGGCCTTCTGTTTGAGTTGTAAACATTGTTCTCATTTCCGTTCTACTTGTTTCAAATGCTCTTTCTGTTGCTTAATTATTGTTTTTATTTCAGGGATCAAGGAAGCATTATTGCACAAATCCATATTTACGTGGTCAAGATAAAGTTGATGAACAATGGTTACTTATATTCCCTGAGAGTTAATAGTTCTTTTAAAGTGTCTCCCTTTTTTAACAGTTGTTTTAATTTTCAGTAAGTTGCTACTGAAGAACAAAGAAGATACTTGCCCAGAATTCAAGTACAGTTTGATTTTTTATTTAAAGATTATACTGTGGATTGCTTGCGCATTTGATTTCTGTGTCCTCACTCAACTTCTTTCTTTTCAGAAATGTCCACAAAGTCAAAAGTCATCCCTCTCTGCAGAAAGGAGGGTGTCATGAGGTCCATGATATTGAAGACCTAGTCAAAATTGGGCAAGTTGTCAAAGGTTCTGTATTTATTCTACCCACATTAGTGTCTGTTTCTGTGAATTAATCTAATCATATATGGCGGTGCTTTTTTATTTTCAGGCTGTTCATACTTTGCAGCTCGGTCCATGGCAGAAGATGCTGAATTAGTCTTTTGCCCATATAACTACATTATAAATCCAGTCATCCGGAATGCTATGGAAGTTGATATAAGTGGGAGCATTATTATTTTTGATGAAGCTCAGTACGTTGAACTTATATTTATGTTTCTCAACTATGTTTCCTAAGAAAGGCATCAACTTCTTTCTTTTTTGTGTTTCTTTTGAAGTACCCTGTAACAGATTGAGATTGTTAACTGTATTCTCTTGACCTGCTAAACTATACATAACTCAGGGGCAAATGTTGATCTCAGAATGATCTTGTGTTTTGTTTGCACTTTTTCCTGTTTCAACAAAGCTAAACTCATATGGAATGTTTCAAACCCAAACCACATCCCATGACTCTTTTTAGTGACTGTTAATTATTTGGTCTGTTTGGTAGTGGATCCAACCACATGCAATTTTCTTTGTGTTATCAGCCCTAACTTTCTTACCTGTTTTACTTTAATATTCCAGTAATATAGAAGATATAACACGCAATGCTGGCAGTGTTGATCTTGATGAAGAAGTTTTGCTTCGTACGTGCCAGCCTGCAAATATATTATAATTCATTTTCAGATTTGTAATCTCATATTGCTTTATTTTTTCAAAGATCTGCAGACAGAGCTTGGGCAGCTCAGCCTCAACGATGGCATGACTTACCAACCTTTGTTTGAAATGATACAGGTGCAGATCTTATTTTGCAAGCAATCCATTTCCTGTCATCCTTGTTTGTTAATTGTCTAGTATATTTCATAACAATGCAGGATATCTTAAGTTGGATTGACCGGAGAAAAAATACCTTACAGAAGCGTGAATTTCAGCGTTATTTTTATTGGTTAGTAAATTACAGACTTACAGTTATATTTATTTTCATTTTGTTATGGCTACCCCTTCCTTAAAGTGATGTCAAATCAATGGAGCACATATTGGTAATACAACGCAATTCTTGCATTCTTTTTATTTAATTTATCCTCAATCTTTAGTTCTACATTCAAGTTGATACAGCAGTAAAAAAGATATCAGTTGACAACCTTAATCTTTGTGTCATCTATTTTGCATTCTCCTTGTTGGGCTACATAATGTGGGAAAGAACTGGTGGAACTTAAACAATGACAGTGTTTATTGCAGTCTCCTCCTGTCCTCTTGTCTTAAATGTTCACACTTGTTAGAACTTAAACCAAGAAAAGGTTTTTAGTTTTTCCTACGCTAGTAAGAGTATCTGGGATTTTTTGAAGAGAAGGCAGTTTCATGTTAACTTGTTAAGTCCACATATCGGGCTTGGAATTGGATTTTGTTCATGGAAGTATAATTAGATTAAGTTTGAACCAGTTCTTCAAATTGCTAAATGATTCAAGGAACCGTTGATGATTTCCTTGAAATTGATTGCATACCAGATCTGCTTCTCATTAAAGTTCTCTCTAAAGCTCCCGATATATGATGATCTTTGGGAAAATGCATTTCATCAATAGAAATGTTATAGCCAACCTTTTCCATCCAAATTTGCTTTTTTATTTATCAGTTGGTTACCACTTAAATAATTACAACTCCTAGCTACTTCTCTAAACATGAGGTTAAAGGATATACAATACAAATTTCATTGTTTTAATTTTCAGATATTATTTGGTTGGGTCTAAAGCAGTGTTCATGCATTTTCATTATTCTGCTTTTGTATTTTTTTTTTTACATATTAGTTGGTCTGGAGATAAGGCTTCAAAGGAGCTGCAGGAGGCTAATATATCACTGCAAAGCTTTCCAATCCTCCAAGAGTGTGCCAAAAAGGTAACTGATTAAAACCTTAGAATATTCAATAAATTTCTTTCCTTGTGGCTGCCTGCCCCTTTATAATGGTTTATATTTCCATGAAGGCAATTAAAGCTGCTTCAGAAGCGGAGTCTGAGATTCCCCATCTAAGTGGAATGGCATCAACTACATTGGAAGGTAATTGCATCTTATACTTGCACTTGTTTACTACTGTGAAATTTCAATGTTTTAACTTTAAAGTATGATGTCATACAGGATTGTTTAGTTCACTTAATTACTTCTTCTCTGGGAATGGTGCTCATGCCTGTGATTATGAACTATCGCTTCAAAAGTTTTTCAAGAAAGATGAAGGTATATTGCTATATAATTTCATTCATAAATTTTCAAATGTTTTATGAACTTTGTTTTCCATTAGGTTATTGAAAGTAGGATATTATAGTTTTGTGGTCTTTGATCTTAGAGATCTAGGTATTATATATATGCATGTTTGAATGGACCCATATAAGTGATGTTAGGTCAGCTTCTATTTTCAGTCTATGCTGTAGGCATTTTAAGATTTGAAGTTAATTTGTATGCTCATTTAATTTGGTGAGGTTTTTTTGGTAGAACTCAGAAAATCACAGATATGTATAAAGAGTTGGAAGTATCCATTAAGAAAAAAAGAAAAAGAAAAAGAAACTAATTGCAAACTTGAATGTAAGCAGAGTGAATGTGCAAAATGAGCATGTGCAAGGGAAGCTAGTGTAAGCGATCCCAGAAAGAAATATCCATGCAAATTTAGTGGATTAGCCTAGCTTTAACTTTGTGGTAATATGGTTCAATAATTAAGTGAATTTAATTTGGATTTATATGTATATACATATACCTTTTTTTCATATGGAATTTGGTAATCTACAATGATCTAGCCTAAGAATGTGCTGCACCGACTATCGAGTCAACTATGGAATTGAAAATATTGCTTTTATTATCCTACCGCTTAGACTATTTGGATACCATGTTGATACTGGAATCTGGATTAAGCTCTTGCTTATATCATATTCAGTAGTCATGATAACAATGATCACTTTTCACATGAGTAATTGTCATCAGCATATCCTTGTCGGTTATGTATAGGTTTGGTTCATAATTGATCTAGTCACTTGAATCTAAATCTGAAACCACATCTGAAATTGGAATTAAACGGACCAGTGAAATGAAAATAGAATTTCATGTAACTATAGAAAGGAGTAACATAAAATAGAGTTTCAGATACATATTCACCTTTGTCAAAGTGAATTGTGAAGCCTAATTATGAAAACAAAACTATTGTATTTCAATTTGTGGGAAAACAAAATAACTCTAAATGTAAGGCTGGTCTATGGAATTAGTCTGTTATTTTGACAGTGCTTGACAATTAGAAATCCATGCTTTCGTGATACATCTGTTCAACAGGTAAACATAACTTAGACCCAACTGGACCAATTTAATTATTTGCCACGTGTCTATTCTTCATTTCATGGCAGTGGAATAATAAGACATAGGGTTCTAACAATATTTCTGACACTTTGCTTAGTTTGACAACTTAAGGTCCAAAATGGTAGCAGTGGAAACTTGGGAACTTGCTAAGTAATCAGCTCTTGTAGCCTCGTCATGTAACTCTGGCCAACTTTATTGACTGCCTTTGAGTTGGCTTATTTTTCCACACCTTACTTGATTATCGCGTAAAACCACATATAGTTATTTCGATAAAAATGTTGGTTCGAAACTTCACTAGTATAAACAACTTAACTATGTCTATTGCCAATATTCTAATCATGTACGTCACATAAAAAATAGATAAGCTAATTTTAGAGTTATTAGTTTTCATTCTTGCATAACTAAATCCAAGTCTTAACAAACACAAAACTCTTTATACGCTATTATATTAGTCTTCTGTTTCTATCCAGGGTTACAGAAACCAATCTAGTTCTATTATTATACCATGGTCACATGGTGCTCCTAGCTTCGCCGTGAGTCTTTATAGTTTATACCATGATCACATATCCTTGATCCTATTGACAGCTTATGTTAATATTACTAATCAACGCAAGGCAGTAAAGTCTCATAAATAGAAAATATAATATCTTGTAATTATGGCTTTTCCAAAATTTGACAAAAAGATTGCATTGTTTACAGCTTTAATAGGAAAGCATTGGAGTTCCTAGAGACCACTGATATGCGTTTGAATGGTAGTTGCCATTTATATAATTCTCCTTCCGAACATAAGCTGCCATTCAGTTGATCAAATCACAACTTTATGAGTGTTAACATAATGCATCTACATTAGTCTCTTAAAGACACTTATCTGAAACTATCGCTTCAAATATGAAAGCACTTCAAAAAATGATTTTGTTTCCAGAAGACTAGTCTTGATGACTGGTAAAAGGCACTTGGGTAGTCTGGAAATCACTACTTACAGTTTTATGGTTCTGATATGATGCTTAATCATTTTTAAGTTTTTGGCCTTTGCACTATAAATACTAAATCTACGAGCAGTGTGGCTTTTCAGTTCCCTTTTGTGCTTGAACTCTTATTATTGAAGAAATGCTTGTTGTGACTATTGCATGGAAAATTATCAGGTGGTTGGAAAACTACATTCAGCCTATGGTTATTGAATCCAGCTGTTGTTTTCAAAGACATTGCTGATTCTTCTAAATCAGTCATCTTGACATCAGGGTAAACACAATTGAATTGACGCCCTTCATACCTTAGTTTGTAAGAGTGTATGTCCTGTTTAATATTTTTGCAAAAGCTTTTCCATGAATGTGGTTGTGTTTGTTTGGAGATAATTGACATTTTCTACTTTTCATTTAAATTTTTTCCTAAAAAAAAATCAAATCAAACACTATTTTTTCATTTTTTTTATTATACTAAAAATCAATTTTACATTCAAAATATCACATCAATAGTTATTTATATCACATCACACATCTATTTCAATTCATATTTTTCCTATTCAAAACCCAAAACCCCAGACAAACATGCTTCTCCCAAAAGGCTATATAGCTGATTGAGGTTCAACAAATGGATCCTAAATGATAACCTCTGAAAATTCTGTTGTCTGCATTGTATCGTAGTACTGCTCCTCGGCCCTCTGAGATTGTATCATGTTACACTCTACAAACTTTATGACAACATTCCTGTCATTTGTGTCTTCCCTGCATCTTTTCTTGATACACTTATAGGTAATCAATATGAGCATATGCATGATGGTATTGCTTGTGCAAAGCAGTCACGGGTGTATAATTACACATATCTTCTTATCCTTAAAGGACTTTATCACCAATGACCACCTTCTCATCTGAACTTGGCATTCAATTTGGAACTTGTCTGGAAGCTCCACATGTCATAGATGTCGAGTCACAGGTAGAATATCTTTGGCAGTGTTTTGGCAATGCGACATACATTAGACCTGTTCCTTCATCCTGAAGCTTGTTCTCCTTTCATAGGTATGGGCGGCTGCAATTGCCAATGGTCCTGGCAACTATCCTCTGAATGCAAGTTACAAGACTGCAGATGACTATGCTTTCCAGGTATTATATACCTTCTAAATATTATTCTAGTCAGAAGTTCTCTTTTGCTAGATGTAGCTTGATCACTTGATGTTGGTGCATTCTTATAAAGGATGCAGTAGGTATATCATTGGAGGAAATTTGCAAGATTGTTCCTGGTGGGTGCCTGGTGTTTTTTCCTAGCTACAAACTTTTGGATAAAGTAAGCATTCGGTGGCAAGAGACTGGTCAATGGTCTCGATTAAATGCTCAGAAATCCATTTTTGCTGGTAAGATTTGATAATTTTATGGATCAGAGGCTGAATCTCTGGATTTTCTTACACTATTATTACATGGGTATATATAGACATTCAAAAGGGAGAAATGGATAGACAAATTTAATGTTTAGCACTAATTCACACGAATAATATCTAATACTAATATACAACTATAATTTCAGCCATTATCTTTGTACTTGTGATAGAATAAATCCCATAACTTGGTGCTCTTTATTATTGCCCTCTATTGTAGCAATTAGTAGACTGTAATTATTGCTCCACAATTTCTGCTGTTGATGATATTATCTGACTTGCTGTTATGAAATGAGTGAGTTGTGAAACTGGGTTATCTCAAGCAAAATTATTAATTTGCAGAATCTATGTTATACAGGCTTTTACTTTCTATGCACTTTGATGCATTTATATTTATCTATTTACCTTTTGTTTTAGAACCAAGAGGAAGCAGCCAGGATTATTTTGAGCATTATTTGAAAGGTTATTATAATACAATTCGTCACGGCACAAGACCACGTGGAAAGAAGATGGGAGGCAAAAGGTTAGGTCTTAAAACTGGAAATTTGGTAGAATCTACCAAAGGAAAAAAGAAAGAAGGTGCTGCTTTTTTGGCTGTTTGTCGAGGCAAGGTAATGCAATTCATGACCCCTTTTTGCATTGGAGAATATCACTTCCTCTGAATTAAGCTTTGAATTTCCATTTCTGGAAGACGGATTTTCTGTAGCAGTTAAAGTGATTATGTCATGGAACTTGCTTTTGCTTACTACTTTTGAAGAAAATAATGTATACAAGTTAAGCTTTCACTTCTTCTATTCACTACTAGTTTGAGAGCATAATGGAGTATAGATGACAGAAACTGCAGGCTGCTTTCTACTTTTCTAAAATCTGCTTTAGAAGTATTGCTCTGACACTGAGTTGTGAACAATTTTGACAATTGACATAAAAAGTTGATGCTCACATTTAAGTATTATTTTGCAGGTCTCCGAAGGAATAGATTTTTCTGATGACAATGCCCGAGTTGTTGTATCCTTTTACAGTATGTGTGAGCTTGGTCATTTTGATCATATTTTGTAACATGGCACATCAAAAGGTCTATGGAAGCATGCCATAAATTACATAAATATATATAATAGTTATGTTGATTATTATTCCCATTGACTATTAACACTACATGTCAGAAGCAATTTAACCATAATTACAAAATAAATTTGACTCAAGTAATACTTAAAACACTATTTAGTCATAGAGAGAGACTATATTTCCAGTGTTCACATAATTCCATAAAATTGTATGTGTCATCTATAGCATTAGGTTATTGCCTCAAGAAGGAAGGAAATGCATTCTGATAGTGAAACACAAGGCATTTACAATTATGATAGAGAAAGAAAAATGAAAGACACATGGAAAACAAAAGAAAAAACATAGGAGTAAAAAAAAACGAGAAATAATATTCAAAAAGCTATAGGATAATGACTTTGTGAGAGGTGGATTGATCACATTGAGCAGAAGAAATGAACTTCACAGATTGGCCTTTTCTTTTAGTTCCCTTTTTAAGTATAAAATAAGATGTTGTCTTTATAAGGTCCTTTAATGTGGCATCAAGTTGGTGCCTTACTGCCTACACCATAGCAATTATGTTGCTATCAAACATTAAGATGACCCCATAATTTTTTGAAACTTAGAGTGTGTTTGTTTGGGGGATTGGATTGGATTTACACTATTCATCCAATTTTTTCCCCCAAAAAATATCAAATCAAACACCTATTTTTCATTTTTTATATTATATTAAAAATCAATTTTACATTCAAAATATCACATTAACACCTATTTATATCACGTCATACAACTATTCAAATTCAAAATTTTTACTATTCAAATCACAACTCAAAATCCAAACTCCCAAACAAACACACCCTTAATAGCTGTAATATGAGTCCTTATGTTGTACTATTCTCCTTGCATTAAACTGCATGATATATAAATTAATGGTGCCATAAGAAATGTTATACCTTAATTACTTCAGGTGGTCGTTGGGATTCCATTTCCAAACATGTAATAATCTTCTTCCCCACTTCTATTGTTTGTTGATTATATATGAGTTACAATACATTGGTGATTTTTTTGTCAGTTATGATACTAAAGTTGCCCAAAAGAAGAAGTTCAACGATACCTATGAGTTGTCAAAAAGCCTTTTAAGTGGGAATGAGTGGTACTGTCAACAGGCATTCAGGGCTCTAAATCAAGCTACAGGTAGTGTTGATGACGTGCAAATGTTCAATGCTTGTCCTGAAATGTTAAAAGTTTATACATTTCTGTTTTGTCTTTTACCCTCTCGTAGTTGATCATGCAATTGTTCGTATTGGTTCCTGCTGTTTTATGGAATATCGTGAACTCCCTGGTATTAAGTGTTCATACTGTTTAAATTGGTCCTTTGCCTTGTACTTGCATTGATAGTGATTCTAAAGTTGCCCTTAGCTGGATTCTTGGAGCAGCACTCCCTTGGAAGTTGAATTCAGAGATAAATAAACTTTGCCATATTATTTCTAATAGCCCATCCATCTCCCTTAAGCACATCCTTCACTGTGCTAATAGATTGACATTTTCTTTGCGAAGGGCAGATCACAAGTTCTATATGTCTGTCTCCATGTTTTCCCCTGTACCTCTTATTTTCTACACTCTTTTATCCTTATTTACAAAATAATTTTCTTTTCTGAAAAAAAAAAAAAAGAAGAACTTCTCTCACAGCTCTGTGTTCATTGATATATTTATTTTAGGTCTTCTATGCTAATTAGTGTAACAAATATGTAAGGCTTACCTTAATCACTTAATGAAGTATTTTGATGGAGCTACGCCTGAATGACTATACATAGCTGTAAATTAATGAGTAGTATGGATCTTGAAGGTTATTTTTGAACCTCTTTTCTAAATCATGGGAATCTATCCCTAGAATGCCACACATTAGTGTTCCCTTAAAACCAAACTTTTCAAGAAAGTTAAAATAGATTAACTCTAACAGTTGTGTGCAAGATTCCACCAACCCATACATTTTCAATATTATGTTTGGTTTGGCCTTTTATTTGTACTTTGACTTTAGTGTATGTTGTCAATATTCTCCTCCCATATCAAGCCATTTCTGTATGATATTTGCCTAAACCCGATGCCATCAGCAGGTGCATGTTGATTTATTTTAGGTAATCATAAGATAACAAATTGTCAATTTATTACCTAAAGTATTGAATATAGTGCTTCAAAACTAGTCTTATGGTGAAACTAAAGGGTTGGAAGTGCCATGTTAGTTGACATAGTATTTGAAGCATTTGCAAACTATTTATATTTGACAAATAAATAGTTTAGAATCTTCCTGCTTTTACTTGGTTGCTTGTATCTCTTTCCATTTCATTATATTTCTAGCTAATTGTGATATGTATTTCATTAATTTTGTAGGTCGATGTATTCGCCACAAATTTGATTATGGTGCTATCATTTTCTTAGGTACTCGATCACCCTCTTCGACTAGGTTTTGTTTACTTGTACATTTTGTTAATTGCTCCTTATCTTCTTTGAAGTAATCTTATAGCCATCTTTATAGAAAATTCGCTGTGTAGATTTATCTTGTTTTAATTTCTTTGAAACATCTTGTTAATGAGGGGTGTTGGCGGTTAAATTTTCTGCATTTTTGTCCATTTCGTAATATGAATGATACAACCAATAGAAAAGGGAATAAATTGATCAGCTTTTATTAGTTACTTAGATCAGATCTTGTGAAGCAATATCAATTTTCTAGTTAATTCTGATCAAATTATTCAAGCTTAACATTCTTTTGCCCCTCCACCTTGTTTCTCCCTGATAAAGAATATTGATGTAAGAAAAAAATTGCTAATGCTAACTATATAATAGTAATTCATTGAAATTTTGGTGGTTTTGTTTCAGCAAGTATATGCTGATCCCAAATCATATTCTGTACAATCTTCAGTGGTAATAAGTTCATTTTATATATATATTGTTAACAGATGAGCGGTTTCACAAAGATAGAAATAGAGCATACATATCAAAGTGGCTGCGGAATTCCATTAAGCTGTACAACTGTTTTGATGAAGCACTAGATGGGTTACAATCATTTTTTACAGATGTCAAGGTACATGAAGAGAAACATGATTTATAATGTGATTGATGTTGCAGATGTACTGTACTGTCCTGACATTTCTCAGTGTAGGCTGGAATTGGCGTGGCAGCAAACTCGTCACAAGCTCGGGATGTGAACTGTGAAATAATCAATTCTGAAGATAAAAAGGGGTCAAGAAGGATCAACGATAAAGTTGTGAAATCTCAACCTTACAAGCGAAATATGGTATCAAATTATTTTGTTGGTGAAGCTGCCAGACCAACCAATTCTTCAGTTCCTTCTACAATCTTTGATTCACCATCAACTCAAACAAAATCTGAAGTGCTAACCAATGATGGGGATGCTAATGTTCGTGGAAAATATATTGACCTGGACAGCGATCCTGAGAATGAGTTAAGGTAATTGTTTGAATGATTTTACAATGCAACTCTCCTGTGAATTCCTTTTTCTAGTGAACAATCTACCTTAATGTTTGCATTTCAACATTAATATCCATTTTTGTTATCAGTGCATAATTTAATTTGTTAGCCTTTAGACAAGCTGGTCTGCCACTTCTTGAGTCTTATCTTCCGTGTTCTCATGATTTCTTGGGCAAGTTGATTTTTAGTTGCTTATTTTTCACACAATTAGTTTCAATGAATGTTCTCTATGTGCAGGTGTCATGACACACCTTTGGTGGCATTGCCCTCGGATGATCTTGAACTCACTATAGTTCAAGAAACACCTGGTATTGGTTTTAGGAGTCCTGAATCAAATTCTAAATTTGTCCCCAAGGATGATCACTCAACACCACAAACGAAGAAATCATTCAATGTGTTTCATGAACAATCTTCATTACAGTCTAGCTCCATTTCAAATAAACAAGCTAGTCCTGCTCATGTTATGCTTTCACCTGTTGCAACTCTCGATAAAGAGAGTGCATCTAATGCAAACATCATAGAACCTGCTGGAGCATCTCCAGGGAGTGTCAGTTCTGATGTTGGGAAAAGAAGAAAAGTCTCTAGTCTGCCGTCAGTTGGTCGACTCCATGAGTTTAGTACGCTTGCTCAAGTTCCTGACATTGTTAGCTCTTTCAGACATTCATTTACATCTCCTGCCTCAACAGCCCACAGTCCTAAGGAGAGGAATCATTCAGAAAGTGGATGTTGCAAAGATAAATCCTTTTGGTCACATGGACCAAGTAATTCTGATAGATTGTGTGTATCTTCTGGTACGAGTATGGATAACAGACAACAAATTTTCTGCTTGGGCTGCAAAAATCCAATGGGTCTTTTTGAAAACGATTTCACTGTTCCTTGCTCAATCATTTCAACATCAAAGAATCATTTACTATCACTGCAGAACAAGGCTCTGGGAATTGTATATTCAAGCACACCAAGCGTGGATGTTCTGGTGGCTGATACATCATCAATTGATCCCCGTGTGTGTGAAGGTTCATCTGGGCAGGGTATTTGGTGCAAAGAAGATGGCTGTGTTTTCAATTCAATATTTTGCCCCTTCTGTCACAAGGTTCTTGGCGTTCAGGTTGCGGCTACGGATGCATTAAATATTCAGTTCCAAAACAAGGTTAGAAACCTTGTGTTGTTGAAGTTGAAGCAGCAGTTGATTTCTTTTTTTAGATAGCACAAGCTTCCTATCACCCTCACATTTATATTGTTCGATGTGCAGATGTTATTGTACGTTGATTGCTTGGAGATTAAGAGTTTCAAAGTACAGATAAAGGGAGGAAAAGACGAGGTACTGATTAAGTTATGCTTGCAACACCATATTTTTTCGGTAATTCTTAGATGTTAAAAAGGTTTTAGATCAATGTGCTGATTTGATTAGTTTATTGTTTTAGATTAATTTTAGTCCGGCTGAATTTGAATTTAAAATAGGCTAGCTATCTATAAATAGCAAATTTTCAGTGCAACCTGATAATAAACTAAACACATTGTGGGCATTACTGAATAATTCCTTAGGATATTTATAGAATAGCAAACATTAGTAAACTCAACCCTAAAAGTTCCTATAATTACATCTATCTATATACACTGCTATATATACCTAGTTGAGACTGATGATTCAGCTTGCCATATGCATCGTAAACAGAACAACGCATTTTTGTATTTATTTGGTTTGATTCTACCTGTGATTGCTATCGTGCATGCAGGTTTTAACTTCACATGAAGACCGTGGCGCAAGCACAGAAAAACATCTGCCAGTCAGTGACATCGAGAAGTTTGCATACAAGTCACCAGTCCAAGATTCCGGAGGTTGGAGGAGAACAAAATCACGGGTAAGTCCCTGTAATGCTACTTCTTCTGTTGCATTGTTGCATTGTTGCATCATCAACAAGTTTAGTTTTTCATTGAATTCGATGTTTGTTGTTCTTGCAATGCAGATGAGGCTTCCTAGGAAGTAATTAGATAATAGGTTTTTTGGCTGTCCATATATATATATGGGACAAGTAAAATGTAAATCTAAGATCCATCCAGCCAAGCTAAGGTAAGGTAAGAGCACACACAAAAATCACATTTCCCAAATTAATTTTGCTACATTGCAACTAGTTTGCAATTGTATCATCAATAATATTCTTACTATTCATTTCATTAGAAGATATCTAATTTCTTGTTCATGTTAGCTAGATGTATGTAATTCATAGATGGTGCAGGAGTAATAATCCATGAAGTGGCGGAGTTAGGGTTGTTCCGTCGATGGGGTTGAAGGAGTTTTGTTGAGGTAAAGAAAAGTAGATATTTTTTGTTTTAAATAGAATTGACGGTTACAGTATGAAAACTATTGAGATGATAAGAATATATCTAATTGGATCGTACAGAAATAGTTTATATGATTAACAAAGCAATTGACATAATAAGAGCAAATACGGCCTAAAAAAGCTTCTATATCTTATTTGTTCAAGCTCGGGCAAAATTTTATCCTAAAAAATTTCAATTTATTCTCAATGGTTTAAAAATCAAATTGAAAAAATAAATTTGTTTCTAACAGCAGACCATCATCAAAATTTTTAATTCATTATTAATGGTTAAAAAGTAAAATTAAACAATAAATTTGTTTTTGGCAAAATATATTAAAAAAAATTAGGGGTAGAAGAAGAAAGTAGCTTGGGAAAGGTTTTTTTTTCAACAAGCTTGTTTCTCATATGTCTGTTTTTCAATATAGAAAATAATTATTGTATCATTTTTTTAGTCTTGTCAAAAAAAAAAAAACCTCTCGTTGATTCCACGGGTATAAGGGTTGATTTAGATAGAAGTTCTAATAATTTTATAGTTTTGAAAATTTTTTAAAATAGTGATAAATTGGATATATACCATAATGTTTTGGTTAAACAAAAGATACTATTAAATGAAATTGAGAGTAAAAATATGTATTGTTGATTTATACAATTAATATAAAAAATATTGTTTTGATAAGAATTTATATAATTCAATCGGATATAAATAATTATGTAATTAACAATGCAATTGACATATAAGAGCAAATACAATGGTTAAGTCATAAAAAAACTTCTATATCTTATTTGTCCAAGCTCGGGTAAAATTTTATCCTCGAAATCTTCAATTCATTTTGAATAGTTAAAAAAATCAAATTAAAAAACCAAATATGTTTCTAACACAACAAACCATTTTCAAAATCTTCAATTCATTCTCACTAGTTAAAAAATCAAACATGTTTTTGACACAATAGACTAAATAATAGAGGATAGAAGAACAAAGCATCCTGTGAAATACTTTCTGTCCAATAAGCTTGTTATTCAGATGTCAGACGTCTGTTTTTCAACCTGAAAAATAATTATTGTATCATTTTTTAGACATGTAAAAAAAAAGCTTTTGTTGATTACGCGGGTATAAGGGTTGGTTTAAATCGAAGTTTTAAAAATTTTTTATTTTTTAATATTTTTTAAAATAATAATAAATTGGATATATACCATGATGTTTTGGTAAAACAAAATATATTATTAAATATTGTTAAAAGATCAAAATATATCTATGCAAATAAAATCTTAATAAAAACCAACAAGAAATTGTTTACACTCATACATAGTTTATTCGGATGTGTTCTTTTATCAATGTTTTTTGAAATTTTTATTTTTCATTAATTTTTTTTCTTTTAAAAATATCAAATCAAACATCTATTTTTTATGATTTTTATTATACTAAAAATTAATTTTATACTCTCTCTATCTCGGATAAATTGTCCACGTTAACACGAGAATTTAGATAAAGTATAATTAGTAAGTAATTAAGAAGTAAATTTAAAAATAATTATGATATAATAAAATAATTGTAGATTAAGATTAAATAACTAAATAATATAATTAAGATTAAAAAAATTATAATGTATAAAAATTAAAATATATAATTTTATTTGAAAAAAAAATGACAAATTACGTTGCAGCGGACGAAAATGGAAAATGTGGACAATTTATGAGGGACATGTGGAGTATTTAAAATACTATCACAAAATACTTATTTATGTTATATTATACAATTATTTTAATTTAAAACCCTTACTATTAAAAGTCCCAAAAAAAAATTTAAATCTCATACAACACAGATTCAAGTGTGATGGGAAGTATTGGAAGATATCGAATTTCTTGTGCATGCTAGCTAGATGTATGTAACCCATGGATGGCGCAGTAATATTTCATGAAGTGGTGGGGTTAGGGTTGTTCTATCGAGGAGTTTTAATGGGCAATCGTATAAGAGAAAATACAATAGTTAAGTCTTAAAAAAAACTTCTATATCTTATTTGTCCAAGTTCAGGTAAAATTTTTATCCTCAAAATTTTCAATTTATTCTCAATGGTTAAAAAAATCAAATTAAAAAAAAACAAACTTGTTTCTAACAGCAGACAATCATCAAGATCTTCAATTCATTCTCAATGGTTACAAAAATCAAATTTAAAAAAACAAATCTCTGTTTCTAACACAACAGATTAAAAAATAGGGACAGAAGAAGACAGCAGCTTGGGAAGACTTTTCTTCAACAAGCTTGTTCCTCAGACGTCAGACTTCTTTTTTTTAATTTTAGAAAATAATTACTGTATCATTTTTTTTAGACATGTAAAAAAAAAAAAAAAACTTTTGTTGATTCCCCGGGTACAAGGGTTGGTTTAGATGGAAGTTATAATAATTTTATAGTCTTGAAAATTTTAAAAATAGTAATAAATTGGATATATACCATGGTGTTTTGATTAAACAAAAGATATTAAATTAAATATTATTAAAAGTTTTAAAAATATCTAAGCAAATAAAATCTTATTAGAAACAAACAAGAAATTGTTTACAATCTGATGCATAGTTTATTTGGATGTGTTCTTTTATCAATATTTTTTGAAATTTTTATTCTTCATTAATTTTTTTTCTTTAAAAATATCAAAATCAAACACATCTATTTTTTATAATTTGTATTATCTTAAAAATTAATTTTATATTCAAAATACTATCAGATAAATACTTATTTATATTATATTATATAATTATTTAAATTCAAAATTTTTACTATTAAAATCCCAACAAAAAATTTAAATAACAAACAACACATATTAAATTGTGATGGGAAGTGTTGAAGATATCAAGTTTCTTGTGCATTCTAGCTGGATGTACTTAATCCATGGATGACGCAACAATATTCCATAAAGCGGGGGAGCTAGGATTGTTCGTCCAGAAATTTTGAAGGGGTTTTTGTTAAGGTTTATTATAAACGAAATTGACAGAACAAACCATCCTCAAAATCTTCAATTCATTCTCAATTGTTAAAAAAATTAAATTAAAAAAAAAACATGTTTCCAAAAACTAAAAAATAAGGGCAGAAGAAGAAAGCAGCCTGGGGAAGGCTTTTTCTGCAACAAGCTTGTTCCCCAAACGGTCACGTCTGTTTTTCAATTTAGAAAATAATTATTGTATCATTTTTATTAGATATGTGAAAAAAAAAACTTCAGTTTATTCCACAGAGTTGGTTTAGATAGAAATTATAATAATTTTATAGTTTTAATTTTTTTAAAAAATAATAATAAATTGGATATATACCATGATGTTTTGGTTAAACAAAATACATTATTAAAAATATTGTTAAAAGTTCAAAAAATATCTATGCAAATAAAATCTTATTAGAAACAAATAAGAAATTGTTTACACTCTAATTATGCATAGTTTATTTGGATGTGTTCTTTTATTAATATTTTTTGAAATTTTTATTATTCATTAATTTTTTTTAAAAAAATATTAAATTAAATATTTATTTTTAAAAAAATTTATATTATACTAAAAAATTAATTTTATATTTAAAATATCATATAAATACTTATATTATACAATTATTTTAATTCAGAACTCTTATTATTAAAGTTCCAACAAAAAAATTTAAATCCCAAACAACGCACATTAAAGTGTGATGGAAAGTATTGGAAGATAGCGAATTTCTTGTGCATGCTAGCTAAATGTATGTAATCCATGGATGGCGCAGTAATATTCCATGAAGTGGCGGGGTTACGGTTGCTCCGTCGAGGAGGTTGAAGGGGTTTTGTTGAAGTTAAACAAAAAAAAAATCAAGTATTTTTATCATTTTAAATAGAATTGAGAGTAAAAATATGTATTTTGACTTATACAATTGATATAAAAACTATTGACTTTATAAAAATTTATATAATTAACAATGCAATCTTATATAAAAGGGCAAATACAATGGTTAAGTCCTAAAAGAACTTCTATATCTTATTTGTTCAAATTCAAAGTAAAATTTTATCTTCAAAATCTTCAATTCATTTTCAATAGGTAAATTAATCAAACCAAAAAATAAAATTGTTTCTGACACATCAGACTAAAATATAAGGAGGAAGAAGAAAACAGCCTGGGGAAGGCTTCTTCTGCAACAAGTTTGTGTTCCCAGACGTCAGATGTCTGCTTTTCAACCTGAAAAATAGTATTATATCATTTTTTTTTAGACATGTCAAAAAAAGTTTATGTTGATTCCATAGGTAGAAGGTTCGTTTAGAGACAAAAATTCTAATAATTTTATAATTTTTTAAAAATAATAATAAATTGGATATATATACTGTAATGTATTGGTTAAACAAAAGATATTATGAAATCTTGTTAAAAGTTCAAAAAATATGTATGCAAATAAAATCTTATTAGAAACAAACAAGAAATATTACACTCTAATGATGCACGGATTTATATGGATGTGTTTTGTTATCAGTTTATTTTTGAAATTTTTATTATTCATTAATTTTTTTCTTTTAAAATATCAAATTAAACATATATTTCCTATAATTTATAATATATTAAAAATTAATTTAAATTTAAAATATCACATAAATACTTAAATATATCATATTATATAATTATTTTAATTCAAAAATCTTACTATTAACGTCTCAACAAAAAATTTAAATCCCAAGGAACATACATTAAAGTGTGATGGAAAGTACGAGAAGATATCAAATTTCTTGTGCATGCTAATTAGATGTATGTAATCCATGGATGGTGCATTAATATTTCATGAGGTGTGGCAGGGTTAGCGTTGTTCTATCGATGGGGGTTAAAAGCAGTTCTGTTGAGGTGAAAAAATTTAGATATTTTTATCATTTTTAAATAGAATTGACGGTAAAAATATGTATGTTGACTTATACAATTAATATGAAGATTATTGACTTGATAAGAATTTATATAATTCGATCGGATATAAATAGTTTATGTAATCAACAATGCAATCGACGCATAAGAGCAAATACAATGGTTAAGTCTTAAAAAAGCTTCTATATCTTATTTGTCCAAGTTTGGGTAAAATTTTATCTTCAAAATTTTCTATTCATTTTCAATGGTTAAAAAAATCAAATTAAAAAACAAACCTATTTCTGACACAAAAAACCATCCTCAAAATTTTTAATTCATTCCCAATGGTTAAAATAATCAAACTAAAAAAACAAGTATGTTTCTGACACAACAGACTAAAAAATAGGGGCAGAAGAAGAAGAAAGCAGTGTGACTAAGGCTTTTTTTGCAGCAAGTTTGTTCCCTGACATCAGACGTTTGTTTTTCAACCTGAAAAATAGTATTATTGTATCATTTTTTTTAGAGATGTAAAAAAACTTATGTTGATTCCACGGGTTGGTTTAAATAGAAGTTCTAATAATTTTATAGTTTTAAAATTTTTTAAAAATAGTAATAAATTGGATATATACCATGATGTTTTGATTAAATAAAAGATATTATTAAAAGTTAAATAAATATCTATGCAAAAAAGCTTATTAGAAACACACAAGGAATTGTTTACACTCTAACGATGCATTTGGATGTGTTCTTTTATCAATTTTTTTTTAAAAAAATTATTATTATTATTTTTTTAATATCAAATTAAATATCTATTTTTTATAATTTATTTATATTTAAAATATCACATAAATACTTATTTATATCATATATGATATAATCATTTTAATTCAAAATCTTGCTATTAAAGTCCCAACAAAAAATTTAAATCCCAAACAAACACATGTTAAAGTGTGATGGGAAATATGAGAAGCAATAAATCAAATTTCTTGTGCATGCTAACTAGATGTATGTAATCCATGGATGGCGCAGTAATATTCCATGAAGTGGCGGGGTTAGCGTTGTTCCGCCGAGGGAGTTGAAGGGGTTTTGTTGAGGTAAAAAAATAGATATTTTTATCATTTTAAATGGAATTGACAGTAAAAATATGTATGCTTGACTTATACAATTAATATGAAAACTATTGACTTGATAAGAATTTATATAATTCATCGGACATAAATAGTTATATAATCAACAATGCAATCGACGTATACGAGCAAATACAATGGTTAAGTCTTAAAAAAGCTTTTATATCTTATTTGTCCAAGTTTGAGTAAAATTTTATCCTAAAAATCTTCAATTCATTTCCAATGCTTCAAATAATCAAACTAAAAAAACAAAATTGTTTCTGACACAACAGACTAAAAAATAGGGGCAGAAGAAAAAAGCGGCATGGGGAATACTTTTTTATGCAACAAGCTTGTTCCCCCGATGTCAGACGTCTGTTTTTCATACTGGAAAATAGTATTAATGTATCATTTTTTTAGACAGATAAAAAAAGCTTCTGTTGATTCCACGGGTATAAGGGTTGGTTTAGATAGAAGTTCTAATAATTTTATAGTTTTGAAAATTTTAAAAATAGTAATAAATTGGAAATATACTTTTGGTTAAATAAAAGATATTATTAAATATTGTTAAAAGTTAAAAAAATATCTATGCAAAAAAAAAATCTTATTAGAAACAAAAAGAAATTGTTTACACTCTAACGATGCATAGTTTATTTGGATGTGTTCTTTTATCAATTTTTTTTCTGAAATTTTTATTATTCATTAACGTTTTTTTTTTTAAAAATATCAAATTAAATATCTATTTTTTATAATTTATATTATATTAAAAATTAATTTTATATTTAAAATATCAAAAAAATACTTATTTATATTATATTATACAATTATTATAATTCAAAATTCGTTCCAACAAAAACTTTAAATCCCAAACAGGACACATTAAAGTGTGATGGAAAGTATAGGAAAATATCGAATTTCTTGTGCATGCTAGCTAGATGTATGTAGTCCATGGATGACGCAATAAAATTCCATGAAGTAGCGGTGTTAGTATTGTTCCGTCGAGGGGATTGAAGGGATTTTGTTGAGGTAAAATAAATACATATTTTTATAATTTTCAATAGAATTGACAGTCAAAATATGTATGCTTGACTTATACAATTAATATAAAAACTATTGACTTGATAAGAATTTATATAATTCGATCGGACATAAATAGTTTATATAATCAACAATGCAATCGACATATAAGAGCAAATACAATGGTTAAGTCTTACAAAAATTTCTATATCTTATTTGTCCAAGCTCTTTTAAATTACATCCTCGAACTCTTCAATTCATTTTCAATAGTTTAAAACATCAAACTAAATAAAAATAAACATGTTTATCACACAACAGATTATCTTCAAAATCTTCAATTCATTCTCAATGGTTAAAAAAAATCAAATTGAAAAAAAAAATTGTTTGTAACACAATAGACCAACCTAAAAAATCTTCAATTCATTCTCAATGGTTAAAAAAATCAAACTAATAAACAAATTTGTATATGACACAACAGACTATCCTAAAAAATTTCAATTCATTCTCAATGGTAAAAAGATCAAACTAAAAAAATAAATTTGTTTCTGACACAACATGCCAAAAAATTATGAAAAGAAGAAAAAAACAGCCTAGGGAATGTCTCTTCTACAATATGCTTGTTCCCCAGATGATCAGACGCCTGTTTTTTCAATTTGAAAATAGTACTCTAGTATTGTATTATTTTTTTTGACATGTCAAAAAAAAAAAGCTTCTGTTGATAGATAGAAGTTCTAACAATTTTATATTTTCGAAAAATTTTAAAAATAGTATTAAATTTGATATATAATGTGATGTTTTGGTTAAACAAGTGATATTATTAAATATTATTAAAAATTCAAAAAAATATCCATACAAATAAAATTTTAATATGGAAATGACAAAAATAAATACGTCATGTAATGTTAAGTAAATAGTACAATTATTTAAAAAAAAAAGAATAATTTGTTATGTAGGGACCAAAATAAAAAAATTGTATAGTTTGTTGTGAATGGTGGGAGGGAGGGAGTAATATATATATCTAAAAGAAAAATCAATTATAATTAATTAATTAAATTACTATTAAAATACTAATAAAATACAGTCGGGCTAATAATACAAAGTAGAGTTATTGGGCCCGTTTGAATCCAATTCTTTATTTAGGCCCAAATAATGCGATCCCCAATTTACAAGCACAAATTTCAAAATTTCGACTCCATTCGTCGTCGACCAACGCCTATTCGATTCTCTTAACGCTCGTAGCCGAAAGAGAGGAGAAGCAAAGGAAGAACAACAAGGAACGTTCAGAGTAGCGTTTGCTTTAATTCCAATCCACCTTTCGCGTTTGAGGTTGGTTTCGCCGGATTCCTTTTTTTTTTCAATCGTTTATTTGTTTATTTTCGCAATTAGGTTTGTATATTTACCCTGAGATTATTTGCCTTATATTGTTTCAGATGAAAGGAGGAAAGTCGAAAACTGATTCGAGGAAAGCCGATAGCAGGTCTCAGATGTTTTTCTTCTTATTGCGTCTGTTAACCGATTGTGTTTGTTTTCGACTTTTGGAAGTTAATCCGAGGGCATAATTTGTCTGGCAAGCTTAAGATTTTCAAACGGTGTTGATCCATTATTGTGTAGATATATATATAATTTTTTGGAGTGATTGCTATGAATTTCAATCGATTTAGTGTTTGAATCACTTGAACGACTCAGGGCAAGATCTGTTTGCATTATTTTTCTACTCTCTTTGCGTTCAACTTCACATGTTCGTGAAAGTTATTTTTTGGTAATTACCCGTTTGTCATTGCTTACTTTTTGATACTGTTTTAATGTGACTTTTATTTTCCTCTAGAGTTTGACACACAGCTTTTACTGACTTATTTATGGAGTTAGGCATCAATCCTATTTTTATTTAGCTTACCCTTACTGGAGAATTTAACTTTTAGATAATAGTTGGTTTAGGATCTCTTTTTGCCTGCCTGCCTGCCTTCCTTCTTATTCTTTTCATATCTATCTTGTATGTTTTTCATTAGAGGAACAAAATAGAATCAATTGTTTTAGTTTTGTTAGGCTGTTTTGCATTTTATACTTCTATGCCTATTATTGGCCTTAATGTATGAACTTTGAACAAAGCATGTGGTGAATATTCTAGGCTTGCTGTGAAGAAGCAGACAAAGAAGGAGAAAAAAGCCGCAAAGGACCCGAACAAGCCAAAGAGGCCACCAAGTGCTTTCTTTGTTTTCATGTATGCTGACGTTGGCGTTGTTTGTCATCTATTCGTCTTCTTGTTTATTTGTAACGATTCATCAATTTGATTTTGTGGGTTCTAAGCGTTTGATGTTTGCAGGGAGGGGTTCAGGAAGCAATTCAAGGAAAAGCACCCCAGCAACAAATCTGTTGCTGCTGTGAGTAGCCTTCATTTTTATTTGATTTTTCTCTTGAACTAGGTTTAAGATATTGGACATGCTTGTTGGGGTTAATGCAGGTTGGCAAAGCTGGTGGTGAGGAGTGGAAGTCAATGACCGAGGAGGTAAATTTTGTATTATTATATTCTAGAAACCGTGGGAACGTGTTTGGATGTGGCGATGGGAATAGTAAAAATTTGAATGAAATATGTGCTTGATGTGATATAGATAGAATATTTTTTAATGAAAAATAAATTTTTGATGTAAAATAGAAAATGAAAAATAGATGTTTGCTGTAATGTTTTTCCGAGGGAAGAAAGGAAAATTGGAGCCAACCCTCCATTCATAGATACCTTAAGCTTCTGGGTTAGGAAATCTATTCCACTTTATATATATATATATTAAAGTCATCTAATGAAATGAGTTTTGTGGTAAATAGGACAAAGCTCCCTTTGTGGAAACGGCAGAGAAGCGCAAGGCAGAGTATGAACGCAAGATGGAGGCATACAACAGAAAATTGGTAATAATCGACAGCTCCTATTTTTACAGAATAAGTGAATTTTCATAGTCATCTTATCTTTCAATTGCCGGATTCTGATAGGCTGGAGACGATGGTGATGAGGAGTCTGACAAGTCGAAATCAGAGGTTAATGATGAGGACGATGATGGAAGCAGTGGGGTGAGTTGATTTACGCCCCCACTTAATTCTATACCTTGTAGTAATGCTTGTGATCGATCATCTTTGTGACAACTCTTCTTTCCCATTTCGATGCAGGAGGAAGACGATGATTAGACACACCACCCTGCACCTGGAGATGGTTATCTGCTGCAATACTTGATGACATTATATTTTATAGCTTTTCTCGAGTTTGACATTGTATATCGTATCCTATGCTTTATTTACCTGGGAACTTATTTTGTAATATGGGATTTAGCTTTTATACCTCTTGTCAAAACTATGAATAACTTCTGATGCATCAAGATTTAGCTTTTTCTGATATACAATAGCTCGACCCGAGCGTTGAACTCCTTTAGTACCGTTGCTTTTTATTCGATGTCCTGCCGAAAGTTTCCGTCCGGAGGGGGGATTGCATTGCTTGAAGGTATATATATATATATATATATATGTGTGTATGTGTACATATGTATGTATTGTGTGGTAAGCTTTATGATCTCACAATGTGCATTACTTGGTATCTGAAATTTCATTGACTGGGTGACAATTAGGTAAGAATTCAAACAAGTCGTTTCTAAATGCTGAAAATGAGTGGTGTTATCATCTTCTTCATAATCATCATTTTCTTGCTTTACTTTAGTTACTTGTAATCTTCTTTTCTTCCATTGGTCAATAACTTGATTCATTTTTGCATTCATCACATGAAAATTGAGGGTGGGAGGTTCCCTTTATCCTCCCCCCCCCCCTGTTTTTGTTTTTTCTTTTCTTTTTTCCATTTTAATTTAATTGAATGAATCACGTAACATTTTCAGAAAGGCCCTCTCTCTCTCTCTCTCTCTCTCTCTCTCTCTCTCTCTCTCTCTCTCTCTCTCTCTCTATGTTGGACCAATGCTTTAGCACCAAAAGTAGGTATGTGTATTCTATTGGGCCCATATTTGCCACATTGGATAGTGGGCCTTCTAATTATTCTGTGTACGGCCCAATACACCAATAACTATAACATATAGTATATGTATCTGTAACAGCGTAGATATTTTTAAATTTCAGAAACGTGTTCAATAAATTCAATTTTTAAAAACAATCCATCTCTACCGTACACGTGTCGCCTGACGCAAACCAGCCCTTGATTTTGTCTTATTTATTACCGAAGCTGTTATCGGTTGTACTTGTATCCCTCCTGCAGTAAAGAAAAAAAAAGAAAAACCAATAAAAAGTAAATAAACCAAAAGAATAAATAAATAAATAAAGGGGCCAATTTATAATTTAAAGAAAAAGAACAAAGGGTCCTTTTCCTTTCTTCTCCTCCTCCTTCATCTTCCTTGTTGTCGCTGTTCTTCTTCCCCTTCTTCCCTTTGCCTCCAATCCAATCCAACCCTGCGAGACGTAATCGAGCAGAGTGCAGTTGAGTTCTGCAACAACAGGAAGGAGCAATTGCGGCGGGGACCATGAAGCCTAAGAAGAGGAAGGGTCGTCCCCCCAAAAGCCCAATCCCCAACCCTAATTATTCCGACAACGACGACGACGACCGCAAGGAGAAGAAGCTCAAATTGGTCGTCCGCCTCCCTCAAGTCGATCACAGTAGCAGGCCTTCCGCCTCCCCTTCCGACTCGGAGGATAACCAGATAAATGCGAAGAAGCGCAAGATCAATGCCGTTGATGCCGGATCTGACGACTCTGCTTCCCCTCAGGTCTCCTCTTTCGCTATCCCCCGCCTAATTTTGCATCGATTCTCATAAATCCTACTCGACTTTTTCCTTCTCTTTTCATTTCAAATGGAATTCAACCGAATCGAAACTTCGCTGTCCGTTACCCAATTTTTGGCAATTTTCCCCCCTTTTGTGTGAAAGTTTGGAAACTCTTTATGGTGATGTGATTTGAAGAGCTTCTGGGTTTTCGCGCGGAAAAAGAAATTTATTTACTTTTCGTGTTTGGGGGTAAATCCTCGGACTTGTGAAGGATCTGGATTGGATAGGAGCGGTGGTGTGACTTGACTCAGTCAACTCCATATCTATATGATGATTATGTTCAAGCAATAAAATAGGACTATTTCTTTCTTAACATTCTTGGCCCGTAATAGATCTTCTTCGGTTTTGCATCATCATAAATTAGTTTACGCCTCTCCAGTCTTTACATTCTTTGGTTGTACTTGTTTCTTCCTATGGATCTGTGTTTCTATCATTTCTGGTGGAGCCACATATAGTTTTTTAATTATTTGGAAAGTGTTGCTGCTTGCCTTGAGAAAGCCTCAGATTTGTCCTTTATGCGAGTCGATAAATTATTCTTGCTGCAGTAGCAGTTGTTGATTTTGTTCATTAACTCCTGCTGTTTAACTGGGGCCTGTCTTCATTCTTTGATGTGTTTATATATTTTTATGCAGTTTTTGAGTGAACAGTTTTTATTTGGTGTTATTATTAGTAATGGTTATTGATGTATTGCAGGAGAAAATTGCTTCGAAAGCGACGGGTACACCTCTTCTACATGGTTCAACATCACACCCCTTAACTGAAGAAGACTTGTACTCTTTGATGGGGTTATATCCAGTTTGATCTGATTTTGGGTGTTTTTCAATTAATTTTTGTGTTGGCAGGGGAGACTGGTCCCACAACACCTTTGCCAGACAAAAAGTTGCTGGTCTTCATTCTTGACAGGCTTCAAAAGTATGTGTTTTCTTGTCCACCTCTTCCGGCTTAATTTTATTTTAAATTATATATATAATTTATAGAAATGATTCCTTGTTGGACTGTTGTTCTATTTTTGGGTGTTGTGGAGTTTGATTGTTGTTGTGTATTTGGTTTTTGTATGTATGTTGGTGCAGGAAGGACACTCATGGAGTATTTTCTCAGCCTGTGGATCTCAATGAGGTGATCCCATAATCCTTGTTTGGTGATGATGATGATGGAATATTTCTTTTTATTATCGACAGTGGTTGTACGGCTGATTTGCTTTCAGCTCCCTGATTATTTAGATTATGTGGAGAAACCTATGGATTTTGGGACTATAAGGAAGAATATTGATGGCAGAGCTTATAAATGCTTGGAAGAATTGGAGGTTGGTTTATTTGTTTCTGTCTCTCGTTCGATTCTGGTTGAATGATTGAAAATGACTTATGGAACCTCAGGCGTGTGTATGTGTGTCGGAAATTCTGTTCTCTTCATCGTGTGTATATATATTTATTGCTGATGACTTGAAGGGATGGTGTAATATGGATTAGGTTTTAATCATTTGAAATTATGACACGACCATGGCGGTAACTCATTAACTGTGATAAACATCCGGTCGAATCAGTCTTTATAGTGTTTTACGTATTGTTGAGTTTGAAGTTTTTCGTGTGGATTCTTACATTTTTCTTCCCTATCTGTCCAGGCTGATGTGGATTTACTTTGTTCGAATGCCATGACATACAATGCTGCAAACACCGTCTTCTATAGGCAGGTCTGCGCGCAGAATAGTCATCCCTGCTCTCTTTCCTTGTTTTTGTCTTCTCTTTGTAACACCAGCTTCCATTAGGCACGATCCATTCAAGAACTTGCAAAGAAAGATTTCGAAAATCTGAAGAATGAAGGCAAAAATGGCGAACCACAGCTCAAAGTTGTCCGGAGAGGCAGACCCCCGAGCAACAAAAACTCAAAGAAACCAGAAAGCTCCCCAGCAAACAGTATTCGCCCTGAGCTTTCATCGGATGTAACTCCTCCCGTTGGAGAAGACAAAGCCACTGGTTCTGGTTCGAACACTTATAACCTAAGAAAAGCACCGGCAGTAAATAGGTTTCGATCAGGCGATCATTACTTCTTCCCTTATCAGTCAAGAAATGGCGAGAACAACTCTCAAAACTCAGGTGGCTGGAACGACGAATTTCCAGGTGGGATTTGTAAAATCCTCACTGATCTCGTTAACCTTACAGATTCTTTTCACTGATGCTTTGTTCATAACTTGCAGCTTCCATTTTAAGGGCTGATATGAAATACGGTAAAAAACAGTTCACGGTGGATGAAACTAAGCGTGATACGTACACGCCTGTACACACCACACCTGCCATTAATTCATCCATTCTTGCTATCTCTTCCGGAGATGCGCCTAGATTAGTGCCCGTAAGTATCCTAAGAAACTACAATATTAAGTTGCATTTTAACTTCATTACACTCTACCCTTTCAAACTTACAGGTCGGTCTTCAAGATCCCCTTTCTTACGCAAGAAGCCTGGCTAGATATGGAGCGGGACTTGGACCCGTAGCTTGGAAAATTGTATCGAAGAAACTAGAGCAAATCTTACCTCCTGGCGTACAATTCGGTCCTGGATGGGTGGGCGACGATCCAGCACCTTCGCAGCCATTTTCATTTTCGTCAAACAGCTCTGCTGGCGATGGCAATGGTAATCAAAACAAGCCTGTGACGCCCTCGACTTCTGATTTAAGCTCAGCTGTTGTTGCACATGGTCTCGCCATGGAAGGAATGACAGAAGCTGCAGGGAAACTCAAAAGCCAGCATGATCCAAGTTCTTCGTGGAGAACCACGGCTCCATTCTCGATTCAGCAGAAACCTGCAGTGCCTCAGCGAAACGGTTTCACATCTACTTCTGCCATGGCAACAGCTCAAGATTCCGAACCACTCCTCATATCAAGAAAGGATCAGCACAACCCTTGTTCGTCTTCGAGCCAGAGCCATCATCAATATCATTCGAACCCTCAGCGCCACGAGCAGAATTATTCTTGCGAGTTTGGAAATTCGAAAGAAAGAGTAGTCGGTGGATATAACAACAACAACGATGACGACAACGACGATGACGGAATGATTCGAATGCAAGAAAGAGGAAAATCAGCAGCAGAATGCAATGGTGAAGATTATTCAGCAGGAGCTATAGGAGGCTTACATTGGAATCTACTATTGCTGCAACAGCAACAACAACAACAGCAGCAATGGGGCGGCGGCAATGGCAGTGGCAGTAGCGCCGGCGGCGGCGCTAACATTTCTTCTTTGCCGGAGAACATGAATATTATCGGAATTCCGGTTGCAGCAGGCGGCGGCGGCGGCGGAGGAGCGTCGCCATCATCTCACCAGCCAGATTTAGCATTGCAGCTCTAGAAAAATATGGAAATTAAGGTCAGAAAGATACACTTACTTACTGACTACATACTGCATTATAGCATGATTATTATTAATAGTAGCAGTAAATCATTTTTAAAAAAATAATCTTTTTGTAACCCAAAAATTTGTAGCATCATCCACAGGAATGAGGTTATTGTTTTAACTCTCTAGGATTTATTAAAAAAGAAAAAAAAGGCATTCTTGATTGGGGTATTTATGTATGAATGTTATTTAGGTTGGGAAATTATCTCTTTCTAATTGAAATTATATCACATTGAACTATGAGTCTGGTCAGTTAGGTGATTTTATTTCATTTTTTTGGTTTTAATTTTTGAAAAATTAGTAAGTTGAATCTTATGTTTTTTTGCTTTTGGCTTATGGTAATTTAACAATTAGTATATTATAGTATAAAATATTATTGCTTTAGGTTTGTTTCTTTTTCACTCCAAACTCTAAATTTTTATTATTTGAATTTTCTTTGTTTTTTCACAAAATATTTCATCAATCATTATTTTAACATCAAATGAAAACGGTAGCTCAACCTAAATCATTCTAGATTGCTTTCTTCTTGGTTCTATATATACGTGTATATATATATATATATTCCTTATTGGGGGCTAATATTTTTATAAAATGAAGCAAGTACTTTAGATTAATTTGGAAATAGCAAATCGAATATTAAAATTTCTATTTGTATTTGATTCATATTTAAATCAAATTAAATATTTTTATTCGAATTATAAAGAATACGAATGTAAAAATTTCGAAGCAAATAGTGAATCGAACAAAATTATTCGATTAATTTACAACCTTATTTAGAATATATTGGTAAAATTCAAATTAATAGGAGTATTTGTATCGGTCGCCTCTTACTCCGCTATATTTTCACCGCCTCTATTCAGGCTATTATTTATGGCTATTTTTGTTTGTTCTTCTATTATATATATATATATATATATTTTATAATGTTGCTTCAAGATGAATAAAAAATAATAGTATCATCTTGAAAGAAATAAATTGGTATTTTATGCCGTCTCCACCACTGTCATTTGAGTTTATTGAGTTTGTTTTGTATTGCAATATTTTATTTTGATGATTAATAAGACAATTCCTAAGGCCGCCGCCACCCTCATCGTCTCCTCCTCCTTTTGCTACACTATCTCGCCCAACTTCACCAGAAGCTCATCATCATCTTAATCTTGAAAAATCATTTTTTAGCACTAGATTCGTCACGATTTGTATCATTTGAAAAAAATAGTAGTGTAAAGACCTCTATGGCATTGACTATTAGTGTAGATTGGATTTGGAATTGATAATACTATTAAATTTAAATTATTTGATATGATATAAATAAATAGATATTCTCTTCGTCTCACTTCAAAATACTATTTTTATCATTTTCGTTTGTCTCATCTCGAAGTATTAATTTTTTTATTTTAAATTAAATAATTATACACGATTTAAATTAATTACAAACATATCATTACACATATAATTATTTTATATATAAAGTCAAAGGCAAAAAAGTAAATTATTTTTACATATTTTCACTAACTAATATAAAATACTATTATTTTTTGATTTATTACAAAACTCCAAAACAACCATTTGATTTGATTTTTTTTTTCAAAAAATACTTCTTTCATCCACCAAAATTATATTATTATTATTATTCTTTTTTTTTTTCACCGAATTTGTGCACAATAAACAACTTTATTCATCTATGATTTTATTATTCTTACTTAAACAAATAATAATCAATTTGTCACTATTTTCCTATCAATTATTTAATACTTTTTTATTTTTTATTTTTTTATAATAGTCTGTTTTATTATTTACCTACTCAATTTTAATATTTAAAAGTATTATTTCTTAATTATGTGTCAAATCAAAACTACATAATTTTACAAGAGGGAGTAATAAATAACATAAACCAAAATCTAACAAACAAACACATAATATAGGGTATGTTTGTTAGTTTATTTTTTTAAAAAATAAAAATATTATGAATTATCCCGGAGTTTTCAATAAAATACTATTATTTCTATTATATAACTTCATCTCAAAATATTAATTAAATTAAAACTCAAATCACCTTCACAATTTGTTAAAACCAAACAAATTATTGTATGCTTAGCTTTTGAATATTTCTTAAAGTTTGATTTTATTATTTTGTTTGTTTGAAAAATAATTTTAAGGTAACAATAATAGTTTAGTTGTACAATAAAAAGAAATAAAAATTGAAAACATGCTAATTTGTAATATAATACTGTGATTTTATTTTATTTTTTCTAAAACATTAGTCAAACAAAGAATGTTCTTATTTTCGATTTTTAAAATATATTTTTTATGTTAAATATAAAATATCGTACAAATAAAAAAATAATATTTTGCATTAAATTTTTAATTTTTTATATGAATAAAATATCTATTATATATATTAGGTTAATATATATATATTGCTTTTTTTTTTTTAATACTATTCAAAAATAGATTGGATACATTTTTGTTTTATTTATTTAATAATTATTATTACCAAACTTCAAACTTCCATTCAAACAAATCCTCCAATTCTTATTTAAAATTTCAAATATGAAATTTGTCTGACAATTTTTTATTTTTTATTTTTAAAAAGTTTGCATAGTCAAATAAAATAATGAGAGTTGTTTCTTTTTAGTTTTTTGTAATAAAATATCAAAATAATTTTCCAAACATTATATGGTTTAAATAAACAAACAAACCTGTTTAGAAAGAGAAGAACTAAAAGAGTTGTTTGTTTGTGTTTTTGTTACCATTTTCGATTCAAATCAATAATATTCACCGTATCTTTAAAAAATATAATATTTTTATTTATACAAAATATTATATCAAAATATTATTTAAACAAAAATTTTAATTAATATTTTATTTCAAATTAATTTCAAATAACAACAAAAACAAACCCATTGATTTGAATTTAAAATTTTGCTTAAAATAATATTTTAATATATAGTTTACCATAAAAATTACTCGTACAATATTCATATTCTACCATATTTATAAATTAAAAAATAATTTATTATAATTTTTTCTGTATCAAAAACCAAACCAAACATTGCACATTATGAATAGAGAAAGTATATTTTTATTAAAAATAACAAAAATTAAATAATATTGATTTGTATATAAAATTAACACACAAAAATAAAATCTTTAAATAAGTGAACAGTGGAATAAAATTCCTTTACTAAATAAACTCACTTCCCTTATAAAATAAGAGCCGAATAAAATTCTTGGATTCCCCAATTAAAGCCGAGCCCCGCAGAAATAAAAAAGTTATAAAGTGACCCCAAAATCTAATTCAGAAAATAATAGATTGACCCACAAATAAAATAATCCCTCACACAAATCCCCATGTGGAAGCAAGCAAGTGTTTAGTGTGAACGCCACCTTTTCCAAATCCAGTCCGCCATTAATAAGACGATTGTTTTTCAAGAAAAATTAACCAAAAATGGAGCATCATTACCGATAATCGATTTTCTTGATATCATCACCATTAGTGTTTATCACTTACTTACCTACCTACTTACCCCAAAACCACGAAGGAAGGCGAATGGATTGCGAATGAATGAGTCAGTGAGTAATCAATCGATTGATTATTAGCCGAATCCAAATCCAAGAGTGAGTGAGTGAAATGCGGTTGAAGATGCTACTAGCTATTGCTAGCTGTGAATGAGAGCGACGCGCAAATGCTTTTAATTGCTCTGCTTTCCCCTCCCGAGGCCCACAGATTACACGCACTCAACAGCTCATGAGAAGGAAAAAGATTTCAAATTCGCGACCAGCAACGGAGAACAACCAGGTACCAATTACCGTTACGTTGCCGTGGATTCACCAAATAAAAACAAAAATCGGTGATGTTCTTGTGAGTTGAGGATTTCTCAATGTTTTAGGGTTTGGGGATTTTTTGTATAATTTTTTCTCGTTCTTAGAATGACGCGCTTTTTTTTTCAGCATTTGTACACTGCACAGAGTTAAGAGTTATTTGTGTGTATGTACATATATATATATACACATTGCTTTTACGTTTTTGTGATTGTATTGATTTTTTGAATTCAGATCTGTGGGTGGAGTTGCGTGTTGGATTGACTGTTGGATTGTTGGTTTAACAAGGAATTGTTTCATTGCTGTCTGGAGTGAGGGAGAAGGAATGCTTAACTGTTGGCTCGTTTAGCAGTTGAATCTCTGTTTTGTTGTTGTTGTATTTATCGTGATCGATTCTTTGTTCTTGTAATTTGTAAAGTATGTGTTGGATTTGGGATTGTTGAGTTGAATTTGGTAGGGGTTTGATTTGGAGATCAAAGTTTTTGGGGTTGAAATAAATTCTTTGAAGAGGAAGGTAAGGGTTAAGACATGGCTTGCTGTTTTCGATTGCGGAGGAAGGATGTTCGGGATTGCGACGAAGATATTGATCCAAGATCCAGTCATGTTTCAGGTCCCTTTTCGATTTTACCTATGTTTGATGGCTCCTATCGATGATATTTGTGTTTTTATTTGATTTTTTGATCGAATGTGTCAGACGGTAGGAAGCCAAAGTCGAATGCAAATAAGAAATCGAATGCAAGTAAGAGAGGTAAGTGATGAGTAAGGAAAATATTCAATCCTTTTGATCTCCGGCGACGTGTTTAATCTCTGTTTTTCATTTTACTTCATTTTTGGTTATGTAGCAAAGCTGAGGAAGGGAGGGTCGGAGAGGGCGGAAAGAAATTCGCCGAAGGGGAAGATTGCGCAAAGCTTCACATTCAAGGAACTTGCGACGGTAACGCAGAATTTCAAGGAGGCTAATCTCATCGGCGAAGGTGGTTTTGGTAGCGTTTACAGAGGTCGACTCGGATCCGGATTGGTGAACACTACATTTCATCAAAAAAATCAGAGATTATATATATATATATATCTGCCCTTTAAATTTGATTTATGATGTAGATTATCGATTGCCTTTCCGATCAGGTTGTTGCGGTGAAACAGCTGAATCTCGAGGGACATCAAGGGCATCAAGAATTCATAATGGAGGTTCTTATGCTGAGTTTGCTGCACCATCCTAACCTTGTCCCGTTCGTTGGTTATTGCGCCGAGGGAGATCAGAGGCTCCTCGTTTACGAGTATATGCCGATGGGCAGCTTGGAGAATCATCTATTCGGTAATCTCTCGTCAAATTTGTTGAACCTAACTACTACGATGTTCATATTTTCTCTTTGATTACTCTATTTAAGCAAATATCATTAGAAATTAAACGGCGACATCTTTGTAGAAGGGATTGAAAAATCAATCCGAGCAATTTTTCTTTTTCCTTTCAGATTTGGGGTCGAACAAGAAGGCATTGAGTTGGAGCACGCGGCTGAAGATTGCTGCCGGCGCTGCCCGAGGCCTCGAACATCTTCACTGCAAAGCAAATCCCCCGGTCATTTACCGCGATCTCAAGTCTTCGAACATTTTGCTAGACAACGACTTCAATGTGAAGCTGTCTGATTTCGGGCTCGCCAAGTTAGGACCTGTTGGGGACAACACTCATGTCTCGACCCGAGTGATGGGAACTTACGGATACTGCGCTCCCGAATACGCCATGAGCGGCAAACTGACCCTCAAGTCCGACATCTACAGCTTTGGCGTGGTTCTGTTGGAGCTGATCACCGGACGCCAAGCCATTGACACCAGTAAGGCACCGGGAGAGCAGAATCTCGTCGCATGGGTACGTTCTATGTGAATCCAAAATTAAAATGACATTTTTAGAAAATGGGGTCGAATCTTTTGCTTCTTCTTGGGTAGTTATATTTTGAAATTGAAATTTGGAATCAAAATGACATTTCTAGAAAATGGGGTCAAATCTTGAGCTTCTTTCTCGCGTAGTTATATTTTGAAATTGAAATTTGGAATCAAAATGACATTTCTAGAAAATGGGTTCGAATCTTGAGCTTCTTCTAGAAAATGTGGTTGAATCTTGAGCTTCTTCTCGCTTAGTTATGTTTCGAAATTGAAATTTGGAATCAAAATGACATTGCTAGAAAATGGGGTCTAATCTTGAGCTTCTTCCCGCGTAGTTATATTTCAAAATTGAAATTTGGAATCAAAATGACATTGCTAGAAAATGTGGTCGAATCTTGAGCTTCTTCTAGAAAATGTGGTTGAATCTTGAGCTTCTTTATGTTTCGAAATTGAAATTTGGAATCAAAATGGCATTGCTAGAAAATGGGGTCTAATCTTGAGCTTCTCCCCGCATAGTTATATTTCGAAATTGAAATTTGGAATCAAAATGACATTTCTAGAAAATGTGGTCGAATCTTGAGCTTCTTCTTGCGTGGTTATATTTCAAAATTGAAATTTGGAATCAAAATGACAGTTCTAGAAAATGTGGTCGAATCTCGAGCTTCTTTCTCGCGTTCTAATGTTTCGAAATTGAAATTTTGGTTGCAGTCGCGTCCTTTTCTGAAGGACCGTAGGAAGTTTGTCCAGATGTTGGATCCTCGGCTGGAAGGACACTACTCGGTGCGGAGTCTGCACCACGCGATTGCGATAGCGGCGATGTGTCTTCAGGAACAGGCGAGCTTCCGTCCCATGATCAGCGACGTCGTCATGGCGCTTGAATACTTGGCTTCACAGGCGGAGGAGTCTCAGGACCACCACAGGAGAAGATCTCACTCGCGGACGTCGTCGTCACAGACCCATCTCGACGTCGAAATCGACGGTAATTGAAGCTTGCAAATTGATTACTCATGGAGCTGTCGATCAGATGCTGCTGCTGATACTTCTATTTTGTACAAAGGAGAGATTTCCATATACATTTCAAGAATCGGGTAAGGTAAGCCTTTGAAAGTTTTTACTGTCGAACAAATTTTCTTGGGTCCTTTGAAATTGCACACTTTTTTTTTTTTTTTTGGTTTTTGAAGATATACATAACATAGGTAATCTTTTTTTTTTTTTTTTTTATTATTATTATTATTATTATTATTATTTTTTAAGCACATTCGTTTCTTCGATTGTTTTTTGGCGACGTTAAATATTCTGGCTTTTCTTTTATTGAGTACATGCATCGCATTATTATTATTTAAATCTTATATATATTTATTTTATTCCCATACCTCTATTTCTAATACGGTTACTTTTTTGTCATGTAAGTGATTTTTTTTCTTTTTTTTTTTTCTTTTCTTTTTTTCTTTTAGTCCTAAGGCACCAAAGATGTCATCAAAGTGATTTGCTGGAGAATACGTGTTCGCCAGGTTAGTTAGTGATACTTGGCGAACATATCGATTTTAATTTTAATTTTTTTTATTTTTTTGAAAAAGAAAATAAATAAATTTTCTATTTTTTTTTAAATTTATGTGTCGGCCAGATGTCGGTTTCTCTGGCGCTGGAGAACTAAAATGTAAAATTTTTTTAGAAACTAATTTACGATAAATTACAATTACTTGACTAAAATTGATAAATAGGCTAATTAGAAGACTAAAAAAATAATTTACCTTCTCTATTACTCAATCACAGACACGAGTTTTCTTTTATTGTTGGTCTTACCTCATTCACATATGAGTTATTATTCTTTTTCATCACTTGTACTCAAATTATACACAGTTATACATATTCTGCATCATCAAAACTTATATTCATTTTTGGGTTCCCACATCATTAAAAAAAAAAAAAAAAATTTATATCAATTTGATTGAGTATATATTTTGATAAAAATTAGTAAAAAGAAAAAAAATAGAATAGAAAAGTACAAAAAATAGCATATTTACTTAACAAAAAATAAAAATAAATATTTTTATGACAACTAAAAAAATAATAAGTATAAATTTGAATGTTAAAAAAGTATATAAGATATTTACATGTAAAACATATTATATGTTATAATAATATCTATGCTATTTATCTATTGCATGCGCTACATTTAATTAGAATACCAACTTTAGGCTTAAAATAGAATTCAAATTATGCATGCATAAGAAGAAAATAGTACTCTCTCATTCCTGACCCAATTTTATTTTTGGTACGTCCCACAAAAGATGACAATTTTCATTTTTGGTAAGTTTATCAATCTTAATAAGATTCACTCAAAATTCTTTTATTTCTATCTCTCTCTTCAATTAACCAATATTTTTATCTACCTTTAAAACTCCTCATTTTTTATAAAACTAATTTATGATAATGATATATATAAATAAATATTTTATTTATTTATTTATATAAAATTTTATTGTCTTGCAAAATGATATCCATATTGCATATATTTTATCGAGATATAATTCTAAAAATATTTAAAATACCAATAGTATTACACATATAAAAAATAATAAAATATTATCTTAACTTATTATTAATAACTTAATAACATATCTTATTACAAACATAATAACCGTCTACTTTATACAAGTATTTTTATATAAGTGGGCACTATTCAAAAGCAACATATATAGCTTATGCAAATATTTTGTATGACTAAGAAATAATTAAGAAATACTTATAGATCACCGAAAAATAAGATAATATCTTATCAAAACAAATCATAGACTATATATTTATTTATGACATTTACAATATTTATTCTTCATATGTGTAATATTTATATATAATACGTAACCACTTTCGGTAACGAAAAGCTTGTCCAACATCGAATTTCCTTGAATACAACTCTGACGGCCTCCAGTTCCACCTCCACCGGGATCGAAACTCCAATATATTTTGACATCATTAATATGATCATTCATGTCTTATTCTCACCACCGCCTCAATCCCTGCCTATCCAGGTATATCCTTTACAGAACCATTCACATTGATTTTTTACCAACTCTGTGGCAGAGGCATCCACCGTATAGATACACTTCTAGTCACTCTCTTTTCCTTTTCAACGAAAATGGAGGTAGTCCATGTTCCCATTGAATAAAATTGTCGAACTATCTACTCCAGGATTGTATGTATCAAATTATTTTCGTGCCACCCAATTAACCCTCTATACTATATCCGATTCCGAAGGTGACTTGTCTTTATTTCTTGATCTCCAAATACACCAAAAACTCGCGAAGCAAAGAATGTCCAAAATCAATTCATAGGAAGCCTTCCTTTGGAGCCCCTTTCAACCCCAAACCTGTACATTATTTGGATGCGCCAAGATAGTCCAAACCAACTTGACACCTCCCGCCCACACGGAAGGATGCAAATTCTCAAAGCTCAAAAATATGATAAGACTCCTCATTTTCAAGCCAACACACAACATACTCAACTCCTTCTATCAACATTGTATATTTTCTAATTAATTCTATCTGAACCAGAATTCCTCCATTAAAATTTTTTCATATCAAGACTCTCCCTTTAAGAGGAGCTCTGCTCTTCTAAATAAAAATCTTCTGTCTTTTGGTGCTCAAACCTTTTTTCTTTTGAATTTTTTCATTTAGTATTTATAGATAATTTTTAATTTTAATTTTTATTTAAAATACGAAAAATTAAATTAGTAATATAAAAAATAGTATGCAATGTCGAATTGTTGATTTTTTTTAGTGCATAAAGTTATATAGAGTAATATAATATATATATATATTGTATTACTGTGTATATAAATTTTGTATTTTTTTATAATATTTTTGAAAAGTTGTATCATTTAAAAACACACCCATGAGAACCAAATACATTATACAATTACTTTTCCATATTATAATGTATATGCTATTACTCATTATCAAATTAAAAATATTTTTTTTAATTATTTATATAATTAAAATAAATAAATATTATTTGGTAAGCTATGAGGAACTAATTACCAAAAAAAAAATCTTGTATAAATATTGATGCATATAAGCATAATGTACATTTTTTTTTTACTAATTATCGATAAAAAAAAACAAAATATTACTTTCAATTATCATTTAAATATAAATACTAAATCAAGTTCACTCTAAAATGTTAAAAATTTAAAAATTATAATATTTTAAAAAAAAAGAAATTAATAAAATATTTTAAAATTATTACTCCCTTTGTCCCATATACTGTGTCTGCGTGTCTGCTGTATTGTAGACACAGTATTTTAGGAGGGATGTAATTAGTAGATAATTAAGAATGTATTAGTGAAAATAATTATCCTATAATATAAATAATTATAAATTAAGATTAAGATTACTAATTAGTTTAATTAAAATTAAAAAAAAATTAAAATTTAAAATGTGATTAAAAATGTGTAATATTTTTTTAAGAAAAAAGAAAGTAACATGGTAGGTGGAATTGACAGAAACTGATGGACATGGTATTGGAACGGAGGGAGTAGTATTAATGAATAATATCAATCTTTATGTATAAAAAGACCTCAATATTTTAATAAGGATATTATTATTCGGAAACTATAAAAGCCATTGTTAAATGGTGATTTGAAAACCCACGGACTTCGATTTCCCTCTCACAGTCTCACTCGAACTTCCCATTTCCCAATCCTCCATAGTCAAGACGTTTCTCCACGGTCAGTTTCCTGCGATCGCGCCTCCTATTCTCCATTTTCAGAATCGAAACATTGATCTACAGTTTCAAATTTGTGTGTCTTCAAGGTGCTTGCCTTTGTAGTTAGTATTTGTGGTGTTTCCGATTGAATCTTGAACAAGTAAGCATGGTGTTGTGGAACTTAAGTTATCAGATAGATTTACTTTCGTGTTTTATAAATTCCAAGAAATCAATGAATGGCAGTAAAGATTGCGAGAACTCGTTGTCTTTCTTTATATGGAGGTTTAGATCTCTGACGTGATTAGGATTGAATTTCGAAACAGACTCTATAATGTTATTCGATTGCGTTTATATCTCTTATGCATAGAATCTCCCAAAATGATTGGGTAATGCGAACGAACAGTTAGGGAGGTCGATCGATCGAAGCGTAGATGATGAAGGATTTAGGAAACTTACATATATATATTTTGTGAAATGCAAGTTATGAACTCAATTTCTGATTTTACGATGTTCAGTTCGTATGGTGAATTCATTGAAGAATTTCTTCATTGTATTGTTCGCCCTACACAACTTTTGAAACCAAACAAAAACAAAATCGTTTTTGATTTACGCAAGAGATTGGGATTGAGATAACATATCTTGTGTTCGATGACTCATTTTTTTGTGTGATTTAAGAACGAGGAACAGATAATGGAGAACACAGAACCTTCAAGCATAGATCCGAACTTATACGCACTATACAGCTCTGCAAGGAAGCCTCGGATTCTCTTAGCTGCAAGTGGTAGTGTATCTGCCACCGAATTTTCGACGCTCTGCCATTGTTTCTTCGAATGGGCAGAAGTGAAAGCAGTAGTCACCAAGGATGCCCTCAAGTTCATAGATATATTGTCGCTGCCGAGGGGCGTAACAGTTTACACAGACGAGCACGAATGGGCCTGCTGGCAACGGATAGGCGACAGCGTGCTGCACGTCGAGCTGCAGAGATGGGCTGATATGATGGTCATTGCACCATTGTCAGCCAACACACTTGGAAAGGTACAAAAACGCATTTCACTTTGCTGGATCATGGTTGATCATACGTATAACAGTTAATTATTCGTCTTCTTTAACCTTTTAGGTGAGATGATTATTTAACTTACATCATCATAACCCCTGTTGTTGGATTCTAGTCGTAATTCTAACGCTTGTCTTGTATTTGTTTGTTTTAGTTTGTTTTGTTATTTTTATTTTTTTTTACTATAATGTAGATTGCTGGTGGATTGTGCGACAATCTGCTGACGTGCATAGTCCGGGCATGGGACTACGGAAAGAAGCAAGTGTTCATGGCTCCATCGATGACCGCCTCAATGTGGAAGAACATAGTCACCGAGCGCCATGCGATGTTGGTGGATGAGCTCGGGGTGGCCCTAATCCCGCCTGTGCTGAAAAGAGATCCTTCGACCGGGGAACACGTGGAAAGCTCCGGCTCAATGGCTGACAATTCTCACATAAGTGCCACGGTAAGGCTTTTCTTTGAGAATGAAAAACAACGATTTTTTCAGAAGCTTAGGCACAATCTGGTTTCCAGAGCTCACTGATTTGATGATTGATATATGAATATGATCGATCCCTCTGTTGCATCATTTGGTTAGATACATATATAGATACAGAGTTTCTCGTATTGTTTGTGAATCGAATAGTAGTTAGTTTAGTACTATATGTTTTTGCATACACAATTTACTCAACACCTATTTTGTTTATGGCTTTTCCCATCTCCCTCTCTCTCTCTCTCTCTTATTTTATTTTATTTTATTATTATTGATTTAGAAATATAATATTTTGATATACTTTTATGTAATGTATATATAGTATTATCACATTTTTTCAATTATTATCTTATATTTGTATTATATTAATATATACTTTGTTAAATTGTATTTTATGGCATGTAATAATATTTTGTGTCTACCATACTCATTTTTTCACTTAGTTTGTGGAATATAGTCAAAACTATTATTTTCTCCGGCATTGGAATATATATATATATATAATTTTTTATGAAAAATACAAAAACAAATATTTGTTGATGACAAAAATAATATTTCTTCTGTCCCATAATTTTTTTAAAGTATAATTAATAAGTGTATTAGTAAAAATAATTATAAATTAAAATTAAGATAACTAAATAATTTAATTAAAATATAAAAAATTCTAAAATTTAAAACTTTAAATGCCATTAAAATGAATGTCAGGACAAAGAGACACATTATGTAGGATGGAGGGAGTATTATTTTAGTAATTTTTTTCCAATCTTGATCCTATTGTGACTTTAAATGATAAACAAATTGACTAAGTCCTTTGCAAAACTGAAGAGTCGGAGTTTTCATTGATTTTTCTATTTTGTATTATTTTGTATTTAAAATATTAGGTTGAATTTATTTTATTTCAAAAAAGAAAACACGAAAAATATGCATATTAGTAATTTCTTGAACGAGAATAATTTCAAATAGAAAACGTTTAACTCCACTCCCGATTTTGTCCAGCGTGAGTAGAGGTTGTTTCTGGGACCAAAACGGACAGCCACGTGTTATCATATTAGTGGGTCCTTTCCCACACGTTAAATCTGAAGCGCACAATTCAAAGAGGCGCTTGCCACGTGGCAAGATCTTAACGGTGAAGCTCGTTGCCGCCACACAGAAGTACCGCCAAATACTTGGATAACGGCCGGAAATTGGCATTTTTAAATTTCTTTCATGTTTTCGTATTTATATGTAAATTAATTAAGTAAATAATTTTTCAATCTTTCTGTCGATAAAAGGGCAGATATTTGTACGTCACAAAAAATTAAAAAAGAAATACTAATATAGTGTAACACTTACCAATTAATAAATTAAAATTACGTCGTCGTGTGTATTGTATTGCCATAAATTTGTAACGTCAACAAATTTATACCACACATAATACGATAATGTAGTTTCCAATTTTACGCCACAGAAATCACTTAAAAATATATATATAAAGATTATAATATATATGATGATAAAGTGTAGCGGATATAGAAGTGTCAGCCAAATAAAATACAGACCCTACGAAAATTTAATTAAATAATCAATAAAATAAATAAATAAAATATATATATATATATATATATGCATGTATACATTCATAAAACTCAACCGCCACATAGCTTTTTGCACACTGCTTCCATTGCGTGCGTGGTTTAGTCTCGCAGAATTCTCTCCATGGATCCATACAAGGTGAGTTTTTGGTTTTGGTTTGGAATGGATATTGCTGTAGTAATTATGTGATAGATAGTACGCAGGGTATCGAAATTTGTTGTTTAATGTTCTGGTAATGTTGATTTTTCGTTGATGTTTGATATGGTGGTGCAGTGCCGTCCTTCGAGCGCTTTCAATTCGCCTTTTATGACCACAAACTCCGGAGCTCCGGTTTGGAACAATGACAACTCGTTGACGGTTGGAACCAGAGGTTTTGGTTTAAATTTTTGGAGGAATTCGTGTTTGTTAGTTGTTGTCTTTCGCGTTTTCGATTATCCTTTTTGTGATAGATAGTGAAGCATAACTCGTGTTTCCTTGTTCAATTAGTGATTCGGCGTTTCCAGGTCTATGTTGTTAGCTAGTAATGGAGCTAGTTTTTTGCTCCATGGAGATAATTAACATTTTATAGCTATGAGAATATGTTTTGGGGATTCCATAAGAATTAGGTGCTCTGCGTTCATCTTTGAATTGCTTCTAAATCCGTCTATTTTTTATTGCTTTACAAATTCCGATAAACTGCTGAAATAGGTGAATAATAGGTCCATTTTTGCTTGTCATTTCATGTTTCTGAATCGCAAAATTGTGTTTAGAACATTATACAGACGATTAAACTGAGTTGCCCTAGGAAACATAATTTGAAGCGCAGAAAAAAATAGTAGTAATAATAATACAGCTATTAGCTCTAATGCTTCCTCAATATTTGACGTTCCAAACTAAGAAAATATTTAAGGAATCTGTTAGCATTTCCTGTACAACAGAGAACACCTCAACGAGGATTATGGATGGATAATCTTAATTGTTGGACATGGATATAGCTTCAAATTTTACTGCAAAATTTCCTTTCCTGTCATGCTCATGCTGATTTAATTTCCCCTCTTTGAACAGGTCCAATTCTACTGGAAGACTACCATTTGGTGGAGAAACTCGCGAATTTCGACCGCGAGAGGATCCCAGAACGTGTTGTACATGCCCGAGGTGCGAGTGCCAAAGGCTTTTTTGAGGTCACACATGATATATCCAACCTCACCTGTGCTGATTTCCTCCGAGCTCCAGGAGTCCAGACTCCTGTAATCGTTCGATTCTCTACTGTCATCCATGAGCGCGGCAGCCCTGAAACTCTCAGGGACCCCAGAGGATTTGCAGTCAAATTCTACACAAGAGAGGTGAATAGAATACATAAAACTTTTAAAATTGATCTCTGCTGAATTCAATTATCTAACCATCCCTGTGCAATCAATTTTGGTTCAGGGAAACTTCGATTTGGTTGGAAACAACTTCCCTGTCTTCTTCATCCGAGATGGAATAAAATTCCCCGACATGGTTCATTCCTTGAAGCCGAATCCCAAGTCCCACATCCAGGAGAACTGGAGAATCCTGGATTTCTTTTCCCACCATCCCGAAAGCCTACACATGTTCACCTTCCTCTTCGACGACATCGGCATCCCGCAAGATTACCGCCACATGGATGGCTCCGGCGTCAACACCTACACTCTAATCAACACTGCTGGAAAAGTCCACTACGTTAAGTTCCATTGGAGGCCTACCTGCGGAGTGAAGTCTCTGTTGGAGGAAGAAGCAATTCGAGTTGGGGGAGCCAATCACAGCCATGCCACTCAAGATCTGTACGATTCAATTGCAGCAGGAAACTATCCAGAATGGAAGCTGTTCATCCAGACTATAGATCCTGTCCATGAGGACAGGTTCGACTTCGATCCGCTGGATGTAACCAAGACTTGGCCTGAGGATATATTGCCCCTGCAGCCGGTGGGGAGAATGGTGTTGAACAAGAACATCGACAACTTTTTTGCAGAGAATGAGCAGCTTGCATTCTGCCCTGGTATTATTGTTCCGGGGATTTACTATTCGGATGATAAGCTGCTCCAAACTCGGGTGTTTTCGTACTCTGATACTCAAAGACATCGTCTGGGGCCTAACTACCTCCTGCTTCCGGCTAATGCCCCCAAATGTGCCCATCACAACAATCACCATGAAGGGTTCATGAACTTTATGCACAGGGATGAAGAGGTATATATATATATATATATATATATATTTGTATATGCATTATTCAATTAATGTTCGATTCCATTATATATATATATATATTGCAGGTAAACTATTTCCCATCGAGATATGACCCTACCCGTCATGCTGAGAGGTACCCTATTCCAACTGTCGTATTGACAGGGAAGCGCGACAAGGTATATAGATATAATATATATTTATTTCATTTATGGCCATTTCATTCATTTTTTATGCGATTTAGATTGATATATATATATATATATATATGTGTGTGCGGGTGTATGTATGCAGGTGTCCATTGAGAAAGAGAACAACTTCAAGCAACCTGGAGAGAGATACCGTTCTTGGGCGCCAGACAGGTACACGCATCTTATAAGAAATTACTGGGGTGTGTTTGTCCGTCACAAAATCTACTAATTCAAATTTTTTCTCTTAAAAATATCAAAATCAAATATTTATTTTTTATTTTTTATATTATATCAAAGTTTTTTTATATTACTATCATACAATTATTTCAATTCAAAATTTTTGCTATTCAAATCTTAATTTAAAAAAATTAATGTATTATGCGATGTTTCGTGAGAATTTTTTTTTTTAAAAAAAACCTATATAATTCAAATAGTAAAAAACGATAATTTTGGGATAAAAGAAACAGATATCTTTGCAGAAACCATAAAATTAGCGTAAGGTATGAAATGTTCTATAATTTGTACTTGTATTGTATAGGCAAGAAAGGTTCATTCGGCGATGGGTAGAAGCTCTGTCGGATGGACGGCTGACACACGAAATCCGAAGCATATGGATTTCATACTGGTCTCAGGCTGACAAGTCTCTGGGGCAGAAGCTCGCATCCCGACTTAATGTGAGGCCAACAATGTGATTGTGATCATGGAATAGAGGTACGGATACCTACCTCTCTCACATCATACAAAAAAATAATAATAATAATAATAATAAAATAAAATAAAATAAGCATTTGCAATGCAGGCAGGGCAGGGACAGCAGCTATTGTTTGTTGGAATCTATCTCTTTCTCTCTCTTTTTCTCTCTCACTTATTTATGGTTCGCCTAGCGTGTTTTTTTCGTCGGGTCTGATTTATAGGGTATTGAATTCGGTCAAAAATTTACCCAATGTGTATTTTCGGATAGCGACTGCGAATTCTCAAGTTATAAATAATAATAATAATAATAATAATAAGAAATGTACTAGTAGTGATGGTGAGAAGTGGTGTCTTTCAGTGTCACTAAAAACAACCATCTCATATATCATATACCTAATTATCGTTATGCAATGGTTATTATTATTATTATTATTATTTATTTTATTTTTTTTATAATATGAAAATTTGTAGCCGCTACACATTGAGTGCGCATTGGATAAATTCTCGATTGGATTTAATAACTTACAAATTAAATTCGATAAAATAAGTCATACTAGACGAATTATACGTAAGCATGTGGACTTACCCATACTCTCAAAGTCAAAGTAAAAATGTCTTCGTAAATGTAGACAAAAGAATTTTAAAAAAATATCATTCTTAAATAATTAAAGAATATATTAATATTGTATAATAAAAATAATTAAAAAATTTAAAATATTTAATTATTTACCAGAAAAATCAAATTCTGGAAAAAATAAAAAATGGACACTTTATTAATAGAGAAAGTATACATATAGTGCTATAATATATGGTGTAGTGTTGAGTGGTGGGATAAGTGAGCAGGAATGGGATGCATGAACGAAGGGGGTTTAGGTGTAGAAGCTAGGAATACTTAATACAAGATGATATGATATTATATTTTTATTTTGTTATATATTTCCTCCATCCGTAAAAATTAAAACAATTGGGTTCCGCCTGACATTAAAAAAAATATATTTTATTGAAAATAAAATAATAAAAGCAGTCACATTTAAGTATGGATAATAGTTAAATGTTGATTTTGTCAAAATTAGTAATGAAGTAAATTTAACAGATAGAATAAAAAAGAAAAGTGAGAGTAAATTTAATGGACGTGAGAGTATATATATATGGATAAAAATATTTGTTTATCAAAAAGAGAGATAAAAATAAAATAATTTTGAGAAAATTAATTAAATTAATTTATATTTATTAAATATATTTGAATTTAGATAAACTTTAAAAAAATAGAAACATATCAACATTGTGATAACAAAATACTTACAACATAAAAAAATAAATAAATAAAATAAAGACAAATGGAATGGGATGATGGAAATATTAATAAATGTAAATTTATATTCCTTTTTTTTTTGTGATAAGAATATCCTCAACATTGTTTATTTTTAGTAATTAAAAATCATAATAACAAAGTTTTAATAAATATATTATCTACTTAACATTACAAATATCCTTATAATTTATAATATTACACAAATGTCATTACCTTTGTATCATATAATACTAATAAGGCTATTTTAATTCTTTATACTATATTCCTATTATATATCAATATAATACTAATATACCTTAAACTTTGTGTGAAAAACAAACAAATATATACTTATGGGACGGAATGAGTATTATTTTTGTATTTATTTATATAAAGAACAAAAAGTAATAAAAAATATATGCTCATATTAAAATTTGTATCCAAATATTTGATCTCGCACAGATTAATATGTAATTGTGGAGTTAGGTTTCTCGTTAGATGATCCAAATTATGATTTTATTGTATTTTCTCAAATTAAAATCTAGAAATGAGGAGAATGGCATGTAAAATTCCAATTCTTGAGTTGGATAATGTAGCAATAATTATTTTTCATATCTCAATATCTACAATACCAAAAAAAGGCATTAATATATGGTGCAAACATTATTCTTTTTTAACAACTAGAGAATTGAAATAAGAAAATTATTAATTCAATAAGACTTTGAAAAGGAGCATTGGATCCCAAAATTCAATCAAACCCCCTCAAATAATAATAATAATAATAAAATAATAATAATAGTCCCGTGAGGTAAGTCCAACCCCGACGTCTCAGGTCACCTGCCACATATGATTCACTTAGTGTGACTTTGGTTTGATCTAAGGTATAGTTATAACAAATTACTACATGGAATAGTTATTCTATTTACCTATAAATATGTGAAGTGTTAGTGTTTGAGACATGTCCCTTCCGAAATGGTTAGATCACCTCGTAGGAAATGAACGGATGATGATAGTGTGTTAGCAAATAATATATGTATAATTGTGAGGCGACTGTGAGAAATAAATATAATCACATTTTTGTTCGTTTAAACACGACTTTTGACTCGATTTGTATTTGATATTATGGGAGTTCTAATGAGGCTCCAACAATACTTAACTAAAAATTTCATTTAATAAAAAACCGTTGTTATCGGATCTTTCTGTGACCCGCTAGGCAAACATTTATGTCTGATTAATTGTTTTTGCACTGTTTTGCTATCAAATTTTAGTGTTGTTGACCGATAATAAGTCTAGTGTCTTTGTTTTAATTGCAAATATTGAAATTAAAGCCAATTTATTTTAGTTAGTTTTAAATTCTGAGTTCTTGTTTTAATTTTTTACTTTAAATATCTAAATTATCGGCGGTATACTTCGCAGATTTTAAAAGTGTACTATCCTCCAATATGAACCAAACTTCCGTCATACTATAAAAACATCGAATCATTAAGAAGAAATTCTTAGATATCAAATCTTCCGATCACCCGTAGTGTAATTTTTTTTTCATTTTACAATATGATGAATTAATTTCGTATTTATTATCTACGTTTAAATAAAAGTTCGTAGATATCCTACTGTCCGTAATGACTACTTAAAACCAATACATAGATATGACTATTTTCAGCCAAACAACAAGTGGATTGCTCATGCAACCAATCAACATCATTATTCGTGTGACAATTCAATGATAAAGATCAATTTCTGGCTATTTATGGCCAAATTTTCGTGAATTCAATTGGACCGACTATGACAATGATAATTATAGCTATTCACGATCACATTATTATAATTCGATTGCCCATGCAACTTAATGGCTCCTAGGATCCAAAAATCACGATTCGGCCATTCAGACCAATCATTATTATGAACGAAAAAAAAAAGTAGCGACATCATGTTACGAACGAAATCATTATTCTAAAGTTGAGCTCCCGCCATTTGCCAAATAAAATAGACTAATCATTATTACGATTGATATATTTGTGATTATAATAATTAAAAATATATATTGAATTATTATTATTATTATTATTATTATTATTATTTGCAACCATTTTTTTTTAAATAATACAATTTGATAATTATTTTATATATATTTTAAATAATTTTGAAAAATATTTTAATTAAATTATAAATACATATTAAACAATTTGAAAAAGAACAATGAACATGAGTTAGTATATGAAAGTGAACATGACTTATAACAAGACTCTCACATATGAATATGACCGTGATGATTGTATGTAAAATTTACCTATTTTTTAGCTATTTTACACGGCCTTATAAACTAAAATTAATTAATTTTTATTTGAATAAGATCAAAATTAATCAAAAGACCAAAATATGTCTTGTTTCAAAGTATCATTTTGAATTTTTATAGTAAATTAAAAAATAATAGTTGAGGTATGCAAATTGATTTTGATATTTTTATTCATATTACTTATACGTATAAAAATATAATTGTACTTTATAATATTTTATTTTGATATTAACTTGTGATTAATTTTCCTAATATATACTTTTGAATAATACATACTAGTAAAAAAAAAAATTAATAAATTACGAACAAGATCAAAATTATTTATTCCATTGGAAATTTGGAAAGACAACTAAAGAGAGAGGCAAGGAAGGAAGGAGCACGACCATTCCATCCAACGGCTACCATTCATCCAATCACTCACTAGCCGTTAATTTCAAAATATATTGAAGAAACAAGAAGCAACGTTCAAATCCAAACCCACAGACAGACAATACATACATATCCGCTGTGTGTTTACATTATCTCCTCCAATCCCTTTCTCCCATACAATAAATGCTCTTCGTCTTCTTCTCCTCTGAATCATCATCATAAGCTTAATCCCATTGATTCAACCATTGATTGAGAGGAGAAAGAAAGAAAGAAAGCGATAGCCAAGGAGAAGGGGAAAGGAAAAGGAAACATCAGTGGGTTTTCTTTTTGGTGTCTCCCAAGATTCATTCATTCATTCATTCATCCATCGATCCATTTTTGGAGGAGATTTCTTCGTCTCATTTAGTGTTTTTTTTTTTTTTTTTTTGAAACAATAATAATAATAATAATAATAATAATAATCTTCGATCGAAGAGGAGGTTTTGTCGATTACACACACTCATATTTCTTTCTGCACCAGGTATTTTATTTCATTTTATTTTATTTTGTTCTTGATTTGGTGGTGGATTGGAGACTGATTCGATTCAATTGTTCATTTGCTGATCCATTCGTATCTTCTTATCTTGATTGTTGTTGACTCTCTATTTTGCCACTGATTTTTTGCGTTCAGTAACAACAATACTGATTTGGGGAAGATTCGAATCAAGATAGATATTATGGAATCCATGGATGAGAATTTTCCAGGTCTCATTAGGCCTCCTTCTTCAAACAATCAAGGTATTGTTATTATTATTATTATTATTCCAAAACATACACACACACAACTTCTTGAATTTAACCTACAAAATCATCAAAATGATATATATATATATACATACATAACCAGGGGGATTGAGGGGTGAAGGAGGAGTAGTTAAATGTAATGGTAATGGCAATGGTGGAGGCAGTAAGAGAAGAGCATTAAGTACCATAGACATGAACATCCTAGGAGCCCACCCACCCTACCACTCTAATAAACGAGGGTACTCACCAATCTTTAATTCTCTCTAATAATAATAATAACAATATATATATATATATATTTTTGATCGAAAATAATAATAACAATATTGATCAGGCATCACAATACTGCTGCTGCTGCTGCCTGTAATAACAAGCCTCCTGTTGCTGTTCCGCCGCGCCGCCCCATAACCAGGTTCGAATGTTCTCGGGGTTATCGATAATCTTCACCAAAAAGAAAAAAAAGAAAGAGGTCACATTCTTGTAGATACTTTAAAAGAAGATTATGGATTGTTTGTTTATGCATTCAGGAAGTTTGCTGCACAATTGGCTGAAGAGAAGGATAAGAAGCCATCAATTCAGGTCTGTACAATGTTTTTTGTCCTGATACAAATTATTGATTTGATCTCAGATATTGTTACTAATCTTAATGTTTTTGAGATTATTGAATTATTACAGGAGGAAGATAACATCAGGTCAATTGCTCATCTGGTTTCGACTTCTAGTCGACAATCCGAGGATTGCATTATCATCGATGCAACAGATGATGACCACTCAAAAACAGAACAAAAAATTGTAATAACTTCATTGCTGTGTCCGAATCTGTGTTTTGAGGTTGTGTGAATCTGATGATCATACCTACCTTACAGGAAGAAGTTGAAATGGAGGACATCATCAACGAGGAGGACGACGAGCCGGTAATAGACATCGACGCCGGATGTAAGAACAATCCTCTCGCCGTCACAGAGTACATCGATGACTTGTACTCTTTTTACAAGAAAACAGAGGTTATACATATATATATATGTATCTGTATATATACATCACCTGTTTCGATCATTGTTGTTGCATCATTCCTAATCAAACCTTTTTTTTGTCGGAAATTCTTACTTGCATGTTTGCAGGGCCTAAGCTGTGTGTCGCCGAGCTATATGATGTCTCGACAATTCGACATTAATGAAAGAATGCGAGCGATCCTTGTCGATTGGCTAATTGAGGTTCATTACAAATTTGAACTGGCGGAGGAGACACTATATCTAACGGTCAATTTGATCGACCGGTTTCTATCAGTTCAATCAGTTGTAAGAAAAAAGCTTCAGCTTGTTGGAGTGACGGCGATGCTCCTCGCCTGCAAGTACGAAGAAGTTTCGGTCCCTGTTGTCGAGGACTTCATACTCATAACCGACAAGGCCTACACCCGAAAAGAAGTTCTTGAAATGGTAAAACTTGGAAATATCTATCAAAAGAAATCCCTATTTTTGCACTGACCTCTTCCAACGGGTTCTTTTTACGACAGGAGAAGCTGATGATCAATACATTACAGTTCAATCTATCGTTGCCAACGTCGTATGTGTTCATGACGCGGTACCTCAGGGCAGCACAGGCGGACAGAAGGGTTGGTTTGCTACGCCTTCGCTACTTATTAGCAGCGATTGATGTTGTTGTTCTCGATGATGATTGATTATTACGTTGATGATGACAGATGGAGGTTTTATCGTTCTATGTAATGGAGCTGTGCCTGGTCGAGTATGAGATGTTACGGTTCGCGCCGTCTATGCTGGCGGCAGGCGCAGTGTTTACAGCGCAATGCACGTTGAGCGGACATCGCCAGTGGAGCAAGACGTGCGAGAGATATACGGGATATACTCAAGATGATCTGTTGTATGTAGTCCTAAACCCTAAACCCGGAACATTTTTCGTCTGTTTCTCGTCGTTTGAATGGTGTTGTGTTGTTGCAGGGAGTGTGCAAAGATGATGGTGAGACTCCATGAAAAGGCAGCAAGTGGGAAGGGAAATCTATCTGCTGTGTACAAGAAATACTCTACTGCAAAATATGGCTATGCAGCTAGGTTTGTTCAGCCTGCTCTGTTTCTCATTCAAGAAGAAGAAGATGAAAGATCAGATATGACTAGTCTGAGATAGATATATATGATGATAGATATATATATATATATAGAGAGAGAGAGAGAGAAAGAGGGCTTTCTCTAACACTACTAAACTGGGTTGTAAAACAACACAACTTTTGTCCCAATGATCTGATCAGATATATATATATATATATCATACTGTGTGTGTACTGTTAAGCCTGTAATTGAACTTCAAGCCTCCTTTTTATTAACAAAGGAAAGGTTTGTTTTTACCATCTCATTGATTCTTCGCTTTGCTGTCGTCGCCATCTTCGTCTTCTGTGATAATGTCTGTCCGAATAATGACTTCGTCATCTTCTGATTCTCCCGAATAATAAGGATCTTCATGGGAACTCTCGTCGTCTTCATATGCATTTGCCAATTCTGCTGGCTCATCATTTTTCCCTTCTTCTTCTACGACCTCTTCGACTCTATAATACACCTATAAATTGGACAATATATTCTGATAGCATGAAAATGATCCCTTTTTGTTATATATGGAGGTTCAAGGTAAAAGAATATTATACCACACATGTTCGAGGAGGCGAAAGCACTTTGAAGGAGTTGGGACGGTTATTAAAGTTTGTCTCCGGAACACCAGGTATTCCTTCAGGGGAGGTGAAATGATCCACATCATGGCCCACCTGCCACGAAACAGTCGAGAGATATGACAATACAAGATAGAGGTAAGTAAGTGTATAAAGTACATATATGAAATGAATTTCTCTAATAGTTGAAAAAATGGATTTCACCGAGCAATAGCTAATGATGAAATGTCGTCTTGTTTTTTGCAGTTTAGAGTACATGAATCACTTACTCTTCCTGGTCCACCAAATTCCCAAGCATCACTGTCCAAAGCAACTCTGTATTTTCCTGGTAAGTCGCAACCAACTTTGTAGCTGTATGCAAAAGGATGAATTAGACTACGAGCTATAATCCATAAATTATGCAAAAAATATCAGTTGCTTTGTAAGAAGTCGATACCCTTACCCTTCATATGTGTTCTCTGGATGGAAGTTAAATACAAATACTAAATCTCCACGTTCAAAAACAATGACCTGCCAAAGAAATAATAATAGTAGTCATAACCAAGACAAGAACGGGATAAAGAAATATCTGTTGATGCATGGATTCATTAACTACGGAAATTACTTGGAGTTGGAGCTCCATTCAACAACACATTCCTATGGTGAATTAATTACCATAAGAGAAGCTGCATTTCCGGAAAGAAAGCAGTATTCTTTGCACCATAAAGAAGCTTGGGCTATGCATGTAATGCAAAATATATATACATATATATACATCAAAAATAATTTTGTTTTCTCTCTCACATGCATAGATTATAGAGGGAGAAGGGAAATTAGTAAAGAACTTAAGAAAGCAGTAAAAAATCGCAATTAAATTGCTGAATTAATGGATGTGATCATAAACAACTCAAAGTTCAGCCTTGTTACATTCAAAATATTACCTACATTATATATATATATATGATGCACGTTCAAATTTATATACAAATCATCACCTTAACAGTAGATCATTACCGATATATTCCACCTCTTTCTTATTAAAATATTATACCATGAACATGAATACAATCCAGTCAAAACAAATATATATACATTTATGTAACTTAAACTTATTTATAACTTTTTTCCTTCACAAAAATAAAATAAAATAAAAGAAATAACTGTTACCCAACAGCAGGGTAACTATCTAGAAATACACATACCATATATATATATATATATTACCTTGTCATCTTCATCTGTACAGCTCACAAAAAGTTTTGACGAAGCAAGGAAGTTAAATTTTTCATCAAGCAAATTCATGGCTCTGTCAAACTCATTCAGAAACTGCAAATACAATGATAAAAGAGAAAATAAAGGGTTCATATACACTTGAAGAACGAAAAAAGTTATATTAGAGAAATTCATGCTCCAAGACAGAATATAGACATTTTTCCTCTATAAGTCATTTATATGATTGAAGCAATTAATCAAAATAACAGATAGAAACGGAAAGAAAGGGCTCCATCTCAGAGGTAAAGTGCAGCAGATCAGCTATAATAGGAATCAAGGGATGATGCAATATATAGAAATGTCGAATAAGATTAAGAACTGAAAAAGTAATAGAGAGGCATACTGCTGCAAATGGGCATGTTTTCAAAAATTAAAAAGAGAACAATGAAAAAATCAAAATAGTATATTATTCATATTTTGACTTGTGCTTCATGATAGAGGGTGGCAGCTATATCAAGGCAGCAAACTTCCCAAACCCAACTCATAGGGAAGTAACAACATGATAGTTTCAATTTATCTGAATATAAAAGAAAAAAGAATAGATCATGAAGATATGGAGAGCGGAAATTTTTACAGTAATGCATTTGATAGGAAGGATTAAGTCAAAAAATTTGCTAGATAACAAACTATGAAAAGAATATTAACAAAACCCATTTGACACATTGATAATGCACCTTGAATCTTAGATGATCAGTATCCACAAGATCCCACTGGCGTCTGCACTTATTATAACTCCAGTCATTTCCTTCTCTTGGGAAATCTATCCATTCTGGATGGCCAAACTATTAAAGTAATCAGGTCTGTTAGAAGAATGAACAATGGCAACCATAAATTGCCAAATCATTTAAAGTAAATGATAATCTTTTTTCACTCCATGAAGTTCTTGGAAAATATTGAACACAGCTGCATTAACTACATTTTATAAAGGAAACCACAACCTTTTTCAATATTTTATGAATATTTAAACATTCTTTCATGCGAAAAAAAAAAGGAAGTAAGAAATCAAAGAAGTTGCATTAACCTATACCTTTATAGCAAACAATACTGAAAAATTTTGCTTCCGGTTAACATGCATTATCTAATTGAAATTCAACTGTACAGTCTATTTACCTCGTTTCCCATGAAATTAAGGTAACCCTCTCCCCCCGAGGACATTGTTAGGAAGTGAATCATCTGCAAAAAAGGTATAACAACCTTATAGCATCTATAAGGGCATGAGCGCATAACACAATCACTAATATGCAATGAATGCAAAAGGGTTGAAAATACCTTGTGAAGTGCAATTCCCCTATCAATTACTGGAGAAGCCTCAGTCAAACATGACATACCAGTATACATTTCTTTATCCATCAGGAGAAAAGCAATAGCCTTGTCACCAACAATAGACTAAACAAGGCAAGACAAAACACATTATAAATGGAATATAAAATTTCATTCAAATAGTTACTAGATCTGTTAAACATGAAAATAGCTAAGTTATCTGCTTTGTCATGGTTTTAGAGTGCAAATTAGTAAAGGTGACCTCAAAAGAAGCTTTGAACATATCTTGCATGGCCAATAAATGCAATGGAAGAGGTAGATCAATGTAACTAGGTACCTAACAAGCAATGGACAAAACATACATTCAAGGTCAGCTGGACAAACCTGATCATGACTCTCCGCATATGCTACACATTTTTCCGTATATCTCCTATTCGTCAAAGTCCCCATTATTTCGTGCATTGACCATTCTTCATCCTTCTTATTCTTCAGGTAGTCAATCCACTTGTCAGGAATTCCCATAGCTAATCGATAGTCGAAACCAACTCCACCCTCAGAGACTGGCCGACCAAGTCCAGGCATGCCAGAAACATCTTCAGCAATCACAGTTGCCTCAGGCAAGATACTATGTATTAGATCATTGGCCAACATTAAATAAATCACAGCATCGACATCTGTTGCCTCACTAAAGTACTCATTATAGTCCCCAGTGAATGACATGTTTATCCCATGATGATGATACAGCATTGAGGTTATCCCATCAAATCGAAATCCATCAAACATGAACTCATCCAGCCACCACCTCAGATTGGATAGAAGAAATCGAAGAACTTCCCAATTTGCATAGTTGAATAGTCTGCTGTCCCACAATTTATGGTAGCCACGATCTCCAGTGTGAAAGTACGAATCTTGAGAACTTTGTCCAACATCAAAACCATTGAGGCCATCAGTAATATTATTGCTTGCATGGCTGTGAATGACATCCATCAACACTTCAAGACCTAGGCTATGTGCCTTATCAATCAAATACTTTAGGTCTTCTGGAGTCCCAGATCGACTGCTCACTGCAAAAAAGTTTGTAACATGATATCCAAATGATGCATAATAAGAATGCTCCATCACGGCCATCAGCTGGACCGTATTATAGTTGTTTGCTGAAATGCGAGGCAACACATCATCAGCAAACTCCCTATATGAGTTCACCCGAGGTTCAGAACTACTCATTCCAACATGTGCTTCATATATTCTCGGTGCCACAGGTTTAGGTGGACGAGGGTGTTTGAATTGGTACCTGCAAGGCTAATGAAATGTTTACAGAAATGAAATGGTCTGTATAGGACAGGATGGCCTGCTACCATTCTTTCTAACTAAAGATTTCAACCAAAACAAAAGTTTCTTCGTGTTTGGTGATAAATACACATTCATATTGATGAAATATTTGTAGATCATTAAGCTATAGCTTAATAAGCATTAATTTAGAACTATGTTAGTTTCAAATCTTTATAACTTTATTTGCTATGGATATACCTTTCTGTTGGAGGTGGATCCCAGAACACACCATCATAAGGTGCAGCAAATCTTGTAGGGTCCTGAGTTGCATACTTAATCCAAGCAGGAATCCGGTCGACCCAAACACCATTTCCATGCTTAAATCTGAACTTGACCCTTGAATTGTGCGGAATAGCTGGACTCCCATCAAGATCGGGAATTTTAATACTCCAAACACCAAATTGATTTTTCTCCATCTTGTGTCCGGAACCATTCCACCCATTGAAATCACCAATAAGTTCTGCCTCCCTGTGTTAATTACAACTTATATGTGATGCAAACACATGGTAGCTGTCAGAAAAAATCATATATCTATGAATACAGACTCACTGTGCTGCTGGGGCCCATTCCCGGTACACTATGCACCCTTCTTTACGGTTAAATCCAAATTTCATATAACCTGAATATCATGTGAAATCTTGATTTTAAAAAAATCTGAAAAAACATAGACTTTTGTAAGAAATTCTTTGAAATGAACAATAATAATAAAATGCAAATTTTGCAGATGCATGCGTTTCCCAATGTACAGAGGGGATGACTATCGAAGAATATGAATTTATGTTACACTTAAAACATTACAAACATAAGATACAAGTACACCACTTTGATCACATCATTACCTTGAGCAAATTCCTCTAGGCCTCCCTCATACTTCTCTATGAGGTTCTTCTGATCAGAATATCTCTTTATTCTGTATCCAAAGTGACCTTTGTAAGACTTTAAACCTGGATCTAAGCTAAAGAGGCCAATATTTTCAGTGCCTTCGTCCACATTTGCCACTGTAGGTTCATCATCCGTCAGAACTGCTGTGACAGATGTACTGTGCACCTTGTGGTATGGTGCCAAAAAAAGCTACTTTAATATCAATCTATAGGGATATTGAAATTTTCAAAGAAAATATTGAGGAGCTAAGATTGATGATTAAAAGAAGCTTATTGTTATGTAAATATTATTCCAACAGTACAAGACGTTTTATAAACATATCATCTCTATTATATATGCATAATGAATCAATGAAGGACTTAATGATTCTGATTTTTAATTGGTACATACAGAATATTTAATAAATTCAAGACCTAAGGAACATCACAAGCCCATGTAATATTTCAAAAAAGTCCCAAATTTATACAGTTCTCCTATATATAAGCTACTCTCAGTTTTACCCTAGAAAATTCAAAACATAGATAGAATACCTTTCTGTTTGCCATAACACTTAAAACGGGATTAGCAATGCTACATCCCAGTAGATAAGGGGAACTCAAGACAAGTCCAGGTTGTTTCTTGATGCATCTTCCACTAACTGGGCCCTGTTCAATGAGAGATATAATTGAATCTAATTTCATTGATCATCATTAGCCAACTAATTAGATGGATATATAAAGGTGTACAACAGAGATACAAACACAAAGAAGAACTAAATCAATATCCAAGAAATTGTTCATAAGTCCTTTTTTGCTCCTGGAAGTTGTCTAGGAATTTCCAATTTTTTGTATTATCGACATTTTCCACATTATAGATGGACTAGACATTCCTTGGATCCTTTCAACAAGTGATCAGAAACACCCAAACACACTCCCCATATCGCCATTGATACTGCTCTCCAGGAGTTTCAGTCATTAAAGAAAATCCCAAACTCAAGGATCAACATGTAATACGATGCGCTTGATTCTGCTAACATACAAACATATCCAAATACTAACTTGACATATTTAGAAACACAAATCGCCTGGAAAAATTCAATTGCACAAAACCATAAAACAAAACATGAATCAACATCCCGTAATCGAAGGACTATACAGAAAAATACCGCCGCGGAGTTTTTCCATGAGGTAGTAGATGAAAACCAAAGCACCGGCGAGGAGAGAAGCGTGCTCGAACTGTACATTTCTTCAGTAGCATCAATCTCATTAGCAGCTTTAATGGGGGAAGTGGTTGCAGCAGAATTCTCTCGACATGATAACCAAACTAGAAACCAATGCGAATGTACATATTTACCCCTGCACATCTTCGATTTTAAATCTCTTGTCGAAGGGCTTAGATGTAATATCCACAAGATATCCCAAACTAGAAGCGCACTTGACGTACTAGCGCTTTGTTTGCTTCATGATGTGATTGATTGCGAAAGGAGGCAAAGTATATCTTATATAATAAATCTTGACCGTTGAACTTTTCATATGCATTCTGAGCCGTTGGTTGAGTTTTCAGTTCAATTATTTATATGGGTTCGGTTTAGACCAAATAGGAGTCCAAATGGATTATCCGATTTTCGGGTCCGATCCGTTCCTTCAAAGTCTTCACCATCCTAAACCTCGATTAGGGTGCATTTCTAGAGTTTCAATTGGCGTTTGATCTGCAGTTCCATGGCAGGAAAAGAGGAAAGTAAGTATAGCATAATTGTTCCTACCTACAACGAACGCCTCAACATTGCTCTCATAGTTTACCTAATCTTCAAGCATCTCGAGTGAGTTCCCATGTCTATGTGCTTGTTCTTTGTTGGTATTGATTTCCGACGTTTTTGAATCGAAACGTGTTTGTAATTTTCTCGTATTTAGGCAGCCTGGTGATGTGATTGATGAGATTTTATTCTTTTGTTAATTAATACGTCAGCTTCTGTTGTTTGATCACGGTGTTGATGGATAGGTTTCCATGATTTTTTGTTCCGGAAATTAGAGCCGGGGAGCTGAGAATTTGTGAAATTGATGTTTGATGTTTGGCTCTGTTGCTGAGCTAATTCATGATTTAGAGAATGCATATGTTTGGAGAGTATCACTATAACCGTTTTCAACATGAAACCTTGGAGTCTAGGTTATTCATTTTCGTTCGAATTAACACATGGTTAAGTATTTAGTAAGTATTTTATTGTGCATACTAGTCCAGCTGAAACGCTCTTCTGGCTCGTCCATCAAGCTCACATGGAAATGGATTACATGAACCTGAAACACTAGGTGTAACCGTTTAACTCGAGGTCATCCATCACACAGTGCATGTATATCGGCTCTAAGAAATTCAGCACTGGAATGTTGTGAAGAGAAATTTAATTAAGGAACCAAGCACTAGATAGTTGTATTGATTTCAGAACTTATAATTGGGCATGGCATGAAAGAGCTTATGTTTTTGCAACAATGATTTAGATATTGAAATAATTGTTTTGCATCTGCTCTTTGCCTGCTTGGACCCAATGATTAGTGTAATGATCTATTACATTGTACTAGGAACATAAATTTTGAAATTATTGTGGTGGATGATGGGAGTCCAGATGGAACTCAGGAGATTGTCAAACAACTGCAGCAAGTATATGGAGAAGATCGAATAGTGAGTTTTCAAAACATAATTATAACGTGGCAACAGCATATGATTTTGCACAATTCATAGCCTTCATTACTGATAGGCTCACGATGCTCTTGTAATGCAGTTACTGAGACCCAGACCTAGAAAGCTCGGTTTGGGTATGTTTTCTCTGTGTCCCATAGTTTGAAAGATGGCGAGGAAGTATCTTAGATGATTTTCATTTCAGGGACTGCATATATACATGGTTTAAAGCATGCAACTGGAAATTATGTTGTGATAATGGATGCTGATTTATCTCATCATGTAAGTTTGTGCATCCAATGTACTGTCACCAAAAATAACTAAATAAATAAAAGAGAAAAAGAAATAGGAATTCTCGACATTATGTTATGAAACCCAATATTTGTTATTTAGTTGGAGTTCAATAACACTATAATTGGAAATTGATGCTCACTTTTATACTGAGAGTTGAGATTGATGCTTGCAAAAACTTGTACTCTAGAACGTGCCATGTTCTACATTGTCACTCCATTATTATGAATTACATGTTTTCTTTATCTCTATTGAACTCATTTTTCTTTTTCACTCTCTGGCAGCCAAAATATTTACCAAGCTTTATTAAGTAAGTATTCTTTAAATTGAGTGATATATCATGCAAATTCATATATTAGGGCGTCATACTAGCTGAGAATTGTTTATCTACAGGAAACAGAAGGAGACAGGTGCAAACATAGTTACTGGAACTCGATATGTTAAAGGTGGTGGGGTGCATGGCTGGACATTGATGCGTAAATTGACAAGCAGGGGAGCCAATGTCCTCGCACAAACATTTCTCTGGCCAGGTGTATCAGATTTAACTGGATCATTCCGGTAGGTGGACTTTCCGCAACCTTTTTTTTTTTGTCTTCAAGTTTTGCTATCTAACATACCCCATTAAATTTTATGCTGCCCTTTTGAAGGCTTTACCAGAAATCTGTACTTGAAGATGTCATAAGCTCGTGTGTGAGTAAAGGATATGTTTTTCAGATGGAGATGATAGTCAGAGCATCAAGAAAGGGTTACCACATAGAAGAGGTAATTACAATTTACATTATAATCTAGGAAAAAATCTGGCTGAAATTGATTTGTAGTAAGCACCAAATTTAGCCAATAATAAGCAGAGAATAAAGACTGATACACACTTTTAAGAATTATGGTGCTTTATCAAGGTTTGAGACTAGCAGTGTCACGAAACACTGGTGTAGTCACTCATGAACTTATCTCAGTCAGATAATAAAAATCTGAACTACCGAGAATTTTTAATTAGTCATTATGGCTCAAAAATCACAAGTACATCAAATCGGAATATATCAAAAATACTTATTGAGGTTGAAACCCACTCAAAACGGGGATACCGACAAAATTTTGTGATGAACTACTTTAAGCTACATAGGACGTGTATACAGTTCCTCGTTTGATCCTGTATACTGTGAGAATAATATTTAGCTTCAATTATTGTTTTTCTGTCAAATCTCTCGAAACATTTACTGAGCTTCCTCATACATAGGATATTAAGAAAAGTTTGTACATCTCTGACGTGATCTTCCCTTTTCTAATAGGTGCCAATCACTTTCGTTGATAGAGTTTATGGAAGTTCAAAGCTGGGAGGATCAGAAATAGTAGAATATCTTAAGGGGCTTTTATACCTCCTGGTAACAACTTGAAATGAAGGTAATGAGGCTGATCCTGATTACATTGTTCGATTTTGCAGATTGTTATATTGACTACAGTTGGCGTTTATATGAGTAGCTAACCGTATTTCATCTGATCATAAATCTAAACAGTGTCGGCTTCTCCAAATTCTGTTTTTTTCCCACATTTTTAATGCCGTAATGGTAAAGATTTTTTTGTAGTTGTCCAGAATTACTCAAATGTTTGCAACTGCAACCTGAAATGTAATGAGGTTTTTTAATTGCTTCAAGACATATATAGTCAGCTTAAATATAGGTGATTTCCTGGCGGCATTCAATATAGAAACACTTAATGTTAGGTTATGTATAGAAAAGGTTTGGATTTGAATATACGATGGTAATGTAGAAGTAGAGAAAACTTAAAATCCTTACAATTGGTGCAATGAAATATTCGAAATTATTGCTAGATCACCTAACTAGCCTAGAGAATTAGTGACAAGGTCCTAGTGTAATTTCTAAATTTATCTATCATAGACTTGTGCAATTTTAATAATAAGATATCTACTTAGTCAGGATAAGAGTGTATATTTTTAGGATACTATCAAGAATGTTCATAGGTTGGCCGATCAACATAATTCTTTCTTGTTTTCATTTCGACTTTCAAATGTTGGTAATGGTTTGTTCAAATCATAATCTGTGGATTATTTTACTTACATTTAGGATTAACTTTCATTACTAACAATCGTATTTGAAAGAAAATTACACCCTCTAGCGTAGAAAATGTAGTTCGAGACTTCACAAAACACACTTTCAATGATAGGAGAAAAATATATGAGAGTAGGACATTAGAATAGCTTCGTCCCCACGAAATAAGTGCACACAACTAGTAAGCCTTCCGAGCCCTTCTTCTAACACTAACCTTTGCATCCTCGACATCAACGGCGACTGCTGCAGACAAGGAAAGGGGAGGTTTCTTGTTTTCCTTACTAGTAACCCTCCTCAGCGAATACCTGCTCGAATCCTCCGCTGCTCCCGTTGTGTCTCTTTTTGTAGAGGCGTCGATCCTCACACCATCATCAATGCCACCATTCTCGTCATCGGACTTATCCATATTTACTTCACTCTTCTTTCTCTTCAGCCTCTCGTTTCTTTTGGCTGAATACTCGTTGTAAAACCTGCCCCGCTCGAATACCACCGTGCTTCTTCCACCACCGGAAACTGTATCTTCGGGTTTCACCCCGAGCTCTTGGTGCACCATTTTAGCCAAAGCTGTGATTTGACAGGACATGGTTTGGTACGTGGGAAGAACCTCGGCCGATCTCCGAACCTCCCGTGTGTGGTTTGGCTTCGCTGTTTGGCCTGTTTTTGGATTTTGATTCCAAACAACATTTCAAAAACTATGTGAACAATTACAGGATCGTAGAAACCTAAAATGACAGACGGTTCTGAGAATCATATTTTTGGTGTTTCGAATCAGATTCAACCGAAGTTAGTGTAATCGAGATGAAACACTCAATGGATGATAGATAGAGAAATTCAAATTAGAACTTCCGCTGAAACCCCAACGATTGGCGAAGGAAATCATAAACAGTTTACCAAAATTAGATTCTCGAAAATGCCTCAGCCCTAGCGAGTTTCGTTTCGTTCAACAAAACTCGATTGGCCAAGGAAAATGAAAAACAGTTAACCAAAATTAGATTCTCCAAAATACCTCAGCCCTAGCGAGTTTCGTTCAACAAAACTCGATTGGCGAAGGAAAATCAAAAACAGATCACCAAAATTAGATTCTCGAAAATACCTGGCGGCGATTGAGTGGCGACGCTACTGGCAATTGGCTCGAGGCTTCTGCGGCGGGACCGGAGCTGAATCGGCGATCGTGCCAAAGGCAAAGGCGGTTTGTTCTTCGATCTCAGCACCATTTTCGACAAAATGATCTCAATCAAGTCGAACGAGGAACAATAAAAAAATCCTTGCGAAGAAGACAATGGTGAAGACGAGAGAGGAGAGAGCGGAGCGCCCTGATATAGACTTCTCTACGTATCATTGCAGTAAGTCAATTTATTGTGTTTTCAAATTTGGAGGAGGAGCGTCAACGGTCGTATTCATCATCCAACGGCTCAGGTTTAATCTTGATTTAACAATCAACGTTATAATAAAATAAAAACAAATCTATACCATTCATTAATTTCCTACCATATGTAATAATGCTGTTTATTAAGATATTTATGTATATCTTTTTGAATTATGGGATTATTTATTACTATAATTTTTTGAAAAAGATGTATCGCATTGAGTATTTTTTTTTTCATTTAAATAATTATAATAAAATTTTTTAAAATTCAAAATATTTTATTAAATATCTATTCTAATTTAATTCAAGATATAACCATAAAGGCCACTAATAGCAATACCAATAGTTGGTTTTTAGATGCTTCCTATAGTCCTATGTTAGAGAAAGCACAGTGCGCCCTGCCTCCAATCACAGCGTCTATCCAATGTTTTCCTTTTCTGCTTGCATATACGAACCCCGTCTGCACATGAGACTAAAAATTAATACACAATGACTCACTATTCAAAGTACTCTCCAAACACAATTTCCTATTTCTCTAAGTTATTTATTAGATATTTTTACACCAATCCTTCCCGGAGAAGCCCTAGCAACGCGGCGTCGTCGGTTGTGACACCCCTGAAAGCAATGTTAAGCTGAGTGTGTCGGGATTGTAGATTGATCTCACAAGTTAATATGAGTTTTTTTCGCGCGTTTCTGTTCTTACTTACGTGCATTTTGGAGCCTTTCCGGGGGTTATTACTCTAAAGTAAGCACATGGATTCATTTAGTAGGGTTTTCGAAAAAAAAAATATACACATTGCTGACATAAGTAGTCTATTCAATCTATTTAATTACTATTCTATCTCGAATGGCCGGATACCGGCTCATGCACGGGAATTGGCCTAATACTGGCCCAACTCCGGAGTATTATACCCTCCCTTACTTAAGAATGCAATGTCCACGTTGCATCCCAAGGATCGGCTACGGCTAGGCCTCTCAATAGTCTGGTTAACGGGTGCAAGCTGTCGCAGGTCGGTCAGATACCAATTGTGACACTCCGGCTTGCAAGCAACGCTAAGCCAAGAGTATCGGGATTGTAGACTTACCCCACAGGTCAATATGAGTCATTTATGCGCGCTTCTGTATTTACTCACGCGAATCCTGGGAGACTTACTAGAGGTCCTTCATCTTCAAATTATTTAAGAATAAGCATGCTAAACTTTAGAGTTCTTTCAGTTAGGTTTCCGAAAAAGAATGTGCACATTGTTGACATGAGTAGATTCTCCAATCCATTTAACCTCTAATCAACTTCGGATAACCTAATACCAACTCATTTTCACACACGAAAGTTGGTCATACAACAGCCCAACTCCGGGGGTATCACATCGATTCTCTTCCCAAGGAGCCCTACCACCGCATCAGATAATGCCGCCGCCGGCCACGCCAACCCCAAATCAATAATGCAAACCAATAAATCACATATACGAAATCGTCTCTACTTATACTTCAACGAGATAGTAATTTCTCTATATTTCCTTACATGAGTTTAGCCATGTTCAACGCAATTCAGTCTGTCATGCCGGGCTTTGAAATACAAGGGCATCCACGTCAGTGGACTTTCTCCTCTGCAACAATTTCCACGACAACAACTACTTCACTATTTGTCTATTAAAAAAAATAAAAATTATTTCTGGATTACTTTGTACAACAATCCAGTGAAACTCCTTTTTGTTTTTAAATATCATCTATTTAATTATTTGTTTTCATTTTTTTTTTATATTTTTTTATTATATACAATTTTATTCTCTACGAAATATATATTGATATAGTTTTATTTAAATTTAATAATATTATTAATTATTTACAATAAATTTTAAAATATATATTTTTTGTAGTAGGGTGGAAGATACATATTGTAAAAAAAAAAAAAAAAAAAAAAAAGGGTATAAGGTGAAAATTAAAGCTTTATTTCATTTTAATTAGATACTCAACGCCAATATGCAAATTGTCTATTCATTCCTTGCACTCTCATTATTTTTATTATTTTTTTGTGTTATTTTGAAATTATTATTGTGTTTTTTTAAGTAGTTTTTGATTTTTTTTTAAATATTATTATTGTGTTTTGTCATAATTTATATTGTACTTTATGTTATAATCATGGTGCTTTTGTGATATATTCTAGTAATATAATAATTGTATTTTTTAAATTTTACTATATATATATTTTTTTATTGTAATCTCATATTAGAAAACAATCCGTTTTAAAATTTCATTAACACACACGCACCCAACAGAGAAGTCATGAAAAATAATTCTGTATACATGAATAAAGTTCTGAAAACCATCTAGTGTTTGATAAATTTGCAATATAGCAGGAGTAGTGTTGGAGGGACACTCTCATTGTTGGAGGGACACTCTCATTGTTATTATTTCTTTTCCGTCCGAAAAGTATAGTCTTGTTGTATTGAATACAGAATTTAAGAAATATTCTTGATAGTTGGTAAAAAAAAGAATAAATTACTTTTTTACCTTTGTGAATATATTAGTGTAAAAAGTAATGGCAATTGTGTAATAATAATGAAAAAATAGGGATAGTTTTATGGTGATATGATTATTTATGAAAATAAGATTACTATTTTGGGACGGACAAAAATGATAAACAAGACTATTGTATTGGGACGGAAGGAGTATTATTTTATTGTGTTATTTCAAAATTAATATTCTATTTATTTAAATCAATTTTGTATTTTTTAAAATATTATTGTTGTATTTTTTCATAATTAATATTGTATTCTTGTTATAAATGTGATTTAACTAATGATTATAAATCTTAAATCCATTTTTTTTTTTTTAATGTGATTTTAAAAGGCAAAATTAATCTTTTGATTTATGGTAAGAAGCTAAATATAATTTAATTAAATGCACTGCTATTAAATAACGAGAGCATAGAACATAGTATCAGAAAGTATTACAATGTTTGTATTTATAGGTTGATGTTGAGTTATTTTATAGCAGCATCTCGCTATCTCAAATACAAATTAATTAATCATTCAAAAGTTTATAGCAAAATTATAAATTAATTTTATTTTTTATTGGCCCCCCGGATATATTTAAATTATATAGATCTAATGATGTATGTTTAATCACTACCATGTTCATGCTTTAATATTAACACTGTAATCAAAAAGTCTTTTGATTTAGTAAATTTTATTCAAAATAAAAAAAATAAGACAAAATTATGGGACGAACGGAATATAATATTGGGGAATTTTCTTCCAATTTTATTATTCATTCGATTTTTTTCCCCCAAAAATATAAAATTAAATATTTATTTTTTATATTATATAAAAAACATCAACGTTATATTACATCATATAACCATTAAGTTCAAAATATTCTCTAAAAAATGAAGGGAAAGAGACACGTAATCATAATAAAATAAGATTGCAATAATTAATGAAAGATGAAAAGAGTATGGATTGAATGTGGGAATAAGTTTAATTAATTAACTAAAAGTATGATTAATTAATAATCAATAATAATAATAATAAAAATAGCCAAATCGGTGTAAGCAGAAATTGAATGAGCAGACAGCAGCAGCAGATGTCATGAGATGACGAAGAACACAAGCAGCTTCCTTCTTTAACTGCAATTTCCCATTCCCATTCCATTTTCGTTTTCCCTTTTCCATCTCATCTGCATCTCTGGTCAACCGTCGAGCCTTTCAAGCCCTAAAGCGGCGCAGATCTCATTTCCAATTTCTTGAAATTCACCATTTCTACGCTTCCCCGCATTCTGATTCGGGTGAAATGCGCGTGTGTAGGTATCACGGCATGCAGGCGAGTTGAGCCCATTTATTCAGTTATCAGGATTTGGGGAGATTTCGAATTCATGCCCATGCCCTATTTCGTCCCTTCGCAAGCGTCGAAAAAGCGGTGCGTGATCTTTAATTTATTTAATTTCACGCAAGTGTGTTAATAGAATCAATTCGGAGTCGAATTCTATCGGTTCTGTGTGGTTCGATCTGTAATTGGCGAGTGATCGATGAGGAATTGGGGGATCGTATGCGATCTGGGGAAACTGCAGGCGTTTGTGGCTTTAGATCTGATAAAAAAGATAAGAAATTAGGGTTTCATGGAGTTCGAACGAATTGTGCCTTGAATATGGGAACATTTTGTGATCTGTGTTTATTACTGTTATTTTATTCGTGCTGTCAATTTGGAAAGTTGAGTTCTAAAAACAGTTCTATAAATCATAAGTGTTGAATCCTCTTGAAGATTACATTGTGTTCATTGATTTTGAAATTTGTGTATAAATTGATGTAATCTAGTTCTTTGTGATGTTACTCTCAATTCTAACCAATTTTAAAAAATGGATGCTTTTAATCCGAATGTCGATTCAAGGTTAGCTGTTTTTCTGCCTCGAAAAGCTTCTGCTTTAATGAGCCAACTTCGATTAAAAAACTTTCTGATTGCTTGCAGGAAGAATTAGAAGTGGATGCTTATGGTGAATGTGCCTTTTTGATTGTGTCTATTTGGGAAGTCGTTTGCTCATAGAATCGTTATAGCAAGAAAATCCGAAGAAGGAAAAATGCCGCCAGCGAGCAAAGCTGATCGGAAAGCTGCTGTGGATGCAGCTGCGTGGTTGTTCAATGTAGTCACTTCGGTTGGGATCATTATTGTCAACAAAGCATTAATGGCTACTTACGGCTTCAGCTTTGGTAAGTCTGATTTCCTTTTACGAACATAACTTATATTTGTTTATCAATTTGGCATGATATTGGTGTTGAAGTATTTTCTGGTTTAGTTTGAATTATTGCATACTTCAAGTTTGTTTCATATAAGTTGTTTTCATTTGTCAAAAAGCTTAAAGCGATTTCCGTTTACATAGAGGTTTTTGGAGTTTTAGCATTTTAGAAAATTTTGGAATTGTAATAAATTTAGTATTTGCTGTGATGTTTTGTGAAATGAAATAGATATTTGATGGGATGTTTTGAAAAAGTTAATGTAAGAATAGTGTAAGCACTTTCAAAGGTGTGTTTGTAAACTGAGCTGAAGGGTGCGTTTGTTTGGGGGTTTGGATTTTGAGTTAGGATTTGAATAGTAAAAATTTTGAATTGTAATAGTTGTATGATGTGATATAAATAGGGCTTGATGTAATGTTTTAAATATAAAATTATAGTATAATATAAAAAATAAAAAATAGAATATTTGATTTGATAATTTTTGGGGGAAAAAATCAAAATTTTGATGAATAGTAAAATTTTGGGAAAATTCAATAAACAAACACACCCTAGTGTGTTCTTTTGTGGATTTCTATCCCGAATTTTACTATTCACCAATTTTTATAGCTAAAACTATCAAATCAAATACCTGTCTTTTATTTTTTATATTATGCTAAAAATTAAATTTTCATTCAAAACATCATATCAACACCTATTTATATCACTATCATATAACTATTCCAATTTAAAATTTTTACTAATCAAATCCTAAACACAAAATCCAAACTCTCAAAAGAACACACCCAAAGTGTTGTATGAGACACTGATTATCCTTTGTTATTAATGGCGGGCGAAATGCTTTACTTATTATACTTTTTGTGCCTAAGTTTGTACTTGCCATACGTCGAGGGTTGTTTTAAGTTTTATAATAATTACTATATGTGCAGCCACAACATTGACTGGGTTACATTTTGCTACGACGACCTTGATGACGGGCGTTCTAAGGTGGTTGGGTTACATCCAAGCTTCTCATCTACCTCTGCCGGAGCTTTTAAAGTTTGTCTTATTTGCAAACTTCTCGATTGTTGGGATGAATGTCAGCTTAATGTGGAATTCAGTCGGTTTCTACCAGGTCAAGTAACATATTCTCATTCTAAACTTTGAAATGAGAAACAGGGCATTGCTAAAAATGTGATCTTATGTCCTGTTTGCTAACACAGATCGCAAAATTGACTATGATTCCCGTATCCTGCTTATTGGAAGTTGTGTTCGACAATATCCGCTATTCAAGAGACACTAAGCTCAGCATCTTAGTTGTTCTCCTTGGTGTTGCAGTCTGCACAGTTTCTGATGTGAGTGTTAATTTCAAGGGCTTCGTTGCGGCATTTATCGCTGTCTGGAGTACGTCTCTGCAACAGTATGTAAGTTCTTATCGTATATCTCCAATCTCCATTTTTATCAAGTTTTGTGCCTTTTGTCGATGATTTTTATGGAAATGCTGCAATAAATGATTGTGATGTTGTATGCGCAGTATGTTCATTTTCTTCAAAGGAAATATTCCCTTACTTCCTTCAATTTATTGGGGCACACTGCACCGACCCAAGCTGTTACGCTGCTGTTGATAGGCCCGTTTCTGGATTATTGGCTGACTGAAAAGAGAATCGATGGCTATCAGTTTCATTTGCCGTCAGTGGTAAGTGCTTCTACAAGTTCTCATTTCTGTATTGTTGTTCCTGATTCTGATTGATTGTGTGCTATTTACGTTTGGATATTATTTTTCTTTATTCGAAGATAGAAAAGAGGTTGAGTCATAATGATTATTCGATTCTTATATGAGTTTCTTTGGCAACTTCACTGTTGAATTTCCTCTGCATAAAAACAGAAGTGCAGTTAGTGAATATTTTTAAAATTTGATTATTTCCTGTGTTAGTCGATGTGGCGTGATAAATAAATTCGTAGCTTGTGTTCCAAATCATACGTTCTAGTTAATTATCAGAGCTTGCTTCCCACGGTTTGGTTTTTACAGAAAATTTCGACTGCTTAACTTGATTGTACTATTGGGTATTGACCTTTTGTCATTTTCAAAACTATTAAATTCCATCGAGCATTTTTATCAATGTATATAATTACTGACCTGACCTTGTTTCATCCTTCTGATTCTCTTCTTCGATTAGATTTGAGTTAAGGAAATGAGTGAGAATCTGTACTGTTATGAAGTCGAATTTGGACAAATTCTAGTTGGGCTCGGAAAGAGTGAAAGAATATATCAAGAATGTAGATTAAATTGCTGAAAATATGTTATGAAACAAATAGATTGTGCTGTCTTTGGTTACCTAAATAGCTAAATTTTCGCGCACCAAGTATGCCATTTACTTAGCTGCATGAACATACCTTTTCCCTTTTTAAAAATTGAACTGTCGACTTGCGCCCTTAAATTCCTATTTCCGTGGATGTGCAGGTGTTCATTATCCTCTCGTGCACGATTGCCGTGGGAACAAATCTGAGTCAGTTCATCTGTATAGGCAGATTCACTGCAGTTTCATTCCAAGTCCTCGGCCACATGAAGACGATCCTCGTCCTCATCCTTGGATTCCTATTTTTCGGAAAAGAGGGTCTTAATTTACAAGTAGTTCTCGGCATGATCGTGGCAGTAGTAGGAATGATCTGGTACGGCAATGCCTCGTCGAAACCCGGTGGGAAAGAGCGGCGCAGCCACTCGCTCCCCAGAAACAATCAACAAAGGCACGGAGGATCTTCGGAATCTTCCGACGCCGACGAAAAGGTGTAAGAGTAAGATTAGAATACTACAATGAAACGGGACCGGACTGAACAGAACGGAACGATAGGAGATACTGATAAGGTGATTCTTTACTGATCAAAGATGAACTTCTTTCTTCCATACCAGATTGATTATTCATAGAGGAGCTTGGAAATTTTGTAATTTTTATATATTCTTGTGTTTTCTTCTTCCTCTCTTTTTTATTTTTATTTTATTTTTTTCGAAATTGTGTTGGTTATGAAGGATTTGTAGTTGGTAAAGGAGTTGAGAACTTGCCCTGGTGGTGATGATGGTGACTAGATTTTGGGCGTTATATATATATATATATATATAAGTTATTGTTGATGGATTAAATTTTTTGTATGGAAAGGGGACTTTGTTTTTATACTTTGGATTTTATCTAGGTGATTGTTTGTAAATTTGTAATTTTACAACGGCTTTGGGCCATTTTTTTTTTAAATTTTATAAGTATTAGATATAATCAGTCTGTTCACTAATTTAGATAAATTGATTTATGTTGTGGTATGTAATATAAAAAAAATAAGTAATATTTTGTGTGGAATAGTTGATATTTTATGAATGAATAATGTATATATAACTAATATTTTGTGTTGAATAATTGATATTTTTCAGTGGATTATATATATATTATAGTGATGTGTGTATATTTATATTTTCTTAATAATTTTTATACGGACAAATTAAATATTTTTATACAAAATAAATGCATTATAAGAACTGTCTACACTTGGAGGGTGTTTGGGAACAGTTTTTTTGAAGAATTGAACAACTTTTAGCTTAAGTGTTTGGTAAATTAATTTTTTAAAAGAGTTCAAAAAGCTAATTTCTTTCAAATTTAATTATTTATTTTATACATATAAATATATTTTTATAGTAGTATTTATTAATTATTTTTAATATATTTAATTTATTAAAGTATATTTTTATTTTTGTAAATTTAAAATAATAATTATTATTAATTATTACATATAAATTATTTTATTTGCAAAATACTATATATAAATTTTTAAAACTAAATCAAATTAAAAAAATAAAGGTTATTAATTTATTTATATATTAAAACAATAATTAACATAATAAAAATAAAAATATTATAATATTTTTATAATTTTCAATAATTAATAACAAAAATTCTCATAAATTTCAAATAAAATGAACAAAATTAAATATTTTAAAAAATAACTCCTTAGTAGTCGTTTTATATATAAACAGTCAAACAATTGTTTTAAACATTTTAATACAAACAGCTAATTGAATCAGTTAGTCAAATCAATTAATTGAATTAACCAATTAATTAAATCAACTAACAACTTATTGAATTAACTAACAGCTAGCGGTTAATTGTCAAATCTACATGGTTGATGGCGGATGACAATGGTATTTTTACAATAATTAGTATTTAAAAGATAAATTTCAAAAATAAAAATAAAAAGAAATATGTGGCTTAGAACTTGACTGGAGGTAGTATTACTTTTATGGAAAATAACTAATTATTATATAATAAATAAATTAAAATTAAATTTTAAATGAACAAGAAGAATTTGAGGTTATATTTAAAATTCTAAAAAATTCTCTGCCTATAAACAGACCCTGAGCATTTGACAACCAATGTCGGGTAATTAAAGGTGCGTTTGTACGAAGGATTTGGGAGAATTTTACTATTCATTCAAATTTTTTATACGATGTGATTTCAGCAATAGACAGTGCAAAAGAAAGAAATAATAATAAAAATAAATTTTAATATTATTAATTTTTTATTCTTATTTTATTTTAGCATAATAAACAACACACCCAAAACAATCACACCGACCAAAAGGTTTCGGACTGCACAGTCCACACCCAACACAGTGAGAAATCACACCCAACCAATTCTCCCATTCTGCCATCGTCACTGAGCTTCGTCGCCGTTCACGCCATCGAGATCCAATGTAAGTTCGTAAGCATTCTATTTTTTTCTGAGACTGCTTTTTGGTGCTTTCATTATCCAATCACCTTCCTGATTGAGCCTGTGTTTTACGCTAATGCTTTCGTTTTCTCGATTTTGAATGCAGCCAAATAAAAAATGTCGGGGAATACGAAGAGCCAGCCTCATGGTAAAAATGCTCGCTTTCAATCATGTGTCTTGTGATTTATATATTACTATTATAATTTAATTGGAAGGCTATGATAAAACGCACGAATAAGGCCTCTTTGAGTTTAAATGAGGAGAATATTCATATAGTAAACTGTAAACCCGATGGTAAAGGAGGATTGATTGCATTTTGTTTTTTCTTAATAGACTGCGACTTGGATTTCATTTTTAATGGCGGATTAATCCTTCTTCATATTTCTGTCATTCATCTTGATCTTCTCATGTACTGTTCTCTCTCTCTCTTGTGAAAATGGTTTTTGAACATTTAGCTTTGATGCTGCTTGATAAGGATGTTTATATTGTGGGAGAAAGTAGTTAAGCCCTTTAATGATAGGATAATGGTCACTTATGGTTTGAGTGGTTGGACTTGATAGATTCTATTATCTAGCTAATCATACTATTATTTAATAGATAAAAATTGGATCAAATAATTTAGTCTTACTCTTGGGATTATTTTAATAGAATAGATGTTTCATTCCATTATATATCATCGGCAGTCTCATAATGTTGTTCCTTAAGAATGAAATTAATCATGGGCTACTATCCTTCAATATGAAAGTGGATAAAATACAATCTTTTATACCAAAGACAAAAAGACCCATTATTTAAACATGGTTTAAGTCCCTAACAGATTATATGTTGCTCCAATAATGCTATTTCTTCTTATTGTTGTTATTGTGGTTATTTTTGGTTCATTATAAGGGAAATCTTTTTCTATAAGGAGTTAATCGATCCTACAAAAAAGTTTCATCCGTTTTGTGTTAGATTATGTATTTGCATGCTGCAAGAGAATATTCGGTTTTGCTTGATGCTGATATTTTTAATGGAATCTAACTTTGTATGTATGGAGCCTTGCAGAGAGCAAGATGAATTTGGTCACGTTCAGGTCTCAGGACAAGGAATGTGCAAATTTAGCAGCTTGTAGCACACAGAACAAGCAATTTGATTTTCTAGGCCTGTTATTTGGTAATTCAACTTCAGAAAATGATTGTGTTCATGCCTAGATGATTGCATGCAAAGTGTGAAAATGTTTTATTATGCTGTGATGAATCGTGTGCTAATTTTTTGCTCTGTCAGTCTCATTTCATAATTATTGATGTGTGCAAAATGGAATATTGAATGAGAGAGAATGTGAAACATCTAACTGTGAGGCAAATAAATTTGCTTCTTGTCTTTGCATGGTTTAGAGTTTTGCTTTCATTTGTGCAGAGGGTGCTGTGGCAGGAGCTACTGCTGGTGCGGTGGTGGAGACTATTCTATATCCAATTGATACTATAAAAACTCGATTGCAAGCAGGTTATTTCGTTAGTGTAATATGTATAAATCTCCGTGGAATATACAGAATGAGATTTCATTTTGTAATCCTAGGTTGTTACGATACCATAATTTCTTCAGAATTAGTTTTGCTACTGGTATTGGGAAAAAAAAGTTGGATTTATTATCTTTTAAGTTGCAATTTATTATAAAAAAAGCAACTTTTGTTTGTTTTATCATCCTAATAAAGAAACACTGTATTTTCTTATTAGATTTATAAAAAGAGCTCAATTAGCAGCATGTGTAAACCCTGATTGTGTTGTTTTGCTTCTACATTGGTAATTCTTAACTGAAATTTCTTATTGGAACCCTTTTTTATGGTTTCTTTGTAGGCAGTTCGTGGTGGGGGTGAAATAATATTTAAAGGACTATACTCTGGATTAACTGCAAACCTTGCTGGTGTTATACCGTATGTTGGGAATACACAACTTACTATGTTTTATTTTCTTCTTCATTCTACCATAATGTCTCATATTTAGTCACTGTTTAGCTATATCTAAGCTTGTTGGGAAGTTTGCATATTATTATCATAATAATGTCACCATTAATATGAAATTGGAGGAGATAAAAATATAGAAATTATATAGATAGTATCCTAAGAAAATCCAAAACAGTATAATCACTTTGATAGTCCACTTATATCTTCCATACCGACTTTGCCACATATCAAGACTAGTCCATTTGTAAACACATTTGCCACTCACTTTAAATAGTAATGAATTGTGTAGCACTCAAACAACTCGTTACGTTATACCTTTGTGATTAATTCACAGATGGCAATGATATATTTATTTCTCAGACAAAATAATGATTATATGATTGATTGTCAAATGTAGAGGGTGACTTTAATTTGAGTGAGTTCTTCTCGCACAATTTCCGGCCATATTTGTAACTTTGTTAATTATGTGTGTCATGGCTTTGTACACTGTCTCCAACTGGATTTTGCATATCTGGTTTTCACTTCTATGCTAGTTCATAAGGTTTCCTTAATCATAGTAAGGCCGCAATATAGATTCATGTTTTCCTATAATTTGCTGTGAATGAAACATAATTAATTTTTATTTTCAATCAACACTTCTTCATTACACCTTTATGTGAGTCTGTAGTGATGTGCGGAACTTATTATTGTTCATGACCTTAATTGTCCACAGGGCATCAGCTCTATTCATTGGAGTGTATGAACCTACAAAGCAGAAATTGCTAAACATTTTTCCTGAAAACTTCTCCGCCGTTGCACACCTGGTAACAATAGCTAATGACAATCTCACTGCCAAAGAATATTATTGTGTTTGGCATGCAATTGCTTTCTTTTTCATTTGAGCAGAAGATGAAAAGCATGCCCTAAGTGTTGGAATTTTGTATGTGTATCATGTTGATTGTCCTAAAATGATCATCTATTTTCAGCAGCTAATTTTTCTCCTGAAACAATCTCAAAACCTTATTTTCGATGTATGTATAGTTTGTAACCCATGGGTTAGCTGAATTTTGACTTTCTCATGGCTTTTCTCTGAGAAAAGTCATTATTTTTCACAAGGGACTCAGAAGAAGGTTGTGAAGCTTTTGAATTGTATAGATTTTCTTTCACGATTGTATTGAATATGTTATACTTCATACAGGTTGCAGGTGCTGTTGGAGGTGCTGCTTCTTCTATTGTTCGAGTTCCTACTGAGGCAAGTGTATACTTGTATCTATATAGCATTCCGTACTGTATATGTGCTAATCTATACTATGATTATATACTACAATGCATGCATAATGTTAGTACCGCTCAGAAAGCACCCTTTTCAATCTCTGGCAGGTTATAAAGCAAAGGATTCAGACTGGACAATTTGTTTCAGCACCTGATGCTGTTCGCCTTATAGTTGCTAAGGAGGGTTTTAAAGGCCTTTTCGCGGTATATGGTGCAATTTTTTCTTATGAAATTATTAAAATGTTGCTTTCTTTAAATGTATTCGTATGTACTGCTTGGAGTCCTGAAATCCTGGTGTTCATTCTAAGTATATATATTATATATATATATATATCTTACAGTTATTGTATGAAAAAGAGTTAAAAAATAAATGTCTACTTAATTTTTTATGTTCTTTAAAATCTTAAGGTTGTATCAGATTTGAGCAGGTGCTCTTCATGTTTCTGACATTGCAGGGATATGGCTCATTTTTATTGCGAGACTTGCCTTTTGATGCCGTTCAATTTTGCATTTATGAGCAATTACGAATTGGATACAAGTTGGCAGTAAGTTGACCAAGTTTTATCTGAAAATTGTGTGTTTTGTTTCCATACCAAGTATGTATAACCTTACCAAAGATAACTTAAGTTTCATTAATATATTCAGTGCATGAATTTTGTTTAAACTACAATTTGATCTCTGAAGGGGCAAAATACTTAGAAAGGGAAGAGGGAAAAAGAAGAAAGCTAGAAAGCATGAATGAGTTTAATTTCTTCCTTGGATTGATTGATGTCCTTCCTAAAGATTGATAATTTCTGTTTTTGATTTACTTCAGTATCTTCATAACAAGTTGCTGTTGTAAAAGTAAACCGGATGTTTCTAATTACATTAAACTTTACAGCATCCCAATAAATACCATTATTGAAAGTTTTATTCGTTAACTGATGTGTGTATTGAGGTTGTATACAAATTTATAAGTGCTTAGTTCTATATAAATTTTGTAACAGTAATACCTGATTGAAGTTCTTGTGTATGCAACTTCATGTAATGATTCTTAGATTCAAATTGTTTATACTCAAAACTAGAAATTTCCACATTACAAAACATCTGCCAATACTAAACTGATGTAAGGTTCAAATTTAAGGATTTATAACAATACTCTGTTTCTTATATGCTTGTGTCCAAAAACTTATGTGATTTTGTACACTGCAGGCAAAAAGGAACCTAAACGATCCTGAGAATGCAATCATCGGTGCGTTTGCAGGTGAATGACTGCTTGATGACATTGATATGCATGCTACCCCATAATGTTGCAGCTATTACTAGGGATTAGTCATTAAAAAGCAAACAGTTGATTAGTTCTCTTCATTTAACTCTTTGATCAGTTTGGCCCAACATTTTTCTAAAAGTTTAATTTATTTATTTTTTTTTTTTTTTGTTTTTTTTTTATCTCCGAATGATTTTCCTCTGTGAAATATTCAATTAACAGGTGCAATCACCGGTGCCTTGACAAATCCTCTGGATTTGATTAAAACCAGATTAATGGTGCAGGTATGGTTTTGATGCTGTTTATGCCTGTTTTTTGCATGCACATATAAAGTTTCGATATCCCTTTCTTTAATCCTAACTTGCAGGGGTCTGCAAAGCAGTACAAAGGTATATTTCATTGTGTTAATACAATTCTTCGAGAAGAAGGCAGCTCTGCATTCTTCATGGTATGGCTTTATATTCTGTATCAAGCTATGTTAATTATGAATAAGGTCTAAACTCTAAAGAGTTTTGAGGCAAATCATTAATGATTTGTTCGATTAGGGAATGGGGCCAAGAGTACTGTGGATAGGCATCGGCGGCTGTATATTTTCTGGAGTTCTTGAGAAGACGAAGCATGGGCTCGCCCATAGGCAGCCTCTTGAAGAGAGTTAAGGTTAGTTAAACTTATCTAAATGTCAAGTTACATCAATAGTTTTTAAGATCAACTCCAAGATTGATTGGAAATGAGTCATGATGGTTCTTAGCAAATTGGATCTTGATAGTTTGCTAGTGAATTAGGATTTATAAATTATTTTATCGATCGTAATTATATATTTACATTTATGATTCAAAGCATTGGTTATAGTTAGATCTTGTGAAGAATTCTAATGTAGGATAACAGTCCATTGCAAATAATTAGTCACATCTAATTTCACATCTAATCCTTAATTGGTTATATGTGCAACTCTTTTTATAGTTTGAGCACGTATTATGCATACAAATCGATAAAACTCCATTAGAAGATTTGAGCTATTGAAAATTCTCTGAAGTTGTGATAAACCAGGCATGTTGGCTTAAAATCAATCATAGATCTTCGATGTTTGCAAAGAACATAGGCAATGAGGAAATGTAGAATCTATAGTTGCATAGGTGGGCACATCAATTAGCAATTTTCATTTATGTCAATGTCGCGCTATTTAACCACATTACTTAGATTCTATTGTTGAAGTGTTCGAAGATACTTGGCCAATATTTATAGAGATGATTCTCATATGTCGTATACTTTCTCTCTTGTTACTCTGAACCCACATTAAGCTTTATGATATGAGATATGCCACACATGTTTTTTGTCGATTTTATTTTGGATCGCAATGCAATTAAATTTTACCCAATAGAGCATATGCATTTTAGAATTTGTGTCCATCAGTGTTCCTTCATCAGTATCGGAATTTTCTACAATTGAAAGCAAGTGTGTCGATGTTGTCTAGTGTTTTTTTCATAATGCATAGGTGAGAAGAATGGAATCCTAATAGATACACATGAGCTACATGCAAGAATTGAAATTTGTATAGAAGGTATTAGTTCATTTTGCCCACCAAATACATCTATCGTCGTAGAAATACTCACAACATTATCCTTTTTCTTTCGGTCATCCATGCCATCTTCGTCGTTCTTTAGGACTTTCATTTCCTCGTCATCATTAGAGTTAATTACACCAGATTTTATGAGTCTGAATTAGTCTATGGCTGAATTGAAAGGAGCAAATCTCCATTTAGATAGAAGTTTCGAAAATTTTGGAATTTTTTAAAGAGTAAGAAAAAGAATATGTAATGTAATACTACCTCTGGCCGGTCTCATTACTTTATGTGCGCGTTGATATTTGAATATTAATTATTATATCAAAACGTAGTATAAATTAAAAAAAAAAATTGCAAAAATACTTCAATTTATAAGAAAATTTATACAAAAAATTATGCAATTTAATGTTAAGGAACAAGTTAGCCAGAAAAATCCCAAATTTCCAAACCACGAGAAAGAAGCAAGGGTGGTAGGGTGACTTGTGATGGGAAAGTCACAGGTTCGAAAATTAATATTAGTATTGTGTAATATAAAAATAATAATATTTATATAATACTGATCCGTTCGGCTCTAGGGGTCTTGTTTACTTTTTATGTTTATTTTTAAATATTAATTATTATATCAAAATGTAATACAAATTAAGAAAAAATCGCAAAAATACTAATAGAATGACAGTTGTACATATAAGAATATTTTTAATGTTAAAGTACGAAAAGTAAATGTAACATTAGAGGCGGAGGGTATACGGTAAGTAATAAGAATATTTATAATATTATATATATATTACAATTACCAAATAAAAAAATAATAATTTTATTTTTGGGAGGAAAAAAAATAAATAAATCATTTTTTTTATGGGATGAAGGGAGGGAGTATTTTATTTTCAGATCAAGTGCCGAATTTTTAAGAAGCTTAGAATATTAATGATGTAATTATATTATTTACTAAAATTTAGGACATGATCTGCTCTGTTTTAACTTTGGATAGAATTAAAATTATTACTGCTTCCGTACTGAAAGATGCTCTTATTCTTATTCTTATTCATTTTATATTTTATAAAAGAGAATGGAAACGAAGGACACTGATAATATTATTATATAGGAAACTCATAAAAAAAAAAAAATAAGTAAAAAATTATAAAACTATTTCAATACAATGTATCTATCCTCGTCTCGTATGAAAGCATCCCTCTTGCTGTTTAATTATATATATATATATATATATATATAGAGTTGTATATAATAAAATAAAAATTTCTGAATAAATATGATTAAATTTATTAGCCATCTAACTTGGGTCTTCGTCTTCTTAAGTCTTAACCGAGTTGCTTGTCAATTTCCTTTAGTTAAATAAAATAAAATTGTAACAATAATTAAATAATAAAGAAACTTGTAACAACCCATGTAAATAATAAACAAACATCAATTTGGACAATAACCTCGTTCTATGAGACCAACTCAAATACATAAATAATTCGAATGCTTCGGGTTTGTTTGGTTTGAGTTTATGTAATGGTTTGATCAAGTTTGTATAATAGTTGCTTAATGAAATATTCAATAATAGTTGTTTAACCGTGATATTATATGAGATATATTAGTATATTTTTTTAATTAAAAGTTATGTGTAAAAATACTGTTATTAAGAGTTGTTGGTCCCAAAAATAAACAGCTGCAACCACGAACAATAAATAATCGCACACAGACAGAACAATTGTTAACCTAGTTCGATCATCAATGACCTACATTTGGGGGTTCTAACCTAGGCTCATCTCAACTATCAAAGAACTGGTTCGTGGTTACAGTCATGCTTTCTACAATGTTTAGCTCACAGAAATTTCAAAAATCTCAATTCTCATATTTCGTGATTACCGTCACATCGCACACATTGTCTCACTCACTAAGCCCTCATTTCTTCCATTTTCATCACACTATACTACATTCAACCAACCCACCTACATGTCATTCACGATCAGTTGTATATCACATTTTTGTTTGTTGCAACAAAATCGCGAATCTATCACAGTTTTTCACGTTTCTTTCTAGTAGCATCAATTAGATATTTCATATTGGGCCATATTTGAGTCAACAGGCCCAGGTTTAATTGGGCTTCAATACTGGATTTCGTTGGTTGATTGACCCTCTGCAGACAACCACAAACCAAAAACAAAAATCATAACTCTTTAACAAAAATTATGAAAACTCATAGCAAACACAACCTTTAGGTTTGTTTATTTGTATTTCATTTTTTATTTTTATAATAGTGTGTAAGTGAAACTTCCAATGAACCTTTTTTTGGGATAAAAAATGTATTTAAATTTTATTGTCAATCTAAAATATTGAATATACTATCAACTTATTATCTTTTATGTTTTAGAAATTAGATATATATTTTTTAAACCATAAGATTGTATAATAATTTTTATTTAAAAAAAAAAAAACAGAACAAATCATCATCTACCATTAATTTTTTATATTATTCTCTATATCACTTTTCCATTTTTTTTTAAAAAAAATATGAGATTCGGGCAAAAGTATAATTAATAAATAATTAATTGGTATTAATTAAAATAATTATTATATATAATATAAATAATTATATATTAAAATTATAATAATTAATTAATTTAATTTAAATTAATAAAATTATAAAATTTATAATGCGATTAAACTTATAATTATATCAAACAAATAAAAATAAAAAAAGTATAAACAAATTATACGAGAATGATGAAGTAATAAATAACCCGAGGAACTAGCTGATGGAGGATATTATTATAATTAAATTCCAGTGGAACCCCAAGCTTTTAACATATTTAAATACTCCATCTGTCTCATATATTTTGGGCATATTCCCGTAGATATATGAATTTAAGTAAAATATAATTAGTAGGTAATTAAAAAGTGTATTAGAAAAAGATAAATTATATGGGACGGACAAAAATATAAAATATGAATAAATTATGTGGGACGGGTAGTAATAACCTAAATCAATATCTCTCGGAAGCCTCACAGAAATCACCATTTACACAATAAATTCCAACTAATTTCCTCACGTGGTAATTAAAAAAATTGTTTAAACACTAATTATCAAATTCTAACTAAATTCCTCACGTGTTAATTGAAAAAAAAAATGTTAAAACCCTGATTATTAGAAATGCTATTAATCCATCTTATTTGACCTTGCAAACTACTTCGCAGGTTGACTTTATACACTATAAATAGCTACCTAGGACTACTCGACCTATTTATCAGAGCCTCAAATCCACATATTCATGGCTGTGCCTCAGAGTCATTACAACATTGTTGCCATTTGCCTTTCCATCTCTCTCAATGTATATTTCATATTGACTTTCTGCTTTAGTCAGCGGCTCCTCAGCTGGAGCCGAGCCGCAGCCGCCGAAGCCGAGGCTGTGGCTGCCGTTTCTTGCTCCGGACACGGCCGGGTTTTTATCGATGGATTGCTTGAAAACATAATGCCGATTTGCGAATGCAACACGTGCTACGGCGGCCGCGACTGTTCTCGATTTTTGTCGAACTGCACTGTCGATGCCGACAGGTTTTTAGCTCTCACATTTTTATATTATACTACTTCCGTTCGGCTCTAAGAGTCCTATTTATTTTTTACGTGTTGATTTTTTATATTAATTATTATATCAAAACATAATATAAATTAAGAAAAAATTACAAAAATACTCTCATTAGTATCTTATAATACTAATAGAATGATATTTGTACAAAAGAAATATATACAAATATAACAATATTTTTAATACTACCTCCGTCCCATACCAAAGTATCAATTTTTCCATTTTAGTCTGTTCATAACAAAGTATCAATTTCCTTTTTTTTTTATGTAACTGTACTATCTACCTAACATTACAAATATTCTTACAACTTACAATATATTACACAAATATTATTACCTTTATATCACACATATGGTTATTTTAGTCATTTCTACTTTATTCATACTATATTTCAATATAATACTAATATTTCTAAAACTACGTGCAAAAAATAAATGGATACTTCTTTATACGACGGAGAGAGTATTAAATATGATGCAAAAAATAAATATAAACCTTAGAGGTACACGAGGGAATATAATTTCATTGAATATAATTATATAAACATATTTACTGTTTGTTCGCTACTTAAATGACAATATGTATCGTTCATAAAAATAAATACAGTATTTGATTTGATATTGAGAAAAAGGAGACGAGGGAATTCGGTGAATAATAAAAATTTGACAAAATCTTTTAAATACTATACATATTGCATTGTTTCAAATACTTACAGAATAAATTATAAAATATTTTAAAAACAAAGTAATTCAATTCATTTTAAATTTCTTTAAAAATCCTTTTTTTTTTTAATTTTATATAAAATAATATAATATTTTCTCTGACTAAATCATCGCTGCTTAAATTCAAACACAAAGCCAAAATAAACAAAATCTATATATATCTTAAATATTACATTTAAAAGCTATTTTTTTATAAATTTTTAAAAAAATTCAAAATACATTCGACTTATTCTTTTTTATTTTTCAATTTATAAAGCGGGGATCCGATGTTCTTGGAGCCATTTTGGATGGAGAATTCGGGTAAAAGCGCGGTGGTGATTCCCGGGTGGCACCGAATGAGCTACGACTACGTGAATAATTTGTACATTTCGGCTGAATTAGAGACGCACATTCGTATGTTGCACGATGTTGCTAGAAATGCCGTCACGGAGGGAAGATATATTGTCTTTGGTGCAGGCTCGACTCAGCTACTCAACGCTGCCGTCTATGCACTCTCTATGAACATGTCGTCTCCTGCAAAGGTCGTCGCGGAATCACCATTTTATCCGGTGGGTTAGACTACTTCTGTTAATAATAATAATGATTTAATAATAATAATAATAATGTAAAATATTCTCGTTTTCTTTTTAAATAAAAAATTATTATATTTTTGTACTTTTTTTACTATAAAGGAAAAATTAATCATTATTATTTATTTTTATTAAAACTCGTACCCGGTCAAATGAGTACACATTTGCATGACGGAGGGAGTATTAAGTTTCATATAAAACATTACTTTTTACCTAAAATATTTAAACTAAACAAATAAATTGACCCTTGTAGGTTTACAAAGAACAAACAGAGTTCTTCAACTCCAAGCAATTCGAATTTGTAGATCATTCCTCCTTATTGAAGAAAAATGGAGTGAATGTCATTGAAGATACAATCGAATTTGTAACATCGCCGAATAATCCAGACGGTGTATTGAAAAAATCTACCTTGTTTGGCCCTCGAGTTAAAACTATACACGATTACGCCTATTTTTGGCCTCATTACACGCCAATTTCATCGCCGGCTGATGAAGACTTAATGATCTTCACAATGTCGAAGCTCACCGGTCATGCGGGGAGTAGATTCGGGTAATGTATTTTAATCTTTTTCGGCATTTTATTTTATTTATTCTAAACATAAGGTTATGCTTACACATATTTGGAAGTCTTGATATTATTTATTAATATTTTTTAAAAAAAAGATTATACAAATACTTATTAGTATCAAAAAATATTATAATATCAAATAATTAGGGTATGTTTCTTTTGATGTAGTTTGGAAATTTTTTTGTTAGAGTTTGGTATTAAAATAGCGTATGATGTGATATTTTGTGAAAGAAAAAAAATATATTTTTTTCAAAAAATACAGAGTTCAAATATAAAAATTTGAGTTTAGGGTTAAAGGAGCGAACCCTTGAATTTTTACTATGATAAAATAATAATAATAATAATAATAATAATAATAATAATAAAACCTCACAATTTAGAGTGAGGTTTTTTAAGTTCCGAAAAAAATTTAAATAATAAAGTTATAGTATTAGATTTGATGTTTTGGCACTATTCATCAATGTTAATTTAATATTTTTAAAAAAAAATATCATGTTAAATACTTATTACTTTTAGAAAATATCTCATAAAATACCTAATTTTTATTATTGTAAAATAATTTTAAAACTTTAAATTTAATCAAAACTTTTTATGTTTTGGAAAAAATTGAGAATAGTAAAAGATTAAAGTATTTGATACGAGGTATTGTAAGATAAAGTATTTGATGCAATATTTTCTCGAATATTAATATTGACGAATAATATCAAAAAAATTTATAGAAAACTTTCAAAGATTTTTATCTAAACAAAGACGATAGTGATTTTTACTTTGTTTTTTATTTTTCAAACACAGGTGGGCTATAGTGAAAGACAAACAAGTGTATGAAAACATGCTATTATATAAGTCGCTTGCGGATTCCGGGACATCCAAAGACACGCAACTTCGGGCGTTAAAGTTGATCAAAGTTGTTCTCGACGATGACAAGGGGCAAGGAATGTTTAACTTCGGTTACAAGGCAATGAAACGAAGATGGGAAAAGATAAACAATATCTTTTCACAATCTAAGAATTTTCGACTCCAAAAAATTCCTCGGGCCTTTTGTAATTACTCTCGAATAGTCAGAGATGCATCGCCAGGTGACACATTTCATTAATGTTGAATTATTACCCCTATTTATATTTATATTTTTAGAAGTTTAACGGTTTATCAATGGTAAATTTTTTAAAATATATCATATCGAATACTCCCCTTGTCTCGGTCAAGATGATCCATTTAGTTAAAGACATGATATTTTAGATAGTGTAGATTAGTATATTATTAATAATAAGTTATTATATTATTTTATTATTTTTTATATGAGTACCATTGTTAATATTTTAAATATTTTAGTATTATATCTTAATAAAATATATTCAAGATGAATATTTTATATAATAAAAAAAAAACTTTATTTATTTCTTTCTAACTAATTTAAAAGTGATTGTATAAAAAATAAGAAGTTTTAAATATAGATAAAAATATTTATTTATTGAGAAGAGATATACAAACAATCTGGTTTCGAATGGGTCCTACGTATAAAAAGTTAAAAATTTAATTAAATTGATTTATATTTATTAAATATGCTTTAAATGAATAAATTTACTAAAAATAAAAATAAACTATCTTTAATGAGACGGGCAAAAAAGAAAAAATGGACCACGTATTGCGGGGCGGATGGAATATATTTTTTCTTTCATGAAATATCACATCAAATATTCGACTTTTTACTAATTTTAAAATTTTCAAAACTAAAAAATTAAAAAATAAAAATATCTTACCCATTGATTATGTTTTATCTTCAGCTTTTGCGTGGTTGAAATGCGAGCGGGAAGAAGATTCAAATTGCCACCAAATACTACGTCAAAAAGCAAAAATAATTGGGCGAAAAGGCAGCTCGTTCAATGCAGAGGATCGTTATGTTCGACTCAGTCTTGTAAAGAGTGACGACGACTTCAACTTGCTTTTGGATCATTTGAAAGAGTTGATATCCGATGAAGATCGAAGATAAATACAAAGAATTAATTTAGAATTATTGATTTAGTGCTAAAATAGTATCGAATTAATTTATCTAATTTCTTATTACCTTCACAAAATATTACTTTGAATTTATGGAAACTTATACACTAGCTCGATCAACAACATTGAAATTACTAACAAAATAGAGAATAAATTTTTTTTATTGGGTTTGACACAAACTTATGTATATCTAAGTACAATGATAAGGGTATTTAACACAAAATGTTGGTATCAATTTAAATATTTTTTTGAGAGTTTTCTAAAATTTATTTTTGGAATTTTAGATTCTTGTGTAGTTTTTATCAAATTTCTACTATTCACAAAAGAATTTCTCCCGCAAAATCAAATTAAATATCTATTTTTATTTTCTGTATTATACTTAAAACAAATATTCCATTCAAAACACCAGGTGATTACTTATTTATATTTTTATATCGTATCTTACAACTATTTTAATTCAAAATTTTTGTATTCAAATTCCAACCAAAAATTCAAACTCCAATTAAACACAATATATTTTTATTATATCATAACATTATTATTATTACTATTTTTATTCAAATAACCTTATTTAATATTAATCTAAGTATAATTTTTATTTTATACTGTGCACTCGTGTTAAATATAGTTCTTTTGTATATTTAATATATAGTATTCTATATTATTATAGTTTAAGTCCATGCGGCAAAATACACGTAACTAAATTATATCATATCATATCATATACTTATATATATATATATATATATATTAGAATAATGTAGATTCACGTCTCAATTCCAAGCTTCTTAATTTTTGAGATTTTTTAAATAAAAAAAAAATGAAAAAAAAAATTTGATAAGTTATAGTTTTTATAGAAAATCACATTAATTTAGGATTTTTAGGTTTTAAAATTTTATAATTTATGAAAACTTATATTAATTTGAGATTTTAGATTTAAAAAAATAATAGCAACAATTTTTATGGTAAATTGCGTGATTTACGATTTTATTTTTGAAAAAATTTAACAATATTTTTATGGAAAAATCTTATCATATATATATATATATTATGTATATTTAACTTACCATATATCATTATATATATTTTTATATTGAGAAAAATGTGGCTTTCATTCTATAATATATATATATATCAATAGATATCAAGTTATTATTATTATTTTTATCTTCGGTTATTTTTTAAAAAATTTCTTTACATCTATATATTTTATTTATTAAATTTAAATGTATTATTTATACACACCTGTGCATAGCACGGATTTATTCGCTAGTATATGTATTATATATATATATATATAACAAGCAATAATAAGATATTATAATTAAGTAACAACATTTCCAATATATGGCAATAAAAAAATCAGCAAAATAAATGAAAAGACATGAAACATATATACATAACAAGCAATAGCATGCTAATATAAGTAAAAAATTTATTTCCTTTCTCTAATCAATAATATGGTATTATAATAATAATCATTTCCTTAATCTAATCAAAGCACAAGCCTATATAATACACACACACATGCATGTGTATTCATAATTCTAAATTAAAATAATTAAATTAATTCAAATAATTTTCAAGATGGGGAAATTCTTGACAGTGTCTCTCCTTTTGGCTTCGATATTCTTCTTCCAAATTTCAGGTATTCTATTTGTAATGAAATAGAAATTTATACTGTTTTTTATCGTGTTCAAAATGACGCGGAGTTTGCTTTATACAGTGAAACTGATATTTTTGTTGGTGATTTTCGAATCTTATCTATTGCCGGCCAGCCTGTCGTGAGTAAAATAGAAAATATAGTTTTTGAAATTAAAAATAATGTTAGAATTGTTTCAAATAATAGTAATGAAATTGAAAATCATCTAGCGGTTATAAATGATATTAGGAATAATTCTAAAGTGTTCTCTATGTTTGGTAATTTAATTGGGCAACAGAATATATATATATATATATCTCTGTTTATGTATGGATCCAATGGTCCAAGAAAATTAAAATTTTATAACAGTGTTGATTCTACAATTTTGATTTTGATTATTTTATTTTATTTTATTTGAATTGAAATTAAGTATTAATTAATTAAAATGGATTTGTGTTGTGTAACGTTGTAGTTGAAAGCAAGACATGTTTGTTGAAGTTGAAGACAGAGATCTGCGAGCAGCAATCGGACCCATTCTTCTGTCTGAATATTTGCAAAACAAAGATCAAAGAACGGGTTATTACAGGAACTTGTATTGTCGAGAGTGGGGCCTCCACTTGCATATGTGAATATGACTGTTCTGCCCCCTATTGATTATTATTATTATTATTATTATTATTATTAAATTTGTAATAATAATAATAGTATTTATGATTACGAGAATAATAAATGAGGAGGCAATATCATATTTTGAATTTGTTCATTCAGTGTTTTGTTTTCTTTTTATTTTCTATAAATATTATTAAAAAAATATAATATATATATATTAATATAACATATTTGAGCAAACTATTGTTTTTAATTTTGTATAGAATGCCTTTATCATTTTAGAATATTAAGGGGATCATTTTTTAAAATAATCTCGTAAGTAAATTTTTTTTTGTTGAAATGGTCCGCCATGCTGGTTTGATGTTGCTGACGTAGCGCTGACGCGGTTGACATGTAATCGCTCTGTAAATGCCACGTCGGAGACCATTTTAACGAAATTTTTTACGAATTATTCTTAGTAATAGTCCGTTTAAAGTCCTAAAAATGATGAAGGGGGTCATATATGGGAATAAAAAAATAACTTATAAAGACGTTTTGTAAAATAAAAAATAAAAAAATTCTACGTGTCGTTGGCGTGGCGATGACATGTCAGCCGCGTCAGCGCCACATCAACAACAGCAGGCCAGCATGGTGAGTCCGGCACAGTATCGGAGGACCATTTTAGCAAAAAATTTGTACTTATGAGACTATTTTCAAACATGATCCACTTAAAATACTAAAATGATAAAAGAGGTTAAATACAAAAAAAAAAAAAAATAGTTTACACTATTTTATTTACTCCGCCCTAAATGAAGGGTGTCTTTTGTGATTCTGCAGTAGATTTAAAAAATAATATTTTATTGGTAATAGAAGTGTGCAAGGGGTTTTGATATTTTTTTTAAATTAATTTTTATGTATAAAATAATTGCATGTGTAATAGTACGAGTATGTTTCTTTTGATGAGTTTGAAAAAATTTTGGTTTGAATTTTGTCTTAAAATAATATATAATGTGATATTTTGTGAGAGAAAAAATGTATAGTTTTTTTTTAGAAATGCAGAGTCAAAATAGAAGAGACCTGATTTTTTTTAGTAAAAGAAACAAACCTTTGTAATTTAGGTCAAAATTAAATGATATTTTAGTATTAGTGTATTATTACTTTTTCTAAAATAAAAAATGAATACTTTTAAGTTAAACGAACGAAAATGGTAAAAAAAATATTTTAAATTAAGACGGACAAATACAATTTTTTATATCTAATATAAAAAAATATAAAGGGATTTTGTAGTATATTAAAAAATAATAATATTTTATTTGTTAGTTGAAATACGTAGAAGATTTTGATATTTTTGTTCTTTTAACTTTATGTAAAAAGTAAATCCATGCGTAATTGTATATTTATAATTTAAAAAAAAAATTAAAAATATTTTGGTATTAAAAATGGTAAAAAGGTTTTTTTTTATGAAGTGGGAACACAAGGCAAGTTACATTAGGTGCAGGTGACACGAGAGTTGTGGGTTTGAACCTATGACTTCACAGGTGAGTCCAACCACCAAACCATTCTTTACGGGACAAAAAATAAAAATAAAAATAAAAATAAAAAATTCTTAATCATATTTTAGTATGATTCGTTTGAACCATGTTTTGGATGGATGGAGGATTAAGAGAACACAGTAAAAAATTCTTTTCAATTTTGGATTCCTTTCATTTTTTTAATTATATTTTAAAATTCAAATTTTATAATTTTTAAAATTTTAATTAAATTATTTAATTATTTTAATTTATAATTATTTTTATTAATATATTTTTTAATTACGTAATAATTATATTTTATTTAAATTCTTGTATATATACTGACTTGAACAATTTACATGGGACAGAGAGAGTGTATCATAATCAACTTACAATAATTACTTAATAACAAAACCAAATATCTAAGGCCATGGATTATATGCTAAAATAAAAATTCAGCATAGCTTTTGATTGCATTAGAAAAATTTTATATTAATTTATACTTTCTTTGTCTAGTATACGATGATTTATTTGGTTATATTTAAAATAATATAATATAATAAATTAATAATAGTAGTATGATATTAATTTTTATATAAGTGTATTGTTAGTATTTTTAAATAAAAATTAAGATATATGGTTATAAGAAATTCAAATAGGTGTTTAAATATTTTAAACACTATATCTCAATAAAAATATGTATAATATTGATATAATTTTATAAAGAATAAAATTTTGTATAATAAAAAATAGATTTATCTATCTATAATCAACGTAAGCTAAAGGAATTTTAAATATACATAAAAATATTTTTTATCGAAGAAATATAGTTTTAAAAAAATTTTGAATGAGTCAATGTGTAAAAGAATTGAAATTTAATTTAATTAATTTATATTTATTAAATATATTAAAAAAAACGTCATCTTTTTATGAGACAAAAAAAATAAATCATGTGTTGGAATTGATGAAGTATAATTTAATTGTATTATTAATATAATTAAAATAATTAAGGTGTGTTTGTTTTGTATTTTGGTTTGAAATAGTATTTTTTATGTGAAGTACATAAAATTGTGTAAATAATAGTATTAAAATAATAAATTTATGGAGTATATTAATTTTTTTTTGGAAGAAATGTGTTAAAAAATTTTGAGTAAAAATAACAAATCTTTGATTTTTTTTTACTATTCTGCACATCACCTGATCTCAATCGAATTTTTAAATACAATCCTAATTTGCAACCAAACACAATTAAATAAAAAAATGTGTGTATAGTAAGAAATAAATATAATAATATAATTAATCAGTATTTTCCATATTATATAGTAATAATTAATAACCATTTCTTAAATATGGCAAGTAGAATCAGAAAATTAAACAAAATATACATATATATAGCAAGCAATAATGATAATGTAATTAAATAATTATTTCATTTCTCTAAATATGGTATTATGGTAAATAATACTCCCTCCGTCCCACGTACTGTGCCTGCTACACTGTAAACAAGGTATTTTAGGAGGAGTGTAATTAGTAGATAATTAAGAATGTATTAGTGAAAATAATTATCCGATAATATAAATAATTATAAATTAAGATTAAGATAACTAATTAGTTTAATTAAAATTTAAAAAAAATAAAATTAAAAAGTTTAAAATGAGATTAAAATGTGTAATCATTTTTCAAAAAAAGAAAGTGACATGGTACGTGGAACGGACAGAAACGGCAACGTGGACATGGTATGTGAGATGGAGGAAATAATAGTTTCCTTTATCTAATCAAATGTAAGCCTATAATTATCATATATATATATATATATATATGCCCACATGTAGGTATTCATCTAAATTAAATTAAGTTAAATTAATTATTTGAATATTTTTCAAGATGGGAAAATTCTTGGTGGTGTCTCTACTTTTGGCTTCAATATTCTTCTTCCAAATTTCAGGTATTATTCACTCTACAATTTTGATTTCTCATTATTATTATTATTATTATTATTATTGTTCGAGTTGAAATTATTTTATTTTTATATATTTATGTGACGGTGTAGTCGAAAGCAAGATATGCTCGTTGAAGTTGGCGACAGAGAATTGCGATAAAAAATCAGACCCACGCTACTGTTTGGGTATCTGCATAGTAAAGACCGATCGTCGGATTACTAGAGGAACTTGCGTCGTCGATGAAGGAGTCACATATTGCATCTGCGATTACGTTTGTCGCCGGCTTGATTGATTTTAATTAATTATTTGTAATAATAATATGGGAATAACAATCATCAAGTATGGGAGGAATGTGACATCTTGTATGATCTTTCAAAATTAAATTAATAATAAGAATAATAATCTTCATTAATACCATAATTTCCATTTTTTTTTTTTTTTTTTTGCAATGTTGGATTTGAATTTTATTTAATGCCAGAAACAGAGAAAATTCATAAAATTAGTTTGAGTTTTATTAAATATAAAATTGTGAATGAAAATTGATATTATGTATAATATGTTTATATTTAAAAAAAAAAAGATGATTAACAAGTCGGAAAAAAAAAAAAAAAGTTCAAAAGCACGTTGGATGAATTTTTCGTGCTAACTTTTTAAAATCAGCACATATAAAATATATAGATAAATGTATTTATTTTATACAATACATATTTAGTAAAATAGAAATAAGTTCTATTTGTTCATATTTAAACATATGTTATATAAAAATATATCATTGAAATCAATTATTGTATTATTGATGCAATTTTTCAACAATAAAAAGTAAAATTCGAAAATAGAAAATTATCTTCGAATTTGATATAATTAGTGTCTGAGATTAGAAATCTCTAAACACCGTAGGATACATAAATAAAATAGGAAAATAAAACTACAGACTGAAAAATAAAGTGGTGATCCCATTCTTTTGAATTTGATGTCGATTAAAGATGATTTTTCAGAACATACCCGAATCCTTAAATATTTCCTAAGGAAACGTTATGAACCGTCGCCTGGTCGGTTACAACAACCACTATCACTAGCCCATCAATTTATCCTCCATTGACACGTGTCTTTAACCGTCTCGCCAACAACATAACCCAACCGACCAATCCAGAGACTAACTAATCGCTAGACCAAACGACTCCTTGGCCGCCCCACCAAGCGGCCACCATCTGGTCTCTTGTCCGACCTCGTATCGTCCGTCTTATTCTTCTTCGCCCGACCTCACTTGGTCCGACCTCCGTATCAGCCGACCCTACTTAGTCCGAACTCCATATCAGCCGACCGGATTAACCGACCGTCCGACCTCATTTGGTCCGACCACGGGCCAACCGACCTCGGACCAACCGACGGCGAACCAACCGAACGCGGACCAACAGACCGGCTCTATTTGCCTTATCTCCTTAGATGAACGGCTGGCCCAACCGACTTTCTTTTGACCCTACTATTATCATTATTATTATTTATTATTATTATTTTTTGTGCGTAACATGTATGTATTATATAAAATTAAATCATATGTTGTTAATTAATGTACTGTATCATATTAATATAAATTATATATTGACAGTAATAATATTGTATATCATATTTTTATTGAAAATCATAGTATTGTTTAGTAAAATAATAATAAATCATATAATAAAATAAAATTTCTTTTTATAACTTTTTTTAATGACGTGGAACTTGTGTGGCTATAGTTCGCCGTCTCGGCCAAATCCAATCCGACATGGCAAGTCGGAACCGGAATGACGTGGACCGTTTCAATCCCGTTAACGAAAAATGGATATTTAGGTATATACTTGCTTTTTAGAAAAATAGAAGAAGAAAAAAATTAAGTGGATTGAGGAAGAAAAAAAAAGATGTACAAGGGTTTTGTGCGTCGTGAAGGAAAAAGAAGGGCTTTTGTTTTAAAATTTATGAATAATTATAAATTTATTTATATAAAATAAAATTTAAATAACTTTAAAATCAATTATTATTTGAATTATATTATCTCCATCTCACTTAATTTATCTATTCTTTTTATTCATGTCTCTTCCATATAATTTATCTGTCATTTTTTTATTTGAAAACATTTTAAATATTATAATTTATAAATTTTTTATTTTAATTAAACTATTTAGTCATCTTAATTTATAATTATTTTTATTAAATTATAATTATTTTCACTAATAGATCTCTTATTTACTTACTAATTACGCAATACAATAAGCAAAACTTTGTGCCTAAACTAAATAAGACAAATTAGCTGGGAAAGAGGGAGCAGTATATTTTATAGAATTATTGTTTAAAATTATTTATTTATTATTTATATAAATTTTATATTCTCTTCGTCTAGCTACAAAGTATACACATTTCTATTTTGGGACGTCCAAAACCAAAAATTTCATTAAATATCTCACTTTTTCCACAAATACCTTTATTTTACATCACATCATTATTTTTATACTATTTTTAACTATCCACTATAATTAAAATAGTACTCCCCCCGTCCCACATAATTTATCTCTATTTTCTATTTTCGTACGTCACACATAATTTGTCATTTCCTTTATTTGGAAAATTAATTATACACTTTAATGATATTTTAAAATTTAAAATTTAATTTTTTTTAATCTTAATTAAACTATTTAGTTATATCTATAATTATTTTTACTAAATAATAATTATTTTTACTAATAAATTTCTTAATTACTTACTAATTATACTTTACATAAATTTCTGTGTCTACATAATACACTCATATTACATGGGACGAAAGAAGTATTATTTATTAAATACCGTGCCAAAAATAAATGTTTACTTTGTCCGTGACGAACTAAGTACTAATTATAAACTTATTAATATACTCCCTCCTAACCATTAATGCACTGTTTATCTAAACTCATTAAACCAAATTTGAGTCATTAATTGTCACTTAATTATTAAGTAATCCAATATAAGCTACACAATAATCTGACGGCTGGGATCCTCCACGTTCATATATCCGACGGACCACCATTCGCCGTGACGAAGAAAGCGTTCTGTACAGTGGTCCACGCGCTACGCCAGTGTTAACGTCCAGAATGCCACGTGTCAAATTATCATTTGTCTGTATTGTTGAATTGCGCGTTTTGTAAGGGGGAGTTAGTGTTGCCCCTCCAGAATTACAACTTGCTTTTAGACTCTAGATACGCTGACCAGACCAGCGACCATTTTATTTTTTATGAGAATTATTTTATTTCACTTAAAAATAAAAAATAAATAGAATATGTCATAATTCGTTGGCAGAGCAAAAGCAGATTCGTTGGGTTCATTTCCTTTTCTATTTATATATACGTAGTGAGTTGTTCTTCTCGGTAACCGCTCCATTGAAGCGCCTCTGCTCGAAATTCTACAGTTGTTTAAAAGCTCCGCGATTCTTTCTGTTGTTCGTTGCTGTTTTCTGTAGGTAAGTTCGTTTTTGTTTTCGCGTTTTGTTGGAATTAGTCATGGTTTCAGTTATCGCGTTTGTATATGTGAGTTGTTGTTTTCTCCGAAGGATTTGGATTGGTGAGATATTCGAGCTTCTTGTTGGTTGTTTGTTTGGATTTCTCTGACTGGTGTATGTTGTTTGTTTGGATTTGAAGAAACGCTTTGTGGTTTTTCGATGGCGGTGAAGACCGGTGGATTTGCTGGAAATGCTTTTCCCGAGGAATTGCAGCAATTGTTGTTGTCGCTTGCCTCGAATTGGGGAGATGTGATTGATTTAAGCGCTCTGGATGTTGATCATCTGAGCGGTGCTATGACGAATGAAGTGTATAGGATTAGTTGGTCTAAAGAGGCCGAAAATGATCAACGGATTGTTTTGGTTCGTATGTATGGCGATGGTGTGGACTTGTTTTTCAACAGAGATGAGGAGATTCGGACTTTCGATTGTCTATCGGAGCTCGGTTATGGTCCCAAGCTCCTCGGGCAGTTCCCTCAGGGAAGAGTCGAGGAGTTTATACATGCTAGGGTAAGAAAATTCATACATAGTTTTTAGTTTCTCGCAATTCTGCTTTTCAATCAGATTCGTCTACAGTCGAGATGAACTTGAACTGCGGCTAAAAGGTCAAGTACGAACTATTTTAAGTTACTTGATTTCACCTTTTTTTTACCTTGCAGACTCTATCAGCTGGTGATCTTCGTAATCCCGAAATATCAGCGCTCATAGCAGCAAAAATGAGGGAATTTCACAATCTCAATGTGGATAGCTCGAAGAATGTTGTATTGTGGAACAGATTGAGGTCATTTATCTGTTGTTTGCTGCAATGTGCGCAACAGTTTGAATTTGATTCTGATTATTTTTATATTTACTTTTCTCTGTATGCCTTTCAGAAATTGGCTTGGGGTGGCTAAAAGGCTGTGTTCTTCAGATGAAGCTAAGGAATATAAGCTGGAAAGCTTAGAAAACGAAATCAGCTTGTTGGAGAATACGGTATCAGGGAATCACCAAGAGATAGGCTTCTGCCACAACGATCTGCAATATGGTAACATAATGATCGATGACAAGAATTCATCCATCACTATAATAGTATGTTAGAGATTTCTACCTTTGCAAGAGCTTCCATAAACGAATATTTTCAATACATTACAAAAGGCACCGAATCCTCGTGGTATTTGCTTAAATTAATTGCTGCTTTGCCTTTTCGTCTAATATAGGATTATGAATACTCAAGTTACAACCCTGTTGTTTACGATATTGCAAATCATTTTTGTGAGATGGCTGCAAATTATCACACGGATACTCCCCACGTCTTGGATTACTCTAACTATCCCGGTTAGTAATGCCTTTTTTTGTCTCAATATATAACGTTTTCGTCTATAGCATAAATAATAAAATGAAGTCTCATATCATTTCTGTTTCGATTTCGCAACAGGTGAAGAGGAGCGCCACAGGTTTATACGGCACTACCTTAACTCTGCAGGTTAGTCTTTTTACAAATAAAATGCTTGAATTCAACTTATAACCTTCATTGTTGCACATTAGAATTAGCTTCCATGAAGGGTTTTTTTTTTTTGTCTTGCTTGTGTAAACATATAGCTGCAGTATTATATCAACATCAATAATATATGTCATACAGTGACATATATGTATATTTATATATCTAGAGAGAGGGAGAGTATTGAATAGAAGACAAATTCAAACTTTATAACATCAGCTTGTTCTTCTATCCACCATTTGATATACTTCTCCTTCCCTTGTGACAAGCAATGCTATCCCTTAGGTCAAACCTGTGACTTCATATAACACCAAACTTCCACACAACTGAAAGTCTTTTTGGACTTTTTCAATACGACTTTTTCAGTTGCTCCAAGTTTTTGGTGTGTAGGGACAACACTTAAGCTTATCCTATCTTTGACTTCTTGCCTCTTTTCCACAGTACAAAATAGTCATGGATACGCTTCTTTGTCATAAAACAAAATTAGCAAAGAAATCATACTTTCTCCGGCACTAACAGTCACATTTATCTTTTACGTTATTGTACTTAATATTAAAAATATTCTTATATTTGTAAAAAAAATTTGTACAAATGTCATTTTATGAGTATTATAAGATACTAACTGAAATATTTTTATTTTTTTTATATATAATAATTAATTTTAAACAAAAAGTAAATGGAAACTTTAGAGTGGGAAAGAGGTAGTATTATTTTCTTAATATTTTTTCTATATTTTTTTTGTACCAAAAGACAAAAAGTACATATGACATTAAAATTCGGTGTCGAAAGCAAATTAAATGAGCCTAACTTTTTTTTAGGACCGATGGAACATTGGCCTAATAATCTTCTTTTCCTTTGTGTGGACATTAGCAGGTGAGGAACCGAGTGATGCCGCAGTTGAGAAGCTAGCAGAAGATGTCGAAAAGTATACTCTGGCAAACCACATTTTCTGGGGACTATGGGGGATAATCTCGGTAGCCTACGCAAATTCGATTTCCTAATTCACAAGCATGGCATTTGTTTTCATTCATGCATCACGATCCCCTTATACATATATGCCGTAACTGTCAGGCACACGTGAACCACATTGACTTTGATTACAAGTCGTACGCTCGTCAGAGGTTGGAGCAATACTGGTTGAGAAAGTCGGAATTGTTGCCGTTGTCGAACAGCAAACTAAAGAGCGTGTCCTAAGCCATTTGTGGCAAAACAATATACACATTATAAGAGGTACGGTTGCTACAAACTCATTACACTCTCAAATGCATGCATTTCAGTAGTTGAGTATGCATTTGGTATGTGTGATGATACTCTGCATACATACTCTTGATATGTATGTATGCATAAGATGTCTCCAATTGAATAAAATACTTTACTATTATAAATATATATATATATTTATATATAGTGAGATTCGTTCCGTCATAATTTAGATTTTGATGTGGGAAAAAGTAGTGGTTGAAATTCAAAGAATTGATTATAAGAAGGATGGATTTGTGCTTTCCGGATATTTTGACTAATGATATGCATAATAAATAATACTAAAGTGGTTTTTAACTTTTTATTTTATCAAAATTTAAACAGGATTTGTCGCTATCCGGGTTTTGGCCCTCGGTTGGCCTTGTTCTATTCTCTCTCCCTCTCCCTCTCCCTCTCTATGTATGTAAAAATGTATAAATATAATCTCGTAAGGGATGGTTGGTGTGAAAAGTGAACTTGTGATCGTGAGGTCATGGGGTTTAAATGCTAAACCCCAACCCCAACGCCTTCAGGTTTACCTGCCACACGTGGTTCGCCTAGTGTGACTTTTCTTGTCGGACCTACTTTACAAGGTATTAGATTCGGCCGGAAGTTTACCTAGTGAATATTTTTTTATAGCAATTACGGATTCCCACGTCTTAGAGATGTGTGTGTAATTGTTTATAAGAAAACTGTGTACTATACATATTTTGTTGCATCTTTTATCAAGAGAGGACTGGCCTGCATAATAATATTGTTTCCAATAAAATTAGAAATGATTGTAATGTTACTATAGGGATAGTAAATAGCAATATTAATCACTGTTTTATATTTATGTATTAATGTAATACTATTATATATAAGTGTATGCATGAATTTGAGTACCGTGTGGGGTGTATGTAATCATTGTGCTAGTATGTATTGTATGATATGAAAGTGTGCTATGGATCTGTTGTTTTAGATTACTTTTCTCAAATTTTTTATTATTTCAGCTCAGCCAATAAAATATTTCTCACAAAATATTCCATCAAATATTATTTTAATATCAAATTCAAACTAAACTTTTTCAATTTCACAAAATATCTCATCAAATATAATTTTAATTTTAAAAAATATTAATATATTACACATTTTTATATTCTTTATCCAATTTTATATACTTTACATAAAAAAAATATATATATATTTCTTCAAATTATTTTCACAAAACAAACACACCATTTTGTATTTGAACAACAAAAAAAATTACAAAATATATACCATAAAGGAAGTATATCTTTTGTAATATTAATTGGGAAATATCTAAAAATATAGTCGAGGAACGCACCCATTATATCTGTGTATATATATATATATATGTATACACACGACGGGGAGATGAATTGCTAAAGTCGGGATAATAAAGCACGAAGGTTGGCTGCAATGGAATGGATATACGATGCATGAGATCCATTCGTACCTGCCAACGCCAAATGCTTAGGCGCCTCCGCTCGATCAAAATAAAACCCGCCGGAGATGAGCTTCTCCTTCGGCTGCAAAGCCAGCCATATCACTGTATCGGCTCCTTCCTCCTTCGACCGGAGCTTTCCTTCCAACCTGTGCCACCAATCCATGTACTTTCAACATTAATTTCTTGGACATTATATTGGCAATTCGATTTCATGTATGGATCGATCCGCAATGGCATTTGCCTTTCTGTAATCGAATTTGGTTTCGACAGAATTCTTACGATTTTGAAAAACCGGGCAAACTCTTGGCCACTCCCGGCGTCTCCGCCCAGCCAGGGTGCATTGAGTAGAACCCGACGCCTTTATCCTTGTACATCTCCGCCCATTTTTCCGTCAACGCCACCTGTCACAAATGTTCTATTTACATAGGCACTATGGAGTTTTTATCACTATCATATGTCTATTTTTTTTGCATGTGACTGGATTAAGGTTAATGATCGAATAAAAAATACAAAACGTAAAGAAAACACAAATTTAAATGGATGACAATATTTGGGCTACGTCCACGGGCACACAGAAACGAAGAGCAAATTTTTTTTAAGACGGCTATATTACCGATTACAGATTTCATATCTCTAAGTCTACTCAAATAAACTAAGAGAATACATCGGACGGACTTAACCCAATACCAACTCCAAAGCCTAATACTGCATACCGTCGGGTTTAGGGTCTATAATCCGTGAAAACTCAGCAAGTGGCAAATTAGATTAAGGTATATCAACAACGCAAATACTCAATTTTTTTATTATTTCCAAATTTTTTCAAAATTATAAATTTTTGAAACTTCAATCTACACGGAGCCAAAGTTTCAGCTTATAAACACATTGTGGAGCAATCGATGTCATATCTTTTCCATACAAAGCTTCCTATGAAAGCACAAAAACGGATGACCAAATTGATGTACAAACCCGTAGCATGCTAACATCATCATACATATACCAACCTATCGAAAGGAAAAAGGCTACCCACAGGTTGCAAAGGAATCGGCATTCTGGTGACACAATGAGGTTCATTCATTCATTCGCTCAGAAAGGCCAAATTTGCCGGATCGATCACAATAGTTCAGTCAAGTTTATTATATATAAGATAATTTGGTAGAAAAGTTTATCGCTTGCATAGCTAGTCTCATCCATCCATCTATATTCGAGCTGAATAAAACTGAGGTTCAAGTATTTGTACAATAAGCGATGTGCATACCTGTACCCTTTTGTTCCTGGCGTACTGCTCTACTCCATTGAATTTGTTGCCACTGAACTGCAAAGATATTAACGCCATAAACAAGACATGACGAGACGAGGCGAGGCGAGGAAAATAAAATTCAACAAATGTGTGTACCTCAAGATCTTCCGTCAAAGGAGCTGTATACATTCCACCGGATGAAACTGTAATGACACGAGCATCGGGCGCTGCCTTCTCCAGCAATGGCAACATGAGCTCTGTCATGGCGTACGTTCCCAGCACATTTACAGCAAAATTCATCTCATATCTGGCGTGCAAGACAGATATAAAACTCTGATACTTCGAACCATTTTTAAAACCAAAAATGGAAGATTATTGTGCAAAACAAATGATCCATACCCTTCCGAGGTAGTCTGTCGATCGTTTTCGAGTAAACCAGCATTGTTTACCTAAATGCACCGCACCGTGGTTGGATTAAGGATTACGACATTATGTACAGACATCCAAACTACTATCTTTTTCTTTTTTATTTTAACATCATACTGTAAATCTAAAAAGGAAAAGAAAAATGTATGTAAACACAAAAATGAACTTACAAGGATGTGAACAGGCAAACCCTTCGAAGAAAATCGAGAAGCAAAAGACTTGACATCACTTGTCAAAGAGATATCGCATATCTGCCAGCAGTATTCAAATACAAAATCATTGAATCGAAATCATGCATTATGTGAAGTAATTGATGCATTCTTAAGAGAGCGAAGAACCGAGCCATTGAACCTCTAAGTGAACATTTTCGTTTCCTGTAGCTGCCCGAATCTGCGAAAGGGCTGTTTCGCCCTTCTCCTTATTCCGACACACCATAAATACCGTAGCGCCACTGAAAAAGATTCAGATCAGTACATTACGATCCTTAACATGAGCTCATCAATGAAATGAATGAAAAAAGAAATGCACACACACCGGGATGCAAGTCCCTCGGCTGTCGCAAAACCTATGCCGGAGTTTGCCCCAGTGACAATGCAATTCTTCCCTTCAATCTGCGCCTGCATATCTTCTGCCTTGAAATTTTTTGAATGCTCCCTAACATTGAAAAGTAAAATCCAAACAAAATAACCGACCACAGCGACGAATCAATTCTAAATCTCTCTCAAAACTTATACTCCCTCACGGGAAGGGTTACAGTCCGGGCTGATTTTTCAAAATAGCACATGTCTATATTACTCACGGCTTCATAATTACAGCGTATAAAGTATAAAAGTATGTCATGCGCTAATATGTTTTGTCTGAGTTTATATTCTTAGTTCATGTGTTGTATTTGTATTATATTAATATAAATGTCGTGTGCTTTTTGTGAGTCTATTGGGCGTTGTTCAACACAGTGTTGTAAATAGTCGTGCAACTATAAAACTACTAACATCTTTCATTGGGTGTGTTTACTTATGAGGTTTTAGTTTTGAGTTTCGATTTTGAATAGTAAAATTTTGAATTGAAATAGTTATTTGATGTGATATAAATATGTGTTGATGTGATGTTTTGAATGTAAAATTAAATTTTAGTGTAATAAAATAAATAAAAATTGAGTGTTTAATTTGATGTTTTCGGAGGAAAAAAAAATTGAAATAGTAAAATCAAGTGTAAAACTTGACAAATAAACGCACCCATTATTATTACACAAATGACACTATTTTTATAACTAAATTGAAACACACATTTACAGCTACAAAAAGAACATTTAACTATTATTTTGTTTACACTATCAATAAAATATCAATATTCTTAAAAGTATGTATCAATTGATATGGACAGGGTAGTATTAGATTGTTGGAAACATTTTGAGAATGCGATCTAGATCGAAATCCACTAATATTCTACCACTGCTGTAGTTCAGTTTATGGATTAAAATCAACTACAATACAAAATTTAATAGAGTCCCATACAAACATGTAAGTCTAGATCTCATGTGAATTTAAGAAATTACTTTGCAAAATTCATCATATCCTAACACATATTCAACCAACAAATTCTTCCGCACCAGAATGATGATCTTAATTCACCACATATGGTGCACAAACACAAACACACATACTAAACGCATTTATGTTGATAAAAATCAAGTATCAAAAAGCAGCTATTCGAAACTCAACCAAAGAAAAACGCAGCAAAAACAACGATAAAAAAACAACAAATAGTTGACAGTTTTAGTAAAAGGCAACAAACGATTAATGAAAGGCAACAAACGATTAATGAATGGAAAGACTTACAGAAAACCAGACTTGGTGAAATTTTTGAAGCCATATATCCCGAATGCAACCGATCTCCATGTCTGCAAGCAAACCACAGTAGAGCAGAAGCAGATTAAACAAAAGCCGCTTAAAACAAAAATAGAATACCGAAAATTAAACGAATCCAATTCAGTGCCTTGAGAATAAACATGGCGTTTCGAATTCGAGCGAGGGGATCGCTTTTTTCCTTATTCGAAATCTAGTTGGAAGAGGGAATGTGAAGTTCATTTTAGTATCCGAATCGGCAAACAAATGCCGGCTTTGGTAGCATCGCGTCCGCTCGTCGGACCTATAAAAATTAACGGCCCTAATGCAGCCACGTGGCAATATCCATCCCAAGCACTGCAGTTGTTTCCATTAGGGTGTCTTTCTTGAGAATTAAATTTTGAGCGGTCATTTGAATAGTAGAATATTTTAATTTAAATAATTGTAAGATGCGATATAAATAGATGATGATCTGATATTTTGAATGTAAAATTAATTTTTAGTATAATATAAAAAATAAAAAATAAATGTTTGATTTAATATTCTTTTATGAAATGAACAGTGTATTTAAAACTCAATCTTCAAACATGTGTATAAAGTAAAAATAAAGGTAAAAAGACTAAATTAACCATTGTATAATACAAAGATAATGACATTTGTGTAATATATTGTAAATTGGAAGGGTATTTATAATGTTAGGTAGACAGTAAAAACGGAAATGAATATTTTGCTATGACACACACCAAAATGTAAAAATAGATATAATTGTGTTAGATTTTATGACTTTGGGATACGCAACCGCTTTTGAAAGTAAACATAGGTAAAAATCTGATCGAATTTAATATCCTGCAAAATAGGTCCGACAGATAAATCACACTAAACTGAGAGATGACCTGAAATGTCACGAGAATCCATGACTTCTCGCCCGCAATTCCAACCTTCCTATATTAATTTTTTTGTGTTATTTTTAGTGTGTAGAAATTTGAGTTTTTGTTGATATGATTATATTATTTTAATATTTAAAAATTTTAGATTTTACTTTTATTGAATTTGTATTTGTTGAGCATAATCCATCGTTGAAAGCTAACACAACTAATAGCATTTCTTAGATATTGTGAATTTATTACTTATTTACAGAAGTTTAGCTAAATATAATTATTAAATAATTAAAAAATATATTAGTAAAAATAATTATAATAAAAAAAATACAATTAAAATTAAAAATAATTAAAAAATGCAATTAAAAGTTTAAAATTATAAATTATAAAATTTAAAATATGATTAAAATATATAATTATATTTTTTAAAAAATAAATAAATTATGTAAAACTGAAAAAAAATAAAAAAATAAATAAAAGAGAAATTATGCAAGACGAAAAAATAAAATTAAAATAATACATTAATTTAATTGATCACAAATGAAAATTAGCACTTGAATATCAAAATTAGTTTGGTAATGTTTGTTCGGGTGTAGGGTTGGCTTTCCAATTTCTAATTTTTTTAAAAGAAAAGGAAAAGAAAATTAAAATTTTGAATTAAATATTTATTTTTATATTATATTCAAAATTAATGTTTAATTTAATATTATATTAAATACTCCATCCGTCCCATCTAATTTGTCTTTAATTTCTATTTTTTTCTGTCCATATAATTTGTCTTTTTTTTCTGAAAAATAATTATACATTTTAATTATATTTTAAATTTTATAAATTTTTAAATTTAAGCTATTTAATTATTTTAATCTTAATTTATTATTGATTTAACTAAATAATAATTATTTTTAGTAATACACTTTTTAATTACTTACTAATTATATTTTATCTAAAATCTTGTATCTACGTTAATAGGCCCAAAATATGTGGGAAGGAGGGAGTATTTATTTAAATTTGAGACTTTTTTGGTAATGTGAAATATTTTAGACTAAACTTTTCCAAAATAAATATAAATTTAAATTTAAAATTTTTTTAAAGTAAAAATATTTAATATGAAAATAAGATTAAAAATAAAAATATTTTTTTCACTTAATTTGTCCATTCTTTTTATTTTCATGTGTCAACATAATTTGTCATTTCTTTTTTTAAAATATAATTATACATTTTAATCACATTTTAAAATTCATAATTTATATATATATTTTATTTTAAATAAACTATTCCATTATCTTAATCTTAATTAATAATTATTTTTATTAAATGATAATTATTTTTACTAATATATTTTTCAATTACTTATTAATTATTTAATATCTGAAGCTCAGCTTTTACCTTAGTGACAATTTAAGTGAGATGGAGTGAAAAAATTTTAAACTACATTGTTGAAAAATGAAAAGGATACATATTTTGTTGAGTCAATTAAATATATTTGTTTAATTATATCTAAGTTTGAATGATTAATTTGTTTTCTTATTTTAAATAAATAAAATACTCAATTTGTGTCATCTACCATATTCACATTGTCGTTTTTATCAGTCTTACTTACTTTTCTTTTTTTTTAAATAATTATACACTTTAATCTCATTTTAAATTTTTAAATTTTAATTAAACTAATTAATTATCTTAATTTTATCTATTAATTATATTTATTTTAAACTTTTGTATCTAGATACCTACAAGGGACTATATTATTAGCCTATAAAGTATTTTTTATTATAAAATATTAAATTCAAATTTTAATAAATACACTTTAAATTCAAACTAAAACTAAATATACTATTAGCTATCCAATAATAGAAAAAAATTGAAATTGAACCACGATCTAATACCAGGTAAAAAATAAAAGGCTTTGCCGTTAGATTATAATATTTTTTACATAAATTTATTTATTAATATATTTAAAAAATTTTACTCTCTGTTCCATGTCTATTTATTCCTTTATTTTTTGCACGAGTTTTGCAAATATTATTTTGGAATGAAATAGAAATAAAAAAAAAACTAAACTATTATCTATAGTGTTGTAAACTACGAAGGTATTTATAGTGATAGTTTAGTACAGTTATTAAAAAAGAAATTGATATTTTTTATAAAACGAGCTGAAATGAACAGAGTGTCGAGAGAAAAATAGAGTATTTAATTTAAAATTTGGGTCGAAATTGGCACCGTTCGATTAATTTTTAAACCTGTTCTTTTTAAATCCAAATACAACTTTTTCGTAAAATTTGAACTAACCAGATTTTTCTTTCATAATATACACAAGAACCAAATTCGTAAACATTCTAATCACAAGATACAAATAATCACAATAGAAGAGACACAACACACATATATATATATATAGTTCCTCTGAAGGTGAGCACGAACACGAACAAAACACATAAATATACACACGCCATATATACCACCATTGACAATAGCTAGCAGACAATGCAAAGAATAAAAAGAAAGAATGCGTAACAACTTACATCAATGTTCATCCACGCATAGTAATAGTCATAGATCTTCATTCTCCTAAGCTAATGTCCCTCACCCCCTAATATGTCGAATCCTGCGAAAATCGTCCGCAGACCTTAATGGCAAAATATCGAACAACCATATCGCCTAAACAGCTAATACCAAACATATGATGAATGTTTACCTTATAATATCTTACCGAAAGTTTAAACTACCTTACAAATGTGTGATCTTAATATATGTACTGCTAATGAACTCGCTGCTCACCTGATCGGGAGGTCTAAACCGGCTGCCTGTTCGAATTTCAGAGATGATGTCCTGTTCGTCGATCTCTGCATCAGTGAATGTGAGAGCTCGCTGCAGCTTTCGAGGTGAAAATACTTCGACTTCCACTGTGTAAGAGGCTGTCACAGGGCGATGGTCGGATAGTTTGAGTTCGGATCTCCTGTAGCTCAGAAGCTTCATTCCTGCTCCGAATGAAAGTACACGATCGCACCTGGACACAATAATGCAAAGATGTTAACATACACAGATGATCACACACACACATCTGAAAATTCAACAAATAAATGCTTCTACATTATGAAATGATAGGATCATAGAGATAATAGCTTAAATACAGTCAAGTGCATATGAATCAGGTAAGTTGGAAAAAAAATTAAAACTCAATTAAATAAAAGTATTCGGACAAACAAAACACAAACCATGCAGGGGTTCGCCTCCCGGCCTTGGGATCCTTTCCATAGTAAGATTCAGAGTTGAGTTCATATTTGTAAGTCGGGGCAAAGCTCAAAGTGCCTTCAGACCATCCATCAAATGCGCGGCCTTTTCTTAGCTCCTTTACCAGCTGCAATACATTACAATGGCAGTAAGTTTCATATTTAAATTCTCACTATTTGTATCAGTCGAATACATTTAGTTAAAATAAGTTAGAAAAATTGCAGAGCATGCAGAGGACAGGCTGGCAACAAATAGAATTAAACAATAGGACTTGTATTTGCGGCTTTCGATCACATCAAGAAAAAGATTACGACTATACTGAGAATTCAGAATCACCTGATCCCACTCGGATAGCATGGACCAGTTCTTTTTGGATATCAGTTCTCGGGTTCGATCATACGATAAATTGATTCGATAATTTAGGTCTCCCAGCCAAATTATTCTCCTGTGCCACGACATAATACATACTTGTTATGATATTTACCAAGTTCACATGAATATGACTTGGCTGAACAAATAACTAGGACGAATATAACATAGTCAAAGATCATCGAAACTCATGAAGAGTACCACAAACTTATGAACAACTACTTTAAATCTAGTTTTGAAGCAAAATAGCATATATTTAGTTACACAAGAAAGTATTAGAACGCATGAACTTTGGTCGCATTATTTAAGAAATTTCAAGATGAAACCAAATTTTGACAGATTTAGTCTATAATATGCTTATGTGGCTAAAATTGTCATAATGTAACTTCAAATAGAAATTTTCATTAGAGATGCAATCAAAATTAATGTATTCTAATCGAACTATAGTTGAAATGGGCCTTTCTTGTGAGGCATCATGCTATTTTTACCAGGTTTAGGACATGGAACGACACTTATGTTTAAACTACAGATACAATTTATGCTCGCAAAAGAGAGACACCACTGTGATTATAATGTAAATGATAGCATAAGTAGATAAATGGATGTGCCTAAAACATGCATCGATTTTCCTAAAGTTAGCACTGCCTGTCCATGAACATGATATTTGAGTCTATAGGAAGAGTTGAAGATCAGATAAATATATGCATACTCATGGTCGTAGATTCTTTTGGGAAGCCCAATACTGGCAAATGAGTTGAACTGTGTGCGCCGATGTATTTCTTGCACATCTGCATTTCTTTTGATTGCATCTATCTCTTTCTCGCCCGACGTCAGATGGGTGCAAACAAAGCAGAAGAGCGTCTGATGTATAGACATGCTGACCGAAATAGACCCCTGAAAGAGAGTTAACATTCTTACATAACAAAAACTAAATGTTTATACATAAGTAAAACTTAGTCAAAATCAAATGGAATATATTTCAGGCTTTGGTTAGCTTAGAACACCAGTGCTGACAATAGTGAATAAATCTAGAGCAAACTAAGAGGTGTTTGAAAGTGTTTATAAGCTCTGTAAAATGTATAATGTAACTAACCAGAGTCATAACATCATTGAAAGATCTCGGTTGAACGACAATATTATCCATCATATTTTTTTATAAATAAAAAACTGGTCAATAAGCATGTAATTAAACTGAAAGAAGTTCTATTATTTATGAGATTATTTTGGAAGAATTTCTCAAATGTTCGTCAAGAATGGCTATCCATACCTTTGTAATTGCAGTAGTGTCATGTATGTTTTTATCCATTTAACAACAACAAAAGTATTTATGTTAATCAAATACCCTATCGCCTAAAATATACATTATAAGCACCTTATTTATTTGATGGAACACTCAAATAGCTTCCTATAAAAATGCTACAGCACATCTAATAAGTAAATACAATTTACAGTATCGTAACTCATAAGGCATATTAAGTGATGAGACGTTTCAAAAAAGCTCTCTAAAATAGACCCTTTTAATCTACTAAGAGAATATGATAGGTTAGCCATTGTATTATTTTCATATGAAAAACTATCACAAAGATATGTAGATGGATTATCAAAATGCAAGAAGAACAGAACAAACCTTGTTGCCAATGTAGCCCAAGACACCGACACCAACTGTAGATACACTTAAGTTTTGTATGTGCCTTCTCAAGTTCCTACGAACCCATATAGTAAGAAAGATTCCCACCATTTGTTTGCTAACAATTCGAAGATATGGTGGCCTTCTCTTTCGGTTGATCAAGGATTCAAGATCAAGCTTAGAAAGTGAAGCTAAGTCCAACTGTATCCTCCTATCAGGAACCATATTCGAATTAAAAGAATTGTATGTACCAAAAGATTTAGAAGATTTGAAAGATTTAGGTCTCTCAAAGACATGTGGTGCTAAGAGATGAAGAGGTCGCTCCGGCCAACTTAATCCAATCCTCTCCGTCCCACTAAGTGCTCTGGTAAATTTTTTTAAGTATTGTGCATCCGGAACTTCTTCATTTTCTTCAGGACTCTCTGTCCTTAGGCAATTCAATCTGTCAAGCTTTTTGGGAGATGAAAATTGCCGTTCTAACTCTTGATCACCTGAGTTTCTTAAGTCGATTATCCCATCCTTGATTTCCTCCAACTCTTCATTCAGTGGGTAAATTTCCTCCTCGACATCGCTGTCTGATTCAAGCACAATTTCATCTTCTATGCTTGGAGCATCTTCAGATGCCTTAAACTTTGACGGAGAAGGAGGATCAGTAAAGCTTTTAAAATTCATTTTTGGCGGGATTTGGTTTAGTGCTTCTCGTATTATATTTTCCCACTTAATAATCGGGCGGCTGTCTTCAGCTCCAAATATATTACCAGCATTCAGGGGAATGATTTCCTGGAGGCTGCAGAGTTACAACATACAGGGCAAAAATCTTGGTCTACAACACTGAGATGACATGAACACAAACATACTAACTATCCAAACAAGAGTAGTTTTAGAGCTATACTACATATATAAAATATGTAGATTAATGTAAAAAAACCAACTGACTGGAAAACATAATAAACTAACCCGATCACATAAACATCTGCAGGATCCTCAATATCTAACCAACCATCAAGATCTAGCTCATCCGGAGGAACTCTTCCCCCGACATTCCACGTTGCAGCACATATTCTATCAAAATCAAAGGTAGGCTTGAATATTATGAACAAGGTTGTTTATATTATGAACACGCAAGGAAGACAGGCAGCATACTTGATTTCCTTAGCATGTATGTACTGAGCTCTAAAAGTCTCAGATTTTCGTCTCCTTAACTTGGGAAGTCCATCTGAAGCTGAAAACCGAACAGATTCAAATTCTACTTAATAACTATTCCCAGCAATTAAAATTTGTGTGAATTACTTTATCTAATTTGTGTGTATATTTTAGAATATAAATTAAAACACATATCTAAAATGCTCTGCCTAGAAAAATATTTAGGTGCATATATTACATGAAAAATGAGAAAATTAATTACAAACATACATTATCAACAATTATAAAGCATATTATTATATTATCCGTACAAAGTAAAGAAGTTAACTAATAATGACTATATATATGTATTCTACATATTTGATGACTGAGGTACTCATATATGACACCAAATTTTTATATATTGAACGAGTATAATAACCAATATGAGATTAAAAAAAAAGTAAAAAATAAAAACTGTATAACGACAAATATATTTAATGTTGTATATCATATTTATTTTAACTATACTTAGCTGGTCACACATCCAACTCCGCAACACTAGGCCATCCCTTATGGACAAATTAGTTTAGTTATGTTCAAATGCTAATTAATATTTGATGTCTGCTGAATTTTGAACAAATTATTTGTAATCAGAATTAGTCATATTTAGAAAGTTTTATTGGAATGAAACTTTAAAACTTAAAAGGATAGGAGCCATAAAGATGAAAAAAAATTAATAAAAAATTAAAATAAAATAAGATGAGACATTTCATGAATTCTGGAAATTAGAATGCTTATAAACAATCAGCACGTTACCATTACTATTAGCATCAACCTGAACTGCATCCTGCTTCTCATGCTTGAACCGCGATTCTCTGCCCGTGGTATAATCACAACCTTCTGCAAAAACCAAACAAACATCGATAACAATATATTAGTAAAGCGGTAAACCGAAACGACGTCGCATGGAAGGTTAATTAGGTGCGAACTGCGAAGCCGAACCTGTACCTGTGTCGCCATCCGAATCCGAATCGGACTCCGTATCGGCGGAATAATCGGAGTTGTTGGTGGAGATGTTGAGCCACTTCCGCACCACCACGCGTCTCCACGACAGCTGCACGCGCATCCGAAACAACAACAACATCTCACCCCCAAATTCTCAAAGCGCAAACAACCAACAAATTAATAAACAAATAATCCGATAAATTCCCTACATTTCCGACGACATTACCTCGGCTTGCTGGCGGTGGCCTCCGCCGGAGCTCTGCTTCCTCATTTTGGAGTAGAATTAAAATGGAAAGCAATTCCAAAAGAGCAGCGAGAAAAAACACAAATGCGATAAAAAAAAACTGCAAATGCAGAGTCGTAGTCGTTGTGGTACATGAATGTGATGGATATATGACGACACGCACATTGCATTGACCTGTGCACCAATCAGCTGCTCTCTATTAAATCTAGAATAAATAAATTAAATATTTTAAAAATAATTAATTAATTTAAACGGCACATGAATGGCTGCTGACTAAGCTATCTTAACTACGGAAAAATATTTGTATTTTCTGTCGTAATCCAAAATTGCCGACAACGAATCATTTGACTAATAATTTTATAGACGGCGGGTCCGGAATTGTGTTTGTGTACACAGCCATATGCTGCTACTTCCATAGCATTATGTCACCTGTTATGTTATATATGGTTCACATCTATTTTGCAGTAATTGTAAATTTTTAAATTATAAAATAATAATAACTTTATACAAATAAAAATAATAATAATAATAATAATAATAAAATACTATGCTGATAAGTGTATTTATACTATGTTGTTACGATATAAGATTTAGCACTTTTGAATTTACTGATTTTTTAAATTAACATGCGTAAAATAAAAAAAATAACATATATTTTTTATTACATGTTATTTGTAATAACTATGGCATATGTTGTACGAGACTATGTTATGTATTAAAATTATTGTTGTATATATTGCGTGAAAATAATGTGTTGTATTTGTATTATATTAAAACATGTTTTGTATTGTCTGTAATTTATACAGTATGTTATCTATTAACACACAGTGTACTGATCAGCACAATATTAAATATAAAATTCAGCACTACAGCCGCTGTCATTTTTAAAATATTTTTGAATTTTGATTTATTAGACTTTTTTGTATGATTTTCTTTTAAAAATATTACTATTAATATACAAACTTCAGCTCCTAAAGGGAACAAATTGTTAGTTGACTAATGCATATGAAATTCCCTCGCGTGCAAAGACATACGTCATCAACAAAACTTATACAACTGTAGCACTCAAATACAAGATTCATTTGACCATTTTTTAATGTTATATTTGATATTTACATGTATTTTTAGATAATTAAAATTTTTATTATAAAATAATAAATTTGTCATCAATTTTGTGTATAGAAAAAAAAGAATAAATAAAGATAAAAGAATAAATTTTATGTATAAAAATAGAAAAAGTACAATAATTATTGGATATTTCAAATAGGAAAATATGATGTTAGTTTGTGGACGGAGAAAGTATTAAATTTAAAAGTAAAAAATAAAAAAATAGAACGTTAGTTTGTTGACGGAAGAAGTATTAAATTTTAAAGTGAAAAGATATTTAACATTATCTAATATAAAAATAAAACCTAGTACCCTACAAAGTAGATCCGATGGACAGGGATGAAACTAGACTAAAGCTTGGGGGCAATTGACCCAAGTCCAATTTTTTATGATTTTTTTTAGTATCAAGAGGGGCAATTGACCCCAAATCCAATTTTTTATGATTTTTATGTATTTATATACAATTTGTCCATCCAAGATTATCTAAATTCATATATAATAAAATTATTATTTTTTATTTAAATTTATTAGTTAAATATTAAATAAATTATAACATATGTGGGCAAGTCACACTAAACTAACCATGTGTGATCGAAGTTTGAACCTATGACTTCACGATCACCATTTCACTCCCCATGCCATCAAGCCATCCATTACGAGACTTATCTAATACTCTCTCCTTCCCAGAACTATAGTCTGAGTTGTGTTTGACACGAGATTTAAGGAATATTGATATTATATTGGTAGTGGATAAAAAGTACGGGTAAATTTTTTTTGTCTTTGTGAGTATATTAGTGTAAAAAGTAGTGATAATTGTGTAATAATAATGAAAAAGTAAAGCTAGTTTTATAGTGATATGATTATTTATGAAAATGAAACTATTGTTTTAAAACGGACAAAGATAATAAATAAGACTATTATATTGGAACGAATGGAGTATAGTTAACCTTCTATTGAGTCATATACTTCTATTTTTTATTATTATTTTTTTGATCGGAGATGTACTTCCATATTTGGCCGCACACGGTGTGCTGCCATTTTCAGTACACACAAAACGGTTCAATGGAAGTGTCACATTGTTGTCTTTAAGAACATGATCACTAAGAGCATCTCCAATCATGCTCTATATCTGGCGTTCTAATACCATTTTTGCCGCCGAGCTGCTCCAATCCAGCACCATTCCTAGCACCAAATTTAGAGTTTGCTACAGTGCAACACCAAATTTTTTTTAAAAAAAAATTATAAATTTAATTTTTATTTTTAAAATTTTAAAATTTTATTTTAAATTATAAAAATAAAAAGTTGTTTAAAATAATAGGAAAAATTGAATATTTGAAGAATAATAGTAAAAAATGGAGTTATGGTTGGAATAACGGTAGCAACTGCATATTTGGAGTTAAAACTGAATAAATGGAGATGATGGATTGGAGATGGCCTAAACAAGCAATCACATCTTCAAAGAGTATTGTGCTATTTTGACTGAATCAATATATGTTAGAATTATTATAATGTATATTATATTATAAATATATTAAGATATGTATAAATATATGTTAATTATCAGTATTGCATGTACTTATTACCTCGATAACATATCAAGGTAACGTCATACTGATTTTACCGGATTAGCTGCTGATCTATGCTAATATGTATATGTATTACTATTATTATTTTGTATTTACTTTCACAATTTAAAAATAAAAAATAAAAATTCTAGCCTTTCGGTTATAAAATATCAAATTTGAGTTTCGATACAAATTTTGTTTTTCTTAATATTAAGTTTTTTGGTTTGTTCTTTATATTAATTTTTTTAGCAATTTTTTCAAATAAATCAATACACTGCATGCATTCATTATCTTTATATTATTTACACAATTTTCTATATTTTAAATAAAAAAAAATTATTTCCAACCATCTTACAAACCAAACACACCCTTTTATGTTTAACGAGTATATTAAATATTTATTTTTTAAAAAATATATTATATCAATATTAATATTTTTATTATTCTTAGTTCTTTCAAAATTAATTTATATATATATATATAAACCGAACCTTAATTTAAAATATTAACCTTATTTTTAACCTTATTTGTTTGGGGGTTTGAATTTTGAGTTAGGATTTGAATAGTAAAAATTTTGAATTTAAATAGTTGTATGATGTGATATAAATAGGTGTTGATTTGATGTTTTGAATGTAAAATTAATTTTTTAGTATGATATAAAAAATAAAAAATAGGTGTTTAATTTGATATTTTAGAAAAAAAAAAAAAAATAGAACGAATAGTAAAAATTAAATCTAATCTCCCCAAACAAACACACCTTAAATAAATGCAAGTATTATCACGGTCAATTTTAAACAGAACACACGGGCCCCAATATAATAGCCTACGTTTCAGGCAAACAGGTCCCTTGTTCAGTCTTTGTTGGTATATATATATATATATATATATATTTTTTTTTTTTTTTCTTTCCCAATTCAATTATATGTTAATAAAAGATATGTTTGATTATGATTTTAAATTAAAATTAAAATTATTAATTCTAGATAATTTTTAATAAAAATATATTATATTTTTTATAAATATTATATTAAAATATTATTTAAATAAAAATTTAATTAATATTTTAGTTTGAATTAACTTCAAAACCCACCAAATTAAACAGTCGGATGTAGTATATGATTAAAGACCACCGGCTCGAAAAAGATATCCTTTCTCAGTTATTCAAATATTCTTATTTTTTTTTGTTTGATTGTCATTTAACTTTATTATCGTTTCACTTTTTAATAAAAAATACTATTTTCTTCGTCCCGCAAGAAGAGCAATATTAATATTATATTAATTTGTAGTAAAAAAGACGAAAATACTTCTATTAGTATGGTGTGTTATAAAAATGATCACATTTGTATAATATATTGTAAGTTGTAAAAATATTTATTATATTAGACAGATAATACAGTTACTAAATTAAAAAATAATACTGAAACAGACAAAGATATAAAATAGTATCTTTTTATTACACGGAGGGGATATAAAAAGTTGTCCCTATGTGTCCCACAACTATATTGCTTAATACATAAATAATGGATTTGCTATTTTAAAATTTTATTTTATTTTTTGTTTGAATATAATATCTTAAAAATATATATATATTTTTATTTTTAAAAAGGAAGCAATAATTCCTTTATTATAATTCACACTTTATAAATAATATTGTATTATATATTTATTTATCTTCAAAACATTATATTAAGTTAAATATTATTCATAACATTTTAATTCGTTTATTTTTAGAAAACAATATTTTTTGTTGTGATTAAAATTATTTATATTTAATTTTTTTAATAAAATATATGTTTAGATTTTATTTTTTATTATAAATAAATAGTAGTATTAATATACTCTAAAATATATACTCAAAAATAATTTATTTATTTATTTTTTTATCACAGTATCGAAATACATCCACAAAAAAGGAACACTTTTTTCTTTTTTCTTTTTTCTTTTTTTAAGTCACGCTTTAGTTTTCACTTTCCACTTACATGTCACGTGCATCATGTATCTTTGCTTCGGGTTTTTTTTTTTTTTTCCTTAGATTTAGATACAGTTTTATGCTTGGATTCTTCTATATAGAATTTGTATTATTTTATAAAATATCATAATTCATAATTAAAAGTATTTAATAATAATAATATATATGTATATATAAAATATTGTAACTAATATATATATTTTTTTTGAAAATAATATAAAATAAATAGTATTGATTTTAATTTAAAATTATAAAACAACAATAATAAAAAATACAATAAACACATGTATCAATCCTGCCATAGGCTCATCGAAAGCCCAACACTATTTTAATACATTATGGGTGTCTTTGTTGGAAGGAATTTAAAAGAATTTTATTATTTATAAAAAGAATAATTTTTTCAAAAAATTAAATCAAACATTTTTTTTTTCTATATAATATTAAAAATTAATTTTATATTCAAAATATCATATAACACCTATTTATATCGCACCATATTTGTTCAAATTCAATTTTTTTTATTATTCAAATATCAAACTCAAAATTAAAACCTTCAAACAAGCACACCTTATAAGTATGGCATGAACGTCGTGCTGTTCTGGTTACATTAACATGGTTCTAATTTGACAATATCAACATATATTATAATCTTTCTTTTTTAATTCAAAATATCATTTTTATCATTTTTGGCTGTCTTACTCCAAAGTATCTTTTTCTTATTTTAATAAAAGTAATCATACATTAATATCAAAATATTCTTAATTTTTACATAAATTACAAATATACAATTATTATATACATAAATTAAAAGGGCAAAAATGTTAAAACCTCTTAGACACTTACACTAACCGATAAAATACTATTATTTTTAATCTACTACAAAACTCAAAAGAGTCCATTTGGAATTGAACAGAGGGAGTGTATGTTATGTTATAATACAATATATAATCTTTTCACACAACATATATAGTACTATGCAGAAATATATGTTTATTTGTACGATACTCTCTCCGTCCTAATACAATAGTCTTGTTTACTATTTTTGTCTGTTTCAAAATAATAGTCTAATTTCCATAAATAACTATATCACCATAAATTTACCTCTACTTTTTCATTTTTATTACACAATTGCCACTGCTTTTTACACTAATACATTCATAAAGCCAAAAAAGTCTTTTATCCATATTTTTTACCCACTACCCATATAATATCAATATTCCTTAAATCTCACGCCCAACTCCATTAAGACTAATATTTATGGGACAGAAAGAGTATATATTAATCCGGTTAAATAAAAAAATATACTGATTTGACCGAATCCGCACTCGTATGAATATAGTGTATAATTGATGTTCATTTAATCGGATTAAGAATATGCACCCAATGGGTATGATTTGTACTTGTACGTGAATGAAATTATGACAACAACACATTCTCAATATATTGTCCATTTCAATATTTCAACGAGACTTTGTTTATTTGTAAAATTTTATGTTTGATTTTACTATTTTAATTTTATTTTTTTTTAAAAAAAAAACACATCAAATCAAGCCTTCAATTTTTATGTATTTTATTACACTAAAATCTAATTTTACATTCAAAATATCACATCAACGCATATTTATATCACATAAAAAAACTATTTCAATTCAAAATTTTAAACAACGCAATAAACACACCCCAAGTTGTGATTGAAGTATTATGATTTTTGGGTGTGTTTAAGAGATTTTATTTTATTTTTAAATTTTATTATTTCAATTTAATTTAAATATAAATATTTTCACAAAATATCATATTAAGTACTATTATTTAAATGAAATTTTTTTCATTCAAACCTAAAAAAACACACCGGCATGCACATGAATACCAATGCATGCGAACTAATAGTATATTGCATAATTTCATCCAACATAATTTCATTGAATCCATATTTTTATTGATTTTAATACAAAAAATATATTAACACAATATATTTATTTGACAACATATGTTTTTTATTTAACACAATGTTGTGTTAAATAAAATGTTATAACAATATGTTCATTTTACAAATTTAATTTGTCTATAAATCACCCTTTCATGTTTTATACATTAATCTATTTTAATTCAAAAATAACATTAATATCCCTTTAAAATTTCAATTATAACCTTACAAATATTATATAAATAATATTAAAATATTATAATAATTATTATTTTTTGTAAAATTTGTGCCAAAAAATTTTAAAGGGTGAAAATATATTTTTTTAGGTTTTGATTGTTTAGTGTTTTGAGTTTAATTTTTTTTTTAATGTAAAATATAAGAAAAATAATGAAAAAATAATATTTGATATTGAATATTTATTTTTATGAGAAGATAAAATATATTTTTTTTGTCAGCTAAATTTATTTCATTATTAATTTTAACAAAAATTAACAAATTAATATTTAATTATTAATTTCTATTTAATACTTATTTACAATAAATATCACAAATTTTATTACACTATCTCTTTATATACTTTAATTTGTAATTACATTCAAATATATTTTTAACTAATTTTATTTTTTCAATAAAATATTTAATTTTTGTTTTAATTTCTACGCTAATTTTAACTAAGGAATGAAGTATATATTAACAATAGTGTATAAAATATTGGCAGTCAAATATATTTTTCAAAAAAATTATGCCAAATATATTTTTCATATGTTCATAAAAAAATTAAACATACTTTAAAATAAATATATTTATTTTCTTTCCTTGCTTCTTCTTCTTCTTATTAACTTTTTAATAATAATATTTTTTTTTGTCTATTTATCTTGTCTATTTTTTTATTTTCAAATTTTTAATTCAAAAATTTTAATTATAATGAATTATTTTAATTTTAATTTTTAAAATTGGTTAATGCATAAACAAGAGAAAGGGAAGGTGAAGTATCTTTTGCAGTCGACGGAAACTCGGAACAGATAAAAACGAAGCAGAGCATCAGAGGCTAAAGCAGAAATGTCAATCCTTATCCATGCTTCCTACTGCAAGACTACCAATCCCTTCTTCCACCCATTCATCTCAATCTCCCCACCTTCTAAAACCCCCAATCTCCCCACCTACAAATCCCTGCGCTTCTCCTTCCGATTGCCGAAATTCAGACCAGTCCATGTTCGATTCTGTGCAGAAAATGGAGTACCCCGAACCACCGAGCCCGAATTGCTCGACAAGCCTTCTCCAAAGCAATTGGAGAACGAGCCCGAGCCCGCCGACGAAGCCGAAGTGAAAGAAATCGATAAAGAAGAAGTACTGGATTCCTTCTACAGGTTTTTCAAGCCCTCGGGAGAAGAAAACAATGCTTCGGAAACTGAGGCTGAGAGTTCAATTAAGGAGGAGGAGAGAGAAGAAATCAGTGTGGAGTATTACGAGCCTCAGGCGGGTGATTTTGTGGTGGGCGTGGTGGTTTCGGGAAACGAGAATAAGCTGGATGTGAATGTGGGGGCGGATATGTTGGGGACGATGCTGACTAAGGATGTGCTGCCATTGTACGAGAGGGAGATGGAGTATTTGCTGTGTGATTTGGAGAAGGATGCGGAGGAGTTTTTGGCGCCGGGGAAGGTGGGGATTGTGAGGTACGAGGAGGCGGTGGGCGGCAGGGCTTTGCCGGGAAGGCCTGTTGTGGAGGTGGGGACGGTGGTGTTTGCGGAGGTGCTTGGGAGAACGCTCGGCGGCCGCCCATTGCTGTCGGCTAGACGGTTCTTCCGGCGGATTGCTTGGCACAGAGTGAGGCAGGTTTTTGCTCTTTCTTTCTTTCTTTCTCTTCTGTGGTGATTTCATTTGAATTGAATTGAATTATGGTGTTTTGGCTTGCTTGATAGTTAGTTTTTGAGGTTGATGTAGTGCTGATGGAGATTTGTTTGATTTTGGTTTGGAATTGATTCAAATTGGGACATTGAATTCGAAGTTTTGTTTAAATATTATTTGGGGTGTGTTTGTTTGCGGGTTTGGATTTGAATAGTAAAATATGTGAATCTTAACAGTTGTATGATGTGAAATAAATAGTTGTATAATGTGATATAAATAGTCGTTAGATGTGATATAAATAGTTAGTTTTTGAGGTTGATGTAGTGCTGATGGAGATTTGTTTGATTTTGGTTTGGAATTGATTCAAATTGGGACATTGAATTCGAAGTTTTGTTTAAATAGTATTTGGGGTGTGTTTGTTTGCGGGTTTGGATTTGAATAGTAAAATATGTGAATCTTAACAGTTGTATGATGTGAAATAAATAGTTGTATGATGTGAAATAAATAGTTGTATGATGTGATATAAATAGTCGTTAGATGTGATGTTTTGGACTTAAAAATTGATTTTAAGTATAATATAAAAATAAAGAATAGGCGTTAGATTTGATATCTTTAGTGGGAAACTTTTGATGAATAATGGAAGTCGGGGAAAATCTCCTATACAAACAAGTGCACACTTGTGTATTTTTATTGGAAACCATTGTTGATTTTGGTTTGAAATCACAGACAAACACACCCGAGTCTTGGAAAATCTTGGAAATTGTTAAGAGCTACGTATTTTGATGTGATATTTTGTCAGAAGAAGACAATATTTGATGTTGTGATTTCTGAAAGTTAGATGTTTTGAAAGTTTGGAGTTTCGGAAATAGTTAGAAGTTGCGGATTTGAGGTGATATTTTGTAAGAGGAGGAAAGTATTTGATGTCCTGATTTTTTTTTTATTGTTATTGATGAATAGTGCCAAAAAAGTTATAGCAGTGTGTATAAACGTGTTTTTAGGATGTTTTGTTGTAGATACAATGGCTCGAGAGTGATGTTTTGAATTAAAAATAGACGAAACCTTTGTTTGGTGTTATGTTTTGAATGAAAGATAGCCGTTGGAAAATATTTGTTTTAAATTATAGGTGGGTGTTGTATGTATGCATTGAATTGAATTGAATTGAAAATGATGGATGAATATGATGATTTGAATAAAAAAAATAAATGTTGAATGTAATATATTATGCTTTTTAGGTGAAAAACATATGTTATGGTAGATTGTCCTGTGCGAAAACAAGTTTGACAAGAGTTACGGAATGGTCCATTATTATTGTCTATTGATAAAATTTCGAACATAGTTAGTTCATCTATAATCAATACATTTACATTTGACGAGCACTGATTTTTGCCTACATGTACTCGAATGTCGGTTTCAGTAATTTTAGTCTCATAATTAGCATCTATAAGAACTTAGACTATTCTTCCTTCTCGATGTTATGTCGTCTTTTACTATTCTTGGCGAGCATCATTTTCTTATGAAGGGCAATGTTTTGAAATATTCTCGTGGTTCATGTCATGTCAGATTCAGCAACTCAATGAGCCGATTGAGGTTAGAATAACAGAATGGAATACAGGAGGTCTTCTTACAAGAATAGAGGTGAACATTCATTCTCTTTGTTTTAGTTGATACATACTGAGTGACGAAAGTCATCTAAGATCACTTTTTTTTTTGGATTTGAATTGTAGGGGCTGAGGGGGTTCATACCTAAAGCTGAATTGATGAATCGCGTTAACAATTTCACAGAATTGAAAGAGAATGTAAGGCTAATTCTCATTCGTATTTTCTCTTACATACTTTCTTACTCTTTTCTTGCTTTGGAATAATTTTGTTCGGCACACTTTTAATATTTGGCTTGGAATGCCCAAATGAGTTCCTCGATTTCTTGTTTAAGTTTTTAGGAGCTGGTTGTTTACGATTTTCTTTTGCTTTGGCTCACTTGTTAATGAAGCACATATATATATGTGTGTGTGTTTGTATATATATAATATATGTATTTCCTTTCGGTTAGCATTTAAGTTCATAAAGGATTGACTTCTTAAGTTCACATCTATTGGGTCATCACGATTTTGCCGCCACTCATAACTCAAATCTTGATATTGCAGGTGGGTCGTAGGATACACGTGCTAATTACTAGAATAAATGAAGATACAAACGACTTAATTCTCAGCGAAAAAGAAGCTTGGGTTCGTCTTCTTGGCTTCTTGTTTCCTTTTGTGTCGTTTCTTGGTTCTTAAAAGTACGTCTCGTCTCAATCTAACAAATGAAATAGGAAAAGGTGCATCTTCAAGAGGGAACACTTCTTGTCGGGACAGTTAAGAAAATCTTTCAGTATGGTGCACAGATAAGGATTGGTGATACTAACCGAAGGTGAATCCAATCCTATGCTAGTGAATTATAATTTCTCGAATTTAGTTTTGATAAATTTCTCAATAAATCTTAGCCTTTTTTGATACCTTTGTAGTGGATTGCTGCATATTTCAAACATAAGTCGAGAGCGAATTACATCTGTTGATGATGTATTGGCAGTTGATGAAGAGGTCAAAGTTTTGGTCGTGAAGTCGATGCTTCCCGGGAAGATTTCCCTTAGGTATGCTGGCTAATGATTTTTTTCTCAATTATCGAACTGGGATTATTAGTTTTACTTTCTTCTTGTTGAATGAAAAGCTTGACGGCTCTGGAGTAAAATTACGACATATGGTTTCTAAATAATTGACAATTTTACATGATGATTTTTTCAAACCGTTTACGTTTTGTGTCATTGGGCTTGGGATCTCACTTGAGATACAATAGTGAATATATATATATACTAGTTATGAACACGTAGATGAATTCATCGTTGAGTTGATTTACGAATTTCCAAAATCGTAGGACATTGGGTTGCCCGGCAAAGATCATTCGATATTTGTAACGATCTTCATGTTGAGAAGTTCTTAAATATGTCGATATTCTTGCCATTTGCTTTCTAGTTTTGCACGCTTGAATGATGTGTCATTCTCGATTGAATTCGTGCTTAAAATAATTGAATTGTCGTGCGGTTTACATATTCAATTACTTCAATATAATTTGTAAATCCATTTTAAACGACATGTAACTATTTTGTTGGTCGATTAATGTTTCTGTGATCAAATGGCATAATTTCTTCCTAGTTATTGATAGTATATAGTTGTTTCTGATTCTTGTTGTTGATTCTTGTTGCACAGCATTGCTGAACTTGAAAGCGAACCCGGCCTGTTTTTATCGGACAAGAAGGCGAGCAATAATACAATCGTGAATTCCATTTTTTGTTTAGTCTTAGTAAGAACTTTACTTTCCTGGACATAAAATTGTTGAGTCGAACATTGTCATGGTTCTTGTGCAGAGAGTATATTCAGAAGCTGAAGAGATGGCAAAATTATATAGGAAGAAGATTTCACCGGTTTCGAAAGTAGAAAGCAGCAATGCCCTTCCGATGGACGGATTGCCTTTCGGAGATGAAGAACGACTATATTCCAACTGGAAATGGTTCAGATTTGAGAAGGACGACGATATATAATGTTCGAAAAGCTCGGGCTTGATGATAGACTAGAGCATGCTAGTAAAGAGAAAGCTTGACATAAAATGATGATAGATAGCAGAAGGAAAAAAAAAGCTACTAAATTAACATATTGATGCATAAGGTTTTAAATTTTTTTTTTTTTTAGCAAAAATTGAAATATATATATCAATGCAATTTTGATATTAAATTTGAATTTGAATGATTTATTCTGATGTGGGCAAAAGTTATTTCGATCATTTTAGTTATTGTTGTTATTTTCAGTATTTTTTTTTTTATATCGATCGTTTTGGTTCTTGATATGCTTGTTTGTTTTAAATTCGAGTTATTTGTCAATTCTATTATGCTGCAATTGAAATGTATCCGTAAATAAACAAAAGGATCTAAATAAAATATTCCCAAAAACATGACTCTAGGTTCGTTTAGGTTCATTTCAAAAATTGAATTCAGTGACTTGAGCTACATATATTCCTATTGTTTAGGGTTTCATAAAAAAAAAAAAAATAAAATGCATTCTTGTTTTTTTGAGTAAAAGATCATATAGCTTTTTGTATTATTTATTTTCTTAAGTTATAAAAAAACAAAATATAACCCAAAAAAATAATAATAAAAAAACATACCCTCATACTAAATAGTATGCCAAAAAATAATATGAACACAATTGAATGACCGATTAAGTATTTTCAGATCTTAATGCAGTTGAGGTGTTGAATTTTAAAATTCGGTCACATTGTGCCCTAAGAGATACAGGTACAGGTAACACAACATGTATATTAATATAATATAAATACAATACATAAACTAATAATATATCATCTCACGCCCACATGCAACAATTAATTTTGACATATAATATAATTCGTATACAATACACATTGTAATTATAAACATACAACATATGTATTTATTATATACATCATGTACTACGTGTAATACAAACGTTTTGTATATCTTATGCCATTCCCATTTCACATATATATACCAGTATTTGAAATATATACTTGCCAACAAAAACATGTAAGAAAACATTATACAAAATCACATACATATTTGCCAACAAGCCCCCTTCACAAAATAATTTCAATAATAACATGTAATAATATATATATATATATATATTGAGAGAGAGAGAGAGCGATCAAGAATTAGACACCTACGAGTAGCGACTGCGGATTCACTTATTCAAAAAAAAAAAAAAAATTAAAAAATTAAGAACTAGTTACCTACAAATCCACTATCATCTGGTTGATTAATATCTATTTTCTTATATGCTGTCAAGGATGTAAAACTTTAGGCCCTACCAAGATATCTTCACAATGCCATCAATATGCATCTAAAATCCATCACACTTAATACATTATATGATGTTTTTCATTAGCTAGTTGAAAGTAAAGTTGGATGGAATTTCAGAACAAGTGTATCATGTCGAATTCATCCCAAACGGCTACAGAGCAAGAAGAAGATTCGGAAAAAGAAGTTTATCCACAGAAAAGGATCTACAACAAGATCTTGACTAAATCCCCTACTTATTAAAGAACAAGTACCAGAAGCTTCAAATCGTCTACCATGCCTTCGTAGAACAAACCCGAGACCTGCGGAAAGTGGACCAATCTGTAAAATACAAAAGTTGAATTGAAACTATAATTAGTCTGCTAAGTGGATTTTTTTTTTTTTTTCTTTTTACCTATACAACATTGAGAGATGCATTCCATATAAATTTGTTGAAAAGCTTCACACCAACTTTCATGACACATTTTTGCAATGTAACAAAAATAAAGACTTTAAAAATGATTATGAAGCCAACCATCTTTTTAACATAGAATATGGAATGTATTAAATTGGAGAAAATTGCAAAAAAATATCCCATGTATCAATTATCATTTATGTCATTTATTTGTTTCGCCGTCAAAATATATATTTCATGTTTACAAAAGTTGTTATTTTTGTCATGCAAGGACAAATGACATAAATGGCTATTGTTGCAAACGGATATGATATATTTTGCCAGCTAGATAAATAACGACAAAAGTGATAATTGAGTATATATGAAACATATTTTTTTGCTAACTTTTTTCTATTAAAATGGGTAGATCAGCTGTCCATTCTAATGGAAATACATTGATTATCATATTCCCACAGCCATAAATTTACATCTAAGGGTCTTCTGCTAGACAACCTCTGTGATCATGAAACTTGATAATACGATAAACCTAATCATAGATCCTTAAATATTAACAATACCAATCAAGAATGGCAAACTGTTGAAATGATCATAACAGGGCTATTTACATACCTCGATTGCACGGCACAGCAGGCGAGATTCAGAAAACCCTAATCATCCTCAACCTTTATTGGCATAATTTGGCGCAATGAAACCCTAATTTATGAAACTCATTCGATTTTGTTACTCCATCCGCCATCTTCGAATCCTTCATCGGCAGATTGTTTCCCCTTCTTACCGTGCATTTTACGAGGTTTCTGCTCCGGCATTTGATCCACCAACTCTTTGAGAGTTTCGACGAGCTCACTCAATTCGCGCTTAGTTTTCTCATCGGGCTCCGGAGGAGGCTGTCTGTCGATGAAAGGATCCTCAAAGATCTTTATCTCTTGCTCGAAATCTTCGAACCGAATCTCCTTTTCTTCCCCATCGAAAGCAGCATCGACCTGTGCTTCAAGCTTCTCAATCTCCTCCTCGCTCATTCCCGCGTATTTGTTAAGGTATTCCCCGAGCTTCAGCTTGAACTTTTCCTTATCACTCAGATCCATATTGTCGATTTCTTCATCAATTTTCCTGTGATCCTCCGCGCTTATTTCCTCATTCTCCTTCTCAAGTTCATTGTCGGCTTCGGCGCTGTATTTTCTAGCATTCGGCGTAATCCTGAACTGAATCGGTAGAATCGCAGGTGCTGGACTGCAAAAAGGATGGAGCTTTGTGGAGCTGCATTGCGCGAGGGGTTTGGCATTCAGAGATCTTCCATGAGCGTAGGTGGAGAGGAGGCTGCGAAGACCAAGATAGGAACGGCGGAGCATTTGGCTCATCGCGGCGTGAAGTGCACCAGGGTTTCGATTTGTTGCTGAAGACTACTTTAATGGATCTAAAATTTTGAAATTGGGCCTGTCCAGGCCCAATATAAACTACCAAATTAGGTTTGATTATGATAATTACGCTCTGTCCCAATTTCGTTTCTTCGCGCGCCAAAGTTAATCCTCAGAAGCTCTCAGAAATCAACCATGCCGGACTTCATCGCTCTTCAGTGCTTCATGTGCTCCACTATGCAGGCAATACTCTCTCTCTCTCTCTCTCTCTCTCTCTCTCTCTCTCTATATATATATATATATATGAATATGCGTTTTGCGGTGTGGCTGCGTCTGTGCGGAAGAAATGTAACTGTAGAGTTGTACGGTCTGCACGAACATCAGGTGAAGCAGCAGAAGAAGAGCAGCAACAAGTGGAGCTGCGTGGTGTGCAACGAGAAGCAATCGGTTCGCAAGGTATTTGCCAAGAGTACCGCAGCTAAGGATATCCGATTGTTCGTCCAGAATTTCAACATGTCTCGTCACTTATCAGACCAGAAGCAGCAATTCGCCTTTGAGGAGGAACTCCACGCCTCCAATTCTCCACGCAACGAACCAGAAGCAACAAAGAAGAAAAGAACTGATTGGACAGAGTACATTGACGATGGCAATGAAGAACTCAGCGGAAAAAATCTCCGAGATGAAAACCTCACACAAGGTGTTCGATGAAATTCGTCTAAGGCCAATTAGTTCGTTTTTCTTCATCATTTTTAGCCAATTTTTTTATATTGATTTTGGATGAATTTTCTCTTCAGGGGACGAATTCGATCCTAAGATTGTGCTGGAGATGCCCAAGTCTCTGTTCAAAAAGCCAAAAGTGAAAAACTATACATCCAACAAACAAGGAAGCACTGAGAAGCTTTTGAAGCCATTGTTTCCAAGTAGAAGAAGTAATCTCAACCAGAGGCACACAAAGGATCATGATAAAGGTAAATACACTGAAGTTTGCACATAGTAAACTATGAGATTGATATTGCAATACATAGATTCATAGCATATTGTGTATAATATAGGACCAAAATTGAAAATCGCAGTATAATAAAACTACGATGTGATCAATGGTTGTTATGAACTAATCCTGCTGTGATGCCCGTCAAATGCAGCTATTTCACAGTCGATGAATGAATTCAAGCAAACTACCAATTCTGTGCAACAGACGACAAAGGAAACTGATAAAGCAGTTCATATTGCAGAAGAGGAAAAGAGTTATGCTTCAAGATTGGCTAAGGGGCAAGTTTCTAAATGGAGTAGCTTTATAGAAGAAGAAGAAGAGGAAGACAATAGCTACTACAACTTGCAAAGAGGCAACTCGTCGGATCATGGAGATCAGGATAAAGACAATGTGGTCGTATCACTAATCAACGATCAAAGAGTCGAGGATGATATTCACCCCGACTTTCTATGATCATCAGTACCAGTTTCTTGTGAGTTCTTTCAGTAGTTTAGATAATAACCATGTGTGAGTTGCAAAGTTATAGTTAGCATTATTCCAATAAAAAGACTTTGATGGTATTTGATGCAATATTTTTTTCGAAAATTATTGGCAATGAATAATACCAAATCTTTCAAAGAATGTTTGTAAACATAGAGCCGTACTGTCATGTCTAATTTATTGCATAATTTAGTTTAAATTCTAAGTAAGTATCTTTAACACGAAAACCTGTTTACAGCAAAGACTGATTCCCCGTGTTTGGTACTGTTGCTGCCAATCGAAGCACTTCCATAGCATCCGCAACTTTCTTCTTCAAAGCATCAGGAGATTCAATGAGGTGAAGCACTTCAGTTTGGTCCATCTCCAACAACATGCCAGTTACTTTCCTCGCATGATTGGGCTTGAGGCGTTCGACGAGCGGGTAGAGGTGTTCGCCGAGCATCTGCAGATAATATGCAATGTCTTTAGCCAAGTAGTCGAGCAATAATTGATGCTAACTTAACAGTGGAACTAACCATGCACTGGTTCTCAGGAGAAGCCGAGGCCAAAGCCGAAGCAAGTGTAGATCTCGATATAGGCACCGGGATCGGAATTTCCATGGCAGCCGATGCATTGAGACGCATAGGCACGACTGATCCCATTAGAGTCTGGGCAGGTAATGAATGATTAACTCCATTGCATTGATTTGTTGTATGTCGATTGGAACCTTGATTCGAGTTGTGCTGTATCACACAATTTAGAAAGTACGTAGATTTTTTAAGTTTTGGATTTGAATAAATTGAAGAAACCATTTAGGCAAAGAGAGACCAGATGTTGCTGTTGTTGAGAATTGCCGCATCTTCTTGGGCCGGAGCGTTGTTGTCCTACGGGTTGATTTTGTCGTTGAAGATGGAATGGTACAAAATTTGACGACATAGTAGGCGGCAATCCGGCTAATAGTTGCTGTTGATGGAATCCAAATGCAGGATTAACCTGTCCTATGTAAAGTGGTTGATGTCTAAACTGAAGCGAACCCGTTTGGTGCGCAGGAATTCCCGGCAATGGTGATATTGTCCCGGAGGTTCGCAATCGAGCAAAATGTGCCTGAAACAAAAAAATTATTGATACAAAGCGCAGAGACCTAATGTAATAGTTGGCCACGATGTCTAAACTTCTTTTAGTAAATATTTCTAGACGTTCGAAGATTTTTATATAAAAATCCAACAAACATCATGCATCATTAGGGGTGGAAATAGGCCAGGCGGCCTGTCAGGGGCCTATGACCTGGCCTACATCAAGCCTGGCCTGGCCTGTTCTATTTATTAGAAAGGCCAGGTTCAGATTTTTGTTAAAGCCTGTTTATATATACAGAATAGGCTTAGGCTTATGAAAAAGCCTATTTACTAAACAGGCCGGCCTGTTTAATAATAATATTATTATTATATAAAATTATTTTTTATTATTATAAAATAAGAATAGTTTTATATATAATAATAGTTTTTTTTTAATGTCATTATGCAGTAATTTCTATCAGCTTTTGTCTGGAGTTTGCAAGACTTATTCCCAATAATTATATATATATTTGAATGAATTGTAATATACGTTTTTTTGCAAATTATTAGTATAATATATTGTATTTTTATATGGCAATAAAAATGATTATTTTTGTCATTAAAAAACAGAATTTTTTATTTTTTTATATATAATATAAATAATTGTATCTATTTTATTTTTTATTTATAGTACGAAATTTATAAAAAAAAAATAATAATAATAATAATAATAATAAATTATTATGTAGCCTTTTAAACAGGCTCGTAGGCCAGGCCAGGCTTTTAAAAAGGCCAGGCTCAGGCTTTAAAAATATTTTTTTTCAGGCTGGTAGACCAGGCTCAGGCCATATCTTTTTAAGACAGGCCAAGCCTATTTAACCAAAGCCTGGCCTGGCCTGGCCTATTTCATCATCCTTTTTAAAAAACTAATATTATGAACTAAATCCATCTATAATATTTGTAGCCATTTTCAATATCAACTCAAATACAAAATTATAGTCAACAAAAATAAATCGAATACTCACTAAAACAGACTGAAAATTAAGACAAAGGCTAAAACATAAACTCTAATTAATAAACCAAAACAACAATTGTGACACAAACAACTCCTTGTTCGACTGCGTTTCAGACAGACAGACGTAGTCCCAATTACAGTAAATTATTGTGACATTTAACAACTATTTTCTTTTTAAGAGTTTCAAATTGCAAAATAAAACAAAACACAAAAATCACAAATAGATGTCTATAGTATCAATTTGATTGATATACAAGAAAATAAACTCAAACCACATGTTAGAATAAAAGGAATCTTCACTAGCTATTTTTTTCATATCTTATTTGTTCTCAAAATAATGAATGATTGTTTTTTAATATCGAAAGAAAAATTCAATACATCACCTGAAGCCAAGCCTTTCTTTCTTCTTTGCGCTGAGCTACAGCTACGTATAAAGGTTTTCCTGCTATCATCCTCCCATTCATTAAATTCAGCTGTGATGCAAACAATTATAATCATATTCAAGATTAATTCAATCAACACAAAGACATAATTAACCAAATTTATTTACGGCTTTTGTAGCTTCTTCGGAATTAGAGAATGCCACAAAACCAGCACCTTTGCTTACTCCATTAGCATCACACATAATCTGTAAAACAAATCAAAGTAAGTTTGATTAGCAACACATGAATATATATATATATATAATGTAAAATCAAACATCTTTCACAAATACCTTGCATGATGTAATGGTTCCAAACTCTGAAAAAAGCACCTTCAACTTTTCGTCGGTTACACTCTCATCAAGATTTTTTAAATACAAATTTGCACCTTTCAATTTCTCAAATCTACTAATCCTCTCCTGTTCGAATTTAGCTTTCAACTTTGCTCTCCTCTCAGCTTTTTTCTCGGCCCTTCCAACATATAATGTCTTGTCGTCTAAGGAAGTCCCATTGAAGTACTCAACTGCAGCTGCTGCATCGTTATTGTTTTCATAATTCACAAATCCGAACGATCTGGATTTTCCATTGGCATCTTTCATAACAATTGCACTAGTGATTGGGCCAAACCTCTCAAACATTTTCTTAAGTTCCTCATCAGTTGTCTTTTCAGAAAAATTCTTTACATAAACATTAGTAAATTTGGGTAATCCTTTCTCCTTATTCCTTTCCTGGCGACGAATAAACTTTCCAACATACACTTGCTTATCATTTATCAGCATGCCATTCAATCTTTTAATTGCATTTTCTGCAGATTCCTCTTTATCAAATTGAACAAATCCATATCCTTTGGATCTTCCATCGGAGTCAAGTTCTACTTTGCAAGAAAGTATATTTCCAAATGTAGAGAAAGTTTCATGAAGTGCCTTAGTATCTATCGACGAATCCAAGTTTTTGATATACAAATTTGCAAATCCATTTTTTCTTAGAGTAGGATCTCTTTGAGAAAACATGATTCTAATAGGCTTTCCATTCACAACCTTGAAATTTAAAGCGTCTCTCGCAAGACTTGCTGCAGCAGATGAATGCAGAAAATTATGAATGTCTCCTTAATCAAACTTTTAAATTAAACAAAGAGAGATGGAAGTGACTTTTTAATCGGACAACTAAATTATAATTTAATGAAAGTGACTTTTTAATCGGACAACTAAATTATAATATTTTCATATAAAATGGTAATTAATCAATCCCCATTAAAGGAAGAAAATCTATCCATCTCGAAAACAACTCATGAGTATAAATTCTAATGATAACAATATCGATTTAAATAAATAGAAATACAAATTTAACAAAAACTTGCATGCAATCACATAGAAGGCAGATCCAAAAATTAAACATGATTAATCGAAAATGGCAAAACATAATAATAATAATAATAACCGAAATTGGGTCGAAGAAATTAAAATTACCATCTATTTGAGTGTTAAAGTTAACATAACCATAGCCAAGCGAGGAGTTGTCAATTTGATCTCTACAAACCCTAATCGACACCACAGGAGCCACTCGATTAAACAGATCATACAATTTTCTCTCGTCTATTGATGCCTCTAAATCACCGACGTAAAGAGACGAGTTCGGAAAAGCTCCTCCTCCTATCAATGGCGGCGCCAAAACCGGAACGGCCGCCACCGGCACCAAATTGGTCTCGGACACCATAGCCGTCTGAGAAACTGCCATTGTTGCCGTTCCAACTCTCAGGAAATCGGATTTGAATCTGTGCGTAATTTTCAGAAGAGAAATGAAAGAAGAATGAATGAGAAAGAATGAATTATGGAATATATCGTAGAGAATTATGTATCCGCTTCTAAAGTGAAAATACAGTTTTTATTTTTATTTTTTATATATATAATATTTATTTTTTATTAAAATAATATTTTATTAAAAAATAAAATAAAAAAATAAATATAGTATTTATTTTTCAGAAACTGCCATTGCTGCCATCCCAATTCTTAGGAAAACTGTGGAGCAACAATCAACCCCGAAATCGTAGAAAAGAACAAAATGCAGATTTGAATCTGTCTTCATTTTCAGAAGCGAAAGAAATAATGAATTATGGAATATATAGTAGAAAATTATGTGAGAATTATATGTCCGCTTCTAAAGTAAAAATACAGTTTTTTTACATATATAATATTTATTTGTTTTTAAAATAATATTTTATTAAAAAATAAAATAAATAAATATAGTATTTTATTCTCATATAGTTTTAAAATTATTATTAAGAGAATATAATATTTAATATAATTAATAATAATAATAATAATAATAATAAAATAAATAAATACAAATCAACGAAAAGGTGTGTTTATTTTGTATTTATAGATAAACATGGTTTTTTTTTTTATATTAAGTAAAAAAAAGAAAAAAAAAAAAAGTGAAGGAAAGCTAGGATGTTTAATAGTGAGATGTTGGTTTTGATCTTATTATTTTAATTTTTTTATCTATTAAAATATTAAAAAATTAAAAAAACTAAATTATATACTACATGTTTATTTATCGGTTGGCTTATTTTTCAATTGAAATTAAATTATATATAGAATGAAAGCCAAAGTTAATGTAGATTTTATAACTCAAATTTTTGAATGAGAAGATTTTGGATATAAGTTTAATTAATAAATTTTAATTCCATATATAATGATGAAATTTTCTAAACGTAACTACCTTCTGTCATTTTTAGAAAGTTACTACTATTTTTTACCATATATATATATATATATATATACAGGGAGTTTGTTCTTTTTAAATATCAAATTTAAATTAATATTATTTTTGTATATATATAAAAAAATGTATTTCAAATAAATTTCGGTAACCAAACAAACATTATTGTTTTTATTATTTTGATTATTCAATATATTAATTAATTCATTTTTACTATATTTATTTATTTATTTTAAATTAGACATATTTAGAAAACATTAAAGAAATTATACAAAATATATTACTCCCTTCGTCCCTTGTAACTTGGGTGTATTACTGTAGATACTAAAATTTAAATTTAAGTATAATTAGTAAGTAATTAAGAAATGTATTAATAAAAATAATCCGTAAAAATAATTATAAATTAAGATTAATATAATTAAATATTTTAATTAAAATAAAAAAAAATTATACTAAAATTTTATATTTAAAATGCTATTAAAATATATAATTATATGGAAAAGACAAAAATAGGGACACAGGGACGGAGGGAGTATAATTTTTCTACATTTGGGGTTTTAGATTTTTTTGTTAGGATTTAAATAGTAAAAAAATGAATTGAAATAGCAGAATGTGATATAAATAAATATTGATTTGATATTTTGAATATAAATTTAATTTTTAATGTAATATAAAAATAAAAAAATAAGTGTTTAATTTAATATTTTTGAAAAAATTTCTTTTTATAAATAGTAAAAATCCTAACAAATCATTAGAGAAACATTATTATTATTATTTTTACTATATTTGAATTGCTTGAGAACATATAATATATGATGCTTCGGATTATATATATATATAGATACTCCCTCTGTTCACTGCCTATCTATTCGTTTACTTTTTGCACGTTTGATATGTGGTACAATTAATATACATAGAGACTATTATACCCCTTAACATTTATGGTATTAAGTGGTGTTGTTTCATGGCATTTGTGTAATATTATATAAAGGGTGGGGTAATTTTATATTTTAGTGGAAGGTACATTTATTTTAAAAAAAAAATAGATATATTTGCAATGAACAGACTAAAATGACAAAACTAGATGCCGGTGGACGGAGGGAGCATTATTTTACGTCAATTTTAAATAAAAGTATAAAGTTCAAAATTAGATTTATGTTTTCCCACCACATATTGAAATTACTTTAATTTTGATATTAATCGATTTAAATGCAATTGAAGTAAGTGATAGAAAAGTAATTGTTTCAATACATTGGCTGTAAATAATACTCTTTCCACCCATCAATTCAATTTATTTATTTATATATATATATATATATATTTTGTGTGTCCATTAAAAATATACGTTTTCTATTTATAACAAATTTGTACTTTTTAATATTATACTTATTTATAAAAATATCGTAATTATCAATAACTCTCAACTTTTACTAAATTATTCATATACTTCATATGTCCCATGAAATATGAGACTATTACTGTAAATACGAGAATTTAGATAAAGTATAATTAATAAGTAATAAAAAAATATATTAGTAAAAATAATTATAGATTAAGATTAAGATAAATAAATAATTTAATTAAAATTTAAAAAATTTAGAATGCTATTAAAATGCATAATTATATTTCAAAAAATAGAAAGGACAAATTATGTAGGATAAAGGGAGTATAAATATTTTTGCACTTCTGTGTTTCCTTGTATGATTGCCACCAATAGTTATATATGCACATTTTCATTGTATATACTCCGTTCGTCCCATAAGTAAATATCTATTTATTTTTTACATGTAATTTTAGAAATATTAATATTTAATTTATAAAAATTAATTAGTTGTGAGTTAGGTTTTGAATATTTAATTTATAAAATTTTGAATTATAATATTTATATGATATGTTATAACTATATATTAATATGATATTTTAAAATATAAGTTTAATTTTTTATGTTATATAAAAAAATAAAATTTCGATTTGATGCATTCAATTTTATTTTTTTAATAATTAATAAAAATTAAATTCAAAACGTACAAAAAGAAAACACAATGAAAGGCTGCAACTATCAGCACTTCATTGTTTGTGTTGTGTCATTTTTATTTATATTTTGTACTATGTATATGACTTTTTAAATTAAAACTCAATTATATTGTGCACTATGTATGACTTTTAAAATTAAAAGTTTCTTTTTCTTTTTTAAGTATCAAACTAAATATTTATTTCTTTTATTTTTTTCTATTATATTAAAAATCAATTTTATATTTTAAAAATTACATTAATATTTATTTAATCAACGTGAATACAACTATATGTTTTTTTGTATATATGAATGTATTTTTATTTACAAAGTTAATAAATTTGGGTGTGTTATTCCACTATTTTTTTTTTCCGACACAACTCCGAATATATATTCAAACCAAAAGACTAAATAAACAAACCCATAATTTCGATAATTCATCGATCCTAACAGTTCACAATTAATCCATACTTAACAGACAAATTAATTCCACCATTCATAACAAGAAATTAATAATTTGATCCATTTCAAAAATTAAACAAATCCAATAATTTAACCAATCTACAATATATATCCAAAAATTGAGGCAAATAAAAAATTAATTTCACGCGTTCGTTATCAAAAAAAATAATTAAAATAATAATAATAATAATAATAATTCCAAGTTGATTTGATAGAAAATCCCTCAAATAATAATATCCATTGGCTCGTCATATCTCGATCGGAGTCTTGATAGGATTGAGTTGTTTTGCTTCTGAAGATGATATGCCTGGAGCCAAGCCTTCCTTTCTTCTTTGCGCTGAGCCACGGCGACGTATAAAAGTTTTCCCGCTATTATCGTCGCATGCATTGAATTCCGCTGCAAAGCAAACAATTATAATCATCCTCTAGATTTTGTTCATAGAAAAAAAGAAATAATTAGTCAAATCTATCTTACAGCATTTATAGCTTCTTCGGAATTAGAGAAGGCCACAAAACCAAAACGTTTGCTTACTCCATTAGAGTCGCACATAATCTGTAGAAAATAAAATTAAATTTGAGTGGCAACACATGAAAATATATACGTATATATAATATAAATTCAAACATCTTTTACAAATACCTTGTACGATGTAATGGTTCCGAATCTTGAGAAAAGCATCTTCAAATCATCACTAGTTATGCGCTCACTAATGTTTTTGAAGTACAAATTTGCACCTTTCATCTCCTCAAATCTAATATTCCTTTCATGCTCGAATTTAGCCTTCAACTTTGCTATCCTTTTTGCCTTCTTCTCAGCTCTTCCAACGTATAAAACCTTGTCATCTAAAGAGGTCCCATTTAAATTCTCCACTGCAGCAACTGCGTCGCTACTGTTTTCATAATTGACAAAGCCAAACAATCTGGAATTTCCATTGGCGTCTTTCATAACAACTGCACTAGTGATTGGACCAAACCTCCCAAATATTTTCTTAAGATCCTCGTCTGTTACCCTTTTAGAAAAATTCTTTACATAAACATTAGTAAATTTGGGTAATCCTTTCCTCCTAATCCTCTCTTGACGAGGAATAAACTTCGCAACATACATTTTCTTATCATTTATAATTAGACCATTCAATCTTTTAATTGCATTCTCGGCAGATTCCTCTTTATCAAACTGAACAAACCCAAATCCTTTGGATCTTCCATTGGCGTCAAGTTCTACCTTGCAAGAAAGTATTCTTCCAAATATAGAGAAAGTTTCGTGAAGTTCCTTAGCGTCTATCGACAAAGCCAAATTTTTGATATACAGATTAGCAAATCCACTTTTTCTCATAGTAGGATCTCTTTGAGAAAACATGATTCTGATAGGCCTTCCATTGACAATAGTGAAATTCAAAGTATCTTTCGCACGATAAGCTGTAGCAAATTAATACAAAAAATTATAAACATCCTAGTAATCGAAATTTTCAAATAAAACAAAGAGAGATGAAGTAAATTACTAACCAAGACTGATAAATAAGAAAATTTAATTAGTCCCCATCAAAATAAATACTAATGATAAAAGCATTGATTTAACCAAATTTAACATAATAATATTAAATTCCAATAAAATTTTTCTCTAAAATCAAAATTTATTGAAAAAAAAAATCACATTATTTCACTTGCATGAAACCAGAAAAGAAAAACATAACAATAATAACTGAAATTAAGTTTGAAGAAATTAAAATTACCGTCTGATAGACTGAGAAAGTTAACGTAACCATAGCCAAGCGAAAAGCCATAAATTCGATCTCTACAAACCCTAATAGACGCAACAGGAACCACTCGATTAAATAGATCAAATAATTTCTTCTCGTTTATGGATGCCTCCAAATCACCAACGTAAAGAGATTTCGAAAACCGCTCAAATACAGGAACCACCGCCGGCGCCGGCGCCGGATTCGTCGTCTCCGACAACACCGCCGCCTGAGGAACTTCCATCGCTGCTATTGCAATTAATTAATTTGTAGGTAAACAGCAAACAACGAAGAAAATCGACAAAAGCAAGAACGCAGATGTTAAAATTTCTCGAAGTCGTCGGAAGCAGAAAGAAAGAGGGATAGAAGACGAACCGATTTAGCGGTATAAATAGGGCAGGGAGAAATTTAGGCGGGATACGATTTTCAAGTATCTGCTTTTCTAAGTGTTGTACCTTGTGCTCCACAGTTGATACTTTAGATCTAATCTAATGTATCTAATATAATATAATATCTAATCTAATTTAATAATCTAATAATATCTGAGGACGGATAATCTAAGCTAATTTAGTAATCCAATAATATATATATATATATATTTTAAAACTGTTTGAGGACGGATAATGTGTAATTTTCTTTAGTATTATTATTATTTTTTAAATAATTTTTTGTGGGCTCCACTATTTTATTATTATTATTATTATTATTATTATTATCTAATATATTTATATTATATTGATAATATTTGTTTTATTATATTTTTGGATATGTTTGTATTTATTTTAAATTTGTTAAAATTAATAATAAGATAAATTTAATGAACAAGTTTTACTACGGAGTATATATTTATCAAAATATATTATATAAAATAAAAAAGAAAATACATTCAACAACCTGGGAAGGCATAGTTTTGTCTGGTAATTGTGTTTGGTTGGTTTTTCCATATGGACTTTGGCACTGTGTTTTCATTTTTTTTAGAAAAAAAATATTATATGACTCATTTAAAATTCATCAATTTTTCTTTTATTTCTATTTCAATCATAAATAAACAAATATATTTATAAACGTTCAAAATTCTAAATTTATTTATAAATTAATTTATGTTAATCATAAATATATATTTATATATTTTTATTAATTCATTTTATATAAAATTTTATTTCTACAAAATATTATATATTTTTTATTAAAATAATTAAACACATATTTTAAAATTTTTAACTCTTATATATATTAAATTATAAATAAAATATTAATTAACAAATTATTTCCAATTCAAATTCTAACTCAATAATCCGATTACTAAACAAACGTTACGATATTTGGGTTGTAGAATTTTGTGTCGCAGAGGATCATTTTATACACTTTACGTTTTTATTTATTTTTAAATTTAAATTTTAAAATTCTTCACTAAAATAATTTGATATAAAATATAAAATTCAAGTTAGAATTAATGTGTTATCTTATAACACGAATCTCATAGTGATTTTTGATATGATTCCAATAAGTTTAATTAATGTAGTAAGTTTAATTAATGTAGTAAATTTAAGGGTAAATTATATAAAATTATAAAATAAAGGATTAATAAACTATTTATTTATTTTATTCAAAATAATTATTTAAGATATTTTATTTCTTTTATTTTTATAAAATTTGAATAATTTTGGTCTTTTTTTAGAATCATCCGCTTTTGGATAAGGATGATATTTCGTGCAAACTTTATATTAACACAAGGAGTTTCACGCAATAAATATAACATATGATGTTTTATGCATTTTTACAAAAATAAAAGAGAGTATTATATAATTTACCCTAAATTTAAGCATACAATTATATAAAGAAAATATTTAATTCCATATATAATAATGATCAACTTTCTAATCACACTACCATTTATCATTTTTGGAAAGTAAAAATAAATATTTGTTGAAAGTAATTGTTTCTTACTATATATATATAAATATAATTATTTGGCAATAATAATACTAATAGTGATATTTTTGTTTGTGATTTTGGTTATTCTGTCATATGATTTAATTTATTATTATATATATAAATGTTTATTTAGTACTTTATTCTTATGTGATTCTTAAAAATATTAAAACTAGAAAATATAATATATAGACATGATAGAATGAATTTGTTCATTCAATATATTTTTAGGTTTCTATAAATATTACAAAAATATAATATATATACATATATCATATTAATTTATAAAAGTCAATAATTCAATATATAATACTTCCTCCGTCTAATACTAAATTTCTCATTTACTTTTTTCATGTTGATTTTTGAATGTTAATTATTATATTAAAATGTTGTACAACAAAAGGAAAAACAAAAAAAAAAAAAACTTATATTAGTGTCTTATAATACTAAATATAATGATATTTGTAAAAAAAAAAATTACACAGATATAAGAATATTTTTAATATTAAAAAAAATATAGTCAAATATAAATGAGAAGTTTAGTTTTTGACGGATACGACTTTCTAAATTTGACATTAAAAAAATATATAAATTAACCGACTCAAAAGAAAACAAGCAAACAAAAAACATGAAGTACTTTAACTGTCATCTATCTTATAATAAAAATATCTAAAATCTTAATTAATAAACAAAAATATTCTAAATTTGAAATAATTTTAATTATATCAATAATATATATATATATGCATAGAAGTTTCGTACAATAAAATTAATTTAGTTTAATTATATAAATAAAAAATATTATATAAACTAATTTTATTTAGTAATTTCATGTACATATAAAAGTAAAGCAAAATGTTCTAGAATAATAATTTTTTAATTTGTTTGATTCTAGAGAAAATAAAGAATGGAGAAGTAAGTGACATATTGGTTTTACTTTTAAATATATATATATATATATATTTTCTGCATGCTGAAATTGCTAATTTGGCATTGTTGGAATTTTTATTGTGTTACTTCTATAATTCTTCAAAAAAATATATTTTTTCTAAAAGAAATACTCCCTTTGTCCCATGTAATATGAGTGTATTACTGTATACACGAGAATTTAAGTAAAGTATAATTAGTAAGTAATTAAAAAATATATTAGTAAAAATAATTATTATTTAGTAAAAATAATTATAGATTAAGATTAAGATAAGTAAATAGTTTAATTAAAATTAAAAAAATTATAAAATTTAAAATTTAAAATACGATTAAAGTGCATAATTATATTTCCAAAAATAGAAAGGACAAGTTATGTGGGACGGACGAAAATAGAAAATAGGGACAAATTATATGGGACGGAGGGAGTAATATATTACATACGCTTATTATTTTAATAATATTTTTATTAAGAAAAATATATTTTGATTTAAAATGATATAAAAAACAACTCATAATTTAAACTAAAAGTTAAATTCAAATTCAAATTTCAAAATAAATCTAAACAAATATTTAAACAACTCAAATAATATACTAACTGTATTTGAGAACTAAATTTTATATGTTGCTCGTATTAATTATTATATCAAAATGTAGTACAAATTAAGAAAAAATGTAAAAATACTTTAATTAGTATTTTTTAATATTAATAGAAGAATATTTGTAAAAAAAAATAATATACAAATATAAAGATATTTTTAATGCTAAGTACAATGACGTAAAACGTAAATATGACCGGACGGAAGAAGTATAAATATGTACTCATATTTTAACACAATATATATTATATACTTTGACTAGTCCTAATAAATCAACTTTTCAAAAAAAAATATTATTTTTTTTTATATTATCGACATAAATTTTCAAACGTAATATAAAAAAATAAATTCATTAAAAAAAATACAAAATGAACTAGTTTTATTTATGTTTATTTAGCAGTTGCCAATTTTTAATTGAAATTTAAATTATATATAGAATTAAAGCGGAATCAATTTTTATAAATCCGATCTCAAAGTGAGTAGATATTTGATGTGATTCTAATAAGTTTATTTAATATATACTAAATTTAATTATATAATTAAATAAGGAATATATTTAATTCCATATATAATGATCAAACTTTCTAACCTAACTACCCCAATTATTTTTGGAAAATATTTTGTATATATATATATATATATTAGTCCCGTAACTGGATCCTCTTATCATTTTAGTCATGTAAGTGGAGTTTGTCGCAAACTAGTCCCATAAGTGAAAATTTTTCGCTGATTTAGTCCTCCGGCGCCGGAGACGCCCGCGTGGCTCGCCGGAGGTGACGTGTCCGCCAGGTCAGCGACACCTGGCGGACACGTGGATTTTTTAATTTAATTTTTTATTTTTTAAATTTTTTTTAAAACTTATTTTTCATTTATTTTTAATTTTATTTGTATTTTTTATTTGGTTCAATTAAAAAAATTAAAAATAAATGAAAAATAAAGAAATAAATCCACGTGTCCGCCAAGTGTCACTGACCTGGCGGGACACTTGGCGGACACGTCACCTCCGGCGAGCCACGCGGGCGTCTCCGGCGCCGGAGGACTAAAGCAGCGAAAATTTTTCACTTATAGAATTAATTTGCGACAGGCTCCATTTACGGGACTAAAATGATAAAGGGGTCCAGTTACGAGACTAAAAAAACAATTTACCCATATATATATATATAATTTAGCAATAATAATAGTAATAACCACATTTTTGTCATTTTGGTTACTCTTTTGTGTATTAAATTTATATTTAATATGTTTATTTCTTTCCAATTAGAGTATATCTTATAAAACATGAAAGAAAATATACAAAGCATATAGTATATGTATTTTTTAACATTTAGGGTGCCATAAAATTAGGTTTTTATTTTAAATATAAAAAATACATTTTATAGAATTAAAATTTTACATTTACAATGGATTCACAAATTTATTTAATTATTTTTATTAATATATATTGTCTGTATATATATATATTATTTTGGTGGCTGTAACTATATAAAATTCAATACATTATTGATAGTACATCACGTACTAATATATAACATAAAATATTATTACATGTAATATTATTACAGTTGATTTCTACATATAATATATATTTATGTATAAAACACTTTCCCGTATAAATAATGATTTTTTTGACACTATAATCATTCCCTATTATTTTACATAAAGTTAAATTTATGTTTGCCCACATTGAAATTACTTTTAATACTAACCAAATTTAAATGTTATTGAAATAAGTGTTATCAAAGAGGCAGATGTTATCAGTGATTTTATTCTATTATTTTTTAATTATTTAATAATTATGCTACCACTGAAAAATTACTAATATTATTCAAAACCTTTAGGTGAGCTATTTAAAATTGAAAAGATAATCAATACCCTTATAATTAAAATTCAATCCAATTAAATAAATAATTTATATTTTAAAATTATAAATATACAAAAATAATATTACATTATTATTTTTTTTAATAAATCAAGTTTTTTAATTTATTTAATTTTTCACATAATTCTTTTATAATCATTATTCTATTATTTTTTTTTTAATTTATATTTTTAAAAAATACTAATTATTTTGTAAAATTGTGTTCTTCTTCATGAGTAACTCCAATATGTAGTAATATATTTATATTTTTATTGTATTTGTAATATAAGATTTAAATCAAAGTGTTTATACTATCTACTCATACTATTAAAAATTATGTTTTAAAAAGTAATATTACCCCAATATATAGCATGTCACAAAAATGAAATCTTTATTTAGTAAATATATAAAAATTATTCTTGAAAATTTAAAGATACATTAATATATTATAGATAAATATATATATATATATATAAATCATTAATGGAATTGTAATTAAGAAGAAGGAAAAAATAAAAATTCATCCATCTTAAGTTTGAAGAGCCAAAAAATAATATTTTAAGAATATTTGAATGCATTTATCAAACATATTTCCTAATTTAAATATGTCATCAAATAAATTTATAATCTTCAACATATACCAAATATTTAAAAATAATTAATGGGAAAATTATGCTAATTTACTCAAGCAATATATCTTCATACAATATATCTTCATATTAAAATTTGTGTTAATTTTTTATTTTTTTATGATTAATTATATATATTAAATATTAACCGAAAACTTTTAAGGCTTTGTTTAGACAGGGGGTTTTTGGAGGTTTTTTAAAATTTAAAAATTTAGAAAAAATAAATAATTAGTATTTAATTTGATATTTTGAAAAAAAAAAAAAAAAAAAAAAAAAAAAAAAAAAAAAAAAACATTTGACTATGCATATTAATCACCAAATTCATGGATTATCGATCAAATTAGACTAGAAGTAGAACTAGACGATGAACTCAATTCCATATATATATATATATATATATGAAATTATCCTTTCCAAAATTACACGAAATTGTGTAAACAATCTACAGGCAGCTAAGAATTTACAGGAAAATGATAACGAATCAATTCGAGGTGGATTTTTTGTTGATAGCAACCTCCCAATAATGCAAAGCCCCATGGTCAGCAAAGAATTTACAGGCAGCAAAATCACTACTGCAATGAAGAACAGAGAACTTACCAAATTTCGCCTGATTGATTCTCCCCTCCCAAATTACCTCTACCGAATCCACCTTCTGCATAAATTTAAACAAGTTTCTGATACAATTAATTCCGCCTTCAACCACCAAAATCCCCTTCGAAACCACAGCGCAACCACTCACCTTCCCTTTCGCGTACTGCAGCATATCGCAATACCGTTGACAGCACAGATCCGAAACCCTATAAACACCGCTAATTGCCACCACGCCGCCGCCGCACGACCGCCGCACCGAAATATCGAAATTCTGAATCGATTCAGCGCGATTTGACCGTTTTCTGAAGCAATTATATAGCGTCGGCGCGGCGAGGGCGATAACAATCTGCTGCCGTGGAATTTGCTCTTTCCGGAGGATGATTGGTGGAACTACAGGTTGAGTTGAACTTATGGCTACCGCACTATCTTCAATGGTCGATTCGTCGGACGATAAACTGCGGCGGAGGAGGCGGCGCTTGCACGGCGGAGATAACTGCGCGTCGTCGTCGTCGTCCTCCATGGAAGAGTGAGTATGAAAAACACGTGACTGACTGTGAGAGAAGAAGTATAAATGACTTGAGAAACAATTATTGTATTATATTTATATCGAGGGATTTATGGGAAAACTTTGTCCCCAAGTATTAAAATTGAAACCCTAGCCTAGTTTTTACACTAATTACAAATAAGGACTCTTTTTGAAAATAAGGAAATTTCTTTTGTGCCCCTCGACTTTGCCCCAAGCATTAAATTAAACCCTAAGGTTCTCGGTAATTAATGCACATTATGTTATATACTTTCCTTGTATACAAATAAAATTTTATTTGATAAAGACGGAATTAAATTGACATAAATTAACAAAATGAAAAAAAACTTGAAATTTCATTGAAAATTTTCTATTTCAAAAAAAAAAAAAGAAAAAAAAAAGTCAATCTATATTTTTTATTTTTATTTTTTGTCACGTTGGAACTTATTGTCGTGTCTTCTAGATAAATCTCTGGTCGAACATTATAATAGTATGTAAACTAAATGAATAAGACAAGTTACACTAGACAAAACCATATGCGGTAAACAATACCAAGTGACATAAAAGAAATTTAAACTATGACCTCGTTGTCACAGATTCATTCCTAAAAAATATAGACAGTATGCGAACCATGTATGACCCACAATATTTGAAAGTATTGTGAGTTTGAATTCATAATCTCACGGTCAGTAATTTACTCTCACACGACCAAAATGTTGTATATGTTGTCTTTGAAATAAATACTAAAAAAGCATGTAGGACCAATCAATGTATAATTTATATCAACTGAAAATTTTTTGTTTTTTAATTACACGCTAATACCAAAATATTATTAATTTTTATATAAATTATAAATATACATAAATAAAAAATCATAAAATTATCAAAATTATCTTACGGATTTTCACTAATCACTCAAATATTATTATTTTTTAATTTATTATAAAAATTTAAATGGATACTTTCGTCCGAAACGGTGATTGTATTTGATAGTGATTTATTATTTTAGATGAACTCACTCCTACCATACCTTACTTTGTGTTTTTATTTGATACTTTCATCCTACTTATTTTAGTTTCTATAGTATTTTTTATCCTTATTTCTATTGGTACTTATTACAAAAAATTAGATAAAAGTATTATGATTAGAATATAAATTTATCAAAACTTAGTTTGCTTGTTTAAAGATAGTTTTTGAAATTTCATACTCCCTCAATCCCATAATAAAATATCTATTTTTTCATTTTAGTCTATCCCATAACAATAACAAAGTATCTATTTTCTTTTTTAAGTAACTGCACTGTCTACCTAACATTACAAATACCCTTACAACTTACAATATATTACACAAATGTAAAAAAATTTATATCACACAATACTAATAAGGTTATTTTAGTCATTTCTACTTTATTGTTACTACATTATAATATAATACTAATATTTCTAAAACTCCGTGCAAAAAACAAACAAATACATAGTTTTATGAGACGGAGGGAGTACTATATATATAATCCTTAAAAAATATTGATCAAAACACCTATTTTTATATTATATTATTAAAATTAAGTATATATATATATATATTCATTTTTAAAGATATATTTAGAAAATATATTTTATATTTATCATAATTGTCTTATTTAAAGATTTGTAAGATTTTTATTTTATTTAGATAATTTGTATATCACATTTATATTCTTGTTACTAATTTAGCCAATGTATTTATCATGGGAATGTTTCATTAATATATAAGTAGTTATTAATTTATTATTAAGATTTTATTCTTCCTCCAGTTCAGGACTCCACCACTCGTCGTATTTGGTTTAATTGTATTTTAAAACTTATATTAGTGTAATGTTTCAATAAAATATAATAATCAAACACCATACAATTTCATTCAATACTTCAAAGAAAAATTGGAAATCCCAAAACAAAACAAAACTAAATTACAAATAAACACATGATGATTATGCATCTTAAAAAATAATTAGGTACATATTATAAATGATACCCCTTCACCTAAAAATACATGTCCAATATTAAGTATAAATTTTAATACAAGTATGTTCTGTTTTGTTATTATTTATTTATTTTTTATAGTAAAAAGAAAAACTAAAACTAAAACTAAATAAATAAATAAAAAATATGAATATTTTAAAGGTGTTTGGCAAAGAAATTTTTTAAGAATTTTCATTTTATTAAATATTTTTCTAGCTGTTTGACCAATAAAAAAAAGTCAATTTAAGTGTTTTGGTAAATCAGTTATTTCAAATAGCTTATGGAATAAAAATAATAACAATAATAATTTTTGAAAAACTATATAAGTAATATTTTAATTGTATGAGTAGTTAAAAGTAGTGTAAATATAATCTTGTCTTGTTTTTTCGGTATAAAAATAATGATGTGACGGTAATACTAATAAGAGTATTTCTTATATTTTATACTACAAACTAATATTAAAAAATCTGTAAATAATATCCGTTATAAGTGACTCCTTCCCAATATATATAATATATATTTTTTTATCATTTTATATAAAATTAATAGTCAATATAAAATATACCACATTATGTATCTCCATGATCGCCACTATCTATGTATCTATATTAATTATCATCACACAATCAAAAAACATCTCAAACCAAAATACGGAATAAACAAACTCATATTGAACAAAACCTCATATTGTCCCATAAGAGATAGACTTAACGGAATGAATGAATTTGTGGCCGTAAAGTCATGAGTTCAAACATATATTTAAAAGGATGTGATTCTATTTCATTAAAAAAAGTAATAATAAAATAAAATAAAATTGAAAGGTACAAACCGTACTATGTATCTCCATTAGTTACCATTATCTATTATTGAATGAAAAATAGATTTAGTAGGATATAAATGTATCAGCACAACATTCCTTTTCATTTATATTATATACAAAGATTACATATTCATATCAAAATTTGAAAATATTTAACTATAAAGACAAAATTTAGTAGAAAAAATAAGCCAAATCTTTTTTTCTAACAAAGCATACTTAAATTTAAGATATTAACTTTTATAGTTATAATTTATTCTTAGAAAAAGTAGAAAAAATTGCACAATCCCAAAAGAAACTAAGCCAAAAGTTCTTGAATCCAACTCTTGATCATATTGCATGTCGAGCTCAAGTTCAAGATCAAGATCAAGATCAGCTCAAACAACTCTGTCAAGATAAGCCATTAAAAAGCTTTTAAAAAGACACAAAAATTAGATTCTTGCCTAACAAGAACTTGTAAACATACAAAGTTTGCAAGAAAAACTCAATTCGCAATTACAGATGAAAAAACATATGTAAGCTCAATAGTTAACTTTTCCTGTGCAATTTAAAGGGAAAAAAAAGAATTAAAGTAAAAAACAAGTCAGCATCGAGCAAATGGTCCCAAGATGAAAGATCGAATGAAGTATAGCATGCTCATACCGTAATCAAGAGCCAAGATTTTGAATAGTTCTATGCATTTCTATCGTCAATGAAAGAGGTGACATTTTACATACGCTCACATAAGAACAACATCGACGCAAGAGTTCCGGAAGAAGTATAATAATGGTTTGTAATACCCTAAAATTCAACAGCCAATGCCACGCCGCCCCAACTACACACAACAGAGGAAGTAAAATAAGTAATGATGAGAGGAAGGATTACACACCCAATCCAGAGTTTCAAGAATGCCATATATTCAGATGTCGGGAAGTCTCATTTCTATGATTTCAGAAGGCGGTCGTAAGGTACAGACCATTTCCTTTGTCTTCCCAAAGTAGACCTGGAAATAAAAAATAATAATAATAATAATAATTGGTTCATCTTTGATACTGAAACGAGATAAATGCATGAAATTGTATTTGGCACGCTGGAGAATGCAAATTCCAAACAATTATCGATATACTATCAAATTCGAAGCAATATTTGAAAATTTGAGATTCACAACTCAAATCAAGGTTCCCAGTTCGAATTTGTTGAACTTGAAATTAGAGCAGATTCAATTCTAGCATTTTTAATATAATTCACACTCCCAAGGTTAATTGCACACCTGATCCAATGAGTTTCGAAGCTTGCTCTCCATTTCTTCTATCATTTTTCCCATATTACATAAATGGCCATCGGAAACTGAGAGATCCATACTCATCTATGCAGACAAAAGTAAAAGAAGTAAGTGATGAGGTGATGGAAAAAAATGTAGTTGAGGAAAAATGAATTGCAGTTTATTGTGTGGTACAATTGCAAATCCATGGAAGAACCGAAGAACCAAATACCTGTCTTCTGATTGAACCAGACAAATTGAAGGTGCCGGAGGACTCATCATTTGTAGTTAATGAAAGCATCACAGAACTTGTCAGGCAGTAATGAGCAGTTTCTTCCTCCTCCGGTCCCACCTAGATATACATAAACAGTCAAGAATAATCAAGGCAGTAAGATGAGCAATCATGTTTCTCAATTCCTACTAGTTCCTTCTTCAGTCTAGTGATCTGTAAAATGCACCTCGATAACATGTATTGCATCCCATGATCCTTCTTGCAGGCATCCTCTTTTACCATCAGCAGTCCTCGATCCATCTTCATTGCAAACAATTGAGTATGAGAGAGAGAGAGAGAGAGCTAAACACCAATTTTTAGATTTTGATCATTGTTATTTTTTTGGTGAAATAGTAGTCGGATGTGATGTTTTGTATGGAAAATGGATATGTTGACAAAAAAGCATAGTGGAAAAAACTGGAAAAAAAAATGCAAAAAATTAGAGCAATTACATAATATGCATATATTATATTAGCTGCTACTACACTTCAGTTTAAAGTTTTTTAATAGGTATGCTATAGTTTAGATCTTTTGGGAATAAAAATAGAAATAAATCTAAATTTAATATCTTACAGTTTAATTACTTTTTTTTTTTTTTTTCCTTTTTACATTTTAAAATTTGTTAAGAAATTTAAAATAATTATCACATTAAATTATATAATAGGTTGTGATAATATAGAATCAAATTTACAAATAATTCATAAAAATAGGACTGCAATAAATAGCACAATAATTGAAACAGGAACCAAAGCTGATGATTTTGGAATGGGAAACTATGGTGTCAGAACCATAGTCAGGTCTACCCTAAACCATAAACTATGAAGCAATTTTCCAGAAACAAGTAACCATTACCTTTTTTAATCAAGAAGCAAGCCACGAAACCTTCATTTTCGTCCTCCCACATGTACACTGACGAAATGCCACCTTCATAATACCTGCCCACGTGATTGGCTCTTAGAGAAACAAGAAATATATAGGAAATAAAGAATTCTATAACATAAGAGACCACTGCACTAAATGTCATGTTGCTATGAAGATAGGGTGCAAAAACACCAAGGCATTGTTATTTAAAAGCTTGTGCAAATTGCGACAGAAAAGTTGCATCTGCATGAGGATTGCCTATAAAAACAGAAAGTAAGAGCTAAGTAAAGGACCTCACTGGTCACGATAGATAGCAAAGATGTCGTTTGCCTCAATCTCAAGTTTCCTCAACTCTGGAGATGGATAAGGCCCGTCGTCTATTGAGGGATAATATTTATTCGACCAGGGAGATCTTGCCAAACAGGGGATGAAAACGAAAAATATATTTTCAGTAAAAAAAATCAAGGAAAAACATATCCAATATATATCGTTAAAGCTAAATAGTTGAATTGAACAAAATGCCTCAAGATTAGACAGCTTACCTATATGAGTCTGCATCTCTGTTATACTCACACAAAATGAACTCCTTTGCGCTTTCTGGATCGCATAAAACCTGAAAATTGATTCATGTTTAGACGAACAATATAGACAGAAATATATTTTGCATGTCACACGACTAAAGATCACCTAGAAAATTCAGCGATTAAATACCCTACGTTTCAAATGGAAAGTACTATAGATTGAAAATGGATCGATAAATCTGGACAAAAATGGCTCCTCAAAGGGTAATTTAGGACGTGGAAGAAATCGAGACTGGATTGTGTCGCCTAGTTAATAGTCAAACTAAAATATGCAACACCTTTGTCGTACATGTACAAACAAAACAACAGACTTTAAACCACTAATAAACGTGTGCAAGCTTGGTACTTATTGATTCAGAAACCAAATTAGAATTCAACTCAGTGATTCAAGGTCAGTTTAACACTACATTAATTTGAAATTTTGAATTCAGAGAGAAATTGATTTTGAGAACATATGAATTGCGAATACTGATTTCAAATTTAAAATGACAATCTGTTTAAGTTTACTGACTTCATTTTGGTACAGGATTAGGTAATTTGCTTCGGTACAAATTTCAAATTCACAATAAGAAAACAGAGAAAAATAAAAAATTGAAAAGTTTTAGTTCAATACAAGTATTGATATCGGTTCAAATTTGACTTCGACACGTATATATTTATATTTGGATGTAATCCTTTTTTTTTATTAGGCCAGATAATCAAATTCATATGACTTTACATATAGAACAGATCTATGAATCTCAACATTCAACATCTTCTTGACAAAACATTTATCATTCAGTTAGCTTCAAATGGTTATGAGCATCTACATCAGATAATGATATGAGAAACTCGTTTGTGCCATTGAAGGTAGATTACAGCGATTTTTAAAAGACATTCTCCAATCCGAATTCATGAGCAATAGCAAAAACCAACAGTATATGAAAATCATTAGCTAGAATAAGGACACGAAGAAATCTAAGAAAAGTTTACTGATCAATAATTCAATAACTAAATCGATTATTTTGCAAGAACAGCAAAAGAAACATTCACCCTCATTTCGAATTTTATTTTCTAAAATCCTTATTGTGTGCCAATCCATTTGCATTTCAAACTTCATTTTCTTGCATTTGTCAGAACAAATAGCAGAAATCATTTTTGCGAGTTGTTAAAACCATTATAGCAGCATCCTAGAAAAGAGAACAGCTTCCACAAACCCTAAATCCCCAAAATAACCGCATTTGCAGAATCCGAATCCAATTCCATTTCCATTTCCTTCAAAACCAAAAATCCGATCGACAGAGATTCCAAACACGCTAGGCAATAATAAAGCCAATATCACCAATAAAAAAGCCCCAAATTTCTTACCTGCAGAGGCTGGTCAACTTGAGAGAGAAGATCCGAGGAGTGGTGCGGCAAAAGGCTTAACAGTGCTGATAGAGCGGCCTCCGAATGCTTGGGTGGAATCCTCCGCATCAATCCCATTGCCGCATCCATTTTCGTCGAATCTTGAAAATCCAAAAAATTGCAGTAACTTGTGAATGAGCGGGTTCCAAGTTTAGGGACGAACTGACAGTTTCATTTACTCATTTCTAATTACAAATAATTAAAAAAAATAATAAAACAATAAAATACTAATTAGTTTAAAATTAAACTTGCATTTTTCTAGTGTTTCGTATTTTGAAGGATTTTTTTTTTTTTTAATTATTAAGAATGTGTTGGGAAAAAATAAATTAAAATTACTATAATTTTACACTTCCATCAAAATATTCAATATAAAAAAACATCAAAATATCAAAATTTCATATTGACAGATACAATGGTAGATCAATTTATAAATATAATATCGACGGTAAATCTCAATATAAAATACTCTCTCCATCCCATCTACCTTCTCCATATTATTTCACATTTTATGTCACTTTTATTTTATAAAAATATTTACGCACTTTAATCTCATTTTAAACTTTTTAATTTTAATTAAACTAATTAGTTATCTTAATCTTAATTTATAATTATTTATATTATAGGATAATTATTTTCACTAACACATTTTTAATTATCTACTTGTTGAAACGTGACTTAGATTTAGCGGTCTACCCGACTCGAAACCAAATCGTAAGGGCTGTTTCAATTGGCAGGGTTCCTTTTGGGCTTATCCTAATTAATAACAAATTAGGGCTTAGGGTTTAGGGTGTTTTGGGGTGATTATAAATAGATAACTATGGTTCTTAGTCGGATGACATATTGTAAATCTCTGAATCAGTATAATAAAATCTCTCCGGTTCCTGTCCGTGGACGTAGGTTGACACATCATCACCGAACCACGTAAAACATCTGTGTTCTTTATTTGTTTTCTTTCTCGTTTTCTCATAACAAGTGGTATCAGAGCCATATCTCATTGATTGAAGATGTCCTCGTATAAGTTTGATCTGGAGAAGTTTAATGGGTCGAATGACTTCACGCTCTGGAAGGTCAAGATGAGGGCACTTTTGATTCAACAAGGATGTGCGGCTGCGTTGGAGGGAGAAGACAAGTTTCCTAAAGACACGAAGGAGGAGGTAAATAAGGAGATTTTGGCAAGGGCTCATTCCGCGATCTTGCTGTCAGTTACTGATGAGGTGTTACGAGATGTTGTAGATCAGACAACGGATTTTGGGTTATGGAATAAACTGTGTGAGAAGTACCAAAACAACTCTCTCACGAACAGGCTATATCAGAAGCAACGTCTTTACACCACCCGGATGTCCGAAAGTACTCAGGTAAAGGATCATCTTGATACCTTTAATCGTATCATTCTTGATCTTCAATGAGTTGAGGTTAAAGTAGATGATGAAGATCAAGCCCTAATTTTATTGTGTTAACTACCTGATTCACATGAGAATTTTGTAGATACTATGCTATATGGTAGAACTACAATTTCTGTTAATGATGTGAAAGATGCTCTTATGTCCAAAGAATTGAAAAGAAAAGTTTCTCTGGAAGAGGGTTCTGGTTCAGGTCTGTTTGCAGGTAGGGGAAGAACACAGGAGAGGGGTAACGGGAATGGGAGGTCGCGTTCAAAATCAAAATCCTCTAGCAAAGTTAAGTGTTATCTTTGCAAGGAGAAATGACACGTTAAAAGGGATTGTCCACAGAAGAAGGAAAATACAAAAGTTAATTCTAGTAACAGTGGCAGCAGCGCTGCTGTGGTACAAGACAGTTATGATGATGGGGACTTTGGTGAAGTTCTGACAGCGTGTAGTGCTAGTACTACTGATTCCTGGATTATGGATACCGGTGCTTCTCACCATATGACGTTCTTTCGTGATCTACTCACTTCTTTTAAGGAGTGGAATGGAAATGTGAAGTTAGGTGATGATGGGGTTCTAGCCATAAAAGAGAGCGGGGTAGTGCAGATAAAATTGCATGACGGTACTGTCAGGAAATTTGACTGTTGGTATGTTCCTGAACTCAGAAAGAATTTGATTTCTCTTGGCACCTTAGCCAAGAATGATTTAAAATATCATGGTAAAGATGAGTGGGTGAAAGTCCTGAAAGGTGCTCTGGTAATGATGGGAAAACTGCAGCATGTAATTTATTTTCTACATGGCAGTTTAGTGATGGGAACAGCGGCGGTATCCCAGTCCTTGGATAAACATGATGACAGGACAAATTTTTGGCACCGTCGATTAGGTCACATGAGTGAGCTAGGGTTGTCTGTGTTGAGCAAGCAGGGTTTATTTGGTGGGGATGTGATAGGTAAAATTCAATTCTGTGAGGCTTGTGTAAAAGGGAAGCAATGCAGGGTAAGGTTTAGTACTGGTCATCACACTTCAAAAGAAATTCTGGAGTATGTTCATTCAGATCTATGGGGTCCCTCTCCGGTGAAATCGCAGGGCGGGTGTTCTTACTTTGTCACTTTCATAGATGATTATTTGAGAAAAGTCTGGTTGTACTTTCTGAAAACTAAAGATGAGGTGTTTGGGAAGTTCAAGGAGTGGAAGACCATGGTTGAAAAACGGACGGGTGAACAGGTCAAGACTCTAAGAACTGATAATGGGTTGGAGTTCTGCAACGCTCCATTTGATGATTTCTGCAAGAAAGAAGATATAGTGAGGCACCGCACTGTACGACACACACCACAACAAAATGGAGTTGCAGAGCGAATGAATCAAACCCTCATGGCGCGTGCTAGGTGTATGCGCATATTTGCTGGCTTATCTAAGCAATTATGGGCTGAAGCAGTTAACACTGCTAGTTATCTGGTTAATAGATCTCCATCAACTGCAATTGACTTAAAGACTCCTCAAGAGGTATGGTCCGGTAAACCCTCTGATTACTCTAATCTAAGAATATTTGGATGTCCTGCATACGCTCATGTGAATGATGGTAAGCTGGAGCCGAGGGCGGTAAAATGCATATTTCTAGGGTATGCAACATGAGTAAAAGGTTATCGATTGTGGTGTACAGAAGGTAAAAATCCTGGTAAATTTCTTATTAGCAGAGATGTAACCTTTGATGAATCTGCTATGCTTGATCAGAGTAGAGGTTGTGAAAGTATTGCAGGTACAAAAGATTATGGTGCACCAGATGGTGGAGTTTGAGACTCTTGACAGAGTTGTGTTAGAGGAAGAGCAGCAGGATAATACTATTGATCAATCAGATCAACCAGATCAGTCAAAACCTCAAGGGAAACCGGTTGAGGGGGAAGCTGATGACGTTGGTACTGGGGTTGAAGATTCCATAGAAGCAAGAAAGTGAAAGAAAAATATTCAGAAACCAGCTAGGTTTGCAGGATGTGTCAATACATGTGACATGAATTCTGTGGCTTATGCACTAGCGGTTGGTGATGATCTTGGCTCTGATGAGCCAAAGACATATAAAGAAGTTGTGGCGAGTAAAGATGCAGAAACCTGGATTATGGCAATGAATGAAGAGATGCAGTCTCTTGAAAAGAACAAGACTTGGGATCTTGTTGCACTACTAAAAGAGGTGAAGCCAGTGGGATGCAAGTGGGTCTTTAAAAGAAATGAGGGAATTCCTAGTGTTGAACCTGCTAGGTTAAAGGCGAGACTGGTGGCAAAAGGGTTTTCACAGAAGGAAGGAATCGATTACCATGAAGTCTTTTCTCCTGTGGTGAAACACAAAACCATTCGGGTTCTTTTGGCAATGGTGGGTGCTTTTGATCTGGAGCTGGAGCAGCTTGATGTAAAAACAACATTCCTTCATGGTAATCTAGAAGAACAGATTTACATGTCTCAACCGGAGGGGTTCTACAGTTCTAAAGGGGACCAGGTATGCTTGTTAAAGAAATCTTTGTATGGCTTGAAGCAGTCTCCGAGGCAATGGTACAAGAGATTTGACTCATTCATGGTGTCTAATGGTTATACTCGTAATCAGTTTGATAACTGTGTTTACTCGAAGAAAGTTTCTACTGATTCCTTTGTGTATCTGCTGTTGTACGTGGATGATATGTTAATTGCAGCTAAGAACATGGCTGTAATTAATGACTTGAAGGCTCTACTAAAAGGTGAGTTTGAGATGAAGGATTTGGGTGCGGCAAAGAAAATACTTGGTATGGAGATCTGGCGTGATAGAGAAGCAAGACGGTTATGGGTTTCTCAAGAAAAGTATATTGAGAAAGTTTTGCAGGCATTCTCTGTTGATTAGTCCAAACCAGTAAGTACTCCTTTGGCGGCACACTTTAAACTTGATCGAAGCACTATACCGGGTACAGATGAAGAGGTTAGCTACATGAAGACGGTTCCATATTCAAGTGCAGTTGGAAGTCTTATGTATGCGATAGTATATACGAGACCGGATCTCGCTTATGCGGTTAGTGTGGTGAGCAGGTTTATGGCTAATCCGGGTAAAGCTCACTGGGGAGTTGTAAAGTGGATCTTGCGATATTTGAAAGGAGCATCTGATATTTGTCTGGTTTATGATGATAAAGGCCATGGTGATGGTCTTGTTGGCTATGCAGAATCTGATTACGGGGGTGACTTGGTGAAACGAAGATCACTGACTTGTTTTATCTTTACTCTGTTTGGATGTGCAGTCAGTTGGAAGTCTACTTTACAACCTATGGTTGCACTGTCGACGACTGAGGCGGAATACATGTCAATGACTGAAGGTATTAAGGAGGGTATCTGGTTACATGGTCTGATGCAGAGTTTGGGTCTAAAGGTGGAGAAACCGGTGTTATTCTGTGATAGTCAAAGCGCTTTGAGTTTAGCTAAAAATCCAGTGTATCATGATAGAACCAAACATATTGATGTAAGGTTGAATATTATCCGTGATGTTCTGGAGGAAGACAAGTTTTCTATTTAGAAAATAGCTACAGAACACAATCCAGCTGATATGTTGACAAAGGCGCTACCGACGGAGAAGTTTGAGCACTGGTTGAACTTGGTGAATATTTGTAGGAGGTAAAGCCCTCTTGGGGCATCTGGCAGGAATGAGACGACTGAGAGATACTGACGAACCTTTGGCGGTTGGAGAAACTCCAAGTCAAGGTGGAGATTGTTGAAACGTGACTTGGATTTAGCGGTCTACCCGACTCGAAACCAAAGCGAAATGGCTGTTTTAATTGGCAGGGTTCCTTTTGGGCTTATCCTAATTAATAACAAATTAGGGCTTAGGGTTTAGGGTGTTTTGGGGTGTTTGTAAATAGACAACTATGGTTCTTAGTCGGATGACATATTGTAAATCTCTGAATTAGTATAATAAAATTTCTCCGGTTCCTGCCCCTGGTGTAGGTTGACACACCGTCACCGAACCACATAAAACCTCTGTGTTCTTTATTTGTTTTCTTTCTCGTTTTCTCATAACACTACTAATTACACCCCTCCTAAAATACTGTGTCTAAAGTGTAGCAGACATGGTATATGGGACGGAGAGAGTATTAAATACACTTGAAAAATAGTATGACTAGAATTGTTTATAAACTTCAAAAACTAAATTAAAATAATATTATTTGTCTTATTCAAAAGGTAAAAATATTTTGGTAAATGGGTCAAAATTTTTATTATTATTTAAATATTTTAAAAAATATATATATTTTTATTAAAAGATATGAATAAATACTTTTTTATTAAATACAATTTTTTAAAATATAAAAGAACAAATACATAATGTTTCTAAATTCTTATAAATTTTCTAGTTATTATTATTATTATTATTATTATACAAAATTTAATCAATAAAAGTGATCCGATTTTGAAGACTTCCGGTTAGAAGTGGCAAAATATGATCCACTGTGAATTTGACACAAAATAATTGGATTTGAATTAAGAATTTTGTTCCATTTATATATGCAAGTCAACACAAACTTAGTACGATAATAAACAAATTATGTTAGAATTTAGGTATTCAATCCTAATCCAACACGAGAATCTGTTTATAATATATAAATATTAATTAATATATTTATTATATATGTAAAATAATTTTAATTTAATATTTTTTTTGATTTTTTTAAATTTAAAAAGAACACAAACTAATACTTCGTCTATCCGCCTTTAAATGTTACATATACCTTCTGCGTCATTCTACTTAATATTAAAAATATTTTATATTTGTATAATTTTTTTATACAAATGTCCTTGTATTAGTATTATAAAACACTAATGGAAGTATTTTTACAATTTTTTTTAAATTTGTACTATGTTTTGATATAATAATTAATATTCAAAAATTAATATGACAAAAAGTAAATAAAACCCTTACAGCCGAACGGATGTAGTAATATATTTAGTAATATTTACTATTTATTGTGTAACTACTTCTAGTTTGTAGGGGACTTATTATATGTTTATAGTTTGATTTGTGAAATTTTAATTTTAATATTTTTAAAATGGGTAAACAGGTCAATTTCGTGTTAGTCGAGTCACGTTGGGATCATCTAATCTATTTAAAAAATTATTGAACAAATTTACGAGCCATTTTCGAATTGAGCGAGTTTAAGCGAGTTGGGTCGAATTTAATAATTGAATCCACAATCAAACATACTGTTTACTTGTAAGATTTTATCTTTAATTTTACTATTCTAATTTTTTTTTCTCTCTAAAAACGTCAAATCAAACATCCAATTTTTATTTATTTTATTACACTAAAATCTATTTTTACATTCAAAACATCACTTCGATACATATTTATATCACATCAAACCACTATTTCAATTCAAAATTTTACTATTCAAAATCAAAACACAAAACCAAAACCTCACAAGTAAACAAAATTTACCATTAAATCATGTTTAATTATTATTTTCATTCCAAACATTACTATATATATATGAGCAAAAATTATTTTTGGTTTTATTCAATATTATAATTATCAATTTTGGTCTCATTAAAAAAAAAATTATCAATTTTGGTTCAACTCAAATAAAAATTTATCAATTTTTAGTCTCAAGATGATTGACTGAGACTGAACACGACCATGTTAGCTTGAACACGGCCTTGTTGGATGACTCAGAAGGTGACTGAGCTTCCCAGACAGCCAACACGGTCGTGTTGATTACCCTGCACTTCTGAACACGGCCATGTTCCTGCCCGTATTCTGAACACAACCATGTTCCTGCCCATATTCTCAACACAACCTTGTTCTAGGCTATGTTCATGTCTATGTTATCAACACAGCCATGTTCTCAACGCAGCCATGTTCACGACCATGTTGTCTATATAATTATATTGTAGGTCATATTTATTATTATTTTCACTTTTTGGTTAAAATTATTTGATATATATTTTTATAATTCAAAAAAAATATATTTTACAATTATTTCATAATATAAAAAATAATCAATTTTTAATATTTTAAAAATATATAAAAACAATAATATATTAATATATATTTTTAATAATACTCCATCCGTCCCACTTATCATGTCTACATTGCCGTTTCTGTCCGTCCCACATCTCATGTCACTTTCATTTTTAGGAAATAATTACACACTATTTTTTAATTTTTTTTTTAAATTTTAATTAAATTAATGACTTATCTTAATCTTAATTTATAGTCATTTATAATATATAATAATTATTTTCACTAATGTATTATTAATTATGTACTAATTATATTTATCCTAAATTCTCGTGTCTAGTGACCCAGACATCCAACGTGGGACGGAGAGAGTATTATTTTAAAATATTATTTTGAATAATATATTTAATTTATAATTTTACGATAAATTTTTAAAAATATATATAATGATGATTATTAAAAATATATATTAATATATTATTATTTTTATATATTTTTAAAATATTAAAAATTGATTATTTTTTATATTATTAAATAATTGTAAAAAATATTTTTGTTGAATTATAAATATATATATCAAATAATTTTAACCAAAAAGTGAAAATAATACTCCCTCCGTCCCACATAATTTATCCCTATTTTCTATTTTCGTCCGTCCCACATAACTTGTCCTTTCTATTTTTGGAAATATAATTATGCACTTTAATCGCATTTTAAATTTTATAATTTTCTTAATTTTAATTAAACTATTTACTTATCTTAATCTTAATCTATAATTACTTTTACTAATACACTTCTTAATTACTTACTAATTATACTTTACCTAAATTCCCGTGTCTACAGTAATACACCCATATTACATGGGACGGAGGGAGTAATAAAAATGACTTACAATATGATTATATTGAAAATATGGTTGTGTTGAAAATATGGGCATGAACATGACTGTATTCAGAACACGGGCAGGAACACGGTCGTGTTCAGAAGTGCAGGGTAATCAACACGGCCGTATTGGCTGTCTGGGACGTCCAATCACCTTCTGAGTCATCCAATACGGTCGTGTTCAAGTCAACACGGCCATGTTCAGTCTCAGTCAACCATTTTGAGACTAAAATTGATAAATTTTCATTTGAGTGGGACCAAAATTGATAATTTTTTTGAATGAGACCAAAATTAATAATTATGATATTGAATAGGACCAAAAATGATTTTTACTCTATATATATTTATTAAAATTTAAATATTAATTTTAAAAACAATGCCGGACCAGGAACAGTCCGACCTTCATGAGCCCGGGCACAACTCGGTTCATTAGCGTGTCTGGTTAGGCACGGCCCAAAAATTTTTGGGCCTACTTTTAAAAGCCCAAACACGATTTTTCGTACCGTACTCAAACCGGGTTTTCAAGCCGTACTTATTTTTGTCAACCTAGAAGTTAATTGACTTAAGAAAATTGTAGAGTTAATTGCACATTAATGAGATACTCCCTCCGACCGTTAAGGGTCATATTTAGCTTTTGCGTCATTTTACTTAATATTAAAAATATTATTATAGTTATACAATTTTTCGTATAAATATCCTTCTATTAGTATTATAAAACACTAATGAAAATATTTTTGCAAATAGTTTTTAATTTGTATTACGTTTTAATATAATAATTAATATTAAAAAATTAATACACAAAAAAAAAATGAAATCCTTATAGTCGGATAGAAGTACTAATACTCCCTCCGTCCACTAAATAAGTATACATTTACTTTTGGCGCGGAGATTAAGGAATAATAGTATTTTAATTATAGTAGGTAGATAAAAGTAGTGAAATGACATTTTTGCCCTTACTTTTTTGGTATAAAAGTAATGATGTGATGTAAAGTATGAGTATTTGTGGAAAAAATGGGGTATTTAATGAAATGGTTACTTTGTAATTGGACGTCCCAAAATAGAAACATATATACTTTCTAGCTAGACGGAGGGAGTATAAAATATGGATGTTATAAAAATAAGTTATAAATGAACAAACCAATTGAATGCAATTATTAGAAATCCTTGTAGATCAAGCGGTGAGACATCCTTAGCTTTAGAGTTGGGTCGTTGGGTGGATGCGTGTGTGGGGTGTCACAAAAATATATATATATATATATCTTAAGATGAAAAGTAGTATTCTGTATATTTTTTTACTATTTTTAAAATTCAAAAACTTAAAAAAAAAAAAAAAAAATCTTTTGTCTAAAGTGAGCCTCTTAGCAAAAGGAGAAACCCAACCATTCATCCTACAAATTATTCTCTACTTTTTTTTTTTTATTATTCACTTTTTTTATATATATATTTTGGGTTTGTGTGTTTAGTGTTTTAATTTGGAATGTTTTTTCATGACGAAGTATAAAAATTGTATCAAGAATATAAAAAATAATATTTTGTATTGAATTATTAATTTTTATAAGAAAATAAAATATTTCATTCCTCTCATTGAAAGGTTATTATTTTTTATTTTTTATTTTTTATTTTCGTCTGTTCCAAAACAAAGTTACCATTTTCTAATTTAGTAATTGTACTACATACCTAACATAATAAATACTTTTTCAACTTACAATATATTAAACAAATGTCATTATTTTTATATTACACCATACTAATAGAGGTATTTTTGTCTTTTTTACTACAATCCAATATAATACTAATATTAAAAAATTTATGTGCAAAAAACAAATGTCACCCTTCCAATGGGACGGAGGGAGTATAAATTTTATAGATATTGAAAATCGTGTCAAAAAAATTTATTAGATCAACAAAATCTTTGTTTTTTCGAAAAATGATACTCCCTCCGTCCCAATATATTAGTCTTTTTATCATTTTTGTCCGTCCCAAAATAATAGTTTTATTTTCATAAATAACCATATCACTATAAAATTACCATTACTTTTTCATTATTATTACACAATTGCTACTATTTTTTACACTAATACACTCGTAAGGGCAAAAAAGTCTTTTACCCGTATTTTTTATCCACTACCCCTATAATATCAATATTTCTTAAATCTTGTGTCAAACACAAACCATACTATAGTTTTGGGACGGAGGGAGTAGTATAATTTCACAATTTATTTATTTTTTGATCGGGATATTTAACAATTTTCAATTAATTGATTTACATAACTTTTCCATAAATTTAGCGTATATTCCATTGTCCGCCTTTAAGGGTCACATTTACTTTTAGCTACTTAATATTAAAAAAGTATTTTTATATTTGTATAATTTTTTTTACATATTATAAGATATTAATTAAAATATTTTTTTAATTTTTTTAATTTGTACTATATTTTGATATAATAATTAATATTCAAAGATCAATATAAAAAAATAAATAGAACTTTTTGAGCCGAACGAAAATAACAGTATTATTCGAAAATCACGTCGAGATGTCCAAAAATTCACCATACCTCCCCGACAAGAGTTCAAGGCCGAAAATTAATTTTTCAAACCAACATTATTGACGTGCATAGTGGGATTTTTTGGCGTATGCAATAATAGTCTGGAAAAGTTATCCATATGGGCAAAAAGAAATACGACGTTAAAAAAAAATGAATTTATTTTCTTTGCTCTTAAGAATTGATTTTTTTTTTTCTCATTTAAAAGTATCATTTTTATTATGTTCGTCGTCCTACTTTAAAATATGTATTTTTTATTTTTTTAAAAATAATAATATATTAATATTAAAGTACCTTTAACTTTTACTTAAACAGTTATATATTAAATTATTTTATACAAACAAAAAAATATCAAAAACTCTTAAATATACTTTCACTACCATATAAAATATTATTATTTTTTATTTTATTAAAAACTTGCAAAAGACTATTTGATTTAGGACAGATAGATTATTTTTTATTTTCTACTTTGACTCCTCTCTCATCATTAGATAAACGAAGAGAATTGAATTAATTACGAAAAAAATTACTTTTTTAGTCTCATCACAGATGACTAATTTTTTGATTTGCCCTATAAAAGAAGATCCATGTTTTTTTTTTTTTTTAAATTTATTCATCTTAAGCATATATAACAAATCTAAATTAATTTACTTCCTCCGTCCCAACGGTGACATTTGCTTTTTGCACCTAAATTTTTGAATATTAATATTATATTGGATTGTAGTAAAAAAGACAAAAATGCCCATATTAGTATGATGTAATATAAAAGTAATGACAATTATGTAATATATTCTAAGTTGAAAGGGTATTTATTATGTTAGGTAAGTAGTATAGTTACTAAATTAGGAAATGATAACCTTGTTTTGAGACGGACGAAAATAGAAAATTGTAACATTTCAATGAGACGGAGGGAGTAATTAAATTTCTAGCATCTTATATTTATATGGAAATATTCACTCAAAATCTTTTTATTTCAATATCTCTCATCAATAAACAAATATTATTTTATCTCTATTTTAAACTCTTCTGTGTTTACTTGTGAGGTTTTTATTTTAACTTTTGATTTTGAATAGTAAAATTTTGAATTGAAATAGTTATTTGATGTGATATAAATATGTATTGACGTGATGTTTTGAATGTAGAATTATATTTTAGTTTAATAAAATAAATAAAAATTGAGTATTTAATTTGATATTTTTGGAGGAAAAGAAAGTTAGAATAGTAAAATCAGATATAAAATCTTACAAGTAAAAACACCGATCATTTTTTTATAAAATTAGTTTTAAATTTATTATTAATAAATAAATAAATATATTTTTATTTAGATTATATAAAATTTAATTATTTATAAAATAATATATCAATATTGTATATATATTTTATTGAGAGATAATACTAAAAATATTTAAAATACCAACAATTTTACTTATATAAAAAATAATAAAATAATATCATAATTTATTACTAATCTATCTCAATATTTTTTTACTATGTATAAATATTTATTATTTTTTCCTCAAATCTTATCGTCTGTCGCCGTCATCACACCATTTATGTCAATTTTTAAATTGTGTATTTTGTGTCTATATACATAGACAAATAAATAATACCCACGCCGTAACGGCTATCATGTCTATTTTACTGTAAATACAGAAATTTAGGAGCAGTATAATTAGGAAATAATTAAAAATATATTAGTGTAATTAATTATTATGTAATAAAAATAATTATAAATTAAAATTAAGATAACTAATTAGTCTAATTAAAATTTTAAAATAAAATTAAAATGTATAATTTTTTTTCAAAAAAAAAATGACAATATAAGTTGGACGAACGAAAATAAAAATATGAACATAATAAGTGGATGGAGTCAGAGCAATTGATTTATATATATATATATATTTCTTCCAATTGAATTTTTTTATTTTACCAAATAGAATAATAAAATTTTAATTTTTTTTGACTAATTCAATATTTCTAAAATTCTATTCCCTATTATCATCTCTATTATAATTTCATTATATGTACCCACCGTACTTTATAAGTAGTAAATGACTTTATGTCAAATATTATTACATTCGTTCGGTTCTAAGGGTCCAATTTACTTTTTGCATGTTGATATTTGAATATTAATTATTATATCAAAACATAGTATAAATTAAGAAAAAATTACAAAAGTATTTACATTAGTATCTTATAATATTGATAGAAGAACATTTGTATAAAAATATATAAATATAATGGTATTTTTAATGTTAAATATAATGATTCAAAAGATAAATGTAACTCTTAGAAGGGCCGGAGGAAGTACTATTTATTTTTAACATATAATAATTAATTTATTATTATTTTTTCTATTTACCTATTATATTTCTATTAATTTTTTTTAATGAATTTCTCATAATATTCACATTAATTTTTTTATCTTATTTTAATATTAAAATATTATTTATTTCATCTCAACCTAAATATTATTTTTAACTTTTTTTTTTTGTCTTATCTACTAAAAAATATCAATATTCTATTGTAGTAAAAATTATCACATTTAATATCAAAATACCTATATTTTTTTTAATGCAAATTACAGATGTATTATTATATATATACATAAAAGGGTAAACTATTTTTTTAGTCCCGTAATTGGACCTCTTATTATTTTAGTCCCGTAAGTGGAGCATGTTGAAAACTAGTCCCATAAGTGAAAAATTTTCGCTGTTCTAGTCCTCCGGCGCCGGAGATGCCCGCGTGGCTCGCCGGAGGTGACTTGTCCGCCAGGTCAGCGACACCTGGCGGACACGTGGATTTATTTTTTAAATTTTTTTTTTAATTGGACCAAATAAAAAAAATAAAAAAATACAAATAAAATTAAAAATAAATTAAAAATAAGTTTTAAAAAAATTTAGAAAAATGAAAAAAAAATAAAAAATCCATGTGTCCGCTAGGTGTCGTTGACCTGGCGGACACGCCATCTCCGACGAGCCACGCAGATGTCTCCGGCGCTGGAGGACTAAAACAACGAAAATTCTTCACTTATGGGACTAGTTTGCGACATGCTCCACTTACGGGACTAAAATATAAGGGGGTCCAGTTACGAGACTAAAAAACAGTTTATCCTACATAAAATAGAAAGTGTTTTGGGTAACCAATAATGTCATATATCTTTTACACACTTTTACTAACCAATAAAATACTATTATTGTTTCTTATTCTATTATAAAATTTCAAATGGATACTTTAGTCCGAAATGGAAAAAAGATTATTTTTTTAATTTCGATGTCCAAGTAAACTTACTTAAATTTCGGATGTAGGAAATATAATATTTACTCGGTCCCTTAACAATCTATTCATTTTTTCATTTTCGTCCGTTTCATAACAAAGTATCAATTTCAATTTCTTAGTAATTGTATTATCTACCTAACATTACAAATACACATTCAATTTACATTATATTATACAAATGTCATTACTTTTATATTATACAATATTAATAAATGTAATTTAGTCTTTTTACATTTATTTCCACTGCATCTCGATATAATACTAATATTCCTAACTCTTAAAAAAAAGTTTAATAGTTCAATACAAAATATTACTCCATTCGTCCCATATTTATATATATCAATTTACTTTTTGTACAGAATTTTAGAAATATTAGTATTATATTGGAATATAGTAGAAGTAAAGATAAAAAAAACTAAATTGCCCTTATTAGTATTGTATAATATAAAAATAATGATATTTATGTAATATATTATAAATTGAAAAAATATTTATAATGTTAAAAAATTGATACTTTGTTATGAGACCAACGAAAAAAAAAAAAATTTATTATATTACTATTTCTCTCTGCAAACCACGTATAAACCCAAGTAGCATAGAAGGGTTTTGGATTCATAATCTTATGATTATATGAATTCATAATTAGTTTTTTTTTTTTTTTTTTTTTTTTTCATCCGTCAAAATTATATTAACATCTTTTTGGCCATCCGTTAAATTTATGATGCGTTTTTTTTTTTTGCCAAATCTTTTTAATTTTTACTATTTAAATTTTATATTTTTCTCTAAAATATATATCTTTTTTTTTTTGACAAAATATTTTATCAAATATTATTTTAATACTAAACTCAAACCATTTTTTTTTCAAATTCATATAAGAACACCCTTGTGCATATTCTATTTTTAATAAAATATTTACTCACCCACGATTTTTTCCTTTTTTTTTAATAAATAGTAACAATTTTACTATTATGTATTTTTCTACTTACCGAGTGTATATTATTATTATTATTTTATCAAACTTATTAATAAAGTTCCTATAATGCCATTATTTTATTTTTCACTCACTCTGTTTAATATTGTAATATTATTATTTTTAATATTCGTCCAATCAAAATTAAATAAATTTTTTGGATGAAAAAATAATTTTATTGGTTTTTCTCAAAAAGAGCAATAATGGATAGAAGTCGGGGCGTCGTGGAAATTTCTACTTTAAAAGAAAATAAAACAAAAATCTTAACCCAAATTACAGTAAATATCGCAATATATATTTGGTTAAATTATATGACATTTTTTTTGGTATTTTAGTAAAAATGTACAAAATATCTTGTGTTTTATTTATTACGTGAAACTTTTTTGTATTAATGCAAAATTTGCACGAACCATCACATTGTTCAAAACTGATGTTTAGTTCTAAATAAAGACTTAAGTTACGCTAAGTTTTATACAAATAAAAAATATACTCCCTCCGTCCCATTGAAAGGTTGCAATTTTCAATTTTCGTCCGTCCCAAAACAAGGTTACCATTTCCTAATTTAATAATTGTAGTACCTACCTAACATAATAAATACCCTTCCAACTTACACTATATTACAGAAATGTCATTACTTTTATATTATACAATACTAATAGGGGTATTTTTGTCATTTTCACTACAACTCATTATAATACTAGTATTTAAAAATCTACGTGAAAAAAGTAAACGACAATCTTGCACCGGGACTGGACGGTGAGAGTAAAATATTTTAGTAATTTTTTTGAATAAAATAAAAAAAAATTGATTAATCATTCATTTTATAGTTTTTTGGATACAAATTGTTATCTGATTTTTACAAAAACAACTATAGAAATAAATGATTGATAAACTATTTATTTATTTATTTTATTAAAAAAATTATTTAAGATATTTTACGTTTTTTATCTGTACAAAATTTGCGTAATTTAAATATTTATTTATAACCAAACATCATTTTGAACAAAGACGATATTTCGTGCAAATTTTATATCAACATAAGAGGTTTCACGCAATAAATAAAATACAACATATTTTGTAGATTTTTACTAAAAAAAACACAAGATAATGCCATACTCCCTTCGTCTGCCTCTAAAAGTCACATTTAACTTTTGCGTTATTGTATTTAACATTAAAAAATATTCTTATATTTGTATAATTTTTGTACAAATATCATTCTATTAGTATTATAAAATACTAATTAGGTATTTTTGTAATTTTTTTTTTTATTTGTACTAAAAAGTAAAAGTAAATGTGACCATTTAAAGGAGGGGAGGGAGATAGTATAATTTAGTCTATATAAGTATGTGTGTTAGTACATACAATCACTCATTCAATTCCATCAATCTTATCCACCCACCTAATTACCTTAACCTAGCAATGGCCGCCGCCGCCGTCGCCGACAAGCGGCCGGTCCGGTTCGGGATCCTGGGCTGCGCCAATATAGCGCGTAAGGTGTCGCGGGCGATTATCCTCTCTCCCAACTCCACCGTCGTCGCCGTCGGCAGCCGATCCCTCGCCAAAGCCGAGGCTTTCGCCAAGGAGAACGGCTTCCCCGGCTCGGCTAGGGCTTACGGCTCCTACGACGCCGTTATTGACGACCCAGACGTTGACGCCGTTTACATTCCGTTGCCGACGAGCCTCCACCGGCGGTGGGCGGCCCTGGCGGCGGAGAAGAAGAAGCACGTGCTGCTGGAGAAGCCGGTGGCGCTGAACGTGGCGGAGCTGGACGAGATACTGGCGGCGTGCCGAGTGAACGGAGTGCAGTACATGGACGCCACCATGTGGATGCACCACCCCCGCACGGCGGCGATCACGGCGGCTCTCTCCGATCACCGCCGCTTTGGCAAACTCAAAGCGGTACACCATACATATATTTATTTTTGTACTTATATTATTATTGTTTTTTTTTTCTTTTTTTATTTATTAGGATTTGTTTGGCTCAAATACATACTCCTTCAGTCAACTAGCAAGTATACGTATTTTTATTTTTAACGTTCAATTACAAAATAAATATTTTATTAAATATTTTATATTTTTCCACAAATACTTTTATTTTACATCACATTATTACTTTTATATAAAAAAAAATTATTACTTTTAACTAACACTATAATTAAAATAATATTATTTCTTAAATACCGTACAAAAAATGAATATTTACTTTCTATATGACAAGGGAGTATATTTTTATTTTTATTATTTAATCAAATATCTATTCTTTTAATGTAAAATATTAATTTAAAAATATTTCTATCAAAATAAAAATATTACCCCCTCCGTCCATTTTCTAATGTCCTATCTGATATTTACACGCATTTTTAGGTAATTAGGGTTTTTGTTATAAAATAAAAAATTTGCCTTTAATCTTCATAGAAAATGAAAGAGTAAATAAAGTAAGCGTAAAAGAGTAAATTTTGTGTATAAAAATCGAAAAACGACAATAATTGTTGGACATTTCAAATAGGAAAGTAGAACGTTAATTCGTGGACGGAGTAGTACAATTCTTATTTATTTTTGGCTCCAATATATATTTAATATTTCATTTTTTTAATTAGTCCAAAACTCTGGGTATGTTTATTTAAAATTTTATTTTAGTCCTGCATTATTCATTTTTTTTTTAATTATAAAAATATTTTTTTATTTAATACTCCCCCGTCCCATAAAATGAAGTCTTCGAATGTCTAAATTTTAGCAGTATAAATTAATTATTTAGATAGTGAAGTTAGTTATTTACTCTCTCCATCCAATGTAATATGAATATATTATTGTAGACACGAGAATTTAGGTAAAGTATAATTAGTAAGTAATTAAAAAAATATATTAGTAAAAATAATTATTATTTAGTAAAAATAATTATAGATTAAGATTAAGATAACTAAATAGTTTAAATAAGATTAAAAAAATTTAAATTTTAAAATTTAAAATATGATTGAAGTGTATAATTAATTTTCCAAAAGAAAAAGGACAAATTATGTGGGACGGACAAAAATAGAAAATAGGAACAAATTATGTGGTACGGAGAGAGTAATAATTAAAATAATTTTAAAATATGTATTTAAGTATTTTTAACATTATTTTTTAGAGAATATAATTTTTATATAATACAATATATATTTATTTATTATTACTATAAATTAGGTTTATAAACTATGAAAATTTTAAAAATAAATAAAAATATTTATTAATAAAAAAGAGATATAAATAAAGAGGTTGATTTATATTTATTAAATATGTTAAAATTAAAGAACTTACTAGAAATAAAAAGAGTTTATTTTTTGTTGAAAAAAAAAACAAAAAAAAAAAAACAGAAGAGTTATATATTATAAGAATAATTTTTATTAAAAAGGTTCAGATCAATCATTTATTCATATAATACGAGATAACATTTAAACATCTCGATATAAATATACTATTTCTTGTCATAAATTATAATATCAAAATATTATTTAAAAATTTTAAATAAAAAACAAACACAATTATTCAACTTAAAATTCGAATTAAAACATTAAAACAACCTATAATATTTTCAAATTCCTATCATATTTAGTAAAATCTTAAGAAAAAAAAATTGCTATCATATTTTGTAAATCTTTTAAAAAAAATAAAAAAAGAAATTGCTATCATGTTTTGTAAATTTTTATTTTTATTTAAAAAAAAAGAAAAAAGAAAACTCTTCCGTTGTTCTCTAGAGGATAAGTAGGGATGTCAACGGGGCGGGTTCGGGACGGGTTCTGCAAGCCCCGAGACCTGCCCCGCTAAAAAATATTACGCTCCGAAATCCGCTCTGCCCCGCTTCCACTCGGCCCCAGGATCCGCCCCGCCCCAAACCCTCCGGGTTCGGGGCCAACCCAGCAAACTCGTTTTATTTAAAAATATATAATAATAAATATTTTTTTTAACAATTGAATACTAAAATAAATAGCATTAAAAGCACAAAAAAAATCTAAAAACAATCAAATATTGATTCATAAAAATAAGATAAATAAATAAATAATATATTTTTATTATATAAATATACATATATTAAGTATAATAATTTTAAAAAATTATTTGGAGTAGGAGACTAATTGAATTTTATATTTAAAATTATTTAAGTAAATAAATAATATATTTTTATTATATAAATGTATATATATATATATTAGTTATAATAATTTTAAAAAATATCTGAGTTCGGGTCCGGGTCCAGGTTGGGGCGGATTTTTAATAAAACCCTTAACCCGCCCCAAACTCGACTGAGTTTAAAATTTTAAATTCACAATCCGCCTCAAAACATATTATTTAGACCCGAACCCGCCCCATTAAGAGCGGGCCCGGGGCTAACCCGCCCCATTTGACATGCCTAAGGATAAGATGACACTTTTTAGTTCTGGCTTCACAATTTTATGTATTTATTTATTAAAGATAATGGGTGTGTGGTAGTGGTGTGTTGTATTATTATTATTATTATTATTATTATTATTATTCCGAATTTATAGTAAAAGTGTAAAATAAGATCTTTTAATCCCACTGTTCATCCGGTGTGTTTGTCTGGGGATTGGATTTTAATCTCACTATTCATCCTATTTTTTTTTCCTTAAAAATATTAAATCAAACGCTTATTTTTCATTTTTTATATTATACTAAAAAATCAATTTTACATTCAAAACATCACATCAACACCTCTTTATACCACATCATACAACTGTTTAAATTCAAAATTTTTACTATTCAAATTTCAACTCAAAATCCAAACTCCCAAACAAACACGTCGTGTATTTTCCCTAAAAATATATATTAAATTAAATATTGCAAATTTAGTAATAAAGTAGATCATCTTCTAATAAATCTATAAAAATAAGATAAATATTTTTATTTAAAATTTATCATATAGTATATTAATCATATGGCGTGTTGTGTAATAACTTATGTATATAATTTTCGTCAATAGAAATTAAATATACACTTAGGATCTGTTTAATTAGTCACAATTTCCTTCTACTATTTAATTTACTATTAAAACAAAAGGAAAAATAAAAATTAACCAGCTAAAACTAATTTTTTAATGTACATATATAGACATAAAATATTTACTATTAAATTGATTTTTTTTTTTTAAAGAAAAACATTATACCCCTTTCGTCCCGTTTCAATTGTCTTTATTTCATTTTTCATCTTTTTCACTTTAATTGACATTTTTATTTTTAGTAAAATTTATTAAATATAAATATATTTAACAAATATAAACTTAATTAATTTTATAATATATAACATCACACATGATATAAGACCCAGTTAAAACTTTTTTATTTTTATTTATCTTCTCAATAAATAAATATGTTTATCTATATTTAAAACTTTTTCTTTTTAAAATTAATTTACCAATTATAAATAAAACGAATATATTTTATTTATTTATATTATTTAAAATTTTATTATCTATAAAATAATATTTTTATTAAGATATAAAATTTAAAATATTTAAACACATATTTCAAATTTATTTAAATTATATATATTAATTCTTATTTTAAAATTGGAGTTGAATTAGGTGCTGATATGTTTAAATCAGCACACATGCTAATCAATGTAAAATTTATTATATATAATTATATTAATTATATAACTTATAAAATATATTAACATAATTATTTTTTTGCACTAAAAAGCATGGGTGATGATTTTAGAATCAGCACCTAATCCAAATCTTTTAAAATTACTAACAATATTAGGCATATAAAAATATAATAAAATAATATGACAACTCACTATTATTTTTTAATTAAATATTTTTTTTTACCTTAAATAACATATCCTAAATAAAATAAGTCATTTCGAATGGGACAGGGAGAGTTCTTAATTTTCATATAAATGTAAAAAATAAAAATAATTAAAATTTTAATTCGTTCGTATTGTATCAATTCTATATCAGGTACATAGCATTTTCTCATACAACAATGGTCCCGACTTCCTAAAAAATGACATTCGGGTGAAGCCCGACCTTGATGCCTTAGGCGCATTAGGCGACACCGGCTGGTACGTACTTACTATTAAATTTTTACACAACAAATTTCATGCCAAATCTCCTTAAAATATATCGATTTGGTAAATATCAATTTTTTGTATTTACACACACAAATATTAAATTTAAATACATTTCACTTTTTGTAAAAAAATAAAGTAAATATATTACAGTTCAGTCGATTAATATATAATTTTCTTATACTTATATTTTACCAGGTATTGTATAAGAGCAATCTTATGGGCATCCGATTACAACCTTCCGACAAAAGCCACAGCTCTACCAAACGTCGAGTTCAATGAGGCCGGCGTGATCCTCTCTTGTGGCGCATCTCTACAATTCTCCGATGGCAAAATCACAACTTTCTATTGCTCATTTTTAACCAACTTGACAATGGAAATCAATCTTTTGGGAACGGATGGCTATATTCGTCTCCACGATTTTGTCATACCTTTTCAAGAATATAAAGCACCATTTTACGTCCATGCCAATACCAAATTTGGCGAGCGAGCAATCTCTATTGAGCCAGAACCCGTAGAACACATTGTGAGTACGGATCTCCCACAAGAGGCTTTGATGGTGAAGGAGTTTTCGAATTTGGTGCAAAAAATTGAACGTGAAGGGGGAGAACCAGAGAAGAAGTGGGAAATAATTAGTCGGAAAACTCAACTTGTTGTGGATGCCGTGAAAGCATCGGTTGATAAGGGGTTTGTTGCTGTTGAGGTCGGGGAATAATCTTGTGGATGCCGTGAAAGTATCGGTTGATAAGGGGTTTGTTGCTGTTGAGGTTGGGGAATAATCTTAGAAAATATGAATAAATCGGGTTGTAATAATGTAAGAAAATTATGAAGGGCTTTAATGTTGTAATGTGGATGTTTTTGTTGTTGTATTTGAATACATTATAGGGTGTGTTTGTTTGGGAGATTGGATTTCCAATCCACTATTCGTTCCATTTTTTTTCCAAAAAAATATCAAATCATGTTGTAATTAAAATTTAGGAGAAAATATATAGATTGATCGACAAAGACTAGGAGAAAAAATGGCTCACTCCCATTCTTCAAGAATAACAGGATACAATATATAGAATAGAAGACTTAACTAAGGTCCACAAAATCAGGAATATAACTGATCACTACTTCACTACCAGTAAAGTCACTAAAATAGCAGTAGACTTATTCAAAATTATAATTATCTATTAATATCCCCCATTAATTATGATTTGGGAAAATTCCTACTCCAAGAGCATCTCTGAGTTTAGTGAATGTTTCAATCTTTAACGGCTTAGTGAATATATCAGCAACTTGATCTCCGGATTTGTAATACTTCAGCTCAATTTTTTTCTTTTCAACCTGGTTCCTCAAGAAATGATAGCGTAGCTCGATATGCTTTGTTCTCCCGTGCGTAACTGGGTTCTTGGCTAAATTTATTGTTGAGATGTTATCCACATATATTTTCAACAGCATTGTTGATAAAAACTTGACATGGCTCATAACATATTGTAGCCATAATCCTTGAAGAGTTGCAGAAGCTGCTGCAACGCAACATACTCAGCTTCACATGTTGAGAGTGCAACAATCTCTTGCCTTTTTAAAGACCACACACATGCAGTACCATTAATAATGAAGCAGTGACCACTTGTGTTTTTTCAATCGACCAAGTCACCGGCCCAATCACTATCTGATTAACCAATCGACTCACCCTTGTTGCTTGAGGAATAAAACAAGCCATAATTATAAGTTCCCTTGATATATCGCATAATCCTTTTAACAACTTGAAAGTGAGATTGTGTAGGATGTTCCATGAACCGACTAACCAAGCCAACAACAAAGCATATATCAGGGCGAGTACAAATAAGATACCGTAGACTTCCCACGATCTGCATAAAGTATTTAGAGTCTACAGCGTGGTCATCACCTTCCCTAGACAATCTGGTGCCCGTTTCAATGGGAGTTTTGGCAGGATTACAATCAAGCATATGAAACTTTTCCAAGAACGTAGTAGCATACCTTTATTGGTTGATAAAAATCCCCTTTTCAGTCTGAGTTACTTCTAGACCCAAAAAGTAAGACATGAGACCAAGGTTAGTCATTTCAAATTCTATCATCATCGAAGTCTTGATATCTTCAATGTCACCAAGGTTGCTACCTGTGAAAACTAAATCATCAACATAGAGACACAATATGAGTATGTCATTGTTAGAATTAGTTTTCTTATAAAGACCATATTCAGCTGGGCATTTTTCAAATCCAACATTCATAAGGAAACCATCAATACGCTTGTTCCAGGCATGCGGTGCTTGTTTAAGGCCATATAGGGCCTTGTTGAGCTTGTAAACTTTATCTTCTCCATCCTTCTGCAAGAATCCAAGAGACTGCTTAACATATACTTCCTCTTCAAGTGGTTCATTCAAGAAGGCCGACTTAACATCCATTTGGTGAACTTTCCACTGATTTTGAGCAGCTAAAGCAACGATAATTCTCACTGTTTCAATTCCTGCAACGGGAGCAAAAATTTCTTGATAGTCACAACCGGGCCTTTGTTCAAATCCCTTTGCCACAAGTCTTGCTTTATACCTTTCTACCTGTCCACTTGATGACATTTTTGTTAAACACCTATTTTTCACTTTTTATATTATACTAAAAATCAATTTTACATTCAAAACATCACATCAACACCTATTTATATCACATCATACAATTATTCAAATTCAAAATTTTTACTATTCAAATCCCAACTCAAAATCCAAACCCCCAAACAAACACACCCTATAATAATTCGTGTGGATTTTACTAAGGTATCGGAAGATCAAAATTCGATTTTTTATGAACTATAGTTTTTGCCATCAAATTCACTTGAAGATGTATTCTCTGATTTGCAATTTTTAAATATTTATTTTATCTTCATCTTACACATTACAAAATTCATTTTTAAGTTTATTATACTATACTATCATATTGAAAATTTATCAAGAGCTTATTCATTTTTGTTTTTGTCTTACCCATATTAAAGGATTTGAAGAATATATATTCTCTCAATTGTATTAACAAATTTATTATAATTTTATATAATCAAGGTTTTATTTCAACATCGTAGTCATGTTGTAAATTTAAGTATAGTATTTGCATAGTTGCGTAAGGGATGGTCTGGTGGTGTAGGGGTTGGTCTTGTGACCGTGAGGTCATGGGTTTAAACCCCTGACGCTTCCCATCGAGCCTGATTTGCAGGGTATTAGGTTCGGCCGGGGGTTTAACCCAGTGCGTACTTTCGGGTAGCGACTGCGGGTTCCCACGTCATTCAAAAAAAAAAGTATAGTATACATTTTATTAATGAGACGATATTTAAGACAATGATGTTTAATTAATTAATAATAATGAGTTATGATATTATTTTATTATTTATCATATAATTTAAAATAATTATAGTTTTGAAAGAAATTTAATATATATATGATTAAAAAAATTAGAATATATATTTAAATATTTTAAAACTTATATCACAACAAAAATATATGCAATATGAATATCATTTTGTAGAGAATAAAATTTTCTATAATACATGTAAATAAAAAAATACGTTTATTTATTTATAATTAATATACACTAATTTTATAAACAATGTGAAGTTATAAAGGTAGATAAAAATATTTATTTTTTGAGGAGAGAGATTGAACTAAATGAGTTTTTAGTGGGTCCTACATGATCTATTGATATTATGGCGGCGGCTGAATAATACATCGTGTGCTATTAGATATCACATAATATTACTACAAACAACACACTGTATATATTAATATAATACAAATATAACACATAAACAAAACACACATGTTATAGTCTTAACAACACACAATATTATTATAAACAATACACATTATTGCTACTGACAATATATTATATATGTTAATATAATACAAATACAACACATGAACTAACAACACATGTTATAGTCTCGTACATCACACACAATAATAATTAATTTTAGCACATGATATACTTGTATAAGACACACTTGTTATTATTAAAAAACAACACATACTTTTTTTTTTTGATCGGAAAGATCAAAGATTTTATAGATATAAAATATAGAGATATATACAAATATGTCGGGCATCCCCGGGGAATAAAAAAACTAACAAAAAATGAGGTACTACCTCAATTGTAGCCACGCGTCCACTAACCGAATAAATAATTACAATCCAACCCAACATAAACTAATAATTACAATGCAAAAATTCTGAAGTAATCTAGTGCAGAGGGATTATGGATCTGGTCCTCTCCTTCTCGCCACAGAGGTGCTTGCCATTAGGAAATTTCGATAACAGAAAATTTTAATTTTCGTAGAGGAAGTACTCGGTTCTAAAGAGAAATTCTCGAAAATCCCTTTATTCCTAGCAGTCCATATATAATAAACTGTAGCCGCAAAGGCAGCCTGTCTCATAAACTGGAGGCTAGGGTCTGAATTTCGATTGCCTTGGAGCCAAATAAATGATTTCTGAATGGAGTCGAGATTCTGCGGGATTTTCAGCCAAGCGCATATGTCCAGCCACACTTTCGATGTAAACGAGCACTTGAAGAACAGATGGTCCATGTCTTCAACACAATCCTAGCATATGATGTGTGTAATACTAATGTATACTGTTTGTATATATAGCGTGTGCTGATGTGAAAAATCATCGCGGTACTAATTTTTTCAAATCAACACCGTAATCATCCTCTGATATTATATTTTATGTAGTTAATTAAGTTGATTTATATTTGTTAATTATATTTTGATTTAGTAATTTTCACAAAAATAGAAAGATGTCAATTGTTATGGGATAAACAAAAATAAAAAATGTGTCAATTAAATTGGAACGAAGAAAATATTTAATGTAATTTTTTAAAAAACGACCGTATATGTTTTTTTTAACATAGAATTTAAATAGTAAAATACATAATAAAAATTAAAAAGAAAGATAATATTTTTCTAAAAATATGATATATAATATTTATTTATATTGAAAAATATTTCGTTTGAAATTCTCTCGAACATTAAAAAGAGACAAACTCCTCTGTGTAATGTGAAATAAAATTATATATGAATGATACTTGAAAAAATATAACAGTTAAAAAATAATAAATTCGTGGTAATCAGGAAAAATTGAAAAAAAAATTTCACACATATACCCCATTATCACTTTTGTCCTATATTTATCTCGCTGGCAAAATATATCTCATATGTTTGCAAAAATCGCTATTGCTATCATTTGGCCGCACGTGACTGCGTGTGATCGCGCGTAAGGGCGCATGGTGTGAATATTATGCACGGGCAAAAGATATAAATATCGATTTTTGTAAACATGTAAGATATATTTTGCCAACAAGATAAATAAAAAATAAAAAAAAAATAAAAAAAGACTAATGGATTGATAGTAATAAATTTATGTTCGTTCTCCATCCCCAATTTCAGGGCTCGTTCCGCACTGAAACGATAACAAAACAATAAATTAAATACCTATTTTTAGGTACAATATGAATAAATACATCAACAAACACACAATATTAACTAGTCTATTCTACAACCTCCTTTGTACCGCAACATGCAAGAAAGTAATTGTTATACTTTAATCATAAAAGCAACATAACACTTGTATAGTTGAGAATAAGTCTGCTACATGTTGGTCTCATTTTTGCTTAAACCTTCGATTTTTCATTCTTTAGATTAATCTCCGGTAACCTTGAAGTTACTAAAACATATTCAAACAGAGAATGAAACTTCAAAACTTCAAAACATTTGATAATTTTATCTTACTACAATTTTAACACCAACTTGTCGCACTCTCAAATACAGCCAAGTCTGACTTGTTTTTGACCAACTTTGGGACAATGGAATTGAGGTCATTAAATGACCTACAAATACTCTGAAGCACGTTTTAACTTCTCCATATGTTAGGCTTCATGTGACAATTTGAATATGTCTTGTAGCCTTCAACTTTAATCGATTTTGAGCCATGCAAAATGATCTTGTAAACCGATGTCAAATTTATGCAAGTTGTGCGATAGTTTTGCGAAGGTATTAAAGACTCTTTGCACCAAAATGAACATATATACTCTTCCATACGCATCAGACAAAATATTGACTTCAATTTGTCATTTTGATCAAACGTACACCAAATTGGAATGGGATAAAAACATGTCCGGCACCATTCTCCACACCTTCACATCTCTGTACTGTTTTAGTCTCATTTGTATTATTTCGACAAATATGACAATTTGAGATATTTTTGTATTATATATGTTAAAAAAAAGATTTTCCTAACAATTTTTATATAATATTATACTAACTAACTGTTTCATCTCTAAGATTATCAAAATTTAGAGCATGTTTCTTTTGATAGGTTCGGAAAAATATATATATTTTGTGACTTCATCTCTAAGTATATAAATATCAAATAAATATATATTATGTGATATATTTTGTGACTTCAAAAGGGTACATTTTTGTACCATTTTCAATAAATATATATTTAAAATATTAAATAAAAATATTATTTAAATAAAAATTATCATATTTCAAATCACAGTCAAACAAAGCGTTACTTTTTTATAATGTATTTTCATGACCGCTATAAGTTACGAGTGTGTTTCTTTTGGTAGTTTGAGAAAATTTAGTTTGAGTTTGATATTAAAATAATGTTTGATGAGTTGTTTTGTGAGAAAAAAAGTATATACTGCAAAAAAAAAAATAGTATATTTGTAACGGAATTTCATCCATAAAGTTCACGTAGCTAACATAATTTCATCTCTAATTTGGTCTTTAATATCATTATTAATAGAAAAAGTGGATTTAAAGACAAAAAAATCTTGTATTTTCTTGTAGTGATATTTTTTTGAGAATCGCATAGTCTAAATAGTAGAATTTGAAAAATTTGATCTAAAGTTAAAATATATTTATAAACTATATTAAAAATAATATATGTAAATAAAAAAAATTAGAAAAATTGCATGGGGATAGATTTTCGGGGGATTAAACATCCCACCGACACTATTAACCCTCAAAATCACAAATTTGAAATACTCCTCGCAATAACCAGAGATGACCGTACAAATTACTATCCATTATATTACACCACTCGATCCATTTTCCTCCATTCAACACCCCCCCCCCCCCCCCCCCAACCCTATCCCCCTACCTTATCCAATGGCCGCCGCCGAGCCGCCGGTGCGCTATGGGATCCTGGGCTGCGCCAATATAGCGCGAAAGATGTGGCGGGCGATTCTCCTCTCCGGCAACTCCACCGTCGTCGCCGTCGGCAGCCGATCCCTCGCCAAAGCCGAGGCTTTCGCTAAGGAAAACGGCTTCCCCGGCTCGGCTAGGGCTTACGGCTCCTACGACGCCGTCATTGACGACCCAGACGTTGACGCCGTCTACATTCCGTTGCCGACGAGCCTCCACCGGCGGTGGGCGGCCCTTGCGGCGGAGAAGAAGAAGCACGTGCTGCTGGAGAAGCCGGTGGCGCTGAACGTGGCGGAGCTTGACGAGATACTGGCAGCGTGCCGAGTGAATGGAGTGCAGTACATGGACGCCACCATGTGGATGCACCACCCCCGCACGGCGGCGATCGCGGCGGCGCTCTCCGACCGCTGCCGCTTTGGCCAACTCAAAGCGGTACCCCAATAAATGCGCCAGACCCACACACATACATATATATTATAGAAGGGTCTCATTTATTTATTTATTATTAGTATTATTTTTTTGTGTTTGATTTTTTTATATTAATTATTATATTTAAAGATATTCCTTCCGTCTACAAACATTTTATTTTTTTATTTGGTACGTCTAACAACTATTATTTTTAATCTCTACCGTACAATTAAAGATAAATTTATCAATTCATAACAAAAGACAATCACCTAAAAAACCGTGCAAATATATTTTAGGATAATAGAAATTGGACGGAGGGAATAGTATAAATTAAGTGAAAATGACAAAAATAAGTGCCTTATAATACTGTTATAATAAAATTTATATAAAAAATTAAATAAATATAAAAATATTTTTAATGTTAAATACATTGGCACAAATGGGACGAGAGTATTATTTATATATATAAGCACGTTTTAATACAAAATATAAATTAATATTTGAATTAATTAAATTTGTTGTTGAATGGATATATGTATGAGTGACAGGTACATATTATATATTCACACAACTGCGGTCCTGATTTCCTCAAAAATGACATTCGGGTGAAGCCCGACCTTGACGCCTTAGGTGCATTAGGCGATGCTGGCTGGTAATTATCCTTTTTTTTTTTTTTTTTTTTTTATTATTATTTTTTATTTTTAAAAAACTTGGTAAATCCAGTTCATATTCCTTTTAATTTAGAATTGGAAAATCACACGGTTTAATTTTAATTTTAAATTTGAAAATTTCGATAGCAATTTATTCTATTTTAAATTAAAGTTAAATATGAGTCATATATATTTAAAATTCACGAAACAAATGCCCACATTTAATAGTCATATTTTCGTTTTGCATGATTGTACTTAACATTAAAAATATATTTATATTTATATATATATTTTTTTACAAATGTCATTCTATTAGTATTATAAAACACTAATTGAAGTATTTTTGCAATTTTTTTTCTAAATTTGTACTATATTTTGATATAATAATTAATATTAAAAAATCAGCACGACAAAAAGTAAATGTAACTCTTAGAGCTGGACGGAAGTAGTATAATTTTTTTTGACTATATATATGTTTGTTTTAATAGGTATTGTATCAGAGCAATTTTATGGGCATACGATTACAATCTCCCGACAACCGTCGTAGCTCTACCAAACACCGAGTTCAACGAGGCCGGCGTTATCCTCTCATGTGGCGCTTCCTTACAATATCCCGACAACAAAATGACAACTTTTTACTGTTCGTTTTTAGCCAATTTGACGATGGAGGTCAATTTTTTAGGAACTGATGGCTATATTCGCTTCAACGATTTTGTCATACCTTTCGAAGAGAAAGTAACACATTTCTATGAGCATGCCAACACTCGATTTGGCGAGCTAGCAACTTCTATCGAGCCTTTGCCCACAAAACATGTTGTAAGATCGGATCTCCCACAAGAGGTTTTGATGGTGAAGGAGTTTTCGAATTTGGTGCAAAAAATTGATCGTGGGGGAGAGAAAAGTGAGAAAAAATGGGAAATTATTAGTCGCAAAACTCAACTTGTTATGGATGCCGTCAAGACATCGATTGATAAGGGTTTTGTTGCCGTTGAGGTCGAGGAATAGTGTAATAAAAGGGATTTATTGTAGTATGAATTGATCGTATTGCAATAATGTTAAAATGATTGGTAAAGATTCTATTGTTGTAATGTGGATTTGTTGTTGTGGATATGTTTCTTTAGCATAAATTTTTCAAATTTTACTATTTGAACTCTGCGTTTTCCGAAAAAAAAATATATTTTTTCATCTCACAAAACATCTCATCAAATATTATTTTCATATCAAACTCAAACCAATTTTTTTTCAAACTCATCAAAAGAAATACACCCTTAATTTTCCATTTGTTAAATTATATATATAATTTTCCAATCGGGTCTAGTTTGCAGATATTAGGTTCTGCCTGGATTTACCAAATGTACACTTTCGGGTAGCGGCTGCGGTTCACACATCATAAAAAGAAATAAAATAAAATAAAATTACACAACTCATCTTATTAATTTTCTTTCAAGTAACTCTCTCTGCACAAATTTAACCTTATTTTACTCCTAAACGTAAAGTTAGCAAAAATATCCCCGAAAAGTAAAATTACCTATTTATCCTTATTTATACACTAAAATTTAAAAATAAATAGACCATTGAAAATGGATATGTACTAAATTTTGTGTAGCCCAATAAAAAAGACATAGCGATGGTTTGGGCCTAAAATTGTGTAAGAGAGAGAGAGAGGGATTATTATTATTATTATTATTATTATTTATTTATTTATTTAAAGAGATAGAGAGGGCTTTTAAGGATTTTTTTACGATTCTGTTTTTTTTCAACAAAATATATCAATTATACATTATTTTTTATATTAAAATGAAACAATTTATATAAAAAAATATTATATCAATATTTATTTATATTATGTAAAATAATTATCTTGCAACAAACATTTGCAAGCAAGGAAAAGGAAAATAAAAAATCTTTATGCTAAATGTGAAACAAATGAAGGTCAAATAAATTATTAGGTGGAAAGTTTGGATTTCTTCTTAATATGCATATATATATATATTATTTTATTATATGGATTCCATATTGAAAAAAATCTTTCTTATTTAAAAAAAAAATAAAATAAAATAACATCTATATCCAAACAAAGTCAAATATTATTTCAAACTAATATGCTATTTCCTATATATAAAAAAAAATACACACCCGTTCCGTTCCAACTATATAAAAATTTAATTTTTATCATTTCATCTTTCAAATAAAAAATATCAATTATCGATGATTATAGTATAAATAATTATATACTAATACTAAAATATTTTTAATTCTTCCGATAAAAAAAAAATTTATTTTCTTGGATAATGCAAGAAACATCAAAGGTGGAGTAGTAGTGATCTTAAAGGTTCTAGTCATTGGGCAAATGAGAGATGCACGTGCAATTCATAATTTAGAGCATTGGACTTTGAAACCCTTTTTAGTATTTGTAATTAACTAATTACTTAATTAATTATTTAGTAGAAATTTAGAGGAGTGTGCATGCCTCAAATATCTATTATTTAATTATCGTCCCAACAAAACAAACATTCAATTTTTTTGGAGATATATAAAAATAAAAATATTCATGTTTAGAAAGTATATATAAATATATATCGATCACTTCAATAATAGTTAAGTGCAATCTACACTTTTAGACCACTTTCTAATCACTCAAATTTCTTGGACTCATCATAATCTCTTGAAGCGTAGGAATTATTCAATAAAATAAAATAAAATAATAAAAGAAATACCACCCATATTCGAAGTTCAATAAATAAATAAATAAAATAAATACAACCCATATTCGAAGTTCAAAAAATAAATAAAAATATATGATCAAACAAAGATAATTTGAGATCACAAAAAAATGCAAAAACACATAAAAAGATGATAATCTTAGTATTTTGGAAAAAAAGTAATATAATTAAAAAATAAATTTTACACTAAAAAAATTAATAAAATTTGATGACTAGGGGCCCTCGAGCCCCTTCTTAGAGCTACTACTGATATTGTGTGTAAGAGCATAAATACGATCGTAATTTATTTTTCTCTCTTTTTTTTTTCACTCTGAATTATCTCTATTTTTAATAAAATTTGTATAACAGAATTAATAAATTTATTTATATTTATAAAAATACGAGGTGAGCATATATAGATACAAAAGGATTAACACATTGTAAGAGAGGGGCCGGGGGGGGGGGGGTTGGGACACGTGTCATCCATGCAGACGTTGATTCATTAATCCAGCTGCTGCATGCGCTAATTAGGACATGCATATATATATATATATAATATAAATATATGTAAAGTAGCCAATAATATTGCAATGATGCAGACACAGACATGCATGAATATACGTATAAGTATGTATGTATTATGATGAGTGAATAATTGTGAAGTTAATTAAAAATGAAAAGGTTCCGATCAAATAAAATAAATAAATAAATAAATAAAAGATGAAAAAGACAGCTTGCTTCCCGGCGTTACACGCGCCGCCTCACCGCTGGCCGGCGCAACTAACTCCTAGTCCTACCTATCTAATCTCATATATATATATATATATATATATTTATATGTATTATGTATATAGAGATTTGTGCATTATACAAATTTAAATTTATTTATTTATATATATATATATATATTTATGTCTAGTTGGCTAATTAGAGTAATCAGTACCATATTGAGTAATTTTAATTAGCATATGAAATCCGTAACACAAATACAAAATATAATACTACCTCTGTGCACCGCCAATATATCCCTTTACTTTTTGCATGCTAATATTTGAATATTAATTATTATATCAAAACGTAGTACAAATTAAGAAAAAACGACAAAAATATTTTTATTGGTGTCTTATAATACTAATGTAATGACATTTGTACAAAAAATTATACAAATATAAAGATATTTTTAATGTTAAAGACAATGACGCCAAATACAAATGGATAGATTGGTGGTGGACGGAGGAGGTAGTAGATCTATTGCATAGTTCATATATGCCACAATTAATTTCAACATAAAATGTATATTAATACAATTGATATATAAAATACTCGCTCCGTCCGACTCTAAGGGTCTTAATTATCTTTTGTATTATTGTACTTAACATTATAAATATCTTTATATTTGTATAATTTTTTGCACAAATATCATTGTAAGAGTATTATAAGACACTAATTGAAGTATTTTTGTCATTTTTCATTAATTTGTACTACGTTTTCATATAATAATTAATAGTCAAAGATCAACACGTAAAAATGAGACCCTTAGAACCGGACGAAAGTAGTACAAAGTATGAAACAATATATGATAACAATATATATATATATAACATATTTTGTATTAATTCAATTTATGTATTGTCCGCCTATACTTCATGTGTTGATTATGACTAATTAACATTGTACTTCCTCCGTCATTTAACAATCTATCTATTTTTTCATTTTGGTCCGTCTCATAACAAAGTATAATTTCATTTTTAAGTAACTGTACTATCTACCTAGCATTACAAATACGCTTCCAATTTACAATATATTGCACAGGTGCCCTTACTTTTATATAATACAATACTAATAAGTATAGTTTATTTTTTTTTACCTTTATTTCTACTGCATCCTAATATAATACTAATATTTCTAAAACTCCGTACAAAAAGTAAATGAATATAGAGAGATATGAGACGAAGGGAGTACTAGCTAACAATCCCCATGTATGTATATCTACAAATTGTATTTGGGCTGTTGTTTGTGTGTTTTATATATATATTTTTTTGTGTTTTACATAATAAAATTTTTAATTAATAATATATAGTATATTTTTTAATGTCATATTTTTAATTAAAAAAACCAAAATATTGAATAAGAGAAAATTTAGATTGTATTCTTTTAGCATTTAGAAAATTGAGATTTTTTTTCTTTTAGTTACTTAAAATTATGAAAATTTTATAATTTTTTTTGCAGCGGATTTTCACATTATAAAAAAAAAAAAAAAAAATGCAAGATCATGTGACGTAATTTAATTACCTTTTGTTGATTGAGGAAGATATTTTTTTGAGAAATGCATTCATTTTATGGGAAAATGTTTAGTTAGTTTGAAAAAGGTAAAAGTGATTGTTTTAATTAAATTTTTACTTGTATATACCTAAAAGGCACACGTACGCCAACAAAATTAATAAAATCATCATCGATTCCTGGTACAATAACAAACATTAAAAATTATTGCAAAATTATTATTATTACTATTATTATAGGAACCAACAATTGTAAGTAGTACTACATACTTAGGTAATAGGTAGTCTAGATAGCCGCCCAATCTCCTAATTTATGCCAACTATGGTTCCACTTAAGAAAATTACTACCTCCGTCCAATCTAATATGAGTGTATTAGCGTAGACACGAGAATTTAGGTAAAGTATAATTAATAAGTAATTAAGAAATATATTAGTAAAAATAATTATAGATTAAGATTAAGATAACTAAATAATTTAATTAAGATTAAAATTAAATTAAATTTTAAATTTTAAAATATGATTAAAGTGTATAATTAATTTTTCAAAAAAGGAAATGACAAATTACGTGGGACAGATGAAAATAAAAAATAGGGACAAATTATGTGGGACGGATGGAGGGAGTATTAATTTAGGGGTGCTTTCAATTTTATTTAATTATTTCTTTCTTCTTCTTCTACTACTTTTTTCAAAATTTTATTTTAAAGTAAAATATGTTTTCCAAAAAAAGAAAAATACAAAAATGATAGGTAACATATATATATATATATATTACTCCCTCCGTTCAAACAATAAGTATACATTTACTTTTGGCGCGGAATTTAAGAAATAATAGTATTTTAATTATAGTTGGTAGGTAAAAGTAATGTAATGACATTTTTTCCCTTACTTTTAGGTATAAAAGTAATAATGATGTGATGTAAAGTATGAGTATTTATGAAAAAAAGATATTTAATGAAATGATTACTTTGTAATTGAACGCCCCAAAAATAAAAATATGAATATTTTGTGGGTGGACGAATGGAGTATATTTTTTTATTTAAACTATAACATATAAAAGATATCTTCCATACAAAATATAAATTCACAATATCACATCAAACATTTATTTTGTGTATTAATAATTGAAAAAAAAAAAACTCCCAAAACACAACTCATCTATATCTTTGTTTTGTGTATTAATATTAATCACTAAGTAAACAAGTTAATCCTCCTACTAATTCATGGCATTGCAATTCTTTATATATATATATATATATAATAACATCCTTATATATATATATATATTCATAATTTTCAATGACTATTATATAAATATAAATATATTCTTTTCTTTCATAGTTAATTTTGTTTCATTTAATTATATGTACTCTCATATAACTTTTCAAAAAACATATAACAATTAAAAAATAAAAAATAGAAAGCTTCAAAATAAAAACATGCAAAGGATGATTGTGCGTTGTTGTTGTTTAAGTCAGAATTAAATGTATTATTTACCTTGTGGCATTTATTATATTTACCTTGTGCGCACCGGGTAAATCCCCGACTGAACTTAATACGTATGACAAGCAAGTCACACTAGGCGAACCATGTATGACAGGTGACCTGAGACGTCGGGGGTTTGAACCTATGACCTCACGGTCACACACAGTGGCAGAGCCACATAGGGGCTCGGGGGGTCCCGAGCCCCCCGAGCCGTCGTCTCCGCCGTTACGTCGACTATATTATTTGTTACACAGGGTGTGTTTATTTAGGGGGATTTTGGGAAATTTTGGTTTGAATTTGGTTTTTATTTGAATTTTTAGTTTAATTTGAATTTTGATGTTTATTTTGTATTTAGGTTTGGTCAGGGGTTTGAGAAGTTTTGATACGATTGATTAGACTAGTAACAAATATAATAATATAACTGTGTATTAAGTTGTATAATTTAATTATAAATTTATATTATATGTACATATATATTTCTGAATTTTTATTTTTCTGTATTATAAAAAAAATTTATTCGCTATAAAATGACATATATATTGAATATATTTTATTAAATTATGCGTATTATAAAAATTTAAATTTAAATTTATAATTTAAATAAATAAATAAATAAAACATGTGCAGTACAAGAAGCCCGATTTGAGGCCTAAACCTGGGTCAACAGTGATCATACAGTAGTTTTGGCCAAAACACACTTATAGATAATTTGTCCGTTTAAAATATATATTTTTACCATTAATTTCGTTCAAAATAATAAAAATTACTTATTTTTCTACCTCAACGAAGTCTTTAATTAGCCATTCGGCGAAACAAGTTTAGCTCCGCCACTATTCACACATCCAACCTCCACTAAGCTAATACCATATACAAGTTAAATAATCCCTAAAAAATTAAAACAAGTAATGTGGATATAAAGCTCTTTAATTTAATTATTACATGGCGTAAGAGATGAAACTAAAGTCGAACATTCAAACATGACTTTTAGGACCAAGTTGATTGTTACCCCTTTTGTAAGTGACCTAATCGAAGCAAACCCTTCATTTATTACTTGTTTATTCTCCCCAAAAATATCATCTTTTCAAAATTAATTCATAATAATAATAATAATAATAATAATAAAAGTAAAAAGCCCTCCTTGTTCAAGAATTTCCACCTATATATACACCATTTCTTCTTCCCTCATTACCACCTCAAAGTGACAACAAAATCTCTATTCCTCTCCATACAAAAATAAACCCAAGATTTTAATTTCATTGCAATACATAAATATATATATATATATATATTCTAAGTAAATTTTGATTTTGGTTGTCTTAACTAATTGTCAATTCTCAGTTGTCATGGATTTCTCTAACACTTTTGATAACACAAAGTGGATGTTTTTTTACCTCCCCACACTCTTTGAATTACAAAATCTTGATGATTTCATGTCAATCTTGTTTTTCACTTTGGTTGCTTTTCTCATTCATGGGCTAATCATTTGGGCTTTTTCGGCCGGCGGGCCGGCTTGGAAAAACGGGCGCCAACAAATGGGCCGGGTTTCCATTCCCGGGCCAAAAGGGCTACCATTTTTCGGTAGCTTATTCAGCTTGAGCCATGGCTTGGCCCACCGTACTCTTGCCCGAATGGCTTCAAGCCATTCGGCAACTGAGCTCATGGCTTTTAGCTTAGGTTCAACTCCCGTTGTAGTAACTTCTGAACCATGTGTTGCACGTGAAATCTTAACTTCACCACATTTCGCTAGCCGTCCAATCAAAGAGTCGGCTAGGGAACTAATGTTTAGTCGAGCCATAGGATTCGCCCCCGATGGAGCCTATTGGAGAATGCTTAGAAAAATTGCATCGAGTCACCTTTTTGCGCCCAAAAGAATATTGGCCCATGAAGGTGTTCGACAAATTGAATGCTCGGCGATGTTAGGCGCTATAGGGAAGGAACAATCCCTTAAGGGTTTTGTGCATCTTAGGGAACATCTTCAAAAGGCTTCTTTGAACACAATAATGGAGATTGTATTCGGGAAAAGGTACAACATTGAGGAGCATGATACCCGAGCGAAGGAGTTGAATGAGTTAGTGAGAGAAGGGTTCGAGCTTTTGGGAGCTTTCAATTGGTCGGATCATCTTCCATGGTTGAAGTACTTTTATGATCCTTACCATATTAAAGAACGATGCGCGGATTTGGTGCCTAAGGTCAAGAAACTAGTGAAAGAAATCATTAAGGAACACGAGAATGGCGATCATAAAACACGAGATGAATGTGACTTTGTCGATGTTTTGCTCTCTCTCGACGGCCCGGAGAAGCTCGAGGAGGATGACATGGTGGCTGTCTTATGGGTTAGTATATGAATTTTAGTTAAATTGTCTTTCAATAGCTAGTTAACTTTAGAGTTTGTTTTCTTTACAATTTTTTTAGCAACCCTAAATATGATCCAACTAAATCGATGCACAAATTACTTTACAATTTTAAAGTATTAACATACTTAATTATTCTTAAATCCATTATTAATATACTAATTGGCATGATTATGTTCTATATATTAAATAATTAAAATAAAGGTAATCCCTTGAACTACAATCATATATCATTGTTTGATCTAGTTTCATTGATACTCCCCCATCGTATATAGTTTGTTTAATTTTTCATTTTGATATGTCTCATATATTAAATAATTATAACACTTGTATCTACACTGTATCAGACAACATAGCTAGAACGGAGACAGTATAATATCGTAATGTATATATCTACACATTAACTTGCTCTAAACCCTAATGACCAAAACCCTAATCTATATCCACACACATACATACATATATATATATATATGTAATACGAGGCAATCGATGACTTATTTTGTTCATTAATCCACAGGAAATGATATTTCGTGGCACGGACACGACAGCCCTTCTAACAGAATGGATAATGGCTGAGCTAGTCCTAAACCCTAATGTCCAATCCACACTCCATTCCGAACTCCAAACCCTAGCCCAATCCGGCCACGCCGCTGCCGCCAAGTCCCCGTACCTCGACGCCGTCATCAAAGAAACCCTCCGGCTTCACCCGCCAGGGCCCCTCCTTTCGTGGGCCCGCCTCTCGACGGCGGACGTCCGCCTCGCCAACGGCATGGCAATACCTAGCGGCACGACGGCTATGGTGAACATGTGGTCCATAACGCACGATCCGAGAATATGGGACGAGCCGTTGGCCTTCAAGCCGGAGAGGTTCTTGGAGTCGGGGGGCGGCGGGGGGCACAATGTGGACGTGCGCGGGGGCGATCTGAGGCTGGCGCCGTTCGGGGCCGGGCGGAGGGCGTGTCCCGGGAGGGGGTTGGGGATGGCGAGTGTGAGCTTGTGGGTTGGGAGATTGGTGAGGGAGTTTGAATGGGTCGAGGGCAGCCATGGGAGGGTTGATTTGAGTGAGGAGTTGAAGCTTTCTTGTCAGATGAAGGTTCCACTCTCAGCTGTGGCTATCCCTAGGGGAAGTAAAGGAGGTTCCTATTAGGGTTTCTTGAGGATGTTTTGGCTATATATACTTGTTTCTTTATATATATATATATGTATGTGTGTGTAATGTGTGTATCATATAAAAGCACGAAGACAAAGAATAAGGGTTAAGGGTGTAATAAATATATGTACAAGGTGGGATTAATGGCAATCGTATGTATGTGTGTTATGTGTGAGGTATATAGGTATGAAGAGAAAGAATGCGGGTTAAGGTTGTAATAACTATATATATATATATATATGTGATGGGATTAATGAATGACAATTCCATATATATTTGATAACGTGGAAATCACGGTTGTTACTTTTCGAATGTGCACTATTTAGATATAAACTTGTGCTATGTTTGTAATGAAGGTGCATTATGCTATTATTCGATTGAGCAATATATCGCTGACTTGATATGAATACTAGACACTACAAAATAAATAAATGAAATAAAATTATTAATAAAAATTTTCCTCGCAAAATAGACTTGGTCTTACAATTGGAATAATTCTATCCCACCGTCTCATACACACAGTGTGTATATGTACACATGTGTGTACGTATAAAATAATATTTTATACATACACATGCATGTATGTATATACACTATGTATGTTGGGATAGAGAGATCGGATTTGTTTTTTAGACGAGTGATCCTATGGGTACAACAAGCTATTACTAGAGGAAATCGGAAGTAGAGTTTTTGAAGTATCACTAGTGCTCACTTGTAACGAACATACGAACCCACATTTCTCCTTTTTCCCTTGGTAACCGCTTGCGACGGATTCAACAAGGGATGCTGACCCATATTTAAGGAATATTGATATTAAATTGACAGGGGTAAAAACTATGGATTAAAGATTTTTTTTTTTTTTTTCTTGTGAGTGTAATAGTGTAAAAAATAGTGGCAATTGTGTAATAATAATGAAAAAGTAAATGTAGTTTTATAATGATATGGTTATTTATAGAAATAAAACTATTGTTTTGATACGGACAAAAATTGTAAACAAGACTATTGTATTGGGACGGATGGAGTATATAATATTAAAAAATTTTAAAATGTGTATTTAATTATTTTAATAGCTATATTTTAAAGAGTTTTGAATATATATAAATTGGTTGTGGCTACAATAAGCACTGTGTTAAACAACACACAAACAATATTAAAATTATTATTATAATACAAACACAAAACACATAAACTAACAACACAAATAGCTAACAAATAATATAGTGACAAATACATCATTTATATTCATATAATACAAACACAACACATGAATTAACAGTACATGATGATATAGTCTCACACAATACGTGCAGCAGTTTATTTCAGCACATGACATATACTTGTACAACACACGTATAATTCTAAACAAACAGCACGTGTTGTTTTTAATAAAGACTTGTGTTATTTTTGTATTTTATGAGTGCTACTGATTTTTCCAAATCAGCACGGTAACCTTCCCCATATAAATATATTTTTATAATGAAAAGAGAGATAAAAATATAATATTTTGAATGAATTTTGAACGAGTTTCATACAATGTACTCCCTCCGTCCCAAACACCGTGCAACATTTCCTTTTTGATATGTCTCAAACACCCTGCAACATTTCCAAAATATGAAATAATTAATTATTCTTAATTTCTACCTCACACTTTATTCCATCGCATCACTCAAATAAAAAAATAAAATATATATTTCTCTCTCCATCATATCACCTAATTTTTAAACTATTCTACTTAATACTACCCACCTAAAAACTCGTGCCCAAAACAAATGTTGCACCTTATTTAAGACGGAGGGAGTAATAGTTTGGAAAAAAGAAAAAATGAAAGCATAATGTCAACCATAAGTCTCATATCATCGACAACTCATTCAACAATCATATCATAAAACAATATTTACCAATATCGCAAAATAAATATATCGACGGAAGCAGATTCAATACATACATCCCAAAATGGAAGCTTTTACCCCCTACATTGCCATCAAAGCTACGGCGTTCTATATATGCTCGGATTCTACAAAGCTCTTCCATGTCATAACATTTTGGTCGGGGATTGCCTACCCATTCTGCTAGAAGCCCATCATCCAATTGTCCACGTGCTCCATACAATCATCGACCATGCCAAACTACCCTCACATCTCTCAGCTCGTGTCATCTACCGAGGTCTAAATGCCCTCAAAACCATATCTCCAACTATTGTTAATGTTGCTCGACATCGGTATACCTCGAAATATAACCATCGCTACCAAAGGATGAATGATCAATTAACACCGTCGCAACCAAAGCCCCTAGCCCGAAAATGCGATTCTTCTTACATATCTTAAATATAGAGATCAATCATGATATTGTATGATTTTTTATTTTTTATTTTGTCTTGTGCGGTAAATTCATATGTTTTATTCGTATTATATTAACAATATATAATTAGAGTCTGGTTATTTTGGATGATTAAAGTGAATAATATTAGTATATACAAATTAATCACTCATTTGCTTTATCTTATTAAAATCATTAATTAGAGCTCGACATAATCATACAATAGTTAGGACCATTCATCATATTTAGATGGACGTGATTCTCCATACAAAATCGTATTCAAAATTTATTTTCATTCAAAATATTTTATAAGAAACTCTATTCAAAATATTACATTCAACACCTACTAAGATTAATCATATTATGCTCATAACATATGAAATACAAATTGGTCGCATATAAAAAATATAAACTAAAATATAAACTGGTAGCACATAAGATATAGACCGATAGCACAAAATGCATGTTTATATAATAAAATAATACAATATATGAACTAACAACACATGACAATAGTCCACACAATATGTAATATTACCATCGATCCCAGCACGAAAGATATATTAACAGGGCGCTGATTAATTCTTAATCAGTATCCTAACCGGTCCCCTCTAAAACATATCTAAACGCACGATTAATTCAAATATAGTGATGAACTTTGGTACTTACTTGAAGCCGAGACCGGAGCCAAAACCTTTTAACATGGTGCCACAGGTACAAACAAGTTTAACTAGATCCGTGCCCTCCCCTTGCATTACTAATCACTTCCCAATTGCGCCTCTCGCCTTTCAATCATGTCTCACCCGTAGCTTCCATTCAGTTCTGCAGCAATGGCTATTGAACTGAAGAACCTGTATGCTGTTGAAATGATGCTACAAGTTCCAGAAAAAGGCTAAAACACAAACCTCCGGCATATCTTTTGGAAGCATCAGTGAGTTTTTGGCCATTTTCAGTATCAATTGTTTGCATAATCATTGTTTCTAAACACTACAAATATATATATATATACATGTATACGTACATGCAGGATTACGGACGTTTACTTGTGAGCTCAAGAGCAGGAATTGGCTCATTGCCGGTCTCAATTCCACCAAGGCATGGAGGCTTGGCAGCTCCGTAATAGAAGAATGCCATTATCTTAGACAATTCATCAGCTGTTCGGATTGCTAAACACCAGAAAAAAAAATTAAAATTTAATCGTATGGAGAGAACACTTTATGATAGTAGACCCAGTTTACCTTTTTCTCGGTATAAAATCTTCCCAGCTTTAGTGAAAATGAGCTCGGGGAAAGTGGAGACTTGTAGAGCGGAAACCAAATCAAGCTCGGCATTGGCATCTATTGCTACACACTGTTTGATAATACTCATTAGTAGATTGTAACGAACAAATGAGCCCATAAAAAGATGATACTGTTACTTACTCGCGGTGATGGTAGCCGACAATTCCAAATGATTTGCACTGCTTTCTCTAATTCATCTCGGAACTTTTCATTTTCCTTTGGTCTGAAGATAAGCACGACTATTTATATATTTTCAAGCTTCAACTCTATACACATACAAACTTGAAAGCAAATAAGTTGATAATACAAAACATCCACATTCCTCACATGTAATGGGAGTAAATTAGAATTGCTATTTCTTGTAGGAAGCAAATCGTCGAAACATTGAGACAGGTAGCTCATCAACTTTCTTAATTTCTCGGAAATTCCACAACAAATATAAGTGAGACAAAAGCCTAAGATCAGATAACCGAAGGTAACCAAACAACTTGAGTACAAAAGAAAGAAATGACAGAAAAAAAAAATTAGCTCCAATTTGAAACCAAAGCTAGATTCATAACCATTATATATGATTCCTCTATGGTCTTGTTCCGACATTTCTAAATCCTATTTTAAATGCAACGAAACAACCGAATGAAACAGAACAACTTGAGTACAAAAGAAAGAAATGACCAAAAACTTAGCTCCAAATTTAAACCAACACTAGACTCATAACAATTATATATGATTCATCTATGGTCCTGTTCCGGCATATCTAAATCCTATAAAGTCTAGTATGATACAATTTCCAATTCTAACTGCAATCATAGCAAATGAACAATATGAGTGAACACAAATTGAGATAAAATTGATGAACATAACAATAACATATTCATAGGACTCTAATTATTACCTTTTGTAGCGATTATGAACAAGAACAATCAAAGGGCTGATGTCCTTGAACACAGCCTCCTCCCATTCCTTAGAGACTATATCCTTAATAGGGCGAATGTAGTCGTCGTCCTGCCACACTATTTCATCCCTACTATCACACTTCTCATCGTCATCGTCGTCGTCCTTCTTAACATTCTTTATGCTGATCTTGTTAAAGAATTGGCCGAGACTGAAACCCCATCCATCAGCATCTTCATCAGGCCAGTTTGGATCCTCCTCATCCACAACAAGAGGATACTCAGCTAAAAGCTTCTGTATTTTGTTCATTTTCTCCACAGGATCTGTCTCCTCTTCAACTTCAGGAGCTCTACCAATTACTTCTCGAATCTTCCGCCGCCACTCCTTCCTCTCATCTTCATTCATTACAAACGGTTCTTCATCTTCATCTTTTTCATCCGATTCTGATTCCGATTCGGATTCCCCTCCGCTCCCCTCGCCTATGTTTAGCAATTCCTCGATTTTCGAAACGTTCGACCCACTTCCTCTGCTGCCGACGCCCCCCTGCTTCGCATTCTAATTCCACACAAACCAGATAATTTGCGAGTATTACAGAGATAGGAACCATCAAAGTAGGTACGAAGTTATTCATTAATTTAAGAAGATTAAATCAGAGCGAAGGAGTACCATTACAATCGGGGCCATGGATTTCCGTTTGTGGAGGTTTGTACGGCCCATAACAAAGGGGGCAGGCAGAGGGCAGGCGTAGTAGCCCTTGCTCCGCATTGTAGAAACCGTAAAGGGCTCCTTATTGGCGGGATTGAAGGGTAATTTCAAGCCTGAGAAATGCGGCAAGAGCTCCATCATCACCTGGAAGCTCGAGTAACTATGCAGGGGAAGCGAAGGAGATAACTCTCTGTTTCAAAGCGAATTAGGTCAATTTTTTCACTATTGATGATGGTCTGGATAACACTGATTTTTACGAACCGAACCGAACCTTTCATACAGGCGATTCAATATGTATATACTCTCGTCCCTTGTTTATGTGTCCGTTTCTTTTAATGGTGTTTGAGGAATATTGACATTATACTGGATTATGGTAGGAATAAAGTTAAAAAAATTAACTGTGTATTTTTTTTAAAAGGGTTTGGGAAAATTTGACTTTGAGTTTGATTTTTATTTGAATTTTGAGATGGATTTGAATTTTGTTGTTTCTTTTGTGTTTAAAAGTTTGGTCGGAGCTTTTGGAGTTTTAATGGGTATTAATTTGATGAATAATGAATAAAATAATATAAATATGTATTAACTATAATTGATAAAATTAATAGTAGTATAATTTGACTATAAATTTATATTATATACAATATATATTTTTAAATTTTTATTTATTTGTATTATAGAAAATTTTATTCTTTACAAAATGATATATATATTATATATATTTTTTTAACCTATAATTATTATAAATATTAAATAAATTATTATTTATATATTTTAAATTTAAAAAATAAAATAAAATAACAAAAAAGCAGACATAAAGCTGTTGCAGCCTGCAATGTATTGTCCTATTTAGTGGCAACTTCGGTTTGGCACAGTAAATATCCCCAAACCGGGGCAGAAGAAATACGCCATAATATAATATTATTAGTATTATGTGATATAAAATTAATGAGATTTGTATAATATATTGGAAATTGTAAGAATATTTTTAATATTAGAAGAAAATACAATTACTTAAAAAAATAAATATTTTATTATAGACGGACCAAAATAAAAAAATTGATAAATTATTAAGTGAAGAATGAAGTATACAGGAGTATTTTTTGTTTGTTTGTGTGGCTTGTCTTTTATTTTAAACATACTTAAGAGTATAAAACAATTTAATTAAAATTTTAGCCTATTATGCATTATCACACAAAATTCATTTATTTATATCTCTCTTCAATTAACAAATATTTTTATTTATTTTAAAACTCTCCATTGTTTTATAAAATTAATTTATGGTAATAATAAATAAATAAATTTTATTAAAATTTATGCTTTACAAAATAATATTTATATTATATATTTTTTCTTTTTTAATCATTAAATAACTAATTCTAATTATTTAAATAATTAATTTATACCACCTCAATATATTTTATTTTATTATTTTTATATAATTAATAATATTGTGTGTTTGTTTGGAGGTTTGGATTTTGAGTTCAGATATGAATAGTAAAAATTTTGAATTTGAATAATTGTATAATGTGATATAAACAGGTGTTCATGTGATGTTTTAAATGTAAAATTGATTTTTAGTTTAATATAAAAAAAAATAAAAATAGGTGTTTTATTTGATATTTTTTGGGGGAAAAAATGAGATGAATAGTGTATTTAAAATCCAATCACCTAAACAAACACACCATAATAAAATAAATTTAATATATATGATTAAAAAAATTAGAATATATATTAAATATTTTAAAAAATATATCGAAATAAAAAATATATGCAATATGGGTATCATTTTGTAGAGAATAAATTTTTTTATAACATAAGTAAATAAAAAAATATGTTTATTTATCTATAGTTAATGTAAATAAACAATTTAGAGTTTTAAACGTAAATAAAAATATTTATTTTTTTTTAGGAGAAATATAAAAATAAAAAGATTGTGAGTGAGTTGGCACTCAATTGTCTATTCCCAAATTTTTCTATTCTTTCTATTTCAACAAATAAAATTATAAGACAGGGAGGGAGGAAAGAGAAAAATAAAGAAAAAGTAGATATGAATATGATTTAAATTTTTTTCTCTCAAAATTAATTATATTCAAATTATTTTTTATTTTTATTATTATATTATTTAATCATAAAAATACAATCAATTTATGTTTTCAAATATTACAGTCAAACAATATTTAAATATAATTTTATGAATAAAATATTATACAAATTACTATTTAAATTATTTTTATGTAATATTTAAATGTATAAAAAAATAAAAAATTTCAAATTTAATTTTATTCATATTATTATTTTTAAAATTTTTATTATTTTATTTTATAAATTTTGCAAAATTATATTAAATTTAAATAATTTGAATAGTATTTCAAAGGGTTTATCTTCTATATATTTTTTTAATATTTTGAAATAATAAAAAGTAATATATTTATAAAAAATATTTAACCTTAAGTTTTATTTTATTTATTTAATTTTTTTATTTTATAATTTTTTTAAAAATTATATTGTTCTTTAAAAAAAAATACATTATACTAAAATATTAAAAACGGTCAAATTTAAATACAAAAGAATAAATTTTTGAATAGTATGAAATTATAAACAACATTTTAGTATGATATTTAAAAAATATTCTATGATAAATTAATATAATAACGAAGATAAATATTAATTTTAGATATAATTTATATTTTTTATTTTTAAATAAATAAGATTGATAAGGAACATAAATATAATTTAAAAATACATAAATTTTAAATTATATTCATATCTTCTCTCTTCCAATATATATCTCATCCATGTGTCACAATTTTACTTGTTGGAATAGAGAAAATTGGGAGATTTGGAACAGAAGATTTGATTCCAGTGAGCCTTGATGTTATACGTCATGTAGTTAATTAAATTGATTTATATTCCCCGTCCAATTTCTATTGTCCTAAAGTATATTTGTACGGTTTTTTAGGTGATTGTCTTTTTGTTATGAATTGACAAATTTGTCCATAATTGTATGGTAGAGATTAAAAATAATAAATAAATAAAGGGTAAAAATGTAAAATTTGTATTTAAAAAATGAAATAGGATAATAGTTATTGGACGTCCCAAATAGGAAAGTAGGACATTAATTTGTGGACGGAGGAAGTATTTGTTAAATATATTTTAATGTAGTAAATTTTAACGACTTACAACATAGACAAAAATGAAAAAGAATGTCAATTAAAATTAAACAAGGAGACGACAATATTGTATAAGAGAAAATAAATTTATTAGTTAAATTTATTAGTATTTATTTTTTATTTATTAAACTTATGTATAATTTATTTATAGTAAAAGAAATATATTTACCAATAATCTATTACTTTAATTTTAATAAATAATAATTATTTTATTACTATTGGATGTATTATTTTGTATTTTTTTTTTTTTTTTATGAACATGAGTATATAAAAAAATTGAGTTGAAAATATAAAATATAGTAATATTTTGCATTGAATTGTGAACACTTGAAAATGAATGGAGCATATATATTATGTATTGTATTTCCTCTGTCTCACTTAATTTGATTATTATTTTTATTTTCGTTCGTCCCACGTAAATTTTTTTTCTTTTTTTTTAAAAATATAATTATACACTTTAATCATATTTTAAAATTCATAATTTATAATTTTTTTTAATTAAACTATTTATTTATTTTACTTTTAATTTATAATTATTTTTATTAAATCATAATTATTTTTCACTAATACACTTCTTAATTACTTGTTAATTATACAATATCTGAAATTCTGTGCCTAAACTATTTATTAAAATTAATAAAATTTTAAAATAATATCATTTCATTTTTTTTCATCTATTTTATTTTTATATTAAAAATTTTACTCCCTTCTCGTCCGATTTAAGATTCATATTTATTTTTTACGAATTTATTTTTGAATATTAATTATTATATCAAAATAGAGTACAAATTGAGGAAAAAATGAAAATATACTTATATTAATCTTTTATAATAAATGACATTTGTACAAATAAAAGAATTATACAAATATAAAAATATTTTTTAATATTAAGTACAATGACATAAAAGATAATATAACCTTTGGAGGTGAACGAATGTAATATTTTTTTAATTTATATATATATATATATCTAAATAAAATAAAATAATTATCCCAAATATAATATTCGATCCACAGAATTACTTTGCACAATACATGTTACAATATAATTAATCTAATCACATCGTATATTAGCACAATATAGATAAAGAACACATAATTTATTTTAATACAATACAATGCAGGATATGAACCGACAATAAATTACAAATAATTCACACAACACATATTTTATTGATCTTAGCACATATTTATACAACATAATACGTAATTTAGAGCACATGCTAATGATATACACAATATATATTGTACACGAACAATCATATATGGAATATATATTTTCCAAAAGAATATATCAATTTTTATACTTTCGTTTGATCCAAAATATATTTTATTTTGGGACAGACGAAAATATATAAATATCATGTAATTAAGAAATGTGTAAAAAAATTAATTAATTAATTTAATTTTTATTTACTTAACGATTATGGTATGTTATTTATTTAATATTAATCGTTATTTCTATTATATATAATGGTTCTGTTCGTCCAATGCAAATTTTGAATTGTAATTTTTCAAAAGTAAAAGATGTAAAAATAAAATAAAATTATATGAAATGATTTTATTTGGGTTTGTTTGAGTTTATGGAATATTAATTTTTTAAAAATATATTTTATTAAAAATGTATATTTTTTTTTTAATTAAAAATGATAAGATATTCTCAAAACTAAGATTGTGTTTTTAAGTAACTTCAAAATAGCAGAATTTTTGTTGTTATTATTAGAAATTATAAAAATATTTATTAAGAAACACAATGTATTTTTATTAACAAATACAAGCTAAAAAAATATTGTGAATGGTGTAAGATATAAAAGACAGAAAAAAAATAAAATAAAACAATTATGATAATTTCTAAAATAAAATACGATACTTCAGATTATTAATAATACAATATACATGATATATTAATAATAAACATAGATATCCATAAAAACACTTAAAACTATTCGATAATATAATTATATTGAATTTAATTTGTCTTCGGGCCTTTACCAGCATCAATCGGAGGCTTAGGCGGCGAGGTTCGCGCCACCGCCATCATCGTTGTCGCCAGAAGATCAGTTCCGGCCACAGCCGGTGGCGGCGGATCTGCGAGCTGCTCTGGCACCCAAGTTGTAGTAGAAAGAGGCTCACGATCACGATCACGATCATGATCACGACCAGGTTCGAATCCAAGGCACTTGAGCACTGCCGTTTTGATTTCCTGGAAAGAACTGCATGGAGATAGATAGGATTTTCCGGCGCCACTTCCGGCCAACTTCGTATTCTCCGGCGAAGATGTACCCTCCATTTTTTTTAATTTTTTTTTTTTTTTTTTTGGTTGTGGTTTCGAAAGAGGTGGTGTGGTCTGCCTATTTGTAGAATTCAATTAATGTTTGGTGGCCAGTAGAGTATTTAAAATGAGGCAGACTGATTTGGTGTGGTTTGTTACTTATTTATTGTTTAGCCTTTTTTTTTTAAAATAAATAATATATATATATACTTCATTCTTCTGCTTCTATAGGTCACAGTTGCATTTTACGTCATTCTACTTAACATTAAAAATATCCTTATATTTGTAAAAAATTATACACGTATCATTCTATTAGTATTATACAGTACTAATGAAAGTATTTTTGTAATTTTTTCTAAATTTGTACTATGTTGTAATATAATAATTAATATTCAAAGATCAACGAACAAGAAGTAAATGTGACCTTTAGAGCAGGATAAAAGTAGTATATAATTATTTAAGTTATTAATATTGTACTCTCTTCTAAAATATTGTATGAAATATGTATTTTCTACTCACATGATCATATCCAACAATTATTTTTATCACAAAATTATTAAAATAGAAAAAAAAATTTGCGGGTGTGTTTGTTTTGTAAAATGATTTGAAGAATTACTTTTTACGTGAGGTATAGAAAATTATGCAGTGAATATAAAAATAATGAATATATATAATATATTAATATTTTTTTAGGAAAATATGTATAGGTTTTTTCAAGTAAAAAAACACAATTTTTGTGAAAATATAAACAAATAATATATAATTTTCAATTAATATAATATATGTTGAATTAATTAAAATCATGTGCTGAAATTTCATACTTAAAGTTATTGTATGAATATATTTCGTGTGTTAGAATTATTGCAGAAATGACAAAATCAAGAAAAACACACAAGAACATAGGAATTTGGCGACCGAGTTCGATCAAGATAATCTATATTTGGGGTGGTCAAGCCAGGTATTTGCACTAAGTAATTTCAATGTACAATTTATAGAGAAAAATGAATAATATATATATATAATTATAGATCAAAGCGTAACACCCCACTTAAAAATAGGCTCAATATTCGAACCGACCAAACAACGAGATCTCATACAGCTCAGTAAAGTGACAAACAAACTATGTGTAACTCGAATTTAAGCTTCATGGCACATGAGAAATCAATGATAATATGTCTTATGTGGACAATCGTTCTATATTATTAGTTATACACTGTATTTTTATTATATTAACACAAATTGTGAATTGTTCATCATAATCTCGATCTTGTATTGTTTGTTGTTGTACATGATACTATCAATGCAATAATTAATAAAATTCAATACAGTTAGGATGAAAATAGGCTAGGCGATTTGTCAGGAGCCTACGGCCTGGTCTACATAAGACCTAGCCAGACTTGATTTATTTACTAAAAAAGCTAGGTTAAAAAAAATTTTAAAGCTTTTTTATTTAAATAGAACATACTTAGACTTTAAGAAAAGCTTTTTTAATTAACAAGCCGGTCTATTTATTATTATTTTTTTTGTAAAAATATTTTATTATTATTTTTATATATTAAAAATAATTTCTATCTAATAATAATATTTATTAAATAATTTTAATTATAAATTTATTATAAAAAATAGAATTTTTTAACTTATATATATTAAGGGTATATTTCTCCAACAGGTTTCGCGCCCATTTCTTCAAACCATATGTTTTTTTTTTCTTTTTTTTTTTAAAAAAAAAAAATTTAAAATTTAATTTAATATTTATTATAATTAAATGAAAATAAATATATACAATATATATGTCATTTTGTATAAAATAAAATTTTCTATAATACAAATAAATAAAAATTTAAATATATATATGTTGGGTATAATATAAATTCATAATCAAATTGTAAAATATAAATTTTATCAATTATATTTAATACACATTTATATTATTTTATTCATTATCCATCAAATCAATACACACGAAAACTCCCCAAACCCCAACCAAACCCAAACACAAACACAAAAGAAACAACAAAATCCAAACTCATCCCAAAACTCAAGTAAAAACTAAAATCAAACCCAATTTTTCTCAAACTCCCCTAAAGAAACACACCCTAAATAATTGTATGTACTTTATTTTTTTTATTTCTAATTAAATTTACAAATAAATAAATAAATAAAAATATTATGTAGTTTTTAAATAGACTTGTAGGACAAACCAAACTTTAAAAAAAAACTAGGCTCAGACTTTTTTTTTAAAAAAAAAAAAAAAGAAAATTCAGACTACCAGACCAGACTTAGATCAGATATATTTAAAATAAGCCAGAATTATTTAGCCAAAACCTAGCCTACTCCCACCCCTAGATACAGTCACTACAACCAATATTTATTGATATTGTATATATTAATGAAATATTGGTTGTGCTTTAATTATTATTATTAGGATAATTAGATTCATAACTTATTTTCAATGCAAACCACATGATATCTAACTACTCTACATTAACAATCCTAAAATCAATGCATGCTAATTTTTGTTTATATGATATTGGGAATACAAAATATATTAAGGAGTGTTATATTAAAGGCTGAATCAAACCATATAAATACATAGTTTTAATTGCAATATTATGTATTACTGTTATATAATTTTAATTAGATATATATCTTGAGCTCACATATTGTCCTATTGTAAACATATTATACTCCCACCGTCCCAGAACTACAGTCTTAATTGGATTGGACAGGAGATTTAAAGAATATTGATATTATATTGGTAGTTGGTAAAAAGTATGGATAAAAGACTTTTTTGCCCCTTTGAGTATATTAGTGTAAAAAGCAGTGACAATTGTGTAATAAAAATGAAAATGTAGGGGTAGTTTTATGGTGATATTGTTATTTATGAAAATAAGACTATTTTTTTTTTGGACGGACAAAAATGATAAATAAAACTATTGCATTCGGATGGTGGGAATACATTATAAGAGAAATGTGATGTTTAATAAGTTAATTATATAACTATAACTCTTCTAAGTCTTCATTCACATGTTACTTGATTATTTATTTACTCATTCTGTCATCAAAACTTATGTATATTTGATTGGGCATAGATTTTTTTTAAAAAAATGAATAAAAATATAAATTTTACTATAATACTCCCTCTATCCCATAAATATAGTCTTAATTGAATTGGATACGAGATTTAAAGAATATTGATATTATATTGGTAGTGGATAAAAAATATGGATAAAAGACTTTTTGTCCTTGTTGGTGTATTAGTGTAAAAAGTAGTGATAATTATGTAATAAAAATAAAAAAGTATGAGTAGTTTTACGGTGATATGGTTTTTTATAGAAATAAGACTATTGTTTTGGAACGGACAAAAATGATAAACAAAACTATTGTATTAGGACGGAGGGAGTATTAAAATTGTAATAGTTCGGGTGTTTGTCTTGTATTTGTACTTGCCCCAACTCAAGTACACGTGTACCCTCAAGTGAAAAATATCTCACTACCTAATTTACAAGAATTTGACTAAAATAAAATAGTGTTGTTTGTATAAGATTTTGATTTTTATTAATGTTAGACATTTGGATTTAATCAATTTGTTTTAAACTTATGTTAGGACATTAAAGATTTTTGAGTTTGCCATATTTCTAACATATCGTATACAATTATAAGAGCTCTTCCACGTATTGAAGAGTATTTTTCGAAGATATTTTACTCATGTCTGATTCATTTCCAAAAATATTGTTCTATTAAAATTATATTTATTTATATACATACTGTTGAAATTATTTATATTATTTAATGATTAATAATAACTTTTTTAAAAAATATTACATTATATATATATATATTTATTTCAATAAAATATTACAAATACTCAATTTTTAATATTTTCCAATTTCTCAAAAAATTTTAAAATTTTTAATACTATTCATTAATGGTAATGCTTTTTAAAAAAATCTTACATCAAATACTTAGGATTTGTGCGTGTCGGTAACATAAAAATTTATATTGAATATTACCTTTATGAGATGATAAAACATATATACTGAGTGTGTAGTTTAAATTAGTTTCATAATGAAAAATAATTGTATAATTTATGATATAAATAAATATTTAAAGAGATCTAATAATAATAAGAAAATATCTTTTTTCTTTAAAAAAATTTTTTTACTATATATGAATAATTTTTTTCAATAATTCACTAAGGTTTTTTTAGGGTGTTGAGAGTGACACGTGACTTTAATGACTAAGAAATTTGTAAGAAAAGATACTTTTTAGGTAGAATTATTTTGTTTTGATTTTGAGTTTTTTTATTTTAATTTTAATCTAAATTATATTTTAGTAAGAAGTTTTATTAGAGTAATTTCAAAAATATATATATTAAAAATAATAAGGGTTGAATAATAATAAAATTGTAACAAAAAGAACATTATACCGTTGAGCGAATTATGTGTGGCAAATAAACCTGAAATGGTCAGAGTCTGAACCCATAAACTCACGATAACAAGTTCACTTCTCCCACCACTAGATTATCCTTACAATACAATACTAAAACCTTTAAAATACAAAAGGAGTGTTTGGCTTGTGATTTTTTTTCTTTTTTTTTTTTTTTTTTGGTTAAAAGGTGTGTTTTTTGAAGTTCTTGTTTTTTAGAAAAAAATAAAAATAAATTTGGATTTAAATAATAGTAGTAATTGATATCATATATTGTGAAAAAAATATATATATTCTTATATTTAAAAAACGCACATGTATTTTTATTATTTGTTTAAAGAGTTATTTGATGTAATATTTTATATATAAAAAAAAATTAGTAACATATTTTTATTGAAGAACTAAATATAAGGAATAAATAATACTACATTCGTCCAACTTTAAGGATTCCAATTATTTTTTATGTGTTTTTATTTGAATATTGACTATTATATCAAAATATAATTCAAATTAATTTTTTTTAAAAAAAAAATACTTCAATTGGTGTTTTATAATACTATAAGACATTTGTAAAGAAAAATTATACAAATATAAATAATGTTAAGTATAAGACGCAATAAATATGACTTTCAGAGACTGGTGGATGAAGTAAAAAATAGATAAAATAGTAAACCCAAAGTGTATTTGATTTGTAATTCAAACTCAAATTTCTATTATTCAATTCAACCACCATAATTTTTCATAAAAATACAATATTATTTGTATTGTAAAAAACATATTAAAATATTATTTAAACTTAAATTCAAATTGATACCAAATAAATAAAAATAATTATTTAATTAGGTGAATATAATAATAGAAGATGATTGCAAATTACAAAAAATTAAAGTTATGTGTCATGCCATCACCCAATAATTCCTAAAATTATAACTAAAGACAACTTTCTTGTCTTCATTACACCAACTCTCTTTAATTAATTACTAACGTTTCGATTTTAAACTAAAGATTCTCATATCGATTCATGAGTTGTAATTTTCTAATTTTTATTCATTTTTTTCTTTTTAAAAAAGGATAATTTGTTTTTTTTAGTTCCGTAACTAAACTTTCTTATCATTTTAGTTCCGTAACTGAACCCCCTTATCATTTTAGTTTCGTAAGTGGAATCTGTCGCAAACTAGTCCCATAAGTAGAAAATTTTCATTGTTTTAGTCCTCCGGTGCCGAAGACGTCCGCGTGGCTCGCCGGAAGCCACGTGTCCGCCAGGTGTCCCGTCAGTTCAGCGACACTTAGCGGATACGTGAATTTTATTTTATTTTTTCATTTTTTTTTTATTTTTTAAATTTTTTTTAATTGGACCAAATAAATAAAAATAAAAATAAATTTTTTTAAAAATTTTAAAAAATAAAATAAAAAATAAAATCTACGTGTCCGCCAGGTGTTGCTGACCTGGTGGACATGTGACCTCCGGCGAGCCATGCGGATGTTTTCGGCGCCGGAGGACTAAAACAGTGAAAAATTTCACTTATGGGTCTAATTTGCGATATATTCCATTTACGGGACTAAAATAATAAGGAGGTTCAGGTACGGGATTAAAAATAACAGTTTACCTTTTAAAAAATAAATTATTTATTTTGCAAGAAATGTCGTCCAGGTTACATCATACAATATTGGAAATTCATGTAAACAAACAACACGATTTCTCAATTGATGACGTAAGGAAATAAAATTATTAGAGCTAATCAGTATCGTGCAAATAGAGCTAATATGTTAGATTTGATACTAATTACACTCTTTAAATTAAATATATATGTAGGGATAAATGAATTATTTTACTCATTTCGATTCAACTACCGTGTCCGGGTTAATATAAATACAAAAATTTAGAAAAAATATAATTGTTAAATAATTAAGAATATATTAATAAAAATAATTACTCTGTAATATAAAGAGTTATAAACTTAATTGATTAAGATAATTATATAGTCTAACTAAAACATAAAAATATAAATTAGTAAAATATTTAAAATGAGATTATAGTGTAATTTTTTTTTAAAGAAAAAAAAGACAAGAAACATGAAACATATATAAAAGAAAATATGGATAGCATGGTATTAGGTTCGAGTGGGGGTTTACCCGGTGCGCACTTTCGAGTAGCGGGTGCGGGTTTTCCGTCATAAAAAAAAATAAAATATATGGATCAATTTTATACTAAAGCAACAATGTTATCAAAAAATTATACTGAGTGTTTCTTCATTTTTTTTTAAAAAAAAATAATTTTTTGATTATTATCACCTATGCAATCGATAAGATCCATCATGTTCTACATGATTAATTAATATTGTTATCTTTTACTATATGATCATAATTGGAGGATAAATCAACAATAAAATTAGGTTTTGTTGTATTATGTGATTGTTTTGGTGAAATAACTGAAAATGCATATGTTAGATTCTCGATTTTATATGTTATGCGGTTAGTTCATTTTTTCCTCTATAAGTTTTTTGTAAATAATAAAATGCCAAAATATAAAAATCAAATTGCATGTATTTTGAAAAAATTAATTTTTTGAAAATAAGCATGAGTTGCTAAAAAAAAAAAATTAAAACTAAAGGTAAACTGTTTTTTTTTAAGTCTAGTAACTAGACCTCCTAATCATTTTAGTCCCGTGAATGGAGTCTGTCGCAAACTAGTCTCATAAGTGAAAAATTTTTGTTGTTTTAGTCCTCCGGCGTCGGAGACGCCCGCGCGGCTCACCGGAAGCTACGTGTCCACCAGGTGTTCCGCCAGGTCAGCGACACCCGGCGGACACGTGAATTATTTTTTATTTTTTATTTTTAAAAAAATTTCAATTTGACCAAATAAAAAATTAAAAAAGACAAATAAAATTTAAAATAAATTATAAAAAATTATAAAAAAAATAAAATCCACGTGACCTGGCGGACACATAGCCTCCGGCGAGCCACGCGAGCATCTCTGGCGCCGGAGGACTAAAACAACAAAATTTTTTCACTTATGAGACTAGTTTGCAACAAGCTTCACTTACGAGACTAAAATGATAATGAGTTTAGTTACGAAACTAAAAAAAACAGTTTAACCTAAAATTAATCGTAGAAATTTATGAATACTTTGATGCTTTATATATCTTTGTGGGGTAAAAAATTGCGTTTAGCCTTGATTTTAACATTTTTATCTATTTCAATTTGGTTGTATATTGATATGATTTTATTCGATTATTGCTTCCGCTAATTAAATTAAATCTTAGGGGCTGTTTGGTTCAAGGATTTTTCTGATTGGATTGGGATTTTGCTATTTATTGTATTTAAATTTGGAATCCTATCATTTGTTTGGTTGGGAGTGTTTGATTCAAGAATTTTAATTTTTGATATTTTAAATGACGTAATTATCCTTCCACAAATTTTATTTATTGTGATAAATTAAACTTTACATCTTTTTTTTTTTTTTCCATAAACTTTATTTTTTACTAAATATAGTGTATTCTAATAAAAAAAATTTAATATGATTTTCGATTAATAATAAAAGATATAATATATATTCATACAAAATATATACTGTAATATATAATCTATACACTAAAAAATACGACAATTTAATTATTTTTTATACTATCGACATTTTTTCTCATATTTATTATAAAAAATAATTTAAACTAAAAATACAAAATTAATACACCATTAAAATAAATTTAAATTATTAATTGATATTTTAAATTATTAATTTATTTAAATTATCATTAGTAAAAGAATTAAATAGATATAACATTTTTATAAATAAATAATATGATTTGTAGTAGTATGTTTAACTATAATATTATATTTTATAAAACCAATAAAATATAATTTAAATGTAAATATATATTTATATACATTTATATTAAAAAGGAAAAGAAATATAATTTTTTTTATGGAATGGTATAATAGTAAAATGAAAAATACAATTAGGATTTTAAAGTAACAGTGGTACACTGTTACTAAAATATCCTACAAATGCAGGATTTAAAATCCCATGCACTTAAAATTCAGCATTTTAAATTTTATTAAAATCTTTTTTCATAATAAGGTATAAACTTAGCGCGGACATTAAAAAAATAAAACATACATTATTTGGGTTTGTTGTTCATATTCAATTTATACACGAATTTTTATTATTTGAACTCTGTATTTTTCGAAAAAAATATATATATACTTACATTTTTTTTTTCAACAAAATGTGATATCAAATAGTAGTATTTTATTTAAAAGCTCAAACATCCAAACCCAATCTAGAATTCATAAAAATTATTCAGTACAAATATGGATTTAATTATGCATTGCAGAAATATTCGATATTTTATTATTTATTAGTAAAATTTATTGAAATATATTTCATACAATCTTATTTATCATTAAAAAAACCCTACTGATAAAAATTGCAATCATCCAATATTTTAGAATTCATGCATGAAAGAAGTCATTACAATAATATTTAATACTTCGTTCGTCCCAAAAATATAGTCTTGTTGGATACAAAATTTAAAAAATATTAACATTATATTGATAGTTGGTAAAAAGTATGGATAAATGACTTTTTTTGCTCTTGCGAGTATATTAATGTAAAAAGTAGTGAAAATTGTGTAATAATAATGAAAAAATAGTGATAGTTTTACAGTGATATGATTATTTATGGAAATAAAATTATTGTTTTGAGACGAACAAAAATAATAAATAAGAGTATTGTATTGAGATGGATGGAGTACAATATTAATAAAATGTGAACTACCATGTACGATTCAATTATATAATATATATTATTTCATTTTATTAGGCGTGATCGGAGTTTACCTAGTGCGTACTTTCAGATAGCGGCTACGAATTCTCACGTCATAAAATATATATATATATATAGCACTGCATGTATAAACAAAAGTAAAATAAAATTACTGCTACTTAATAGACTGCTATTATTTCAAGATTAGCTATTTAAACATTTTATTATCATTATTTAACATATTAAAAAACTCAAACAATATTGTATAAATATTAGTTAATAAAATCAAATTATATATTTATCATTTCAGGGTGTAAAATAATTTGAATATTTTTTTAAATATAAAGTATAAAAAATTGTATAGATAAAATAAAAATAATAAATATATATAGTATATAAATTTTTTTAAAAAAATATGTATAAAATTTTTCACTAAAAAGAACACGCCCTCATCTCTCAACTTTCTTCAACAAGTCTTACATGAAGAGATACGTGGCAAAAAGAAAACCAACAATGCTCTCTCGTTCCGCCAAATATGACTATTTTTTTTTATTTCATAAAATATGATTATTTTTTATTTTTAGTAAATTATTTATTTTAAATATATTTAATAAATATAAATTAATTTAATTAAATTTTTAATATTTTGCACGTAGCATTCACTTAAAATTATTTTATTTATATTTTTCTTCAATAAATAAATATTTTTATCTATATTTAAAATTTCTTATTTTTTTATAAATTAGATTTACGTTAATTATAAATAAATAAATTTATTTATTTATTTTATACTCCCTTCATCCATTTCTAAAAGTCACATTTACTTTTTATGTTATTGTATTTAACATTAAAAATATCCTTATATTTTTATATTTTTTTTTTGAAATGTTCTTCTATTAGTATTATAAGACACTAATTGAAGTATTTTTGCAATTTTTTTTAATTTGTACTATATTTTAATATGATAATTAATATTTAAATATCAATACGTAAAAAATAAATGAAACTCTTAAAGCCTAACATAGGTAATATAAAATTTTATTATATACAAAATGAAATTCATATTGTATATATTTATTAAGATATAATGTTAAGCGTATTTAAAATACCAACCAACAACACCACTTATATAAAAATATAATAAAATAATATTTTAATTTATTATTAATAATTTATTAATTTACATTATCTAAAATGTGTTAGAAGGATCTGACCCGGGAGAGAGAGGGGGAGAGAGTATAAAATATAAAATGATAAAAAAATATAAAAAATAAATATGAAATACACGAAGGAACCATGACATGTATGTTCAATTACTAAAACACCCCGTCATAATAAAATTACTAAAATACCCACAATTTGTTTTCTGTCCACCTAAAATTATATTTCCTCGGTCCGCCATAAATGACATTTTTTTTTTTAATTTTTTAACGTTCCATATAAGATGACCATTTTTCATTTTAGTAAATTTATTAATTTTAAATATATTTAATAAATATAAATCAATTTAATTAAACTTCTAACATCTTACACAGGATCTACTAAAAACTTTTTTATTTTTATCTCTCTCATCAATTAATAAATATTTTTATCTACATTTAAAACTCTTCATTTTTTATAAAACTAATTTATGATAATGATAAATAAATAAATATATTTTTTTATTCATTTGTATTATATAAAATTTTATTATCTACAAAATGATATTCATATTGTATATATTTTATTGAGATATAATATTAAAAATATTTAAAATACCAACAACACTACTCATATAAAAAATAATAAAATATTATCATAACTTATTATTAATAAATTACTAGTCTATACTACCTAAAATACAGTGTCTCTGACAAAAAGGTTCATGTTTCGCGGGACGGAGGGGTGTATTAATACCGTACAATGCAACTAATCTCAATTAATAATTTAATTTTATACTTAAACCGTTCCATTAAAATTGATTCATTTTGATTGTGACACAATATTTAAAGTAATATGGTTTAATTAGTTAATAATATTGAATTAAAATATTAATTTTATTTTTTTTATGTGAATAATATTATTGTAATTTTAAAATAAAAAATTATATATATAAAATTAAAATAATTTAAAATATGTGTTTAAATATTTTAAATATTATATCTTAATAAAAATATATGTAATATAGATATAATTTTGAAGAGAATAAAATTTTAAATAATACAAAAAAAATAAAAAATATATTTATTTATTTATAATTAAGGTAAATTAATTTTTATAGGAAATGAGAAGTTTTACAACTAAATATTTATATATTTGTTTATTAAGAAGAGAGATAAAACTAAAGAAGTTTTGAGTGAATCTAACATAATATATTATATTATAGTTATAAAATTAATTAAATTAATTTATATTTGTTAACTATATTTAAATTTAATAAATTTAAACATAAAAAGACAATTGAAATGGAACAAAATAAGGTAAAATTTTGGTTATGAAAAAATTTGGTTTTGATCCCATATAAATTAATCAACAAAAAGAGTGTTTATCTTAATTTTATTTTTTTTTAACATAAATATATTAAAAAGAGTTTATATATCTAACTAAAATTTTATCTACACAAAAAATAAATAAATAAATAAGTGGGCTTACAAATTTACAATAATCTCTATCCATATTTGGATCAGATTTAATTATTTATCAAAACAAATTTTTTATTAATACGATTTTCAGTTAATATATATATATATGTATATATTATTCAATATCCAAACATCAAATATGATTTTTCATACATATACAAAAAAAAAAAAAAAATACATCAAAATAAAATACTAAACCTAGGGTTTGTTATGAAATCTTAGGGTTTCGATGATCACTAACTTAATACAATATCTTGAATGAAACAAGAACATCATATAAACTCATGGATAACATAAATTGATTACAATCCTATCGTGTATATATATATAATCCAAGTCTTGTTGAATAATTTTTTTTCTTAGAAAAAAAAAGAAAAAGAAACCCTAGAAGCCATGGAACCTCTCATAACCCTAGAAGCCATGGAACCTCTCGTAACCCTAGAAAGCAAAGAGCCTCTCTTAACAACAAAGAAAACCATTTATTACAATTTCTTCCCAACCAAGGAGGAAGAAAATTCGTTGTTAACGAGCGGATATGATATTTCCGGCGACATTCCTCGAAATAAGGTTGTCGAGATACGCGACATCTACGCACCTCCGGCGGCTGACGGTATGTGGACAATCAAGAAAACCTTAGACGAGCACGACATTAGTACGCGCAAAATTGTCTTGACTTGGACCGATGTGTCCGAACACATTCTTCGCTATTGGTCGATTGGGATGGCCTATCAACTGACCATAATTCGGACAGAAGTCGATGTACCCATACTCAACCTGGCGGACGGCGTCGACGACGGAAAGTGCAAAGGTTATCTAAAGTTGGAAGAAGATGACAAAGTTGTTCTTTTTTGCGATGATTTTATGAGTAAGGAGTTGAAGGTTGGTGATGAATTAGGGTTGTTTTGGAATACTATAAATTCTGTTCTTGTCGTTACAATTAAGTCTTTAGATTTGCAATAATTAGATAATTATTCAGGGTGTTTTTTTTTTTTTTTTTTTTGTGAACTTTTTAATGAAATTTTGGCTTGGTTTATTTTATTTTTTAGATTTTTATTGATTTGGGGATATGCATTATTAAGTTTTATGTTATATGTCGACAAACAAGCAGGGAAAGTGGATTTAGAAATTGCTGGTGGGGGGGGGGGGGTGGGGAGAGGGGGGGTATTTTCTATTTTTAAATGGAATATATTCAATTTTCTTTAAAGAAAGAGAATAAAGTTTGTTTGATTGTAGTGTAAAATTAGTTTGAAAAGTGTTTTTCTGAATTTTAGTTTAAATATCGATATTTTGTGAAAAAAAATAAATTTTAATTTAAGTGTTAGATTTGAATTTTAATTTAGTTTAAATAGTATTTTGTTTTATTTTTTAATGAGAAGATGAAATAATTTTGATTATAGTTTGAAATTGATTGTTGAATTGAGTTTTCATTTAAATAATTAGTATAAAGTAATGTTTTGTAATATGAAATAATATTTTGTTGTATCTATGTATATTTACTGAAATTTTGGGCTTAGTTCACCTTTTGTGTTTTTAGATATATATATATATTTTTACGTTAGATATGAAAAATTATATCACTAATATATAAAATTAATATTTTGTATTGAATTATTTACTTTTGTGGGTGAATAATATATATTATATATACTTTTTTCATCTCTTAATAAACTATCCATTTTTCTATTTTGACCTGTCTTACTAGTCTTGTACCAAAGTATTCATTTTTTTTTTTTTAATATCAAACAATATTAATAAAGTTATTTTAGTAATTTCAACTTTATTTCTATTAATCCCAATATAATATTAATATTTCTTACAAAAAGGTTTTGCAAAAGAATATATAGATATGAGACGGAGGAAGTATTATTTGAATTTGAATAGTTATTTGATGTGATATAAGAGGTTGATGTGATGTTTTGAATGTAAAATAAATTTGTAGTATAATATAAAAAATAAAATTAATTGTTTGATGTAATATTTTTTTAGGGAAAAATAAATTTGAATAGTAAAAATCTATCGTAAAACTCACAAAAGAACACAATTATATTATGTAATTAAGGGTGGTTTGTGCTTTTGACTTCACTTCTAAAAAAGACATTTATTCTTATTTGTATTGACTTCTCCTCAAAAATTTTTAGACTCCAAAAGTGCTTTTTGAGAAGTATGCTTCTAGAAAAAGTAGAAACATCCTTATTATCTAAATTATAATTTTAACCCTAATAATAATAATAATAATAATAATTAATTAAATAAATAAGATGAAATAAACTAAAACGTTTCATTTATATAAAACTTAAATATAATTGTATTTTAATTATTAATTTATATTTTTTTATTTTAAATAAATTTAAAATATATTATTAAAAATATCAAAATTTAAAAATATAAATTTTAATTATATAGTAGATATTTAATATTTTTAAATATAATTTTTAAAGTTAAAATAATTTATAAAATAGTATTATTTAAATTTAATTATATTTTTAATTTTCATTTCTATAAAAAAAGAAAAAATACAAATCTAATTAATACATAAAATTTAATAAATATATTTTCTATTAGTTTAGATAATTTAAAATTTTTAAATATAATTTATAAAAATTTAAATAAATTATAAAATTTTAATAATTATTATGTCCTATTTGGTTATTTTAACGATTTAAAAGCCCTTTACTGAGTTTTTAATTATTCATACAAATAGAAAATCGAATTACTTATGTTTATTTTTTAAATCAATTCAAACTGGACTTCCCAATTAGATAGATGGTTCTTTTTTTTTTTTTTTTTTATCGTGAGAATCCATTGTTACTACGCTCAAAGTAAACTTTTGGTTGAACTTAGTAACTTATAAACTATGTTTCGATAAGACATGTCATACTATGAGCGACATTTTATTATCCTTGTTAATTTTCCAACAACTATCTTTGTAAAATTGGATTCGAAATTCTAAACTCGATGAATTCTCCATATTGAAGTCGAATTGCAAACCAATTCACCGAGTTAAAAATCTTCTTCCAAAAATATTACATCTTGCGACTCAATTTTTCACGCAAAATATCCAACAATTATTTCATCTGAAATATATTTTTAAATCAAAATATAATCCCAAAAAGAATTTAACAAGCAAACAAACCCTCTCCACATCTACCAATAAACTTCAAATAGATCAACTAGACATGCCATCAAAACTTCTATATATTGAACAAGCTTCAACAATGTTCCCCCAAACTTCTATCTAATTTAGATGATTTCCATTTTATCTAATCTAACCCATGTAAAAGAACAAAATTTTGGGTGTGATTCTTTTGATTTGGTTGAAAAAATAATTGATTTGAATTTGACATTAAAATAATATTTCATGCGATGTTTTGTGCAAAAATCGAATAAAGTAGAGTCAAAACAGTAAAGATCCGAAAATTGGATCAAAAGAAATAGACCCTTAATATTTATTTTTCATTCGAAACATAAAAAAAAAAAAATAAAACCTACTCCCTCAGTTCCATTGGAAGGGTGATATTTACTATTACATATAGATTTTTGAATATTAATATTATATTGAATTCTAATAAAAAAGACAAAAATACCCCTATTAGTATGATATAATATAAAAGTAATAATATTTGTGCAATATATTGTAAGTTGAAAAAGTATTTATTATGTTAAGTAGGTAATACAATTACTAAACTAGAAAATAGTAACCTTGTTTTGGGACAAACGAAAAAATAGAAAATAGAAAATAGAAAACAGTAACTTTGCAAGCGATGAAATTTAAAAGCTCAAAAGTAGACCTAAACTCAACCTAAGTACTATTTGGATTTTGCCAAATTCAATTCAATTCGAAAATCTAACAAAATTATTCGAAATTCAAAATTTCGGAATTCAGTTTTTTTTTTTCAAAAAGATGAGAAATTTGTTAATAAATAAATAAAGTCTAACAAATACAAGCAAGATTATATCTGGCATTTAAATACTTAAAAATAAATTCACTACCAAAATCCCAACTAAAAACCCATAAAACATACCATATATATGTACACATTATTATTATTATTATTATTATTTAATAATAAATAATAACAATTAAATATTCCAATTTCTCATAATTTGCTCAACCATATAAACACAGAAAAAAAAAAAAAAAATCCAAACCCACAGATCAACATATGAGAATTATTATCATCAAGTCCCTCGGAAAGCAATTAATTATATTATTAACCCAATCGGTTTACCGGCGTCGCCGATCAACACCCGCAGACCGCCGGCCGTTTCGTCGCCGCCCTACTCCCGAAGAAGAAGAACCCTACGCTGTGTCCGGCGACGGCGGCCACAAAAACGCCGCCGTTGAAGGACATGACGGCGAGCATCACCAGGTAACCGAATCCGGTCCTCGCGGCGTACGAGGCCGTCCGCAGAACCCTCGCCGCCCAACCGTCGGAAGATTTTCCAAGGACGCCGGCGGCGGAGGTCAGCCACTCGGCGGCGATGGCGAATGCGAAAACGACGAGGAGCGAGAGAAGGTACATCCAGAGGCGATCGTAGCCCGGCCAGCCATGGAAGAGGATCTCCGTGTTCTTCCCCCAGAAGAAGGTCATGTGCATCATCATGTGGTGGCGCCGCTGCATCGGCATCGTAACGTTCGACGGAGGCGCCGCGGCGGTGCCGTGGACATTGGCGTCGCTGATCATCTGTGGCGGCGGCGATAAGAATTAGCACTGCAATGGTTAAATGTTCGAGGTGAAAGGATACATAGGGAAAAGGAATTTTGCAGATTTAGGTTTTATTTGGGATTTAGTACTCCCTCCATCTTATCTATTATGGACCTTAACGATACGGAATTTAGGTAAAGTATTATCAATAAATAATAAACCTATTACTGTAAATACGGGAATTTAAATAAAATATGATAATTAAAAAATATATTAGTAAAAATAATTATTGAATTAAAATTAAGATAAATTTAAAATGACTAAAATGTATAATTATATTTAAAAAAATAATAGACAAATTATATAGAAACGAAAGAAAATAGAAAATAAGGACAAATTATGTAGAAGAGAGAGAATATTATTTATCATTTTTTAAAGATATATCCCTCCGTCCCATAAATTTTTTAATATTTTAGTTACTCATTTTTTTTATATTTTAATATATAATAATTATGAACACATATCAAAATATCTCAATTTAAATTATAAATATATTTTTGGGTTTGAATTTTCAATTGAAATTTAAATAGTAAAAATTTTGAATTTGAATAATTGTATGATGTGATATAAATAGATATTGATGTGATATTTTGAATGTAAAATTGATCTTTAGTATAATATAAAAAATTGAAAATTAGGTGTTTAATTTGATATTTTTGAGTGAAAAAAATGGAATTGACAGTGGATTTAAAATTCAATCCCAAACAAAACACACTCTCAATATATTTCATATGTCTAACTCAAGGGTACGTTTCTTTACTTCAATTTTTTCAAATTTTACTATTTGAATTATTCGTTTCTCAAAAAAATATATATATATAATTTTTTTTTTTCACAAAATATCCCATCAAATATTATTTTAATACTAAGCCCAAACTAAAATTTCTGAAACTCAACTAAAAGAAACACACCCAAAAAATTATAAACATTTTAATTTTGGTTTGCCTGCAAAATAACTATTTTGGAAAAGTATTATATTTTTTCACAAATAGTCTTCTTTTACAGCAAAAATAAAAATAAAATTATTTTTAGACTACTTTCCTTTAGGAATCATCCATTTTCTCTTATACTCTCTCCGATCAATTGAAACTTTTAAGATTTTGTAGTAAATTAAAAAATAATAGTATTTTATTATATATTAAGTATATTTATACTTAATAATATTTTGGTATTAATTATGATAAAAAAAAATTAAATAAGAAAAGAATATTTCGAAGTGAGATCATAATATTACTTTGTACAAAATAACAATTCAATCAAAAATATTATTTTTTATATTATCAATACTATTTTTCATACTTTATATAATAATATCAATACTTACTGCAAATCAAGACAAAATAACAAAAATATTTCTATTAATTTTTTATAGTACAAATATAATGATATTTGTAAAATAAATTATACAAATATATATTAAATACAATGACCCACAAAAAAAACAAATAGTGCTGATTTTATAAAGCTAGTACTAGATTTTTTATTATTATTATTTTTTTTCTGTTTTTAAATTCATTACCCAAAAATCCTATTTTAAGGATTCTATGCAACATATAATAAATAAAAAAAAAAAAGTAAAAATATTATTCAAATGGATAAAATATTTTATTATAAAATGTAGATAATTTTGACGGATATAAAAAATTATATTTAAAAATATTTAATATTTTAAATAGTATATGTATAACAATTATTTAATTAAAACAAACATTGAGTTTGTTCGTATTTTAATTTGAAATATTCTTTTGGTGTAAGGTACAAAAATTTCATTATTCATCCCGAAAAGTTTTGAATCAAAATATAATATTTTTTTCTTACAAATTATATCTATCAAAATACTATATAAACCATAACTCAGAACTACCATCAACTATTAAATCAAAACCAAACAAATCCTAAGGCCAGGCAAAATGCATGAAAACAAGTTAACAAGTGTCGAGAGCGTGAAACACCTAAAGTCGTTAAATTTTGAATTTGTGCGGTAGGAACAATGCCAAGAACCTACCGCTAATCGAGTGCAATAATTTGCAAACTATGCTCGACGAAAAAAGCATCACAACTATTCTTCTATAATATTTTGGGTGTGGATACCATGCCCAAAAATAAAATAAATTCAACTGTGTTTCGAAAAATATCCTATTTCATTTTATCGTGTACACATTTCAAAAAGATATAGAACATACCTCAACAATGCAAAACCTGTCCCATTAATATCCGAAAGGCGACCATCCGGCGACCACCGTGGATCCAACAAACAAGCATCGACACCTTAAACAGTAGCCAAAGAACTTCCAAACTTATATAAACTATATAGAGAAATGAAGTTCTTAATAAAGTTAAAAAAGAGTCGAATATTTATACACTTTGTGTTCATTGTACCTCCTCTATGAATCATAGAATTATTTGCCGATGCAGAATTTTCCGAATATATTGGACAAAACTTCTTCGGAAATGTCTTCTCCACTTATTTGTCCGAGAGCTAAAGCAGCTTCTCTCAAGTCGATTGTCCAAAAATCCAACGGGATCTCATCCTCTATTGACGACTGTAACCTGACAAAAGCCTCCCTCGCCCGAACAAGCTGCTCGCATTGCCTCTAATAAGCACAGCCGAAACTCACTATTAATGTAATACGAGGTTAAGAAATAGATACTAATTACTGTCAATGAGATTAAACTTTAAAATTGTTTCACCTATAAAGATTTATACTTTAGGATAAAAAGCAAATATGTTCGATGAAGGAATTAGAAATGGAGTAATGTGTAAGAATAACAACCTGATTAACAGTCCATTTGCGACCACCGTTGGGTATCTTGCTAAGCCCGACTAGCTCTGAAATAGCAGACTCTAAATCCGGGATCCCTTCACCCGTCACAGCACAGGTGAAAACATGCTTGTCGAAAGAGCCAGAAACAGCGTCAGCCAATCTGTGAGAGGAGGGGGCGGTTCGGACACAGTCTATTTTGTTGATGACAAGAATTATTGGAGAAGCCGATGAACATGCATCCTGGATTTTCGAAAGGGTTATTTACGACGCTGTAGCTTCTTTGGTCTTAATCCAGACAGTCAAATGGCATAATATAATAACAAAACTCATCCTCATGAATAAACCTTGCAATAAATCCATGTGGATTCGGAAAAAAAAATGTATTTTATTTTAAGCATTTAAGAAACTAGAAAGCAACTTCATAGAGATATTGCAAATAATGCATGAAGCAAACGTGAAGTGTTTTGAAACCTTATTGCTTTTAATTCGGGCAAGGAGTTGATCATCTTCCGACGTCCACCCTTCAGTAGCGCTTACAGTCATGATAATGACATCAGCACTTGTAGCAGCTGCTTCAGATCTTTGAACACCTGCCAATCATTTATTGATTTTTGAGGAAAATCGACACGTATTGGAGCACATTATTCAGGCGACAGAACAAACTTCATTAACAAACATTAGAAATAGAAATGGCAATCCATGGGGATGCCAAAATCAGAGTCAATATAATAACCCGAGTGAACCAAATCCCCCCTGTTGAATGATAAACATTTATGCTTCTTATTAAATAGATATATTACATTTCATTAATGAAATTTCCATGGTGTGAAGTGAAGTACTACTCATAGAAATTTCGAAAAATGAAATGCATTTTGTCTTATAAAATGAATACTTGATATGTTCAGTTCCTAAATTGTCTGAAGCTGAATCTGACACTAAGCTAGCCAACATCCATATCCGCAACCCCGTAGAGGATTATTTGAAGAAAAATCTAATTTAAGTGGCTTATGTCAGGTATAAAAACATTACCGATTTTCTCAACAGCATCATTGGTGTTCCTGATTCCAGCTGTGTCGAGGAGTGTGACTGGAATCCCGCCAACACTAATACTGGCTTCCACTATGTCACGTGTAGTACCAGCAATATCAGTCACGATTGCCCTCTCACTCTGCATGCAAGAATAAATTCATGATTATACAATCAGGCGCAGCTACCGTACATGCATATTCGAAAAATGTTGAGAATGCTAGAGTGTTTCAATTTCACATTCTAACTAGAATAGGAGAAAATGTAAACTCTATAAAAACACAGACTCCACTAAAATGGTTAAAATAACTAAACAATCATAAAAAGAGAGCCGAATCCTAAGCTTCATGTATATTGGCAAAATGAAACTTCAAAATGATGCATAGATGCGACAGCTTGTTGGGGTGACCAAGTAAAAAATGACATATTCTAGTGCCATACGCACACTAGGGGATGTGGTCGAAAAATTAAAAAAAAATGATACACTTCCTTAAAAAGTTAATCCTTAGCTAAGGCAGTAATTACACAACCACAGGCTCATCATATAACATTTTCAGTTTTGGATTCCTTGGTTTAGAAGGAAGATATTAAAGAATATTATGAGATCTGCTCTAAAATATGACAAAAACACAAAAGTAACATCTGGAGAAAAACACAGCAATGACACGCAGTTGCACACACACACACTGATAACCAAAAAAAAACTGTGAAACATACTTTGCTCCATGCATTAAGAAGGCTTGATTTCCCCACATTTGGCCGCCCAACAATAGCTACCTGCACAATTAATAGCAAGACCACATTTAGACATAAGGGAAAATTAATTAGAAAGTATGATAATAGGTTTTGGAACTATATATATATATATGTTCATCCTCATCAGAACAATCTTAGTACAGTAAGTTTATAGACTTTCCCAATGGTTTGCATCCACTTAAGTAAATAAAAGCAAAATAGTATCTTGAATATCCACTAGATACCTGTAGCCCAGACTGCAGAAGTTTATCATAATTAGAAGTTTCTAGAGCACTGTCCACTTCTTGCAACATCTTGTGTATCTTATCTATGACTAGGTTCACATCGAGGGGTGGCATCTCATCATCAAAATCCAAGCGAGCTTCAATCTCGGTAAGTAACTCGATGCACTGAGCTCTAAGTGATTTCAACATAGAAGAAAAACCTCCCTGGCATTGAGAAAAAACATAAAAGTTACATGATGCCTAGAAAAGAACACATGACCTCAGAAAAAAACAATTGATTCAATAAAGTATACTCGGGAAACTAATGAAAACTGTTTTATGAATTACCTGTATTCCTGCCAATGCAGCATCTGCAGCAGCCGTTGACTTGGCTGATATAAGTTTGGCCACATCTTCAGCTTGGGATAGATCCAGCCGGCCATTTAAAAATGCACGGAGAGTGAATTCACCTGAGAATTAAGGGAATAACTGCTGAGCTTCAATATATAGTTTTCCACATTTCAATAAATTACTTGTATTTTGATTTTATTTTTTGTCTTTAAGTTGAAATAGTTGTTGGCTATGATATTTTGAAATGAAAAATAGGCGTTGAATATTAGAGGAAAATAGTATATTGAATTGTGCTAAAAGAGTTAAACTCTTTGAGCTCCTTTTCTATTTTATTTTAACTATGCAATCTCAATCTTCCCCAAAACATCACACCACACCTATTTTCTATAACACAATATCATATTCAATATCTATCACCTCAAAAATATCAAAACCCAAAACACAAACACACAAGAAAAATTCCAAAAGATTCGAGCTCTGAAATATATCATATCGCGGTTATCTATGTCCTTTTTTTCATACTGATAAAGGACCATCCAAACAGTTGATTCATTATGAAACTATTAACATATTGAATTCAATAACCTGTTTAGCTTTCAATTGCAAATGCCTCAAATCACACAAGTTCTCAAAACACCAAACATACCTTCACCTCACATGTTTCTCCATTCTAATACCAATAAAAAAGTTCAAAAAACCTCAAAAATAATTATTTTATCATTGGCCACTATTTAAGGTCAATTGTCAAATTTATTCACACCCACATCCATCCCAGTGAAACTATATAATTTAAGCACCATTTGATTACTTTGTTACATTATCCCATCATTATATATTAGTTGCTAATCTCACAAATAAAATAAAATAAAATAACAGTTATTAAGGCTTACATAGTATATGTCTATAAACCTTTTGGGTATAATTTGACATCTGAATGTGTACAGACTTCCAAAAATCTATGTTTGTATTACTTGAGCAAACATAATAAGAAAGAAATAGCCAACCTGGCTCTGCAAGTCTTGCCCCTGCCTCAAGACAAGCCCTCAAGACACGGCGTAGACAGACTTCACTTCCATGACACTGAAGCTCAACCACATCTTCACGTGTGTAAGATTTTGGTCCCAGCATCGGAACCACCAAAACCTAGTAGAAGATAAGACATCGGCATTTTTATAGTATTGATATCTTTGTTCCAGGTGAAAGGATTGTCCAAAAACAAATGAAATTGCATTCATTGCCTCAAATTAACTTGTTATGGCCTTTCATAATTTGAACTACTTGTCAACCACAACTGAAAAATGAGCATGAAATACAAACCAAAACACTTCAAGTTAGATCATTTAAAGGATAATTGAAATACAAACCAAAACAATAATATAATTTCTTTTAACTCGACAATGCTTAACACAACACATCTCAAAAAATCAACATAATAACTGCCATCACCTCAAAAGTCTAAATACATCTTTGCGGACAAAATTGTTATTCCTAGTTCAGAAGGACCATTAAAAAATAAAATATAGATAATTTCAATCCATTTCATTGCATATTCTTTAAACATGACTAATTATAACTTACTATAAAATAATAGAATTTTAGACAAGATAATCCCATGAGATAAGATACATACATCCCATTCTATAAACTAAGCTTTCTCCAAAATGTTAAGTTGTAACAGCAAATGCAATTCACCAAAGAAAGATACCATGCAAAACAACTGTACCTCATCAATGACAGCACCATGAGAATCCAAAACAACACCATATTCAACTACATGGCTACTAGGGCACCATTCTGAACCTTTCATCCTCTTTCTAGAGACGGGACGAAAAACTCTCCCAGCAATAGAGACAGCTAACGGACCTGATAACCGCACAATCCCAACTGCACCTGGTGGCCCACCTAAAGAAGTCACAATGGCCGCAATTGTGCTCGATCCAAGCACAGGCTCTGCACAGGTCACCTCTGCATTCCCAAACCTCTCATCTTTCTTCAATACCAAAGTGTTCTCTACATTCCGGATTCAGAATCAAAAGACAAAATCTTCTCTATTTCTTGTTGGGTTTTGAGTCACCCATAATGCATGAAACAACAGAGTTTATTCAAAATCTTTAATATTTGTAATATTGATTGCAGAATCATCGTGTTTCTCTTGCTTTTCATTCCTAGAAATCAACCAAACTGATTCTGGCTGCAAAAATAGACAACATTCCGCTGTGCAACCAGATAAGTTTGATTATCGATACTTGAATTCCATTTGCTTCAGATACTTATTTAGGTTTACGTGCAAAACAGAGACTGCAACAAAGGGATAATATCTGTAAAGTCAGCATATGATCCACATTCGACTGCTCTTCTCCACTAAGGATAGAAATCTGTAGATTAATTTATACTCCGGAAAATTTTCACTTGTTGCAAGCTCCAATTAGTTCATTTATTTTCGCCAAAACAATTACCTCTCCAATAAACTGAAGAAACACTCATAACCAAAAAAAATATCGAAATTCAGACACCATACACTATCAGGAAAACACTTCAATCCGTTTTCCGGCAACTACAACGCTAAATAAGCTACGTAGAACTCACAGAAGAGATAAATAGAGCTAAGTATGGGCGCCTGCTGAGGCTTACCTTTAGCAGCTCCAGACACAGAGCGGGGACGATAATGATTTGGATTGTGAGAGGTAGAGAAGAGTAAAGATATAGCTTTAAGCTTGGGGAAGAATGAATTCTTGAGAAGCGGGGAAGCACGGCGGTGGAAGTGAGGAAGAAGATAACGGAATACCGGCGAGACGGCCATGGCGTCCGCTCGTTTGCGCCGCACTCGACTATGATTAAAATAGGCTTTTACGTAAATTGCAAAGTAATCCCACAACTTTCAAAACAATTTCAATTCACTACCACAAATTTGTAGAAAACTTTGAATTGACCTTTTAATTTAAAATAAAATTGTGCTACCCTCGTATCCAAGATTTGATTCTAAATAAAAATTTAAATTAAATAAGTTTAATAAAAAAAAAAAAAAAAAAACGTAAAATATTTTAAATAATATTTTTAAATAAATAAATAAATTATTAATTTTTATTTTATAATTTTTGAAAATAAATTGTTATTTTTTAAAAAAATTTATGTAATTTAGGTATTTATTTAGAATCATATAGGATTGGACAAAGAAGGTGCTTTGTGCACAATGTACAATAAGAAGGTTTCACTAAATAAATAAAATATAGATCTTTTTGTCCATTTTTACTAAAATAAAAAGAAGTATTTATCCATTTTTAAAAAAATTAAAATTATTAAAAAATTGTTGTAATAAAACACAATTCAATTATTGTATGTTATAAGTTATCATCAAACTCATATAGACTCCAACGACATACAATCGATCATATTCCGGAGCAAAAATGCGCTTTCTAGAAAAATGCATACACCCGCCGTAAATAAACAGTCGATCATTCTCGGTCACATTTTTTCCGACAACCTTAAACTCTTCAAACCACATCGACAAACTTCGGCGAACACATTTGAACGGCATCGGCAACGGTAAGATAGATCTTGTCCTCGCCTATCATATCAACAAATTTTGAAACGTGTAGTTTGTCCATCACAACCGGTCCCGGATTCGCCAAAACAAGCTGTCGAAAACAACCAAAGATAATCTACAACGATGTTCTTTCAAAAAATCATCCTCGTTTCTATAAACACGGCCGTATTTAAAATTACCTCGACAGATCTCTTCTCGAGACTTCTATAGAGCTCTTGTAATGCATGAATCCCGCTTGTGTCGATATCAGTCACGGCTGCACGCAACCGACGACGCGTCAAGAAAAAAACGCTCGAATATGCAAGAACGGAACGAGAATGAAAGATTTCTTACGCGACATTTCGACAATCAAAAACCGAGTCTTCGGAAGGCCTCCAGCTCTTAATTTCTCGTCCTCGTCGATGAGCCATCGCAATAGCCTTAAAACGCGCAAGACAAGAACATAAATTCGACGCGAAAAAATCACTAGAGTATGAAAAAAAAACGAAATTTATCATGAAAAAATCACTAGAGTATGAAAAAAATGAAATTTATCGCGAAAAAAATCATTAGAATATGAAAAAAAAAAAAAAACGAAATTTATAGAGAAATTTACCTCTCGCGGATATAATTTGAGTTCGAGAAGTAAATCGCTGAATCAATTCTTATTATAAGAACGCCGGAGATTTGGGTGGCTTCCGGATACTGTAGGATGTTGCGGTAAACGTTTGTTCTAGGAATTTTCCCGAGCAACGCTGTCCGCGGACGGGTCACTTGTAACAACAGTTTGGCGAAGGATATCGAAACCTAAGTTGTTTTTTCGACGTAAGTGTGAAAAATCGAATCACTCGATCGCTCGCTACAGTTCATTTTAAATTTGAAATTAAACTTTCGCTTACCGCAATCAATAGACCGACTTCAACGGAGGCAAAAACGACGCCAAAGAAGGCGCCCATGCACGCTACAAAGTCGAACTTGTCGATCTTCCATATGAGGATCGCGGCATCGTAGTCGATGAGGCTAACAACCGCGGATATGATTATGGACGAGAGGATCGCGTTCGGAGTGTACTTGAAAAGCGGCGTGAGGAATAGGAGCGTTAGGAGTACAACGGCGGACATCACAATGTTAGACACGGCCGTGTGGCATCCAGACATGTAGTTCACCGCAGAGCGCGAGAACGAACCTAAGACAAAATACAAACATAAATAAGTACAATACTATTCATAAGACCTAATCGAACCTTAAACCTTAAACCCTAAACCCTGAACCGTACCTGTAGCGATATAGCAAGAGGTCATCGATCCGGCAATGTTCATGGTTCCGAGGGCGACCATTTCCTTGTTCCCGTCTATTTGATAGTCTTTCATCGCGGCAAAAGTCCGGCCGATGGCAACGGCTTCCTAATACATAAAAACTTCAGTCTCAAATTTTACTATTTGAACTCTGATGTTTTTTTAAAAAAATATATATATATACATCTTTTTCTCACAAAACATCCTATCAAATATTATTTTAATACTGAACTCAAACCAAATCAAAAGAAACACACCCTAAGCTCTTATGATACAATATCATACAAACGACGGATATAGAGAAGTTACCGTTAGTCCAACCATGCCGGCGACCAAGCCGATCTTGAGGCCTTTCAACACATAGTCGCCAGTGAAGTATATTTGCTTCACCGAGGGACGATTGATACCTTTCTCGATATGTTTAACCTAAAGTAACAACAAACACGACATTCGTTAGTACAACAAGATACGCAAGTCTCGTAACAAAGAACCCGAGCCAAGTAAAAAGCCTCACGATTTGCACGCCGTGCCTATCGGCGCGGGTAATGTAGACGAAGAACGTAGCCAAAACAACCGATAAAAGAGGCGCTATAGCCGATACCCAAAAGAGCTTCTTCTTCTTCTTACCCTACAGAATCGTATTACACATGAACAAACAAGTACTAATACGACAGATTGAACATCGAAAAACGAAGTACTCACAACATGTTTGGCTACAAGAAGAAACACCAAAAACACCGATCCTATAAGGATCGTCGGCCAATTCCACTGCGAACGACGAACACACTATAACCATCTCGCCAGAAGATTACGATATACAAATTTCTTTAATAGATGATCGAAAATCTTACGCCGTGATGCGCGGATTTGACAACGGAGTTCATCACGGAGATTATATCCGATTCCTTGGTGAACTTGACAATCCCCAAGAAGCCCTTGAGTTGTTGGAGGGCAATGGTGATGGCGGCGCCGGCCATGAAACCGACAATCGCAGCGTGCGATAGGAAATCGATCAAGAATCCCAATCTACACACACATAAAAAAAATTATTACGAAAAAACAACACAATCGAACCAGAATCCTTTAAAACGACAAGATCACCTAAAAATTCCAAGAGTAGCTTGCGTTACACCCGCGAAAAAAGTAGCCGTAAACGCAAGCCTACGATACTCATAACCATTCTCGACGGGATCGATCTCATTTTGCAAAAGTGTCCCCAAAAGAAGCGAAACTACGGCCACCGGCCCGATCGCAATGTCCCTCGAGCTCCCCATCAAAGCGTAAACCAAAGGTGGCACAAAGCTCGAATCTAACAACAACCAAACAAACCAAACACAAATTACAACTCACCAAAAAAAACAAAAAAATGAATCGTCGATGGCCTGGTAGTGTGGGGGTAAACTCATGACCGTTAGTTCATGGGTTTAATCCATCAACGCCTCCAGGTCCATTTGTCACACATGATTCACCTAGTGTGACCTGCCTTATGTGCACTCAACGAATAGCGACTACAGGTTCCCACGTTATCAAAAAAAATTTTAAAAAATAAATAAATTTGAGCCGTCAAGAGCACACATTGCTCGAAAAAAAAAATCAAGAAATGCTATGGAAAGACACTCACATAAGCCATATTGAGGCGACAAATTTGCGAGCTTCGCGTAGCCGATGTCTTGAGGAATGCAAAGGCTAGCAATGGTGAGACCCGCGACGACATCTCCTTTAAACTTCGATAAATCGTAATTCCGGCCCCATTCTAGGATCGGGAAAACCGCCTGCAATCCTAAGATGATCTTACGAGCGCCGGGCTGATGTTTGAACGGACGGAGGGGATCGTCCGAAAAGAATGCTTCTTTGAATCCCGACGAGAACTCTTCCCACGGCTTTTGCTTCGGAGGCACGGCGACTTTGTACGGCGACGATGACGAGGAGCTTCCATCGTCCATTTTAGTTAGTTTTTGCTGCTAATGTCGACAATGGTGAGGACTTCAGACAAGAACACAATTTGGGAACTATGTGTGTGTGTAAATATATATATATATATGTGTATGTGTATGTGTATGTAGAGGTGAAGGAACACTTTTTGTGACCTTACAATGTGGGCATCAATGTCTACAGAAAGGTAGTAGGGAAAAAGCAGAGCTAAGGTATATATTTCAGACAACTATGGATGGAGGGAAGATTGGTTTAGTTCATATTCATATTCCTTGTTATCATCATATTGCCCATTGGAAGAATGTTGCAGGTCAAACTTTGCTTATTAAGATACTATTTGAAAGGTTAGCTTCAAAATTATTTTTTATATTCTCGACACAATTTAATGTCTCGTATAAAAAAAATATATTTTAAACTAAAATATTAAACAAATATTTATTATATTCAATGTTTTACTTTTTCCTACTTGGAATCTATATCAATTTTTGTTCAAAAGTTCACTTTCAACGAGCTTAGCGTCAAACACTTAGATAGTGTTGTTTTTGGATTTTTACTATTGGAATTTTTTTTTCCACAAAAATATCAAATCAAATAATTTATTATTATTTATTTGATATAAATAGAGGTTGATGTGATGTTTTAAATATAAAATAAATTTGTAATATAATAGTATAAAAATAAAAAAAAATAATTATTATTTTAATTTGATATTTTTTAAAGGACAAAAAAATCTGAATAGTAAAAGCCTAAAACCCACAAAAGATCACAATCTTATTTTCTAGTTGGATTTTCTCGACAAAGCTAGTATAATCTTAATCAAACCTTAAAGAATTAAAGAAAACTCTAGCCTTCAAAATCATCGTATAAAAAATTTAAATTTTCATTTAATATATTATTAAAAAAAAATGAATAAAAATTTCATTCAAGACATCATTTCCAATACAATTTCAATTCAAATATTTACTACCATTTGTCAGGTTTGAGTGTGTAAGTTTGAGTTATCTTTACCCGATTCCAAAATTATTACCTAAAACTGTAGTATTTTCACCATTTTCACAATTTTTCATATTTTGCTTTGCAACAAAAATAGCTAAAACTATAAACTTATCTATGTGTTTGTTTGGGGGATTGGATTGGATTTACACTGTTCATCCAAATTTTTCCCTCAAAAAATATCAAATCAAACACCTATTTTTCATTATTTATATTATACTAAAAATCAATTTTACATTCAAAATATCAAATCAACACCTATTTATATCACATCATACAACTATTCAAATCTCAACTAAAAATCCAAACCCCCGACAAATTCGCTCTAAGATTATATAATAACTTAATTGGAGCTTGAATATGGATGTTTATTTCAGCAATGATATCATTCATCAAATGTGCTTCCTAAAGTATGATTTTATTATTACAAAACACAAATATAGTCAAACAATCATTCTCAAATTAGAACACTTTGGAAATTAGTTCAAATATGGTTGGAAGTGAATCCAAGCAGCCCCACAAACTAATAATCAAACCTCCTAAACTAAAAAACGACAAAAAATAATAATAATAAAAATAAATAAAATCAAACAATACTAACATAATTAACTTGAAAGAAACAGCCAACATCAAGGGCAGTCAATATTACCAATTATTATTATTATTATTATTATTATTATTATTATTATTAAAAAAAAGCATAAAAGGGGTCAAAAAAATAAAAAAATAAAAAAAAGACTAAAAAATAAAATAAAATAAAAAGAGAATCGAGAAATTAGGTATAGAGCAATTACCCCGATGAATGTATTCTATTTCTAATCTTCATACGCAGATATGTCCAGGTTCAATGAATCTGACGAGACGACGATGATGCTCCCACTTCTTGATTTCGCAGGTGCCCTCCAATATAATATTTTTATTTTTATTATTTATAAATATCACTGTTTCTGGGCCATAATCACTGTTTAAAAATAAAATAAAAAAATAAAATAAAAAATCGATGAAACCCTAATTAATGGAATTGCGAAACAATTGCAGATATCTGTGGTTAATTTTGTTTTCTTCTTTCTGGGAAAATTAAGAAATTAGCAGAGAAAGATGTTAGGCAGTATAAAAAATGAATAAGTGTGATTTATATGATCCAATTTATTCTCGTACTCGGGGACTCCGAGGTCTGATGTTTTTTTATATATGACGCTGTACGTGGACGGGTTTTGTTCTTTCTGGCCGTATTGTATGTGGACTTTATTTTATATATGGATTTATTGTATTTCGAATGAATGTGTATTAAGGGGCTTGTGCAAATCCAAATTTAGTAATTTCGTTCTACGATCTATTTTCTAAATTTTATTATTTAAACTTTCTGTTTTAAAAAAATATATATATATTTTTTTATAAAATATTCTATCAAATATTATTTTTATACTAATTTTTTTTTTCAAACTCATCGAAATAAACACATAAGAAATTTATCGTATTCCGAATTTCTTTTTTTTATATTAGTTACTCTCTTTAAGATAATGATGATATATTTATTTTTTGTTTTCTAAAATAATTTTATTCAGATTTCATTGTTTTTTTTAATCAATAATAATTAATTTATTAGTACTTTTTTACTTATTTTACTACTTTATTATTAAATCTTTAATAAAACTTTTATATATTATATTTTAGTTTTTATCTATTTTAATTTTATATTAAAATATTATTATTATTTATTTTCCGTGTCCACATATTGTAATATAATTAAAAAAAAAAGTAATAATGATATACTTACACGGTTCCATATTATTTGTCCATTATTTTTATTTATGTCTATTCTACTTTATTTATTTTTATCTTTTTAGGAAAAATAATTATATACTTTAATAATATTGTAAATTTTATAATCAATAATTTTTTATTTTAATTAAATTGAATAATACATTAATCTTAATTTATAATTATTTATATTATTTAATAATTATTTATTAATAATTTTTTTTAATTATAAACTAATTATATTTTATTTAAATTTTCATTTTATAGTAAAATGAAAATAAAAATAAGACGGATGAATTAATATTTAAAGACTAAACTGAGGCCATTTAGTGAAAGGATCAAAATTATTATATTAAAAATAAAATGACTAAAACGATAATATCTGTTGCAATAATTTAAATATTATTGATATTTTATTATCTATACTGAAAAATTAAATTAGTTTATATATATATAATAATAATAATAGTAATAATAATAATAATAAATAAATAAATGTAAATTATTTTTTAATTTTATATCCTATATCCTAGAACATACATATGCCTTAAAATTTTATGGCTACATAAAATTATATTAATACACTTTACCCAATAATTTATTTTCTTTCTTACTCTTTTTCTAAAAACTATATTAATATAATTATTTATTTTGTTATAAATATTTCATTCAACATTATTAATTTTATTAAGTCTATTATGTAACAATATTAAATTTATTTTAAGTAGAATTTATTTTATTATTATAGTACAATAAAAATTAATGATAGAGACTTTTTTTTTCTATTTTTATTTTTATTTTTATAAAACTTTTTTTATTATATGAAAAATTAATCTTTGTTTTATTCGATAAATTCTTTTCGGTCATTAAGTTTTTTTTTTTTAACTATTATTGAAATAATACAAAATAAAAGTAATTAATATATATGATCGTTCACTCTTATTTATTTATTTTACTCCTTTATGACCGTATTATTAAATTAATAGTCAATTAACATAGTAAAAAAATAAAATATTTTACTATTTGTGTAAAAAATACTACTAATATATTTTGGAATGTTATTGTACTAATAATGGATATAAGCTCTGTACTTTCTGAAATTAATTTATACTCCCTCCGTCGTATTTATCATATCTACTTTTCTATTTTCATTTGTTTTACTTATTTTGTAATTTTTTTTGAAAAAATTATATATTTTAATTTATTTTTTTTAATTTTTTTATGTTAATTAGATTAATTAGTTATTTAATTTTAATTTATAATTATTTATATTATACCATAATTATTTTTAATAATATATTTTTAATTATTTACTAATTATAATCCTTCTAAATTTTCGTAATAATAGCGGCATAGCGCAGAACAATGAATATATATATATATATATGTAAAAGGTTTGGCAGTCAAAGAAAGGTATAGGCTTAGTTGGGACAGTGACAGAAGCCATTTTGCTTGGCTTTTATATATCATCATTACACGACACCTTCATTTGCCCTAAAAAACGAAAACAAAAGATAGGGTGTATTTATACAAATAATTTTTTTTTTTACATAATTCTCAATTAATATTATAAAAAATATAATATATTAATACATTTATATAATATATAATATATTTTTTATAAAAAAAAAGTAAAATTTTTAATATAAATTATTTTTATATATTATCCATACGATGACACGAAGAATGACGTATCAAACTAAAACGTTAAACAAATAAACGCATAGGTTCCGTTATATACAAGTTTTAAAGTTATTTAAAAAATAATAATATTTGACTTAATATTCTGTATAAGAAAAAAAAATTAATGCAAATTATTATAAAAAAAATTTACTATTTGATAAATAATGTAAAAAATTTTATAAGTATCTATATAAGCATAACTTAATTAATTAATTTCACTAAATATACTCCCCATTGATCAAACTTAAATAACAACAAAAATATAAAATTAATAGTAAAAAATGAATATAAATTGGTAATTAATTTGAGACTATACAGACTATAAATGAAAACTTACTATTTTGTTGAAATAAATTTAAATGAAAATTATGTTTATTTAGATGGTTGGATTTAAGATTATGTTTATGTTAATAGTGTATTAAACATCACATTAAACAATTGGATGAATAGTGTACTAAACATCATATTAAAAAAATTGGATTAATAGTATATTTAAAATTCAATCACAAACGAAAAAATTATGTTTATTTGAATAGTTATTAATAGTGTATTTAAAATTGTTGTGACACTTAATGTTGATATTACTTAATCTTGATTGACTTGACTTAATTGGTGTTGATGTCTCAGAAATGTTGCCTTGGGCCTTTGCTACATAGACTACCTTGGCTTGTCTGGTCTGTTTTGTTTGACTTGAACTGTATAGCCTGTATTAGGAGAACTACGTATGGCTTGATCCCGTTTGGGTACGTAGGCAGCCCACTTTGGGTGCAGCCATTCGATTGAGCGTACCCTTCTCCCAACATATATCACTTCGTCGATCAAAAGTCTCCTTCGAGCGGATGCAGATGGTCTCCCGACTTTCCATTTCAGGTAGCAGGTTTCACCTTCTTTACTAGTTTTTTATGGCACTTAGTTTTGATATTACTTACACTTGATAGATTTAGTATTGTTTGGTTGGCGTTAATGCCTCAGGCATGCTGCCTTTGGCCTTTGCTACTTAGACTATATTGGCATGTCTGGTCTGTTTTGTTTTACTTGGACTGTATAGTCTGTATTAGGAGAACTACGTATGGCTTGATCCCGTTTGGGTACGTAGGCAGCCCACTTTGGGTGCATCCATTCGATTGAACGTACCCATCTCCCAACATATATCACTTCGTCGAACAAAAGTCTCCTTCGAGCGGATGCAGATGGTCTCCCGACTTTCCATTTCAGGTAGCAGGTTTCACCTTCTTTACTAGTTTTTTATGGCACTTAGTTTTGATATTACTTACACTTGATAGACTTAGTATTGTTTGGTTGGCGTTGATGCCTGAGGCATGCTGCCTTTGGGCTTTGCTACTTAGACTATATTGGCATGTCTGGTATGTTTTGTTTTACTTGGCTGTATAGTCTGTATTAGGAGAACTACGTATGGCTTGATCCCGTTTGGGTACGTAGGCTGCCCACTTTAGGTGCAGCCATTCGATTGAGCGTACCCTTCTCCCAACATATATCACTTCGTCGAACAAAAGTCTCCTTCGAGCGGATGCAGATGGTCTCCCGACTTTCCATTTCAGGTAGCAGGTTTCACCTTCTTTACTAGTTTTTTATGGCACTTAGTTTTCATATTACTTACACTTGATAGATTTAGTATTGTTTGGTTGGTGTTGATGCCTGAGGCATGCTGCCTTTGGCCTTTGCTACTTAGACTATATTGGCATGTCTGGTATGTTTTGTTTTACTTGGACTGTATAATCTGTATTAGAAGAACTACGTATGGCTTGATCCCGTTTGGGTACGTAGGCAACCCACTTTGGGTGCAGCCATTCGATTGAGCGTACCCTTCTCCCAACATATATCATTTTGTCGAACAAAAGTCTCCTTCGAGCGGATGCAGATGGTCTCCCGACTTTCCATTTCAGGTAGCAGGTTTCAACTTCTTTACTAGTTTTTTATGGCACTTAGTTTTCATATTGCTTACACTTGATAGATTTAGTATTGTTTGGTTGGCGTTAATGCCTCAGGCATGGTGCCTTTGGCCTTTGCTACTTAGACTATATTGGCATGTCTGGTCTGTTTTGTTTTACTTGGACTGTATAGTCTGTATTAGGAGAACTACGTATGGCTTGATCCCGTTTGGGTACGTAGGCAGCCCACTTTGGGTGCAGCCATTCGATTGAACGTACCCATCTCCCAACATATATCACTTCGTCGAACAAAAGTCTCCTTCGAGCGGATGCAGATGGTCTCCCGACTTTCCATTTCAGGTAGCAGGTTTCACCTTCTTTACTAGTTTTTTATGGCACTTAGTTTTGATATTACTTACACTTGATAGACTTAGTATTGTTTGGTTGGCGTTGATGTCTGAGGCATGCTGCCTTTGGGCTTTGCTACTTAGACTATATTGGCATGTCTGGTATGTTTTGTTTTACTTGGCTGTATAGTCTGTATTAGGAGAACTACGTATGGCTTGATCCCGTTTGGGTACGTAGGCAGCCCACTTTGGGTGCAGCCATTCGATTGAGCGTACCCTTCTCCCAACATATATCACTTCGTCGAACAAAAGTCTCCTTCGAGCGGATGCAGATGGTCTCCCGACTTTCCATTTCAGGTAGCAGGTTTCACCTTCTTTACTAGTTTTTTATGGCACTTAGTTTTCATATTACTTACACTTGATAGATTTAGTATTGTTTGGTTGGTGTTGATGCCTGAGGCATGTTGCCTTTGGCCTTTGCTACTTAGACTATATTGGCATGTCTGGTATGTTTTGTTTGACATGGATTGTATAGCCTGTATTCGGAGAACTACGTATGGCTTGATCCCGTTTGGGTACGTAGGCAGCCCACTTTGGGTGCAGCCATTCGCTTGAGCGTACCCTTCTCCCAACATATATCACTTCGTTGATCAAAAGTCTCCTTCGAGCGGATGCAGATGGTCTCCCGACTTTTCATTTCAGGTAGCAGGTTTCACCTTCTTTACTAGTTTTTTATGGCACTTAGTTTTGATATTACTTACACTTGATAGATTTAGTATTGTTTGGTTGGCGTTAATGCCTCAGGCATGCTGCCTTTGGCCTTTGCTACTTAGACTATATTGGCATGTCTGGTCTGTTTTGTTTTACTTGGACTGTATAGTCTGTATTAGGAGAACTACGTATGGCTTGATCCCGTTTGGGTACGTAGGCAGCCCACTTTGGGTGCAGCCATTCGATTGAACGTACCCTTCTCCCAACATATATCACTTCGTCGAACAAAAGTCTCATTCGAGCGGATGCAGATGGTCTCCCGACTTTCCATTTCAGGTAGCAGGTTTCACCTTCTTTACTAGTTTTTTATGGCACTTAGTTTTGATATTACTTACACTTGATAGACTTAGTATTGTTTGGTTGGCGTTGATGCCTGAGGCATGCTGCCTTTGGGCTTTGCTACTTAGACTATATTGGCATGTCTGGTATGTTTTGTTTTACTTGGCTGTATAGTCTGTATTAGGAGAACTACGTATGGCTTGATCCCGTTTGGGTACGTAGGCAGCCCACTTTGGGTGCAGCCATTCGATTGAGCGTACCCTTCTCCCAACATATATCACTTCGTCGATCAAAAGTCTCCTTCGAGTTGATGCAGATGGTCTCCCGACTTTCCATTTCAGGTAGCAGGTTTCACCTTTTTTACTAGTTTTTTATGGCACTTAGTTTTAATATTACTTACACTTGATAGATTTAGTATTGTTTGGTTGGCGTTGATGCTCAGGCATGCTACCTTTGGCCTTTGCTACTTAGACTATATTGGAATGTCTGGTCTGTTTTTTACTTGGACTGTATAGTCTGTATTAGGAGAACTATGTATGGCTTGATCCCGTTTGGGTACGTAGGCAGCCCACTTTGGGTGCAGCCATTCGATTGAGCGTTCCCTTCTCCCGACATATATCACTTCGTCGATCAAAAGTCTTCTTCGAGCGGATGTAGATGGTCCCCCGACTTTCCATTTCAGGTAGCAGGTTTCACCTTCTTTACTAGTTTTTTATGGCACTTAGTTTTGATATTACTTACACTTGATAGATTTAGTATTGTATGGTCGGCGTTGGTGCCTCAGGCATGCTGCCTTTGGCCTTTGCTACTTAGACTATATTGGCATGTCTGGTCTGTTTTGTTTTACTTGGACTGTATAATCTTTATTAGAAGAACTACGTATGGCTTGATCCCGTTTGGGTACGTAGGCAGCCCACTTTGGGTGCAGCCATTCGATTGAGCGTACCCTTTTCCCAACATATATCACTTCGTCGATCAAAAGTCTCCTTCGAGCGGATGCAGATGGTCTCCCGACTCTCCATTTCAGGTAGCAGGTTTCACCTTCTTTACAAGTTTTTTATGGCACTTAGTTTTGATATTACTTACACTTGATAGATTTAGTATTGTTTGGTTGACGTTGATGCCTCAGGCATGCTGCCATTGCCCTTTGCTACTTAGACTGTATTGGCATGTCTGGTATGTTTTGTTTTACTTGGACTGTATAGTCTGTATTAGGAGAACTACGTATGGCTTGATCCCGTTTGGGTACGTAGGCAACCCACTTTGGGTGCAGCCATTCGATTGAGCGTACCCTTCTCCCAACAAATATCACTTCGTCGATCAAAAGTCTCATTCGAGCGGATGCAGATGGTCTCCCGACTTTCCATTTCAGGTAGCAGGTTTCACCTTCTTTACTAGTTTTTTATGGCACTTAGTTTTGATATTACTTACACTTGATAGATTTAGTATTGTTTGGTTGGCGTTGATGCCTGAGGCATGCTGCCTTTGGCCTTTGCTACTTAGACTATATTGGCATGTTTGGTCTGATTTGTTTTACTTGGACTGTATAGTCTGTATTAGGAGAACTACGTATGGCTTGATCCCGTTTGGGTACGTAGGCAACCCACTTTGGGTGCAGCCATTCGATTGAGCGTATCCTTCTCCCAACATATATCACTTCGTCGATCAAAAGTCTCATTCGTGCGGATGCAGATGATCTCCCGACTTTCCATTTCAGGTAGCAAGTTTAACCCTCTTACTCTTTTTTTGGGACACTTAGTGTTGATATTGCTTCACTTGATAGACTTACTATTGTTTAGTTGGGGTTGATGCCTTAGGAGAATTGTCTTTGGCCTTTGGTACTTAGACTACCGTGGCTTGTCTGGTCTTTTTTGTTTTAATTGGACTGTATAGACCTTATTAGGATAACTACGTATTGCTTGATCCCGTTTGGGTACGTAGACAGCCCACTTTGGGTGCAGCCGTTCGATTGAGCGTACCCTTCTCCCAACATATATCACTTCGTCGATCAAAAATCTCCTTCGAGCGGATGCAGATGGTCTCCCGACTTTCCATTTCAGATAGTAGGTTTCACCATCTTACTTGTTTTTTTGTGACACTTAGTGTTGATATTACTTAACCTTGATAGACTTAGTATTGTTTGATTGGTGTTGATTTCTCAGGAATGTTGCCTTGGCCTTTGCTACTTAGACTACCTTGGCTTGTCTGGTATGTTTTGTTTGACATGGACTGTATAGCCTGTATTCGGAGAACTACGTATGGCTTGATCCCGTTTGGGTACGTAGGCAGCCCACTTTGGGTGCAGCCATTCACTTGAGCGTACCCTTCTCCCAACATATATCACTTCGTCGATCAAAAGTCTCCTTCGAGCGGATGCAGATGGTCTACCGACTTTCCATTTCAGGTAGCAGGTTTCACCTTCTTTACTAGTTTTTTATGGCACTTAGTTTTCATATTACTTACACTTGATAGATTTAGTATTGTTTGGTTGGCGTTAATGCCTCAGGCATGCTGCCTTTGGCCTTTGCTACTTAGACAATATTGGCATGTCTGGTCTGTTTTGTTTTACTTGGACTGTATAGTCTGTATTAGGAGAACTACGTATGGCTTGATCCCGTTTGGGTACGTAGGCAGCCCACTTTGGGTGCAGCCATTCGATTGAACGTACCCTTCTCCCAACATATATCACTTCCTCGAACAAAAGTCTCCTTCGAGCGGATGCAGATGGTCTCCCGACTTTCCATTTCAGGTAGCAGGTTTCACCTTCTTTACTAGTTTTTTATGGCACTTAGTTTTGATATTACTTACATTTGATAGACTTAGTATTGTTTGGTTGGCGTTGATGCCTGAGGCATGCTGCCTTTGGCCTTTGCTACTTAGACTATATTGGCATGTCTGGTATGTTTTGTTTTACTTGGCTGTATAGTCTGTATTAGGAGAACTACGTATGGCTTGATCCCGTTTGGGTACGTAGGCAGCCTACTTTGGGTGCAGCCATTCGATTGAGCGTACCCTCCTCCCAACATATATCACTTCGTCGAACAAAAGTCTCCTTCGAGCGGATGCAGATGGTCTCCCGACTTTCCATTTCAGGTAGCAGGTTTCACCTTCTTTACTTGTTTTTTATAGCACTTAGTATTCATATTACTTACACTTGATAGATTTAGTATTGTTTGGTTGGTGTTGATGCCTGAGGCATGCTGCCTTTGGCCTTTGCTACTTAGACTATATTGGCATGTCTGGTCTGTTTTGTTTTATTTGGACTGTATAATCTTTATTAGAAGAACTACGTATGGCTTGATCCCGTTTGGGTACGTAGGCAGCCCACTTTGGGTGCAGCCATTCGATTGAGCGTACCCTTCTCCCAACATATATCACTTCGTCGAACAAAAGTCTCCTTCGAGCGGATGCAGATGGTCTCCCGACTTTCCATTTCAGGTAGCAGGTTTCACCTTCTTTACTAGTTTTTTATGGCACTTAGTTTTCATATTACTTACACTTGATAGATTTAGTATTGTTTGGTTGGCGTTAATGCCTCAGGCATGCTGCCTTTGGCCTTTGCTACTTAGACTATATTGGCATGTCTGGTCTGTTTTGTTTTACTTGGACTGTATAGTCTGTATTAGGAGAACTACGTATGGCTTGATCCCGTTTGGGTACGTAGGCAGCCCACTTTGGGTGCAGCCATTCGATTGAGCGTACCCTTCTCACAGCATATATCACTTCGTCGATCAAAAGTCTCCTTCGAGCGGATGCAGATGATCTCCCGACTTTCCATTTCAGGTAGTAGGTTTCACCTTCTTACTTGTTTTTTTTGTGACACTTAGTGTTAATATTACTTAAACTTGATAGACTTAGTATTGTTTCATTGGTGTTGATTTCTCAAGAATGTTGCCCTGGGCCTTTGCTACTTAGACTACCTTGGCTTGTCTAGTATGATTTGTTTGACTTGGACTATATAGCCTTCATTAAGATAACTACGTATTGCTTGATCCCGTTTGGGTACGTAGGCAGCCCACTTTGGGTGCAGCCATTCTTTTGAGCGTACCCTTCTCCCAACATATATCACTTCGTCAATCAAAAGTCTCATTCGAGCGGATGCAGATGGTCTCCCGACTTTCCATTTCAGGTAGTAGGTTTCACCCTATTACTAGTTTTTTGTGACACTAAGTGTTGATATTACTTACACTTGATAGATTTAGTATTGTTTGGTTGGCGTTGATGCCTCAGGCATGCTGCCTTTGGCCTTTGCTACCTCGACTACATTGGCTTGTCTGGTCTGTTTTGTTTTACTTGGCTGTATAGCCTGTATTCGGAGAACTACGTATGGCTTGATCCCGTTTGGGTACGTAGGCAGCCCACTTTGGGTGCAGCCATTCGATTGAGCGTACCCTTCTCCCAACATGTATCAATTCGTCGATCAAAAGTCTCTTTCGAGCCGATGCAGATGGTCTCCCAACTTTCCATTTCAGGTAGCAGGTTTCAGCCTCTTACTAGTTTCTTGTGACAGTTAGTATTGATATTACTTACACTTGATAGATTTATTATTGTTTGGTTGGTGTTGATGTCTCAGACATGTTTGTTTTGGCCTTTGCTACTTAGACTACATTGGCTTGTCTGATCCGTTTTGTTTGAGATGGACTGTATAACCTGTATTAGGAGAACTACGTATGGCTTGATCCCGTTTGGGTACGTAGGCAGCCTACTTTGGGTGCAGCCATTCGATTGAGCGTACCCTTCTCCTAACATATATCACTTCGTCGATCAAAAGTCTCTTTCAAGCAGATGCAGATGGTCTCCCATATTTCCATTTCAGGTAGCAGATTTAACCATCTTACTTGTTTTTTGTGACACTTAGTGTTGATATTACTTACACTTGATAGACTTACTATTGTTTAGTTGTTTTTGATGGCTCAGGCATGCTGCCTTTGGCCTTTGCTACTTAGACTATATTGGCATGTCTGGTCTGTTTTGTTTTACTTGGACTGTATAGTCTGTATTAGGAGAACTACGTAAGGCTTGATCCTGTTTGGGTACGTAGGCAGGCCAGTTTGGGTGCAGCCAGTCGATTGAACGTACCCTTCTCCCTACATATATCACTTCGTCGATCAAAAGTCTCATTCGAGCGGATACAGATGGCTTCCCGACTTTCCATTTCAGTTAGCAGGTTTCACCCTCTTACTAGTTTTTTGTGACACTTAGTGTTGATATTACTTACACTTGATAGATTTAGTATTGTTTAGTTGGTGTTGATTCCTCAGGAATGTTGCCTTGGGCCTTTACTACTTAGACTACCTTGGCTTGTCTGATATGTTTTGTTTGACTTGGACTGTATAGCCTGTCTTAGGAGAACTACGTATAGTTTGATCCCGTTTGGGTTTGTAGGTAGCCCACTTTGGGTGCAGCCATTCGATTGAGCGGACGCTTCTCCCAACATATATGACTTTGTCGATCAAAAGTCTCCTTCGAGCGGATGCAGATGGTCTACCGACTTTTCATTTATGGTAGCAGGATTAACCCCCTTGTTTTTTTTTTAAACTTAGTGTTGATATTACTAATACATTGTAGTCTTAGTATTGCTTGATTTGTGTTGATGCCTCAGGCATGTTGCCTTTGGCCTTTGCTACTTAGACTACTTTGGTATGTCTGGTCTGTTTTGTTTGACTTATACTGTATAGCTCGTATCAAGAGAACTACGTATGGCTTAATCCCGTTTGGATATATAGGCAGCCCAATTTGGGTGCAGCCATTCGATTGAGCGGACGCTTCTCACAACATATATCAGTTCGTCGATCAAAAGTCTCATTCGAGCGGATGCAGATGGTCTCCAGACTTTCCATTTAAGGTAGCAGACTTCACCCTCTTGTTTTTTGTGTCACTTTGTGTTGATATTACTTAGACCTGATTGACTTAGTATCGCTTGATTGGCGTTGATGCCTCAGGCCTGTTGCCTTTTTTCTTTTTCACTTAGACTACATTGGCTTATTTGGTCTGTTTTGTTTGCTTTCGACCGTAAAGCCTATATTAGGAGAACTACGTATGGCTTGATCCAGTTAGGCTACATAGGCAACCCACTTTGGGTGCAGCCAGTCATTTGAACGAACGCTTCTCCCGACATATATCACTTCATCGAATCAAAGTCTTTTTCGAGCGGATGCAAATAGTTTCCCGACTTTTCATATCAGATAGCTGGCTACATCCACTTACTTGTTTTTTGTGACACTTAGCGTTGATATTACTTACACTTGATAGACTTAGTATTGTTTGCTTGGTTTTGATGCCTCAGGCATTTTGCCTTTGGCCTTTGCTACTTAGACTACATTGGCTTGTCTAGTCTGTTTTGTTTGACTCTGACTGTATAGCCTGTATTAGGAGAACTACGTATGGCTTGAACCTGTTCGGGTACGTAAGCAGCCTACTTTGGGTGTAGCCATTCATTTGAACGGTCGTTTCTCCCAACATATATTTGATGTGATATTTTGAATGTAAAATTAATGTTTAGTATAATATAAAAAATAAAAAATAGGTGTTTGATTTGATTTTTTTGAGAAAAAAATTGAATAAATAGGGTATTTGGGGGAAAATCCCCCAAACAAACACACCCTTAGAGACAGACGGATAGAGTATTATTTTAGTGGTTAATAAAAATGTGTAAGAAATTTTGACATTTTATCCTTTGATTTTATGTATAAGTAATTATATATATATTTGAGATATGTTTATAATTTAAATAAAAATTAAGATTATTTTGATATTAATGCATAATTAATTTTAATAAAATAAAAAAATGATATAATGAAACTAACAAAAATAATAAAAATAATATTTTAAGTTGGAGCGGATGGAATATTTCTTATATAATCAATAGACTTTCAAGCTTATATTTAATATTAAAAACACCTTAAAATAAAAATACAAAATATAAATATGCTTGTTTGACCGGTGGGGGAGCCGTAGGACCATAGCTTTCTTTACTTTTTTTTTTTTAATAATTTACTTAATTAGTTTGTCAATCATTTTTAACTTAAAATTTTTATTTGTATCGTTTTAATTTAAAAAATATACATGCTACGTTATTTTTATTTTAATCCATAATTTTATTTTTTATATTAAAAAAAATATTCTTCAAATATCATACTATATCATATATCAATAAAAGTAATTTTTTTATATTTACAATTCATATTAATTTTTTTAAAGAAACAAAATAAAAATAGATAAATATGCAAAAAATAATAATAATAAAAAGGCAATCCCGAGAATTGGCTTAGGATTTTATATATGTTGAAACAACCCAACGTCAAATTTACCAACTCAGTATCATTAATGACCCTGAGTTGGAAATGCCCTTACCATAGTTTGTGGGGCTCAATATGAAAACCGTCGTGTTACCACCATGATGGAGGTTAGATGTTAGACTTGGTCTTGTGTTAATTTGATCATGTTAATAAGCACACTAATGTGAAGTAACTAGTGTCTATCACAAGACAAAAAAAAATATATGTTATGTTATATATCGAATTATATAACGTGTTAAATTTTGTGTTAATACTTACTCCGTCTTAGTTACTGTGTCTACCTTTTTTATTTCTATATGTTTTTTTTTTGAAAAAAAAAAATAGATACTTAGTCGCATATTAAATTTTTTAATTTATAATTTTTTTAATTTTAATTAGATTAATTAGTTATCTTAATTTTAATATAAAATTATTTTTATTATACGATAATTATTTTCACTAATACATTCCTAATTATTTACTAATTATACTTCTCCTAAATTTTTGTGTCTATAGTAAATGGGACACCGGGACGGAAAGTATTTTTTATGTGGGTTATATATAGTGATGTGTCGTATAACCTGAGTATTGTGTTTAAATTAAAATATATTGTGGTATATATAATTATATAATGTATTATCAAAATATGTACTATATATTATATCAAAATGTGTTGTCCCGTAAAAAATGACTTGGTGGTGTAGGGGTTAGACTATGTGTTTGTTGTAAAAAATACATTTTTTTCACAAAACATCACATCAAATATTATTTTTATGTCAAATCGAAAATAATTTTTTTTCCAAACTCATCAAAAGAAACACACCCTTAAACACACAAACATACATACCTATATATATTATATATAGAGAGAGAGAGAGTGAGAGAGAGAGTCTACAATATATATATATATATATGTATATGTATATATATCTACATAATAGAGCAGGCGTGGGGGTTGTCATCGCTGAACATTTGGGCGTATTTCTCCTCGACAGGGTTGAGAGTGCCGACGCCGGGCTCGTCCGTGCCCCTCACGTGATTAGCAGGAGCCTTCTTGTCGTAGACTCCCGGGGCGTAGGGATGCGCCATCAGCTCGTAAGGCACATAAGGCCACGGCTCGCACTTCTTCCCCATCCTCTTCGCCTTCCTTAGAACCTTCTTCGCGTCGACAAATCCGTACACCGTCGCCTTCTGCTGCTTCCAGTCCACCTCCACCGATCTTGCTCCTATAATCATCAATAATTCAATTCGATTGAAAGAATAATGTTATAGAACAAAAAGAGAAAACCCTAATTTATTTTATTTATTTATGCTTAGGATTGATTGAAATCTCTTTAATTTGTTTATAAATGCCTAACCTTGATGTAAACTACAATTCTTGTGTTGAACACTTAATATTGTAATTGACGATATGATATGATGATCGGCAACACATAATTTAATTATGTTAATATAAATATATACGTAACAATAGTCTATATGCATTATATAAATCTAAAGATTCCATCTAAAGATCTGAAATGTTAATTAGGATTTCAATCCAAAACCCTAATAGATTACGACCGCTTCAAACTAAAACATCGACAAATGTTAATTAGTTCGATCTAATTTGTAGTGTTACAATATACTTACTCCATTGAAGTCTTCCTAATGAAGCTCTAGTTCGACGTTCTTATTTTTCGAAGATCGAGTAGCAAAGATAACATGTACACACATATGTGTACATACTTATGTCACTACAAAAAAATATTTAATTAACTACAATATTTTTAACTACGAAATATTTTTGTAGTTAAAACGTGTCATTTAGCAACAAAATTTAATTTCGCTAAAAGTATATTATGTACTACAAAATTAATTTCGTCGCTAAAATTTTTTTGCTTAAAATTCTAACTTCATAACAAAAAGGTTTTAGCTACAAAATTATTTTTCATAACTAAAATCATTTGGCTACAAAAATCATACATATTATGTTGCTAAAACTCTTTTGTTATAAATTTTAATTTATAGCAAAAGAGTTTTAGCTACAAAATCATATTTTTGTAGCTATATCTCTATTCTTAATTTTCATTGCAAAAAAATTTATTTTTTGTTACTAAAGTCATATTTGTCGCCAATGACCTTTACTAACGCGGTATAGGTGACGAAATGAGTTTCATCGTAAAAATATTTTTGCTATGAATTATGCTACGAAAATTTTTTTCAATTAAATTTCAACTTTATTGTAGTGGGTCTATACTTCAATTTGATGTATAAAAACCCTAATTACAATTAAGCTATAGCTAAATCGCTTTCATTGAATATAATGCAAAAATGATGGATATATATTGCAAAAACCATATTTAATCAAACAATTTGATAAAAGTTCAGCATTTAACAATGTTTTAGGCATAATATGAAAATAATAATAATAATAATAATAATAATAATAATAATAATAATAATAATTAGGGTTTGGAGATTCGATCAACCTTTGAGGGTGGAGAGAACATTCTTAACATTATGGCCGCAACCTTCGCAATCCATTCGAACCTTGAGATCGACTTTGTTGAGCTGCCTCTTTTTCTTCCTTCGGGCAGCGCTAAACACATCCGACAAGAAATCAAGTGTCCCTTCGATTCCCATTTTTTCTTCTTTATTTTCGCGACAAAAACGATCCTTTGTATGTGTGTCTTCGAGGGGGACAAGCCCTAATCTTTTTCTTGACTCAAAATATTATAGCAAGAGTTGTAGCTTCTAAAGACCAATGTACAATGTGATATAGAGAACAATATTTACGACTTATATATGGAAGGTTTTTTTTTTATTGGTGTGGCGATGAATTTTGTGTGGCCGGAGAAATTTATACTTAGGGCACATGGAAAGTAAAAAGTGTATTATTCCGATGAGTAAAGTTGGAGGGTTACACTCAAAAAGTTTGGACCAAATTTTTTAGGCTTTTATTAGTTTGGAATATTTCGATGGTGTGCTCTCTTTATTTAGATTTTGTATTTTTGTAGATCTAGATTTTATTTTTTTTCCTTCGTCTACTCATATAGAATCATACTTGGTGCGTATCATTATCTACTTTCAATATGTTTTGTCATTACCCGCATTCACTTCAAAAATTATTTAAAAATATATATATATTTTTCATTTTAAAATAATTTCGAGACGATATAACTCTAAAGCTAATCGTATTGTTCTAAAAAAATAGATGATATGAATTGTCTTACTAATTTTTAAAAATTCCATCCAATTATAGGGTATTATTACTTTGTGGATTTGGAATTAAGGTTTTGTTGAATTAGTGTAGTTTATGGTATCATGTGATTAGGATTTTGTTAATTAGATGTATCTTATAAAGTTATACATCATGTGTATAATTATGGATTTTTGTTTATTTTATTTAACTTACTATTTGTGATGAAAGTTTTATTTAGTATATAACTTATTATTATTTATAATTAGGGTTTATGATAATCATACAATATAACAAATTGCCAATAGTGGGTTTTTTTTTTTTTTTTTTTTTTGCCTTAAGTAAATTTGAATGAATGATATCATGAGTTACTAAGCTCGATAACCATATCATACTTTAATTTAATTTAACTCGAAAATTGTAACAATGCCTTATTTTTTTATATGTGTGTGTCCTTTGGTCCATGCAAGAAATATATATTTTAATTTCTATTTTATTTGCTACATATATGTATATGTATATAATGAGAATGTTATGCATGGTCGAATTTATTGCCTTACTCATGAAGGTATGAGAATGTAAAAATATGTTTTTATTTTTTATTCTTTTTTTTTTTTCTTATTATTATTTCACTATCAGAAAAAATGACAAATTCTTTAAAGAATTGGATAAAGGTAATTTATTCTTGGCTGGTTCTACTATAGTATATCAATTTGGATATGGCTGTCACCGTTGCCGTCAGATCATGTGACACGTGGCAATGAATAGATGGTTGAGATGGTCACATGTGGAAAGAAGCAAGAGTATTGACTGAATTCTTTATGAATTATTTGTGGTAAAAAATAATATATCGAAAATAAATATTAAATGTAATATAATAGTAATATTTTATAATGAAGAAATAAGAAGATTGTGTTGGTTGTGAATTTTTAAGTTTTCCACTATTTCAAAATATATATATATAAAAAAAAAGTCATCAAATGTTTAATTTTAATTTATATATATATATATATCGTACTAAAGTTTAATTTTACTATTCAAAATTTAAATTTAAAACATACAACCAAACACACCAACTTTTGGAGGTTTTAAAGTTTTTGAAGAATTTTAAAAATAAATTTTTTAGGTATTTTAAGTTCATACCGTACACATTATACATGGATATCATACCCTATACCAAATGCAACCAAGGGCATCAATAGTGTGATCCTTTTGTCAAAAACAGCACACACATTTAAAAAAAAAAAAAAAATAATATATTACACACCTTCATTATTTTTATATTACCTACACAATTTTCTATAATCCACGTAAATATATATATATATTTTTTTTTCAAACCATTTCACAAAAACAAACGGACCCTTTCACCAAACATAAGAACAGTTAGGCATAAAATTTTTCCGTAGAAAAACTTAACATAAACTAAAAAAAAGAAAAAATTGAATAGTCTCATAGCATCAAAAATTTTTGTCTTATCAGACCTAATTAGTAGACTATTAGGTTCACCTAGAGCTAATTAGTAGGCTATTAGGTTCACCTAGAGCTGTTAAACGAATCGAGCCGTTCGTGAACTCGACTCGGTTCGGTTAAAGCTCGTTTGCAAACGTTAACAAATCGAGCCGAACAACATAAACAGGCTCATTTGATTAACGAACGAGCCCGAACTTTGATCGCGAACGTTCGTTTAAATAATATATTTATTATAAATATTATATATACATATAAAATTATAATTTATAAATAAATAAAACATTAATTTAAAATATATAAATAAAATAATTTTAAATTTTCTTTATAATTTACATATAACTTTTAAAAAATAAGACAAACGAGCTCGAACGAACTCGAATGAACTTAATCGAGCCTAAACGAGCCGAACACGAGCTCAAACAACAAAAAATTCTTAACGAACCGAGCTCGAAAGCTTAACGAACGAACACGAGCCTTGTTCGCGAACGTTAACGAACACTTAAGACTCGACTCGACTCGACTCGACTCGGATTGTAAACAGCTCTATGTTCACCTGAAAATTTATTCAGAGCGCACGTGAAGGGTAGCAGTTACGAATTTCCACTTTAAATCGGCACATTTATTTGTAGATAATTTGGCTTAGACTATACGAAAAATTCTTAGAAGTATATTTTATTTTTGTTTTATCAGTATTGTTTATATTGCATTTTCATTTATATATTTTGGGTCATAGTAAGTGTCGAATGAGCTTTATATATACATATATACATAAATATATAATATAAAAATGCACATCAACTACTCTTTAAATGGTAGATGATAAGTTCGAATCATTTTATTTAAAAGATACCTATTGACGACTGCATATTATTTATATTAAAATATAAATATGTTAAATGAACTAACATCAGGTGACATTTAGAAACAAATAGCTCATATTTTTATTTCACTCAATGCTGTAAAATAAAAACACAATCTGTAGTTTTACAATAACCGAAAGTATTCCTAAAAAGAATTATATTCAAATACTTATATAACTCCGAAAAAATATTATATCAAATATTATTTAACTTTACTATTAACCAAAATTTTCAAAACTCTAAAACTTTCAAAAATCATATCTAACCGCAGCTAACGTACCTTGTAGTGCCAAGAGGACGACGTCAATGTCGCCCCATTCGACCCGAGAAAAAAGAACAAACAAAGCTAGCCATCCATAACCACCTTACCCTTTGCATCTATCTACTCATCCTTTAATTTTTAGCCAAGATTCTTCAAAGATCCCACACGATTCATCCATCCCGGAGCCTATCCGAGAAGGATCGATGAAGGAACGAGCAAAAATAAAATGGCGAAAGATCTAAAAAAAAAAAAAAAAAGAACTTGAATAGGCCCCAAATAAAAGTTGATACTACAACCAATGGTAAATATTCTTCGCGCCAAAAACAGATATACATGATATATATATATATATCGATTCTAGACTGACCTAAATTTCGACATATAATTTATATATATGCAATCCAAAGTAAAACTACGAGCAGAAAAGTTATCAAACAATTCTGATAATGAATGATAGGGCGGAAACCTGGCGAGTGACTTGGAGAAGCTCTCCCAGCCAAAGCAGGTGCAACTGCACGGCTATGGTTGTTTTGCTGCTCAGTCGTTGGCAACGGATTTGGAGATGCGCCATCGCTGTTTGGGGATGGAGTCGAATGTACTCCATCAATATCCTCACCTGGCATGAGAAAAATAGTGAAGTGTGATCGTAGCGAAAATTGAATGAAAATTACTGCAATAATGGAAATATCAGCTTACAATTGGAGGCGGACCAACCGAGCTTCTGCTTTTCCCAATCAAAAACTATTCGATAGCCCATCATTAAGTTCTCTGGACAAATGTTCGGCACAAATTGTTGGAAGGATTAAATAGAACTAAACATAAGAAGTCACCAATCTTCGAAATAAATTAAACTACATTTAGGTGTACTTAAACCACAAATAGGAAAGTGAATTCTTAGAAGTGAAGAAAGTGTACTTACGTCCAATGAGGCCGATATTCCCATCTATCCGCAATATACCCAAACAACGTACATCGACCTGCATAAACATTCCCCTTTTTAAATACTCAACTATAACTTTAACTTGGCTCGTTAATCGTAACAACATGCTGAGCTAGAGGTCAAAAAAATACTCAGAAAATTTGAGCTCATTTAATCAATTAAAGAGCTTGCTCGACTCACTAAAAGCTCTAGTCAATTCGGGTTAAAGAACAGAGCTAACTATCATTACTCAATCATTGCAATGGATAGTATAATTATAGTCGATGGATATATTTTTAAGAAGAATAAATGAATAAAAATACACTCAAAACACCTAATGCCCCAAAGGCAACTTACACGACAATTATATAATCACTATTCTTGCTTGATTTATTTGTACTCGTAGAAACACTATACCCAGCTTTGTCGAACTAATATCAGCTTAGTATCCAATCAGCATCATATTTTACATCAAATCAAACACGTATTTCAATTAAGTTACCAATCACTAATCTTCAAATTAACACAGAAAGATCACACACTTAAAGCACTACACATGGATGTATGTGACCGGACGATTAAATTGGGCTAAGAAAACAGTTGATGGTCGTACATTATACTAGTTCGACAGAAATTGAAGAGAACCATGCAAATACACACCTCATCCTCAATAGCATGGAATGTAGGATTTTCAACCACAAAAGTTTGGTTCAAAGAGAACACAAGTTTCAGGCTTGGGATGTTCGGGCCTTTGAGTGCACTGTACGAGAAAGAATGGGCAAAACCAACCGTAAGTAAAAAGAGCAAACTGCTAAAGCTACCGTAAATAATTCCACATATCAAACAGAGCAAATGCACACAATATGTATATTTACCTAGCCTGATAACAATAATCAAACACGTCATAGGTAGTCCTCGAAGCATTTGCTTGTCTGTGAAACTGAAGATGGAAAAGAGATTTCAAGAACTCCTCAAAGCAGATATTCATGTCAAAATAAGATTGATGGACAAGAATATGAACCTCAGCAACAACTTGGTCGTAGCTGTCATCCGGAAGAAAGGTGAAAGTCGACCCAGTATCAACTTGTGCTGTGTTCCCAGTTTGCTTCAAGCAGGTACCCTCAACACAATACATTTCCACTTCAACAAAGTAGGCACTGTAAGGAATCAAGCAAAATTGTTAACGTAAAGTGGGCACGGGCACCTAAACTGCATTGCACATATAATAAGGTGGGTGTCAGATTGCGTCGGGTACCAAAAATTTTGGGTTAGACCTTTTCATACTAAAGCCTGAGTTGAAAAAACAAAGTACCAAGAATTTCGAGTGCCCCAAAAGATATATATGTATATAACACATTAATATTTAGTGGTATTTAAATATTTTCTTCTTACGTATGGTTTCTGTGATTTTTTAAGCAATCACACTGCATAAATTGATAATCAAACATACCCATAACGTTTTAATAATAATTTTTTCTTAATATCGATGCATAAAATTGAAAACAAACTTTTGATTCACCCCAATCTATGCATGTATATCTTAGTTAAAGAGTTAAGGAGGCCAATATAAGGCTGTTTAAAACGAAGACCACAACATACCGTTGCTCTGAATCTAAAAAGGAAGTGGATTTTTGAGATGGAGGCCCTCGGTCCCCAATGAAGAGCCGACCAGAGTAGCTCTTGTCATAACAAAATGACAATGAGTGAGGAACAAAACCAGACTTTGCAAGCAAACTTGGAACTGAAATGTCGCCAGGTCCCAATCCCATTACACCATCAGGTGCAATTCCCTCTAAATACTCACCACTTTGCCTGCTGCCGCAGCTGCAATCAAGGCAAGAAACAGGAATAAATATTAAGAATCAGGAAACAGAACTTCGCATAATCAGCTACACACACCCCACAATTACTGTTGCACGGTCAGAGCTATTATGTGTATTTCCTCCCGCTGAGGCCAAATGTAACAGATCCTCGAAAAGAAATCCCGAGCTCGAAGTGTCATCAGACATATATTTGGTAGCGTAAGGGCAATGCTCCTTTGGAGTGTTACAGTTAGGCGCCATTTCGCACAACTCATGGCTGCACGGTACCTGCTTGCTACTACTGGAATGGGCCGGGCTATACTCTCCGAGTTCTTTATCCTGCACAGAAGATGCCCCAAACACAAGGGAGCACCTGCCAATCAATCACTGAAGAATTAACAGCTAAACCTAGTACAGAGATCCGACCACCATATAAGGTTTCGAGTCTTAGCATGCACAAGAAAAATTGTGACTCGTGAAGATGTTTCAATGAAGAAATAAATTTTGATTCTTGCAAATTTTCTAGCAAATTATTGTGTTCCCAATGTAGCGATTGAGAAAAACAGTCACTAACTAGAAACTCAAGTAATTTATCCATTCATACGATATTATATCAGTTAATATTATGAGTGTGGGAGTTCAAACTTTGAACTCAAGATCTCCCACTCTACACTATGGTAATTAACCTCGTCTTTTTAGTAGCTTGTATTGATCGAAAATGTATTTTATATCTATTTATATATAGTTCTCTGGCAATGCATCCAACAGAGTATAAAGGGTTCATTTTTCGACACAAATTAACAATAAATAGACAAGAGGATCCGATGTGAAACCAGATAGCATACCAACTTGTTATAGTTGCTCAACGACAGAGGAGCACACTTAACACAATCACATGGGACCCAAAACATATCACTTCCAGTGTCCAGGGCTACGAGGAAAGAATTGTTTGGCGTCCCAACATTGATCCAGGCATAATGCAACCTGAAAATTAAAAACATATATCATCATCCATTGCATTACAATTTACAACAAAATTTAGAAGAGATGATGTGGTAAAAAATTAAATAATCGACCATCACTGACCAACTAACTCCAATAACTCACCTCTCATCTATTTTTTGTTTCCATATATTAAAAATAAAGTAATGATATTAGTCTATAATAAGAACACAGAACTCAGAATGCATAGTACTTAGACTATAATAATTATTTCATCCTATTTATATATGATCTCTTTCTTTATTTACAATTTTCATCCAATTAAAAAATAGGTATGTATTTTTTAGATTCCAAAAGAAATAAGGAATCCAGGTTTAAAGGCACCCGGGATAAGCTTCATTAAGGCAATGGTTGTTGATGAAGGCCAGAGATATTCCTCGACCGTATCTGCTTTATGCTTACCACAATATGTCTATCTTTGCATCATGTTCAATATTCAACAACGTAAATTAAATACCCCTTTCCATTAAAGTTTTTAAGAAAGGAAAATTCCTTGAAGCAAGCAACAAGTACAGAGACAACAGCCATGTATTAGATAAATTTCCTGGGCCACGATTTATGCTTCTTGCTACTTTTAATCTGCAATACTTTAAGTTTTCGAACCAATTCTCAAGTTGTCCCTCTACATTACCGATCTAGCTGTATACAGTTTGAGGTTGCTATCTATGCATCCTCATTCCAAAAGTTATCAATTATGTATAGATGTCCGTGACTCTGATTATCTAGCATCTTGAAACTATTTATCCACATCGAACATGTAGCAAAACCCTCATGTGTTAAACTTGAGAGAAAGTAATGAGAATGGGGTGGTCAGTGAACATACAAGTTGGAGCACAATGTAATGAAATTCAACCACCAACCAAATTATAGCCAATCTGATTTTGACTCCATAGTGAATTGATAATTGTAATAGACTAATTAATGATACACAAAAGATTCTGTAGTAAATTGCTCGATTTTATTACAAAAGAATGTACGGATTCAAGAGCTAGTTAGTTAGAAGACATATATTCAAAACAATGACCGGGCTTATTACCATACAATTCATTGATCAAATTTCTTCTGCCTCGTTGGTAATTTGGGGTGTACATAGTAAAAATGTAATATTATTACACCACACTATAAAATAGGAAATCAGACGAACTTATGTTCCATGTTCGACTAACCTTTTGTAATGGTGGCAATAAATCACCTGCTTATATTCGAAAGTAAAAATTAACGTTTCATGATCAACATATACAATGACGGTCATATCTAGATCTTAGTCGTGACTTCTAATCGAAGGTTTTGGCATGCCGCTGACACTATGGCCATTACGTCACTTCCATTCATGCATATAGATGACGAAACTCATTAGAGGATTCAGATTACTAATTGTAGGAAAAAGGTCAACTTGTTATGCGGTCACCAAAATACCTGTCTTCAAACAACAGTTTGCTTTTCGCTTCGCTGCGTGTGACGCTAGACGAAAATTTTGATTTATCTATATGGCTATAGATAGCTTCTTCCTTTCTTTTTTTCCGATTCTCTCGTATTGTCTGTATGCTTTACTTTACACTTTTTGAGTTGCAGGCAAAACAGACTCACTTAGTTTGAGCAGCTGCTTACGTAGTTTAGGATGGCATTGCACCACTGTCTCTGTATTTATACTGTCCCCCAACCCCCACCCCCACCCCCACCCCCCCACACCCCAACTTTAGATGTGACTAAAAATGAAGAGAAAAAGGAACCCTTCATCCCAGTACACTATAATTCACAATGCCAATATCAAGCTACTCCCTTGTTTTAATTTCCATTTTCATATTTTCAATCTACAGTCCCACATCTATGTTCTATTCCAAAAAATCATGTCAACAACCATTTCCCCTCAAAAAAATTTCGAATGATCAACAAAACCACTCTGGCTAATCCTCATCCAACAATAACAATCAAACTGAATGATCAAAAGCCACCTTTGTTTACACTTAACAAAACTTCAAATCTCAATAGTAATTCACTGAATTGTTCTGTATCTATTTAATCATTTCAACACTAGACCCACAAGAATAGGAAAACCCATGATCAATCAGTACAATGCCCAACTCTAACATCCAACAATCAAGTGAAGATCTGAGAGTATTTTATTTAAGAAATCAGCAGAAGAAAGAAAAAAAAAATTAAAATTAAAAAACCTCAAAACATCCATCATTTTTACAAATATGGCTTCCAAACCCTTTCTGCAATCGTCAGAAACAAAAGTTGCAAACCACATTCCTCCATATAGCAATCAAATATTCAAAAAAAAGGAAAATCCAAAGCGCAAAGGCATTTGAGGGAAAACCAAAACCTAGTAAGTGAAAACAAGCTTACCAACCCATGTCATTGCCATAGTTGGAAGTCTGGCCACCCTGAGAAACCACCAGAGTTTGATTATTAGGCCAAAGCCTCAGCCGCTGGCGCTGCCGCCTCAAATCATTCCCCAGAAGCAACCTCATATGCCGGAAGCTCTTCCTCTCCGGCCACGACGCGGTTCCGGTCCCCATCAACAAAGCCTGCACTTCATCGGAGAACCTGTGGATGAGCCTGGAAGAGTAAATGCGACCAGCTACAAAGCTGTCAGTGGCGAGCAGCATTACTAAAAATGCAGCGATGGGATGGGTTTTCCCCATGGAGATTTGGGAGTGATTGGAAGCGGCGAGGGGAAGGGAAGGGAAGTAGAGAAGGAGTAGGAGAGGTTTGGATTGATGCGCGTAAATGCACGGTGCTTACATTACATTACATATCAGCTTGACAGCTATGGGAGTTTGTTTCTTCTTCTTCTTCTTCTTCCAGTTCCCATTACAATTTACAGTACACCTCCCTCTCTCTCTCTCTCTCTCTCTCTGTCTCTCTCAACTTACTTTGCCTTCTCTCTTTCTTTTACTTCCCAAATTACCCTTGTATTATTTGATGTGATTTTTAAATTCTCAGCGGTTAAATAAAATTTACTTAGTCCGTCCCTAATTATAAATTACAAATTTTAAAATTAAAAAAAAAAATTATGTAAGATAATAAAAATAAAAATAGTAAACAAATTAAATATGATAGATGGTGTATTTTTTAAAAGTTATTATATTAAAATATTATTTTAAAAAATTAATTAATAATTAAATTCAAAATTAATTTCAAATTATTTATATTTATTTGCTTTCAATTTTTATTTTTTTTGTTTAAAAGATCGTTGCAGTTGATGTGGGATTTTTTCTTTTTTTACTATGAATTATGTTCTTTAAATATTTTATTATAATTATAATAAAAAAATAAAATAATTTATAATTAAAAATATTCATATTTTACTGAATTATATGTTACATCTATAATAATTCTATGTTGCATATGTGCTTAATAGAACATATCAGCTCAAAAATAAACTATCATTGATTATTTTATTTTTAATAAATACATATTTTTTTATAAAATATCTTATTCAAATATTATATAAATAAATTTTTCAAAAAATTAAACAAATTTTTTTTATTTTAATAAGTATAACAATACAAGCTTTGTAAAAATAACTAAAAAAATATTTCATCTCTGCCTTTAAGATCACATTTGTATATTGTATAATTTTTTTTACAAATATCTTTCTATTAGTATTAAGACACTGATAAAAAAATATTTTTACAATTTTTTCTTAATTTATACTACGTTTTAATGTAATAATTATTATTCAAATATCAATAAATAAACAAATGGACTCGTACAGCCGAACAAAAATAGTATATTTTAATATAACAATACAAGCTTTGAAAAGGAATTATATTGTTTGATTTTGGATTTGAATTTAAATTAAATAATATATTAAATAACAGTATCACTAAGATTGTTTTGAAATATATGAAATAGTTTTTTTAATTATTATTGATAAATATTGTACAAAGTTCTACCAATATACTCCCTCCCTCTTATATCTATATATATTCATTTGTTTCTTCATCGAGTTTTAGAAATATTAATATTATATTGTGATAAAATAAAAATAAAAATATAAAGACTAAATTAACCATATTAGTATTGTATTATATAAAGGTAATGGCATTTGTGTAATATATTGTAAATTGAAAAGGTGTTTGTAATATTAGGTAGATAGTACAATTACTAAAAAATAAAATTGATACTTTGTTATGAGACGGATTAAAAATAGATAAATTGTTAAGGGATTGATGGAGTATATTTTTTTTATTTCAATTCAATGTATATTTTTATCGTTTATATTTCTCTCATTTAAAATTTGTTAATTATAATAAAAGTAACTATATTTAAACACCAAAATATTTTTTATTTTTATAAAAATATTTACTTTTTTACTTTCAAAAGTAAAAATATCAATATGATCATGTATATTTCCACTAATTAATAAAATATTATTTTTTTATTTCACTCTAAAAAATATATTGAATTAGAATGAATAAATCATATTAGACCCTTAAAATTCCGAAACATTTATCCACCTATTGTGATGTGTTGATAATTAAACTTCAATAAATGTAGGGTATGTTTTTTTTTTTTTTACCTTATTTATAGATAATTGTGTAAGTAATATAAAAATAGTAAGTGTATGATATAATCTCCGTTTTACATAAAAATGTTTATTTTTTTATTTTCTAATTTTTCCTTTTTTATTTTTAACATATAATAATTAATTTTAATCACATTTTAAATTTCATAATTTATATTTTTTAAAATTTTAATTAAAATATTTAATTATTTTAATTTTAGTATATAATTATTTTTATTAATGATTATTTTTAATAATACACTCTTACTTACCCAAATTCTCATGTATATAATAATATAAACATTTTTAGTGGGACAAAATAAATAATAATTTTTTGGAAATTATATATTATACGTTTTCACAAAACAAAGAAATTTGTACTTTTTATAAATATATATAATAATAATAATAATAATATGTTGATATATTTAATCAATTTAATAAAATAATAATTAATATAAAATATTGTTTTTTATATTAATAATATAATGTTTTATATCGAATATATTTCAAACTAATAATTAATTTTTATAAATAAATAAATAAATAAAATATTAAGGGTATTATTGTCAATTCCATTGATATATGGTCTCGTGGGCGTGTCGCTCTATGCGAACGGTGCTCCCCTACAATGTTAAATAATTAGTTAATTGTTTTTTTTTTAACAAAAGGAAATTAGAGGACACGTGGCAGTTGGTAGGGACGGACCATGCCAGCCTCTCTGAGTAATGAGTCACGTCATTGTGTGGCGACGTCTGATTGGTCCCCTAATAAATAGTAAGTTCTATTTTTATTAGTTTTTAAATTATAAAATTATTTATAAGCACAATTGACTCGATACAAAATTAAAAAATAATAAAAAATAAAAGAATAATTGAAGATATTATTAAAATTTAGTTAAATTAAAATAAAATAAAAAGATAATGTAATAAAAATATGATACTCCTTTCTGTCCTCCGTCTCATATAATTTGTCTTTATTTTTTATCTTTGTCCGTCTCACATAATTTGTTCTTTTTATTTTTAAATATAATTATATACTTTAATCGCATTTTAAATTTTATAATTTTTTTAATTTTAATTAAATTATTTATTTATCTTAATTTTAATTTTAATGCATAATTATTTTTATTAATATACTTTTTAATTATCTATTAATATTTGGGGACAGAGCATTTGTTTGGTCAAGAAAGGACTTGGAGGAGAGGAAAAAATTTACAGTTACCTCTTATATTCTTAATATTATATATTATAGTATTTTTATTTAATTATACATAAATTATATTATATGTATTTTATAGTTAAAAATTAGTTATGATATTTTCAAATTATATAATATTGTTAATTTATAAGATAAAATTTTATATTCATTAGATTAAATTATTTTTCATGTAATCAGTTAATTTAAACGTTAAGATAATACTCCCCTTCATCTAAGATAAATTGTCCTATTTGTTGTAGATATTATAATTTAGGTAATTATAATTAATAAGTAATTAAAAAATCTATTAATAAAAATAATTATAAATTAAAATTAAAATAACTAAATATTTTAATTAAAATTAAAAAAATTATAAATTATGAAATTTAGAATATAACTAAACATATAATTATATTTAAAAAAATAACAAATTATACGGGACCGATGAAAATAAAAAATATTGACAATTTTGTTAAAATTAATATTTCTTCCGTCGTGCAAAAATACAGACATTGCATGGATGGAGGGAATAATAAGACAAATTTAATTGATAGATTAAAAAAAAAATATAGTATTATATTGTAATAACATCCGTTGAATTATAGTATTGATAAACATATAGTAATAGGCCGCAATTGATTTATGTCAATATAATATAAATATATTATGTGAACGGACAATATACACTTTAAAAATTCTATTTTTTTTTAACAAAAAATTTATACATGTATATTAAAAGAATATTAATATATCATATATATATTCACTATTTTATATTTTTTTATACATTTTTTCATATTTTATATATATAAAAAAAATATTAATTTAAATTATTTCACAAAACAAATACATTCTAATTGTCTACCCAATATATATTATTATTAATTTCAACGTAGAAAAATATATTTGTATAATACATTTGTAAGTATAAACTATTAATATATAGTTTCAATTAGGAAAAAAATCAATTTTAGTCATAATATAATCAAATTTTATCAATTTTGGTCCCAATATAAAAAATTCATCAATTTTAGTCTCATTATAAACAATTTCAATCAATTTTGGTCTCATTATAAACAATTTTAATCAATTTTGATCCCACCGTTAAAAAATTAACAAAAATTGCTGACGTGGACATAACGGAAATTGTACATGGCCGTGTAAGCTGCCACGTCACATCCGTTATTTCCACGTCAGCAATTTCCGTTAATTATTTTTTAACAATGGGACCAAAATTAATTGGAATTGTTTATAATATGACTAAAGTTGATGAAATGTTTTTTATCTTTGGATCAAAATTAATAAATTTTGATTATATTACGATTAAAATTAATTTTTTCCATTATATATTATATCCTTCGATCATCTGTTTTCACGTGACAATGAAGACAAATCAATCTATCCCATGATATAAAATAAAATTTAACACTTTTTCCAAATGTACCAAACTTATTCAAATTATATTATTAAAAAATGACATCTATAGGACCAAATAGCATAATTATATCTATAAAATATCTTCTTTCCAGGTAGTGAAATGTACTTTACAATAAAGGGTTATTTGTTTATTAATTCCTCCGTCCCACGTAATTTGTCCCTATTTTCTATTTTCGTTAATTCTACATAATTTGTTCATTATTTTTTTGAAATATAATTATACACTTTAATCTCATTTTAAATTTTAAATTTTATAATTTTTTTTAATTTTAATTAAACTATTTAGTTATCTTAATCTTAATCCACAATTATTTTTATTATACGATAATTATTTTTACTAATACACTTCTTAATTACTTACTAATCATATTTTACATAAATTCTCGTATCTATAGTAATAGGCCCATAATTCATGGGACGGAGGGAGTAATATTTATATTATGACAAATTATAATAGTATTATATATATATGAATTAATTATTTAAGCAATGGCTACACTAACATCGAGTCACTATCACTTACCATTATATTATGAAATAAAATAAAATGAAATAAAATGTTAGGTTAGTGATAGAAATCCTATGGTGATAGCACATAACAACTACTTACTTGTCAAGAGCATGTTGGTTATTATTTAAAATTAAATTTCTTTTAAATTTAAATAATCTCTCTGTCATTCAATTGTATATTCATTTGACTTGGCACGAATTTTAAGAAAAATATGTAAGAATAGAAATTTTTAATTTTTTGTAAAGAAAAGTGATATTTTTTTATTTAAAAAGAAAACGGAAATAAATTTGGATGACAATTTAAAAAAAAAATAAAAATATATTTGAATGACTGAGGAAGTATAAAAATTTAAAATATTTATTTATTTATTTAATATTTCAGGAAAAAAATAGTGATAGTGATGAAAAATACGAGTTTGTTTGTTTAATATTTTGATTTGAATTTTTTTATATAATGTATAAAAAATCTTATTGATAATTTTGAAAATAAAATTTTATTTTGAATATTGAATTTTATAAAAAAAATAGAAAAAATATATTCACAATTGTATCGAAAAGAAAAAAATTATGGGCAACCAAACCTGAAGTTTTGAATCAAATCCAAAATATACAATTTGGGTTTGAATAGCATAATTGTTGAATATGATCTTTTAAATGAAAATTTATATGTTATTACTATAAAAAAGATAAAATAAAATAAAAATATATAAAAATTAGTTGTATTAATTCAAAAGTATATTCCATTTTATTTCAACATTTATTCTCAATTTTTTTTTTGAAAAAAATAAAGTTTTGTTTTCGAAATTTGATTTCGCTTTTTTTATTATTATTATAATCATAATTTTATGAAAAATATATATTTTCTAATATTCAAACAATTGTTTAGAAAAAAAAAATACACAGGTCTGTTGGGCTCGGTTTCCAAATAAAAAAATTTCTAATTCTATTGCATTATATTTCATAAATTATGCTCCCTCCGTCCATCACAACGTACACATTTATTTTTGACGCAATATTTAAAAAATAATAGTATTTTAATTATAGTGGATAGTTAAAAATATTGTAATGATATTTTTGCCCTTATTTTTTTTTTTGTGTAAAAGTAATGATGTGATGTGAAGTAAGGGTATTTGTGGAAAAAAGTAGGTATTTAATGAAATGTTTACTTTGTAATTGGACGTTTCAAAATAAAAATATGTATGTTTTCTAACTGGATTGAGGGAGTATTATTTTTCTTTACATAATAATCCCTCCGTTTCAACACTTTGCAACATTTTTTTTTGTCCCAAACTCATTGCAACATTTTCAAATTTAGAAATAATTAATTATATTTTATATATATATAAATATAAAATTCACTTTATCTTATTGCATCACTCAGATAAAAAAGTAAACATATATTTCTCTCTCCAATCACGTCACCTAATCTTTCAAATTATCTCAAATTACTCTACTTAATACTATCCACCTAAATTCTTGTGCCGAATTCATATGTTGTACGATGTTGGGGACGGAGGGAGTATTTAAATAAATCTTAATTGTATTTTTTATGAATTTATTTCTTTTTATATTAAATACGGAGAATTGAGTTGGTGATATAAAAAATAATATTTGTTGGTAATATAAAAAATAATATTTTGTGTTGAATTTTTAATTTTTTTAAACGAATCAAGTATATTCTCTGTCCCACTTAAATTGTCTACATTTGCTTAGGTACGGAGTTTTAGACATTGAGTAATTAGTAAGTAATTAACAAATGTATTAGTAAAAATAATTATGATTTAATAAAAATAACTATAGATTAAGTTTAAAATGACTAAATAGGTTATTTAAAAAAAATTATAAATCATGAATTTTAAAATGGGATTAAAGTGTATAATTATATTTTTTCTAAAAAATGACAAATTACATGGACAGACGAAAATAGAAAGAGTGGATAAATTAAGTGGGACGGACATAGTATATTACATATACTGAATTAATGTGTATATATTTTTAATATTAGGATTAGTGATCAATAACAAATAGAAACGTAAAGTAGACACAAATTTATGCGATTATCAACAATGTGTTGGTTACGTCCACGGGCAGAAACGGAGAACAAATTTACTAATGACGGTTGCGTTAAAATTACATATTACATTAGAGATTAGATATTACACATTTCATGTCTAAGTCTATTCAAATAAACTAAAAGAATACATCAGACGGGCTCAATCTAATACCAACTCCAAAGTCCAATAATGCATACTTCCGGGCCGACGGCCACTCCACGGCCCCAGACCCAGGCAAGGGGACGCCCTCTCGACCCCGACTCGCTGACCGAACAGGATCCCATGAAAACTCAACGAAATGGTAAACTAAATTTAAGACATATCAACATTTTTATATACGAGTCATGACAAAATTGTGTCGAGATAATATAATATAATATATATGTATATATATTATATATTCGAAATAGTATTGGAAGAAATTTTATTGTGCATACAAACTCAACCTAATTTTACATAAAAAAAAAAAAAACAAACAAACAAAAAATACAAACAGAAAGACATTTGAAGATTTTATTATTATTATTTGAATGTGAAATAGTAATTGAATATAATTATTATATGAAAAATAAATATTATGTATTATTGTCAATTATTATTTGATTTGATATTTTATTAAAAAAAAACTATATTTGATATGATATTTTTTAAAAAATAAATAGCATCAGAAAAAAATAACATGATCCTCGTACAGTACAGTTGAAATGCTCTTCTTCGCAAGGTTTCTTTCATCCTTTTCATCATTGTAACCAATACTAATATATATATATATATATAATCATCATTGTATAGACTATAGAGGATCTTTTACGTTTTTTAAGGAATGTTTCTTAAAGTTTTTCTTCTTTAATAATGATTTTATGTGATATTTTATATTATATATATATAAAAAAAAAATAAGAAAAAAGTTTATATATCTTTGTAGAAAAAGAAAGAACTTTGCTGTTAAAAAAACCATCAATGAAATATTATAAACTTTTTAATTTGTATCTTTATTATTTTATTTATGATTAAATATCAAAGTAGACGATAATTCTAATAATTAGTATGTAGCCAATTATTTTTAGATTTTTTTTATTAATCTGATAAAATGACTAGATATAATTGACGGAAAAAAAAGAAAAAAAATGAATTCCAATTTCGAAACTACTATTATTGAATGAAATAAATATATCATATCTCAAACTCAAATGAAATCTTTTATCAAGTCATTTGATAAGAATGTTTGGACATAGCCAAAAATGAAATGAATTCACCTTGTTGAATCAGATAATGAAGTTAAAGTCAAGCCCATAAGTGAACATATAACCTTATAAAGAATTGTCGAAAACTTACGACTACAATCGCTATTTTTCAAATGCGCTATTAAATCTATTTATATAAAATACAGTCATATACTCTATTTTAAACTTTTCTATCTCATGTATCTTGTTCAGGTTACTGTAGATACGAAAATTCAAGATAAATATAATTAGTAAATAATTAAAAATATAATTATCATATAATATAAATAATTATAGATTAAAATTAAGATAACTAATTAATCTAATTAAAATTTTAAAAATTATAAAATAAAAAATTTTAAAATGAGATTAAAGTGTAATATGTTAAAAAAAAAAAAAATGACAGGGACAACAGACAAAAACGGCAATGTGGACATTGTGGGACGGAGGGAGTAATATTTTACAAAAAAAAAATGCTATGAGATCCTATGTAAAATAACTTAGAAAATTAGAGGTAACAAAAAATTAAATAAAACACAACATTGAACCAAAATATTTAGTCTGATTAAATAAAGAATCCGTACAAGAACCTAAAAACCCAAGAAAAGATCCAAACTGAAGTTATAACAACATCAAAAGTTGTATGGATTAAATGGTGTTTCTCTATACATAGTTTAATTAATTTAATTTAATTTAATTTAATTACAACACCACAAAGCTAGAACCTTTTTTTTTTAAAGGGATTGATCGATCGTTCCTTTCCCTGTAAAAAAACCTTACCTTTGTCCATTGCAATAAAACTATTTACACTAAGGAGAAGAAGTCATAAAATACCGTTTCCCGTCGAGGCCGTCAATCGCAATCATCGGCTACTGGGAAGTTTGATCTGCAGCATTTGCAGACGATGTTCGATTCAGGGCAGAAAGTTTCCTCGACCGGACATTCTTAAGCGTCATCTTAAGCTTCTGTTTCTCGCCTTCGACCTCGGCAAACTGCAGGCTCAATTGAGAGTAGCGGTCATGCATTTCCCGCAATTCGGTCTCCATTGCCGCGTGCCTACCCTTCAGTTCCAACATTTCGTTTATCAACTCGTTGATGTCTCGAAAGCTCTTGAAAACTGCTTCCTCGTCTGGATGCTGTTTCAAGAACGAGCTGAAAATAGAAGAAGCACATGCATTTGGAGTTATGCCCCGCGCTTCGTCGAAGCAAGAATGTGTAATAAATAGAATGCGGCTTTTTACAATATATTATCGAGTAAAATGCAAATGACACCGCATAAACCACAGGGTATTTGAAAAAGAACTACGAGAAAACTATGAACATTATTTTATCACTAAGAACATTATGTTCAATATCTAAACTCTCCAGAACATTGCGTCCAACTACTATTTCCACTCAAAAAAATTTAAATCCAAAACACCAAAAAGGTGTGTTCGTTTGAATGATTTTATTTGATTTCGAAAGTAAAATAGACATGTTGATAACTAATTCGAGTTGACATGAAATGGATTACAGTTATTTATAATTTTTTCCCTCAAAACATCAAATCAAATACATTTTTTTTATAGTACACTAAAAGTCAATTTTATATTCAAAATATCACATCAATTTATATTTACATCACATAAAAACAACTATTTAGATTCAAATCAAATATCACATCAAACAACTATTCAGATTCAAAATCGAAAAAACATATTCAATATTACATAAGCACATTCAAAATTTCCCATAAAATCATTATGCTAAACATCTATATTTTTAAAGAAAATAAAAATTACATAAAAAGCACATTCAATATTCAAGATGTGTGTTCTCTTTATATTTTTTTCCCACACGTTTTTTCAAAAAAATTAATACTCCTTCCGTCCGACTCTAAGGGTCTCATTTACCTTTTGCGTCATTGTACTTAATATTAAAAATATCCTTATATTTGTATAATTATTTGCACAAATGTCATTATAATAGTATTATAACATACTAATAGACGTATTTTAGTCTTTTTCTCTTAATTTGTACTATGTTTTCATATAATACTTAATATTTAAATATCAACACGCAAAAAGTAAATGACACCCTTAGAACCGGACGGAGATAGTATATCACAAACATTTATTATTTTTATATTATCTACCAAATTCTCTATACCTCATATAAATATATCCCTTTAAAATATTCCACAAAACAACCACAATTTCAACTTAAAACATGATAATACAACACTTACAATATTTACTTGTATTTTCAAAACTGTCTTGGCACTATTCATAAAAATTTCTCCCTAAAAACCATCACACCCTAAACCTATTTTTTATTTAAAATATTAAATCAGAAACCTATTCTCTGTTCAAAACATCAAGCCTAACACCTATTTATGTCATATCGAATACCTATTTTCTATTCAATTTTTTTACTATTCTCAAACCAATCTCAAATTCCAAAATATATCTAAATGCAAACCTTATTTTTATTCAAATTTTTATTATTCTCGCAACACCAAACTACTTCCATAACACAACTAAACAAACCCTAATATATTTGGCAATACTCAAACAGAATGGTCAATGACAGTTAGCTCTAAATTCTCTAGCCATATGAAATGAGCTGAAGAAGGAGCTCATTAAGAACACAAATAGCATGACAAACCACAAAAAGATTCTAACATATTGGCTGGTAATTTCCCTTCCATCAAAAACACACTAATGTCACCGAGCAACGATCAATACTCATGGCTAAAATAAACACTAGGCTAAATCATCGACAAGATATGATAAACAAGTTTTTATAAAGATTTGAAGTCTTACCTGTGGAATTGGGTGCTCAATTTACTCTTCGCCTTCAAAGCCTCCGCTAGTTCAATTTCCAATGCAAGAACCCTTTCTAAAGCATTCCCACCACCCGAAATTTCATTGAACAAAGGAAACATGCTCCTGAGCTCTTCATTTGCCTTCCACGTGACAACAAGAATAAAACAGACATAAGTTGCTGCTCGACCACAGAGATGAAATAGGACAGGAATCAAACTCACCTTATGCAATTGCAACATTTCTTTTTGATGAGCTTGAAAATCCAGGTCCACATTAGCGCGATTTTCGGTTACTACATTTTCGCTTTTCATCTTTTCCAGCTGCAGTCAAGAAAACATAAATTATAATGGAGCTTCCAAGTGTAAAGCAATTCTCAGAAAGAAATACCTCCTCATGTAAATGCTCCAGGCTCAATTTTAAACTTTGGACACCAAAAAGTTCCTTGTTAACATTTAAACTCCTCCCGTTGCTCTCAGGGAGTTCTTCCATTAAAGCACCGTCCGGAATGTGATGCAGTCCCAGAGGAGGTGTAGCATCCTGCAAATTTAAGGTCAGACATCAAACAAATCTCAATTTAAAATTTTCACTATTCCCAAAGCACATTAAAAGCACCAAACAACCAAATTCGTTAAACTAATGATCATGTTTTCCTGTTACCTTAGCCCCTTAACGCTGAAGGACCATGATACCAAAGGTAAGCAGATATATATGATTTATATTTAGTTGTAAGTAATTCTTCCAAGAAAGTTAATACCTGAACATTTTGCAACTGCACAGGCTCAGTCGAATCTGCAGTTTCACCATCCAGCGTTGATGCAACTCTTTCTCTATTAACGCCACCAATCAACCCATCCCTATTCAAGAAAACAGGAAGTGAGCTTCTAGCTGATCCATTACTCTCATGCTTTCCGTCCTCTCCATAAAAACAATCATCCTTTTCAGAAGACTTTAGCTTTTCCAGCTGCTCCTTCGCTGATGCAAGTTCGATAGCAAGTTGAGTTTTTTCTGCCTCAAAATATTGCAAAAACGATGACACCTTTTCTTTTTCTTCCTTGCAGCATTCAAGGCTTAGTAGCGCACATTCCAACTCTGCTTGTACCCTGTCATAAGCATTGCTCTTTTCGCGTTTTTCTGTAAGTGCCGATTGCAATTCTGATTCCAATGCCGCGAGTCTGACTGATAACTCCTCATTCCGTTTCAAGTTCATAGCTTCAGTCTTCTTCCTATTCTCAACTTCATTGATAGCATCTTGCAGCTTCATAAGCATCTCTTCCCCGTGCTTCTTCGAGACAGAAAGAAGCTGCTTAAGCTCTTGGACCTTAGTTTCATACTGTTCTTTGATGAATGCAATCCTCAGCGAATCATTAGCGGCGACAGGCGTTACTTCTGTTTCTCTTTTTTCCCGAGCTGAAAGGCATTCAGCTTCGGCCTTGTCTTTGAGCTCTTTTAAATGAGAAGATAAATTCCTAAATTCCTCTGTCTTCAAAATCTGTTCAGAGAGTTTATGTGAAAGATCAGCACACTGAGCACGAAGCAAAGTCAGCTCATCTTTGTATGCTTCCGCCAAACTTACATCAGCACACACTTCATCAAGTTTCCCTTTAAACGCTGTAACCAAAATTTCCAATTCCTCTTTCGAGACTGCCAAGTAATCAATGTCTTCCTCAACTTCCATCATTATGGCTTTCATCCATTCAACTTCACAAGCTTGCAGAATATTAGTCAAGGAAAAGCTAGTCCCCACCATTTTCAGTTTCCAGTTACACTCCTCAAGCTGGTCCCGAATCTTTGTATTTGAATCCGAAAGGAGCTTGTTTTGATCTTCACAGGCTTCCAAATCGGATTTTAAACTGTTCAGGCTAATCAAAAAGTTAGTTTTTTCTTCACTCCAGCTAGCCTCCCGGGCTAAACAATGTTCAAACACATCCTCTTTATCATTACACTTTTTTTTAAGCTCCCCGAGATGTTCTTCAGAGGACGAAAATTTTGGGATAAGCTCCCCAAGTAGGGTCGCATACTGATTTGTCAGATAAACAAGCTTAACATCCACCACAAGAGAATACTCAGACATCTCCAATAACTGACTTTCAAGACTAGCTTGATTAGCACCATTCGTCTTAACCTTCTCTATAAACACATTTTGCTCAAACAAAAGATGGGTAAGTCTTGATTTCTCTAATTCAAGATCTGATGCCAGTTCCCTAAAATGCACGAGCTTCACATTCTGTTGTTCAAGCTCGTCCAATTTCTTCTGATCCCTGCTCAAACAAGAAGTGAGATCTGTAACTTTTGCCTCCAGCTCATCTTTGTGAGCCTTTTCCTTGTGCAACTCCTTGTGCAAATTTTCCAATTTCTCTTTCAGAATATCAATTTCATCTGAAAGTTTGGTGGATTCTTCAGTCTTATTCCTCAACAACACAAGAAGTTCAGCTTTCTCCTGCTCAAACATATGTAGTTTCTCCTGGCCCAAGTCCAAGCGAGAATTAAGAACTTTAACTTGTGCCTCCATGCTAGCCTTTTCTTCGAGCGATTCATCACACAATCTTTTCAAGTCATCTTTCAGAACATTAATTTCATGCAAAAGCTTCGTAGATTCATCAGATTTACCCTGCAAGCACAGAGCAAGTTCAGCTTTCTGTTGTTCAAGGACAAGCATTTCATTCTGATCCCTGTTCAAGTGAGAAGAAAGATCTTTAACTCTTGCCTCCAGATCCTCACTTTTATTCTTCTCCTCCTGCAAATTATCATGCAAAACTTTCAGATCTTCTTTCAGCTTATCAATTTCACCTGAAAGCTTGCTGCACACTTCAGTTTTATCCTGCAAGCAAGTTGTAAGTTCATGCTTATTGTGGATAAGCTCAGAAATGGCTAATTTACTCCTCCCAAGTTCATCTGCAACAGCATCCAATCCCAAAATATCTCGAGCAAAGTGACCATTTTTAGATGTCAGCTCTTGCATTTGGTTTTCCAAAAGGGCAAGATCAGCAAATAGTACTTTGCTCTGCTGTGTGAAATTCTCCTCAATTTCAGAACTAATGTGGATTTTGCTTGCAACTGATTCAAGTTCTACTTGAAGTTTGTCCACAAGAGCATTGGACGTGTCCAGTTTAGCCACCATGTCTTGTATGTCATTTTTGAACTTCTGCCTCATCAGAAGAATTTCGGACCGGGCAGTATTCAAGGACACATCGGCAATGTCTCTCTCACTTTGTAGATTTTGATTCTCCTCTGTCAATTGACTAATTTTCTCAGATGCAAGATGTTGGAGTTCTTCTAACTGCAGCAATGCAGTCTTCATATCCATGCTCTCGAAATTTAGACTCCGCGAAACAGCATCACAACAATGGTGTTGATTGTAAGCTTGCAACAGATTAGATAACCTGTCCCGCAAAAAACTTGTATCCTCTTCACGACTTGCCTTAAAAGAAGTCAATTCATCCTTCAGAAGTGACAATTCATTCGTAAGTCGCTCGTTTTCAGAGGCTACATGTTTTAATTGCACTGATATCTCTGCATTCTCACCCAAACAAGCTTCATATTTGGTTCGGTAACTTTTGCATTCCATCAGGGAGCTTTCGCAGTCTTTCAGCTTCTGATCAAGAAGATAATTCTCCTCAGTTACACTTACTAATTTATCTTCTACAAGTTGATTCTGTAAAGCCATATCGCTACATTGCGAAATGCTACTCAACTTGAACTCATTAAGCGCATGAATATCATCCGTAGCTTTCTGCAACTTCATCATCAACTGACTTTGAGATGTGGTCGAAAGCCTTAACTCCTCTTCAAGTTCATTGAGCCTTTCCTTCATGATCCTAATGCTCATATCTGCCTCATGTAAAGATTCTTGCAACGATCTTGAGTACACATCCAAATTCAAATTTAGAGAATACATTTCGATCAGTTCTTGTTCAACCTTTTGGTAAAGTTCTTCCTGCACGGAAAACGATTTTTTCAAGTCTTCTAAGAGCACATCCCCACCAGCAGATCTTTTTTGCATACCCATCTTAACGTTCTGAAACTGAGAGGATTTCCAAACATCATCTTCCAGATTCTGCAATAACTTTGGATCTCCTGGAATTTGTGGCGTCAATGGTAAAGCCTGCTTAATGAGGTTTTCATTAGTTTCAAACATGGAGATAACCTGCGAAGAAAGTAGCTCAAGGTCCTTCTGTAGTTTATCCACCGCAATTGAGTAATTTAAGCGGGCCCTTCTCAAGGCAGCTTCTGCAGTTGTCGTTCGCCTCTCAAGCTCCTTGTTAAGAGCTTCCAAATTACATCTCTCTTCAGCAAACTGTAACATCTGCTGGTTCATATCTTCATGTAGCGATTCCATTTCAGCTCTGCTGGAGGACAGTGTGTACATGCAAGCAGAATGCTCGTTCCTGAGATGATGTAGCTCCCCAAGCAAGCGCTTCTGATTTTCCTCCAACTCCTGAACAAGGGCTTCATAGTAACATTCCATTTGATGCATTTTTTGGGTAAAAGCTTCCTTTTCGACTTTCGCCTCATCCAACTCTCTTACAAGGTCAAAAATTTTTCCTTTCATTGCGTCAATGGCACCTAAAGGGCTAACCTCAGACACAGAAGGATTCAGACTAAAATGCTGGAGAATACTCTCAGGCGGGCACAGATCCGAACCCAGCTCATTTCCTGATACAAACTGTTCATCCTTACACATGCTCCGTGCTGTAATTGTCTTCACATCTACATGTTCTGATGGTACTATATTCATGTTTGGGTCAGTACTTCCAAATTTAATAGTGAGCAGAAAATTAAGTAAAGCTTCCAACTCTAAGTAAATGAACTTAGTGTCGCCATCGTGTGGAACAACATACACCTTGTTCTGAATTTCTCTTACTTTGCTTTCCACTACAGCAATCGCATTTAAAAATTGAAGCTGCGTGTTCTGAACCAAGTCATCAGCCGGATTACCACTTGCTCTGGCGACTGGAATTTGGGTGTTAACTTTCAAGTCTTTGAGGCTGATTATGTCATCCCTGAGCATCTGACACTCCGATCTCATGATAGAGACCTCTTTTTCCAACATTTTAGATGAAGATATCTCAGAAGCAATCAGATGGGAAAACGTTTCTGTCTCGGATCCTAACTGGTCAGCTATGCTTTGCAAAGAGGTGACTTCCACCTTAAGATTGAGCAGAGACGATTCAGCCGATTCCAGGCTTCCTCTAAGCCTAGTATTCTCCTGGAAAACCATAACAAACTCGTTATCCATAGAAGTGACAGACCCCCATCCTTGAGCAGAACCAGGACTCTCTTGTGCCACTTTCTGATTAGATGGAATTCCTTTGACAGTATGTGGACTCTGACATTGATAAACCGCATCATCGGGTATTGGACTTTTGAGGTTTTCAATCCCATGTCCACCAGAGGCCTCATGCTTCTCAGCATATAAACTTTCGGAGGTATGGGATGAGCCATCAAATCCAGTAGCAGAGTCTGCAGATTCTTCGTTCAAGTTTGCCTCTTCATCAAACGAAGAGAGCTCACTAGGATCTTGCTTCAATTTCATTCTTTCACCGATCTGTAGAAAACTAAGAAGGAAAAACAAGAATTAGATTTCGGTCACAGAAGACACTCAAACTGATGCAGCTATACAATCAATAAATAGTATCCTCACTAGTCACTACAGATAATTTTTCTACCCGTCACATATAAGAGATAGATTCCATGACATTACACTGATTCCGCAACCAATTAAAGTAAACTCAAATCATGAAATGCCATTTCACTTTCTGTTATTATGCACTAATAATGACAATTCAGAAGACCTAGCTGTCATATTGCATCAAGAGAAGGAGATGCACCAGAAATACCCTCATCCCAAGTTTGCTTAACTGAAAAGAGCACTACTACAATAGGAAATCAAATTAAAATGTATTTGAACCCAGGTTATGCAACACAACAAGCTCAATGTGTATCATGTGCAAGCACAAATCAAGAAGATAAGAACAAGTACGAGACCTTTTGAGCATGATCAGTGGCAGCATCTTCTGGATATGAGGCTTTATCAGTGGGGCTTTCAACCCCCGATTGTAGCCCCCTTTCCCTGAGCTCTCTTTGCTGCTCAAACTCTCTGCCATGTATGATATATATGTTCATGAAAATGGTACAGAAACACAAATATGCATATATATATATATATATGTATATCAATGTGTGCATTCAGCAAAATTGCTTGGTACCTAAATCCAGTTTTTGAGGTCAGGAGCTGGACGGTAATCTGGCACGAAAAAGGTGCAGTCAATCAAGTATAACATGTGGTTCATATTACATAACAAAAAAATAAAACTAACCTCTGTCAAATACTAAACATTTAAAACACCTTGTGGTTTCAAAAAAAGAAAAAGAAAAGAACTTCCCGCTTTGGAAGGTAAATTCCTAAATTTCATGAGGGTGTACTTTTCTTTCACTGAGTAAATTCCTAAATTTCATGAGGGTGTACTTTTCTTTCACTGAGTAAATTCCTAAATTTCATGAGGGTGTACTTTTCTTTCACTGGGAATTATTTTCTTTAGGGAAAATAGACTATGTGACAAATGAGACCATGCATCAACAGCTAGCATATATATCCATTCGAAAATACTATGCCTTCAATAATTCCAGAGGAATATACCAGTGTTTAAGAGAATAGAATTAAGCAACTGAAGACAAAAGGCGAGAATTGGTTAGATACAGCAGTGGATGCAATGAAGTCCTGTACTTGAATTTTAAAACAACTGTAATTATGCTATTAAACTTGCCACAGTCAATTAGAACCCTCCTTGAACAGTTTTACGTAATCTCGTGATGGTACATCTTGCATTAACTATTTAAAATATGAATTGGGTAATTGACCTTTTTCTTATAGATTATAATTTCAAGTAGGTGTAAAATCTCTCAACACTGTAGATCAATTATGAGGTAATAAAAGCTTTTCACAAGTATGGAGTTGTTGGCATGCACGTATAGCAATTTGAAGCAATTTTTATGCAAGACAAAGATCCCATTACTTGATGTGAAATTCTTGCATACTTACATGTAATATAGTACCAAAGTTGCATCCCTGAAGAGGAAGTGCTACAATAGAAGGCTTTAGAGCATCAACATAGTCAGCAAGGTTGATGGTAGCCTCACCGAGTGTGCTCGCACGTGAAGAACCCTGGATAGTTAATTTTAACAGAAAAATGATCAGATAAATGTGTCTGATATGCTGTGAGAAATCCATAAGCATGGAAATCTTAAATCATTTAACTAAGAGCATAACAAAATCACAAACATGCACATGCCATCAAGATTGTGCAGCTCTCAAATGAAATTATCCGATCAAGATTCACCTCATTTTTGAAACATAACTCTCCCATTGACAGAAACCAAAAAAACCATGGGCCCATTAGTCTTAGGCCATTAACCTTATCTATCCCAGGTTTCATTTTTGCTGAAAAGAAAGACATTTATATCCACTATCACTTTGTTGTTGGGAACCAATGTATGATATCCTATAGAAGATCCCACAGACATATCCGAGTAAGAGTAGTTCTTATAATGTGTTTAGTTAGCATTTGATATACAATGTAGGCGCACTAGTCCCATGCCTACTTTCATATCTTGTGTTTCTCTTGACAAAGTTTTAACTTTTGATATTTGTCAAAAAAACTTAGGAATCAGAGCAATAATATAAATGGTACAGACAAGACAGAGAAAGAAGACAAACATGAATTAATGGATTCATCTTATTTAATAGTAAATATCCAAATCGAGATGTAAACCAGTACCATTGAGACAACAAATTTGTAAAGCTTCTCATCATATTGCTTGCTTTTTGAATCCTGAAGAAGTCTTGTAGTTTCATATATAGGATCACCCCATTTGCAAGTTCCATTCCTCACATTTGCTTTGGTAGTTTTTGCTGTTGCCTTTCCAGAATCAGCAGGTATAAATGATATAAACAGCTTATCCCATCCTGTCTGTGGAATCTGAAGGATCAAATGAAAAGGCATCCATTAAGCATCACAGATAAAATGATGTATGCCATTTAACAGTTCACAGTGTTGCCTTTAATCCAATAGGTCAGAGAAAAAGAAAAACTAAAGGAAAAAATGAAAATTAGGAGACTTGAAAATTCATACATTTAAATACCAAGTTTGATCACCCATTTTCCCATCAAAATAAAATAAGAGGGATTTAATAACCACCTCCAAATTTGTGTCTATGCTTCAATGAAACTAATTCAAACTCGTTTCACTGCTATCACAACGCCAACTCATCCTGACACGCCCTTGCAGTGCCTCGTAGTTACTCAACGAAGAAGGCATCCCCCAGTGCTTTTAACATGCTATTGAATTATTTGTTCAATTTGGTTCCACCACTTAACATAATGTTAAGATCTAGAAGAGAATTTTTCCGATAAAATTTAATTAAAAAAAAAAAAGAAGAAGAAGATCTAGAAGAGTATATATTATGTATTTGATAGTTTCCCATGTATCTGATAGTTTCCCGCCTTAATCTTTGGCCAGACTGAACACATTTGTCAAATACTCAAAATCTCACATAGGTACATTAAAGTTCACAATTACATATTACTAAGTAGTAAGTAGTCCTAAGAATGAAATAATGATATGATACATAAAATATAATGAGCAAGGGAATATATAATGAAAGGAATTTTGAATAATATTAAGGGTACCTAATTATTGCTGTAACTTATTAATAATAAAACAGGTGCTAATGTAATCTAATTGTCCTTCTCTATGGTTGATGGAAAACTAATGAATCTACAGAACATGAGATGAAACACAAACCGAAACGGGTGAAACTTTTGGTACAAATCAAAATTGACCACTGAGCAATAAGAGCATATTACATGATATTACTGATATAATCAAGCAAGGTGAAAACATACGTGAGTAGCATGAAATTGAAGCCGAAAGACGACTTTAACTTTAGTCTTCTCAAGCTTCCACTTCGAAATCCTCGACATTATTTCAGTCCTGATTTAAGCATCCTCTGGTAATAACAACATTTGGAGATACTTCAGCACGACGCCAAAAGTTCAACACCTACACCCCGTGCAAAGGCAATGCATATCAGCAGTCAGCAGTGTCTATGTATGTATCATGCATATACATATATATATGTATGTAAGTATGTATATGTGTGTGTGTGTGTGTCAAAAGATTCACAGCATCGAGCATAAGCCTAATTCGCAAAATATTCAAAGCCATAAAAGCAAAGAAGAAGATCACTTAATAAACCCAATTTGCATATAAGGAATCCAAATTGGACTGAAAAAGTTAGATTACGGATTCGAAATGACTTCTAACTGACTTTCAAATAGGCATCTCAATAGATCAGACAAGTAATATACATTTATACTGAAAATAAAACCATTCAAACAAGGAATCTGTTTTCATGGATTTAAATCTTGTTCCAAATCATTCAACCCCCCAAATCAGCCATTGCTTCAGCTACGCATTCAAACATATACGAAATAGAAACAAAACTACGAATACCGGTGAACTATGAGCAGAGAAATCACTTTCTCGTAATCAATTTCGCAATACAAGAATTGTTAAATTCTAGTCAAATGGAAGTCAGAGAGACAGAGAGAGAGAGAGGGAGAGATCTGGAAACTCATTATAACCAAAAGAAAACACAATTTAAAGCATACATTGAAATAGATCAAGAAGAAAAAAAATTCTTCAGATTAGTGCATGATTTGATTCTCCAGCAGAGACAAAGTAACCCGGAGCAACGCCATTAAAGAAACTCACGCTTGATTCGATCAGAAACACTCTTTTCTTCAAAAAAAAAATCTCGAAACTAGATTCCCAAATACATCGAAAAAACAAAAAATTCCTCGAACAAACTACGCCAGGACAACTTTTAACTGCTCCCACAAAGTGTAACAGCAAAAGTATAATCAACAAACAGACAAAATAACAGCAACAGTAAAAGAAATCATCAATCCCAATTCAAATCAACACTGCACAGCTCGACAAGCTTAAGAAATGGAGGAAGAAAATAAAATAAAATAAAATTAGAGAACCCAGTTGTATTACAGAGGGAATGTCAGTAATGTTTCAGCTCTCACATCGATTCCACCAGCGCACAAATCAACATCCACAATAGAATTAAAGAAATCAGCAACCCTAGTAAAAAGTTGGGTTGTCTTAGTACCTAATTATGGATCTGAGGTGGGGCAGCTTGAAACGCAAGTAAAAATGAGAGGTGACGAAAAAACATAGGAAGAAAGAAATCTTGGGAGTGAAGGGAGGTTGCAAGTGTCCCCAACAGTGTGAAAATGGCGGTGGGCGAAAATTTGAAGAGAGAATTCGAAAAATGCAGCAGCAGAACAGGGAATTTGGAGGATCAAATGGGATTGGGAATGGGAGTTTGATGAAGAAGGGGAGGTTTTGGTTTTGCGTATTGAAAGGAGGGAAATTTGGTGATGCGACAAAAGTCTGCGATGGGAAGTGTGGAATTTTTTGTGCGTTTGGTGTTTTTTGAGATTTTTTTGGTGGCAGCGTAGTGTAGTGTAGTAGTGTGTTTAGTAATAATTTGGTTGGGGACAGTTTGGCAGAATTTAAAAACCAAATTTTTTTTTTTCGTATTTTTAATATATATAATATTTGTACTTATTATTTTTTAATTTTGTTCGTCGCAAGTTATTATTTTCTAACTTAGTAATTGTATAATACTCTTTAATTTATACACTATATTACATAAATGTCATTACTTTTTTATTATGAATATTTTCGTCTTTTTTACTACAACTCATTATAATACTACTATTAAAAAATATACGTGACAATCTTGCAATCGGGACAGGGGAAGTATTTTATTATTTTACAAAATCTAGACTTTGTTTATTTAACAATTTTTCACTCAATTTGACATTATTCATTTTTCAAAAAAATATCACATCAAATATATATATATTTTTTAAAAAACATCAAATTAAATACTAACTTTTTTATTTTTTCAAACTTTCAAAATTCCAAAACTCTCCAAAAACCTCTGTCTAAATGGAGCCCTAATAATTCAAGGTTCTTTACACTCAAAACTTTGTGTTTCTATTATTTGGACTCTAAGTTTTTCGAAAAAATATATATTTTTTTCTGACAAAATATCTCATTATACATTATTAAATATCAAAAAAATATTAATACACTGTACACATTCATTATTTTTATATTCCCTACACGATTTCCTATACCTCACATAAAAAATTTCTACAATATTACGAGTATGTTTGGTAATTAACTTTTTGAACAATTTTTGAGTTTATTTAACAGTTTTTAAATATTTGACCGGTCAAAAAATTATTGAGTAAATAAGTTGTTTGTCTAGTGTTTATTATTTTCTTAGATTAGTATAATTTAATTTAATATTTTTATTAAAAATAGTACCCCTTAAATGTTGAAGATAATCTTTTTGACTAGAGACATAGTTATGATATTATTTTATTATTTTTAACTAATATTATTCATATTTTAAAAATATAAATTAATATATATATAATTAAAAAAAATTAAAATATATATTTAAATATTTTTAACATCATATTTCAATAAAATATATACAATGAATATAATTTTTTATAATAAAATTTATATAATACGATATATATAAAAAAAATTATTTATTTATAATTAACATGAATTAATTTTATGAAAAATAAAAAAATTTAAATATAAATAAAAAAATTTATTTATTGAGGATAAAGAAAAATAAATAGAATTTTGAATGATCATACGTGTACGATAATAGAAATTTTATTAAATTAATTTGTATTTATTAAATATGTTTAAAATGAATAAATTTATTAAAAATATAAATGAATAACATGTTAAATTAATTTGTATTTATTAAATAGATTTAAAATGAATAACATGTTATGGTGCCGAAATAGAGAACTTCAAAATCTTATAATAGGGTAATAAGATGAAATTGCTAATTATTTTATTTTAAAATGTAAATTAGAAATATCTATTGAAAATATAAACAAAATGTGGAGTTAGTAAAGCTGGGAATGCACAAACCCGCACAACCCGAAACCCTGATCCTGTAACCCGAACTAGATTCGGTCTTCGATGAAACCGACAGTCTACAGCTGAACCAAACCCGGTCCGGTTAAGTGGCTTATATATAAAGGGGCAGGGGGGCCCGGTTTGAAAGATACACAGACCCACTCACTCACTCACTCTTGCGTTTTTTCTCTCCTCGATTCTCAAATCTTCTCTCTAGAAGCTCTAATCGCGACGACGGTTTCCTGCGATCTTCCTTGAGTCTTCTCCGACGATCTGTCCGGCGATTTGACTGGTTCGACTGAGTTCCTTGATAAGCAGCCTGTGCTGAGGTTGTTCCTTGGTTCGATTTACGATTTTGAGCATTCCTTTACATTGTATTGATTAGATTGTCTGTTGCGAAGGGTTAGACTTAAATCGTTGATGTTTTCGTTAGATCATGGTCTGGTTCGCATGTTTGTTGCATTTCCGTGGATTTCGGTTGTGTTTGGGTTGTTATTGTGCATTACAGTAGGTGTTGGGATCGATATTAGATTGGGTAAATTGAGTCCGAGCATTTGCTTTCGTTTAATAAAAGATTCTTTAAGTTCTTTTAGTTTAATCCGTGTGTTTCTTGTATATATATATATATATGACATATTGATCTTGAATGTGTAACAACACAAAAGATTAAATAATTATTGATTTTAGTAAAAACATATATTATTCAACTCATAAAATAATTTAAAATTTAGTAAATTATATTTTTATACTTTTTAATAACTAACAATAAAATATTGTAAGATTTTGTAAACACTAAAAATATAATATTTGGACAATTTTTAAAAATGAATATAATCTCATATATGCAATTCTAATATAAGATCGTATTTATTTTGTAAGATTGTTGAATATATATATATTGTAAAATATAAAAATTGCCAATAATATAAAAATAATAAATATATGCGTACTGTATTAATTTTTTTGAAAAAAAAAAATATATTGAAAAGAACAAAGCCATTATAAGTTATCATTTCCAAATTACATCAATGTTGTCCTTAATTATGGAACTACATCAATGATGAGTTCCTTTATATAAAGCTCCATTTACTTATATATTTTTATTTTATATATGTATCTTTTACTAAAAAATAAAATTTATAAATTTTAATATTTTATTTTATTTTTAAACATTATATACAAATAATTGTTTATTTAAAATATTATAATTATATCATGTGCTAATATATTATTCAATAATTTATTATTCTTGAAACAATTCAAAATATTAAAAAGTGTGGTCATTTGACAATTTTTTTTTTTTTACATACTTTCTAATCAATATTATAAAAATATAACATATGCATACTCTTTTTACTAATCAATTACATTTTCTATTACTTCTCACGTTATCTTTTTAATTTTTATTATAACAAGGTCTAAGTTATATATGTTGAAAAATACAGATAATATTTTTTTATTACCTTTATTAATAATTCATTACATTTATAAAAATAATAAATAAATAATTTTTTAATTAATTGTAATTTAAAATTTAAAAATTTAAATTTTTGAATTTATCACTAATTTATTTATATAAATACAAATTCAAATTTATTTCAAAAGATCACGACTCATCTATATATTTTTTAATAATATTTTTTATATATCAAATTTTAAGATAATTTTTTTAAAAAAAGAGATATATATTCAATCTCTTTTCAACTAGTTCTTTAACAAAACTATCGAAAACGATATATTATTCCGACAATATATTAATTCGAATTTATTTTAATCATTCAAATTTTTAAATGTCTATAATTTTATAAATTCGAATAATTTTAATGTTTCATAAAATAAAAATCTATATAATATTATTATAGTTTATATAAATTAATAAAGATAAAATATTATACTTAATAAATACTAGTATTATTTATATATTATTAGATAATAAAAATATATAAAAATAAAAAATTATGATGAATTTTATAAAATTGTAGAAGATAATAGGTAAAAGTGACGATGCGAGTGTTAAATAAGTAATTTGAATGTTGATGTGAATATGATATGAAAGAAAAAGATAAACAAAATAATGCAACAAAGACACTGACGGTGACAGATGCTTTAGCAAAGGTACAAAAATACAATAATAAAATATAAAATATTTTATTTTATTTTATTTTATATTATCAATATATTTTTAATTGTTGGGATGCAAACCAAGTCCCACATTGAAAGATGTGAGGAAAAATTCACACTTTATAAATCCCACGTAAACTCTATTAGTACGAGGCTTTTTAAAAAAAATTAAAAAACAAATGCTTAGGAACTACGCCCAAAGCTGATAATATCAGCGTTGAGTTGACCTAAAAAATAATAAAAATGACTTCACTGAAATTTTTTTGAATGATCACACGGTATTTTAGAAGGGGTGTAACTAGTAAATAATTAAGAATGTATTAGTAAAAATAATTATCATATAATATAAATAATTATAAATTAAGATTAAGATAACTAATTAGTTTAATTAAAATTTTAAAAAATAAATTAAAAAAGTTTAAAATGAGATTAAAGTGTGTAATTATTTTCCAAAAAATGAAAGTAACATAAAATGTGGGACGGACAGAAACGACAACATAAACATGGTATGTACGACGGAGGGAGTACTAAATTTAAAAAAGATTATCTATGCAAACAAACTAATTTACTAACACAATATTTATGTGGCACTAGAGCCGTCAAAATGGGTTGAGCTCGTCGGGTTGGCCCGCCCCGCCTTATTCTTAAGGAGGTTGAATTGTGATTTTTTAAACCTGTTAAAATGCGGGCCTAAATGGGCCAACCCGCATGGACTGCGGGTTGAGGGTGGATTAGCCCGCGGACCAATTAAATATAATAATTAATAGTCAATTTTTACTTGTCACATTAAAAAATTATAATAAAACTAATAAAATATTAATATTAGAATATATTTTAATTTTATATAAATTACAAATATACCATTAATTTATAAATAATGTACAAAAGTAAAAAATATCAAAATCATCTTGTACACTTTATTTAATAAATAACATATGATTATTTTTAATCTACTAAAAAGAAATATTTTAAGTTAAGACGAATAAAATAAAATTTATATTATCATTAGCTTAAATAAATTATCAATATTTTTTACACGATTGTTTTTATTTTGTTATCCATGTCACTGTTGTTTGTTTCGATTTTTCATCATTTGTTTTGTTCGTCTTCCATTTTATAATTTTACAAATTCATAAAATTAATTATGATTTATTTTAAAAATAAAGTATTTCTTCTTATTATATTTTTTTAAATACACCAACTAATAATATTTAGAATTGAGAATTTTTATATTTGTTATTTATTTTAAAATATTTATTATTTAAATTCTACAATAAAATTATTTTTAGCTATTTTTAAATATTAATTACAAAAATATTTATAATATTAATACTATTATTTTAATATTTTTAAAAGGCTCGTGGGCTAGCCCGCTTAGCTCGCCACCCGCCAGTGGGCTGAGCTGATAAAATTTTGATCCGCCCCGTTGCGAGTTGGCCCGCAAACAATCCGCTTATTTGTGGATTATGGTGGATTGTGGACCAATCCGATCAAATCCGTTCCACTAACCCATTTTGATATATACTAGATAATATATTCGAATGATTAATTGCATATCTACATAATACTTATATAATTAATACTATATGCAACAAATGACAAATTTATCGTATGCATAAATTAATTAATTTGCTTTTTTTGTCAGTTTTGATAATTAAAAAATTAATATGTAATTTTAAAAAGTAAATATATCAAATAGAAAGGATATATATATATAAATATAAACCAACCCATGAAGCAATTTTGGCATAATGCTTATTGAAGTTGGTCTGGGCCACAATTGACCGACTATATACTATACTCGAATACTCAATACAGATTTGGTGGGCACCTAAACCACATGCATTTGGCAGGATAATAATTGTGGGGACAGACAGGGGTATTATGGTCTTTTACGCACTCCCACTTCCATCATCCCATTAATATGACATAGTGTTGTCTGGTTTGAATCTCGGATCTAATAATATCTATTCGAATCGGATCTCTCCAGAACCCTAGATCAAGATCAAGGGTTTATTTTTTTTGATACAAAACTAAATTTTTATACACTTTTTATTGTTAGTTATGAAACACAAAATATATTATCATAAGTTATTTTAATATCAAACTCAAACCCAAATTTTGAAAAAGAAACATACCCTAAGCTTTTGCATGTATATATAGATAATAAATAGTAGACAAAATTGCTCATAATTCCCTTGTGATTTCGAAACTCAGCATAAATTCCCCCTCTACTTTAAAAATTGCATGGTACCTCCTTATGTTTTAAAAAATATTGCATGAAACCACAAAAAACTCATCATAAATTCTCATTTTACTTTAAAAAATTGCAGCTCATTTATACTTTCAAAAATATTGCATAAAACCCCTCCGCCATGCAAAAAACATATAGATAGGAAATCATCTTCTTATCACATGAAGAAAGTTTCATGGTGGTGGGGTTTCATGTAACGTTTTTTAAAGTATAAGGGTTACCATGCAATTTTTAAAGTAGAGGGAAAATTTACACTGAGTTTCGAAAGTACAAGGGAGTTATAGACAATTTTGCCTAAATAGTACTACCTCCGTCCGGCTCTAAAGATCTTATTTATTTTTTGCATATTGATATTTGAATAATAATTATTATACCAAAACGTAGTACAAATTAAGAAAACTTTCAAAAATACTTTCATTAGTGTCTTATAATACTAATAGAAAAATATTTGTAAAAAAAAGTATACAAACATAAAGATATTTTGAATGCTAAGTACAACAACGAAAAACGTAAATGTGACCCTTGTACGGACGGACAGAATATGTCATTTGACATACATAGAAAATCCCATTTAACAAACCAACTCATACAATTCAACAAAGAATACCAAACAAATCAATTCACAGTATATATAGACAAGTCCTCTCCCCCCAACCACCCCCCACCCCACCCCCTACTATCAACACATATGACTTAGCAGCTTCATCATATGTAACTATGTAAGATATTCACAGATTTCTTCAGTTATAAAACAAGTACTCGCACAACTGACCATATATATATATATATATGTGTGTGTGCATGTGCATGTGCATGTGCGTGCTATTGATTCAATCCCCAATCATAAGGCAGGTAAATTACCTTCAGCTGAGTATTGGAAAGCAGTTCCAGCAAGGGCTGCGACTCGGCCGCATCCAGGTAGTTTGCCGCGTGCCTCAGCACCTCTATCTCGTTCTTCCCAAAATCTACACTGTACCTATCACAGCAAATCATCCACTATGATTTCCGAAAACTAGTAATTTCCTTCTAGATATAACGACAATGTCCGTGCATGGGCACAAATATTTCTTGTTTTGATAGCACCATAGACGAAAAATTTTCGTAATGGAGAAACATGTGTGAGAAGTAGTAACTGAGCTTTACATGTTTGGTTGTAATTAATTCATCGACATTTTCAGCATAAAAGCAAAATTAATAACATTTTTACTTTTATCCAATTTCAGGTTTATCGATACTAAAAGAGCATATAACAAACACTCTTCTTCAAATTCACACATTCTATTGTAGATATACTCCCAATGTAAAAAAGAAAAAAGAAGTCAAGATTGAATATTTATTAACAATATGTCACCCTTTTTACAAAAAAGAAACTCTTGAAATCAACAATAATATGAATTGGAGCACTTAAATCAATTAAATATAGAATTTTTATATACTTCCCTAGTAACTTAAACTTTAATGCAATATTATTGTTAAACTAATGTGTCATGATATTGGACGGCGCCGACTCAACTAAAACAACTTTGTATTAAACTGTTGCATATCCTTAACAGCTAGAGATTTATTTAAATAAGATTATTATGAATAGGTGAATAACCAACAATGATAATGCATGAAAATCTTACCATTTCAATATTTTACTGACGTACGCAACATTGGTAACAAGATCGACACAAAGTCCTCCAATTCTCAGAAAATTACGAGCAGCATCTGCTAACTCTTTGTCTATGTTACCAGGTGAGTAGCATCGAAGGGCAGGTCCAGATTGGGTACCACAAACCAGTGCAAAATGAACAAGAGGCTCCGGATACGGAAGCGCAACCTGTGCGTGTATGATGCAGATACATTATTCATGCTCAACAACTTCATGATCATATCAATGTGCATTTCAGCATTGTAAACCAATCTAAAACTAGCCAAATAAAATGGTATCTAAACATTCAGTACTTTGATGTAAAAATCACACGTCATATTCTCATAATGCATTTCGTCATAGAGAAAAAATTGCATCTGGAATTTCCATCACAGGTCAACTATATTAAAGCTCCATATCAATAGCATACTGCAATATATATAAATTTTACTTTCGCTATCAAATTTATGAATCTGGAGAATATTAATCATCCAACACAAACACTTAAATAAATCAAACATATATTTCCTAGTAACATACTCACCGAACCAGTTTCAACATGAAGCTAGAGAATATATTAAACCTTAAAAGCATTCCCTGTTTGAAAGTTATCTAACCTTTAAACGCTCATCTTTTGCACCAAATGGCTTGACGAGATTGTATGGTGGTCTCTGATTCCCCCTCAAAATGCCGTTATAGATGGCTGAGAGGGAATATGCGGATCCACCGATAACATATTTGAAGTCTCCCAAAAGATTTCTCCTCTCTAGTGCTCCGGAAGGGTGACCCCACACCAATATTGCATGAATGGCCATCATATTGTAAAGATTAATGAAAAAGGATAGTTTTTCCTCTCGAGACATTTCATGTAGATCTACGCGCTGAAGTTCCTCAACTATCCTCAAGTACCTACAAATCAAATTCAGCAGTTGATTCCAGAAGAACAATAAAATAATACTGCCTGCCCCATCACTCTCTGGCTCTCTCTCTCTCTCTCTGATTGTGTGTGCAACCCCCCCCCCCCCCCACCCCCCCCCATACACACACACATATACCTCTCAAACCAAAACATCTTTACCTAAGGGCTCTCCTTTCCCCCCACAGCAGAACTGAGATATTTAAACATACCTTGCAAACTCTTCACTCCCTTGGATGCTTTTGTAATCGACTCTCCTTCCATCTTCCAAAGTATAAGCTTCTATCATTGCCTGAGACAAAATTCTAAGCCTTGAGGAAATTTCTGTAATAGATTTTGGTTTCACTTCACTAATGCCCTTTGGGATGTTTTGACATCGAGAGATCAAAGGATCATCGTCCAAGAAACGATATAAGTGGTGTCCATCTTCAAATACATTCTCCCTAGTAGTGACAAAAGGACAGATTTACAATAAAATATTAGGAACAGTAACAACATAAACCACTATTCTAGCAAGGTAATAAATCCTAATACTGATAAAAAAAAAATTATAAAGCAAATAGTAAATAGACAAAAAAAATAGGAACACTTACTGGACGACATTTTTGAAGAAGAAATTTTCAGCAAGCTTTCTGCCAAACTCGACAGCCTATTTCAAGCCATTGAAACCAGTCAGAATAGATACAAGAAGACAGGTTTATAAAATCATTAACTACACAACTGCTAAATAGAAAAATAAATTTCCTTCTACAGCTTTTCTCCCCTTTGTTTATAATATGACTAATGGTTGGTTAAGTTCATCGAACAACACAGCATAAAACAGGCATTCAAAGTTCCTATTTATAAGACAAGGGTGGCGACGGTGGAACTTGAATGTGATTGTCTAATCCATAATCTAATTTAACAAGTCTTTTGATTAAATCTTTGCATTTCTTCGGTGTTGAATGAAAAGCATAAGAAAAAATTAACAAAATGTTTCCCAAGAATGTAAAAAATAAGAACTTACATCTTCCCTCTCCAAGTACTGATCTTCTGACAAGAAATCTACAGCTTCTGAACCTAAAAAACAGTTGACAAACCGCCGCAGTTTGTAAAATCGATCTTTCACAGATATTGTCTCTTTCATTTTCCGAACAATAGCAGCCAGCTCATCAACAGCTCCACTATTTGACAAATCATCTTCACCGGGAAGGGGTGGTAGAGGTGCTTCGTATGATGCTGTTTCATTGATAACAAAATCAATCTTATCTCCAAGTTTTCCAGATTCCTCTAATGTCTTCAGTTCATTCAATCCTCCAATCAGGACTTCATTAAAAAAAACCCTAGGTACTGCAGAAGATCCTGCAATCTTTTCCAGCTCTAGCTTTCTCATTGGGTAGACATCAGTATTGATCTCAACATATCCGAGCCCTTTTTTTCGCAGATACATGCGTGCATCTTTACAGTCCTGGCAACCTAACTTCGTATACAAAATGATTTGCCCCTTCATTGCAATAGGTTGTCATTGCAATAGGTTGAGATAAACCTTCCATGAAGTAGTTCTCAGGCTTAGTTTGTCCGCCAGAATCCTGTGATATGCGAATGAGGCTAAGTGGATTCCATCCAGATCTCTCTGCAGGTTTTGGGGAGTGCTCTTTGCCTGCATTTTCCGAAGATGATTCAAAATCTTCATCAGCAATATCTTGACCATCATCACTTTTTCCAGAAAGTCGACGCAGAACGGTGGATACTGCACCGAAACTTTTCTGCTTTACATATTTTGAAAGAGCCACTGCCTTCTCAGGCCAAGCAGAGCCCTGCACTTCTACTTCAGTCCCATCGAAAACAGGTTCTTCCGCTTCATAGGAAGCTTCCTCCAAATTCTTGTCAGTTACCCCTAAATCTACATTACCGACCTCTCCCTTCAAGTTATTAGATCCTTTTTCAACCACTGTTTCATCACTTTCTTCTTTTGTATCCATTTTCTTCTCCTCAGTTTGCTTCTCTATTTCATTCCCATCATTTTGTGCCTCAGATGTATCCACTCCACCTAAATCAGAATCGATTTTTGCTTCCTCAGGAATACTTGCTTCATCTGAGTCATGAGGTTCAATACAGGTGTTTGGATTTGTCACCTCATCTTTCTTCTCTGAGGATTTTTTCTCCATGAAGCGAGAGACTTATTTTCTAAAACATGTTTAGGGCAACTTTTAAGATCACAGAAACAGAAAAAACACACTTATATGTCGAAACTGAAGTATGAAACATATCCCAAGCTTTGAGCAAAAGTGTAAGAAGGATAGCAATAACTATAGTCCATACATATAGAACTGTTCAAAACTGTCAGAATATAGTGTAATTTCGAAAATAAGAAAACAAAGAATGATAAGAACATTCAACATACAACAAACTGAGTGTGTACTCAAAGTCATCAGATCTGTTGTCTACAGTTGATATTTATTCTACTCCCGTCTGCCAGTGCACAAGTTTATTTCTAGGAACTATACAAACAAAATTTGTACTCATCGAACAGTCCAATGACAAATGTATCATCTAAAACTTCCAAGATTAAGGCTTTATCATTAAGCAATGCTATAATTGCTGTGAGTCAGGGCTCTAGTGTTCAAACTATTTATAAAAAAATTTCTTCTACTTAAATTTGGTTGTGAATCTATAAATATACATAAACTCCACACAATAAAATCGAACAATATGATTGTAACACATTTGCCTTGTTTTTCAGATAATTCCATTACCAAATAACATCCTTCCTCAACAACGTTCTCCCCAAGTGGTATTCAAGTAAAAGTATTGAACCATCAAGCAGAAATACTCAAAAACACCAAACAGTTTTACAAAACCCGAAACCCTAATCAGCAATGCAGAGTGAGTGCAGAATGAGCGTTTAAACAGGGTGAAAGCACGAAAGGATTACTCAAGCAAAAACCATACACCGACAGCAAGGAATTGTTGGAAGCATACCTACTCCCATCACCCTCTCCCCACCCCCAAGGCAAAATTAAATCAAAATCCTTAATAATCTTCTGATTCCAGGTACTATAAAAACTCATTCAACTATTGCTAATTAAAATTGAACTCATTCACCAGTTTCCAACAAAACTGCACGGACTAATCATACACAAGACACTAACAGCGACGAACTCGTTCCAGAAAACGATGTACCAAGAGAAAGCAGAACCGGAAATGGATTCTCTCCTCACAAAACATCACACAATCAACCAGAAAAAAAAAGAAGAAAAAAAAATTAATGAAAAAGCGAAAGGGACATGACATACAGATCTGCCACGGGCGAACCGAGCAGTAATTCGCGCAAGAACAGCTTACCTTGGGTTGTAGCGGACGTTGTGAGCGCGCACGAAGACGAAATCACGAGTGAGGAAAAGTGCTAGGACGGATTCAGTCCATAAATATGAGGAAAATGGAAAAGGACGACGACCCTTGTGAATGTTGACAGGAAAACGGAAAAATCGGAGACCGGACTGAGAAGCGGGAAGCCTTTCCTGTGCTGTGCATATTTTTGCAAATTAGTACCTTATAATTACTCTTATTATGCATTGATCCCCTAATTAATGTCCATATTGCCCCTTTTAATAATAGAGTCAATAATGTCAACGAAATGAATATAAGGCATTGATCCCCTAATTAATGTCCATATTCGCCCCTTTTAAAAACAAAGTCAATATTGTCAACGAAATGAAAAATAAAAAATAAAAAATCATATATCTATATTAAAATAATACTCTTTTAATTTATTTTTTTATTTAAATTACAAAGTTACCTATACTTGTGAAATGACAAAAATATCAATTACATTTCATTTGTCACAACTAAATAGAGTCACTATTTCATTTAAAACACATTTATTAAATTAAAATATCTTTAAGATGTGTTTGATTTTAATTTTAATTTAAAATTTGATTTAAAATTTACTTTAAATTCATTTTTATATAATATTCTGTAAAAATAAATAATAATGAATTTTATTTGAAACGGACAAGTTAAATAATTATAAATTTATATCTTAAATAAAAACAAACAAATCCTATTTGTTATGATTATTTTTTTTTGTATTGTTTTTAAAATTTATTATTTTAATAATTTTATAACTTAATTTTTATTTTAGATAAATTTATAAATTGTGTTTTCATGAATAAAATAGAAAAAATCATCTATAAATAAAAATATTAAAATCGGTGTGCCGTATTTGTGTGTGATTCATTCATGAACGTGGCGCGGTGACTCTTTTTTGGCCCAAATTTAGTCGGACCAGCCCATTTAAGGCCCATTAATATTGCTACAAAATCAAAAAATATCTGACTCGCTAACGCTAAGGCGATAATTAAGCATTGTCGCCGGGGCTCAGTCCTCTTCCGCCGTGTCTCTCTCTCGCACTCTCTAGGAGGTCACCGGAGCTCTGTACACTTCCGACGTGTCTCTCGCACTCTGAAAGCTACTGCTGATTTGCGCTGTTTCAAGCTCTATACACCATTGCAAGGTTCACTACATATTTAAATATGTGTATGTATATGTATGTTTATGTGCAGATATTTTGTGGCCGTTAAGTTCTAGTTTGTGTTTTAAAGTCATACATGTATGTGCTAGTATAAGTGAAAGGTATGCATAAATTATTTATGATTGAGTGTGTGAGATACTGGATTCTGCTGTAAATCATTTGATCATCCTGTGTGTTTTTTTTTTTTTTTTTTCTTCCTGTGTAGTGTTTCACATAGAGTCAATCAGTATATTTCTACTGTGGTTGAAGTTCGATTCGCCTCTGGAAACTGAGTGTACGATTATCTAACTCAGCAAGTCATGGAAGAAACCAAAACGATTAATTAATTATGTTGATGTAATTTTTCAACAAAAATAAAGTAAAATTCAAAGATATAGAAAATATCCTTAAACTTGATTAATTAGTGCTGAGATTAGGAATCTCTAAACACTATATGGTACAGAAAATAAACTGGAAAATAAAAGACTGAAATTTAAAGTGGTGATCCCCAAATCTGACTTTGCTTTGTTGAAGTTGATTGAAGATGCCTTGCCAAATGATGATCCAAATAGAACCGTCGCACTGTTTCACCAACCGTTCCCACCAGTTACAGAACTCAGAACTGCCTCTTTCATTGACACATGTCTTTAACCGCCTCGCCAACCGCATAACCCAACGACCGACCAACCGACCAATCTAGATACATAATTGGTCGCCAGATCAAAAGACTCACTGGTCGCCCCATCAAACGACCACTATTTGGTCTCTTCAATCGTCTGACCTATCAACAGACATTTCTTCGCCCGACTTCCTTTTTCGACCGACCCCCATAGCAGCCAACCTTTGTATCAACCGACCCATTTATCCGACTGCGGATAATCCGACCTGCTTGCCCGACCGCGGACCATCTGACTTGCTTATCTGATTGAGAACCAACCGACTGACTCTGGATACCTTATTATTATTATTATTATTATTATTTTTTGTGCGTAACAACATGCCTCCTCCTCAAGACTCCTAAGCATCATTTCTTATGATGTTTTAGGAGTTAGTAGGTTAGCATCCGAGGCTACGTCAGCCTCAGATCCGACTTCCATCCTTTGAGGCTACGTTGGACCCGACCTCCATTTATCGCGGACTGGTGCTGGCCTGGACGTTGGTCGATCTTGCACTACCATTGTATTCAGACTCCCGTCCGACTTATTCCTCCTTTCGGCCACTGTTGTTCTGTCATTCTTTTGCTCGCCTGAAAAGTTATGGTCGGCGACCTGACCTGTATCCGTCCATTCGGCGGGGTCCTCCTGACCTGTATCCGTCCATTCGGCGGGGTCCTCCTGACCTGTATCCGTCCATTCGGCGGGGTCCTCCTGACCTGTATCCGTCCAGGTTACGTAGTCCTCCCGATTTTTGTCCGTCCAGTCGGCGTGGTCCTCCCGACCTTTGTCCATCCAGTCGGTGTGGTTGTCCCGACTACGGTCCGTCCATTCGGTGTGGTCCTCCCGACCATGGTCCGTCCAGTCGGTGTGGTCTTCCCGACCATGGTCTGTCCAGGCGTCGTGATCCTGCCGACCTGTCTCCGTCCATTCGGTCGTCCCTGGTCGGGCCTGTCCTCCTGTTTGGTCCTGTCTCCAGTCTGTCTGACTGGGTATATGCTCAGGAATGGCGTTGTCCGTTTGGGGGCATGACATTTCTGGCGGTGCAGGAACCGAATTCAACATGAATTTTGATTGCTCCATCAAGTTTTGCATTGCGTCATGTATTGCCTGCAGATTTGCTATCTGCTGGTCGTACATTTGCCGAAAACCTGCTGTCAATTCGGCCCGTAGTTGGGAAGCTTCTTCTGCCGTGATAAAGCCAACGGCTGTACTGTGGAATTGAAAATTTGCCATATGGATCAGCAATTTTCTCCCACTGTGGTCGCCAATTTGTTGATGTAATTTTTCAACAAAAATAAAGTAAAATTCAAAGATATAGAAAATATCCTTAAACTTGATTAATTAGTGTCTGAGATTAGGAATCTCTAAACACTGTATGGTACAGAAAATAAACTGGAAAATAAAAGACTGAAATTTAAAGTGGTGATCCCCAAATCTGACTTTGCTTTGTTGAAGTTGATTGAAGATGCCTTGCCAAATGATGATCCAAATCCTTAAATATTCTCTGGGAAACTGTACTGAAAACCGTCACCCGAACGGTTACAACGTCTCCTTCCCAACCGTCTTCCAACCCTTCTCCTGCTGACACGTGTCCTCAGCAAACCGAAATTATCCCTATATTTCACTCTTTGAGCCAACCACAGACCTTCCGCCCTTTAGGCCCGACTGCCAAACTACAATAGTATGGGTCCGACCGCCAATCCTCCCGACTTGCAAACCATCCGACTTGTTTGGATTAGCTACAGACATCCCGACTAACAAACCACCCGATTTGTTGGTTCTGCCGCAGAATTCCGACCTGAGAACTTCCCAACCTGAGGACCTCCCGACTTGCGGACTTCCCGTCCTGAAGGCCACCCGACCTGCGGACTTCCCGTCCTGAGGGCCTCCCGACCTGCGGACTTCCCGTCCTGATGACTTTCCGTCTTGAGGACCTACCGACCTGAGGTCCTTCCATCCTGATGACTTTCCGACTTGAGGACCTCCCGACCTGAAACCCTTCCGACTTGAGGTCTTTCCGTCTTGAGGACCTACCGACCTGAGGTCCTTCCGTCCTGATGACTTTCTGTCTTGAGGACCTCCCGACCTGAAAACCTTCCGACTTGAGGTCTTTCCGTCTTGAGGACCTACCGACCTGAAGTCCTTCCGTCCTGATGACTTTCTGTCTTGAGGACCTCCCGACCTGAAAACCTTCCGTCCTGATGATTTTCTGTCTTGAGGACCTCCCGACCTGAAAACCTTCCGACTTGAGGTCTTTCCGTCTTGAGGACCTACCGACCTGAGGTCCTTCCATCCTGATGACTTTCTGTCTTGAGGACCTCCCGACCTGAAAACCTTCCGACTTGAGGTCTTTCCGTCTTGAGGACCTACCGACCTGAGGTCCTTCCGTCCTGATGACTTTCTGTCTTGAGGACCTCCCGACCTGAAAACCTTCCGACTTGAGGTCTTTCCGTCTTGAGGACCTACCGACTTGAGGTCCTTCCGTCCTGATGACTTTCCGTCTTGAGGACCTACCGACCTGAGGTCCTTCCGTCCTGAGGACTTTCCTTAGAAATAAACCTATTTTCCTTGATTTCCTCACGGTGTCCTTTAGCCAGTTCAATCAACTTTATTGCCAGGCCCATTCTTCTTTTTACCTTGGGCTTTTAACCTAATTCTAAATTTCGTACGTAACAAATTAATTTACAATTTAATGATGATTATCAAAAGTTTTAATTTGTTGGAAATGGTGGTTAGTGAGTATTTTAGGAATTTTAGCTAGATCAGAGTATATATATAACAGTGACTGGGTTCTCATGTCATAATATAAAATAGAAAATGTTACCACGAAAGGCATTAATGCATAAAAGAGATATATAAGTTGCTTTAACTTTTGGGAAGCCTATATTAGATAAGGGCACAAGTGTTCTTAAGGGAGGATATAAAAGAGATGAGTAATGACATTATTTAATATATGAGATGTATAAAATGCAATAAGATCTGGAACAATATTTCTTGATGGAACATTTGCATTGTTTTGATAAAGTACAAGTGTTCTATTTACTGAAGGAGGCATCATATTTGAAAATCATAGTATATGCAACGACTTGAGGTTAAGGTATTAATATGATGAGAATCATATTAATGCAATAAATTTTGGTAAATTACATCTTTTAAAGATCGTTGCATGTTTTAGATACGGGTCAAAGTGTTGAAATTGGTAAGTATCCGAAGAGAAGAAGGTTATGTTATGGCCAATGAGTAGTGACAGACATGTAAATTGTAAAACTAACATTGTCTTCGAATTTCCCGAAATAGCTTCAAATCTCAATATTTCCTTTCTATTTTCAAAAACAACCAAGGGCGTTTTCAAGATATATCAAAAGATAACTTACAATTCTTGCTATTGTCTAGGTGAAGCTTTTTCGTTCGAGTTATGAGTTTACGCTGGATTTGAGCCCTTACTGCAACTTGCAGTTTAAATTCTTTCAATAAATATTTTTCAAGGCTTCTCCAATTCGAGTATATATTTAAAATTTGCTTCTCTTATGCTTTTCACCCATTTCCTTAGGTTCCATTACAAGTGAAACATATGGAGTTTCATATTGATGTTTTTCACTGCTTGTTTTCTTTACTGGTGATTAACCTTGCTGCATGTAACTAATTCATTTGCTTTTGCCATAGGACAGAACATAACAACTAATCAAAATCTTGGGAAATCAAGTGCTCAAGTCTTTTCTATGTTTTCACAACGTCATCTCTCTCCACAACTGTATATACATCAACGACAAACACCTTGCGATGTCAATGCTCAACCATCCAAATGTCGAAAGCTCAAAAGGTACCCTGGAAAAACAAAAATCTGCAGTCTGAGACTCCCTATCTCTGAAAACTTGCCTTCCAAAGCCCATTCTCAATCTCCCTCGACATTTCTGGAATATGTTGATGGTAGCACAGCTGGTCATTGGCTTCAGTCCTGCTCTAAGATTGAGGAAGTTAAGAAGGTACATACTGTTGTTCTAAAGTATTTAAAGGATCCAGGAGTTTATGTTAACAATAACTTGATTAGTATGTACATAAAATTCGGAAACTTGAAAGTTGCTCGCGGCGTGTTTGATGATATGTCGGAGAGAAATGTCGTTTCTTGGACTGCAATGCTGAATGGCTATGAAAGACACGGTGATGCGACTGAAGCTTTGAGTCTATTCATGGAGTTTGTCAACAGAGGTTTCTTAGGTAATGCGCAGACGTACGTTTGTATACTGAACTTGTGCAGCCGAGTTTATGATTTCGATCTCGGAAGACAGCTACATGCTCGTATTATAAAGACCCGAGTGAGTAATTTGATTCTTGATTGTGCTGTTTTGCATTTTTATGCTCGGTGCTGCGATCTCGATTCTGCATTCGAAGTCTTTGATCGAATTCAGAACCGGGATTTGATTGTCTGGACAACCATGATCACAGCTTGCTCGCAAAATTTGCGCGGGCAGGAGGCTTTTGTTCTTCTATCAGAAATGCTGTTAAATGGACTTGATCCGAATGAATTTACTCTTTGCAGTGTATTGAATGCTTGTGGTGAGGAAAAGGAGCTACGATTCGGGAAACAAATACACAGTCTCGTCGTTAAAAGGGGCTATGTCGTCGACGTATATATCGGGACTTCTTTGGTCGATATGTATGCCAAGTGCGCGAAAATCGACGACTCAAGGGCGATATTCGACAGTATGAACAGGCGTAACGCTATCACGTGGAATTCTATAATATCGGGATATGCTCAAAACGGAATGGGAGATGAAGCTATATCACTCTTCGTAGTGATGACAAGATTAAAAGTGCCAGGAAACAGCTTAACCATGGTCAGCATCCTTCGATCTTGCGGCTTACTCCGCGCTTTATCGACGGGTAAGGAAGTTCATGCTCAAATTGTCAAGAAATACTTACCGACCAATATTTTCATCGGGAGCGCGCTCGTGTGGTTCTATTTCAAGTGTCGGGACTACACTTCCGCGTCCGACGTTCTCCGGAATCTGTCGAATAAAGACGTAGTTTCATGGACCGCAATGATTTCCGGCTGTTCTGGCGTCGGCCACGAATACGAAGCGCTAGAATACTTGAAAAAAATGTTGGGCGAAGGTGTCGAGCCGAACTCGTTCACTTATTCGTCAGCGCTGAAAGCGTGCGCGAAATTGGAGGATATTCAGCAGGGCAAACTTATTCATTCGTCGATAAATAAGACCCCGGCATTGTCGAACGTGTTTGTCGGCAGTGCTTTGGTTAATATGTATTCGAAATGTGGGTATCTTCCGGAGGCTGTTCGAGTGTTCGATAGTATGCCGGAGAAGAATTTGGTGTCGTGGAAAGCTATGATTGTAGCTTATGCTCGAAACGGGCTTTGCGACGAGGCTTTAAAGCTTGTGTATCGGATGCGGGCTGAAGGCGTCGACGTCGACGATTATGTACTTTCTGTTGTTCTTACGTCCTGTGGAGATTTTAAATGGCACCGGGAACGTTCTTCACTGCCTGAGCATTATGTGATGCCTTAGATGAACAGAGCAAATATCGTTAAGGTAAATTTATTTTCGTAGTTGCACAAAGTTAGATGCTTGCTTTAGTATACAAGTTTTTAATTGTTTTGAGTGTTAGAATTATGAAAAAAGTTGCTCAGTACATCTGTTATGCCTTGAAAATATTGAGATTGGTACGGTTAAAAAAGAAGATATTTTTCAAAGTGTTCGTTAATAATAATTTTTGTTAGGAAAGAATATTATATCAGATGTTCTTGTTGCTCATACAAAATATAACATCATATGATTTTGTATCGTGTTAAAAAATTTTCAAAAGTTAAAATCTTTCATGTAGTTGGAATCTGGGCATGTATTCATTTATTGATTCAAATTAATTGTTTTCTTTAATTGAAATAATAGTGTTTAAACAATAATGATATCCTATTTAGTACTTTAGGGGTGTGATTACTTATAATTTATATGGTGTGTGTTTCAACCCATTTATTAATTTAGTTCTTCAACTTAATTAGGGTCATATGCTATTTCGTGTGATTAATGTTTGTTTAGTTATAGTTTAAAATTGATTTGAAATAGAGCTGATTAAAATTTTTGTTTAAATAGTATTTTAATACAATATTTTATGAAAAAAATATCATATTTTTATTAAAAATTGTACATAATAAATAGTATTGATTATAATTACCGGATATGCTAAATATTTGCTATCGGCAATAGGGGTGTCAAAAGTAAACCCAACCCGAAAAATCGAATTCGTTCGACATGAAATTTTTCAGGTTCGGTTTTGAAAAAGATCGGATCGACTTGAACCCAAAACGAAAAAAATTTGTGTTGTGTTTGGCGTGTTTCGGGTTGACCTGGTAAATTAGAAATATAAAAATCAGGTTAAGTTTTAAATTTCGGGTTGACCTGAAATCTTTATTATTATTATTATTTTAATTTATAATATTTATATTAATTTATATTTAAAATAATATAAAATTTAAAATAAAAATAATATTTTTTAGGTCAATTTATTTCTTTAAAAATTTTCGGGAATATTTCGTGTCGGGTTCGTATCGGGTTTGTTCGGGTTTCGGGTGACCTAAAACTAATTGGGGTCAACCTGAACCCGACCTGAAAGAATTCGTGTCGGTGTTCGGGTCTAGGGTTTCAGGTCAGATTTCGGGTTCGGATCGACAATTTTTTTGTTATCCCCATGGCTCAACCCGACACGAACACGACCCAAAAATACGAATTGACACCCCTAATCGGCAAGGTGTGGATCTGAAATTCTAATAGTAGAATTTGATAGAATACTTTATTGGAACCTTTTAGAAAATCACCCATAGAATGAAATTCCCAAATAAAATACATAGTAAGTAATCTTCAAATTTCATTAAAATGCTCTCTCATTCACCTCTATAATTAGGCTTTCGTCTCTCCGCAAACGCTGCCAACCCTTCCAGCCGATCTTTCGTGTGCAGCAATTGCTCGTAGCACTCTTCCTCCAAACTCAATCCCGAACTCATATCAACCTCCATTCCCCCGTCAATCGCCTTTTTCGCCATTCGGATTGCCAATGGTCCCTGTATAAGTAAAACAACAAATGGATCTAAACATTTGTGTTGGAAGTAGATATAGATCTATCTGTCTATCTGCATATATATTTCACATCTAAGTGTATCATTACATGTGAAATTTTGCAATCTACATTTCCTACCTGAATAGTTAGTTGAAAAGACCAAGATAAGAATCATTAGGCTTCATTTACTTGCAACAGTTTTTACATTTCCGACTATTCATTATACATTAAACTATTCTTTTTTCTTTTTTCCCTAAAAAGATATTACATCGAATATCTATTTTTTATTTACGAAATTACATCAAATATATATTTTTTATTCAAATATTTACTATCATCTAAACAATCCGTAACACTCCCAAAACATAAACAAACCTAAAGTGATTTGAGAATAATATAGCATGTAGTTAGGGTATTTTTTTGTACCCTTACATCATTCCCAATATATATACTCCCTCCGTCTCATTCAATGGTTGTTGTCTACCTTTTGTACGTAGATTTTTTAATATTAGTATTATATTGGATTTTCGTAAAAAAAGACAAAAATACCCATATTAGTATTGTGGAATATAAAAGTAATGACATTTGTATAGCATATTGTAAGTTGAAAGGGTATTTATTATGTTAGGTAGCTAGTACAATTATTATATTAGAAAATGACAACTTTATTTTGAGTCGGACAGAAATAGAAAATGACAAATCTTTCACTACAAGAAATAATTTTTTCCCCTTATATTTTCTTTAATAAAAATATACTATTTCTCATAAAAATATTTAAAAAGTATAAATATTACTTCCTCAAACAAAATCACAATTCTCCATAACTAACAAGAAAAATCCCAACAAATATAACTACTAAAAGAACAAATTTTTATAATCCACAGTTAATTGTTTACCTTTTGATTTATATCCCGAGCAACTTCAAGAGCTTTGTCACGGACCTTACTACCTGGTACACAGTGATTGATGAGCCCTGCAGAGTAATCTAACTTCAGTATGCATCACTACACAAGCTACACGATAATAAAATCACGACCAATTCATCCCTAGCTTAGCATTTAAAAATGGAACTCAAATACTTAAGCTCTAACCGGACTTACCCAAGGACAAGGCATCCCTGCCCGCTATTCTCCTGCCGGTAAATATAAGTTCCTTTGCTCTAGATTTTCCAACCAATCTTGGAAGCCTTTGTGTCCCTCCGGCCCTGAGAAAGCCATTAAAAACATAGGGTATTTTAGACTGTAGGTGCCAAGGGTGTCGTTCCACCACAAAATAAACGATAACTAACAACAAATGCACATAACAAAAATTCATGGAGACGTTATAAGAGGTTAAAAGCCATATTCTGACATAAAATGACAGTCGCTGTTAATATGGACAAGCACTGATGTGAAACTACTTAATACCCCGGAATAATGGCAAGCCCAGTTTCTGGCAATCCTAGCACCGCATCTTCCCCTGCCGTCGTTTATTGCAAAAGTTTCAAGTTAGAAACACTGCAATAAATTACAGAACCGAGAAAGTAAAACCTTTCACTGACCACATATTCGTAGATCACAAGATAGTGCCATTTCAAGTCCACCACCTAATGCAGCACCTTCAATGACAGCGATTGTAGGGATATGAAGTGCCTGAATGATTATACCTTCTTCATTCAAGTTCATGTTGTGAAAATGGAAGCCTCGGGAAGGACAAGGAGTTCACAGAAAATATGCGTGAACATTGAATTTACAAACAAATAAATAAAAAAAGCAATAGAACAAGAAAATCTAAGGGTGTAGCATAATGCCACACAGTTGGAAAGTCTAAAAAAGAAATATTTTTGTGCCTTTGCGGAAATAGAGCAGTGAGTGAATTAGTTCTTACTACTTTTAAGACCAGCAGGTGTCTCATTACAGATAAAAATTTTAATAAGAAGTTGGCCGGGCTTATTTATTTATGTTTTTAAATACTAATAATTAATCTACATTAGTCTTTAGCTTTATTTGCAAATATTCGATGTAAAAGACAGGTATCTAGAGACATAACTTTATTACTTACTAAATGAATGACAAATGATTGACTTAATATATTATCAGCAAAATTTCGCAAGATGGAAGGATAAGTTTAAACCTCCAGATAAGCAAATGTGGAGCGTAGTGAGCGAACATAATTCTGGACTTCTGATGGAGTCATTGCCTTCCTTTCCTACAAAATTCAATAAAATGCATCATAGAATAAGAAGGGTACCCATTACCCTTTGAAATATGTAATGCCTTAAAAATTCCCTTTTGAAGAAAACACCAATAACTTCCCTGAGTATTATTGTTAAGATCCGTTGGTAGCAAAAACAAATTCCTAGAAACCAAACAAGAAAAGAAACTGCCGAACAATTAAAAGATGCAAGGAAAGAAATTTAGAAACATAAATACGAGGGACACAACAATTTACGTGGAAACACAAATTGGATAAAACCATAGGGCATATGCAATCAGAAGCTACTTACTTATAGGAAGTATACAAAGTCAGGATGAAGGCAATGAACTCAATGCACACCTAGTGAAGCATCCTATCATAGTGGCTGTCACACAACATATTCTATCTTGTGTACGAACTGATCTCAATTACGAGCTGATTTTGTTATACAAAGGATAAAATTGAATGTAACATCTATACGCCGACTCCATAAACATTTAGGAAGCAGCTAGTTTACTCTTATTAAAGATAAATCAACATCAAATGATATATATGAATCTTAAGAACAAACTCAAATACAGTAAACATTTCCAGCAGAAGATTTGCATAAAATACCTTCAAATCAGCACCTGCACAGAACACTTTTGGAACTGAGCTGCTGATCAACAGAACTTTTGATGTATGATCCATATTAACAGCTTCAAATGCATGCTGTAACCCCCTCAGCATGTCATTTCCAATAGCATTTTTCGTCTCAGGCCTTTCCAGTTTGACTTCTGAAATTCCTACAAGTTCAATTGATAAAACGATGAAGCAAAAATAAAAAATAAAAATGGAAGAGGTCTAAATTCCGAGCTCAATACAAAGCAACAGATCCCCATAATTTGATACCGTTCGTCCAAGTATTGTTTAACTAATAGAATAGTAAAGCTAATCTAGGAAAGTATCACGCAACTTCAACAAAAAGCTCGAATCAATACCGAAAACAGTGTTGCTAGGGCACGTGAATCAGTAAGCAGCAGAAACAATCGGTAATATGGCTTTGTATTCAAATTCAACTTTCCAGTAACTGAACTAACACCAATATGAATCAAAATCAAAATCAGAATTTCTCAGATTAAAAAACACTAACGCGAAATCCTAAATCGACACACTTACCGGCGTCAGAATCGGTGTGTTGCAGCAACTTGACGGACTCGGAAGCAGACTGCAGCAGCAGCGTTCGAACATTCTGCAACCGGAACAGCTGCGGAGGCGAATTTCGCAGTATGCATAAATTCTTGAGCGAATTGTAAAACACAACCATTTCTTCTCTACCTCTTCAATTCAATTTGCTGAAATTTGTGGAAAATTTTAGAAGGAGATGCAAAATTTAAAAATCCGACTCTGCCGTTTGTCCGTGTTCAATTGATTATTACTGAGAACGAAACAACAGGCACAACATATCAGCACATAAACAACATATATATACACATATTTAAATATTTAGAGAACCTTGCGACGGTGGAGAGCTCGAAACAGAGAGACACGGCGGAAGCCGGAAGAGGAGAGAGCTCCGGTGACACTCCTTTATTGTCGCATTGGTGAGTCACAGATTTTTTCGAAGCAATATTAATATTATTGGGCCTTAAATGGCCTAATTTTTAAAATTGGGCCCAGAAAAGAGTCGGCCCGTTTCCTATATACACATAAGCCTAAATGAAACCAGCGAATGAATAAGGCTGTTTTCTTAACAAAAATTTATATTTCCAAAAAATATTACTCCCTCCCGTCTCACATATCATATACCGTGTCTGCTACTCTGCAGTAGATATGGTATTTTAGAAATGGTGTAATTAGTATATAATTAGGAATGTATCAGTGAAAATAATTATCCTATATTATAAATAATTATAAATAATTATAAATTAAAATTAAGATAAATAATTAATTTAATTAAAATTTTAAAAAATAAATAAATTAAAAAATTTAAAATAGATTAAAGTGTGTAATCATTTAAAAAAAAAAAAAAAAGTGATATGGAACGTAGGACGGACAGAAATATCAACGGAGATATGATATGTGGGATGGAGGGAGTAATATATTACGTATATTTTTTTTATATTACATAATTTCTCATACTTCACATAAAAAATATCAAAATATAAAACAAACACACCCTCCGAAATAATTATGTCAGTTTTTCAGTTATCCATGTATAATTTATTTATAATAAATAATTTTATTTGCTAATAATTTTATTATACATATTTTAACCAATAATAACTAATTTGCTACTGTTTTTTTTTTACTTATCTTATTATTTTTTTTGTTTTTTGATAAATTATTTATAATATTCTTAATTTACTTACTTTACTTTTATATTAAAATATTATTATTTTTTTATATTTGAACATTGTGGCAAAAAAGAATCCGGACGAATATAGTATATTTTTTACATATAAAATATCACATTAAAATTTTAGTATATTTGTTTCGTATTTTTAATTTTAAGTATTTTCTTTTCTATTAGATACCATGAAACTTTTGAAAAAAAAATCATGAATATTGATTTGCCCATGAAATATTTTATCATCTTGATGCTCGATCTCATCTCCGGATAAACATCATTTTATTTAGTTCAATTTGATTTTAGATTTTTTTTTAATCAAAGTTAAAAAGTGCATGACTAACCCGATAACGAAAACTTCAAAAGGAGTTTTTTATCAAGAAGTAGCATTAGAAGGAGGTTGACACCCTATCCAACCTAGTAGTAAGCGATCTGACCATCAGTGAATAACCAGTCCTCTTTTCTGGGGCGCTTTTGATTTTTTCAGTGCTTGAAACAATTTTGACCTAAGGAAGAATTAAAATGAAAGATCCGAGTTTATTGAGTCTTGTTCGAGCAGGATTAATAAAAAAAACTGTCATGTTGATAATATATTAAATAATATATGTCCATTTTTAAAAAGTTACGAAATTGTAAAAACTCACAAATTTATATCAAAATTATGGTTTTATGTATCGTAATTTTAGCTCAAATGTTTGATAATAATTGTTGTTAGATCCAAAAGATACAAGGGTAAATTGATTTTATTAGTCCCGTAATTGGACCCCTTTATCATTTTAGTCTCGTAACTGGAGCAAGTTGCAAACTAGTTTCGCAAGTAAAAATTTTTTGCACTTCTAGCCCTCAAACGCCGGAAATACTTACGTGGCACCCGGGTGGCTCGCCAGCGGATATATAGATTTTTTTTATTTAAAATTTAAATTTATTTATTTATTTTTTTTTTTTTTGTAAAAACAAAATTTTCAAAAAAAAATCCATTTGTCCATTATGTGTCGTTGATCTGGCAGACATGTGTCATCCGACGAGTTACATGGGTGCCACGTAGGCATCTCCATGCCAAAATGATTAAAATTGCAAAATTTTTTAACTTAAACTAATTTGCGATAAATTACGAAATTAAAATGATAAAATTGTACTTAAAAAATCAGTTTACCCACCGAAGGAGAGAGGTAATCGAGGCCCAAAACTAAAGAGGATCAGCCTAATAGTAATAAATGAGATATACAATTCGAGTCCGAGTCAATTGGTGTGATTTTTTATTTTTTTTCAACGGATTTTTATTTCATTTTATTTTATTTACCAAATCCTTAAATACAAAATATTATATCATAAAAAATTTCTAGAGTAATTAGGAAATTCATTTACCTAGTTTTTGACTGATTTTCTTAGATCATTTGAAAATTGAATATCTAAATTCTTAATAAAACATTAATGGATTATATTTTCTTGAAAAATAAAATCATAATTAATAGAAAAAACGTGTGTGTGAGATGATAGTAGTTGAAGCTGTCTACTACTCTATTAAGAAATTGGATATTTATTTATAAATGAAATTATACTTACAAGATATGTTTGATAAAGTCATCTCCAACCCACCGGGGTTGGTAAATTTAGTTGTCCAACCGACAATCGACAACTGACAACCGACGCTAAATTATAAAAAAATAAAAAAATAAAAAAAACCGACTCCAAATTGTGCCTCATTTTTTTGCTTTGCACAGTAGCAACGCCAATTTTTTATTTATTTTTTAAAATTTTTAATTTTTAAATTTTAAATTTATTTTTAATTTTTCTAAATTTTTAAAAAAATTATTTTAAATTATAAAAATAAAAGTTGTTTAAAATAATAGGAAAAATTGAATATTTGAAGAATAATAGTAAAAAAATGGAGTTATGATTAAAATAAAATAAAAATTATTTAAAATAATAGGAAAAGTTGTTTTTTTTTTTAAATACAATAATTATTAAATTTGATATGAGTATATATATTTTTTTCGTGACCATACGGTACTAATTTGGTCAAATCAACTACTATTATAAACTCTTTCCGTTTGACTTAAGGTCTTATTTATCTTTGGCGTACTTAATATTCAACATATTTTTATAGTTATATAATTTTTTACATAAAGTCGTTGTGATAGTATTATAAGATATTAATAGAAGTATTTTTTGCAATTTTTTCTTTCATTTGCATTATGTTTTTATATAAGAATTAATATTAAAAAATCAACACACAGAAAAATAAACATAACTCTTAAAGCCGAACCAACGTAGTATTATATTAATATTTGTTATTATTTTTTTTTTTTTTTTGAACATTTGCTAATAAGATCGAATCAATATTTTCTAATTGAGTCAAACCGCCAATTTCAATATTCTATAAACAAATTATTTCTATGATACAAAATTTATGTACATTTTTATTTTGTTGTTATCATGAAATTGTATTCACACGATTTTTAGAAAAAAAATATATGCATATATAGATATTTATATATTTTATAAGAGACAAAATGTATTAATTATAATTACACACTTTAAAATCCGTACGAAAAAATTGAACACGCATCTATATATATATATATATATATTCAAAACAAAAAAAAATAATCAAAACATATGTAAATTATTGTTCAAATAAAAAATCAAAACAAAAAAAAAAAATCTAAAATTTCATGATTAAAAAAAGGCTAATATTTAAGAGTTTAATTTTAAAATTTTACTATAAAACAATTGCGATTTTATACACACCTAAGTATTCTTAAAAAAAAAAAAAAAAAAAAAAAAAAAAAAAAAAAAAAAACACAAACAAACAAATATATACCCAATTTTTATTTTTATTTTTAAAAAAACGAAAACAACTAAAAAAAAAATAAAGACATACCTATCTACTATATTTCTTGCACATATAATTCAATAGTATTCATATTCAAATGTGTTGTTGGTAGGATATAGAATATATTTCATCAATACAAGAATTAAAAATATAATTAATAATAACCACTCCATTTTCTATGTCTACATATATATATATATATATATATACACCTCGTGGATTACAGTGTGGAATATAAAATTCAATGTGCATCATAAACAACACATAATATACTTTAATATATACAAATACAACATATGACTTAACAGCAGTACATGATATATTCTCATAAACAACTATAATTATGAACTAACATCATATGTTTTGAAATAATTATTTGATGTGATATTTTGAATATAAATTAAATTTTAATTAATCTAATAAATAAAAAATAAATATTTAATTTGATATTTTTGTCAGATAAAAATTGAAATAGTAAAATCAGATGAAAAATCTTACAAGTAAAGACACTATATTCTTTTCTATATATATTTTGCATGTAGACTAAAATCAGGGCTCTATTTCTCTCTTATTATAATTATAAAATATAACAAATTTAGATTTACTTGCTAGTCCGCCTCACATTTAACTTTTGTGTCATTGTACTTAATATTAAAAATATTTTTATATTTGTATAATTTTTTTGTACAAATGTCATTCTATTAGAAATACTAATTGAAGCATTTTTGTAATTTTTTCTTAATTTGTACTACGTTTTGATATAATAATTAATATGTAAATATCAACACGCAAAAAGTAAATTAAATGAGACCCATCGAGCTGGACAAAAATAATATAATATAGATAAACAAATATATATATCTATATTGTCTATATAAGTATAGTGTATATATATGGGTGTTTATAAATGTATAGATATATGTATATTATATAGATAGATGTGTGTAGATATAAAATATATTTGTTGGGAGATTTCCGGGTACATTAGGGTTGATTGATCGCCTATGTTGTGGTGCAATGTTCCTAATAATTCTTCTATCTTATATAGTATACTCAGGCTTGTTACGACATGAGACGGTTGGTCTGGACTTCAGCACGGGCGTGATTTAGGCGCCGGACATGTTATCTTTTGGGTATGTTACATATGTGCGATCCGTTTGTCATGTTTCTTTAGAATGATGTGTACGACTGTATTGAGAGTCTCGTCATTTCTTATTCTAGTTAAAATTATGTTGTTTCTGACTTTGTGGAGAGCTCCGTCGTTTCCGGCTCTGGCGGGAGTCTCACCGTTTTCGATTCCGTTGAGAGTCCAATTGTTTTTTAATCTATCTCAGTTGAGAGCGTTGTGTTTAGCTTTGACATGATAGAGGGGCAACGACAACGATAGACAAACTTCTGTTATTTTTGTTTGCATCCTTAGCGTTTAGTTCAACTTTCTTATTTTGATAATTATATAATACAATTTTTCAAATTTTTTTTGTAAATTAATTTTAACAAAAGTAAACATATGATTAAATTAGATAAAATAATACTATCCATGATAATAAAATAATACTTCCTCCGTCCAGCTAAAATGTATACATATTTTTATTTGGGACGTCCAATTACAAAGTAAACATTTCGTTAAATACCTCACTTTTTTTCACAGATACCCTTACTTTACATAACATCATTACTTTTACACCAAAAAGCAAGGGCAAAAATGTCATTACACTATTTTTAACTACCCACTATAATTAAAATACTACTATTTTTTAAACACCGCGTCAAAAGTAAATGTATACTTTGTGTGTGAACGGAGGGAGTATTAGTGTACTAGTAAATTTTCATTATTTTGAAAATAACTTATAAGAAGAAATGGTATAGTTTTATTGAGAAATATATGTATATATGTTGTAACACGTTATATCTACAAATACAATATGTATACAATAGATATCTTCTACGTCGCTTTTATGTGGCTTTTGTTACATCCTTCAGTAGCCAAAACTTGTACCTATATAGGTGTGTTTGCTTAATGAAAAGAGAGCAGTGCATTTTATCTCTCTCCCTTTGCACCTTCCTCAAGCATTTATTGCATTTATTACTATCTTATCAAGAATATACATACATACATCAACATCAAACATACACATATATATATTTATATTATACAATATATTAAAAAAGTGATTAACGGTAGAAATAATTAATATTTTTATATGTTAATTCTATATTAATATTACAACAATATACATATATACATTTTTATTTTATTGAGAAATAGAAAAAAATAAAAGAACAAACACACTATATTTGACATTTAACAGTATAACTTAATTGCCATTCAATACATGCCATATTTTTGTAGATCAAGTTGGCTAAATATACTTTTTAATTCCAATATATATATTTTTTTTCACAAATAAATTACACAATTAAGTTTCTATATAATTGCTAGGGTAAATTATATAACACCCTTTTGTGTTTTTAGTAAAAATATACAAAACACTTTCTGTTCTATTTATTGTGTGAAATCCACTTGTGTTAATGTAAAGTTTGCACGAAATACTCTTCTTGTCCAAAACTGATATTTAGTTCTAAATAAATACCTAAATTACGCAAATTTTATACAAATAAAAAACGTAAAATATCTTAAATAATTTTTTTGCATTAAATAAATAAATAATTTATTAATCATTCATTTTATAGTTTTTGGAGACAAATTATTATCTGATTTTTATAAAAATTATAAAAATAAATGATTTTGATCAATTATTTATTTATTTATTTTATTCAAAAAAATTATTTAAAATATTTTACGTTTTTTATTTGTATAAAATTTACGTAACTTAGGTCTCTATTTCGAACAAAACATCAGTTTTGGACAAGAATAGTGTTTCATGCAGGCTTTTTATTAACACACGGGGATTTCACGCAATAAATAAAATAAATAGTATTTTATATATTTTTAGCAAAACATAAAAATATGTTATATAATTTATCCTATTGTTATAAAATTTAAAGAATCAATCAATTAATGTAATTTAAATGCTGCACACCTTTTATCGAATTATTGAAAAAGAAAAGAAAAGTGGGATAGTTCCAAGAAAGTGGATTAAGTTGGATGGAAATAATACAAAATAAAAATAAATAAAAGTTTATAGATTTTGGCATTTGTTAATTATTTCAAAGAATTAGGTACTCAGTTTAGCTTCGATATTTTAATTTGTATTACCAACCTAACCACACCTAATAAGGAAAATATCTGATTTTTATTTATTTATTTATTTTTTAGACTCTTGAATTTATGGAGTTGTTACAATCACAAAAGTTGGGTATATTTTTCTTCTTGAAAATATCATAAAACATAGAAACACCCGTGTTTACCTAAACATTTTCAAACCAACTGTTTTAGTTATAGTTTTTTTTTTTTAAAAAAAAAAAAAAAAAAAAAAATCAATTTTGGTCTCAATATAACCAAAATTCATCAATTTTGGTCCAAATATAAAATTTTTTATCAATTTTGGTTCTAATATAATCAAAACTCATCATTTTTTGTCTCAATATAATTTTTTTTTTTATCAATTTTAGTCCCAATATAACCAAAACTCATCATTTTTTATCCCAATATAATCAAACATTATCTTTTTTGAGTCCTACACTTTCAACAAACTGACGGAAAATACTGACGTGAAAATAAATCAAACCTTATATTTATATTTGAAGAAACTGCACAATCTTGCAACATTTTTCGTCGGTTTGTTGACGGTGAGACAAAAAAAGATAAAGTTTGATTATATTTGGACAAAAAATGATGAGTTTTGGTTATATTGAGACTAAAATTAATAAAATTTTTATATTGGGATAAAAAATGATGAGTTTTGGTTATATTATAACAAAAAATGATGAGTTTTGATTATATTGGGACCAAAATTGATAAAATTTTTATATTGGGACTAAAAATGATGAGTTTTGGTTATATTGAAACAAAAAATGATGAGATTTGATTTTATTGGGACCAAAATTGATAAAATTTTTATATTGGGACTAAAAATGATGAGTTTTGGTTATATTGAAACAAAAAATGATGAGATTTGATTTTATTGGGACCAAAATTGATAAAATTTTTATATTGGGACTAAAAATGATGAGTTTTGGTTATATTGAAACAAAAAATGATGAGATTTGATTTTATTGAGACCAAAATTGATAAAAATTTTATATTGAAATCAAAATTAATGAATTTTGGTTATACCGTGACGAAAAATAATTTTTTTTTTAAAGTAAAATAATTACTAAATATAGTATTTTATATAAAAAAATGAGTTTGAATCTAATAAATTTTGTTGTGAGAAATTGATGGTGTCATTGGTGTCTTTGTTTTTTTTTTTTAAAAATAATTTCAAAGGATATTATGAGATATACAAAATTATTTAAATAATATAAAAATAATAAATATATGTAATATTATTTTTTAAAAAAAAAATATGTAGAAGAAAAAAAAACAAAAAAAAAAAAACACATGCTGAATAGTAAAAAAAATAAAGAAAAAAAATATATACTCCCTCTGTCCTATTGAAAGGTTACCATTTTTTATTTTTGTCATTCCCAAAATATGATTACAATTTCCTAATTTAGTAATTGCACTATCTACCTAACATAATAAATACCTTTCCAACTTACACTATATTACACAAATATCATTACTTTTATATTATACAATACTAATAGGATCATTTTCGTCTTTTTCACTATATTTTTTTTATTTAAAATTTTATATATTAATTAGTAAAAAAAAAATTATAAAAACAATGAAATGTAAAGTGAATAACCTTATATCTTCCTTGTTATTTAATGATCGGTTATGTTGCTCCAAGGAGGTTTGCCCCATGAATTATTTATTTATTTATTTATAAATGAAAAAAATATATATACAGTATATATGTTATTTTGTAGAGAATAAAATTTTCTATAATATAAATAAATAAAAATTTAAATATATATATGTCGAGTATAATATAAATTCATAATCAAATCATACAATATGAATTTTAACAATTAAATTTAATATACATTTATATTATTTTATTCATTATCCATTAAATCAATACACATCAAAACTCCCCAAATTCCAACCAAATCCAAACACAAAAGAAACAATAAAATTCAAACTCTTCCCAAAATTCAAATAAAAACAAAACAAAAACCTAACTTTTCCGAAACTCCCCTGAAGAAACACACCTGAAATAAATTGAGTGGCAATGGTGTGTTTTCATTTAATTCCTGGGGGTCTTTATTTGAATAAAAAATAAGTACAGAATATAATTAATATTTTGAAGAATTTATAAATTGTAAACTAACATGTTCAATGAAAATAAATGGAAAATATAATACTTGTCTCGTCTCATATATTACGTCATGATTTTTATTATATATTTTAGTCATATTTTAAAATTTTATTTTTTTTTAATTTTAATTATATAATTAATTATTTTAATCATAATTTATAATTATTTATATTATATTATAATTAATTTAAAAAAATATTTTTAATTATTTATTAATTATATCATTTCTAAAATTGTATATTTACAGTAAATAACCATAACTGTAATATTATATCAGGGAGGGAGTATTATTTTAGAAAAACAAAGAAAAAAAAGATTAATGTAGATTAAAATATAATACTCCCTCCGTACTGGAACAAATAGTTTTGGTTGTGTTGGATACGAGATTCAAATAATATTAATATTATATTGATAGTGGGTAAAAAATATAGGTAAAAAATATTTTTGCCCTTATGAGTATATTAATGTAAAAGGTAGTGACAATTGTGTAATAATAATGAAAGAGTAGTTATATAATGATACAGTTATTTATGAAAAATAAAACTATTGTTTTAAAACGCACAAAAATAGTAAACAAACTATTATATTGGGAGGAGAAAGTGCCAAAAATGAAATTAAAAAGAAAAAAAAAAGGAGAGACAAGAAATTAGGAATAGATATTTGACAGCACAACATTTAAAAAGAATATTAACGAACAATCTAGAACCATGAAATTAATTAATTAATCAATCAAACCCCACAAACAAATTTAATTAGCGAAACACACAAACAAATAAAAAATACATTTAATTAATTGTGGTTCACAACAATAATTATTTTCCTACCCTCCCCTCAAACAAGATACATACATGGCCTTGATTTTCTCAAAAATTAAAAATTCAGAAGATCAAAAATTTAAATTGCACATATATTATGAAATAAGAATATCTACTATTAGGGGTGGAAATACACTGTGAAAAATTAATCACTGAGTTTAACTTATTAGTCTGTAATAAAAAAATTATACGGTCTGAATCTGACCTATTTTTAAGTCTATGTAGTCTACGAGCCTATTTAAAAGCTTATATAATATTCCCTCCGTTCACAAACTAACGTCCTACTTTTCTATTTGGAATGTCCAACAACAATTATTGTATCTTTCTATTTGTATACAAAAAAATTTACTCTTTCACCTTTACTTTATTTACTCTTTTATTTTCTATACACAAGATTAAGGGCAAATTTGTCATTTTATAAAAAAAATCCTAATTGTCTAAAAATACGTGTAAATATCAAATAGGACATTAGAAAATAGACGGAGGGAGTAATTAATTTTTTATTTTTTAAAATGCAATTATCATTTCATATATATATATATATAAAATTATAGTTACAACTAATCAATTTTATATTTGGTTATTATCACTAAATTAATTTTTTTTAAAAAATATAAATATATAATAATTTTATATATTAAATTAAAATTATATATATAAATAGGTCAGCCTAACAGGCCTAAAAGACTTTTCGTAAAGTTCAAGCCTATTCTAATTAATTAAATAGACTTTAAAATAACCCTATATCGAATTATTTGAATAAATAAATCAGACCGAGTCAAACCTTATGCAGGCCAGACTGTAGAGCCTTGGTAAGCGCCTAACCTATTTCCACCCATGTGTACTATATTTAAATATGTGATTTTCCATACTTTTGATTGGTGATTTTTGAATTATTAAAATAGTTGATATTTGTACTTTATAACAATATGTTATATGCTCTCTGTTCTTGTATTATTAATATAAAGTTAAAAAAGCAAAAAAATATCTAATTTGTAAAATTTGCTGGAAAGATTTCTTGTCCTAAAATTGTGTTTTACCATATTGTGATTAAGATAATATTGTAAAAAACACTCCACCTAAGGGAGATTGTAATAATACTAGTTTCATTTATACCTTATTATCTATAAATCTGTAATAATTTTCACAGTCTAAGAACAACATTTGAACCGCAAATAAGTAATACTCTCTCTTTTCAAAACAATAGATTCATGTTGTCATTTTTGTTTATTTTAAAACAACAGTTTTATTTCTATTTTTTAGCGGTTAATTTTTTATTTTTTTTATAAATTTATCTCTATTTTTTTCAAAATAATTACATAAAGTAGTAGGTGTATTTTAGTCTTTTAAAAATACTTTTATATCCACCTTTAATATAATATAATTATTCATTAATTTTTGTGCTATTGCTAAATGTCTGGGACGAAGAAAGTACATAATTTTAAAATAAAAAGTCTTTTCAACAAAATTCCCAAACTAAAAAAAATTTCTAATTGTTAATTTTGCCTAATATAAATAATATGCTATTTGAACATTCGATCGGTGCTATTTGAAAAAATCAGTTCAATACCACAACCGAACCACAAATGTAAATACAACCATATATATATATATATAGATACAAATACATACATATATATATATATATATAGGTAATGAGTGTCCATCCCAAATTATCCAAATAATAATATTATCCACATTAATCAATGGGAGGTTATCTAAGACAGCTATTGTCTTTCTCCTCATCCCACAATCTCTTCTACCTTAAAGTCCTCAAACTGTTGCTGAGGTTCATAACATTATCCATTTTCATAATCTCCAGCCACCTCAAACTCTCCAAAGCTCGCCGGAAATGTCTACGCCAGATACGTCGGAAAGTCCGCACGTTCCCAATAAAAATATATAAAAATGCGACCGGCGCCGAAAACATCGAGCGCTGCGTCATATGCTTAGCGGAGTACGAGGAAGATGACGTGGCGTCGGAGGTGTCTGAATGCAGACACTCGTTCCACCGGCATTGCCTCCGGCGGTGGCTGATGGAGGCGGCGGGGACTTGCCCGCTTTGCCGCTGCGTGGTGGTGGCGGAGGAGGCGGTGGCGGAGTATCACCGGAAGCTCGAATATCGCGGACGGGATCGGATTGACGAGGTCGAGTTTGCAATAATTTTGATCAGAGTATTGACGTTAGTAGCTGCTGTTGGCAATTGTTGTAGCAATGGGGGAGTAATTTGTTAATATGTTATTTATTTTTTGGTTCTATTTTTTTTTTTTTTTTTGGATTGGTCACCGTAATTAGTGGTTTTTAGGAGATGCCCCCGAGAAAATTTTTGTTTTTAAGTTTTTACCCGACAGAAGGATTTATTTTGTTTTTTGAAAATATGTTTTGAGATTTATGTAAGATAATGGAGGTTGATCGATCTTGTCGTTCTGTGTTTGGTAATATGGTTAAGGTTAAATATGAATATATTTATTTATTTTTTTGTATATAGGATTTGAGACAGAAAAAGTATATTGTTTGTTTGTTCATTTTATATTTCTACACCAAATACTTAACTTGCTTAACTTATGAGAATAGTTAGGACAACCCATATTTAGAGCGATTAATGATTATAAGTTAAGTGTTTACGATCGTTTGCTAATATTCACAAACAAAATTTATGTTCGTCCATTAAACATTCGAGTTCATTTGTATTGTTCAAGCTCGATTTGTCAAAAAATTTTATTGTTCGAATTTGTGAATAGCTTGAATAAGCTTGTTTGAGTTTATTTGAGCTCATTCGAGCTCGTCAGATATATATGATATTTTATTTATTTTTTATTTTATATATTTCTTATTTTCTTTTTTAATTTATATATAATATTCTATTTATTTATTTTTAATTAATAATTTTATATATTTATTTTTTAACAAACATTTGCAAGTCAAGGTAAAAGCAATGAACAATTATATTTATTTTTTAAACCGGTGCAAATATATCTAGTAATTTATTGTGACATTCCGGCTCGCAAGCCACGCAAGTCGGACATGTCGGAATGTCGTAGACTGCCCCACAAGTCAATACGAATTCTTTCAGTGCGCTTTTGTTCTCACACGCGTACACTCTGAGAGATTTGCACGTTTAATTCTAGAGTTCGGACTTTCAAAATGAATATGCATACAACCTCGGATGACCTGAAACCTGCTCATCCATGGAAGTTAGCCTAGCTCCGGCGTAACTATAATGTATTACATTTATAGAGTATATAGAGTGCTCTATACAAATATATCTGGTGTTCTATATAGTATATATTATGGTTTATATTGTATTATTAGTTCACCAGATAATATCAATTCAAAGGTTCATATTACATCGATCAAGAATCCAAAAAGCACCAATAAAATATTCAGAAAATACACATTTTAAATATCTGCATGCTATGTGAACAATTGAATAATACTTTCAAAAAAGACTTAGAACGATGCTATATGAGAAAATGGACATCCATAAATTATTATTAATACTCCCTCCGTCCGATAACAAAGTATTCATTTTTCCATTTTAGTCCGTCACATAACAAAATATCCATTTCTTTTATTAGTAACTGTACTATCTACCTAACATTACAAATACCCTTACAACTTACAATATATTACACAAATGTCATTACCTTTATACCATACATACTAATAAGGTTATTTTAGTCATTTCTACTTTATTCCTACTATATCCCAATATAATATTAATATTTTTAAAACTACGTGCAAAAAACAAATGAATATTTAGTTTCGGGAAGGAGGGAGTAATGTTAATTTATATTTTATTTATGTTAACCTATTCAACTTTAGAAAAAGAAAAAAAAGAAAAGAAAACGAACATTATATAAAAAATGATTATATCAATGTAAACACCAAATTCCCTGCAGAATATTAACATAACATATGTACATACTTAAATCCAAAATTGGAAACATAACTTCGAATTTATGATAATAAACCTGTCATTTCACAGTAAATAAAAATATCCAATATTTAACCAACACATTATTCATTTTAGTATGTTTCAATATATTTGGATTTTGACTATCAAACAAATTTAATAAAGTGCAAATAACTAACCATTAGCTTATGAGGTATGGAAACAAAGGATATATTCACAAATGCTTAAATCATATATTATAAAGATTGGAAAAAATAAAATTCTATACCAGAAACTATTTTCACTTACACATACTTAGTTTAATCATTAGACACAGTCTATACTGGTAATTATCTATAGCAACAGAAGTTGGTTGAGTAGCAGAAAATTTTACCTCAGTTAATCACATGAGTAGTCTGTTCAGAGACTTTATGAGCAATTTTAAATTCTCTTTCAAGGTTTTGTCGCCGGTCAATCCTGATATATCGGTACTAATGTTCTGCATATATCGGTGGGAGAAAATCGGGCATGAATTGGGACAGTTGGAAATCTGAGACTGAAAAGGATATGTGTATAAATCATCTTAAAATGATAACAAACCAAAGGACATTACCTCGATGTTCTTCAATGTAAGAACGAGAGCATGGATGCTGTTTTGAATTAGTTCTGTGTTTTCGGGTGCCAAAATGGATGAATGTACTCTACTGTAAAGTTCACAAGAACTGTCAATTTCCATACAATGGACCTTCAAGAACAAGATACTACGCTTTAACTATTCCATGAAGCTCTTGTAAAGTATATCATTTTTATGTAACATCACATCAAATACTCAATTTTTACTAAAGGGGAAAAAAATGAGGCATAGAAGGGCGATGAACCATCAAATAGTTAATTGAAAAATTGCATAATACTAAAGAAAATGTCTTCACATGGAAAGAGCACAAAAAAAATACTATGGTAGGCTTAAAACTGAGTCAAGCGTAATAATATACTACCTTAGATCATCAGAAGCTCTTGCAAGGGTTTTGGTCAAAGTCTCGACTTTTTTTAATAAGCCCCTGTTGCGAAGTTCAGCAAGCAGAGGTTCTGCATCATCGACCATGGATTCGACCTGTTAAACATCACAGAAAATACATGTCTCTTAATGAGAAAAAATGACACCATGTTGCAACAATGAGAAGCAGTCGAGTAGAATCTGTTTATCAAGAGAAGTCATACTTTTACATGACCCTTGATGATAAGTATGTTGAGCAACAAACAGTCGATTAGCACTCAACATTTCAATAAAGTACAGAATGTGTAAAGGCAAGATTCAGTATTAGCCTCACAAGTTGTGTCCAGATCTATGTTAGTGAAACATCATAGGAAAGTTTGATTATAGTTCCACAATATAAAATAAATTGCAATAATAGAGCAACTTTTGGCAATTTTAGCCCCGTACAAGTATTGGGATCTTGAAGATGATGAAATAATATTACATGAGACACAATTCATCTAATAGTACATTTATTCATCCATCTTCATTGTGAAAACTATGGACTTGTGGAACTAAAATTGTACTTTGTCATATTGCAAACAAAATTGAACGAGCAATACAAGAATATCCGGGAACCACAGCATGCTTCGAAGCCAGACAGGGCTCCCTTTTACACTGGTTACATGAGGAGACTACAATTCCAAGTATCTATATAGCATTCAAACTGTCAACACTAAGATACAATACCAAAAACAAAACGACCACCTAATTACAGAAAATGCTGCATCGTGCTGAATTTCTTCCAGTCGTATCAGAAATCCATTATCACAATAATGAAAACTGAGAATGGGGACAACATTTCATAAGAAGAAATGCAAGTAAAAGTGACATCAATACATATAAGTAACCTAAGGTACTTCCAACTGAATCAAGACGAATTAGCTAGGTCTCAGGATCAATGATTCCGTGGTGTAGATAAAAAAATCAAACATACAGACATACCAAATCATATGTTATATAAATGAAACAATCAGAAATGTGCTGCTTCACAAAGATACTACCACAACAATTCAAAAGCAATTATCATACATAAAAACACAAGATTTATAAAAATGAAATAGAAGCATTGATATCTGCACGACACAACCATACATATGTGAAACAGATTGCCTATTCACTTTGAAACAAGAAGATACTTAGGGACGACTGTTATCTAGTGCCTTTCGAGAAGATACTGTATATATTATTAAATAAAACAACAACAACAACAATAATGGTGTAAATTCATTTTGAAACACATACCACACCTTTCTAAGCAATGGATATGCTTCCTCAATAACAGCAGCAGCATGATCTGACAAAGAATAGGACTTAGAAGCATCAATGGCTTCGACTTCTCTCCCAAGACGAGTCATTATTCCAACCAATTCATCGAAACTCACTCCACGTCGCCCTTGCATCTTTTCCCTGTCACATACAATTAACCCTTCTTCCTTACACCCTGCATCAAGTGGCCCATTGGTAGGCTTCGGAATTCGATTTCCAGGCGTAATATCAATGAATGATCCCATAAGAAGCCCCGATTGATTCACTTCAACCAATGAATTCCTAGGAATTACAAGTCTATCATCTTCAATCTAGAAAAACAGTAAGAGATCATCAGTTCATCACAAACAAGTAACAACTCACAGAGACTTATTGTATTGTAATTTGTAATCATTAGTTCAAAGTTATTGAGGCATCTCACCTCCGCTACTGCTTCTATGCTTCGCAATGAAGGATGGACACGAACCACACTGCCGACGCCTATCCCTCTGATCCGTACAGGCGTTCCGATGCCAATGCCACAGGCGTGGTCGAATTCGAATACGGCTGAGTACTTTCTGAACTTCGATTGCAGGTTGAAAGTCCTCAACCAAGCCAAGCTGAGAACGAATAAAACTATCCCCGAGACGACGAACTGCCCGGCGCCCCCTTCCAGTACGGCTTTCCTACCGAATCCAAAGTTGTTCAACGGCTTCAATGTTTCTCTCCAAATGCTTCGAGGAGCGTTAATTAAGAGTGAGAGCGGATTCCTTGAGTGAGAAGGCGACCTGTAATCCGATGGATCCGCCGCTGAAGCGGCGGTCACGCACAACTTTTTCCTCTTAAGCTTTGGTGGAGTGGAGAGATTCCTTGCCAAATTGGTGATCGAAACGCAATGCAACAACGTGGAACTCATGATTAATTATTCTGGAGCAGGGCAACAAGAGTTCGATCGTATATTTGTAGAAATGAGCGACGAATCGTTGCCGCGTTGGTGGGGGAAGGAGGCGGCAACTGCTGGACTGATGTAAGAGTCTAAGGATTTTAGACTTTTACTGTGGTTAAGCGCGGCGGCGGCGGCGGCGGTGGCGGCGGTGGAGAGAAGGAGACGGCGGTGATATTGAGCGGCACCGGGTGGTCGGAAGGCTTTAAATATTACTCCATCATTCCCACTCCCATCACAATCGACCGCTATTTCCATTTTTTTTCGTCTGTTGACGTCTTTCTATTTTCTTTTAAAAAAATTATTAAATTAAAATAAATATAAATTAACTTAGCTACGTAACCTATCACAAACATTCATTCAATTTTTTTTTTTTTTATTTCTCTTTAAAAAAATAATTATTTTTATTTATATTTAAAACTATACATCTTTTATAAAACTGATTTATATTAATTATAAATAAACAAAAATATTTTTTATTTACTAGTATAATAAAAAATTTATTATTACTAAATGATATCCATATTGCATATATTTTTAATTGTTATATAATTATTAAATATTTAAACGTATATTTTAATTTTTTTAATCATATATATTAAATTTATTTTAAAAATATAAATATTATTAATTATACAAAAAAATAATATCATAACTAATTATTATTATTAACTAATTAAACATTCTTACCTTAAATACAGCGTCTCTAATCAAATGGTTCAATTCACATGGAATTAAGAGAGTATAAACTAATAGTAAATAATAAAAAATTATATATTAGTACTAAATAATTAGAAAATATATTAATTAAAATAATAAAATACAATCCAAATAATTATAAATTAAAATTACAATAATTATTTTTTAAAAATTTTAAAATATAGTATAATTTTATTCATTTATTTTTTAAAAATAAACATCTAACTAAAATAATAATGCACAAGAGGCTTCACACCGACTCTTTTATTCACATTTGTTATTATTAATTTTCATACTTATGTTTAATAAAATTATACTCATTGCCACTTGTTTATTTCTTTTAATTAAAAATTATTTTTGATCATATTATATCATAATAACAATAATAATCCCACGTATTAGAAATTTATGAAATGATATAATTAGTAAATAATTAAAGATGAATTAGTCTTTTTATAAAAAATAGTTAAGGTTTAAGATTTAAAATAATCAATTAATCTAATTAAAATTAAAAAATTAAAATAAAATTAAAATGTATAATTTTTTTTTAAAGAAAATAATAAATAAAACGGACGATAAAAAATAAAAAGAGAGAGAGTATTATTATTATTATTATCAATTTTAAAATTAAAATTAATTATTTTTTGTATCATAATATCTCACTTAACACGACAACTAATACGGACGACCGATTATATGTCTGAATACAGACATATTCATATTTATGTTCATAATACTGTTTTTAAGACCATAGTCTAGGTAAATGTTTACCGTCATATTTTAGATTATATTCATTATATTTATTTTTTGAGTAAAATTATTTTTGGTCTCATTCAATATCATAATTATCAATTTTGGGTCTATTCAAAAAAAATTATCAATTTTGGTCCTATTAAAAAAAATTATCAATTTTGGTCCCACTCAAATGAAAATTTATCAATTTTAGTCGTTGACTAGGACTGAACACGGCCGTATTGGATGACTCATAAGGTGACTGGGCGTACCAGGCAATCAAAGTTATTTAGGTTGTTATTTATTTTCAAAGTTATCGAAATCATTCTAAGTAATGGCAAACAACACACGAGGAGTTCATTTTGTGCAAATTTTATTTGTGATCTCCCTGTTTACTTTAGGTGATATTATATCATTTTGCTTAATTACTCAAAATTATTGACTTATTTTTTCTAAGGACAAATATAACTTTTTTAGACATGTTATAACTTTTTTTTTTTCCTTAAAATGTAGGGCAACTAACGAGCGAGGGAAAGCTGCTTCTTACACAATGCATAGGAAATGTTCGAATTTTAGAGCCAAAAACTTCTTATTTGGGCAATGTATTGAGGTTCCGATACCGTCCAGAGAAGTTGACTGTTGTTGTGCAGCAAAATCGCCGTTGGGGAGAAATTGATTATTATATGATGTGAAACTTTGCTATTCGATAAAGATTTATGTATAAGTTTGAAGTTATAAAATAGGACATCTATGAATAGATAAAAAATAGGTAAACTGTTTTTTTAGTCCCGTAACTGGACTCTCTTGTTATTTTACTCTCGTAAATAGAGCCTATCGCAAACTAGTCCCATAAGTGAAGAATTTTCGCTGTTTTAGTCCTCCGGCACAGGAGATGCCCGCGTGGCTCGCCGGAGGTGACATGTCCGTCAGGTGTCGCTGACCTGACGGACACATGGATTTTTTTTTATTTTTTATTTCATTTTTTAATTTTTTTAAAACTTATTTTTAATTTATTTTTAATTTTATTTGTATTTTTTTATTTGTTACAATTAAAAAAAATTTTTAAAAAAATGAAAAAAAAAATCCACGTGTCCGCCGGGTGTCACTGACCTGGCGGGACACCTAGCGGACACGTCACATCCGGCGAGCCACGCGGGCGTCTCCGGCGCCGGAGGACTAAAACAACGAAAATTTTTTTACTTATAGGACTAGTTTGCGACAGACTCTACTTACATGACTAAAATGATAAAGGAGTCGTTACGGGACTAAAAAACAGTTTACCCATAAAAAATTTATTGTCTTGATTGGTCTTCTATTTAGATTTATATGAACAAATGGTCTGAAAATGCACGCCAATGAACTAAACATGTCAAGAATCCGAAATACTGCTTTATATGTTATTCAAATTTATTTTAATTTTTCTTTTTATTGTCATTTAAATTTATTCTCGTCATTTTAGTTAAAAAAAATAATATTTTTTCTTCTTTTTCTTTATCCTAAAAAATAAAAATTTCTATTTTTATCAATTTTTCTTAATACTCGTGTCCGGTCAAAGGATAACACAATTGAATGGCGGATGGAGTATGATAAATATATTTGTCTCAAACTTGTTGTGTTCTTTTGTGGGTTTTAGCATTCAATTTTTTTTTTCCTCCAAAAATATCATATCAAATAATTACTTTTCTTTTTTTATATTAAACTACAAATTTATTTTACATTCAAAACATCACATCAACTTCTATTTATATCACATTAAAAAACTATTCAAATTCAATTTTTTACTATTAAAAAATTCAAACCCAAAAACTAAAATCCACAGACAAACACACCGTGTTTTATTCAGATTTTATGCAAAACTGAGTATTGCACACAGAATCGTACGACAAACAAGCAAAGTCATATTATTCATTTGATTTCAAAGTAACAAAGCAATAATTTTTCGATTCGAAGAACACAAAAGAGAAAAAAAAAAAAAAATTCTTCAGAGTTATGAAGTAGAACTCGCGTAGGCCAAATACTTTTCCACGACAAGCTCGATCAACGGGTCCTCAACATCTGCATCCGGTCGAGCCATGTCTCGGCTCACATTAATGTTTCCATTCTTTGTTACAATTATTACTCGCTCTTTGTAACTCGAAAGCTCGTTTGCTACTACCATATGCATATCATACTTCTCAAGCGCCATGCCGGCCTTCTCTAGTAGAATCTTCGTATCCGTCTCTAGCTGGTAACATGTTAGAGATCAGACAACCTTAACGGATTAAATCCTCCGCCTAAAACTATCTCCTGAATGGGCCATCACGGTCTGAAATACATCTATTTTTCACATTTTAATTAAAACGAGAAGGCAGAATGGTTTATAACTCATTTGTGATTTGAAAATTGCATAGGCTATCTCGTATTTTGGAAAATATTGCATAAATTTTTTAAAAATTGTCCGAGACTTCTTTGTATTTTAAAAAATATTGTACACAAACTTTTATAAACAATTTTATTCAAATATTTCTTTAAAATATAATGGGGTGTTATGCAATTTTCAAGTCATGGAAGGGAACAATGCAGATTTTTTAAATCACACTTGAGTTGCGAGCAATTTTGCCGAATGAGAAATTAAAAAGGTTCAAGGAAAGACTATCAGCATCGGATTCATTACACATTCTGCAATAATTTGAAGTTATAATTACAACCTCAAAAACTTGACCAGAAACAAACCCATACCTTAAATGAAATGCAAAAGGCCAACGGCGCCCACTCTTTCCTTAGTATCGAAAGCATTTTTGGGACCTCAACAAGTCGAAGGTCTAGAGGACCGGAGCGTGACTGGATTTTATGAACTGCCTGTTTTGGACAAAAGGATAATTATACTATAATACTATTTGTTAGAACACTATATAATATGCAATTAATTATGCATTTCTCTCGCAGCTTGTATTTTTAGATATAAAAGTCATAGATAGTTGACCATGTCTTGAAAATAGTCCTGTAAGTAAATTTTTTTCGCTAAAATAGTCCTTCGGTGCCAAACTCGCCATGTTGGCCCGCCGTAGCTGACGTGGCGTTGACGCGACTGACATGTCATCACCACGTAAATGCCACGTCAGCGACACGTGGAATTTTTTTTAATTTTTTATTTTACACAATGTCTTGATGAAATATATTTTTAGTCCTGTATATAACCTCCTTTATCATTTTTAATATATTTAAATGGACTTTGTCTCAAAATAGTTTTGCAAAGTAAAAAAACTTCGCTAAAATGGTCCTCCGACGTGGCATCTATGTAGCGATGACATGTCAGCTGTGCCAGCGCCACGATAGCAACGACTGCCAGCATGGCGAGTTCGGCACTGGAGGACCATTTTAGCGAAAAAAATTTACTTACGGGACTATTTTCAAACATGATTCACTTAAAGTCCTACAATGATAAAGAGGGTAAGATACGAAACCTAAAAAACAATTTACCCAAAAGTCATTTAACACTGGTGTTTTCGTGAAATGCCATAATAAGACAGAAACTGGTTTATTACCATGCTCCCTGGTGGAACATAGAAGTCGGAAACAGCTGCAGCTAGGAAGAACAAAGCTCTCGGCCCGAATCTTCTCAACGATAGCGCAATCAGCTGCAAAATCTGCATATCAATCAACACGGTATGCAATCTCATGAGAGCGCTAATTTTCGATGTGAATTTGTTAATTTAAGAGTAATATAAGGTGACCTGAAGATACTCGAAAATTGTTGTAAAGGGGATTTTCAACAAGGTGCCTTGATTAATCGCCTGCAACGAGAAATCGGATTCGATTCATTGTTGTCTGATTTGGACAAATCACTTGTACGATGAAAGGGGGGATTGTCCTTACGGTACAATTGGCGCTCACGGCTTTATCGATGGTTTTCGCGTACGTTGGATTTACTACAATGTCATAATCCGCAAGTTCTAATATTATGTGACAAATTGTCTCCCTCTGTCTTAGAAAAAAAAATTTATTTTCTTTATTTGTCTGTTACAAAAAAAAATGACTGTTTTCTTTTTTAATAAAAAAATTACACTCCCTCGGTCCAAAAACAATAAGAAAATTTGACATTGACACAAGAATTAAATAATAATAATAGTATATTGATAGTAGATGTAAAAGTATTTTATAAGACTAAAATGTCTCTATTTATGTAATTATTGTGAAAAAAGGGGAATAGATTTGTAAAAAAGTGAAAAATTTACTACCAGAAAATGAGACTATTATTTGTGAACGCTATAAAAATGACAAAATAAGACTATTGTTATTGTTTTGGAACGGAAGAGAGTATATTTTTACTATTTTAACCATTTTTTTAATAATTTTTTTTTACTATAAATGACAAAAAGTACAAAGTACATTCAAATCCATATCCAAACTAAATGAACATGTTTTTACACGACAGAGGGAGTATTCGATAAATAATGCAGAAGAAATTAAACATGTTCCAAACCTCGAACATTTGAATCGCCATCGACTTCAAAACATTCGAGTAATTGATCGTAAGGAAGCGACTGACAGTACGGCTGGCAGGTTCCTCTGCAATCCAACGAATATATTTCGATTGAGGAAAAAGAAAAGAAAAGAAAAGAAAGGCGAGACGGTTACGAAAGTACTTACCTACGGTGAAGAAACACGACAGAAAATCCAGCTTTTAGAAAATATCTGTAGTTTCATTAAGAAAATTTGTATTAAAAAAGTTGGCAAAAAATAAATATCCGAATTGCCCATTTGGTAAAAAGACGAGGAGCTATGCAGCTTACTCGGTGGCTGCAGCTCCTCTATGGCCGGAAGCAAAATTGTCGATATAACGAACACATTGCTGTTCCAAAGGAACAGTTGTACCTCCCGATGTTACGCACGCAACTTTTCTTAATCCTTGATTATCTGAAAAAAAAAAAATTCGTCGGCATAAATCAAATTATGCATAAAACATTGCATATTTGAGAAAAAATAGCCAGAAAAATGTAGAATGGATTACTATGTAGCACATTAACCATGCGAAGAGGCTCGGTTCTTTTTTAATTTTTTTTACTTTGCAGTCAATCGTTTTTATGAAAATACATTCGTAAAACATCAAATTTAAATACTATTTTTAAGGGAAAATGAATATAGAGGGATGCATAACAAACTTACTAGAAGAAGATGAGAAATTTCTTGCAAGAAATTCTTGTAATTGTCTATTGATTTCTGCAGCATTCTTCAAAATGGGAGCAGAGTCAAAGAAGGACTTGATATCGGCGTAATTTGTTTCTTCGAGAGATCCCAAAATATCCATCAAATGAACTTAATCCCACCTGAAAAAACAACAGATGTACGAATAAAAGATACGAACAATAGGATCGATTCAAATGCATATCCTCTTGTCGAGCATAAATGGAGATTCACAAGCACAAACCAAACACAACCTAAATAAAAAGATTTGCTGAAAATTCATAATGCAACAACATAAATAAAGCACCAAGTGTTCTTCCGTCTCTTCTTGTGTTGGAAAAGATATTCAAATTTATATCGAGTTGTGAAGCTATCCAGATGAAGGAAAAAGAAAATGACCAATCGGAGGTGATAATCAACTTGTAAACAATCTTACTCTCGGCTAAATTGGTAATCTATTGGTATTATTGTTACCGTGTAACTATCAGCTTCTTTTGTGTTCGGCTAAGAGAGCCATAAGAAGGAATAGTTTGTATTGTACCGAAGCTTGTAAAAATAATGATGGATTACTTCTAGATTGGAATCCCCAATATAGGTTTTGATACAAATTGAGTATACAAAACATTGTGTACTTTTTATTAGTTTACTCACTTGTAACGCTGGTAAACAAACCGAGTCGTTCGTGAACTCGGCTCGATTCAGCTCGGTTAAAATTCGTTCGCGAACGTTAATGAGCCGAGCCGAACAACATAAACAGGCTCGTTTGGTTAACGAACGAGCCCGAGCTTTGTTCGCGAACGATTCGTTTAAATAATATATTTATTATAAATATTATATATACATATAAAATTATAATTTATAAATAAATAAAATATTAATTTAAAATATATAAATAAAATAATTTTAAATTTTCTTTATAATTTATATATAAATTTAAAAATATAAGACAAACGAGCTCGAACGAGCTTAATCAAACCGAACACGAACACGAACACGAGCTCAAACAACAAAAATTCTTAACGAGCCGAGCTCGAACACTACCAACGAGCTCGAAAACTTAACGAACGAACACGAATCTTGTTCGCGAACGTCAACGAACACTTAAAATTTGGCTCGGCTCGGCTCGGCTCTGATTGTTAAGAGCTTTACTCACTTGTCTAACCATTGGCCTATGCTTCACTTACACACTAATATTGTAACCATACCATAACCATGTATTAAAATTGTGTTAACCTATTACGGTTTTATAATTTTGTTGCCCAAAAACTAGAATAAATTGACTCTTATATCACGATGTCTAAGTGATTGTGTTCCAACAATCTATTTATTATTTAAAATATAGTGTGAGTATACCTGTTAATAGTTATTGGGTCAAAATGTTAGCCTTTGTTTACAGAACAAACTTTCACGCACTATTTATTCTTTTAAAATATCATATAAAAAGATATATATATATTTTTTTTATAAAATATCAAATTAAATAAATCTTTTTACTTCTTTTCAAACTTTCAAAATTTTAAAAGTCTTCAAATCTTTTTTATTTTTTTGTCTAGGCTGAGCCTTTTATATTTCTCGCAACAGCAAAAGCACACAAAATTTTTAGGGAACATTTGTTTAAAGAATTTTGGTAGATTTTTACTATTCATACAATTTTTTTCTTAAAAATACTAAATCAAATACTTATTTTTTATATTATACCAAAAATTAATTTTATATTTAAAATATTACATTATTAGTCAATATTTATATCACATGTATTCCAATTCAAATTTCAATCTAAAATCCAAACCTCAAACAAAACACCCTAATGTATCAATGTGAATCTTTCTACGCATCCGTACCGTAGATCAATCCCCAATTTCACCGCTAAACTAAACTAAACTAAAGCCATATATCATTTGAGTGCGTCAGTGTAGCCCTAAAATTTGAAATCAACTCACCCAGTAAAAATATATAATCATTCATTCCCGCAAATACGTAAAGATTTAATTAATTAAAGGAGATTGAAGAGAAATTAAAGTTACCTTGATCAGAGCAGATGAGATGCAGTCGAATGGTTAGTTGCAGCAGCTATTGCACGAAGAAGAAGAAGAAGAAGAAGAAGAAGAAGAGAAGAAGAAGAATCGCCGTTTCCTCCAAACAAATGATACGATACAGACAGACAGACAGACAGACAGACAGGCAGTAGTAAGTAAGTAGTATGTTGTATCTACCTCTTTCTTGTTGCCATTTGATTTGGAAGTGGAGATCAATTTTGGCGTTTGGAACTGACACTGACGCGGACGGCCGGACGGACGGATTCTTTGCCGTTGTCTTGTATACTACTCTCACATTTTTCATTTGAATTCAACACCATAATTAAGTAGATAATACTCCCTCCCTCCTTAAGTCTGCTCATATTTATGTTTTGTGTCACTCTACTCTTAAAAATATCTTTTTGTATGATTTTTTGTTTTTTACAAATATTCTTTTATTAGTATTATAAGACATAAGTATATTTTTAATTTTTTTTTAATTTTATAGTATATTTTGATATAATAATTAATATTGAAAGTTAAACACCAAAAAGTAAATGAGTAGAACGGGACGAATGTAGTATTAAATAAGATAATTTAAAAATTAAATAATGTAATTAGAGAGAAAGATATATATATATATATTCCCTCCATCCGTCTTTGTGATCACATTTATTTTTTGTCCAATTATATTTAATATTAAAAATATTATTATATTTATATTTTTTTTATACAAATATCCAGTACTATAAGATAAAAATATTTTTTTAATTGTTTTAATTTGTACTATATTTTAATATAATACTTCCTCCTTACGCACTTACCATAAATGATTACACACTTTAATCTTATTTTAAATTTTTTAATTTTTTTTAATTTTAATTAAACTAATTAGTAATGTTAATCTTAATTTATAATTATTTATATTATAGGATAATTATTTTCAGTAATGCATTCTTAATTATCTATTAACTATACTCCTGTATGTGAGACAGAGCTAGTAATTAATATTTAAAAATCAATCTTAATAAACCCTCAGAGCCGAACGAAAATAATATATTTTCTTATTTGAATAATATAATAAAATAAAGTAAAATATTTATTTATATATAAATATATAATTAATTATTTCTAAATTTAAAAATATTATTCATAGAGGGAACGAATATATATAGATAGGATTGATCCAACAATGTGAAGGAAAATATTTCACATGATATGACCCCCAAAAAAACACAATCATTTTTTTCATATCATCATTTATATATATATTTAAGAAACAAAGCATCAATCACATTAAAGTTAAAACACATCCAAACACTATTCAAATCAATCAATAAAAACATAGTACCTGTCAATTTCTAAATAAATTCATGTAAATTCACAAGATTTATTTATTCATGCTCGTATCTGTAAAATATGTTGAATACACCTGAACTTAAATATACATAAATACAAGTGAAAAATAAAGAGGATGATATATGATATGTCTGTATCATATATTTATTGTTGGATCGATCCATTTAATAACATGCGCGTATATAAATGCTATATTAACATAGAAATACCTAATCCCAGAATCATCCAAGCTTCATGTAGTTGTTCTCAATCATCCACTTGAAGCTCCAATAGTTTTGATCGCACTTGTATGACCAATAAGCCCACCCGAATGTAGCCTTTCCGAACACATCCAGCTGAGCTTTGGCAAATTTTTTGTAATCTTCCATGGAAGCATTGTCATTGTACAAAGCAGCTGTCCATTCCCCTGCGATCCCGTGTTCGATTGCATCAAGAAAGTAACTCAAAAACGGGATATAACAAGCATGTAGGATTTTGGATTGGCTCGGGGCTTTCGCCATGTTCTATGAATACAACAATCCTAAAATACACAAATATAACATTTGTAAATTTAGTTTGTTCTCTTCGATTACTCTTCTATAAACAATAACTATTTGCTTATATTGTGGCTAGCCAATGTTTAAATTCATAGCATGAACTCTTGAACCCGAACTTGAAACTATAAAACTATCATCAGTCTTATAATTATATCTAAAATACTTTCGATCAAAGTAAATTTATCTTTCGAATGACAATACGATAATATTCAATCAGAATACATATCTACATACGATTACACACAGTGAAAATGCTCCAATGATACATCTAAACAAAGCAATTGCTTCGAATATTTTTACCTCAACCGTATTGTTTGGCTTGACGGACTATGAAGTCAAATATAAGTATACTACTGAATACTAGGCTCTGTTCTTTTTGCATTTTTCTCAAATTTTTTTACGATAATTATATCCAACTATTGTTTCACCTACAAAACAACAAATTTATAATAACACAAACCAAACAAACCCGAAAATTCAATTCAAAATTTTCAACAATGTTAGTGAATTCGATTCTAGGGCCTCTAAATTCAGCGATGGGCAGCATTTTTCACAAATGGAGAAATTTAATATCATGCTTGCCAATGATAAAAAGTAATGCTCGAAATGATAGAGAACAAAGGCAACTATTTAGATGAGTATCAGCCATCTTACCAACAAATATCAGAGGACCTTTTTTACGAGTGATTTCCTGCAGCTGCTTTGATCTTTTCTTGTAGACGTACTCAGCGTTTTGCTGGCCATTCAAACCCTTAAAATAGTCTGAATACCGATTGTAGTAATGCACGTCTATGACTGAGTACTTGAGCCTTGCAGCAAATGAAAGCAGCTCTGCACTGTCTGCTTCGCCCAATCTATTTGACAGAATCACATAAACAGTCGGATTATATTCTCGGACTGCTTCATAACCTGCTGTATAATACTCTCTCAAGCTGTCCAATGTTACACCTGGAGCCAGTGGCTCATTCATCAATTCAATAGCTCCGAGACTTGGGTGTGCCCCATACCTGAATAGTTATAAACAATGCGTACAGTGAGATTGAATCAATATGAAAATCAGAAAATATGAAAAATTTGAAAGCAAAGAATGATGTTAGGGAGTTTTAATCGTTAAGTTGATAAAGATATAAACCTTCTTGCCAAGAAGTCTATGACTGCAACTGTTTCAAGTATTTTAGAATCTCCCCATTCGATAAATCCATCTCTGCTTCCACTGTGATGCTTACCATTTTGAGATCCCGGTGCTGCATGGAGATCCAAGATGACCTTCATATTGTTGTTGCTACAGCAAAAATGGAGATAGAAGAAATTTTACTGCAACCAGACTATGTTGTTGCTTTAGTTGTAATTGCTATATATATGACAAACGGAAATATGTAACAGCTAAAATAAAAAAATAGTTGGATGGATACTCACAGAGCCCACTTGAAAGCATTATCTAAAGCTAGCAAAGAGCCGGGGACAAATGGCTGTGGTGGCATAGGATCGTACATGATCCACCAACCGACTGGAATTCTAACAGCATTGAGACCATTCTGCCTCATAAATCTGAAATCGTCTTCCACAATGTAAGTGTTCCAATGATTCTGTGATTCTTTAATGTTGTTAGAAACACATTGTGTTGTGATACACGGGAACCTTGTTGGGATTCTATACAATGAACTAGACAATCAACAATCGTATTACCATCATTATCTTTGAAGCTTCATCATAACCATAGCCATTGGTCAACTGATACTCCCCCTGTAAGGACTTCACAATATGCATTTCAAATACTGAGGGATCTTGATCCTCCCATTGATCAAGATTTCCGGAGTAATCTGCTGTCACGGCACTTTCTGCCTCGGCCTTATACAGATCATAAAGTCCGCACATACAAGAGAATTAAAACCATAAGTTGATTTAGCAAACCAACAATCAATCAGAATCATGAGGTCTTTGAATTTTCTAGCTAGAATAGCTCAATCATCTTAAGATAAGCTCACCTAATTATCTATCAATTTCATCTTCATTTTCAGGTGTTGGGCAAAGATTACCGTCAGGTTGTGTTTACTTACTAGAATTATCAATTTAAGCATATGTTCATTTGAAGGGAGAAAAAGCCTTAAAGCCTGTTACATATGAAGTCTGTAGTGAATTTATTACGGATATTTATCTAATGTATGTGATGATAAATGAATCTGTTAAAATAGTCATATCATAGAAAGTAAACATGATCCAACTGCTTTACCTGCAGAAAAAGGCCATTTGATGCTTGAATTCGTACTCGCAATGGATCATCACTGTTTCTTATAATATTGAAGGTTCCATTTGTGCCTGGTTCATCATCACGAGCAACGAGTTTAACTCCTCGGCCTTGAGTGCTAAATCCGACAAAGTCTTTGTTGGAAACTCTAAAATTGAAAGTTGTTGCATTGATTCTCCATAACTTCAGAGTTCAGATGAGTTCATAAAGTACAAACAAGAACAACAAATTAGACTGACTTAACCAGGAAACAAAAGTAAAACATACACACACTAACAGAGTTAAAAACAGAAAAAATGGTCGAACATACCCTGAAAGTTTCCCATGTTTTAGGGATGTCCCGGTTCGCCATTAAGGCTGAACCACCACCATTTTCTGCACATATATACTTATTGAGCCTTACAGACTTTATATGTACTTGAGTTCCATCCTGCCAAACAAACAGCAAGTGTCTTAAGAGGTCAAAAGGTCCCCTTCAGCTGAATAGTCTTTTTTTTTTGTTGCATTTCCTCACTTTAAGGTCACTAAAAAATATCTACATCTGAATTCAAATTAAAATCATAGTCAAACTCCCTTGTTAAGATTTTCAATCAAAATAATAGTTGGGATGCTTGTAAATAAAATTATAACTAAAAAAAAGGTTTTTCTTTTTGGCATAGGAACCCGCTGCTTGATTGCGCTTTGGGTAACCTCGACCAAATTAATAGGCAAACTAGGTTCAACAAGTCATATCACATTAGGCAAACCATGTGTGCCACACAAGACCATGGAGGGTTTGAATTTTGTTATAATTACAAGAAGGAAGAGTAGTATTTGTGGAAATATAATTACTAGGGATTATAACGTCGAACTATATATATATATATATATATACAATTAAAAAGAAAATACCCTAGTTATATCTCAAAACTACTTCCTAATTTGGCAAACACCCTTTGACTACTGTTTCTCGGCAGAAGCATAAAAGATTAATTTGGGATTGCAAAGAATCCGGGAAATAACTTCACAAAGAACTCTTATCATATATATATATATATATATATATATCCTCAGTTTATTTTCTTAATTAAAAATATCGAAGTTAGCTTATCTAAGTTAAGTTAATTTTTTTATAAATATCATGAAAGGGGCCAGTCTAAACTACTACACAAGATCTCTTTCTTCGCCCATTTATGGAAATAAATTATTTCAAACAATAACCAGATACCACAATTAAGCTATTCAACAATTTCTATTTTCAAATCATCTTCAACCCAGAATTCTCAATCCACAGTGGTAAGTAGCAGTATGCAGTTATTTTAGATAAATACTTCGCCGTTAATTCGAGACAATCAGATCGATTTCTCAAGATCACGATGCCATCACCGACAGATCCACAACAGAGTAAGAAATTGTACAATATATATTTAAAAAATAAAATGAAATTGAAATGCTAAGCAATAGATTCCTCAGTGTATCGTTTAACCAAAGGAGGCACTCAAATCGATTTCTCGATATAGCTACACGATCTCAGGTAGGTTAAATTCAGAATAAGAAATCAAGTGTTGTAAAGTAAAATTAAACATACAACTCACAAGAAGATCGTTATTAGGAATGGCGTCAAAAAGCGAGGGTGTCATCCAGCCTTCGACCACCAGCCATCCGCCCAGATTCGCTGCCTTGAAGAGCGGCAAATCTTCGCCGGCAACACCACCGAGCAGAACCGACGGAAACAGCAGCATTGCAGCTGCAAACAGCATCTCGACACGCTTGTAATGCAATGCCTGTGACTGTGTAGCATGATACATTTCGGGAATCTCCAATTATGCAAATCTTGGAGCTCAGTATCATCATTCAGAGCAAAATCGGTCTGTTTGGTATTTCTAGAACGTTTTTTCAAAAAACAAAAAATATATAAAAAAATATTTATTATTTATTTAGTATTTAATTTAATTTAATATATTTTGCTGTTTAGATATTTTTATTTATAAATATTATGTTTTACATTTATTTATTCATAAAATGTAGTGTTTAATAATTATTTTATTTTAAAATTTCAAAATTTAGTTGATTACTGTGTACTGCCTCCGTCTCATATAATTTGTTTCTATTTTCTATTTTAAATTTTAAATTTTATAATTTTCTTAATTTTAATTAAACTATTTACTTATCTTAATCTTAATTTATAATTATTTTTACTAAATAATACTCCCTATGTCCCATGTAATATAGGTGTATTACTGTAGACACGGGAATTTAATTTAGGTAAAGTATAATTAGTAAGTAATTAAGAAATATATTAGTAAAAATAATTATAGATTAAGATTAAGATAACTAAATAGTTTAATTAAAATTAAAAAATTTTAAATTTTAAATTTTAAAATATGATTAAAGTGTATAATTAATTTTCCAAAAAAGAAAAGGACAAATTATGTGGGACGGACGAAAATAGAAAATATGGACAAATTATGTGGGACGGAGGGAGTAATTATTTTTACTAATATACTTTTTAATTACTTAATAATTATACTTTACCTAAATTTTAGTGTCTACAGTAATATATCATATATGGGACAGAGGGAGTAATTTGATTTGGTTTTTTTATCCAATTCAATTTTATTGTCACCGTTTTTAATATATATGTACATATATTTTCAAAACAAATAATATTAATATTTTATATTATCATACAATTTTTATATTTTATATAAAAAATTATATATATCAAACTAAAATACTTAGAGTTTATTTGATTTAAATTTGAAATTTATTTGAAATGTGATCCTAATTTAATTTTTTATTTAAATAGTATTTAAATGTAATATTTAATAAAAAAATATTATTATTTTATTTAAAAACTATGACGAATTAATAATAATAATAATAATAATTTTAATTTAAAATGTTAAATAAACAAATCTTAAATAAATGCATAAAAATTCCCAACCAATTCCAATTTTACTTCCGTTGGTCTCGTTAGATGCAATTGTTTTCATTATACCTCGGCCCCGGTAGAGATAGAATCTTTAGACATAAAAAAATTTAAGTAGTATAAATTAATTATTTAGATAGTAAATATTAATAATTTAATGATTAAAATTTTTTAATATATTTGTTTATATTATTTTGACGTTATATTTCAATAATATATATAATATAAATATTATTTTATAAATAATAAAATTTATTTATTTATTTATTTATCATTACTACAAATTAATTTTTTTTAAAAGTGAAGAGTTTTAAAGGTAAATAGAGTTTTGAGTAGGTTGATAAATTTATTAAAAATAAAAAAGATATCTTTTGTGAGACCAAAAAAAATACTCCATTCGTCCATAAACTAATGTCCTACTTTCCTATTTGGGACGTCCAACAACTATTGTCCTATTTTCTTTTTTAAACACAAATTTTACATTTTTTCCCTTCATTCATTTATTACTTTTAATCTCTACCACATACTTAAAGACAAATTTGTCCATTCATAGCAAAAAGACAATCACCTAAAAAACCGTGCAAATATACTTTAGGACAATAGAAATTGGACGGAGGAAGTAGTTATCTATGACGAAAAAGAATTACTCTCTCCGTTCCAGATACCATGTCCACGTTGCCGTTTCTGTCCATCCCTCGTACCATGTCACTTTTCTTTTTTGGAAAATGATTACACACTTTAATCTCATTTTAAATTTTTTAATTTTAATTAAACTAATTAATTATCTTAATATTAATTTATTATTTTCACTAATACATTCTTAATTATCTACTAATTATACCCCCTTCTAAAATACCGTGTCTTAAGTGTAACATAGCAGACACGACACGGTATCTGGAACGGAGGGAGTAATATTTAGTATAGTATGTGTATATATATATACACGCATTAAAAGAAAAAAAAATGCTTGAGTAAATAGTAAAAAATATTTATGATAAAAACTTACAAGTAAACATTTAACTAATATGATTGATGCAAGCATTTTATTGAAATCCATAAAAAAGAAAAGAGGTCATTTCAAATATTGTCCGTTCTTACATAAAATTATGATAATTTCATAATTACTAGAGCTTAATGTAGTTATTCTCGATCATCCATTTAAGACTCCAATGATTATATTGACATTTATAAGCCCAATAAGCCCATCCAAATGTCGCCCTTCCGTACACGTCCAATTGCGCACGTGCATATCTTTGGTACTCTTGCATCGGTGCATTTTGCACGGCCCATTCTCCCGACCATTCTCCTATAAAAAATCATCACATTTTTGTAAGAGTTTTTACAAAAAAAATTAAAAATACTCCCTCCCTCCGTCCACCCATTAAATAGTGTAATGATATTTTTATCTTTATTTTTTGGTGTAAAAGTAATGATATGACGTAAAGTAGAGATATTTGTGAAAAAAAAGTGAAGTATTTAACGAAATGTTTACTTTGTAATTAGACATCTCAAAATAGAAATATGTTACTTTCTAACTAAATGAAGAGAGTAAAATAAAATACTAATTTCTGTAATTATTGCATAAACTTACCAACGAAACTCAAAGGGCCGTTAGAAGGAGTAACTTCCCGCAACGTTCTCGCCCTTTCGTTATAAATGTAATCAATGTTTTGTTGTGCACTTAGAGACGAGAAATAATCCGAGTAAAGATTGTAATAATGCACGTCTATTACAACTCGGGAGAAGCCGTTGGCGAGGGGAAGAAGCTCGGAGTTGCTAGCGGGGCCCAATCTATTCGACAATATGACGTAAGCATTTGACGTGTATTTTCTAACTGCTGCGTATCCTTGTCTGTAAAAATTTGTTAAGTCGTCGAATGTGACGCCGGGTGCTAACGGCTCGTTCATTAGCTCGATGGCCGCTAAGCCCGGCCGGCTGGCGTATCTGAAAATAATATTTATTTTTTATTTAAGATATTGAAAGTACGGAAAGATTTTAATTATGAATAAAATTTAAAATTTTATTTACAATAAATAAATATGTGTATATATAATGATTTATTGAGAAAATTGTAAAAAAATATTTTACACTTATAGTCAATAATATTTGTCATATATTTATGTCGTCAAAATATATCCTACATGTTTGCAAAATATATTTCGGCACATGACATTCACACTACAAGGATAAAAATAATCTTTTGCAAACATATAAGATATATTTTGTCAATTTACCTGTTAGCTAGAAAATCAATGCAGGCTACGGTTTGGGGAATGTAGGATGGGCCCCACTCTATATATCCATCTCTTGCTGCGCTATGGTCGTTGCCGTTTTGTGATCCTTGAGCTGCATGGAGGTCTATTATTACCTTCATTCTGTATTGCCTGCATCATTTTATTATTTTTATTATTATTAATTTTTATTTTGAAATACTTAGAATTTTAAATTAATTTATAATAATAAAAAATTGATTATAAAATATATCTTAAATTTTGTATTTTCTGTGAAGGATATATTTATAATATAATACCTAATAAAGAATAATAACTATTCGATGAAATGTCATTTTTTTAAAATGAAAATATTGGCGAGTAGTGCAAAAACAAAATCGAAATTGAAGAAAGGCTAAGGATTATTTATGGAAGTTTTTTTAATGGTAATTTAAATGCAATACTTTATAAATATATATATAGTTAAAAGGAATCACAATTACTACATAATAATAATAATAATAATAATGATAAAAATATAAAATAAAGCCAAATTTCAATAAAATAAAATAAAAAATATATATTACTATATTTATATTTATATATATATATATATTTTTATAACGTAAGAACGCGCAACAGCTACTCGTTGAGTTAGTATATTTGTATACTTACTCAGCCCATGTGAAGGCATTGTCGAGCGCCTCCAAGGAGCCCCCAACGAATGGCCTTGGTGGATTTTGGCCGTACATAATCCACCACCCCACCGGAATTCTTACAGCTGTCAGCCCATTTTCCGACATGAATTTGAAGTCACTCCCCGTTATGTATGTATTCCAATGATTCTGCAATTCAATTCAATTATATATTTTCTAAATCATCCAATTACAAAGCTAAGTACAAACAAAACACACACACATATATATATATGTTGGAAAATAGTTTAGCGAAACATGAGATACGGCGAATTCCGAAAACATAAAATCAGATAGATGTTAAATCAAATTTGAGCTTCGCGTAGCACGCAATTTCCTTGAAGCGAATTCGGCCCTCCACCGATCGCCTCCCAGGATAGAACGAATTATGAACATAATAAAATGGTAGAGAAATTTTCAGAATGAATTTTTAGAATTGATATTCCGTCTTCTATTGAAAAATGGGAGGAAAATATAATATATATATATATTTTTTATTTTGTATTTAATCACGTGTAGAAAAAAAAACTGTCCATGTTCTACCGGACGTTGCATTCAGTTGCAACAAACTATTTATTTGATTATTTAATTATTAATTTATTTATTTTTCAAATAATATAAATTAATCAAATAAAATGTGAGACAAATAATTTATTTCTCTTTCACCTATTTAATTAAATGCCCAACAATATATATATGATATACTCGATTATAAACATTTGTAATTAATATAGTTATAATAATTATTATTATTATTCGGACCTTCATCACCGCGGGAGCTTTATCCGGGCCATAGCCATTAGTCAATTGATACTCGCCTTGTAATGATCCGACAATTGTCATTTGGAACACCGACGGATTTTGGTCGCTCCAATCGTCTAGGCTTCCTCCATAATCGGCCTTCACTGAGTCACCCGTCCATGCCTAGAACATTGATTGGAAATGTAAAAATTATTATTACAATTTTGTTCGCTTTGAGTTTTTCTTTTTATTATTATTATTATTAATTGAAATATTAAATATAATATAATTTTATCCAAAAAATATAAATTAAAAAATTAAAATCAAATAGTAAATGGAGTAAAATTCATGTCAAAATTTCTTGCTACAACTTATATGAGTTTGTTTACTATTAAAATTTTGTATGAAACTAAATAGTAATCTATAGTAGTTAGTGTATACTTTAAATAATTTACAGTATATGATAGTAATTCACACAACACATTTCGATGCCAATAATATACTGAGAAATAATTCTTGAGAAATCGATTAGCCTTAATTGGTACCCTAAGTACCCTCTTATCCTACTTAAATATTTCCTAATCATAATATACATATGTAAATAACTTACCCGCAAATAAAGGCCATTATGGGCACGAATCCGGACTCGATTGTTATTGTTGTTTCTTGTAATAACAAAGGTTTCATTCGGCCCTGGTCGCGATACTCTTGCATATGCCTTCTTACCATCCCCGTAACTCGTTAGACCAATAAAATCTTTGTTGAACACTCTCAAGTTGAACGTATTTTCATTAATTCTCCACAACTGCAATAAATATATTTATTGAAAAACAAATAAAAGTCAAAGAAATCAATGGATTCACTATAGATTTATACGAAGAACACAATACATCGAGGCATATATATAACATTGTACGATATACTCCATCCGTCCTAATACAATAGTCCTATTTACTATTTTTATCCGTTTTAAAACAATAATCTCATTTTTATAAATAATCATATCACTGTAAAACTATCTTTACTTTTTCATTGATATTACACAATTGCCACTATTTTTTACACTAATACATTCGTAAGGGCAAAAAAGTCTTTTACCCGTACTTTTTATTCATTACCAATATAATATCAATATTTCTTAAATCCCGTGTCAAACACAACTCAGACTATAATTTTGAGACGGAGGGAGTATTAAACAACTTCAAAGTTTTTTTTGTTCTCCATAATGTAATGATCTCTTCCTTATCGATAGAATTCAATAATGAACAAGTCAAGACACTCGAAGAGAACAAAAACAAAATACTTCATTCGGCATCTCATTTTGTTTATGTCATTTTCACTTTTGGCACAATATTATATAATATATAATTCCGATAGTAAAAAATATTTCAAATTAAAAATAATAACAAAAGATTTGTAATAGATGAAGTATTATTATGTACCCTAAAAGTTTCCCAACCGGATGGGCTACTCCGATTGGCGACCAAAGCCGAGCCACCCCCATTTTCGGCGCAAAGATACATATTTAGCCTCGTCGACTTGAGTTGGATTTGAGTTCCATCCTATGTAAGTATAATCAAACAAACTAGGTTATTAAATGCAATTAAAAATAAAAGGAACAATAAATTATGTATATGTAATTAAAGGCTTGCCAAACCTCATTAATAATAGGATTGTTGACTTAGCTAGATCCAAGAAAATATATGCATGGCCACATAATTTTGCAATGAATAAATTAAATTGATGTTTATTATTTATACAACAACAAATAAATAAATAAATAATTTATTATTTTGCATAGCAAATTGTAGATACATTATTTCCGAATTCACTTAAATTTATATCAAATTAAGCTCAAATTTTATCTATTTTATATTAAAAATATAAAGTTATCATATTGAGAGAATTAAGCTTGAGTGTTATATAGATATATATATATTGTCTTTAATGTTAAAAGCATTTCTTTAAAAAAAAATTAAACTTAATCTCCTACTATTAATAATTTTTTTACTTTAAAAATTATCAAATCAAATAATTACTTTTTAATTTAATACTCTCCCGTCATCTAATTGTGTATGCATTTAACCGGACATGAATTTACTTTTACTTTTTTTTTTGTAAAGGAAAAATGATATTTTTTTACTAAAAAGAAAACGAGAATAAATTTAAATGACAACCGAAAAAAGAGAATAGATTAGAACGAAAGAACATTTATTTTAAAAAGTCAAATTACAATTCAAAATTACTGTATTAAATATCGATTCATTTCACAATATATATATTATTTCAGTTTACATTTTTATTATTTTAAAACTTCAAACCTTAAAGAAACATACCCAAAGAGTCACTAGGAATGAGTTTGTTCATTTCAAAACAATATTTTTACTATTTAATTTATAAAAAATAAAAAATATTTCTTCCACATACAATATTATATAAAAAATTCTAACCCTTATACAAACAAAATATATATATATATATATAGAGAGAGAGAGAGAGATCTAGAGAGAGAGAGAGAGAGACAAGAAGATCCTTGTTGGGAATGGAATCGAAGAGGGAGGGAGTCATCCATCCTTCAGCCACAAGCCATGCTCCCAAATTCACTGCTTTGTATGGAGGACTCTCACTCTCACTCTCACTCTGACCTAATATTAATATTTCACCTCTCAATAATATAATAATAATAATAATATTAATTATCATTAATATTAACCTTAATTTCCTCATATCCTAACTAATTTCTTATCGAAATCGAAATTGAAAGAAATTAATTCTACTAGTTCGATCTCTGAATAATTTTTTTTTTTTTTTTTATGACTGGTAAGCAACTTAGATATATATATATATAGATAACAGATCTATATATATAGGGACGCCAAACATTTTAATAGAAGATATTTTAGACTTCACTTTTCTTTTTTTCCTTTTTATTTTTATTTTTTGTGTATTTGTTTGGGATTTTGGATTTTGAATTGGGAATTGAATAGTAAAAATTTTGAATTTGAATAGTTGTATGATATAAATAAGTGTTGATGTGATATTTTGAATGTAAAATTAATTTTTAGTATAATATAAAAAAATAAAAAATAATTTTTTGATTTGATATTTTTTGAGAAAAAAAATGGGATGAATAGTGGATTTAAAATCCAATCCCGAACAAACACACCCTAAATGTTTTTCCACATTACGTGGGGTCAAAAATGTCAGCTTCTCGATGTTTTCATATTTTAAATTGTTTTGAAAATAATATAAACTGAATATGGAAATATTAACAAATAAAGAGGAGACAGATATTATTAGCCTATTTTTCTCTGAGTTTGTTATTTTTAAAATTTTATTATTTAATAATATATTTTTCCTATAAAAATATATTCATGTTTATGTTTATAATATATTAAAAAATAATAATATTTTATTGATAGATTACCTAAAAATATTTTGAAATTTTTCTCTTGTATTTTATGAAAAAAATAATTATAATTATAATTTATGTGAAAATTAATATTATTGTTATTTGTATGAAAAAATAATTTTATTATAATAGAAAATAAATATATTTGTATACGGCAAACATAAATAATAAAATGTACTTCCTCGGTTCGGCTCTAAGGGTCTCATTTACGTTTTGCGTCATTGTACTTAACATTAAAAATATTTTTATATTTGTATAACTTTTTTGCACGAATATCATTATAATAGTATTATAAAACAATAATAAAAGTATATTTGTCATTTTCTCTTAATTTGTATTACGTTTTTATATAATAAATAATATTCAAATATCAACATACAAAAAATAAATGAAATTCTTAGAGTCGAACGGAGGTAATATATCTTTTGAGAATAGAATAAGTATAAAATGGAGTACTATGTTTAAAGATTATTTGACTCCAAAATTACAGTTAAGAAAAAAAAAATAAAAATAAAAAATAAAAAAAATGACTGTTCTTTTAGAAAATAATTATTAGATTTTACTATTAATTTTTTTTAAAAAAAAATATCAAATCAAATAATTATTTTTTATATTATACATTAAAAATTAATATTATATTCAAAATATCATATCAATATTTATTTATATCATAATAAAAAAAATAATTCAAATTCAAATTTTTAATATTTAAACAATCCAAACCCCAAATCAAATCCACAAAAAGACACCACTTCCGTTGAATTTGAAAGTCAGAAGTCACAAGTCAAATTTAATTATTTTGCTCATTGACTTTAGTCAATGGTCAAAATTCCTTGTTTTGGAAAATGCATCATCAGTCAACGGTCATATTTTGCTTGATTGAGTGTTCCTCCACCTAAAATGTATCGTATTTGAGTTTCACCGTCTATTTTCATCAAAATAATCGATATAAATTTACGTTATATACGAATCTTATACATAGACAATTTTTTTTTAAAAAAAAAACAATAAGTCTCGAATGCCAGATATTTCATTCTAATATCATATTAAATAATTATGTCACATAAAATATTAAATCAACATACTATATAATATGTTGATGATGATGCATAACTCTATAAAAATCCAATAGGTTACTCCATCCGTTCCAATACAATAATCTTATTTATCATTTTTATTTATCTCAAAATAATAATTTTATTTTCATAAATAACCATATCACTATAAAACTACTCTTATTTTTTTATTTTTATTACACAATTGCCACTATTTTTTATACTAATACACTCACAAGGGCAAAAAATTCTTTTACCTATACTTTTTACCCACTACCAATATAATATTAATATTGTTTAAATCTTGTATCAAACACAACATAAACTATAGTTATGAGACGGAGAAAGTATTTTACAATCCAGGTGAAAAACAACAAAATAATAATGATTAAAAAGCTCGAGCTATTGAAAAAATTTCTTTTATATATTGATTTTTTATGGCCAAGAAATGACATCCCGTGAAATTTTAAGGAAATTTTATGCATCACTTCACGTGAAAGATCTCTTAATATCCTAATAGTGGAGAAGTAGTGGCACTGGGGACCGGTTGGCCTAATGGCAACGTTGGTCCCAAAATTGGATTATTCAACCAATTTGAGAAAACATTTTTTCCTTTACAAACCCAATTAATACATATTTGTGACCAGTGACAAAATTACCATCTAAATTTCGGAGGACAAAATATTATAATTTATTTAATATTTAGCTAATAAATTTAAATAAATAATAATGACAGAATTAGATATGAATTTAGATAATTTGGGAGGACAAATTGTATATAAATACATAAAAATTAATATTTTTAATACTAAAAAATCATAAAAAGTTTGATTTAGGGGTTGACCCCCCGAGCTCTAATGTAGTTCCGTCCCTGTTTGTGACGCATCTTGCTTGCTTCAATGTGAAAATTATGAGCTGAAGGCTTAGTAAAAGTGTTACTCTTCATTGATTGTATTTATACGGATTTACATATATGTTAAATTTTGAAATCATGCCAGCTAGGCTTGATCTGAGTCCAAAATCTAAACCTGAGTACATTTCACTTTGAAATCGTGAATAAAAATCTATATGTTTTTTCTTACAAATCTATAGAGTGTTCATTTTATATTTTATTAATATATGTTGATTTTTAAATATTAATTATTATATCAAAATATAATATAAATTACGAAAAAATTACAAAAATATTTTTTTTAACGTTATAATACTAATAGAATGATATTTTTACAAAAAGATATATCAATAATATAAAAAATAATAGTTTAAATATAAATAAATTAAATGTATTTATTATATTAACATAAGTATATTATATATATATATTCTTCGATAATATTTATAAAAAAATCATATTATTTTAAAATTATATATCTTGCTTTCATCATTAAATAAAAAACTCAAAACTTAAAATGGACGATCCAACAACAAAGAACAACAATCTTAATCAATCAAAAGACGATGTTAACAGGATACTCTTCGTCTTCAACAACGAAGAACACCTCCCCCTTCTCCATCACCATCGTTCCATCTTCCATAGCCTTGCTTAGATGCTCGCATGGCCTCACTTCAAACGAAACTTCCCTCGTCTCTCCCGCCTCCAACGCCACGCTCTCAAACCCCACGAGCTTTTTCATCCCCCGTCTTCCATCCCTCGCGAAAAGCAGCACCGGATGCCTCCCGCCCGCGCTTCCTGTGTTCTCCACCCGAATGCTCATTGACAACCTCGCCCGTTCGCATCCCTCCGCCCCGACTTCGGAAACGGCTATGTGCCGGAGGAGCGATTCCGAGGTTTCATTTGATGCAACTTTTGAGGTTGTCACCATTAGCCGGTTAAGGCGGACAACGGTGTTTAGGGTAGAATGAATGAAGTTGTATGAGTAGGTTGTGTAGCTCAATCCATACCCATACTCAAACACCTTGGGCCCGTTGTAGAACCGGTACGTCCGGCCCGGGTATCTCGTTGCCGAGTCGGGCCTCATTCTCATGTCCGTCATCGGTATGCTCACAAACTCCTTCGGGTACCATGTTACAGGTAACTTACCCCCTACATCGATAAAATTTTAAATTTTGTTAAATAGAATATACAAGCCTGAATATTAAAAAAATGACAAGATTGTCCATAACTCTTTTGTGCTTATGAAATTCAGAGTAAATCTCCTCTTTATTTTAAAAATTGCATCACGCCTCTTTATACTCTAGAAAATGTTGCATGAAACTCCTCTAAGTTTTTTAAACTCAGCGTAAATCTTCACTTTATTTTAAAACTTGCATAGTATCCCTTTATATTTTAAAAAATATTGCATAAAACCTCCGACCATGCAAAAAAATACATAAGAAATCACATAAGGGAGGTTTTATGACGATGGAGTTTCATGCAACCGTTTTAAAAAATATAAGGGGGTATTATGCAATTTTTAAAGTTTAGAGAGATTCTATCCTGAATTTGGAAATCACAATAGAGTTACGAGCAATTTTACCAAAAAAAACTTACCGGGATTGTGTAATCCGAATACGATTTCGGACAACGCGATCCCTCCGGCTTCGCCGGGATATCCCGCCCAAAGCATCCCGCCAATTTTCGGGTCGAATTTAGCGAACGAAACATCGACTGGGCTGCCGCAAACCAGGACAAGAACCACCGGCCTCTTTGCCGCCGCAGAAACAGCCCGGACAAGCGCCTCCTGCTGTCCCGGCAGCGTCAGCTCCTCGCGGTCGCGATCCTCCGTCTCCTGAGTCGTATCCAAACCCATCACCAAAACCACGTACTCAGCCCGCTTAGCCACGGCGACCGCGCCATTAATATCCGGGTTCGCGCACGCCACGTTGTCGCACCCCTTGCTGTACAACGTTTGCGCGGCGTGGCTCTTTATGGCGTTGAGTATGGATAGAGTCTTACAGGGAGGGCCATCGTAATTTCCGCGGAGGGTGTAGGCGTCGTCGGCGTTGGGCCCGATGACAGCGACGGACGGAGTCCGGGACTTCGACAGGGGGAGGAGACGGCCGGAGTTTTTTAGGAGGACGATGCCGTTGCGGGCGGCATCGAGGGCCAGCTGTTGGTGCGCTGGGGAGCAGACTTCGGCGGCTTTGAGGTTGCCGAAGAGGGCTCCGGCGGGGTTGCCGGTGAAGAGGCCGAGGCGCATCCGGACGGCGAATTGGTTGCGGAGGGCGCGGTCGAGGTCGGCCACCGGGAGCTTCTTCTGGGCGATGGCGGATTTGGTGTAGTTCTTTAAGTAGGAGCCACACTCCACGTCCATGCCTGCATTTCGTGTGTGATTAGTAAGTACTTGTTGGTTTACCGTAAACAAATGAATAAATGATACATATTCTAATAGTTTAAGACAGTTATTCATATTAGGTTGTAGATCGGTGATGGTTGATCGGATTCATATAAAGGTAATTAACATATATTATATACTATCGTAGTATATTTATATTATACGGCGGCGACTATAGTGTTGAATGTAAAATTCAGCAATGTGCTAATGCATAACATACGGTATAACCACAAGCAGCACACAATATACGTTAATATAATATAAATACAACACATTAATTAAACAATACAAAATATATTATCACACAACACATGCACCAGTTAATTTTAGCACCTAACATACTCAGCACACACAACAGTTGTTTCTGTATTTTAGTGTGCAAATTTAGAAAATTAACGTAGTGCTGACTTTTCAAATTCAACACCGGAAACCTTCCCTATAACTTAATATATGATATCTTATGCCACAATATGTTAGATTTATATGATATATTAACTTGATCCAATCAACACTATGCTGATTTAATTGGATAAGCACTTTATATTATTTTAACTATTATTAATATTTAATATATTCATTAAAATGTAAACGGATACTTGTTAAATGAACAAGGAACTCATGTAACATGAACACATGCTATATCATTTATTTTAATATAATAAAAATATATATAAATTAACAACGCATATTATATATTTTAATTATATTTTAAATTTTATAATTTTGTTAATTTTAATTTTAATCTTAATTTATAATTATTTTTACTAATAACATTTTTAATTACTTATGATTTATACTTTAGCTAAATTCTCATTATTTACAGTAATATTACATGGGTCGGAGGAGTATAAATCATACTCCCTCCGTCCAAGTCAAAAGTAATTACTTTTGGCGCAGAGATTAAGGAATAATAGTATTTTAATTATAGTGGGTAGGTAAAAGTAGTAAAATGACATTTTTGCCCTTACTTTTTTTGGTATAAAAGTAATGATGTGATGTAAAATAGGGGTATTTTTGAAAAAAAATGGGGTATTTAATGAAATGGTTACTTTGTAATTGGACGTCCCAAAATAGAAATATATATACTTTCTAACTTGATGGAGGGAGTATTTAATAGAATCTTTATTCAAAAAATTATACTTCCTCCGTCTCAGTTCAAAGTACTTTTTATACCATTTTCGTATGTTTCACTTTAAAGTATTTTTTTCCTATTTAAAAAAAAATAATAATAATTATACACTTAATACCAAAATACTTTAATTTTTTTTTAAATTATAAACATATCATTAAACATACAATAGCACAAAAATATCAAAAACCTTTACACATTTCAACTAATTAATAAAATATTACTCCCTCCGTCGCATCTAATATGGGTGTATTACTGTAAATACAGAAATTTACGTAAAGTATAATTAGTAAGTAATTAAGAAATATATTAATAAAAATAATTATTATTTAGTAAAAATAATTACAAATTAAGATTAAGATAACTAAATAGTTTAATTAAGATTAAAAAAATTAAATTTTAAATTTTAAAATATAATTAAAGTTTATAATTAATTTTCTAAAAAAAATGACAAATTATTTAGGACGGACAAAAATAAAAAATAGGGACAAATTATATAAGACGGAGGGAGTATTATTTTTTATTTTTTAATTTACTACAAAAACTCCAAAAGACAGCTGAATTGGGAGAGTATTTGAAAACACTATATTTAATCCCTATTTCCGCATCACATTTTTAAGTTTCTTAATAATTACCAAAAAAAAAAAAAAAACCTTAAAAATACATCTAAACACGAGTCATCTGGAGGGAGTACTTCCTCAGTCCAAACACCGTACAACATTTTTTTTTGGTATATCCCAAATACCTTACAATATTTTTAAAATAAGAAATAATTAATTATACTTAATCTCTACCCCACGCTTTATCACATCATTACCCAAATAAAAAAAATTAAATATAGATTTCTCTCTCTATCATATCACTTAATTTTTAAATTATCTTACTTAACACTACCCACCTAAAAACTCGTGCCCAAAACAAATGTTGCTCCTTGTTTGGGAGGAAGGGAGTATTATTTAAAAATGACGAATTAAATGAAGGGTACACAGGAGCCCAACATACCATGTGCAAATTAATTAAAGCATACGAGAGGAATGATGAGATACATATTTTTCTATCTTAACATTTCTAAACAAAATACACATTACTGATAATTAATTAACAATTAATGAGACACGAGACATGAATTTAGTGTGGACAAGACAATATTGAGCTGTCCACATATTTTTTAAAATTCTATTCACTTATAATATTTTATTATTACTCCCTCCGTCCTATGTATTATGGGCCTATTACTGTAGATACGAAAATTTAGATAAAATGTGAATTAAAAAGTGTATTAATAAAAATAATTATCATATAATAAAAGTAATTGTGGATTAAAATTAAGATAACTAAATAGTTTAATTAAAATTAAAAAAATTATAAAATTTAAAATTTAAAATGAAATTAAAGTGTATAATTATATTTCAAAAAAAAGAATGGACAAATTATGTGGGACTGAAGAAAATAAAAAATATGGACAAATTATGTGGGACGGAGGGAGTATCTTTTTATTCGATAAACAAATATATGTGTATATTCAAACAAATATTTCTATATAAAATGAATTTATACTAATCATATACAAGTTTATATTTTTATTTATTTCTTTCTTAAAATATAATATCTCTTGAATATATTTTTTTTTATTGAAATATAATTTTAAAACATTCAAACACTAATTTTAAATATATTATACCATAAAGTAAAATATTAATACAATAAATTTCATCTATCAGAATTTCTAACTACAAATCCAATTATCAACCAAATGCACCCAATATTCAAGTGTCATTTTCATCCTAGTCTACAGCCACTCGCGCAATATTGATTGAACTTGGTCCCTTAAGTTAGGAGTAGGTTAAAAGGTTACAGCTTCATACAGCTGTATAAATTTATGTGTTCATTATAATTACATAACAAAAAAAAAAAAAAAAAAAAAAAAATCCTACAAATTTCAATGACTTTGAAGAAAATTTGAAAAACGTCCCGTATGTATGTATATGTTTGCTTTTTGTACGAAATTTTAAAAATATTAGTATTATATTAAAATATAATATAAATAAAGTAGAAATAGTTAAAATAACTCTATTAGTATTATGTGATATAAATATAATGATATTTGTGTAATATATTGTAAATTATAAGAGTATTTGTAATGTTAGAGAGATAGTACCGTTACTAAAAAGAAATGGATACTTTGTTATAGGACGAACCAAAATAAGAAAATGGATAAATTGTTAAGGAACGAAAAAAATATATTAGTTTATTATTATTTTTACAATGTTTTTGAAAAATATATGATAACCCCTGAAAATACAGCATTTTCTTTACTTCAATTTTAAATTTCGTTTATACACTAACATTTTTATTCTTTTTCGAAAAATATTATATTCAACACCAGATTCTATTTAGGTATGTCTTGTACTTTAATATTATAGTCACCATGCTGCTGATTTGATCGAATCCTACGCCACATCGGATCAGTAGCCATATCTAAATCACTTAGGACAAGAGTTGGCAAACGAATCAGGTCAAGTCGGATTCAGATTCGGGTCAGCTATAAACGGGTTAGAAAACTTCTGACTTGAACCTGACCTATTTAATTAAACATGTTGATATTTGCAACCTTAACTTGACCTTCTATTAATCGGATCAATTTGAATCTGATCTGTATAAGCTGTTTAAGTCTAAAATTTCTAAATTTTAATTTAGAATTACAATTTCTACTAACAAAATTTTCAAATGCATAATATATATACATAATAAAGCAAAAACTATTTATTCATATTATTAAAACTGATATTCAAGAGTCGAATTAATAAACACTACACAATAGTACACAACACAATCCTTTGTTTAATCCTAATTTGTAGAATTTTAGCTTAAGTTTTATTTTATTTTATTTTTATAAAATTGGCCATAAACATTTGAATCGAATTGGTAAAATTAAATAAATATATTTAAATTTTAAATCATATTAATTAAGCAGATTAAATGAATTATTTTCAGGTTGAAAATTTAGACTAAACTTGACTCATTAAATTAAATGAGGTAAACGAATTTGACCCAATTATTAATTGAGTCAAAAATCTCAACTCAAACCCAATTATTTCGGATCAAGTTCAGATCGAATTATCAAGTCGAGTTAAATTTTGCAAGCCCGGGTAGGACTATCTATAACCATAATAATAGTAATTAAGGAAGATACGATATGCGTACCAGCTTTGAGGACATCGGCCACAGCATCTTCTCTCAACCTTGCATATTTATGATAATCATGGATCGCCAGAACCGCGTCGCAGTCGGACGTGATGTACCTACACCATTAGATTAATTAATTGCATTTGCATGGATGGTAAGCTCAATTTACAAAAATGCCCTGCCCTTGTTGCAATACGGTGTTCGGTTATCATCACCGTAGACATAAAAATTTAGGAGAAATATAATTAATAAATAATTAAAAATATATTAATAAAAATAATTATTGTTTAATAAAAATATTTTTAAATTAAAATTAATATAACTAATTAGTATAATTAAATTTTTTTAAATGAGATTAAAGTGTATAATACCTTTTAAAAAAAATTAACATAATAGGTTAGACAAACGAAAATAGAAAAATGAGTAGGACGGAGGGAATACTACTTATAACAATATAGATATATATATATATATACTTTTTTTTATTTATTTAAATTACTTTAATTTTATTTTACCCATTGAATCCCCAGTTTCTGCGAGCGGTTACAGTCAAGAGATTATAGTCGGCACAGTTGGGAATGCCATTGACGCGATTGTAGGCGCACATTATTCCGCTGGCTTTCCCGTCTTTGATACACCTCTCGAATGGAGGCTGATACGTGTCTGCCAAATCTTGCGCTGTTACCTGCACTACGTGTTAATAAATTAATTAAATCTAAGCATTAAATAAATAAATAAAATGTCATTTTAGATTTGAAAAAAACTATTTTATTTTTTTTAATTATGTATTTGACTCTTTAAATCATTTTAGAATCAGACTTAGTATTTTTATATTGGATTAATCCGGCAGTTGGAAATTTTTTGGCAGAAATGTCCTTGGGTACCGGAATTACTTACGTGGCAACATCGTAGCACGCTAGAGATTGTAAAATGACATGCGACTAACCTTTAAAATATTAATCCAATTTAGGATCGAACTACGATTCTAAAATATTTTTCACGCGTCATCCACACAATCTCCGGCAGCATGCCTCGATGCTTCAGCAAATCATGCCTAAAAACTATTTCTGTCAATATTTTTTAATAATGTAGATAATCTAATACAATATCTAGTTATGTTCCTAAAATAATAAAAAATTATATAAAGAGCTAAAAAGGAAAATTGCTTTAGATTTTGGTGTGTTGTGGGTGTCTCACATTGAAAAAATATTAAATTTCCTAATTTATAAAGGTGAAAATTACTTCCCTTAAAAACGTTAAAAGAGTTAAGTAAATACAAAGCACATTTAAAATAGTTTAATGAAGTTTCAATGACCTTAGGCTCTATCTAGACAGAGAATAGTTATGAAACTTTTATACTATTCGATTTTTTCAAAAATATTATACTCTTTCCGTCCCAAAACTATAGTCTGAATTGTGTTTGACACGAAATTTAAGAAATATTGATATTATATTAGTAACGAATAAAAAGTACGAATACAAGATTTTTTTGCTCTTGTGAGTGTATTAGTGTAAAAAATAGTGGCAATTGTGTAATATTAATGAAAATGTAAGAATAGTTTCATAGTGATATGGTTATTTACGAAAATCAGACTATTGCTTTGAAACAGATAAAAATAGTATACAAGACTATTGTATTGGGACTGAGGGAAGTATCAAATATTTTTTTATTATAAAAGATTATATCAAATATTAATCATTTACTATTCCCAAAAATTTTTAAAACTTCAAAACTCTAACGGAGCCTAAGTTTTGTTTAGATTGGAAATTTGTGTCTTGAATAAAATTTTATTTCGTCCATTCCAAACACCTTGCAATATTTTTTTTTTATTTGTCTCAAACTCATTGCAATAAATAATCATTTCTCTCTTCAATCACATCATTTAATCTTCAAATTATCATACTTAATATTATCTACCTAAATTATCATACTTAATATTATCTACCTAAATTCTCGTGTCAAACACAAAAAAAAAATATTGCACAATGTTTAAGACGGGAGGAGTACTATTTTAAAAATAAATTAGATCAATAAAAATATTCTTAACACACAACTACTTTAACCTAACCCCCCAAGCAAGGAATCTACAGCTGTGTAAAAAGTACAGATCAATGACAATGGTGCTGGTCAATCATTTGGTAGAAATCAATTATTACTACGAAAGTGGATTAAATTAGGGTTTAATTCCTACCTATGTAAAACAAACATACAAACAAATGAACATGGGAACGTGAGCGTGATTATCGGGACGTGTACTATTAATTCAAGGATATTGTTCCAACATGGAAAGTTACGCCGCGAGCACCGGGACCCGCCTTCCAATAAAAAGGACCCACCCCTCTCCCCCTCTGACACTGGTCCTTCCCTCCCTCAATCAGTTTCATCTTTTATCAGTTTTACCATAAATTTCAGACTATTTTTTTAAAATAAATATCAAATTAAATAATAATTATTATTTTTTTATACTTCATCCTTCACATAACAAAATATCTATTAACAAAATATCTATTTTTTTATTTTAATCTCCTAGTAACAAAGTATTTATTTCATTTTTTAGTAACTATATTATCTACCTAACATTACAAATACTCTTACAACTTACAATATATTACACAAATTTCATTACCTTTACATCACACGTACTAATAAGGTTATTTTAGTCGTTTCTACTTCATTCCTATTACATCCCAATATAATTCTAATATTTCTAAAACTAAATGTAAAAGTAAATAAATATCTAGTTATGAGCCGGAGGGAGTATTCTATTCCCTTCATCCCATTGAAAATTTATCATTTTTCATTTTTATCCGTCACTAAATAAGACTAGTATTTTCTAATTTAATAATTATATTATCTACGTAACATAATAAATATCTTTCCAACTTACACTATATTACACAAATATCATTATTTTTATATTATACAATACTAATATGGGTATTTTTGTCTTTTTACTACAACACAATATAATATTTATATTAAAAAATATACGTACAAAAAATAAACGGTAATCTTTATACGAGACGGAGAGAGTACTATAAATTTATTTTACATTTAAAACATCACATCAACTTTTATTTATATTATACCAAACAACTATTCAATTCAATTTTCTACTATTAAAAAATTCAAATTAAAAAACTAAAACTCACGAACAAACACACCCTAAACTTGTTTTTTTAACAAAAAAAATCACACAACAAATTAATTTTAAAAGCCAAAAGAGTAGGAGATATAATGAATACAGCCATATTATGACGTAGAGGCTGCATCCAAGCCAACAAAATTCATGTAATATTAGGGGTGGACAGTGTTAGAATATTTACAAATATGCAAGACATTTTATATTTGAATCAAATCGAACAAAATACTTAAAATTGCGAATCGTATTCGAAGTGAAAATCTCAATTAACCAAAAATATTTGCAATATCTACAAATAATTCGAACCGAACCGAACCGAAATTAAAAATACATATTAAAAAATAATTAAAATTCTAATTAAATAAAAATATTTCAAATATTTGAACCGAATATAACTACTAATATAAATTTTAAAATATAATAATATAAATATATTCAATTTGATTAATCGAATCGAAAAAATATCAAAAATTAAACTGAATCAAACAAATATCAAATATACAGTATTGTATTCGAACTGAATTTGTTCAGTTAACCAAAAGTTAGTTCAGTTCAGTTCTGATCAACTATTCGATTTTTTTGTCCACCCCAGATAATATTAATTGATATTATGATGCAGTATGAATTAAGACACTCGATTATAAATATTTTTTTTTGACCGACCATTATCTTATTCGATTTCTATATCCATTTAATTGGGCATGAAATTTTAAAAAACTGGATGACAATAAAAAAAAAAAAATTATAGTAAATAAAAAGTAGTTAGGTGTGTTCTTTTAACAAAAAATATATATATATATATATTTTTTTAAAAATATTAATATACATGTATTCATTATTTTTATATTTTTATACATAATTCTTTATACTGCACGTTAAAAAAATTCTACTTCAATTATCTTACAAAATTTGTAAGTTTTACTAAAACTGATTAAACAATCTTCCTGTGGATTTTCAAGATGCATGTTATAGTAATTGATCTAAATACGCTGCTGTTAATGGTTCTCTATTAAACTATTTCGATGGTACCAGCAAACGAATCTTATTTTATTATAATATAGGTTATAGAAAATATATTAATTTGTTCAAATTTTTAGATATTTACTCAAACGAGATACTAATATTTTAATAGAAATTGTTCAGTTAAGATTTCGTACGATTCCATCAACTAATAAAAATCTAATTTAACCTATTTTAAATTGAGTCCAGCCATTTACTATTTAAATTTAAATTCTTCCAAGGTAGAAACAATGATTCAATGGCTAATCCATTCACAGCCCCTAATGTCACGTTTTAAATGTTTGATTAAAGCTCCAAAACTAGGGATGAGGTTAGTATATTATTAGCATAAGTTATTTAGATCATCTCCGAACCTTCACTCAATTTTTAAAATATAAAATTATATATTACTTTTTAAAAAATAAAATTACTCAATACATTCCAAAGAATAATAAAAATACAAAAAATACCACAAAATACTATAAAACTTCCACTTCAAAAATGGAGTGGAGGTACAGCCATAATAGAGTAACACTGTACCTTAACAAATCTATTTGAACTGGTATGATACCATGTTAGATTATCATCTAGAAGGAAAGTGTTAATATGTCCCGCATTGAAAAAATGATTTATAGAGATGAAGTGTTTTTCCACTAACACCAATTGATTGATTTTAGGTTGAAAGTTCGGACCCCTTCTTAATATATTAAATGACCTGAATAACCGTTGGAAACTCAGACTCCTTAACATGTTCAATATGTTAAAAGATCGAAATAAATGTCTCACCTAAAAATTTAAATTTTTTCTAACATACGGGAGTTCCTAACACATCCCTCATGTGCAAATAGAGGTATGTGAAACTTCCACTTTTTTCTTGAATATCATTAAAAAAAATTCGGTTTGTATCCCAACAGCTGTACAAGGGTTTATTTTGCCACATGAATATAACGAATGGAGACGAGGAGACTCAAACTTAAGACCTATGTCTATGTTAGACGATGGAATCACAGTCTCACTTAACTTTTATTGAGAGTGTGTTTGTTTGGAGATTTGGATTTTAGGTTTGGATTTGAATAGTAAAAAGTTTAAATTGAAATAATTGTATGATGCTATATAAATAAATATTAATGTGATATTTCGAATGTAAAATTGATTTTTAATATAATATAAAAAATAAAAAAATAAGTATTTAATTTGATTTTTTTTTTTTAAGAAAAATTTAGTATGAACAGTGGAAAACTTTGAACATCCTCCAAACAAACACACTATGACTTAGAGCCAAGTTTATATAATCAATTTTCCTAATTATCATGACACCAATTTATACTTAATCCCACCAAACCAGATTGAAACAAGAACAGCCATAGAACCCTAAAAGAACAAATGCACATATATATATATATATAATTGAAAGAGACAGAGAAAAGGAGAGAAGTGATGGATAGAATCAAACTAACCCGAGCATCAAAGCCGAGACGATCGACGCCTTTCCACTTGTCCAAATCATAGGCAGTGAAGTGTTTGCAGCAAGCAGAGGCTTGCAGGTGACCATTCCCAAGCTTCCCGCCTTCGAAAACGTCGCCTTGAAATCCCCTCACAAACGCCACGGCGTATTTTCCGGCGACCAATGGATCCTCGCCAGGTGTCTCCTGGCCTCGCCCCCACCGGGGGTCCCTGTATATGTTTATGTTTGGTGCCCAAAACGTCAGCCCTTTGGCCTGACCTTCGTTGTACATTGCTCTCGCCTCTTTACCAATTGCCTGGAAAACCCCCAAACAGGAATTCAAAACGACATCGTTTTGGCCGAAATTGAAAATTCCTCACAAACCTAATCACATCTGCTCAGATTGTGCTTAGAGTAAAACTGTGGAGCAATTATTTGAGTTCGATTGTAATCGAACCAGGTCAAATCTGTATTATATCTGCAGTTAATGACTAGTGGCGTTGGCGGTGGAGTGTCGTACGAATATGTGGATCAGAACAAATTCAATTCACAGCAAAACAGTTACAAGCAAATGCAAGGCAAGCGAATTCGGAGAAGAACAAGAGCAACTATAACCTACACTTAAATCGCATTTCTCGGTGAAAAAATCGTTTCAGGATTCTAGCCCTTTTACGCATTACCTGACCAATGCGGTACCAAAGCTGCGCATCGAACGTGGAGGCGGCGAGTATAACTTGGGGGAAGCTCGTGGCGGTGGAGACTCTCCCCTGGTAGGAGATTCCGCGGCCGTAACCGGAAACGCCGTGCAGCGCTTCCGACCACCACTCGTACGCCGGGATCCCGAGGCGCGGAATCGCCGGCGCTGAGTTCACCAGCTGCGAAATTTTCTCGTCTAGCGTTAGCCGCGACACGAGGTCCTGCACTCTCCGATGGATCGGCATTTTCGCGTCGCAGAACGGCAACGACTTTGTTCTGCCATCGGCGGCGTCGCAAGCAAAAGGAGGCCGCTGAGCTGCGGCGGCGCGGAGGAAAACCGCCGTGAGGACGGCGGAGAGCGATAAACGGAGACTCATTGGGGAAATGGTGTGGAAACGACAATTGATGGGAATATCTCTGAGCTTTCTCACTGTATATATATATAAATCGCGAGAAGATAAATCAGAATTGTTCTAAATGAGAAATTAATTTAAATGGGAAATAAAGCATAATTAATTAGGTAAGTATTTATGGCGTGTAACTTGATACAACGGTTTTGGTATTTTAATTAACCTAAAATTTATAAATTGTGTATTTTTTTTTTTAAAGGAAAAAATAATTAATAGTAGACTACTAAAATATACTCTTTTGGTGTGTCTTATAACAAAATATCTGTAATTGTACTATGTACCTAACATTCAAATACCCTTCCAATTTACAATATATTACATAAAATTACTTTTATATCATACAATACTAATAAGGTTAATTTAGTCTTTTCATCTTTATTTATATTTTATTTCAATATAATACTAATATTTATAAAACTCTGTGCAAAAAAACAAATTGATATATAGATATGGGACGAAGAGAGTACACCTTCTTTATACGTTTCTCCTTTTTATGTTTAGTTTATTATCCCCTCCGTCTTATCTATTATGTCTATGGTATCGTAGAGATGAAAATTTAAGATAATATAACTAGTATATAATAAAAAATATATTAGTAAAAATAATTATTCTATTATATAAATAGTTATATACTTCATCTGTCTCAGAAAAAATGTCTCATTGGGAATATGCAAATGAATTAAGGAATAATAATATTTAATTGAAAATATATATAAAATAAAAGGTAAAAGACTAAAATACCCTTAATTTTTTAATGATTTTAAAAAATAAGTTAGATTAATAATTATGAATAGTTTGAAAAAGTATGAATAATTTTGTTATAAAATGAGGATCACGATTACTAAATAAGAAAACAAGATAATTGTTTTGGGACGGACGAAAATGAAAAAATAAGACAACTCTATTGAGACGGAAGAAGTATTAAAATTAAAATAATCATTTAGTCTAATTAAAATTAAAAAATTATAAATTAAAAATTTTAAAATAAACTTAGGGTGTGTTTGTTTGGGGATTGGATTAGATTTTCACTATTCATCTCATTTTTTTCCCCAAAAAAAATCACATCAAACACATATTTTTCATTTTTTATATTATACTAAAAATCAATTTTACATTCAAAACATTACATCAATACCTATTTATATCACATCATACAACTATTCAAATTCAAGATTTTTACTATTCAAATCCCAACTCAAAATTCAAACCCCCAAACAAACACACCCTGAACATATGTAATAGTTTTAAATAATAATAATAATAACATGAAATGTGAGACAAACAAAAATGACAATGTAGAGATGGAGGAGTAAAATTTAGTAAAAGATAATTATTAAATAATTAAAAAAATATTCGTAAAAATAATTATTATATAATATACTATATAATTATAAATTAAAATTAATTTAATTTAATTAAAATTTTAAAAAATATATTAATTATAAAATTTTAAAATATAATTAAAATATACCATTATCTTTTAAAAAATAAAATAATAAATTATGTAAAATAAATCATAAATAAAATAATAAATAAATAAAATATAGTGAAATAAATAATTTTTTAAAAATAATAATATTAATATATTAATGAGAAAGTGATTTGAGTGAGGTGGTTGGGTAGCATCACAATTCACATGTACGTCCATTATTTTTATTTGGCCCAATCTAATTAGCATATCGAGACACGCCCGTGTTGTTTGGCGGGAAAGATGACGGGCAAGATCCGGTGAATGTCGGGATTTTAGCCTGTCACTTCACGATTACAAATTTATTTTCACATTATCATATCACCTTTTACTAATATAATATTTTCGTCTAATCCTAAGGTTTTATTTACCATTTTTTTTTTTTTTTTTTTATGTTGGTCTTTGAATATTAATTATTATATTAAAATATTGTACAAATTAAAAAAAATTATAAAAATATTTTATTTAATGTCTAATAATACTAATAAAATAACATTTGTATAAAAAATTATACAAATATAGAGATATTTTTAAAGTTAAATACAATAACGCAAAAGATAAATATAACTTTTAGAATTGACCGAATGAATAATTTTTATTCTTTTAATAGAAATATATGTTACATTATTTTTTTGTTATCTCTATTATTACCTTGTCCAATATTTTATTACGAAGAGTGTGCTCGTTTCAAAAATTTCATCCAATTTTCTAATATTCATAAAAAAAAAAAAAAAAAAAATTCTGTAAACATCAAATCAAATATTTATATAAAAAAATAAAATATAAATTTCAACTATAACCAAGCTCTAACCATATCATTTCAAACAATTATATTTTATTTTTTATAATTGGGTCGTCATGCCGGGTTCGAGTTGAGAGGTTCAATCCTAACCCGACTCGTTTATTATTGTTTGGGTTCGTGTCAACCCGAATACATAATCGGATTAAAATTTTTTTATTTTAATACAATTATTTCGTGTCGAATTTGTGTCAGATTGTCGTGTGGTATCAGCTTTTACCAGCTCTAACTATACAACACGACAACTTGTCTATTTGTCAAATTCTAATAGATTATTTGACGATCAAAGTGAAAGAGTTTGGAGGTTTCGGAAAAAGAAATTGAGGAAGGCTTGAATTTTAAAAGAGTTGTAAGCAAAACTGAGGAGCTAGAAGTGGAAAATATGGAGTGTAAGTCGTAATAAAGAGGAGAAAGCAATAGCGAAAGCTGGTGGCATTTTCCAAAGAGAAATAGTCCGGAGTTTTGTTTTATAATAAACGTACTAACAACGTGTCAGATTTTTTATTTTTGTACGTCCTTAAAGAAGGATATCATTTTCTAATTTAGTAATTGTACTATTTACCTAACATAATAAATACTCTTTCAACTTACAATATATTTATTACACAAATGTCACCACCTTTATATTACATAATACTAATAAAATTATTTTCGTCTTTTTTACTACAACCCAATATAATACTAATATTCAAAATTTACGTGCAAAAAACAAATGTTACTCTTTATATGGGACGGGGGAAGTATAAAAAATTGTGGCATTTCATAACATAGAGTAAGGAATCAACTAAATATAAAAAGAAATTGTACAAAATGCAAAATACGTTGTTTGTATTGGAATTTATTTTTCGTAATTTAAATTAATAAGTTATTAATAATAAATTATAATATTATTTTATTATTTTTTATATTAGTAGAGTCGTTGAAATTTTAAATATTTTTAGCATTACTTATTTATTTATAATTAATTTAAAACTAATTTTTAAAAAAATAAAAGTTGTGTTCTTTTATGAATTTTATAGTTTTTACTATTCAAATTTTTTCCTTAAAAAATATTACATCAACCAATTATTTTTATATTTTTATATTATACTATAAATTTATTTTACATTCAAAATATCACATCAACAACTTTTATGTTCAAATGCAAATCCAAAAACTAAATCCCACGAAACAAACACGCCAAAGAGTATATTTATAAATAAAATATATATTTATTGAAGAATAATAGAGATAGAAATAATGAGTGGATTATGTTTAAGAGGTAGTTTTCCGTGCCAACAGAGTTGTCTTGTTTTTCCATTTTCGTCCGTCTAAAATCAATTGTCTTATTTTCTTATTTAGTAATCCCACTTTATAACAAAATTATTTCTATTTTTCCAAACTTTATTACTGTAATCTACTTTTTAAAATCATTTAAAAGTTAAAAATATTTTAGTCATTTACCTTTTACTTTATACCCACTTTCAAATTAAATACTATTATTCATTAATTCTCGTGTCCATTCCCCAATAAGAGACGAGGGACTTTTTTATGAGACTGATAAAAAAAAATGAATCAATCCGTTGCGAAACTAAAAGAGTAATTGTTTGGAGTTTAAAAATAAATAGTTTGAATTCATATTTAAAATTAAACATCAATAAATACATCTAAAACTATTTATATTTATATTTTAAATTAATTAATTTTATTTGTAAATAAACATAACTAAACACCAACTTCAATTTACATTTAACAGTTCCTACAAATCGATTAAGTTGTTGCAAACTCTAACATCAACTCTTACTTGATATCAAGGCTTGCCCTTTGATGCATTATGCCACTGCGAGAACCCTGAGTTTTCAACCTTCTTTTACTCTTCAGCGCCGGAGAAGACGAAGATCCGCCATGGCTGCTGCTGCGCCGGCTACTTCTCCGGCCACCGGAATTTCCTCGCCGCATACTCCAGCTGCTGTTGTTGCTTCCAAGAACAGCCTTAGCTGCCCCGATTTCGTGAGCCTTCTGATCGTTTACCGGCTGCCGGTTGAGCAATGCTAGCTTCGGGAGAAGACTGCACACGGCCCTTCGCAGCTGATCGTTGCTCGAGTTGCTTTGGATCGGATTGCCTAACAGGTTCACTGATATTAGAGAACCGTAGTTAGCCACGAGCTGTCCCAACGCTCTCGCCGTCGTTATCCTGTTAAAGCTCAGGTCCAACTCCGCGAGCTTCAGAAGTCTGTGGAGTCCTTCGACGTTGCTGATCTTATTTCCGGCGAGACTTAGCTCTTTGATCATCCCACAGTTCGACAGCCCTGGAAATGTCGAGAAAATCAAACCTTAATGTAGTTGTTCATAGGGGTGAGCATTCCGATTTTCGGTCCGAACCAATCCGAAAATCCGAATTTTTAGCTAAAACCAATCCGATTCGAAATAACCAAAATCCAAGCTAAAATATCCGAACCAAAACTAAGAAATCCGAAATTCTCTATTTTTTGTTCTTAAAATTTTATATTTTATTTCATATTTTTATAATTGTTTTATATTATTGAATATATATATAGTAAAAAAAAATAATTATATTAAATATATAATTAATCATTTTTAGTTCTTATTTTAATTAAAATATTATATTTTTACTAAAATATTTAATAATAAAATATATTAAAATATTATATTTCGGATTTGGATTGGTTCAGAGTATACCGATCCGAATTTCCGAACCAATCCAAAATCAAAATTTAAATTTCGATCGAATTTTCGAATTTCGGATATTTCACTCATCCCTGAGTGGTCAACATGAAATATCAATGTTTGTTCATACCCTGACCGATGGTGGAAATACGATTGTAACTGAGATCAAGTACACGGAGGCGAGTCAGCTCCCGGAGACCTTCGATGGTGGCTATCTTGTTCTTGGATAGATTAAGAATGTGGAGAGCTTTTGGGAGAGATCCTGGAGCTATATGAGCTGCAATCACAGTGATTACAACATAAGAATTACGAACATTTCGAAATCAAGAGCAATCGAAACGAGAAGAAGAAATACCTATGAAGTTCCCGGATAAATGGACTGCTCGAAGGCTGACAAAACGGGAGATCTGGGGAATAACTTTTAGGCCAATTCCAGTCATATGAGCTACAGAGGAGTTGTGATTCAGAGACCGGATAACGTAATTTGCATGAAGAACATCGACCGGTAGTTGAGCCGAGCGATGCGAGTCTCTTATGAGCGATGTATCATTTCCACGATCGATTGGATTTTCATCGTCGCCTTGGCTTGGAGGATGTTTGGAGCTCTCGGCTATCCACTCGCTCACTCTTTCTAAAGGCGAAGAAGAGTTCGCCGGGAAAGCGATCCATTGATTGTGTGGCCATTCATCCGAGCCTCTGTAAAACCAACCCCGGCCGTGATCATCGCCGTTGTCTCTCAACGTGCTCGAATCCACGGCTTTTGTAGGCTCTATAGAGTCGGAATGGTATCCGCCCTGCTGGTCGTGGGCGGATGGCTTCACTTGAATCGGTTGCGGCTTTTTATGCAAGTTCCGGTGGCTCCATAAGAACAGTTTCCACCACAATTTCCGGCTCCGGGAAGGAAGTATCTGACTCGAAGAATGCTTCTTCAGAATGACATTATCGGCGCTGCAACGAGTTGTTATGGAGACGGGACTTGTGGCATCTTCGCCCACTGGAATTCTTGGTCCGTGTAATTTGGTGTATCTCATCTTTTCCTTGTATGGAAGTTCTTCGTCGTCATCGAGTCCTTGGTACATACTTGTCAAGGCGAGATCAGAACAAGAACGCTTCAGCTCAGGGGATGCCCAGAACTCGGCTTTCCAACCTCCCGGATCACTTAAATGATCGCTTACAATAGTGTCGTTCAAATTATTGTCATCATCGGAGAAATGGACCGGATTTCCGTCTTCTTCTTCCTCCTCCGTGTGGGCTGCAATCGGACTGGAGTCGTGGCTTGTTACCTCGACCATGTACCTGGAACTCCCAACAAACGGAAATGGAACCGGAACAGCTAGCGAAGTCGGGATCGAGTTATTACTTTCTGTAGATTTCTTAACCTCTACATGTAGCACAGTCTTGACACTCTCACTACATTGAGTGGTACTTTTCTTGTCTTCCTAAACACATAACAGGCAAAGTAAACATAACAATTATAGCAGTCGATCGAAGAAAGTTTGTCCAAAAAAACTATTCAGTTTTGATTTATAGCAACAAAAATCTCTTGCTCATAGGAATATGTTTTTAGTAGATAGAGAGAGTATATAATTACTGACCTTAACTTTCCTTCTCCACCAAGAGGAACAACCACACTTAACAGGCATCACCATCCTCGACAAATTTATGAAACCAAATGACTAATTGCTATTTATCTACAATCAAAACGGAATCAAAATATTAGAATTGTGAGCAGCAACACAATGCTAAAGGAAAGGCAGATTTGTCTTTCTTTCTTTCTTTCTTTTAATCATTCCAAAGAAGCAAGAAAGAAAGCTCGAGAATATGAACCTCAGCCAGAATGATTACTGCCTGTAGTTTATCCTCACAACACTGACCAATCTAATTCCTGCAAATTACATCACAAATAAAGCTCAATCAAGTCCGAATTAAATAATAATCTCCTTTAACATTGAATAAAGTGAAAGAATCATCCGAGGAGATTTGCATCAATCAGCAACTTATTTCGCAGGTAAACAAACTAAGAACCCTAGGAAACACCATATCCATCAAATAACTGTAGCTCATAGAGTGGCCAGTAATCTTAACAGCAGAAAATCAGGAGAATGCAATTACCACCAATAAACAAAATTGTTCAACAAATCCTCTCCATTTCACTGATCGATCGTCATTTATATAGAGCAGCTACATTGGCCTTGGCACGTTGAGGACGACGGAGTTTGAAGAGTGGCCTGTGACGTTTTTAATAGGTGACGGAATCGACAAAACGACGACGTACGCGACTACGCGCTTTCTACGCGGATACGATTTTTAAAATTAAAATAAAATAAAATAAAAGCGCAATAAACGGAATATTATTAATTTGGTGAATTATTGAGATAATAATTTTATTGTTGAGTGCATTAGGTATTGAATGATTTATTATTTTTGGAATTTGGATATTGTTGTTAACTACAATTGGTTTTTAAAGAGCACAAATTCTTTTAAATAATTTTAATTTAGGTCACTTTTTTGTTTTAATAATCTCAAAATTATGTTCAAAATGGATACTTAAGTCGTAGTATTATTGAACTGGATGAAAAGTATGGGCATATCTTGAATTGTTATAGGACCATTCCATGACCCATAGTCGCATAATAGAAAATTATTTAATCAGTAGTTTTCGCTCCAAATAAACCAAAACCAAATAAATCTATTCTTTAATCAGATGATAGAATGACAGTAGGGGCGACAATTCGGACAGGCCAACCCGATTTCAAATTGTGCTGTGCCAGCATGGCCCAATTGAAAATCGGATTTGGAAAGCACGATCCGGTTTGAAATTGGGTCGTGTTGTTTCGGCCCAAAAATTTTACCATCAAATTATATTTTAATTTTTATCTTTATTTTAAAAATTTATTAAAAGTTAAATATTAATTTTAAAAATCGGGCACGGCTCGGTAAACCAGACAAGGCCCGAAAATTTTCGAGTCTATTTTTTAAAGTCTCTTGGACCGGATTTTCAGACAGTGCTTATTTTCGGCCACCGGTGGTGATGACTTTCACAAATTTAATTTAATTTAATTTTTTCTATTATATATATTGAATTATTATTAGTAGTAGTAGTGAAAATTTGATGATGAAGTATGATTCGATCCTTTCAATTTTAAATGCAATATTTTATGAATGGCGTCAACCTAAAAGTATCAATGTAAAAATAAAAATAATAAACGTCCGGGTGTGTTCGTTTGTAAGATTTGTGCAAAATCTTACTATTTATCCAATTTTTTCCCTCCAAAAACATCAAATCAAACACTTATTTTTCATTTTTTATATTATACTAAAAATCAATTTTACATTCAAAACATCACATCAACACCTATTTATATCACATCGTACAACTATTCAAATTCAAAATTTTTACTATTCAAATCCCATCTCAAAATCCAAACCTCCAAACAAACACACCCGAAAGATATTGATGATGTGTGAAATAAATACCAAGATACACTTATCCCTTGAGCTTCATCAAATGGTCGTTGCCGGACCTTCCACCGGAGTTTTGATCGGAAAAGATGCATTTCAAAGCTGTGATAAAATACAGTGCATTTTTCAGTTGCCCGGCAAAGGAACAAGTAGAGTTTAAGGCCAAGAAGGGGCTTTACTTATCTGTAGCTGGAGCATTCAAGATATGAAAAAGCCCGGTGAAGAGTCGCAAAATCCAGCGCCATCAAGAGACTTGATACAAGCAAGATAGTCGATCGAGAGCTTAGACCAGCAAGAATATAATGACCCCTTTGCCATGAATTAAACCTAAATTATGCAAGTTTTATACAAATAAAATAAAGTAAAAGATCTTAAATAATATAAATGATGAAGAAGGTGTTATGTACAAATTTTAATATAATACGAGAGAGTTTCACGCAATGAATAAAGTACGAGGTATTTTGTGCAATTTTATTAATTATATAATAATTAATGATGTTTAGCATGTTAAAGCTTAAGTTTAAAGAAATTCGCATTGGATTTACGGACGTCTCAATTCTAATATTATGATAAATGTCTATCTCACATAAAATATTAAAATTTTAGGTGGTGGGATCCTTCGGCTCTGATAGCATGATAAATAACCATCTCATCTAAAATATTAAGCTTTTAAATGGAGAATGGCAAATGAAAAGTGGTGAGACTCAAATACAGAACATCTCGGCTCTAATACCATAATCTTTTCCTAAATATTAAGCTTTTAGGTAAGGTGAGACGATGCTTTTAAATAAGATGGTCGTTTAACAATATTTCTATTCTACATAAGCATAAGCATAAGCAATGCCTGATTCTCATAGTCAATTATAGCAAAGATTTTCAGAAAGTGACCGGGGCCAAAACAGCTAATGAAATAAAAGAGATGCTTTTTACAAGGGGCAGGGTCGAATAATAACCAAGTTACCTCAATTTTTCAGCAGTATTTCTGTACAACTTCTCCTGCCGAACGCCAAAACAAGTGCAATGTTTTCCAAGCATTACAGGACGATAGATTCAGCAGCCGAGTAAAAGTTGTACGATTAAAAAGAAACAGGAGCATCACCTATCACAGTCAATTACCGATCAAAGCAGCAAAACAGATGGAACATATTTCAAACATTGCTTTCATATACTTCAATGCCCCTTTAAATTTTCTCTTCGAGGCAGACCATGTCCTGACAACATATGAACCACAAAACAGGCACCTGGTATACCGTATATGGTGTTCTACTATATTATCAAGTCATTTAAAAACTAAAACAAATGACAAGACGAAGAGTACAAGCACACCAATGACTTAAACACATCAAGAAATAATGCAGAAGATCGGATATTTGGACACTAAACGCCTTCTCTGTTATTTCTAGCAAAGATCCATACAAAACCAATAGAACAAAACATGTAAAATCAACGAGCAGTACATCTTCATTCGATACAATGAAAGATGAGGAATTATGTATTCAATGTGTGCTCCAAAATCGTTCCAAGTGTTTAGCATACACAAGATTATTATAAAAACTGATATTAGCTTAAAAGAATCTAATGCTAATAAACAGAACATACTCAAAACAAAACGTTGGCTACTACCCAATTAGCATAAAAAACCAACAAAAGAGTAACTACTACTTCCTATACCTCCACTCCATGATTCATAGCTATTTTCTCATTCGGCTATTGCCAAACTCTTTGCAGCATACACTTTGCCAACTTCATCTATATAAGGAGCAACAAATTTATCGAAGAACCTCTGTTCTGATAACAAGGTAACCGCGCCAAGGACAGGACGGCATTTAATCAACTTCTTACTAACCAAAATTTCCACAACCCGAAAGCGAGGCTTCAACCTCTTCTCTATGCTACATCCAAGCGCCGTTGGGTATGTAAGAATGCAAGCCATATTGTACTTGCCATTGATGATAATAAAATCTGTTGCTCTTATCAATCTTTCTGCGGACAAGCAAAACATTTGCGGTGCCTTCCTAAAAAGTGTGTTTATGTCACATTCCGAAAACCCACGATCCCGCAATGCCTGCAACTTGAGCTCCCAAGTCTTGGGAGAAAATGAAGCAATAGCTCGAATGCAATAAATGAACATGTTAGAGCATCTTTGAGCTCCCATTTTCTCAGCCAGTTCTGCAGAGTTCCTAACAACTTTTGGATTCAACAACAGGCAATTCGGATCCTTGTTGAGAAGAACAAACACGCGCTCCATAGGTATACCACAGCTCTTCAAGAATTCGACATTGGGAACCAATGTCTTCTCCAAATTACCAACTAAAAACCATGGCGATGCCTTCCAGAGCTTCGCTACAGCATCATTTGATCCCAACAAACCTTTCAGAATAGAGAAAGAAGGAATAACTCTAGTTTCCAAGTTTAACAGCAAAATCGAAGGATTGGTCGAGAGCATCTTGGCAACGTCGTCTGAAGAAAATCCCAAATCTGTAAGAACCCTAATTTTGGGTTTAACGGTACTCTCGAGATCTACTTTGAGAACATCAGGCCTGTATTTCGCGAATTTCTCCAATTGAGCGATCGAGAAGCCGCACTCCTTGAGATATGACAGTATTGAATCGGTATTCTCAGGGTCTTTGACTCTGCTTTTCACTCGATTTAGATAAGAGGTGACTTTTGAAGCAGCTTGAATCGAAAATTGGTGCTTATTGCGCAATAAATCGAAGAGTGCAGGCGAGGCAGCGCACTCCCCGTCCTTGGAAGTGGAGAAATAGCGCAGAGAAGAAATCAAGGGAGAAAGACGGTGGTAGGAAGCATGATTCGGAAACAAAGAGGTGAGATTTTTGCGCAGAATTGAAACCATTTTGGAAGGAATAAACCACCCTCCACTGAAATGTGGAGGTATATCAGTTGAGGTTATAAAATCAAATCACTTGCCTGCAGAATTGAGAGCTCGAGGATGAAACTGGTGACCTGCGGGACGGAAATCACAGTTGGAAGATGATCCACGCCATCGCCATCGCCATTGACATTGCCATTGCCATTGCCTGAGAGGTCTAAAGGGTTAGGAATTTAGCAAGGGCTCTCTAATTTTAAACACAATAACATGTTTTTAATCAAAATTGTAAAATAATAATATAAGTAAATTACATAATGCGTTCTTATATGTTAGGGTTTGTTTTTTTTTTTTTTTTTTTTTTTTTTTTTTTTTGAGTTTGGAAAATTTTAGTTTTATTTGATATAAAAATAATGTTTGATGAGATATTTTGTTTGAAAAAAAAATATAGCAAATTAGAAATAGTAAAATTTTAAAAAATTAGAGTAAAAAAAACATACCTTTAGTATTAAAATGTGACATAATAAAATATAATAAAATTATTTATATTATAATTATGGCATAAAATCTCATTATTTTAGCATAAAATTTGTATACCAGAAGTTTTTTTTTTAATTTATTTTATCATTTATTAACAAGATGTATTCTCTTGTTGTCTCTAAAAATGTAAAAATTTAAAAAAAAATTATGGGTACATTTTTCTATTTATATACTCTTTTGTCCCATAAAAATGAGTAAAACTTTAAAGAAAATGTACTCTCTTTTGTTGGTTATACGAAAAGATAGAAGTCGATGTATTTTATTCTATGTTATAATTTTATTTTATTTTTGCAATTTTTCATTTTAATATTCCTATATTAGATGATTGGGAAAAAAAAAATTATGTTTCATGATTTATTGCAAGATTAGTGATGTGATATTTTGGGATCATTTAGTCTCATCTCAAATGAACTTATATAAATTTAATAATTATATTAAAATTGTAACATGCTTTACTCTGGATGTTATAAGAGTGTATTTGGAATCAAACATACTCATACGTACTCATGTATTTTAAGAAAATATACATGTGAAGTGTGATTTGTCTGTCGGACTTAGTTTACAGAATATTAGGTTCGTTCGAAAGTTTACTCAGTGCGCACTTTCGATAACGGTTACAGCTTCCCATGTCATAACAAATAAAAATACTATGATTTTATTGTGATCCCTTAGGCCATCTCCAACTCAAGGCCATGGCGCTTGGTCCGACACCAAATCGTGCCCATTTTTTGGCGTTGGCACAGAAACTCTAATTTTGGTGTTCCATTATAGCAATTGCTCCCTTTTTTTTTAATTTTTAAATTTTTTAATTTATTTTTTATTTTTCTAAATTTTTTTAAAAAATATTTTAAATTATAAAAATAAAAAGTTGTTTAAAATAATAGAAAAAATTGAATATTTGAATAATAATAGTGAAAAATGAAGTTATAATTGAAATAAAATTACTGTAGCAATTGTCAGTTAAAACTAAATAAATGAAATTGAAGGGTTGAAGATGGCCTCAATATGGCATAGGATGAATTCTTACCATTATATCATAATGATTAAGACTCAATTTATACAGAGACTTTAGAAATTTCAATTTTCTTTTAAGATAATAATAAAAAATAATAATAATAAATTAGAATTTGATGTAATGTTATGTTTTGTAATAATGAATATGTATTTGATGAGATATTTTTAAAAAGAAAACAGTGATTTGTTTCTTTTAACTCAAAATCTCAAGTTACTTTGCATTTTCCAAAAAAAAAAAAGAAAAATTATTCTAATGTAATATCTCATCATATACCCAATGTAGAGCTGTAAATAAAACCTAAAATTTGCAGAAATTGATTAGATTAAACTAATTTTACAATATATATATATATAATGAAATAATTTTGCACTAACCAAACTATAGTAGAACTAAAAAATGATCTTTTTAATCATGCGGATTCTCGTATTATAAAAAATAAAAATACTCTTTTTTCTTGGATAATTTGAGTGTGTGTAGGAGGTCAACAAGACAACAGAAAATATAGCCACAAAATTATCACCATTCAAAAGCTTGCAAAACCATCGATCATGGAAATTGCAAGAGACAATCTATACATAGAAATGAAATGGTAGATACCTTAGACAGCGCAACAGTCAAAATTCCAGTGCTAACAAATGGTAGCAAATTGCAGAAGCAATGAGAAGGATGTAAGAAAGCACAAAAACTCCAATCCAGCGTCTCATATGCTTAAACTTTTGAATCTCCTTCACTAACTCTATCTTTAGCATCTCAATTTTCTCCACATCCTGAATCCAAGAGAAACAAATCATGTTTCAAGCATTTTGTAGATACATTTAAAATTTCATTGAAAATCCATGGATTGAATCCATCTTTAATTCAGACTGGACCTAATTTCATCCACCAACACAACCACCACTTTTGAAGATTTATGTTAACGGATCAAAATTTTAATTCAATTGAAAAGCCACAAACTAACCACTCTGATTATAGTCTAAAATTTTCGTTCCATGATAATCAGTTCCTCGATACTGATATTTCAATTATAATTAAGAATCATAACCACCACAACCACAATTTCCTGTGAAAATGGACGATTGAGGCATATGCAGTGTAAGGTTCACCAAAATAGTCCACCAAATCAACAAATCTCATTCTCAAGCAACAATTTCATGAAATTCAATCCTCAGAATCTTAGCGTACAAAAATATGGAACTCCAAAACAGAGAGATAAACACAGTTTCACTCCAAAACGTAGCGATAAGTTCAGAATTGAATTCCGAAACTCCATTCGTGTTAAATGCGCGCAAAAACGAACCTCGAGTTGGTGAGCCGTCGCCTCGGCGGTTGAATAAATTGTGAAGGTTTTAAGAGAAGACAACAGCAACGCAGCTTTGGCGCATCGTATTGCAGTCTGGCACTTAAGTTCTTCTTCTAGCTTACGTTCCCCAACCTTCTCCATCTCAGAATCTTCCTTCTCTGTGTTAACGTTTTCCCTCTCCTCGAAGCTTTCGCGCGAAACAACGAGGAAATCGAGAAAGGAATTAATACTGCTGTATCTTTTCTAAATTTACAACGAGCGTGTATAATAAGATGAGATGAAAATAAAAAAATACTCCCTTGTTAGTGTCCACCTTTCCATGTCTCATTTACTTCAATCATTTTTCTATTTTGAAAAGATTTATATATTTTAATTTACTTAATTTAATCTTAATATATAATTATTTGATTATATGATATTATTTTTATTAATACATTTTTATTAATTACATATTCATTATACTTTTTATAAATTTTTGTATTTATAATAAGCATTATATACTTTTTCATTATTAGCAACATAATATTTAATTAGTTAATAATAATACATTATATATTATTATATATCAATTTTTTTTTAATTTTTTTTAAAATAATTGTAATATTTATCTAACGTTACAAATATCATTATAACTTACAATATATTACACAAATGTCATTACCTTTATATGACACATAGTAATAAGGTTATTTTAGTCGTATCTACTTTATTCCTACTATATCTCAATATAATACTAATATTTCTAAAACTATGCGCAAAAAATAAATGAATATTTAGTTCCGGGACGAAAGAGTATTATTTTTTATTTAATTAATAATATTAATATTATAAATAAAATTAAGTGCAATTTTTTATGACGTTTGAAATTTTTTGTTTGAATTAAATATTAAAATAATATATGGTAAAATATTGTATAGAAAAAGTATACCTTTATTCTGAAAAATGCAAATTTTAAATAATAATGACCGAGTTTGGAGTAAGAAATAGACCCTTAATATATGTTATTAAAAAAACTTATAATATGCATTTAAATATTTTAAAAACTTAGACAATAAGATTTTTATAATGTAAATAAATAAAAAAAACATATTTATTTATAAGTAACATAAATTAATTTATAAAAGATATAAAACTTCAAATATAAATATTTATTTTTTTAAAGAAAAATAAAAATAAATAAATTTTCAATGAATTGATATACCATGTTATATGTTATTCAATTAATTAAATTGATTTATATTTATTAAGTATATTTTTATTTAAAAAAATTTACTCAATATATTAATATGTTAATTATGATGAGACAAATAAATAGAAAATATATCAATCGAAGTAAGACGGAGAAAAGATTTAATTTAATATTTTGAGAAGAAAAAATAATAATAATAATTAAAAAAATTTAAATTTGATAAAGAAAAAAAACACACCGATCATTCGGGGGAGGCCGGGGTGGGGTAGTTTATCTGGGCTTCTAATAATATTAAAATTTACATATACAATATATACATAATAATAAAATTGAGTAAAAATATATAAAATATTTATTTTCTAATATTTTTACAATATTTATATCCCACGGTAAAAATACCAGTAACTATATGAGTTTCTTTGTTTTGTAATAAATATAATGATGTTAGGTATGAACATTAATTTAAAATTATTGTTTTTGTTTGGGGGTTTGGATTTTGGATTGGGATTTGAACAGTAAAAATTTTGAATTTGAATAGTTGTATGATGTGATATAAATAGGGTTTGATGTGATGTTTTGAATGTAAAATTGATTTTTAGTATAATATAAAAAATGAAAAATAGGTGTTTGATTTGATGTTTTTGGGGGAAAAAAATTGGATGAATAGTGGAAATCCTCCAAAATCTTTCAAACAAACATACCCTTAATAAACTTTTAAATTATTTACTTCCAAAAAAAAATATTCATTTATTTTCTGCAAGTAATTTTAGAAATATTAGTATTATATTATAATATAGTATGAATAAAGTAAAAATGACTAAAATAACATTGTTAGTACATGTGATATAAAGGTAATGACATTTGTGTAATATATTGTAAATTGTAAGGGTATTTGTAATATTAAGTAGATAGTACAGTTACTAAGAAAGGAAATTGATACTTTGTTATAAGACGGACTAAAATAAAAAAATGAATACTTTTTATGGGACGAAGAGAGTATTAATTATATTTTACCTAAAATATTGTATTTACAGTAATACGATGATATTGCATGGGACAAAGAAAATAGTAAAATAATACTATCAAAATATAAGGGTGTGTTTGTTTGGGGAATTTATACTATTCATCCAATTTTTTTTCCCCAAAAATATCAAATCAAACACCTATTTTTTTTATCTTCTATATAATATTAAAAATCAATTTTACATTCAAAATATTACATCAACACCTATTTATATCATATCATACAACTATTCAAATTCAAAATTTTTACTATTCAAATCCTAACTCAAAATCCAAACCCCCAAACAAACACACCCTTAAGGGTGTGTTCGGTTGTAGGATTTTGATAAAATCCTACTATTCATTCAGAATATTCCTCCAAAAACATCAAATCAAACATCTATTTTTTATTTTTTTTATATTATACTAAAAATCAATTTTACATTCAAAATATTACATCAATACCTATTTATACCACATTATACAACTATTTAAATTCAAAGTTTTTGCTATTCAAATCTCAACTCAAAATTCAAACCCCAAGCAAACATCCTAGCTTCTTTATCTTAGAGAAGATATAATTTGTAAATAATTAATAATGTATTAATAAATAAGATAATTAATTAATTTTTAAAAATTAAAAAATATATCTAAATTAAAATTTTTAAAATAAGATTCCACCAAATAACTGTAACCAATGAAAAATAAAAAAAAATAATAATTAAAAAAAACTGATAAATGAATGGGATGGAGCGGCAATTTGTGGATTATTTTGTACTAAGGATGTCAACTGGACGGGTTCGGGACGAATTTTGCAGGCCCCGAGACCCGCCCTGCTAGAAAATATTAGGCTCCGAGACCCGCTTCGCCCCGCCTCGCTAGAAAATATTAGGCTTCGCGCCCCGTCCCGCCCGGCAAATCTATTTTTTTTTTAAAAAAAATATATATAATAATAAATATTTTTTAACAATCAAATACTAAAATAAATAACATTAAAAGCACAAAAGAAAAATCTAAAAACAATCAAATATTGATCCATAAAAATAAGATAAATAAATAAATAATATATTTTTATTATATAAATATACATATATTAGGTATAATAATTTTAAAAAATTATTTGGAACTGGCGACTAATTGAATTTTATATTTAAAATTATTTAAGTGAATAAATAATATATTTTTATTATATAAATGTACATATTTATTAGTTATAATAATTTTAAAAAATATCCAAGTTCGAGTCCGAATCTAGATTGAGACGAATTTTTAGTAAAACTCATAATCCATCCCGAACCTAGCCGAATTTAAAATTTTAAATTCACAACCCGACTCAAAACATATTATTTAGATCCGAATTCGCCCCATTAAAAGCGATTCCGGGACGGGTACGAGCTAACCCGCCCCATTTGACATCCCTACCGGTAACAAACTATTCAAATGTAGGGTCCGTGGATGGCAGGAAAAGAATGATTTGGCGTGGCGCTCCCTTCTAGGAGCTTCCAACATGGATCACAATCCTTATTAAATATAGTAGTAGTATTTAGTATATTTTAATTAATCTTTATTGACTAACGTAGTCACCGACATGATTAAGGGACCCCACCACTTTGCATTATTGAAAATATTTTGTCGGATAATGCGTGGCATTATTGCTGTCTTTCCACCTAATGTTTGAGGCTATTATTTATAATTCACTCTTTTTTATTTTATTTTATTTTTATTTTTTTATTATTGAAACATTGTTATTTTTTAAGTTTTTTCTCTCAAAATAAAATTATTATTTTTTAATTTAGCAATTATATTACCTAATTAACATAATAAATACTCTTTCAATTTATATTATATTACACAAATATCATTACTTTTATATTACACAATACGAATTGAGATATTTTTATTTTTTTCACGACAACCTATTATAATACTAATATTAAAAAATCTACTTGCAAAAATAAATGACAATCTTGCACAAATTATACATATTATTCTTTTTTAAAAAATATATATATTTTTTAATATTTATAATTTATAATTTTTATAATTTTTTTTAGACTAATTAGTTATTTGACTTGTAATTTATAATTATTTAGATTATATTATAATTAATTTTACTAATATATATTTAATTATTTACTAGTCATATTTCTCTTAATTTTCGTGTCTAACAATTATTCGGAGACAATGTTTGCGACGGAAAAAGCATTTTCCTATCAATAAAAATGTATTGAAAATTTTAAAAAATTATTGTTAATAAATAACTAAAAGATATATTAGCAAATATAAATACAAAGTAATATTAAAATAACTAAATAAATTATTAAAATTAAAAAATATATATAATTTTAATTTAATCCTACTAATTAGTTATTTTAACTTTAATTTATAATTATTTTACTAATATATTTATAATTATTTATTAATTATATTACTCATAAATCCTCGTGTTTACAATAATTAAAAATAACAATGAGTCAGGTATGAGTCGATCAAACCGAACACGAGATCCAACCCGAATGCATATTGTTGGACCTAAGACCCGAATTGGGTTCGATCTTAACTTAATTAGTTGGACCTAATTCCCGAATTGAGTTCAATCTTATCCAGATTTGATCCAAACAATATCCGACAAAATCCGCAAAAATATTTTACAATTCTTAAATTTTAACTTAAAATTAGACTCGAACGACCTTTACCCGACATACATTTAATTTTTATATTATAATAAAAATAAAAGAAATAAAAAATATTTTTAATATAGTTTATATTGTTAAAAATATATATTTTATTTATAAAATTGATATATTAGTCGGATTCGAGTCCGGATAGGATCCATCCTTAGACCCGAAATCCAATGGTAAAAGTATATAATATCCTACCTGATATTCAAATAATTAAACTTGACTTTAAATAAATGAGTTGATCTCGAATCTACCCGAATCCATTGTCATCTATAACAACAATTGAGACACGTATGTAGGATAAATATGAATAATTTTTGTGAATGAATAAAAAATATATACTTTCTCCATCCGATCTATTTTTTTATTTTGGTATGTCTCATAGTAAAATATCCATTTTTTTTTTTGTAAATGTACTATCTATCTAATATTACAAATACCCTTACAACTTTCAATATATTACACAAATATCATTATCTTTATATCACACAATACTAATAAGGTCATTTTAGTCATTTATACTTTATTCCTATTATATCACAATGTAATACTAATATTTCTAAAACTCCGTGCAAAAAACAAATTGATACATAGTTATGAGACGGAGGAAGTATATTTTATATGAATAAGATACTCTCTCCGTCCCATAAAAATAGTTCTATTTTTAATTTTCGTTTGTTCCAAAACAAATGTATCATTTTCTAATTTAGTAATTGTACTACCTACTTAAATAATAAATACCGTTCCAACTTACACTATATTACACAAATATCATTACTTTTATATTACACAATATTAATAAGAATACTTTCGTCATTTTTACTACAACTCAATATAATACTAATATTAAAAAATATACATGTAAAAAACAAATACTCCCTCCGTCCCAGATACCGTGTCCGCTACACCGTAGACACTGTATTTTAGGAGGGATGTAATTAGTAGATAATTAAGAATATATTAGTGAAAATAATTATCCTATAATATAAATAATTATAAATTAAGATTAAAATTAAGATAACTAATTAGTTTAATTAAAATTTAAAAAAATTAAAAAATTTAAAATGAGATTAAAGTGTGTAATCATTTTCCAAAAAAGAAAAGTGACATGGTACGTGGGACGGACAGAAACGGCAACGTGGACATGGTATTTGAGACGGAGGGGGAATATTATTTTCGATAATACTATTTTGGAAAACATTGCAAAAAAATATTGAAGAAATTTGAAAATGATTAAAACATACACCCTCCTCTCAAAAAATATATTTCTTCCGTCTTTTCATAATTTAAAATAATTAAATAATTTAATTTATATTAAAAATTATAAAGTGTAAAATTTAAATTATAATTAAAAATATATAATCGTATATATTTTTAAAAAAACAAATAAATTAAGTAAAACAATCGAAAATATAAAATATAAAATAAAGATTAATTATGTAAAAAATTTCATCAAATAAATTTATATTATTATTATTTTTTTTTTCAAATTGTCATAAAAATATATATATATATATCTTACTTTTAGTTAAAAAGTATTTTTTTTTTATATTTTTTATTATAGAAAATAAAAATAACATGTTATTATTAAAATATATGTCCACATATTTTAATACACATTTGGACGAAGGGAAGAATATATGTGTGTATAAATAAGAGCATCGTATCTGTGATCTTTCTACAGGCAAAACTCAAAAGGTTAACAGATCATTCTCATCTTCTGGCTATGTCGACTCTCTGCGTCCCATCTCAAGTTCCTCCCGTATCCGAAGACTGCGAGCAGCTCCACAAAGCATTTTCAGGTCTCATTAATCAATAATCGATCACTATTGTTGCGCCTTTTGTTGTTTAATGGAAACATTATCTCTAAAATTGTTTTCGCTTTTAATTTTATTCTCGAGTTTTGGTGATCGTGGAGCAGAGGTTGTGGTTTGTGCGATGAATGTTTGTTGTTTCGCGAATGAAACTTTTTGGTCAGATTTGAATAGATCGCGGCAGAATTGGATGCTTGCTGTCTCTGGAATTTTACAGTTAATTCTCGCCTAAAAAACATGATTTATTTGAAGATGTTTGTGCCTGGTGATAGTGTTTATGTTTCACTTATTCGTCTTTAATTTCTCTCCTGTGTTGGATCGAGAAGTTATGATCGATCGATCGATCGATCGGTACTGTTTGTTGATTGAAACCGATGATAGAGTGATGAGCTTTCACGATCAAAGGCAAAGGATATAGAGATGCGTTGGATCTAATAGAAAAGCAACATACAGATTGCATTGACTTGCCCGATCTGTTGCACTTCGATAGATCTGAAGAGAGAGATCTTTCCTGCCAGATTTTCCTTCATGAATATTTTGTTTTTTTTTTTTTTTTTTTTTTTTTTTGTTTTTTAGCTCCATTAACAAAAACTTTCTGCTTAATCTTAATTCTATGTGTTTGTTGTGTTTGTTTTTGTAGGATGGGGAACAAATGAGGACTTGATCATATCGATTCTAGGTCACAGAAACGCATCCCAGCGCAAATCGATTAGAAAAGTTTATGCAGAGACATATGGGGAAGATCTTCTGAAGTCCTTGGACAAGGAACTCTCAAGCGATTTTGAGGTTTCTCCTAACCTTCACTTACAATTACTTGTTTTCAGTTACTAAGTGATAGAAAATTTGGGAATCCTCAAGTTCAAAAGCAGAAAAGAGAAAAAAAAAAAAATCCTTACTCATCTAGCCCTATTACTAGCAGAATCTGATCAAAATCCAAAGATCTAACAATGTTACATTTTTTTATATATACCAGAGGCTCATCTTGCTGTGGACCTTGGAACCTGCAGAACGCGACGCATATTTGGCGAACGAGTGTTTGAAGAAGCACCATCAAATTATTGCGGAAATAGCTTGCACAAGGTCCCCAAAAGAACTTATTCAAGCACGAGAAGCGTATCATGCTCGTTTCAAAAGATCTCTCGAGGAGGACGTTGCTTATCACACAACCGGAGACTTCCGCAAGGCAATAATAAGAAATCCCCCGACCACCTCTACAAATTAGTCATTTAAAATACAAGCATCGATCCGATTTATTAGCTAATGCTTTCTTGTCGAATGTTTTTCTTCAGCTCTTGGTTCCTCTGGTGAGTTCATATCGTTACTCAGGAGACGAAGTGAATATGCATCTTGCGAAAACAGAGGCCAAACTTCTCCACGACAAAATCTCCAATAAGGAATACAATTGCGACGACATCATCAGGATCCTGACCACGAGAAGCAAAGCCCAAGTCGAGGCTACGCTGAACCAATACAAAAATGAATTCGGAAACGATATAAACAAGGTCTGCAATCTGCATTACCATTCGAAAATTACACAACTTATTAATCTTTTTACAATTCTTTGACATAAATATGTTTTCGCAACAGGATCTTAAAGAAGATCCCAAAGATGAGTTCCTTACCCTCCTAAGAAGCACAGTGAAGTGCTTGGTTTTCCCACAAAAGCACTTCGAAAAGGTGATCCGTCTGTCAATCAACAAACTAGGGACGGACGAGGGCGCCCTCACCCGAGTTGTGGCAACTCGGGCTGAGGTGGACATGAAGATCATCGGCGAATTGTACCACAAAAGGAACAGCGTGCCGCTGGAGAAAGCCATTGCTAAGGATACCCGGGGAGACTACGAGAAGATGCTCTTGGCACTGATCGGACACGGTGACGAATGAGGTGAGTGAGTTATATAAAGTGCTGTGTTTATCTTAATGCTTCTGCTGCTACTTCTTGATGATCTCTTGAGTTTTTAAAAACTGGATGGAGTTTTATGTGTGGTTTGGGTTTGAGCTGAAATAAATGACGTTGCTGGAGCAATGCTTCCTTCTTGATTTTGAATAAATATCACATGCTGTTTCGAATATTTTGGTTTGGTGTGATTTCTTTTGTTACTAGTTTTATGAGTTTTGAGTCCAGAGGTATTATATCAAAACGTAATACTCTCTCTCTCTCTCTTTCGTCTCGTTAAAAGGTTGTTATTTTTCATTTTTGTAAGTTCCAAGACAAGATTATCATTTCCTATTTTAGTAATTGTACTGCCTATTTAACATAATAAATATCCTTCAAATTTATACTTATATTACACAAATATCATTATTTTTTTTATTATATTTTCGTTTTTTTTTTATTACAATTCATTATAATGCTAATATTAAAAAATCTATGTGCAAAAAAGTAAATGACAACCTTGCACCGAGACGAATGGAGTACAAATTAATAAAAAATTATAAAAATAATTCCATTAGTGTTTTATAATACTAATACAAGGACATTTGTTCACAAAATTATACAAATATAAAAATATTTTTAATGTTAAGTATAATGACGTAAAAAATAAATATAAAAATAATATGTTTAGAAAGAGAATTAATTAATTAATTAATTTTATTGGGAATTGGAAAGGCCTGTAAGTGCAACCACAATGGTTTTTCTTTAAAAAAGCTTCTAAATTTGTTTTAAATTTGATGTATCAAAATCTAGATAACATCCAGTGAAATGATAAATTTCTATCCAATGGCTTCATATGCAAGAAGGTAGGAGGGAAAGAGAAATAAGGAGAGAGAAAAAAATAATAAGAAAGAAAGAAATAGAATATGGATTAAAAAAAATTAAAATAAATAATAAAAATAGAGGAGAGAGAAGTAACAAAGAACAGAAAAATATTTTGGACATAACTTCTCCTGCACTATGTCATGTTCAAAGCTTTCGTTATTTTTACACTAAAGATTAAAGTCACTGCATATCATATTTTTCGAATTTGTTAAAAAGGTGTCTGAATCAGACAGAGAGGCCCGGCAAACAATGAGCCATTACAATTACTCTAACGGGAGAAAAAGTGGTTTCAAATCAGTTTTGTTAGGCCAGCCGTTTGGATTGGAAGATTTATTGCTTTAAATAAAGGATGTATTATTTGTGGTTTTGTTACTATTTCGCATTTTTAATTTGTTGTTTTTAAGGTGAAAACAATTGCTCTTGTATCAAAAAGTAAGCGCTATCTTCCGTTCACAAAAATAGTTTATTTAGGTTTAGCACAAAAATTTTATAAGGTAAAGAGTTTGTTTGTCTTAAAATTTTCTTTCCTACATCTTAATGTATAAAGGACATCTTAATGTTATTTTTAAATTTTCTTAATGTATAAAGGACATCTTAAGGTAAAGAGTTTGTTTGTCTTAAAATTTTCTTTCAAAAATCTTAATGTTATTTATTTTTTTAACCTTTATATTATCAATATAATTATCTGATCAAAATTTGATGTACATATGAAATAATAAATAACATGTTTTTTAATGAAAAAACAAACAATAAAAAAAAAAAAAAAAACAAAGAAAGGAAAAAAACACAAACATACACAGACAAAATGAATTCACCAAATTTGAAAGACATCTGGGTTTGATATAATAATACGGACCTGGGCCATCATATGAGTCCCATATGGGCTCATTAGTCACAAATCGGCCCAAGGTTATTTCTATCTAAAATTGGTGGTGCAGTCGGACCTATTCTCACACCGCTAGGTCATCCTTTACGGGAAAAAAAAAAAAAAAAAAGGTTTAATCCAAACATTCCGGATACTAATATGACAATTAAATTAAACACCTTATTTATTATTTATTATATTAAAAGTTAATTGTACAATTAAAATATCACATCTATACATATTTTATTTTATATTAAACAAGCATTTCAATTGAAAATTTTACAAAACCTTAAAAAGTACTCCCTCCGTCCACACATAAAGTTTTACTTTTATCGCAGTATTTAATAAATAATAGTATTTTAATTATAGTGGGCATTTCAAAATAGTACAATAACATTTTTGCCTTTGTTTTTGTTTTTTTTGTTTTAAAGTAATAATGTGATATAAAACAAAGGTATTTGTAGAAAAAAAAAAAGAAAATATTTAATAAAATATTTACTTTGTAATTAGACGTCCTAAAATAGAAATATATATATCTTCTATATTATATTGGGATATTAAAAAATTTTCCTAAATACATGTACGTAAAGGAAAAGAAGATGGAATCCTTCCAATGAATCTAGTTTAGTCGAAAACAAGTAAAAATGCAAGGTATCCTAATTAGATACGTTGGATAAAATAATATTATTCAAAAATAAATCAATCATTTAAAAATAAACAAATCCCGAGTTTGAGTTGTTAGGTAGCTAACCGATTAGACGAGTGCAATGCTGCTCTCCCCGCCGGGAGGCTTGCGGACGCCTCCAAAATAGTCGCATGTTTCCACTTTCCCGTCGGCGAAAATGTCGCTGCCACTCATCTCCCGCAACTTAGCTGAACTAAGAGACTTCTCGGCCGATGCCGGGGGCTCGTCTCCTTTAAAAATGTTGTTCCCAGAAAGCTCCGAAAACTTTTGGTTAGGGATCTTCTTTGCTGTCTTGCTCACTGAACCACCATTTCCATGGCCTCCACCACCCTTTCAATATTCAGTACAAGTTCACATTCATATTTATGATAAATAAGATTGATAGTATAGGTACAAAATTTGAGTGACAAAGCTCAATTGACATTATTATAATCAAATAGCAAGTGAAAAGGCTACTTCAACTAATGATTTTTTTTATATACTCCATCAGTACAATTTCTATTGTCCTAAAGTATATTTGCACGATTTTTTAGGTGATTGTCTTTTTTGTTATGAATCGACAAATTTGCCCTTAATTGTATAGTAGAGATTAAAAGTAATAAATGAATTGAAGGTAAAAATGTAAAATTTGCGTTTAAAAAAAAAAGAAACAGGACAATAGTTATTGGACGTTCCAAATAGGAAAGTAAGACATTAGTTTGTGGACGGAATGAGTATAAACGAAAATGATTATTCCCTAGAGTAAATCATGTTACCAATAAAAATACATTATTTTTTTTAACAAAAGTGCTATATATCACGTCAAAATACTATTAAAATAAAAAAATCAAATAAAAAAAATTCAAATCCAAATCAAATTAACAACAATGATAAAATTCAACGTAGTACTAACAACAAACAATCGTTACATATATATGAAAAAATATCACATAATTTATGTTAACATAATACAAATGCGGCAACACATCACATAAGTCCTATACAACATATGTTATACTTAATTTTAGCATAAGAAATGCGTTCATATGTTTAAGTGTTAAATAAAAACATGTATTGTCAAGACTGTTTTACATGTGTTGAATCAGTTATTCATGTTTATGTAGAGATGTTTACTTTGCATGATCATGTTTATAATGACATGACTGATTAATAATCATGCAAAAGAAAAGGACTCCTTATTGGACAAAACTCCTATAACAATAGTGTGGCTAATTATCATATAATGAACATATGATTACGATTATGAATTACCAAAGTGCACACTAATCATATCCATGTAACTATGGACCTAAATGAAATCCCAACAAATAAATAACCAAGTAAACAAAGGATGTGTAAAATGAAAAACTTAGTAAAGTTGTATGAACATACATTATGTGGTGTAGTCTCTCCAATGGAAATGCTTTCTCGTAATGCCAGAGCTCGAGGAGCCGCCGGGCGGGGCTGAATTTCTGGTGGCGGGGCGAAGATATTATGCCCGCTGAGCTCCTTGTTTTTGGCTAAAGAATTTTGTTTCTTCATTTTAGCATCGTAGTCACTCTCCAGATTTCCGCTCAATTCGCGCTGTTTCGCGAGTGTGATTGGCTTCTTAGGCGAAACTGTTTCTTCCTCACTGAAGGAAATGTGGCTGATACCTGCTGTTGCTTGCTGGTGATGGTTTCAACCCTCAAATGCATCAGGACACAGATTATCGAAATCCTAAACAGCATGTCTCAAGTGAATTCAATAAGCGGAAAACACTTGAAAAGATTACCTGATACATACGCACACCAGTTTTGTTAACTGGGGTCTGATCAGCATCCTCAGTTTCGGATGCTCCTGTTTCTCCTTTCACTTTGAAAATGCTGTTTCCGGTCATTTCTTTCATTTTATAGCCGGAACATGGTTTCCTGGAATTAATACATTATATGCAAGGGGTAATGACTATCATGGCAAAAGATGAAGCCTTTCCAAAAAATTGATTTACGCAACAAGAGGTGAGTGTGGTTGCAAGTAGTTCATCTTTAAGCTATTATATCATATGACAAATGGATCGTCCCATCGGAGAAAATTCACTAGACAACTTCTAGAACTAGAAACTAGGAAAAATTATGCAGGATTTTCAATTCGGAATCCAAAAAGGATGAAACCGTTGTTCATTTTAAAATATGTTTATATGTGTATGTATATTATGTCATTGTATACATGAAAGTAATATTGTAGTATAAATTTAAAATATAAATGTGTAAGAATCATAACCAAGCCAAAATCATTCTGGAATTAGCATCCAGTTCAATTCCAATTCCAGTACCAACTCCAATTGCAATTCCATATTCTAGTGAAATTTAAACCATGTGTATTTTCATCCACATCTAAAGCCCATTAATTAAGATTTCATGTTAGTTCGACGTTTCTAGAAATCACTAGTTATTTTATCATAGAATTAAAAAGGTGGGTTAAGGCAATCCCAACTCCCATGCTTTCTGCAGGCGCTAAATTGAAACAATGTCATTCACAATGCAAAAATCCAAAAAGTAGCGAATTTCATGAGAATCTCGTGATCATACATAAAGAGGAGGAAACCACAGAGATCGAGATATTTTGGACTTTTGGTTGCTTTCTCGAATTGACATTAACACAATTAACTGAACATGATTGGAGCCAAATCTTCACTATCTTAACCGAAAAAATGTACAGAAGCAAAAATTTCAAGGAAGAAAAAGCAAAGAGTAATTCACACACGAAAAACCAAAATTAATAAAAGTAAAAACAAATAAATAAATAAAGCTAGATCTCTAACCTTTTGTTCAAGCTCTCAACCTCTTCATCAGTGACCTGACCTCCAAACACCACCTTTCTGATCCCATCTGACGGCTGTCATCTCACCGAAAATTTTAGCACAATTTTGAATCCAAAAAAAAAAACAAAAAAAAAACAGAGGAGTCCAAAGAGAGTAAAATTAGTGGTTACCTGGTGAGAGCGTGTCTCCGACACCGGTGCAGGGGAATATTCCGACGGATTCTCCGACCACGTGAGCAGATCTGCCGTCGAAGTGTGAGGCTTCCTCACCGGAGTCGTTTTCTTCATTGCCAATCAACTATTCTCAACCAAACAATTCCTTCTCCACGCAAAAAGTAACAACAAAAACTCAAAATGCAATAAAAATCCTGCGCTTCGTGCCTTCAATCGAACACACAATTGAATCAACCGAGGGAACGAGATCCGGAACCTGAATCGTACGCTATTCTTCTCGAAGATCTCAACGTTGCTACTCGTTCATTCGTTCGTTGGGAGCTGCTGCTACAGATGACAGTCCGTCCTTCTCACTTTGTCTATTTATAGTCCTACAGTGAGATCTCTCTCTCTCTACTCACTCCCGATCCGAGCTTCTATTTTTGGCCTTACGCGTGGATACTGCTTTTGGAAAAAGAAGGAACTGCAGGGGTAGTACTGTAGGGGTTTGATTCCCCTGAAATTTAAAACCCCCGTTCATAGGGTGGCACGTGCCTTACCTGGAAGGCACATGACAGAAGATTTCACGTTTACTAAAATACCCCCATGAATATATATTTCTATATATAAATATTTTTTTCATATTCTCAATATTTTATTATTTTTAGTAAAAATATATTAATAAATTATATTTAATTACTGTTTTTTACTTAAAAAATAATAACAATAAAGACCTATATAATACAAACCAAACAATTTCTTCTAGTTTTTACGTATTCATCTAAATCTAAACACATAAAGTTAATATATATATAATTATTAACCAGAATTAAGTTAAAAACGTTTTATTTCCCAGAATATTGAATTTACAGGTTCACGTATACTGTTACTATATAATCTATAATTATCATTGTTGTCTCTTAGGGTAAATTATCAAGAAGGGCATTCATGTCATTTCACAGGCTCAGCTCAATAACGTTATAATGGAATTCAAAATTTCAAATTCTTCAAAGCGCTTCATAGGTCAGATAGTAGAAGGATTCGGTCAAGTGAAATTTTAAAAAGAATATAATATTAATTAATTTTAAATTAAAGTTTAATGGTAACAAATTCTTTTAATATTAATATTAGAGTGTGGTTTTCTGATTTTGGATTTTGAATTGGAATTTGAAAAATAAAAAATTTGAATTGAAATAGTTGTATAACATGTTATAAATAGGTGTTAACGTAATATTTAAATGTAAAGTTGATTTTTAGTATAATATAAGAAATAAAAAATAAATATTTGCTTTAATATTTTTGAAAAAAATAAAAATTAGATAAATAGTAAATTTGGATGAAAATTCTCCATGCTTTTAAAAGATGTACCGTATATTAAGGGTGTGTTTGTTTAGGGATTTGGATTTTAAATTGAGATTTTAAAAGTAAAAAGTTTGAATTGAAATAATAGTATAATATGATATAAATAAGTATTGAGGTGATGTTTTGAATGTAAAATTAATTTTTAATATAATATAAAAAATAAAAAATAAGTGTTTGATTTGATATTTTTCAGAATAAATTTTTGTATAAATAGTAGAAGTTCACCAAAATCCTTCAAACAAATACACCCTAAAGACCTATGCTCATATACACATATTTTTACAATTTGATCTCACGGAACTTGGGTAAATAAATAGACCTACAAATTGTAAATGATTTTTTTGGATCATTTGAAAATAATAGAAACAAGAATAATTAACTTTTAATATAAAATGAATTACTATTAAAAATAATAGTAAAATTAATATTAAAAATTAATTATATTTTTAAATAGATTTCTCGATTTGGATTGTCAAAAATGAAAAACTAAAAACTTGGCAATGTAAGGAGAATAATTTCTATAATTAAAAATATCATTAGATAAAAAATAAAAATTCTTAAAGTACTTTTCCATAGTGTATTATGGAAAACATTTGAATCAAATCAAAATATCATTTATGATAGTGATAAAGAGTAAAGATGAGGATGATAAGAAGTGAAGAATGTTGGTCATGAGTGTGCTGATCTAGTGTATCCAAGTTCACAGCATCATCCAACTGCTCTCGTTCCAGCTCATCAAGTTTGTTACAAGTCTGTTAATTTGTCATGGTGTTGCAGTCGTGTGTGGTCCTTGATTTTAATTTGTTATATTTGTTTAACAGATGATTCATGTGGTCCTGAGTTTGCTTATAAATCTCAGTTGGAGATAGCGGATGTAAATGATGTTTTTCAGATATACAAAATAATTTCTTCTCTCAATTCTCTGTTCTGCAAGTTTCTATATTGTGTTTGTCTTTGTGTTATGATAATGAAGACTGCACAATTCTATTTGTTTCTTCATGGTATCAAAACATGGTAGTGATTCATTGCTCTTCATGGCTTTCAACAACGAATCAACAACTGAACACCACCAACAACAAACATTTCAGCCATCTGAAGCCACCATGCAAGCTGCAGCAAGACTAGCAGCTCATTCTCTCTTCGCTGCTCAATCAAGTCTTCCAGAAGCTCTGCAATTATCTAGTGGTGATTAACCAAATCTAACTCTATCCTCAGTTCCTCTTAATGGCACCAACTACTTTACATGGTCACACCGGGTCTTCAATGCTCTCATTGCAAAAAAGAAAGGTGGATTCGTTACTGGGAAAACTCCAAGGCCACGCAAAAATGATCCAGAACATGAAGCTTGGGTGAAGGTTGATGCTTTAGTTAGGACTTGGATTATCAACTCGATCAGTCCAGATATACAAGGTGCATTTATATTTGTATCCACATCCCAGGCTCTTTGGGAAACTCTCAAAGAGAATTATGGACAGTCAAATGGAAGCTTGATCTTCGAACTACGAAGATCAATATCATCCCTCAAGCAAGGAAGTGATACTATAGCCACATATGCCACTCATCTGCAAGAGCTTTGGCAAGAACTTCTCAGGTGGACACTCCTGTAGAGTGCTCTTGCGGTACATGCACATGTGGAATTCACAAAAAATTAACGAGCAAAATGGATTGTGACATGGTCATTCAATTTTTGACTAGATTGAATGACAATTATGAAAGTGCTAGGGATCAAATTTTGATGATGGACCCCTTACCCAACATGAGCAAGGTATACTCAATGGTTGTGCAATATGAGAAACAAAGAGAAATTTATATAGCTACAGAACACAATGCCTTGGCTATTCCCAACCACACTCAGGCTTCCAAATCCTTAGTTGAAAGAAAGAAGATGCAACAAGAGAAAAAGAACATGATATGCGAATTCTGCAAGAAAAAGGGGGCATGGAAGGGATACATGTTTTTCCTTACATGGTGTACTTTCTTGGTTTAAGGAATTGAAGGAAAAGAAAGCTGCCACAATCAACAACCTGGTGACTGATCAGAGGGAGAAAAATAGAGCTGAAGTTGGAAATTCTGTGAATAAGACTTCATCTATTCCAAATTTTGCAACACTAATTAGAGCTGAACTTCAGAAGATAATGCAACAAAATATAGGTGACATCACAACCAGACAAAAAAGCTCAAACATCGAATACTCACGTAATTTCTCTTCTGTGAATAATGTGAGTATTGATGACACTTCTTGGAGCATCATGCCATATATGCAAAAAATGCCAACATGTTTACCTCCTTGAAACCTCTCCCCTCAAAACCAAGAATATACCTTCTTGATGGCTCTCACCTAATAGCTGAGTTTGAATGAGTTGTTACCATAGCTTCTGCAATTACTCTCCTTTGTGTATACTTTATCCCAGATTTCACCTTCAGCATATTGTCTGTAAGCAATCTTCTAAAACACACTAACTATACTATTGTGTTTTCTAAAGATAAATGGCTTGTACATGACCAGAGATTTAGAATCACTTTGGCCACTGGATATCAAATGCAAAACCTTTACATTCTTTCTGGCTCTTCTCATTCTTTCGACTTGGCCACATCTCTGCCAACAGATTGAAACATCTACCATTTGTTTCCCATTGTGATATCAAGCCATGTGAAACTTGCCACAAGGCTAAACAGCCTAAACACTCATTTAATAAAAATGAGTGTCGCTTTATACGTGATCATTTTATACGTGATCATTTTGCCACTCATTTGATTGTCACTTTATACGTAATTATTTTGCCAAAGGAAATATCAGATTAACTTATGTGTCATCCCATCTTTAAATTGGAGATGTGTTTACCAAAGGATTACAAACCTCTAGTCTTAAGAATATGATTGTCAAGCTCAACATGGGTTACTCTTGCCATGTCAAGCTTGAGGATGAGGTGATAAAGAGTAAAGATGAAGATGACAAGAAGTGAAGAATGTTGGTCATGACTGTGCTGATCTAGTGTATACAAGTTCACAACATCATCCAACTGCTCTCATTCCAGCTCATCAAGTTTGTTACAAGTCTGTTAATTTGTTACGGTGTTGCAGTGGTGTGTGGTCCTTGATTTTAATTTATTATATTTGTCTAACAGATATTCATGTGGTCCTGAGCTTGCTTATAAATCTCAGTTGGAGATAGCAGATGTAAATGACGTTTTTTCAGATATACAAAATAATACCCAAAATAATTCTCTATTCTGTAAGTTTCTATTCTGTATTTGTCTTTGTGTTGTGATAATGAAGACTGCACAATTCTATTTGTTTCTTCAGATAGCTTTTCAAACATATGGAAAAATATAATTAAAATAATATTTTAGATAGTATTTTTAACAAAAAAAAAAAAAAAATACTAATAAATAAAAATAACATTCATAACTAAAAATTTCATCAAACAAATTAATTATATATTTTAAACTATCCTCAACATACAATGATATTGGGGCGACTACGGTATTGAATTTAAAAATTAAATTTAGAGTTGACAGCACATCGTATATTTCATCAAACAAATTAATTATATATTTTAAACTATCCTCAACATACAATGATATTGGGGCGACTACGGTATTGAATTTAAAAATTAAGTTTAGAGTTGACAGCATATCGTATATTAACAGATAACACTATATAAATTAACCACACATAATACAATTCTATACCGCCAATATAGTTCTACACAACACATATGATATAAAATTTCAGTATATAAACCACATGTTATGAATATAAAAAGACAACACATACCTTTATTTTATACAATATATGTGCTATATGAAACAAAGATTCTGTTGTTGATTGTTTTACCTGTGCGGATTGGAGAAATCAATATTGATTGGTAACAATATTATTAAGGTACCATAATGCTTTATGGATTGTTAGTACATGGTGCTTGATCTTATTTTATTTGTAATGTGTAAATATATTTTATGAGACCAATTATCGTGTGGAGTTTATATATTGTAGTTATATTATATAAATATATACTCAATTTAATCACTTATTTACTTTAATGTATTAAAATTTGGGATTGACTAAAGCTCGCTATAATAATATATTAATTAAAGATAATTAATCCTATCTAAATGAATGAGATTAATTTATCTTCAATAATAGTTGTTATTCTATTATATTTAATCAAAAGTAAGTGTAATATTAATTAATATAATAATTATATAATCTATTAAAATAATCGTGTGTATTAATTTAATAACAGGTTATAATGAAAATATACTTGTATCAACAACAAGGGTGTGTTTCTTTACAGCCGAAACTCCGGTTTTTTACTATTTGAATTATACGTTCTTTTTAAAAAAATACATTTTTTCTTCTCACAAAACATTTTATCATATTTTAATACCAAATCCAAACCAATTTTTTTTTTCAAACCTATAAAAAGAAACAAACCCCAAATCTATTACTAGTAACACACTAGAAATAAGAATGACATGATTAATAAATAATTGAAAATATATTAGTTAAAGTATATAATAATTTTTAAAAAAAAAAAGTGACAATGAAATGTACAACAATACAGGAACACCATATTAAAAAAAAAAAAAAAAAAAAAACCCTAATATGATATGAAGACATTATTATTATATCTTTCACCCAAAAAGGAATTGTCTAAAATAGGATAACACAACAAATGATATCTAAAACCAAAAAAACAGCCACAAAATTATCACCATATAAATGCACATGATAGCAAGAGAAATGCATACAAAGCACTAATTGGCATTTTTTAAGCTTGCGGCTAGCGTGTGTGGGTAAAAAAAAAAAAAAAAAAAATCTCAAAATTCCAGTACTAATAATAAATGGTAGCAAATTGCGGAAGCAATGAGGAGGATATAAGAAAGCGCCAAAACTCCAATCCACCGTCTCATATGCTTAGCTTTCTGAATCTCCTTCACTAACTCTATCTTTAGCATCTCAATTTTCTCTACATCCTGAATCCAATAGAGTCATTTTTTACTATTATATATATACCTACTTTATAAATTATATTTTCAGAAATCGAACCATGTTTCAAGCTTTTTGTCGATATATCAAAAATGGCAACTCAAATGAAAAAATCCACAATGAAAAATTCAATCAAGTCGATTGAAAAGCGATAAACTAACTACTCGGATTATAGTCTAAAGTTTTCATGAAATTTAAATCTTAGCGGACAAGATATGGAACTCCAAAAACTTAGAGATAAATTCAGATTTGCACACCGAAACTGCAATTGGATGAAAAAAAAAGGTGCAAAAACAAACCTCGAATTGATGAACCATTGCCTCAGAGGTTGAATAGATTGTGGAGGTTTTAAGAGAATACAACAACACCGCAGCTTTGGCGCATTGGATTGCCGTCTGGCGCTTAATTTTCTCCATCTCACAACCTTTCTTACTGTGTGTTATGTTTTCCCTTTCCTCAAAGCTTTCATGCAAAACAATGGAGGATATTGAGAAATCACTTGTTATTTTTATCTCAGAATTAAAAGGATGGATTAAGAAATCACAACTGCCATGTTTTCTGCAGGCGCTAAATTGAAACGATGTCGTTCAAATGCATAAATCCAAAATTCAGTGAATTTTCATGTGATTCTCGTGATCGTAGATACAGAGGGGGAAACCACAGAGATCGAGATATTTTGATTATTTTCTCCAATTGACATGAACACAATTAACCGAACATGATTGCAGCCAAAATCTTCACTATCGTAGCTGAAAAAATTGTACAAAAAGCAAACATAAAATTGAAGGAAGAATAAGCAATAAGTAAATTCACATGAAGTAGATCTCTTACCTTTTGTTCAAGCTCTCAACCTCTTCATCAGTGACCTGACCTCCAACCACCACCTTTCTCATCCCATCCGACGGCTTTCATCTCGCCGAAACTTTTAAGCACAAATTTGAACAAAAAACCAGAGGAACCCGAGGACAGTAAAATTATCGGTTACCTGGTGAGAGCGGGGCTCCGAGACCGGTGCAGGGGAATATTCCGACGGATTCTCCGACCACGTGAGCAGATCTACCGTCGATGTGTGAGGCTTCCTCACCGGAGCCGTTTTCTTCATTGCCAATCAGCAATTCCTTTTCCATACGCACACAGACACAAATAATAGTATTTCAATATCAAAATGCCAGGGAATTCCTCTCGCTTCGCGCCTGCAATCGAACACAGAATTGAATCAACTGAGAGAACGAGCTCCAGAACCTTAATCGGAAGCTATTCTTCTAGAAGATTTCAATGTTGCCGCTCGTTCGTTGGGAGCTGCTGCTACAGATGACAGTCCTTCACATCCCTCTGTTGTGTATTTATAATCAGTTCTATAGTAAGATCTCTCTCTATTCACTCCCGATCCGAGTTTCTGTATTTCGCACTGGATACTGCTTTTGGAAAAAGAAAGAACTGCAGTGGCGGTACCGGAGGTGTTTTCAAGTTTGATACCCCTCAGATCTAGATAAATCCGGCTGAATCTAATACGCCGGTTACAAATTTAACCCTCACACCACCAACAAGATATCCCTTATAATATTAGTTCAATTATATATATATATATATTTTATAATGTATCGTTATCATTCGAATGCACTTTGGATAAATTTTCAACAGTAAATCACACGAACCATGTGTAACAAATAAAATTTAAAAGGATCGGATTTGATCCTATGACTTAGTTCGATTATATCTTACAATATCATCCATAGACACAAAAAATTTCAATGTAGAAATGTAAATGAAACTAATAACTTGAACAAAATTAAAAAAAAAAATTAAAATCTCTCAAAATCAATAACATGGTGCAATTTAGATGATGTAATATTTTTAATATCTATTTATTAATAACCACTTTGTATCAAGTCCTAATCTTTGACTAATTTCATAAATTGAAATACATGGACATCAATATGTCGAGAAAAACAATTAGAAACCTATATACACGAATAATACTGAATTAAAGCATTACATTAACATATAATTCGTGATCCTATATCAAGTGTAAAATTAAAATTTACAAATAAAATATAATATAAATCTAAACCTAATATATTCAAATTTTACTCAAATAAAGACATTCGAATATTCAATTCCAACTCACCATGCTCCAAACACAAATTTTTTTAAATTTATACACAGTTTTTTTTTTTCTTTATTTTATTAAATCTATAATTTATAAAATAGTTAATATAAAAAATTGATATAAAGTAATAAATAATTAATAAAATAATATACTTGAAATAATAGTAATCTAATATTTGAAAAAAAACAAAAATAATAAAAAAAGGAAAAACGCAAATAACGCACCTTTTTATCAGCACTCCACGTCCAAAGCTTGTTAAAAAAAAGAAGAAAGCTAGATACGAATCATACGATACGAAGCAAACCCTAATGGATACTTTTGAAATCGCATTCTAGGGCTTATGGTGTTTGTATAGATTGAATTGCTGCAAAGGGCAACCGCACTACGGAGGGCTTCAACTCTGAGCTATCAATTTTGCTGCGGACTGATTTCAATTTGTAAGTTGCGTCGTCGATTGAGTTTACGCGTTTTAGTGGCGGTTCTTCTTTTCAAAAAAATGATTTCAATTCTGCGCAGAAATATTACCTGCTTGTTCACGAATTATGCTTCGACCCACAGTATATATCGCGCTGTTTATCTCCGCCTTTTCTCTACTTCGAATGAAGAAGAGTACGCTAGTTCTGCTGCAATTTTTGATTTATTGCGGCACAAGCACCAACTTTCGGCCGAAGTGGCCACTAAAGCTGCCTCTGTTTTGAATCGAGTGAAAGATCTGGATCAGTGCGATTCGATACTGTCATTTCTGACAAAGAGTGGATTTTCAAATGCTCAAGTGGAGAAAATTGTCGAGTCCAGGGCTGTGTTGCTCTTTGCTAGCCTTGAGGATTCAGTTAAACCCAAAATTAGGGTTTTCCAGGGCATGGGGTTTTGTTCTGAGGATATTGCCAGGATAATCTCAACCAATCCTAAGCTTTTGCATTCAAATTTGAATAGTAGAGTAGTTCCTTTGTTATCGATGGTAAAGAGCTTAGTAACAGACGAAGATGCTATTGCCAAGTTTGGGAGGAGATCTGGGTGGTCATTAACCTGTGACTTGAAAAGGTCTATACTTCCCAATATTGAGATCTTGAAGAGCTGCGGTGTACCTATGGAACGCATCATTAAACTCATGTATACATATCCAAGATGTATGATGTTGAAGCCAGAAAGGTTTAGGATGTCTGTCGAAAGGGCTGAGGAAATGGGGGCTAATAGAAACTCCAAAATGTTCATTTATGCTCTTCGAGTGGTATCTCAAATGTCTGCAAAGACTTTGGAGCTCAAATTGCAGGGTTTACGGGATTGTGGATTTACAGAAAGTGAAATAACAGCAATATTTCAGAAGGCACCATCTGTGTTTTGTTTATCCGTGGATGGGGTGAAGAGAACCAAAGATTTTGTTCTTTCTAATGGAAAGTATGATACGAGATGCATTGTTAATAGCCCGACAATACTGACGGGCAACCTAGAGAAAAGGTTTAAACCACGGTTTCAGATTTTAGAAAAATTGGAAGCTAAGAAACTGATTAAAAGGTGGCCCTCTTTGTCTACACTCCACCAGCTTCCGGATGAAAAGTTTTACGAGACTTTTGTTGGCCCTTATCTAAGTGAACTCAACAATGGAAAGAGTTCCATTGACGTCAACAAAGACAATGAAGTTAAAGCAATTGGATAGAGAAATCGATTTTACTTTCAAGTGATTTGGGGCTATTTTGATGGCTTGCACCTGTTGAAGCTAGAAGGTCAGTTTTCAGTGTTTACTTTATTTAGTGTTATTTGTATATGTTAATTCCTTTAAACATGATTTTAGTTTCATATAAATTCTGATGTCCCTTGAATACTATTCTTTTTTACCAATCTTTCTTTAGGATAATCTGTCATGTGACTGCAATAAATTTTGTGATTATCGTTTTGTTTCATTGGGCTTGACTATTGTTATTTGTTAGTGTTCTTTTTCTAACCTGGTGCCCTTTAGCTTGTTTTGAATTCTTGTTAGGACTTGACAATATTTGGTAGTATCTTGGTTTTCGATTCTTTGGGAACTAGAGGTTTTAAGTCAGGGCATCAAACTGCTATAGATGTGGGGCGGTAATGAGTTTATTTTTCGGGTGGTTGGTGTTGGAAGATGTTTTTATTGTTTGTCTGTGAAATATGTGTTTGTTTTGTGAGAATGTTGGAGAATTTTTTTTTTTTAATCTGAGGTATAGAGAATCCGGGAAATATAAAAATAGTAAATGTGTGTAGTTTATTAATATTTTTGAGAAAATGTGAGGGAAAAAGAAAACTTGGAAGAACAGAGCCATTGAAAAGACTGTTTTATTGATAGATTCAGTGACCTGACTGAAAAAATGTGAATTCGTAGTCGACCAAGGGCTTGTTTACTATAGAGGATAGGATATGATTATACTCCCTGTGCTCAGCGTCTATTTTAAAAATATATATATTTTTTAGTGCAAATTTAAGGAATAATAATATTAATTGTGACAAGCTTAAAGTAATGTAAAAATAAATTTGTTTTTTTTTTTTAAATAATGATGTAAAAGGTAAATAGAGGTATTTATAAAAAAAAGTAGAGTCATAGCAAAAGTTACTAAAATAAAGGAAATAATTAGTTTGCAATTAGACTTTCTAACATAAAAATAAATAAATATATATACTTTGTTGTGGAAAATAATTGAGCAAACAAACCCAATTTATTTTTTACAATTTTTTGATTTTTCTATTTATAAAACAATTTATTTTTGTTTATATATATTTTAATTTTGTAATTTACATTTATAATAACTTATATCTTTATTGATATATTTAATTTTTATTGATACTTATAGGGTGTGTTTGTTTGGGGGTTTGAATTTTGAATTGAAATTTGAATAGTAAAATTTTTGAATTGGAATAGTTGTATGATGTGATATAAATAAGGTGTTGATGTGATATTTTGAATATAAAATTAATTTTTAGTATAATATAAAAAATGAAAAATAGATGTTTCGATTTGATGTTTTTTGAGGGAAAAAATTGAATGAATAGTACTCCATCCGTCTCAAATAAGGTGCAATATTTGTTTTGGGCACGAGTTTTTAGGTGTGTAGTATTAAGTATGATAATTTAGAAATTAGGTGATGTGATGGAGAGATAAATGTATATTTTTTTTTTTTTTATTTGGGTGATGTGATGGATAAAGTGTGGGGGAGAGATTAAGTATAATTAATTATTTTATATTTTGGAAATATTGCAGGGTGTTTGAGACATACCAAAAAGAAAATGTTATACGGTGTTTGAGAAGAAGGGATTAGAAATTTAAGAAAATCCCCAAAAGAACACACCCGTAGTTAATTAGTTCTGTATAATTATGATAAAATTATTATAAATTTTAATTTATTGTATAATATGTTTACTATTAGGGTGTGTTTGTTTGGGGGTTTGGATTTTGAATTGGGATTTGAATAGTAAAAATTTTGAACTTGAATAGTTGTATGATGTGATATAAATAGGGTTTGATGTGATGTTTTGAATGTAAAATTGATTTTTAGTATAATATAAAAAATGAAAAATAGGTGTTTGATTTGATGTTTTTGGGGGGAAAAAATTGGATGAACAGTGAAAATCTACCAAAATCCTTCAAACAAACACACCCTTAGTATAGAAATTTGTTATAAAATAAATATTTAAAAATAATAAAATATTAAATTGTTATTAATAATTTAAATAATTCTATAAAATAGTAATGTAAAGGAATATTTTCTATAAAAACAAAAGATAAGTATAACTGAAAATAAATTGCTATAGTAAATCCAAAAATAAAATAATGTTGGGAAGATCTTTCCGGCAAATCAATGTGGTTTTTATCATCAAAAGTTTATTAGGCTGTAGGTTGTGGACTTTTACACGACTTTTTATTATTCAGAATTTTTCTCTTTTAAAAATATTACATTAAACAGTTATTTTTATAATATTTCAATAGTTATTTAAATATATTGATTGTGTCTATTAGTTTACCATTCTTTCTTGTTTCAGCTAATTTTTGGTAATAAATGTTTAAAAAGTGTATTAAAATAGTAATTATTATTTAATAAAAATAATTATAGATTAAGATTAAAATTATTAAATAGTTTATTTAAAATAAATAAAATATAAATTATAAAATTTAAAATACAATTAAAATTTAAAGAACCAATTATTAAAACTTCGCATTGTAAGGAAGCACGTATCTTTTAAAATTCAAAATCAAAATTTTACAACGAAACACACTAGTTGCTTACAAGAAATAGTCATAAGTTTTGTGATAAGAATATAATATAAGTATTATATACTCCTATATTTGTTTGATTAAATAAACAAATCCAAAAAATAAAATAAATATCAATTTAATATTTCCTCCATTTCGCAAAATTCATTTTTTTTTTCTCTTTCCCAAAAAAATAATCACTTTTTATTTTTAAATAATTTATCAATATTAAATATTTGAAAAAAAATAAATCAATTTAATTTTAAATTTATAACGGCACCTAGATTCACTCATGTTTATTTCTATCTATCTCTTCAATTAACTATATCTTTATTTACTTTCAAAATTCATTATTTTTTTTATAAAATCAATTTATGATAATATATAAATAAATAAACAAATAAATAAATATTTTATTTATTTTTATTGTATAAAATTTTATTCTTATTATATACTCATTCCGTCCATAACAAGGTATTTATTTACTTTTTGCATGTTGATATTTGAATATTAATTATTATATCAAATCGTATTACAAATAAAGAGAAAATGACAAAAATACTTCTATTAGTATCTTATAATACTAATATAATGATATTTGTATAAAAAATTATACAAATATAAAAATATTTTCAATGTTAAGTACAATACAAAAGACAAATAAATATTTTGTTTTTATAGAAATATAATATTAAAGGTATTTAAATACATAATTTAAATTTTTTTAAATTATTAAATAATTAATATTTATAGTCTAACTAACTAATCTATGGTGCCTAAATTTGCCTGACCAAATAGAAAAAAATTCTCTCTCCCAAGAAAGAAGTATTTTTAAAAAATAATTAAATAAATAATAAAAAACTATCAAAAATACCCCACTAGCTAACAAAGATATACTCCCTCCGTCCACAAAAAACGTATACAATTACTTTTGACGCGGTGTTTAAGAAATAAATAGTATTTTAATTATAGTGGAAAGGTAGTGTAATGACATTTTTGCCCTTATTTTTTGGTGTAAAAGTAACGATGTGATGTAAAGTAGGGGTATTTGTGGAAAAAAATAAGGTATTTAATGAAATGTTTACTTTGTAATTGGACGTCCCAAACTAGAAACATGTATACTTTCTAGCTGGACGGAGGGAGTATTCTTTAATAAAATTTTAATATTTTTTACTATACATCATTTTTTTAAAAAAAAATATAAAAAAAAATATTTATTTTTTATTTATATATTATTATAAAAAATAATTTTATATTAAAAATATCACTTGTAATTATATTTTAAAATCTTTATTATTCAAATTCTAAAAAAAATTGTTATAGTCAAGAAACACCCAAAACAGAGAAACGGGTAAGGGTGGTCTAAAACGTCGAAGTCAAGAAAATTATTATAGAAGGAAAATAGAAAACAGAAGGTTTAATGGCATTTGGAATATGCGAATACCGAAACGTGTTTGACTCTTCAGTTCCTCACTGCTCCGCGCGGCAATTTTCCATTTTCCTCTTTCCTGCTACCGGAGAAGAGAATGAAGATCTCAAGAAGACGATGAGATAGCAGAAGCAACCTAAACCCCCACCCAGAAAATAAAATTAAAATGAGAGCGGAGACGCTAACCCTGGTGCTGGTAAATCTAGCTGGAATCATGGAAAGAGCGGACGAATCGTTGCTTCCGGGAGTCTACAAAGAGGTTGGGGAAGCGCTCCACGCCGGCCCCACCGGCCTCGGCTTCCTCACACTTTTTAGATCCATGGTGCAGGCCGTTTGCTACCCCTTGGCGGCTTATCTCGCAGCTCGACATAATCGGGCCCGAATCATCGCTTATGGCGCATTTCTCTGGTCTGCCGCCACCTTCCTCGTCGCCTTCTCTTCCTCGTTTTTCCAGGTGAAACCCTAATTTTATTTCATTACTACTTTGTTTTCTTTACTGTGAAAATGATTGGCTAATTTGGATTGGATGGGTATGCTTGCGTTGCGTTGCGGATGCAACAATTGTCGTGAAATTTAGCATTTGGATAAGCATTTCTATAAATATTTGATGAAGATGTTTCTCAATAGGAGAGTGGAAGGTGCACATTTAGAGGCTGAAAAGCTTCTATATCTATGACATGTTCTAGGCTAGGCTAGGAATTATATTTCAGAAATTCTGATGAAATTTTTGGGGAATGTTTGAACCAACTTGGATTTCAATATTGAGAAAACTTGCAAATATTTGCAAAAATTTGGTAAATTTTAAGTGATAACAAATCCAATGCTATCCATCCAATTTTTTTTGTGTTGGATAATGAGTTATTTATTTATCCATCCAATGCAAACCAAATTGTGCGCCCTAAGTTAAATCTGGTATATGGCCTAAGTGGTAGTATTATTTGGATAAAATATTATCCGTTGGATGGGATTATTATAATCTCAAACAGAAGATTTTAAATTAAAATAAATTACAATCGTTTCAAATGGAAGGTTTGAAATTAGACTAAATTACTATAGTCACAAACGGAAAGTTTGTTATTAGAATCAATTACGACCGCTTTAAACGGAAGGTTTGAATTTAGAATAAATTAAATATGTAATTAAGGTCGTAATTATAATCGTAATTGATCCTCTGTCATTTTGGCCGAGTGGGCCTTCATTCTAAACACACCAACAACTCTGTCTTCCTTCTTTCATCTCTTTTAGCTTTCCATCAACCTCCCTAGCTTAGTTCTTTCCTCGCTTTGTTTGTCGGAGCTCCAATGATCAGAGGTGTCACTCTAATTGGGGACGGAAACTGATTTATCTTTGTGTTAGAACATCAGCCACTTGAGACACTATCGGGGCGTATCTAATTTTAAGAAAGAGGATTCATCCTCCACTCGGTTTCACGGTAAATTTTATTATCACAATACCCATTTAAACTAACAATCGAAAATTAGATACTACTTTGCGAGAATGTTAACCCCTGTTGGAGTCTCCGGAGCCTTCGCCGCCGCTAAAGTCGCCAAAGCAGAAGTCAAGGTGGCTTTTCCACTTAGGTTAGTTCCCTTTATGGGTAGCCCTATGTTTTCTGGATTTTCCCCATGAGATGTGGGGGCATTCTTGGGTTTGTGACCGCACCCTCTACCTTCGCGATCCAAACTGTTGATCCTGGTCTTGGCCCACGGATGATGGCCCATGTACAAGATCTACAACTATTTACTGTAGTGGACTTTAAGAGGTGAAGAAGATGCTCTTCTAGCTGACTGCGATTAGGTTTGCCATGTTCGTGTTGCACGATGACCCAATTACTCCAGAGCCCGGTGCGGACCAACAGACGCATGCGAATTATGCATCGTGGGTACGTAGAGACTACATGACAAGAAATACCCTATTAGATAGTTTCTCTAATTCTTTTTATAATGTATATTGTAAAATAAAAAGTGCGAAAGGGTTGTGGAATGCCCTTGAGAAAAAATATAAGTCCGAGAATGCCGGGTCTAACAAGTGTATTGTAAATATTTGTTGTGGTCCGGTTTATAGACTATAAGATAGTAGATGACAAGTATGTCATCGAACAAGTGGAAGAATTTCAACACATTGTTCACTTTGTTATCGACGAAGAGATGCCACTACCAGAAAAGTTCATCACGAGTGTGATGATCGAGAAATTGCCCCCGAGTTGGAGCAACTTCAAGCACGGGCTGAAACATGAGCTAAAGCAAATGGAGCTTGAAGATCTGATTGTCCGAATCCGGATAGAAGAGGTCAACAGAAAGCAACACAAAGCGGAGATTTGCTAAAGCCAACTTGGTCGGAGATCCCTGATAACTAAAATTTGTAATTGTTTCTATGTGTATACATTCACAGGGAATTTCATTCGAAGAAAATAATGTGGTGAATTATAGAAAGTGGGCAGATATGATAAACATTTGTGGTTGTAGACCCTGAGTAGTCATCATAATTATTTATACTCTTTAACTGATGAGTTTACAGGTCGAACGCAGGGATTTTAAGTCATGAATTTCAAATCAAGTGCAGATCTTGTAAAAACGGCGGGAAATGCAGTAAGGGAACCGCTTGCAGCGGATCAAATTCTACGGAAAGTGGTAAGAGAAAGCGGTAAAGTTTTGTGAAGGCAAGCGGAGCGGAGGTGAGCGGTAGGGTGCCAGTGATGGTCGAGCGAGCGGGACGTGAGCGGATGACACAATGTATATATGTATATATATTTAAGCGATAAAGAGTGAATGAGAGGTGTTGTGTCTGAACTGTGAGTTACTTAATGACTAGATTTTCCTGGATGAAATGAGCGAGTTGTGATAGTGTTTAAATGGACATATATGTATAATACAGAAGCGGGAGAAGGAGATGATGTAAATATATAAACCAGATTATAGAAAATCCTTATCACTGGTATTTGACCGGATTTACAACAAGATTTCAACGACACCCAATTGGAACATTATAAGAAAGAAACCCTATTGTCACTAGGAATTTCTGCGACCTAATAGACCACCGCTTATGCCCTATTAATTATCCCAAATTCTGCCTCATTAGTGGCTTTACCATTCTGTTACCTCTTTTTAATCAAAATTGAATTCAAACCAGTAGTTAAGCAGGTCGACAAGGCTCCCGCGTACTTAACTACATTGAACTACATTGAAAATGCTTGTGGCAAAAGACAAGGCTTAGATAAACAATTCTTCTGTGCTCTAAACTAGTGAGACGAAATTCTTTACAATCAAGATTTATATAAGTATGAAAAAGTATGAAAGAATTGGGGATGAAAAATTGAATGATATTACATTACTTACTAGTAAAGCTGGAAGTTCTAACTCTACAAAACTGTAAACGAAAGCAATTAAACTACATTAAGCAAACAGTAAAATATTGGCCAAGGGAGAAGGGGAATCCCCACTCCTTTGGCCATTCATGCGAAGAACTCCCTTACAGGGTCTGAGCTCTCAGAGAACAGAAAGACAACTAGAATGCACAGAAAATTAATCGCTAGTATACTCCAGTCGAAGTATATCTACATACAGATATCTGGTCCTATTTATATTAAGTAGAAGTAGCGGTTACAAGCAGTTATAAAGTGGTTTTAACCGCTAGGCAGTTAGGCAGTTGATGACGGTTATTCTGTTGAGGCAGTTGTTGGTCATAACTCCCAGTGTGCTCGCTCTGCTTGTATGGATTTGTAAGGGCTCAGATCTTCCTTGCTTGCCGGATGGCTGGAGGGTATCAGCGCAGCTAGGCGGGCTTGCTTGTGCTGGCCGGTAATGGAATGGTTGTACCGCTGCAGTTGGGACACTTAGTCAATATTTGAGTTGGGTTGCTGTCACTCTGCAGCGGTGGGTGTCTGGGCCGTCGCTTGTGAGCGGGAGAGACTGCCGCTTGTGAGCGATGGAAGCTACCGCTTGCCTCTCTTGCCTTAGTTTTCTGGGTGATGGGATCACCGCTTGCGAGCGGAGATGGCTATCGCTTGTGGCGTCTGCCTTAGCTTTTCTGGTAACAAAACACCTCTTAAAAGGGCAAAAATCGTTAATAATCTCAACAAACCAACTTTGGATCATGCCAAGTGATATAGATCAATAAAATATGCCATTAATCACCTATTGTGATGGTTTTTATACAGAAATTCAAGTAATACGTAGTTTTGTCAAGTTAAGAATATGCTTATATTTGGGGTCATCAATCCCTTCAAAAGACGCGCACGGCCAACTCAAACGGACACGGACAAAAGCAAACAGTCCAAGTTTACAGGTAACTGTTTTAATTGTGGTGAAACAGGACACCAGATTAAGAACTGCAAGGTACCGAAAAAGAAGAAACCGATTTCCCAAGTGGTCGAGACGAGCTACCAGACTGATCTCAATAGTGACGACCTTGTCGGTGTTGTGTACGAACCAAATAATGTGGAAAATCCGAGAGCTTGGTGTGTTGACACCGGATCAACCTGCCATGTTTGCTCCGACAAAACAAACTTCTCGACCTACAATAAGACCAAAGAGAGGAAATTGCACATGGGAAATGATGAATGCCTTATTGATAAATTCATGACTTCCCCAAAACTTATGGGAGGAGGCAGTAATGACGGCAAATTATATCTTGAACAAAATTCCACTTAAGGGTAAGGATGTTACCACTTATGAACTATGGAAAGGTAAGAAACCCACATACAAATACCTCAAAGTGTGGGGGTGCCTAGCAAAAGTGGAAATTCCGCCTCCAAAGCAAGTCCCTATCGGCCCAAAAACGGTAGATTGCACATTTATCGGATACGCATTAAATAGTATTGCTTATTGTTTCATAGTTCATAAATCGGATATCCTTAGGATGGCCGAAGGAACTACAATAGAATCAATGAATGCCAAATTTTTTGAAAATATATATTCTTGTAAGGAAATGATACAATCCAACCTAAAACCTGTAGATGAAGAACTACAGGTAAAGAGACAAACAACTAGTAGCCCTGATCAAGAGGTTTTAGAATCTAGGCGTAGCAAAAGGTCAAGGGTCGAGAAAACCTTTGGTCCAGATTTTATTACGTATATGTTGGACAATGATCCAACAACGATCAAGGAAGCACTATTTAGTCCTGATGCTCTATTCTAGAAGGGAGCAACAAACAGTGAAATAGACTCAATAATGCAAAATAACACTTGGGTGTTATTTGACCAACCCAAAGGCTGTAAACCACGACGGTTCAAATAGGTATTGAAAAGGAAACTCAAGGCTGATGGGTCTAGTGGTAAATACAAATCCCGTCTCGTAGTAAAAGGCTAAAGACAAACCAAAGGGTTTGACTTCTTCGACATATATTCACTAGTAACTAGATAACATCCATTCGAGTGCTTCTTTCAATTGCGTCTTTGAACAATCTTGAGATTCACCCAATGGATGTGAAGGCTGCTTTTCTAATTTGTGAATTAGAAGAAGAGGTATATATGGAACAACCGGAAGGATATGTCGTTCCTGACCAAGAGAAAAAGGTGTGCAAACTGATAAAGTCTTTGTACGGATTGAAACAAGCATATGTACAATGTCACTTAAGATTTGATAATGTCATGTTATCAAATGGTTTTAATATAAACGAGTGTGACAAGTGTGTCTACATTAAAGAAACACCTTCCGGTTTTATCATAATCTGTCTATTTGTAGACGACCTACTGATCATGGCTAAAGAGGTCAGTCTGATCAATGAAATCAAATGCATGTTGATTCGTAACTTCTATATGAAAGATTTAAGGCTAGCCGACGTCATCCTTGGAATGAAGATTCTAAGACAAGACGAAGGTATTGATCTGACTCAGTCCCACTATGTTGAAAAGATATTGAGAAAATTCAATGCCTACGACAACACTCCATTGAAAACCCCAATAGACCTCGGCATACACTTTAGCAAGAATAGAAGAGACCCCGTAGCTCAAGAACACTATGCCAAAATTATTGGAAGCCTAATGTACTTAACAAATTGTACAAGGTCTGACCTGGCTAGCAACCCCAGTCATGAACACTGGAAAACGCTAGTAAGAGTATTAAATTATCTTAAATTTACTCAGAATTTTGGCATATACTACGCGAAATAGCCACCAGTACTCAAAGGTACTGCGATGCCAATTGAATGTCCGATGCAAAAGACTCACTGTTTATAAGTGGATATGCATTGCACGGTCCACAATGGAATCGGAGTTCATCGCCTTGGACAAAGCTGACGAATAAGCCGAATAGCTGAGGAATTTTATGGATGATATTCTACACTGGATTAAATCAGTACATCTCATAATGATTCAATACGATAGCCAAGCTGCCATTGTAAGGGCTAAGTATGAAATTTACAACGGTAAATCCCGATATATCCGACGTAGACATAACACTGTAAGGCATTTGATCACCAATGGGGTTTTGACTATCGAATATGTAAAATCAATAGAAAACCTAGCAGATCCACTAACCAAATGGTTACAGAGAGATCAAATATACAAACTGCTAAAGGGAACAGCAGACAGTTACAGTGGTAACCTAATCAAATCACTTGGAAATCTCAAGCCTTGGTTCAATGGGAAAACTAAGCTGTGTGAGTCCGACACGAACACTCAATTACAATTCCATGAAAGACAATGAGTGTTATAATGTGCAAAAGTTGTGAGGTTGAGTTAATGACTTTTAATGATCCTAAAGGTATGAGTGGATACCTTGAAATAGGATTACCTATATATAAGTGTGAAGTGTGGGCCGCTTCAAACGAAACACTTATGAATCCAAAGACGAGATCTATGGCCAAAATGGATCAAAATGTGAGAACAAAGTTGAGACTGAAATAGCGACACATTAATATTATTGACTAAGTGCACGTAGACGTGGAACAATTCAATGCATCACGTCAACTGGACCACCAGTACACTCTGTAATGTTGACAATGGAAGGTTCAAAGCCAAAAACTACATGTCCTGATGTGTCAATGTCTCACGGGGATTGAGCTGGGCTTCTGTCATTTATGGGCATTTTCACTCATGTGGGGAATTGTTGGATAATCGGTTATTTTGCAACTTATTAATTTGGTAAGTGAAAATGTGACTGGTCGGTGTACCAAAAGTAATTAGATTACTTTGGAAGAAATAAATAAATATTTATTTATTTATTTGTATATGGGATTCGGTTAATATTTTGGCTATTTTGTTTATTTCGACCGCTTCAAACGGAAGGTTTGAATTTGGAATAAATTAAATCTGTAATTAAGGTCGTAATTATGATCGTAATTGATCCCCTGCTATTTTTGCCGAATGGAGACGCCTATATAAAAGGCCTCCCTCTTCATTCTAAACACACCAACAATTTTCTCCCCATTCTCTCATCTCTTCTAGCTTTCCGGCAACTTCTCCAACTCAGTTTTTCCCTCGCTTTGTTCGCCGAAGCTCCAACAATCAGAGGTGTTACTCTCATTAGAAACGGAAACCGTTTTATCTTTGGGTTAGAACGCTAGCCACCGGAAGTACTACAAGGCGTATCTAATTTTCGGAAAGAGGATCCATCATCGACTCGGTTTTACGGTAGATTTTATTATCGCAATACCTATTTAAACTAACATATAGTTTGTACTGAGTAACATGTGGACATAAGATTAATGTAAATCTTTAATGTAACTGTGAATACATTATGTGGGCATTTTTTATAATTTCATTTTCTTAATAAATGCTATGTGGACAGGCTGAATTTGTTTATTATGAATTCATACAATTCAAAATAAAATATTATTGAGCTTTTTATTGAGAGTATAGTTGAACATAAAAGAAAATATGGTTGGTGTAATTGGTTTATTAGGAGTTTATATTGATATAGGAAAAAAATAAATAATAAAAAAGTTTTCGCTTTGTGTTTTTGGATGGATGTGTTTTTTATGTTAAATAGGGAGAATTGGGTTAATAATATAAAAAATAATATTTTGTGTTGAATTATTAATTTTTTGTGAGCGAAAAAAATATATATGTGTTAATGTGTGTATATTAATTTTTTATAATAATATTTATGAGGAATTGTACCAACTAAAATTTCTAAGGAACAAACACCTACTTTCTTAAGCTTGTACAAATAATAATTTATTTATTTTTATAGTGTTTACACTTTTCCTATATATATATATATGTATATGCTTTGGATTTTTTGGGGGTTATGAGCTACTTAGGGTGTTTGTTTGGGGGTTTGGATTTTGGATTGAGATTTGAATAGTAAAAATTTTGAATGTGAATAGTTGTATGATGTGATATAAATAGACGTTGATGTGATGTTTTGAATGTAAATTTGATTTTTAGTATAATATAAAAAATAAAAAATATGTGTTTGATGTGATGTATTTTAAGGGGAAAAATATTATGAATAGTGAAGTTTGGGGAAAATCCCCCAAACAAACACGCAATGTCTTACGTAAAAATTTAATAAGAATGCGCCCAACTTAATTGACATCAATTCGGGTGTGATGCATGATCTATAAAATTTGCTTTCCATATAACAAGATAGTAAGTTGATAGGACTTTTTTGACTTAAGGATGCAATGATATTAACTCACCTACTTTTCTTTCTATTGTGTGTTAATCGCTATCTGAAAATTTTTACTAGAAGGCTATCGATTAGGAGAATCATGCAATCCTTGTATAGTGTGGGCGGATCCTAAGCTATCCTTTTATAGTAATTATTATAAGGAAGCTAATGTATATATTTCCTCCGGCGGAACTGTTTTAGCAGCTTTGCATCAATTGCTTGTTTGTGCTCATGCATAGGCAATATAAATGATTAGATAAGGTGACGTGAAAATGATGCTACTGTATGTTTTTGGTGCAGTCTCTTCAAACTTGGAAAACCGAAGATCTAATCTGTCCTACGGCTTTGCAGTTGCCTGTGTAAATTTTTAAATCTTATCTCCCAGGTAGCCGTGTCAAGAGCTTTGAACGGGATTGGCCTTGCCATTGTTGCTCCTGCAATCCAATCCCTTGTAGCCGACTCAACAGATGATGGAAACCGTGGCATGGCTTTTGGGTGGTTGCAGCTCACCAGCAACCTTGGGGCTATCATTGGTGGATTATTCTCGTTATTGATAGCCCCGCATACATTTCTGGGGATTCCCGGCTGGAGAGTTTCCTTCCATCTAGTCGCCATTGTTAGCATAATTGTGGGCATTCTAGTCAGGATATTCGCTACTGACCCTCACATTGACAATGGAACGATTAATGAAGCCTCTTCCTCCAAGTCATTCAAGTTGGACATACACAATCTTTTAAATGAATCAAAATTAGTAATGAGAATCCCATCTTTTCAAATTATTGTAGCTCAAGGTGTCACCGGTTCGTTTCCTTGGTCGGCGTTGTCATTTGCTCCAATGTGGTTAGAACTCACTGGTTTCTCCCACGAGAAGACTGCTGTCCTTATAGGCATGTTTGTTATCGGGAACTCTCTTGGTGGTCTATTTGGTGGTAGGATGGGCGATTTCCTGGCAAAGCGCCACCCTAATTCTGGCCGGATAATTTTGTCTCAGTTAAGCTCTGGATCAGGTATTCCACTTGCAGCAATTCTCTTACTTGCTGTGCCAGGAGATCCCTCGACGCCGCTCCTGCATGGTCTGCTGCTCTTTGTCACGGGCTTTTTCATATCTTGGAATGCTCCGGCCACAAACAAGTAAGTACATTCCCCTTTACTCGTTTATTCCCTTTATTAGTTTTCGCCTTTTTATTGGTGTTTGTTTCTCTAAAAATGTTGAACTACATGACTTTTAGGCCCTGTTTGCACTCTTTAAATATTAGGAGAGTATTTGCAGATTGTGATTTTTTGTTTTAATTGCTTAAGAAGAATAGGTTTCGCCTAGAAACGGGAAGCACTCCTCAAAAAGTGCTTTCCATGGCTTCTTGATTTTTGAATAAAATAATTGTATTCTGAAAATTTGTAAAGTTTTAGTATAACATATGTATATATTGTAATTAATACCCATCTCCTTTGTACAATGTCTTTTACTATAGATTTTAAGAGAAAAATATCCATATCCAGAAATGATCATTTATTTTACTTGTCATCGACTAATGGTTTTAATTCTAAGCATGACACTCACATGTACATTTTAGACTGTATATAAAATGGTAAGGGATGTTACCGTTCTAAAATTTCATATTTTCTGAACTTTTAATTATGATTTTCTTTTTTTAAGAAAATAAAATCCAAATACCACCCTTTTTTTAATGATTATGAGTTTATAGGCTAACAATTGTTCTAATTCTAGAAGTTTTGGCTTTTTGCAAAGGTACCCATAATCAAATTGTGTTTGTTCAATGATAACAATGAACTTCTTTGGTGATATATTCTATTGTGATGTGGAATGTGGTAATGGAATTGCACTAGACAGTCCAATTTTTGCAGAGATCGTCCCAGAGAAATCCCGAACAAGTATATATGCATTAGACAGATCCTTTGAATCCATATTGTCATCATTTGCTCCTCCCACAGTTGGACTATTGGCTCAATACGTCTATGGATATAAACCAGTTCCGGAAGGCACCCAAGATATTTCTACCGACAGAGAGAATGCTGCATCTTTAGCCAAGTCTCTTTTTGCAGCTATAGCCATCCCAATGGCACTATGCTGTGTCATTTATTCATTCCTCTATGTCACATATCCAAGAGATAGAGAGCGAGCTCGAATGGAAGCTACCATAGCATCAGAGATGGAACTCATTGAATCAAACTCTCCGGTCCTTATGGGGATTCAATCAAGTGAAGCAAAAGAACTTAACCTGACCATTGATGACGATGCATCTGATTACGAGGAAAGTGATGAAAGGACATTGATTCATCATAAGGTAATATAAGCATCCTTGTGTATTAAGGAGTTGTTTCTTTTTTGTGATCAACTTAGTTTTATACTACCTCCGTCCCGGAAGAAAAGAAACTTTTGTTTTTTGTACGTAGATTTTTTAATATTAGTATTATATTGGTTTAGAGTGAAAAAAGACAAAAATGCCTCTATTAGATTGTATGATATAAAAGTAATGACATTTGTGTAATATATTGGAAGTTGTAAGGGTATTAATTATGTTAGATAGGTAGTACAATTACTAAATAAGAAAATGGTATCCTTTGGGACGGACAAAAATGAAAAATGGTATTCTTTTTATGGGATGGAGGGAGTATTACTAATTAATCATACATTATAAAGTATAAACAAAGCCTAAAGGTTTTATAATGTTGCCCTGCTATGGCGAACAACAGGTACACATTCATCGTTGTATAGATATATACTTAGGGTGTGTTTGTTTGGGGGTTTGGATTTTGAGTTGGGATTTGAATTTCAAAAATTTTGAATTATAATAGTTGTATGATGTAATATAAATAAATCTTGATGCGTAAAATTATTTTTTAGTATAAGAAATTGAAAAATAAGTATTTGATTTTATGTTTTTGGGAAAAAATAATTGGATGAATAGTACTAAACGAATACACCTTTAGTGTTGTTGAATTGCTCGGTTCATTGGCGAAACTAACTGAGTAGGCTGTGATCATGTTGCTTAGTGGATGGTTACCTACACAGGTTTAAACATTCTTGTTAAGATGGTTCGGGTGAAGCTGTTAACGCCGAGCTGATTTCAGGTATGCTTTTCTTGCATTGATCTGCTGTAGTAAAATTTACTTTTAGATGTGCCATTTGAAGTTTTTGATTCATTTGAAAATAGTTAAAGTTGAAAGAAATAAATGTATAATAGTGACATAAATTGCTGAATAGTTGATATTTATATGACAATATGAGTATAGCTTCGTTTTAATCATCTCTATCTTCTATCTGTAAATTTTCAAGAATATACAGAGTTTGTCTTAGTTGTTTATTTTTATCTATGCCTTACAGATTTAGCTGTTTCTATTTAATTTTGTCGTATGTTTTTTTTTTTTTTTTTTTTTTTTATGACGTACTAAACCGCACGCTTTTAAATAAACTCTTGATCGAATATAAACTCTTGAAAGAAAGATCGGATTGATTTCATTTAACAAACATGCTGAAAATAATAATTATGTTGCTTAATAAAAATGTTATACAATTTTCAACATACAAACATATATTTATATTGAAAATTTTAAAAATGAAATAAAATATATTGACAGTATAAGTATTAATTTGGAGCCTACGAGGACAAACAAACATTTTTATTTTTTTAGCAGTTGCAAATTAAGTTCTAAAAGACAAGTCACATTAAGCAAATATGTGTGGCAGGTAAGACCAAAATGCAGTATTATAAAAACAAACATATTTTTTTTAATATGCATTTTGATCAAGTACTCTTTATATGTTTTGGATTAAAAAATATTTTAATATAAAATATTATACTGAGTACCATATTTTTAAATGATAATATTATAAAATAAAAACAAAACATAAATATATTTTTGTAATAAACAATAATATTGAAAGTTGTATATTTAAAAAACAATTTATTTATACTGCTTTGTAATTAAAAAAAAAAAACAAAAAAAAAACATATTAATAAAACAAGTGCTTCTAGTTATTTTGAACTTTGGACTGAGCCCAATATAAAAGTCCAAAACCCTCAATTAAAGAGCCCAATCAAATTAAGCTTAATCATATGGCCCAATTTCAGCCCGCCAAGTAAGTTTTATCTACTCTTATTCAACCCAAGTGATAGCCCTAATTCTGATTTGCTCAGAACACAACCGTGCAATTCTTTGATTCGCAGCTGCCGGAGCCGCTCCGAATAAGTTAATCCGACGAACGATGGCGGCGAAGTACGATTTGACGCAGCTTATAGCACCGCATCTGGACAGGCATCTGGTGTTCCCGCTGCTTGAGTTTTTGCAGGAGCGTGGTCTGTATGAGGATATTTTGAAGGCGAAAATTGAGCTTCTGAATCATACCAACATGGTTGATTATGCTATGGATATTCACAAGTCGCTCTACCGGTCCGACGATGTTCCGCAGGGTACGTGTTTCGATTGAAATTTCGTTACATTTTTCGAGTGGCTGCAAATATTTTAGTCGTCTCGACTGTTCAGTTTAAATCCAGCGAGAATCTTTCGATTCTGACAAAAACTTTAACCGAATTAAATTCGGGTTATAAACGATCCTGGTCGATGCGTCGACTTGGTGGAAGGTGTGAGAGAATATTGAGTGAATTTTTTTATTTTTTATATGATGACCTAGTTAGGGTTTTACTGCAAATTTTGCTCATGAATGTTAATATTTGAATTAAACCATCTTATAATTTCCTTGATTTTCTGTATGATATAGAGATGGTCGATAGGAGGGTTGAGGTCGTTGGTAGACTGAAGGCATTGGAAGAGGCTGCAGCTCCTTTGATTGCTTTTCTGCAGAATCCAAACGCTGTTCAGGAATTGAGAGCTGATAAACAGTACAATCTGCAGTTACTTAATGATCGCTATAAGGTGATGACCAAATTGCAGTTATCGTGATATGCTTACTTTCAGAACGTTTTGTATATTCAGTTACACAAACACCTTGTTTGATATACATCAGAATAAAAAAAAGTAAATAAAAAATCACATTTGCTAATTTACTTCAAGAAAACTTATAGAAGTAAAAATGCATTTACTTTTTTCAATTATTTTCTCAATTAGGTTGGGTGATTGACTAGTAAAGTGTTCTAAACAAAATCTCGAAAGGTTATGTTTCGGTCTTATGTAAATAATTAAAATTTAAGCTTAATCAAAGTTGCTGTTCAGATTGGTCCGGAGCAGATAGAAGCACTGTATCAGTATGCCAAATTCCAATTTGAATGTGGAAACTACTCTGGAGCTGCTGATTATTTGTATCAGTACCGGGCCTTGTGCCCTAACAGTGAGAGGAATTTGAGTGCATTGTGGGGGAAATTGGCTGCAGAGATACTGATGCAAAATTGGGATGTTGCATTGGAGGAGCTTAATCGATTGAAGGAAATCATCGATTCTAAGGTCGATTGATGCACTTAGTAGCTTTAACAATTATACCCTTTTTGATGTGCTAATTGAACTTACCGTGACATCTACTCCTTACAGAATTTTTCTTCACCGATGAATCAAGTGCAAAGCAGGATATGGCTAATGCACTGGAGTTTGTTCATCTTCTTCAATCATGACAACGGAAGAACACAGATAATTGACTTGTTTAATCAGGATAAGTATGACTCTGAAATAGATTATTTTTTATTTTTCCCATTCGTACTTTATTCATATATTTGGTTGTTGAAATTGATTACAAGACTTTTCACAACAGAGGTGTTTGCTATGTAGATCATCTTTTTTTATTTTCTTGTTATGTTTTTCCTTTTATTTTCATGCTTACGTAATATTGAGGGATGATTTATCTTGGTTTTCTTGGTCATATGCTTAAAAGATATTGTATGAGATATTCGATATCTTAATTTTCAACTAGTTACATTCATATGTCTCGGCATGCTGTGTGCTTACCTGGTAGTTTTCTGTTCTCTTTGCTCACACCAATTGAAAGTGTTATATTACCCACTCATCCGGCATGTTCTAATTTAAAAACGAATTCAGGTATCTGAATGCCATTCAAACAAATGCTCCCCATCTTATGCGTTATCTGGCAACTGCCTTCATTGTCAACAAACGAAGACGCCCACAATTTAAGGAATTTATAAAGGTGATCCAGCAAGAGCAGTACTCTTATGAAGATCCCATTGTACAGTTTTTGGCATGTGTCTATGTCAACTATGACTTTGACGGGGCTCAAAAAAAGATGAAAGAGTGTGAAGAAGTAAGCCCTCCTAGTTCTTTATTGCCTTGTAACTCGTGTTTTTTTGGAACTTATGGCAACAGGATAATGTGCTCAGTTTTTATTTTATATTCGTTTATATATTGCTTGGGTTCTTAAAATTGCATGAGAATTAGTTTACCAATATGCAGATCTGCTCTAGTCCAGCATTCACAAAGTTAACCAATGACTTATGTTTGAATTAGACCCGTTTGCTCTGCAGTTCCCTGGTTTTGTGTCATATTTTGTTTTCTCTTTAAATAAGTAGTCACTTTATTTTGTTACAACTGTTGCTACTAAGTTTTGTTCTCGTGTCTTATAGTTGTTTATTTTTCAATCCCGAAGAAGTTAATTTTGGCCTTCTTTAATGTAACCTTTTAAAAGCCAAGTGAATTTTATCCAATTCATTCATGGAATGGAAATTTTAATTAATTGAGAATGCTATGCTTTTTTCTTCTTTCTTTTTCTTCGAGGGAAGTAAGTATAAGCTTGTGAAATTCTAATTTTATTCTGTGGATTGATTTTGCAATTGGCCATTGTAGTATTGATCCTGTATTGCATAATTTTAGTCATCAACTCATTGAATGTAGGTTATACTGAATGATCCATTTCTTGGGAAACGAGCTGAAGACGCTAATTTGGGCACTGTGGTGGTTCCATTGAGAGACGACTTCCTTGAAAATGCTCGTCTTTTCATTTTTGAGACCTACTGTCGCATTCATCACCGCATCGACATGGGGTATGTTCCTGAAATTCTTTTGTTGTTGGAACATTAGTCCTATTAACAGTGTCGGAACACATAGTTTTCTCTTGATCTGTAAAATAGAACCCAAAGCTTTTTATAATCCAAATTCTTTACCATAACATTTTCATGTTTCATATTTGTAATCACCGTCTGAGTTACCGTTTGGCAATCTTTGTGACAGCGTTCTAGCAGAGAAGCTTAATCTGAATTACGAGGAAGCGGAGAACTGGATTGTAAATCTCATTAGGACTTCGAAGCTCGATGCTAAGATTGATTCAAAGACAGGAACTATAGTCATTGAACCCAACCACCCGAATGTGTAAGTTCTGCAAATATGAATATTCCTCATTCATGATATTCGAACAACCAAGAAAAAGCACTCTCCCCTTGTTCGTTATTACCTACTTCTTGTCTCTATGATTTATGAATCATGTTTATGGTGCAGGTACGAGCAACTCATCGATCACACTAAGGGCCTTTCCGGGAGGACTTATAAGCTCGTCAGCCAGCTTCTCGAACATGCCCAAGCACAGGCTGCTCGATGAGGCATTTGTCGATTTCACCGCCAAGTTTTTCTGTCATACTTGTGGATTGGTAGTAGTTTATATTCTTGCGCAACCTTTTACTGTTTTATGTTCGTCAGAAATTTTATTCTTGGTTTTTTGCCCTATCGCCGTCGCCGATTCTGTATTTCTGGCTTGCCATGAATGTGATGATATTTCTTCAACCTTTTCACATGTTAGTGTATTTTATTTTTATTTTTAATTTTAATTTTCTTCAACCTTCTTGTATCATGCTCGGTTGTAAGAAGGGACAAGTTGATGTTCTGATGAGTGTTGCACTGGACTGATCATAACCACTTAAACTACGTGGGAGAATTGGATTTAGGAAAACCGAATTTCAAGTTTAGGTCGAGAAATCGCACCACCTTCCGTGGACGAAAACTTACTGTTGCAACAGTGCGGGAGCTTGAGCTGAATTGAAATTCCAATTGCCGCTTGTTGGCTATTATTGAAGAGGTACACGAGAGTTGGTGATTGGTCAACGGTAATGGATCGTCGGGTTTGTATTGATCCAATTAAATAATTTTTTTATTATCGTGTTATATTAATTTTTATTGAATTATTTAAAATTAAATTTAGTTTAAATTAATTTACAATAAAATTATTAAATTTTGAGTTAAAAGCCCCAATTCTAACTCGATCCGTTTATTATCGTATTGAACTTGTGTCAATTCATATACAGACAAAAGAGAAAATTGGAAGGAAGAAGACAGGTTGGGTGTGACTGTACATTTGGAATATTTTATGCGTTTCTTTACACAAAACTTCCGATTTTTTACTAAAATTGGATGTTTACTACTTAAATTGGACGTTGTCGTTTCCCAAAAAAATATATATAATTTATTTTTTAATAAAATATTTTATCAAATATTATTTTAATTTAAAAAAAGAAAGATTTTTTTACTTCATAATTAAAGTCGCGTTTATTTGAAAAGTGTCGTTTATAAACACGATTTATGGCCATTTCTTCCTTCTCTGTAAGTAAAATTGGTGCCAGAGCAACCCTAATTCTTTTTTACTGTTCCACAAGTTCTTGGCTTTTTACTTCAAAACTAAAGTCGCGGTTTATATTTGGAAAGTGTCGTTTATAAAACAAGATTTATGGGCATCTCTTCCCTCTCTGTTCGTAACAATGGCGCCAGAGCTGAGCAACCCTAATTCGTTTTGGCACTGTATAAATTCTTTTCGTCAAAAGCACTGAGCTTGACTCCAGACTACATTAAAATTGTTCTAGAGTGTCAAACATCTGTGTAATGTACACATTTCAAGCAAGTTATTTGGTTAATATAACTTTGAATGAATCCAAAATATGTGTACACCATATGTATAGTTAACTATTAATCTTTATCAATTCAGCCATACCTCTTTTGTGCTGTTTCTAAGATAAAGAATCCAAAAGTGTTCGAGGCGGCCACCATGGAACCATGAAAGAATGCTAAAAGCAGTGTCTAACTACGAAAAGAATGCTCCGAACTGTAGAATATTCACCGGGTTATGACATCAGAGACTTTTCTAACACCAATCGATAAGCCACACAATAAAGCTACATATTGATTAGCATTGATTTACCTTCAAGAACAGTCATCACAATAGCCCCCGATAACTTGTAAACTATTGACTACACCAATCTCCAATTCTTGAATCAATTGCTCAAACTAACTTTTGTTTCTTCCTCGACACTGCCCACAGAACTCTCTATAGGATACACATTGTTGAGTTCGCTTAAATAAGGGCCAACAAATTTTTCGAAAAACTTTTCATCCGACATCAGGGAAAGCATGCTGAGAGAAGGCCATTTTTCAATAAGATTCCTACTTTCCAAAACCTGTAAAACCTTACATCGCGGCTTATACCTCTGTTCAAGGCTGTACGACAGAGCCGTAGGATATTTCCCAATGCAAGACATATCATACTTTCCAGTAGCAAGAAGAAACTCTATAGTTCTTTTTAGTCGATCCACTGAGGAAGAAAACAGAGATGGTGCCTTCTGAACTGTTGCAAGAATGTCACTCTCCGAAAATCCAAAATTCCGAAAAGCCTGCAGTTTCAGCTCCATAGTCTTGCCAGACATTTGGCTTACAGATTGAACTGTGTAAATAAACATTTGGGACTTTCGATCAGCCCCCATCTCCTCAGCCTTTTCCACAGCCTTCTTAAAAATTTTCAGGTTCAACATCATACACCTTGGAAAAGTATACATGAGTTTAATGATGCGTTCCATAGGCACACCATAGCACTTCAATAATTCGATATTCGGAAGCATAGTCCTTTTCAAGTCACTACTTACACACCCCCCCATTCTGCTCATAAACTTGGCAACAGCTTCATTGTTTCCAAATGAGCCTTTTAGCAAAGATAATAAAGGAATGATTCTGCTATTCAAGTTTATCTTCAAAATGGAAGGATTAGCTGAGATCATTACGGTAATATCCTTTGAAGAAAAGCCCATATACTGAAAAACCTTAATTTTGGGTTCAATGGAATTGTCAAAACGAGCCAAGAGCAATTCAGGCCAGACCTTCACCATTTTCTCCATTTGAGTATTTGAAAAGCCACGCTGTTGTAAATACGACAGCATCGAATTGCATTTCTCGGTGTCTTTCAGTCGTCGATTCAAAACAGAGGCAGCTTTAGTGGCCACTTCGGCCGAAAATCGGTGCTTCTTCCGCAACAAATCAAAAATTGCAGCAGAACTAACGAATGCTCCTTCGTTCGAAGTAGAGAAAAGGCGGAGACAAAACGAGCGGGTAATACAGTGAGGCCAAGCATAATCCGCGAAAAAGTAGCAGGTAATTTTTCTACGCAGAACAGAAATCATTTTGAAAGAAGAAGCACGTAGAATCGATCGATACAACTTACAGACTCAAATCAGTTCTCTGGACACCGGATTTGCATTTTGCAGTAATCGGAGACGTAGAACAGCCGGAGACGGGGAGGAAAGTGCGGCCATATCAGCGAGCCGCTAGGGTTTGCAGTCGATCGTCAAGCGACAAGAAAATAAAAAATACGCGGCCTTTTTTATCAAGTCTTATAAATATTTTTATTATTGATGTTTTTGCTTAGGCTTTGTTTGGCGGATTTGGTACAATTTTTACTATTTACTAATATTAGTCTTGTAAAATACTCCCTCCTTCCATTTACAAGGGTTACATTTACTTTTGCCCTTATTTTTTTTTATAAAAGTAATGATGTGATGTAAAATAAGGGTATTTGTGGAAAAAAAGTAGGGTATTTAATGAAATGTAAACTTTGTAATTGGACATCACAATATAGAAACATGTAAACTTTATAAGCGGACGGGGGGAATATTTTTTATTTTTTATATTATACTTTTTTTTTGTTCTGGTCCAAAAGGGGCGGAGATTTAGCCGTAGATTAAAAAATAATACCTCCCTTCGTCATGCAAATATGTGCTTATTTAATCGGGCACAAATTTTAATAAAAATGAGTAATAATTGTTATTTTTCCTTTTATAGTAAAAAAAAATGCAAAAATATAATAATTTTTTACTTAAAAAAAAAGAAACGAGAATATTTTTCAATGACAACCTAAAAAGGAAAGTGAGTATAGATTTGAACTACGAAGGGAGTAATATTTTATTAGTTAATTGAAATGTGTAAGGTTATATCAATGTAAAAAGTAATTGTATAGTATATAAAAGTATGTTTATAATTTAGGTAAAAGTTAAAGAGTATTTTAGTATTGATGCATGATTACTTTTACTCGAATATGAAATAGATATTTTGGAGTGAGACTGACGAAAATGGTAAAAATAATACTTTGAATTAGGACGAAATGAGTACTAAAAATCAATTTTACATTCAAAACATCACATCAATCATGTTTATATCACATCATACAATTATTTCATTTCAAATTTTTAGTTATTCAAATCTCAATTCAAAATCCAAACCCTAAACAAACACACCCCTGATAAATTTGGTTTTAAAAAAATCAATGAGAACAAAAACAATCAATTTTAAATTTGCATTATATAAAAATATCAATTGATCTCATCATAGAATGTTTAATTACTTTTAATCCAACCATTGAAAAACTAACAAACGTAACGGATCTATGTAGTATGTATGATTAAGAAACAATTTGCAACATATTGAATCTAGTTGATCGATGCTTTTGATTAGGACTAGGAGTGAGAGATGGCGGGAGTCAAATGGCCCGTAATTCAACTTTTCCGTTCACTAATAAACATTCAATAAATTGGGGTAGATATTCTAAGAGCAACTACAATTGTTATATTGAAAAAAAAAAAAATTTAAGTTTATCATAAAACTGACGTGATCAAGATTTTTAAATTTAATTTATTTTAAATCTACAATTTACACACGATAGTTATTTGAAAGAGAAAGAAAGAATAAGAAACAAAAGAAACAAAAGAGAATGTAAGAGAGAGGAAGAGAGAAAGGAGAGACAAAGACAAGATAAATTTGTCGAACAAAGATAAAGAAAGAGAAAAAAAAGTAAAGAAGAAAAAAGAAAACTTGGATATGGCTTCTTCCGAAGCCACGCTAATTTGTGGTGGGAAGAGTTATGGCAGGAGAGGCGAGGAAGAGACAAAAACAGGATAAATTTGTCGAACAAATTTTTCATTATACACGGTCATATTGTTTAGCTTTTTCAGCGTACATGATTGTATTCGGTCCAAATATATGACACATTAAATCAGTTGCATTTACATCACCTCGCCCGTTCATTTTTCTAATGGTAAAATCGAAAGTAAATATTTTGTTTTTATATAATAAAATTAAAATTGATTATTGATTAAAGTTTATTCTCTTTGACTTACGAGTGAAGCTCAGCTTTCCTACCTATTTCTTATTTTGTGTAGATTTTTCTGTTCTAGAAATTATAGATTATTGGTAATATATTTTAATATATTTATATTTTCTCAACAGTAGATTAAGTTGGAAAGAATCCATACATACAGATAATGATCCAAAGTATCTCTTTCACCTTTAATTTACACTCTCTTAATTATCCTCGTATTCTCTTTTATTCACATCAATAAAAAAATACATATATATTTATATTTATATCAAAATTATTTATTTTTAAAATTAGAATTTTAAAAAATATATCAATATATGTATCATTGTACAGAGAATAAAATTCTGTATGATACGAAAAATATAAAAATAAAAAATAAATAAATACAAATATACTAAATATATAAAAATAAGAGAAGGAGAAATTTCTTGGGCGCCCTTATGTTGTTTAAAGTAATTAATTGGGTGCTAACTAGTAACTACATATGCATTAAAAAAAATTTCTTTTTTCTTTCAAATTAATCAATGCAGGTGCACATTCGTAGCTTCCCAAATCAGTGATTGATATGGTACATAACTTTAATTTAATTTGTTCATGATAAAAATAATTAAAAACATCAAATTAAATTAAAGTATTTCACATTAAACTATAAATATTAAATTGGTGTAGGTTGTGGGCACAGATGGAAATAGGCCAGGTCTGTCAGGGCTACCGCCTACGTGAAGCCTAACCTAGCCTGATCTATTATTTAAAAAAGTCTTAAAAGTAACTTTTTTAATTAACAAGCCAGCTTATGTACTATTATTATTATTTTTTTATAAATTTTTTTTATTATTATTATATATTAAAAATAATTTTCTATCTAATAATAATATTTATTAAATAATTTTAATTATAAATTTATTATAAATAAATACAATATTTTAATTTTTATATATATTAAATAATTGTATATACTTAATTTTTTTTTATTTCTAACTAAATTTGCAGATAATAAATAAATAAAAATATCATGTAGTCCTTTAAATAGACTTTTAGATCAGGCTTTTAAAAATACTAATTCAAACTTATAGGCAAAATATTTTTGAAACAGACCAACCCTATCTCCACACCTAGTCGTGGGGTATGCTTTAGGAAGTGGACAAGGTATATGCTCGATCAAAATAATCGTGAACTTTAATAATGTTATTTTTTGTTAGACAAGACCTAAGGTAAAAAGAAGACTTGAAAAGGATATATAATGCTCAATTCATTTTTTAATTGTACTGTAATTTAATTTTTTAATAAGGCTTTTGAAATTTTGACTCAAATCCTAACATGTTGAACTACCAATTTGGCTAAATATATTTCAAAATTAGGCAGGCTAAAATTCAGCATTGTGTTGTCAACGTTGTAACCATAAACAGTACACGATATACTTTAATATAATACAAATCCAGTACATAATCTAACAGCACATGATATAGTTTCACATAGCACATACAATACTTATTTTAGCACATGACATACTCCCATACATCACACGCTATAATTATGAAGTAACAACACATGTTTATATTACAAACAACACATGCTATGTATAATAAAAACGTATGCTATTTCTATATTTTATATGTGCTGATTTTCCAAATTTAGCACCCTACAATTTCCCTTCAAATTAAATATCATCATTTGTGCTAGAAAAATCTATCACACAAATAGTATTTGACTCACCAAAAAAAAAAACATAAAAAATGAGCGCAACTTAGGCGGCAAAAAATAACAAAGAGCACATTAATACCCCACCCCTAACGCAAACATTGCTCGCAAGCAATATTTGATTAATTTTGGTTAGATTCTACTTAATTTGTTAATTTGTGTATACATTGTTCATTCTCAGTCGAAGAAGTGTATTCAGCACAATTATTAAAACAACAATATCACATGTAAGATAAAACGGTTCCATTCTAACGCCTATTGCTATAATAAACTTTTGGCCAAAGACGAATACATTTTTAAAAATGCAACCAAGTAGAAAATTTTATTAAAGCATGTTCCGATGTATTTATTTGTAGTTTAAAAAATTACATTCATATATAAATTTCTCTAACACATGTTTCATCAATGATTTAGAAGCAACTCAACGATGGCACAGTACTAACTGTGGTGCCCTAGATCCCACAACTACAAAACTAGTCGGTACTTCTCAGCCAATACTAATCTGATTCGAAATGCAAAAAGTACAGCAAAAATCACATAATGAAAACGCGAAAACTAGGGTGATAGGAACAGTCATGCCTAAATAAATGTCTGCATAGCACAATTATAGGAAACCAACAGATGCGACGCAAAATGAAAGTAAATATAGATTACCATTTCAACAGTGGTCGCACCAGTCGTCACTATAACCGCAATCACTTGGAAACTCTTGGCTACATCTATTTCCGATTCCTCAACCAATGCTCTAACTTTGAAGAACAATTTGCAGTGTACACATTGCTGAGTTCACTCAAACTCAGCAAGTTGTCGCTATAACCACAATCACTTGGAAACTATTGACTATAGAGAGCTATTAACAATTCTCCAACCAATACTTTAACTTTAAAGAACTATCTGCTGTGCACGCATTTTTTAGTTCACTCGAATAAGGGCGGATAAATCTCTCAAAGAACTTCTCATCTGTCAAATAGCAAAGTACGGGGAGGGTGGGCCAATACTTAATCAGACTCCTATTTTCCAAAATTTCAAAGGCCTGAAACCGCGGCTTAAGCCTCTGCTCTACGCTGAAGGTAAGTGATGCAGGGTTACTAACAATGCACGACATGTCATACTTTCCATTAGATAGAATAAAATCTTTTGTTCTCCTAACGTTATCCGGAGACATAATAACCACAGATGGTGCCTTCTGAAATAATAACAGTATGTCACTTTCTGTGAATCCACAATTCCGAAGACCCTGCAATTTGAGCTCCAAAACATTGCTAGATATTTGTGCTAAACATCGAACAGCAAGTATGAACATTCCGGAGTTTCTATTGACACCCATCTCCTCAGTCTTTTCCACAGACTTCCTAAAAATTTCAGACTTCAACAAAAAACACCTCGGATACGAACACAGGAATTTAATGATGCAATCCATAGGTATACCAAAGCTCTTCAATATTTGGATATTGGGAAGCATCGTCCTTTTCAAGTCACCGCTTACAAACCACCCTGATCTGCTCATAAACATGGCAACAGCTTTATTGTTTCCTAATAAGCCCTTTAGAATAGATAATAAAGGAATGACTCTGCTATTAAAGTTTACATTCAAAATGAAAGGATTAGCTGACATAATTTCGGCAATGTCCTTAGAAGAAAAGCCCATGTCCTGAAAAACCTTAATTCTGGGTTCAATGGAATACTCGAGACGAGCCGATAGCAATGCAGGCGTGAACTTCACCATTTTCTCCAGTTGAGTATTTGAAAAGCCACGCTGTTGTAAATACGAAATTATCGAATCGCATTTCTTGGTGTCTTTCACTCGATTCAAAACAGAGGCAGCTTTAGTGGCCACTTCGGCCGAAAATTGGTGCTTATGCCGCAATAAATCAAAAATTACAGCAGAACTAACGGACTCTCCTTCGTTCGAAGTAGAGAAAAGGCGGAGACAAAACGAGCGGGTAATACAGTGAGGCGAAGCATAATCCGCGAAAAAGCAGCAGGTAACCTTTCTGCGCAGAATTGAAATCATTTCGAAATAAGAAGCACGTAAAATCGATCGATACAACTTACAGATTCAAATCAGTCCTCTGTAAATAAGATTTGCACTGTGCAGTAATCGAAGACGTAGAAAAACAAGGCCAACAGCCGGAGACGGAGAGGAGAGCGCGGCCATATCGGCGAGCCGCTAGGGTTTGCAGTTGATCGTCACTGTATCTGTAATTTAAGCGACCGACTTTTTTATTGATAGTTTTGTAAATATTTTTATTTTTTATTATTTATATTTCCATTAGAAAATAATTCTAAGTATAAATTGTGTTTAGTAGTGTTTATCTATCAATTACCCCAATTCGATTTGGCTAACTTCAACGCACAGACTCTATCTATATAGTTTTTAACTCAAAAAATGAAATTACTATAGCAGTTTTATTTCGATTCACAACTATATATTAGTCCAAAAATAATATTCTGGATAATATTTTATTTTATATATTATTTTATACTAGTTTTTATATCTACAATTAATATTATTATTTTTAGATAAAATTAAAATAAATAAATAAATAAAAGAATTAATATATAAAAAATTTAAATAAAAAAAACAAAAACCAACCATAAAATGACGTTGCTACGTGCAAAAACTTGAGGATGACTGGAGAGTTGTTTATTAGTCCGATTAATTGAATATATTATCTATTTTGTAAAACAGTTGTTTACACATTAAATTATATTTAAGGTAGTATTTTATATTTTACTTTTTTAGTTGTATAAGATTTTTTATAATTTTATTCTTAGTTATTGAAAATTTAAAAAAAAAAAGAATATATCAAAATATTTACTTTTGTTATTTTTTAAATATTTTATATGAAATTGATGTATCTTTATTTAAAAGAATAAATATTCCTTTGTCATTTGAAATAAGGATAAGTTGCAATAAATATTTCGTATATGTATTTAATTATCATTTTTATCTTTTAATTGTAATAATGGTAAAATATATGCTATATATGTCATTTTTTTCAATTGTATGAAGGAGCGATAGTTGATCTAACAATAGTCCCAAAATAGAAGATGTTATTTTTAAGTCGGACAGAATCTAAGGCAAAATTTTAAAAACTTATTTAATGTCTTTATAATTTTCAAAAAATCATTATAGGTTCATAATTAATCAAATTTCAAATCATATAATGGAGCACTCAAATTATAAAATATTTTCAAAAGTTGGAATTATAAGTAATTTACCTTCTAATATGAACTTCTAAAATTTAGACCAAATCCTCACATGATTCAAATACATCATAGCTCAATATATTTCAATTAAATATCATAAGTTCAACAACAAAAATAGCACATAATACAGTAATACTCTCCTCACATCTATAGCAAATATTGTCCGCAATATGAATAATACTTCCTTCGTCCAATTTCTATTGTCATAAAGTATATTTGCATGGTTTTTTAGGTGATTGTCTTTTTGTTATGAATGAACAAATATGCCTTAAGTGTATGGTAGAGATTAAAAGTAATAAATGAATGAAGGGTAAAAATATAAAATTTGTGTTTAAAAAATGAAATAGGACAATAATTGTTAGACGTCCCAAATAAAAAAGTAGGACATTAGTTTGTGAACGGAGTGAGTAATAATTATAAAGTAAAAGAGAGTATAAACATCATTAGAATCCACAGAGAGCAACCATTGTACTTTCTTGGTTAGTTGGAGGAGGATGAAGGATGAAACCAATGGAAAGAAAAAGGACAACAATGTATGTTTTTTAACTCAAGAAGAGAGAACCAACCACTTCAGCCAAAGCTCATCTTGAGTTGGTCAAATCAAATCCTTAACTATAAACAAAATGGTCCGGATAAATCACTGTTTATTTGTAAGATTTTACTTATGATTTTAATATTTTAATTTTATTTTTCTCGCAAAAATATCACATCAAATATCTCATTTTCATTTATTTTATTACACTAAAATTTAATTTTACATTCAAAATATCACATCAATACATATTTATATAACATCAAACAACTATTTCAATTCAAAATTTTACTATTTAAAATCAAACCTCTTAAGTAAACACACCCTATATATATATAATCTATCTCGGTGTAAATGAAGACGGACGATCGAAATCCACTAACTAATGTAAGTAAAGTATTCAGTGAAAACTACATAGATAAGACCAAGATCAAGGGTTAGAAGCATGATGTAGGAGCCATGAATGAAACTACCGCTTTTGGTAGTGAGCACCCGAGCAAATTTGTCGGCTAGACGAAAGACAAAGTTGATTTGAATACCACAGTGTTCCAAAATATGTAGAACTTGACCTTGGATTCTACGCTATCGTTTCTACGAAGCAAATTAAAGGCAATAATGGTTTTCAGAGACAAAACCATGGAAACCAAATAAAAAGAAAAATAGAGGTGAAGGGCAATCTTGGACGAGTGAATCAAATAAAAGAAGCACGATCGACAAGAAAAATATTTTCTTTTACTCTCTAATATGAGTTGTATTTTCGTTTTCTCTCATTTTCTACTTGATTATTGACTTATGGATGGAGTTATTCATGTTTTTCTAGTTTAAAAGATTATAACGAATTGATACCTAAATTTGAGAAATTTCTCATTATTGTGATTATTAATACTTCATCCGTCCACTACTAAAATTTCTAATTTTTCATTTTAGTTTGTCCAAATAAAAAAATTTCATTTTGTTTTTTTAATAATATAAACTAAATATCAAAATACTCTTACTTTTTTCTTTTCACGTTACTTTTTTAAGGGTAAAATAAATATTACATTATTTGATTACACTATATATCTATAAAATACTAATTTACTTTGATTCGCGTACAAAAGTCAAACGAAAAGTTTATTATATTAGATATTTATAAAAATACTAATTTACCTTAATCCGCCACAAAAGTCAAACAAAAAATTTACATCACTCCTTGAACTAAACCTTTTTATTGGTAGATAAAACCCTAAATGTTATTTTATATTCTTAATTACTTGATAAATTACCATTCTTAGTTAACATAAGAGGATATATCACACAATCACGGTAAACACATTCCATAGCTAAGCACAATTTAAACATGTTTAGCATGTAAGCAAGTGTGATTTTGTTTTTTTTAAGCACTTATCAATTTTACATTTAAAATATCATATTCAATCATTACTTCACCTAAAAAACAATACAAACAAAAATTTACAAAAAAACAAACATAAACACACAGTGTTCGCCAACAAAACATCCAACAAAGTAGACTACGCAATAGTTGAAACAACCACCAAAATAAAGGGAAGAAGAAAATAAAATGGAAGTTAGTAGGATCTATTGTAGGTTTAGAGGCATTGATTTGTTGTTAGGACTAAGAGTCGGAGTCGTATAGCAAGGATAAGTGAGTGATCTCAGAAGAAAAGACATATTCAGCACAATAGCAAAACAACAATATCACAAGCAACATACAATGGTTCCATGCTAATAAGTATTAATAAACTTAGGGCCAGAGTCGAATATAATTATAAAAATGCAACCAAGTAAAAGTAAATTATTAAAGCATGTTGGATGTATTTATTTCTAGTGTAAAAAATGAACATTAACATATAAAATTTCTCAACATGATGCATCAATGATTTAGAAGCAACTCAAACATGGCACAATTGTTGCTTCTTAGCCAGTAATAATCCAATTCGAAATGCAAAAAGTAGAATGAATATCACATAATTAAAACACAAACACTAAGGTGCCAAGAACAAAGATGTGCCTAAAGAAATGTCTGCATAGCACAATTATATGAAACCAATAGATTCTGCAGCAAAGAAACTAAATACAGATTACCATTTCAACAGGAATTGCGCCAGTCCTCACTATAACCACAATCACTTGGAAACTCTTGGCTACATCTATTTCCAATTCTTCAACCAATACTCTAACTTTGAAGAAAAGATTGCAGCGTACACATTGTCGAGTTCACTCAAATGCAGCAGTTGTCACTATTACCACAATCACTTGAAAACTACTGGCCATAGCTATTAACAATTCCTCAACCAATGCTGTAACTTTAAAGAACTATCTGCTGTGCACGCATTTTTTAGCTCACTCGAATAAGGGCAGATGAATCTCTCAAGAAACTTTTCATCTGACATCTGGAAAAGTGTTGTGAAGGCGGGCCAACTTTTAAGCAGATTCCTATTTTCCAAAATTTCTAAAGTTTGAAACCGCGGCTTATATCTCTGCTCTATGCTGCACGAAAGTGATGCTGGGTTATTAAGAATGCATCTCATACCATACTTTCCATTAGATAGAATAAAATCTTTTGTTCTCCTTACGTTATCCGCAGACATAACAAACACAGATGGTGCCTTCTGAAATAATACCAGTATGTCACTTTCTGTGAATCCGCAATTCCGGAGAGCCTGAACTTTGTGCTCCAAAACATTGCCAGATAGTTCAGCTAAAGTTCGAACAGCACGTATGAACATTCCAGAGTTTCTATTGACCCCCATCTCCTCAGCCTTTTCCACAGACTTCCTAAAACTTTCTGGATTCAACAAAAAACACTTTGGATACTTAGACAGGAATTCAGTGATGCAGTCCAATGGTATACCAGATCTCTTCAATATTTCAATATTGGGAAGCATAGTCTTTTTCCAGTCACCTGTTAAAAACCAACCGGATCGGATCAAAAACTTGGCGGCGGCTTTATTGTTTCCTAATAAGCCTTTTAGCATAGATAGTAAAGGAATGATTCTTCTATTCAAGTTTATCCTCAAAATGCAAGGATTAGCTGAGATTATTTCGGTAATATCCTCTGAAGAAAAGCCCATGTCCTGAAAAAACGTAATTTTGGGTTCAATGGAGTAGTCAAAACGAGCCAAGAGCAACTCAGGCCAGACCTTCACCATTTTCTCCATTTGAGTATTTGAAAAGCCACGCTGTTGTAAATACGACAGCATCGAATTGCATTTCTCGGTGTCTTTCAGTCGTCGATTCAAAACAGAGGCAGCTTTAGTGGCCACTTCGGCCGAAAATTGGTGCTTGTGCCGCAATAAATCAAAAATTGCAGCGGAACTAACGCACGCCTCTTTGTTCGAAGTAGAGAAAAGGCGTAGAAAAAACGAGCGAGGAATAGAGTGAGGCGAAGTATAATCCGCGAAAAAGCAGCAGGTAATCTTTCTTCGCAGAATCGATATCATTTTGAAAGAAGAACCACGTAAAATCGATCGACACAACTTCCAGATTCAAATCAGTCCTCTGTCAATAAGATTTGCACCGTGCAGTAATCGAAGACGTAGAAACACAAGGCCAACCGCCGGAGACAGAGAGCGGCCATATCGGCGAGCCGGTAGGGTTTGCAGTCGATCGCACTTGTTTGTACATCAACGGGCGTTTGTCCCGGGGGTTTGGATTTTGAAGTCAACAGTGAAAATTTTTAGTTTTGAATTTGAATACTCCTTGTTTTTTAATTTTTAAATGTTAAATTAAATTTTAATATAATATATAAATTAAAAAATAGACGTTATGATATAATATTTTATGAAAAAAATAGATAAATAGTAAAATTTAAAATCTAAACAAACGCACGCTAAACGAAAAAAAAATATAATAAAAGCCTTTTTATTCCTAGTTTTGTTAATATTTTCTTTTATTTATTTAAAAATAAGTTTTAATATAAATTGTGTTTAAATATATGCATTTCTATTATTTTCGTCTCATTTAATTTGTTCACTTTTTATATATTTTCGTCGGTCTCATACAATGTATTTTTTTAATATAATTATACACTTTAATCAATTTTAAAATTCATAATTTATAATTTTTATTTTAATTAAACTATTTAGTTATTTAATTTTAATATTTAATTATTTTTATTAAATTATAATTATTTTTTATTATATTTTTATAATTATTTACTAACTACACAAGTTCTAAAACTTCGTGCCCAAATAAAATGAAATAATTTAAGTGGGACAGTGAGGTATAACTTTAGAGTGCTTATTTTCCTTCAATAGAAAAATAACTTCAATTCAATATACTAGTTTTGTTTCGCAATAAAAACATTATTTGTTTTTTGCTTAAATTTTTTAATATTAATATTATATTGGTTTGTAGTGAAAAAAAATACACTTTTAGTATAGTATAATATAAAAATAATAACATTTATATAATATATTGAAAATTATAATGATATTTATTATATTAAATAACTGTACCATTACCAAATTAAAAAATATTATTGATATAGTTAAAAATAAAATATATTATCATTCTTACTAGAAGGATTGAGTATTATTTAATTTGTTTATAAGTAACTTTACTAGTGATTAATGTATAAGATAATAAATGATATTACAAATAGTATATTTCATATTAAGGGTGTGTTTGTTTGGGGATTTGGATTTTGAGTTGGGATTTGAATAGTAAAAATTTTGAATTTGAATAGTTGTATGATGTGATATAAATAGGTGTTGATGTGATGTTTTGAATGTAAAATTGATTTTTAGTATAATATAAAAAATGAAAAATAGGTGTTTGATTTGATGTTTTTGGGGGGAAAAAATTGGATGAATAGTAGAAATCTTATTAAATCCCCCAAACAAACACACCCTTAGAATATTGCCCCGACAAAAATATGATCTTGTTTTCACAATAGTTATGTCGATTTATTTATGTTTTGGTATTTCAATCTTTTAAAATAGAATTGTCTAAAAATGATAGTAGAAAAAATTATAATTAGAAAATGATAATTGATTCCTTTATTCTATAAAACGAGGAATTCAATTTAAAAATATACTCCCTCCATTCCATAACAAAGTATCCATTTTTCTATTTTAGTCCGTCCCATAACAAAGTATCGATTTCTTTTTTTTTAAGTAACTTTATCTACCAACATTACAAATACTCTTACAACGTACAATATATTACACAAATGTCATAACATTTATATCACACATGCTAATAAGGTTATTTTAGTTATTTCTACTTTATTCCTACTATATCCCAATATAATACTAATATTTCTAAAATTACGTGCAAAAAGCAAATGGATACTTCTTTATGGGATGGAGGGAGTATATACTTTAAAAATACAAAAAAAAAAATAAAAAAATTGCGCTATACTGCTAATTAAAATATAAATTGAGCACTAAAAAATACTTTCTCCGTCCCAGATACCGTGTCTGCTGCACAGTAGACACGGTATATTAGGAGGGTGTAATTAGTAGATAATTAATAATGTATTAGTGAAAATAATTATGCTATAATATAAATAATTATAAATTAAGATTAAGATAACTAATTAGTTTAATTAAAATTAAAAAAAATAAAATTTAAAAATTTAAAATGAGATTAAAGTGTGTAATCATTTTCCAAAAAATGAAAGTGACATGGTACGTGAGACGGATAGAAACGGCAACATGGAGATAGTATTTGGGACGGAGGGAGTAATAACTTGGATAACAAAAATATTATTGTATTTTTTAATTATATTATTAGTTTGATAACTTATTTTAATAATAATTTAGATATGATATTTTATGATATTTGAGTAATATAAAATCATAAAAATTAAATAATAGAAAAAATAAAAATAATAATAATAAATACAAATTAAATTGTAAAAGTTAATTATAAAAAATACAATAAATAAACAAAAAAAAAATACACACAGCAATATCAAAATTTCATTTATCTATCTCATTTTTCTTTGTACTAATTACTTTTTATATTTTATTACTTCAGCTCTTTAACTTATAATTTTTATTATTATTATTTTGTCAGTCGTTTTTTACATTAAAATTATTCATCCTTTTCAATTCCAAAGACTATGGCATGTTTTTTTAGTAAAATTTTTTCAAATTTTATTATTTGTACTCAGCAATTTTTCGAAAAAAATATATTTTTTTATGTTACAAAATATTTCATCAAACATTATTTTAATGTCAAATTCAAACAATTTTTTTTTAAACTCAACTAAAAAAACACACCCTAAGATATATATATATATATAATTACAATTTCATCTTCAAAATCAATATCAAATAAACAAAATTTCGAAAAATACTCACAACACGAATCATCATTGGTTTTTGTTAAGGCTTTTGTGGGAGTAGTCTCTATCTCTTTTCTAGTTATTTCTTCTTCTATTTTGTTATTTTCTACATTATAAATTTATTGATTATATTTTAATATTGTTTTTTCTTTAACAACACTTTTAACCTTCTTTAACATTTTAGATTAATTTGTTTTGATATTCCCTATTAGTTATATTAATAATTTTTAGCCTTCCTTTTGGTTCGTTTAATCTCTAATTACAGGAAATTTTTACTGTGTTAGATTTTAATTTCGGAATATATTTTAGTTGATATTTTCATTGGTTGACAGATTTATCAAAACATAGCGTGTATTTATTTGTGAGATTTTGATTTTGAGTTTTGATTTTAAATAATAAAATTTTAAATTGAAATAATTGTTTGATGTGATATAAATATGTATGTAATATTTTGAATGTAAAATTAAATTTAAGTGTAATATAATAAATAAAAATTAGGTGTTTTGATTTGATATATTTGAAAAAAAAAATTGTTCGGAATAGTAAAATCAAAAACAAAATTCTACATAATAATTTGCATGTATACACACGTACACTCTTCATTCATATTCTCATAAATGGTGGTGTCGTGTTGACAGCATACCGCATCACACGCTATAGTTTTATATAGCATAAACAATAGTTGATTTTAGCACACCACATATTGTTATACAATACATTTATAATTATGAACCAACAACACAAATACAACACATGAACTAACAACACATGTCATAGTCTTATACAACACAAATAATAGTTGATTTATCATACCACTTACTGTTATACAACACACTTATAATTATAAATAAACATCACCTGTCTTTATTATACACAACATGTGTTGTGTATTATAAGACTATGTGTTGTTTGTATATATTGCAGGTGCCGATTTTTCCAATTCATCACCCTAATTGTTCCCTCGTAAATATATACATATGCTTATGACGTTATCTTTGGTTTATTATGTAATAACTAATTAGGAATTATATTGTTAGCTAAATTGGTATTGCGATAAGTAAATGTACCGTGAAATCAAGTCGAGGATAAATTTTTTTTCCGAAAATTAGATACGCCCCGGTAGTGCCTCTGGTGGCCGGCATTCTAACCCAAAGATAAAACAGTTTCTGTCTCCAATGAGAGTGACTCCTCTGATCGTCAAAGCTCCGGTGAATAAAACGAGGTAGAAACTGAGTTTGAGAGGTTTCTGGAAAGCTAAAAAGCAATAAGAGAATAAAAAGAAAATGTTGTTAGTGTGTATAGAATGGAGGGAGAGACCCTTTATATATGCGTCTCCACCCGGCCAAAATAGCAGATGATCAATTACAATCACAATTATGACCTTAATTACCGATGTAATATATTCTAATTTCAACATTCCATTTGAGGTGGTCGTAATTTATTCTAATTACAAACCTTCCGTTTGAGATGATCATAATTTATTATATTTTCAAACCTTTCGTTTGAAACGATTGTAATTTTTTATAGTTTCAAACATTCTGTTTGAGATTATAATAAATTCATCTAACGGATAATATTTTATCCAGATAATACCGCGACTTAAGTCATATACCTGGATTTAACTTAGGACTGCATAATTTGGTTTGTCTCGAAACAGGCAAAATAGTCAAAATATTAACCAAGCCCCATATATAATAAATAAATAATATTTATTTATTTCATCCAAATTAATTCAATTAATTTGGTTCATCGGCCCGTCACATTTTCACTCACCAATTAATCGATTGTGTAAATAACCGATTATTCAACAATCCCCTACGTAAGTGGGAATGTCCATAAAATGACATAAGCCCAGTTCAATCTCTCTTAAACATTGATACATTTGGACAGGTAGCTTGTGGCTTTGAACCTTCCATAGTCAACATTACATAATGTACTGGTGGCCGTGATGCATTGAATTGTTCACCTCTGCGTGCACTTAGTCAATAATATTAATGTGTTGTTATCTCAGGTTTTGACCCGTTTCAGTCATAGATCTCGTCTTTGGATTCATAAGTGTTTTGTTTGAAGTGGCACACATTTCAGACTCCTATGTCAAGATATCTAACTCACACTTTTAGGATCATTAAGAACAATTGACTCAACCTCACCACTTTTATACATTGTAACACTAATTACTTTTCAAAGAATTGTAATTGAGTGTTTGTACCGGACTCTCACAATTTAGTTTTCCTATTGAAACAAGGCTTGAGATTTCCTAGTGATTTGGTTGGATTATCAATGTAATTGTCTTGTGGATGTCAAGCTCATTCTATTTATCAGTTTGTACATTTGATCTCTCTGCAATCCTTTGGTTAGCGGATCCGCTAAGTTTTCTATTGACTTTACATATTCAATAGTCAATACTCCACTAGTAATCAAATGTCTTACAGTGTTATGTCTATGTCGGGATTTACCATTGTAAATTTCATTCTTAGCACTTGCTATTGCAGTAAATTATCACGGGATGTACTGGTTTAGTCCAGTATAGAATATCATCCATGAAGTTTCTCAGTCATTCGGCTTCCTCGCTAGCTTTGTCCAAGGGGATGAACTCTGATTCAATTATAGACCGTGTAATGCACGTCCGTGTTGTAGATTTCCACGAAACAGTTCATCTTCCAATTGTAAATACATATCCATTTGTAAACAGTGAGTTTTTTGCATCGGATATTCAATTGACATCGCAGTACGCTTTTAGTACCGGTGGGTATTTCGAGTAGTGTATGCCAAAATTTAGAATAAACTTAAGATAATTTAAGATTCTTTCTAGCGCTTTCCAGTGTTCATGACTGAGGTTGTTAGCGTATCGACTCAACTTATTTTTAGGGCAAGCCAGGTCAGACCTTGTACAGTTTGTTGAGTATATTAAACTTCCAATAATTTTGGCATACTCTTCTTGAGCTACGGGTTTTCCTCTATTCTTGCTCAAGTATACATTGAGGTATATTAAAGTTTTTACTAGAGTGTTGTCGAAGGCATTGATATCTTTTACACATAGCGGGACTAAGTAAGAACAATATATTCAGCTTATCTTAAAATCTTTATTCCAAGAATAAGACCACCTATCTATCTGTGAATGAGAACAGACAATCGAAATCCACTGACTAATGTAAGTAAAGTATTCAGTTAAAACAACATAAATAAGACCAAGGCTAAGGATAAGAAGCATGTTGTATGAGCCATGAATAAGACTGCTGTTTTTGGTAGTGAGCACCCGAGTAAAATGGTCGGCTAGACAAAAGGCAAGGTTGATTTGAATACCACACATTGTTCCAATATATGTAGAACTTGACCTTGGATTCTACGCTATCCTTTCCACGAAGCAAATTAAAGATAATAATAATTTTCGGAGACAACCGTGCAAAACCAAATGGAAAAAAGGTCAAATAGAAGAAGCAAGATCGACAAGAAAATTATTTTCTTTTCACTCTCGAATTAGAGTTTTATTTTTTTATTTTCTTTTTCATTTTCTACTTGATTGTGGACTATTATGGATGGAGTTATTCATGTTGTTCTAGTTTAAAAGATGATAACGAACTATCACTTATATTTGAGAGATTTCTTATTATTGTGATAAAGTTCTTATTGATTATAATTATTTGTTTAATTCTTGAATTGGTATTTATTATTGTTGGATTGAATGAATATTTTAGTACCAATGTTCATTTATGCAACGGTCAATTTGACATTTGAACTTAATAGTTTCTTCCCGGACTTAGACAATCCAATTTAATTTGCTCATCTTAAGCAATAATTAATTGAATTGAATTTTTCTAAATTGGAAAACAAGTTAGCAATAAATCTTACGATCTTACAATTTAACATAAGAGAATATATCACACAATCACGGTAAACACATAATCACGGTAAACACATTCCTTAGCAAAGCACAATTTAAACATGTTTTGGCATGTAGGCAAAGGTGTGTGATTTTGTTCTTTTTAAGCATCTATAAATTTTACATTTAAAATATCATATTCAATCATTATTTCACCTAAAAAAACAATAAAAACCAAAATTTTAGAAAAAACAAACATAAACAGAACATCCAACAAAGCCGACTACAGGGGAGAAGAAAATAAAATGGAAGTTAGGAGGATCTATTGTAGGTTTAGAGGCATTGATTTGTTGTTCGGACTAAGAGTCGGAGTCGTATAGTAAGGATAAGTGAGTGATCTCAGAAGAAAAGATGTATTCAGCACAAGAGCAAATCAACAATATCACAAGTAAGATAAAATGGTTCCATGCTAATACGTATTATTAAACTTAGGGCCACAAAGTCGAATATAATTATAGAAATGCAACCAAGTAAAAGTAAGTTATTAAAGCATGTCGGATGTATCTACTTCTACTGAAAAATATGTACATTCACATATAAAATTTCTCAACATGATGCATCGATGATTTAGAGGCAAGTCAAACATGGCACAGTAGTTGCTTCTTAGCCAGCAATAATCCAATTCGAAATGCAAAAAGTAGAATGAAAATCACATAATTAAAACACGAAAACTAAGGTGACAAGAACAGAGGATGGCTAGAGAAATGTCTGCATAGCCCAATTATATGAAACCAATAGATTCTGCAGCAAACAAACTAAATATAGATTACCATTTCATCAGGGAAGGCACCAGTCGTCACTTTCACCACAATCACTTGGAAACTATTGGCCACAGCTATTAACAATTCTTCAAAGAAACTAAATACAGATTACCATTTCATCAGGGAACGCACCAGTGGTCACTTTCACCACAATCACTTGGAAACTATTGACTACATCTATCTCCAATCTTCAACTAATGCTCTAACTTTGAAGAAAAGATTGCAGTGTACACATTGTCAGTCGTCACTATAACCACAATCACTTGGAAACTATTGGCCACGGCTATTAGCAATTCTTCAACCAATGCTGTAACTTTAAAGAATTATCTGCTGTGCACGCATTTTTTAGCTCACTCGAATAAGGGCGGATGAATCTCTCAAGAAACTTCTCATCTGACATCTTGAAAAGTGTTGGGAGGGTGGGCCAACTTTTAAGCAGACTCCTATTTTCCAAAATTTCTAAAGTCTGGAACCGGGGCTTATATCTCTGCTCTATGCTGCACGAAAGTGATGCTGGGTTATTAAGAATGGATGACATGCTATACTTTCCATTAGATAGAATGAAATCTTTTGTTCTCCTTACGTTATCCACAGACATAATAATCACATATGGTGCCTTCTGAAATAATACCAGTATGTCACTTTCCGCGATTCCACAATTCCGAAGACCCTGCAATTTGAGCTCCAAAACATTGCTGGATATTTGAGCTAAACATCGAACAGCAAGTATGAACATTCCGGAGTTTCTATTGACACCCATCTCCTCAGCCTTTTCCACAGACTTCCTAAAAATTTCAGATTTCAACAAAAAACACCTTGGATACGTACACAGGAATTTAATGATGCAATCCATTGGTATGCCAAAGCTCTTCAATATTTGAATATTGGGAAGCATAGTCGTTTTCAAGTCACAGCCTACAAACCACCCTGATTTGCTCATAAACATGGCAACAGCTTTATTGTTTCCTAATAAGCCTTTTAGAATAGATAATAAAGGAATGATTCTTCTATTCAAGTTTATCCTCAAAATGCAAGGATTAGCTGAGATTATTTCGGTAATATCCTTAGAAGAAAAGCCCATGTCCTGAAAAAACGTAATTTTGGGTTCAATGTTATAGTCAAGACGAGCCAAGAGCAACGCAGGGTCGACCTTCACTATTTTCTCCATTTGAGTATTTGAAAAGCCACGCTGTTGTAAATACGACAGCATCGAATTGCATTTCTCGGTGTCTTTCACTCGTTGATTCAAAATAGAGGCAGCTTTAGTGGCCACTTCGGCCGAAAATCGGTGCTTCTTCCGCAATAAATCAAAAATTGCATCAGAACTAATGCATGCTCCTTCGTTCGAAGTAGAGAAAAGACGGAGACAAAACGAGCGGGTAATACAGTGAGGCGAAGCATAAAATGAGCAGGTAATTTTTCTGCGCAGAATTGAAATCATTCTGAAAGAAGAAGCACGTAAAATCGATCGACACAACTTACAGATTCAAATCAGTCCTCTGGATATCGGATTTGCATTATCCAGTAATCGGAGACGTAGAAACACAAGGACAACAACAGCCGGAGACGGAGAGCGGCCATATCGGCGAGCCAGTAGGGTTTGCAGCCGATCGCACTTGTGTGTAATTTAAGCGACCCAAAAAAAAACCAAAAAAAAAAAGAAAAATCGTGGCCTTTTTATTCATAGTTTTGTAAATATATTTTTATGTATTAGAAAATAAATTAAATTTAAATTTTGTTTAAGAGGGTGTTTGATTTTATTTATTTATTTATAAAAAAAATTAAAATATAATTTAATATTTATTATAATTATAGGGAAAATATATATATATACAATATATATATCATTAAAGAATAAAATTTTTTATAATATAAATAAATAAAAATTTAAATATATATATTGAATATAATATAAATGCATAATCAAATCATATAATATAAATTTTATCCATTAAATTTAATATATATTTATATTATTTTATTCATTGTCTATCCAATCAATACACATCATTGTTCAAAAAAAAAATATGATTGTATTTTCACAATAGTTATATCCTTTTATTTATGTCTTGCTATTTCCATATTTAAAAATAGAATTGTAAATAAGTGATAGAAAATAAAATTGAGGAGAAAAAAATTAATTAAAAAAATGTGCTTTGATTCTTTTATTTGGTATAATAAAGAATTCAAATAGTATAACTTAAGAAAATATACTATATTGTTAATAAAAATAAATTGATCACTAAAAATAATAAATTGAATAACAAATATATTATTGTAATTTTTAGTTATAATATTAGTTTGATAATTTATTTTAATAATAATTTAAATATGATATTTTATGATATTTGAATAATATACAAATTTAACAATAGTAAAAAAAAAAATACAAATTAAACTATATTATGTCAATTCTATTTCTCTCCACACAAGAAGAACGAAACTATAAAATAAAAATAATTTATTTCTTAACCAAACAAAAAAAATATATAAATTTTTTCATTTCTCTATTCCTTCCTATTTATCTTTACCGAATACCCCTTATATTCTTTTTCATTTAGCTCTTTAACTTATAGTATTTTTTTATTTTTTATTTTTATTTTCAATCGCTTTTTATTTTAAAATTGTTTCATCATTTTCAATTCTAAATACTAGAATAACCCTGAGAATATACATGTATATATATATATATAATACTACCAATATTCGGCTCTAAGGGTCTCATTTACTTTTTGCGCGTTGATTTTTTAATATTAATTATTATATGAAAACGTAATACAAATCAAGAGAAATAGGCAACAATACTTTTATTAATGTTTTATAATACTATTATAATGATATTTGTGCAAAAAATAATACAAATATAAAAATATTTTTAATGTTAAGTACAATAACGTAAAAGGTAAATGAAACCCTTAGAGTCGAGGGAGTAACAATTTCATCTTCAAATTCAAAACCAAACAAACAAAATTTTAAACAATTTCATCTTCAAATTCAAAACCAAACAAACAAAATTTTAAAAAATATCACACTCGCATAGAGGCCCACAACATAATCAACGTTGGTGTTTGTTAAAGCTTTTGTGAGAATAGTCTCCATCTCTTCCTTTTTTCTAGTTATCTCTCCTCATGGTCATAGTCAATCCCTACACCACCATTCTTTACGGGACAATATTCATCCTCATTATGAAAATAATTAAAGATTTCAAATTAAATTAAAGTATTAGCTATTACACAATACTTTATCTGTCTTAAAAGCGTGTGTTTGTTTGGATTAGATACGAATTTGAATGAACATAATATTATAACAGTTGATTGTAACATAAAATTATGCATTTTGAAAAATATAAGAGTGACTTAATCAAATTGAAGAATATTAAATTGCATATATTAATGTGTAAGATTACTTGCTATAAATAAAAATTCATACTTTTTTAAAAAAAATAAATAAATTTAATGAATGGATAAAGTGGGTTTGTTTGGTTGAGGGTTTAGGAGGGGAGGGAAGGGGAGTCAATTTCATCTATTTTTTTTTTCCTCCAATTTAGGAGAATTTGGAGGGGAAGAATTTTACCAAAATATTTTTTATCTATTATACCCTTTACATATTTTATTAGAAATTTCATAACATCTTTTAAAATATTAATATTTATTTATTTTATTTTTAATTATATCAAATAAATATTAATATATTGAAATTATATTATATATTTTGAAATAGTTTTAATTAATTTTTTTAATCAAGTTTAATTATAATAATTTTTTAATAAATTACAAATTAGCATATAATTATATCTATAATATTAATATTAATTTCTTTTTTCTCATGTAATATGATCATATTATTAATGACCTTATAATTTTCAAAATGTAATATTCAATAATTGTAGATTAATAATTAAAGTTCTAGATCATGTAACCGTTTTCACGGTTTAGGCTGCTCCCATTTCGCTGATTTTCAAAAGCTTGAATAATAGGTATTTTATATTCTAACATGAGCTTCCAAAAATTAGATTCAAATCCTCGTATAATTCAAATATCAATTTGGCTCAATATATTTCAAATTAAATATATCAGTTATGCAAGAAATCTATCACGCAAATCACCGTTAACTCACTTCAAAAAACATGCAAAGGGAGTAGCAAGTTAAGTACCAAAGACAGCATAGAGCACATTAATACTCTTCCTACATCTAAAGCAAATATTGTCCGCAACGTAAATACTCTCTCCGTCCCATAACAAAGTATCCATTTTTCCATTCTAGTCAGTCCCATAACAAAGTATTCATATCATTTTCTTTCGTAATGGTATTATCTACCTAACATTACAAATACCCTTGCAATTTACAATATATTACACAAATGTCATTACATTCATATCACACAATACTAATAAGATTATTTTAGTCATTTCTACTTTATTCCTACTATATCCCAATATAATACTAATATTTCTAAAACTCCGTGCAAAAATGAAACGGATATATAGTTATGGAACGGAGCGAGTAATAATAATAACAAATGTAAAAAATGAGAAACGTTCTTGAGATTCATAAGGAGCAACTAACCAACAAGATCCATTCCATCTTCAATCAGTTTCATTGTCTTCAAACAGGGCATATCTATAGGTTTCGAATAAGACTCAAATATCATTTCTGTCCTCAATTGGTTCTGTGGATCTTGTAAAGGGAAAAAGAATTAAGTCATTAAGTGAAAACATCGTAAATAAGACCAAGGCTAAGGGTGAGAAGCATGATGTAGAAGCCATGAATGAAACTGCCTTTTTTGGTAGTGAACACCGAGCAAATTGAATAGCTAAACAAAAAGCAAGGTTGATTTGAATACCAAATGCATTTCAAAATATCTTGAATATGACCTCGAATTCAACACATATGGTATATTACTAACTGTGGTGCCCTAAATCCCACAACTACAATGCTAGATTACTAATAGTTAATTCTTAGACAGTAATAATTGAATTCGAAATGCAAAAAAGTCGAATGAAAATCACATAATGAAAACATAAAAACTAAGGTGACAAGAAAAGTCCGCCATAGAACAATTATATGAAACTAGTGACTTATCTTAAAGAGGCTCACACCAATAGAGCCGAAACTAAATATAAATTACCTTTTCAACAGGGGTCGCACTAGTCGTCACTACAACCAGAATCTCTTGGAAACTCTTGACTACTTCTACTTCCAATTCTTCAACCAATGCTCTAACTTTGAAGAACAATTTGCAGTTTACACATTGCGGAGTTCACTCAAAAACAGCAATCGTCACTTGTCACTATAACCACAATCACTTGGAAACTATTGACTATAGAGAGCTATTGACAATTCTTCAACCAATGCTTTAACTTTAAAGAACTATCTGCTGTGCATGCATTTTTTAGTTCACTTGAATAAGGGCAGATGAATCTCTCAAAAAACTTCTCATCTGACATCTGGCAAAGTGAGGCGAGGGTGGGCCAATATTTAATCAGACTCCTATTTTCCAAAATTTCTAAAGTCTGAAACCGCGGCTTATACCTCTGCTCTATGCTGCATGAAAGTGCTGCTGGGTTATTAAGAATGCATGGCATACCATACTTTCCATTAGATAGAATAAAATCTTTCGTTGTCCTTATGTTATCCGCAGACATAACAACCACAGATGGTGACTTCTGAAATAATACCAGTATGTCACTTTCTGTGAATCCACAATTCCGAAGAGCCTTCAATTTGAGCTCCAAAACATTGTCGGACATTTGACATAAAGCTTGAACAGCATGTATGAACATTCTGGAGCTTCTATTCGCCCCCATCTCCTCAGCCTTTTCCACAGACTTCCTAAAACTTTCTGGGTTCAACATCATACACCTTGGAAAAGTATACATGAGTTTAATGATGCGTTCCATAGGCACACCATAGCTCTTCAATAATTCGATATTTGGAAGCATAGTCCTTTTGAAGTCGACGGTTACAAACCATCCCGATCTGCTCACAAACTTGGCAACAGCTTCATTGTTTCCTAATGAGCCTTTTAGCATAGATAATAAAGGAATGACTCTGCTATTCAAGTTTACCTTCAAAATGGAAGGATTAGCTGAGATTATTTTGGTAATATCCTTTGAAGAAAAGCCCATGTCCTGAAAAACCTTAATTTTGGGTTCAATGGAATTGCTAAAACGAGCCAAGAGCAATTCAGGCCAGACCTTCACCATTTTCTCCATTTGAGTATTTGAAAAGCCACGCTGTTGTAAATAAGACAGCATCGAATTGCATTTCTCGGTGTCTTTCACTCGATTCAAAACAGAGGCAGCTTTAGTGGCCACTTCGGCCGAAAAGTGGTGCTTCTGCTGCAACAAATCAAAAATTGCAGCGGAACTAACGCACGCTCCTTCGTTCGAAGTAGAGAAAAGGCGGAGACAAAACGAGCGAGCAATACAGTGAGGCGAAGCATAATCAGCGAACAAGCAGCAGGTAATCTTTCTGCGCAGAATTGAAATCATTTTGACAGAAGAACCGCGTAAAATCGATCGATACAACTTACAGATTCAAATCAGTCCTCTGGAAATAGGATTTGCACTATGCAGTCATGGAACACGAACTAAAACCGTGCCAACAGCCGTAGATGGAGACGGAGAGGAGAGCGCAGCCATATCGGCGAGCCCCTAGGGTTTGCAGTCGATCGTCTCTTGTGTTTAATTTAAGCGCCAAATAAATACATAAAGAGGCCTTTTTATCCATAATTTTGTAAATATTTTTATTTTTTTATTAATGATGTTTCTATTAGAAAATTTTGGTATATTTTGGGTTTGAATTTAATTTTAAAATAAAAACGATGATATATTTTGTTAGAGAACTTTTTTTTTTTTTTAAGTTTGTAGACAAAATAAACAAACCTCTTTTTTTTAGGTTTTTTTTCTTTTCTTTTTTTAATTATGAGATTTAGAGAGTGTGCTTATTTTGTGATAATGTTGAATTGAAGAAAAAAATTTATGTGAAAACAAAGCTAGAGTTTAGTTTAAATGAATTAAATTATATATTTATTGATAATATTACTATAAAGAATTAATATAAAAATTCGAAATGAACAAATATTTAAAGTAAATATATTAATAATCAAATCCAAGATTTCTTGATTTATTTTTAACAAAAATATTAAAAAGGAAGACACAATGGTGCACTTTTGGAAATTATTATTACAACAAGGCTTGACAGAAGTCTTATGCAATCGAATCCATCAAGTCTTATACAGTCGAAAGCCATTGAGAGGTCCAAAAATTTCCCCCAATCCGCCCATTTTTTACTCTACGAGGCAATGGAAAACTAAATGTCAGTTTTTTTAGACTAATTTTTTTAAATTTTATTATTTAAATTATATGTTTCCGGAAAAAAATATATATTTGTTTCTTTTACAAAAATATTTTATTAAACATTATTTTAATAACAAATTTAAATCAATTTTTTTAAAACTCAACCAAAAGAGCAATTTGTTGAGTTGAGTCGCAAGTTTTTTTTTTGTCAAATTCTTTGTTGGTCTTTTTTTTTTTTTTTTTATTGTTGAGCAAATAATACTGAATTAATTTGTTGCAAAGACATTTGGATTGAAAATTTCTGTAAAAAAAAAAGTATAGAATGTGGACGTTTTAAGTCTTGAGTTCGAGTCTATTGTTAGGTGAGAATTTCACTTTAATGTGTACAACCATGTATATGATATATTATCTTGTATAAGTCTCAGAATTTTTTTTTTTTTGGGTGATGGTGAAAAAGTTGACAGATAAGTCGAGGAAAGGTTGTTCAAAAAGAATTAAACAAAATTTTCGTTTATTAAGAATGAACGAACGCCTTCGATCAGTGCAATGTGATGTGTCTATTTATATATCTCTTGACTCATTTTGGTCGGAACAGATCTACTAATTTTTTGTAGGTCTTCAAATTGTTCATTTGAAAAAATGGAAACCCAGCCTTCTTAAGACCAAAGAGTCGGGCGGAAGGTGGGGCAAAATCCTACGAAAAGAAAATTGAGGATATGAATTAACTATATCAGATCCATCGGATGGACGTCAAGCAATGCCGCGTGGAGGTAGAATGCCCACGGGTCGTGAACTTCTTTTCCGAGAGAAGAAGCAATGATGGTATTTGGGGAATAAGTATCAGCTAACTTTGTACCAGGCGGTCACTAATCACAAGATATCTCCAACATCTAAATACATTTATTTTCAAACGTCAATGTGTGTTTTTGTTGAAAATATTATTGACTATACATACATAATTTTATTTAACAAAATATAATGGTAATATAGTTCTATAAGTGATGACATATAGGTGTGAGAAGTGAACTTTTGACCATAAGGTCCAGAGCACAGTTACTTATAATGTAACTGTATTTGTATTTATTTATATTTATATTTTATATTTATTTTTTTAATGATAAAAATTATTTATAATGAAATCAAATTGATGATTTTTTTTTTCTAAAACAAAATTGATTACTCCCCCGTCATTCAAATCTATCCTCACTTTTCTTTTTAAATTGTCATCGAAAAATATTCTTATTTTCTTTTTAAGTAAAAAAATCATTTTATTTTTCTTGGTCAAATAGTATTGTTTTTTTTATAGGAAAGAGATTTTTTTTTTCTAAAAAAATATGTTAGGACTGAATAAATACTCCATCCGTTCCCACATAATTTGATAGGAAAGAGACTTTTTTTTTTTCCTAAAAAAATATGTTAGGTCTGAATAAAATACTATGTCCGACCCATATAATTTGTCCGTATTTTTTTTTTGTTTCGTTCTACATAACTTATCTTTTTTATTTTTAAAATATAATTATGCACTCCCGTTTTAAATTTTATAATTTTTTTAATTTTAATTAAACTATTTATTTATTTTAATCCTAATTTATAATTATTTTTATTAAATAATAATTATTTTTACTAATATATTTTTTAATTATTTATTAATTATATTTTAGTCGAACGTGGGAGTAATTGACTTTATATAATAACCCTAATCTAATTCGCTCGTATCCTTCTTCTTCGAGCGTTTTCTTCTTCCTCTTCCTCTGCTCGGCTTCGTCTTGCTGTTTCTTTCTGCTATCGTCTTCGTCTTCCTTTTCCCTACCTTTTACTTTCCTCGACCTCGTCTTCGGCTGTAGTCGTCTTCGTCTTCGTCTTCCTATTCCCTCGCTTTTCTTGATTGATCGTCTTCCTCTTCCTTTTTGGATCCAACTGCCATCAGCTTTTTGGCAGGCCTAACACAGAAACCCCAACGTAGCATAGGTCTGGCGTGAGGGCTCTCGCCGATAATTTGGCTAAAGGGTAGACTACAGTACCGACCCTTAAACCAAAAACACCCTTAACCTTACCCGAATTAAATGCAGCTTACACACATAGACCAATAGACAGCGTAGAGTCTCTCCCACGAACCTGCCCCGGCGGCGGCCTTCCATTCTCCGGTGAAATATTTTCCGGCGTTGATGTATTAGTTGTAAACCTAAAACTTATCGCCCCGAGGCTACGGGGGAAATTGGGGCTTTGACCATCCGGTGTTTGATCACGTTTTGTTTTGTAGTTGCTGAACTTTTTCATTTTTTTTTCTCGATTGTTTGTGGTAATTTAGTGTGAGATTATGGAGAGCATAATTGGGAGGATTCGGAGCTTGGATGTGTACCCTAAGGTTAACGAGGATTTCTACAGCAGAACTCTATCGGGAGGCGTTATAACCTTGGTTTCTTCCGTAGTTATGCTGCTCCTGTTCATCTCGGAACTAAGTTCGTATTTCTTAATCTCATCTCTCTGTTTTCCTGGACTGGTAATTCTTTGAGAAATGAGAAATTGACATCCACATTAAGTGAAACAATTTTATGGCAAAGTCAATCAATCCTATAGGATTAAAAATTAGTTGATTGACAAGAAAATGAATGAACCAGTTTCCTGTTCTATGTTTGTGCGGTTGTGATATGTTTTGAGAAACTTTGTGTTTATGTGCAGTTTAACTTTTGACATTGTTTAGTGTGCTGGACTTTTTATTTCCATATCTGCTGAAGGGTCGAAGTTATCTGTGTAATTTTGGAAAATTTGATGGTTTTCTGTTTGGAAAGATGTGAATGCCATAAAGTTTTTTATATTGTGAGATAGTGGGAATTAAGTAAAGAGATTTGGTTTTGTTCATATGCTTCTTTGGCAGTCAAATTAGCTTTTATGTTGTTATGTAAGCCCCGTGAGGCTGTGCCTTTTCTGGATTTGACACTATATGCTGCCTTCATCTTCTCCATCAGAATACTATGATAAAAATATACTTCATTGCTTTCACTTACGTATGTGGTTTAATGTATTCATGTGCCTGGGATTTTAATATCTGTCCCATAAGACATTTCATATTTAGCTCTTGATATGATATTTATATTTGTGTTAGATTATTTGTAAACATACGAAGGAACAGAGGGTTGGAATTTATTAAGGTTTAAGCTATATAAGTTAACACACGGTATCATTATTAACTTATGGCATTTAAATCTTTGCTGAGATTATACACTAGATTACTCATCTATTCAAATTTGTGTTCTTCAATTGAAATCTTCTTGATACATTTGGTGTTTAGATTGTTTAAGTTAGTTTCAAACTTTTGAGCCCTTGCTATATGTGCATTTTCATGAGGTTTATAGCTTGGATGTCGTACAAAATTTGTATATCATGCTTGTGATTATGGCAAGTTTTGTATATTGCTTGAATGTCTTTATGCTTCTAGCCATATATTTATTGATACCTTACCTACGAAAATGAAGTCATATGTTAATTGTGATAATTAATATACTATTTCTTAATGATAATGTAATACATGCTATAACCTTGTTATGGGGTAATTGCTTGCTCTGGTAAGTTTCTTTGGGTTTGCTTGGATGTGATTTGGGAGTGGTTTTGTGGTCTGGGAATAGTAAACATTTGAATCGAGATAGATTTTTGATGTGATGTTTTAAATGAAAGATGATTTGTGATGTAATATTTAAATAAAAATATAGGTGTTTGATGTGATGTTTTAAATGAAAAATGAATTTTTGATGTAATATATCAAATAAAAAAAGAAAAGGAAAAAAATCACATTTTGATCTGAAAAAACAATATTGAAGTACCTTATTAGCAATCCTGCAAAGCAGCAGAATGAAAAGTTGTCTGTATAATTGGAATCAATACTCTAATAAAGCCCTGTTCTAAATTAAAGGAAACATATTTTGAACTAAATAAATTTGAAGGTCAGCGCACATGGGTTGATTACTCTCTATACTTTTCTTTTGTTGGCTATTCCCCTGTATAATGCTTTGAGTTGATGCTGCTTTATGGGGAATGTGTGAGGGCCCTAGAGAGCTTTTGTGATGTGCAATGTCAATTCCATGTGTTTCACTATTATCAACTATAGGATGCCTTTTGTTTCTCATCGACCCTAACCTCCACACACTCCCTATAAAGGTTGTTATGGTGTTGCTAGTCATAAACATCGGAAATTTAATGTTGGTTATTTGGTATGTATATTCATTTACATGTTGACATTTTGATATCTCCAGAAATGCTAGTGTCAGTATCTCTGAGTATATTACTTCTAGTTTCTTTTGATATGGGGTCAGCCTACATCAGCTAAGTAAGTGGCTAGAAATGAATTTTATCCTATAATATTTTGTTCCACCCAGCTTTTTGTTTATGTTGAATACTGTGTAAAGGGTAAACCCATATCCCTTCCTTGTCCATGCCTTAAGAAGATTATACATTAGTTTAAAGTCTTTTCCATGACCAATGTGAGACAAGTGCCTTATATTCTCCTTCACCCCCTTCGTGATTGAGCTCGCGTGCTGTCACCTTCACTTGAGGGTAGCCGTCCTTGATCATTTACTTTAGTTGGCCTCTTTGGTTGGCTTGTTTTGAGAAGTCACACATTTTGATCTTCACTATTGTGTTTCACCATTTTTGCTGTTTACCCTTTAGGATTCGTTTTATGATATTTGTCTCTACTAACTAGTTGAAGTGAATTCATGATTGAACAAACTATGGCTTGCCTATCCAGAAGGATTGTAATGTGTGCATTACCTATTAGGTTTTCCAATATCCAAATGTTGATTTATTATTATTATTATTCAATATTTTTCCATAGAATCAATAGAGTGTGTAGTTAATTGAGGTGGACGTTTGAAATTTTGAACTTGTTGGGAAATTGCTAATTAAGAGCATACATCTACCAGATATTCTCTTTTCGAAATTTCCTATTTATGTCAAGCATTCATCTTTTGAAAAATACTAGCGTTTTCTTGATATATATTACACAATTTCATTTTTTGCTCTTGCCCCTTGTCACCCCATCTCCCTTCACTGTAATGGTTGAATTTGCAGGATTATATCTTCATGCAGTAACAGAAACAAAGTTAGTGGTAGATACATCAAGAGGGGAAAGGCTCCGTATTAATGTATTATTCCTTTTTTGTTGTTTATATGTTTAGATATTACTATTGTTGCTTGTTTAAACATATAATGGTTTCTTCATTTTGTTTTCCTGAAATGTTTATGAAATCATGTCAACCTTGAATTCACAGCATCATTTGTGTCTCTTTTTGTGAAGTAATTTTCATTTGCCTTTTTTTTTTTTTTTGTCCTTTCAATGGGTTGGTTACTGTTGGGCCTTCTTAAATATATATATATATATATATTTTATGAAAACATCTCAATAGAGTTGTTTCTTTTGTTTTCTTTTTTTTTTTTTTCTTATGCTGTTAGTTCGGATTCTCTTTATGTTACCTGAGATTTTGTGGCCTTTGAACTCAACTAATATGTGCATGCCTAAAATGTGAGTGATTGTGTAACAAAAAAGGGAATGACAGAAATAGACAGGAGACCTGGCCATATATGTGTGTGTGTATAATCTATACTCACAAATCAATTCATCTGAAATAAAGCACTACTGAATCAGCTAGAGAGCATATCATAGTCTATAACACTTTCTGTTCTAATTCCAACTACAACGTTCTACCTTCCTTGTAGTTATTTTAAATTCATTGCTTCATCTCATTAATGAAAATAACATGATTTATTGAACGGGCAATTTCATTTATGACCTTTTTGCCATATCATGAGACATGAATTTCTACCTTCATGCCCCGTTGCGTTTTTATCTACTTTTGTGACATGATATAGTTTGCTAACATATAAGGGTCTTTAACTAGATAAATTTTGTTTATTTCATAAAAACTTGCAGTTTGATGTGACTTTTCCAGCACTCCCATGCTCTATGGTCAGTCTTGATGCGATGGATATAAGTGGAGAGCAACACCTGGATGTTGTAAGTGCTTTAATGAGATAATTTCTTTCAATTGCTTTATGTGTTGAAAGATTCATCTCACTTTTTTGCACTGCCAAATATATGTAAATATTTTAAGCTAGTTGCCTAATATCCTGTTTTTATTTTTATTTTATTTAATACTCCCTCCGTCCCCGAAATCATGTCACTATTCCTTTTTTGGCCGTCCGCAATCCATTTATAATAAACAATTTTTTTTACTCACTTATATTTTTTGGTGTTTGTAAGTTGTTGTTTGATGTATAAGTTTATAGCAGTGTTAAAGTTTATATCAGTGTTATGTTCTGTGTGTATACAGAAATACATAGTATAATATGCTTGTCTTATCCGATATTTTTGCGTCAGTAGAAAACAAAAGTGGGTCTCCTAGATATAAGTTTGTTAAAGAATGCCAACCGTAGAAGAACTAGCATATATGACAGGTGAAAAATTTTGAGAACTGCTAATTGATGGATCTCTCCTGAAAATTGATAATACTGTTTAGTTTTTATTTTTGTTGCTCTTTAAGTGACATTGGATTATTCCTGCAGAGGCATGACCTAATAAAGAAGAGGATTGATGCCAATGGCAATGTGATAGAAACAAGACAAGATACCATTGGAACTCCCAAGGTTAGTATCTTTGTTAAATTATGGAGAATATTTCAAAAACTTTTGGATCAACCACTTTTATAAGTTTGCATAATTTTTGTTTGTGATACCTAGTCATGCAGTGAGCCACAAACTTTAAATAGGAATATCCTATGATATGTAGAAACACCCTTTCTAGATCGCATTAGATTAATGTTTTTGCCTTATGCAAGTTATGTCTAATTCTACTACAAACATCCATGTGTGATAATATTTGTATTTTATTCTGGCAATACCTATTGTAACTATTGTGAATGGAGTTTGCACTTACTACTTTTAAAGAAATGATGTCTTGTTCTGTTTTTATGTCTTTTGATGGCCAAGATTGAACGACCATTACAAAGGCACGGTGGAAGGCTAGAAAAAAACGAGACCTATTGTGGCTCATGTTATGGTGCAGAAGCGGTACACTCCAATTCATATTATATGCTGGTTTTTGTATAGTTATTGTAATTACTTCATCTAACATTGTGCTTTACCATGCAGGCTGATGACGATTGTTGTAATAGTTGTGAAGAAGTTCGGGAAGCATACCGAAAAAAGGGCTGGGCATTGTCAAATCCAGATTTGATTGATCAAGTTTGTGCCTCTTACTTATTTCCTTATTATATTCTAGTGCTTTCCAATTGATATATGCATTTTTAGCAACACAAACATATTTCCCTTCCTGTAGGTTGTTTTTATACCAAGATAACATGATACCTGAAAATGTTTTGATTTCATTGTCTCATAAGCAATTGTTGCTAGAATTTCAACAGGCTAAAGGTCCACATATTCATGGTTGCACTTAATTCCATTTTGGCTGTTATTGTAGACTATGCTTATGATGACCGTTGATTAGTATAAAAATGCTGTACATTGTAATTGCTGGACCGTTAAAACTTTTCCGTGCAAGTTATTACATGATATTCTTTGGTTTTTGCATCCATATTTTCAAAATTTATCTCAGAGGTGAATGCATCTATAATCTAATGTCCTGTTCTTGTAGTTGGTCATTGAATGCAGAAACAATTTATTTGATTTAGTGAGACAACTATTCTCACACTCTTTGTACATTTACTCTGCAACCAATGTGTAATTTTCTTGAACTATTTACTGTGCTGGGTGGCTGGATTGTATTCCCAACCGTTTGTCAGATCATTTTTTATATATGCATGCTTCAAGTTTATGGCTTTCCTTCTGCCTGCAACTCTATTAAGCTAGAAAGTATATGCTTAAACTTTTATTATATGTTTTACTGCAAATGTCCATTGGTTGATATGTAGACGTGAGCCCTCTAATGAACCAAGATGATTACAGACTAATTTTTTGTTAGAACCTGGAAGCTGCTTTATTTTTTTCTTTGTGATGGTTTATACATAATATAAGTTCAATTCATTTTCCAATCACATATAAGTAAGGGTGTGCTTGGTTTCAGTTTGAAACCGGTTTGTACTATGCTCCTAATTTTTTCCATCTAAAATATTTATCAAATTTAAAATTAGACTCACTTAAGGTGTGTCCTTTTTGTGTTTTTTTTATACACATTTTTCCAAAAATAGTAATACATTACACACATTTATTATTTTTATATTACCTACGTAATTCTCTATACTTCACATAAAAAAAAATATTCCTTCAAACTATTTCACAAAATAAACGCACCCTTATATTTTCATATTTCCGCCTCCCCTAAATAAACAAATACATTGATAAACATTTAAAATTTCTTATTTCATGGATAATTATATATTATTTATTTATATTATATAAAATTTTATTCTCTATTAAAATAATATTCATATCAAATATATTTTGTTAGTGTACGTTAGAATATAGGAAAAGATATCTAATCTTGTAATGAGGAATTCATTTTAGTGTATAGATAGAATTAGTGTAAGTTAGACTAAAGGAGAACATATTCACTCTTATAAGAATGTCATTTTCGTATGTAGATGCAATCAATGTAATAAATTGGAATTTTGACATAATTGTATCTTTGTAAAGTCTGAGACAAAAGACAGTATGATAGTTTTGATGTAATTATATTATGGGATTATGTTTTATTTGTTTCTTTTGTTGAGATATACTCTTGATAAATACTGTGGTTAATATTATTTAGATTTGATGGTTATTATTTAATCATGTCTACTAGATTAATGTGTTATTATTTGCGTTTGTTCTTTTTGTGTCATCCTGGTAAATAGATTTTGATTTTATTACTAATAAACAACTTAGAAGTTAGAAATTCTACCAAAATGCAACGTGGTATTAGAACCATAATTTTTTGGATACTTCTGGTAATTCGAAATGTTCCTGGAGGATTGCCTGAATTTGAAAAAATATCGTACCTATTTTAAGACTTGTTTAGCACTTTCCCATGCATCCTACCTACACCCCAATTGCCCACTGTAAGACGACACTGGCCATTGAATACCATGAAGTAGCATGTGTGAGCCATCTGCATTTGTCAATGTTTTTACTTTTGCCGACTCCGGCCATGCTCTGTAATTTTTCATTGACAACATATTGAGAATATTTCCCACCTATCTGTCAAGTTAGTTTTATGTTCTGATCAAGTTCTTATTATTATTATTATTATTATTTTTAATTTTATGTTTTGTCTTCAATTATATGTCAATTAGAGTTTAACTTCTTGGAGTTTAGCTCCTCTCATCTGACGGGTATCACTACTGCTGCCGCTAGAAACCCTAATTTGACTAAAATTCTAATTTCTTAGGGTTTTAACACCATGGCTGCGATAGAGGATTTTTGGATGGTGCCGTTACGATAGAGGATTGATATGATTAGTCTAAAGTTAAAACCCCATGATATGCCATACTGTAGAACTCTTTGAACCCATCCATACTACCAACAAATCAAACATTCAAAACTTGCTGCGAAGTTTGTCTAGATATAGACTTCATCGCCTTAAGTTGGCATCCATAGTACCACCTCAAGTTTGAGGGAATGTTTGGGATATATTTTTTATAGATATTTTGGTTAATATTATTTAGATTTATTATTATTCATACATATCTATTGGATTGTGTTATTATTTTTCTTTATCTCTTTTGTACCATGTTATAGTAGATATATATGAATAATAACCACCAAATATGAATAATATTAATTAAAATATCTATAAAAATTATATCTCAATATTCCGCCTCAAACTAAAATTGGGGCCGTAGAAGCCAATTTGTGGCAAGAGAAACCAGAGGAGATAAAGTCTGAATTTGGACAGGCTTCATAGCAAGTTCCACCTTAAGCTTCATAATTGGACATCGGATTAGCTTGGAATCCCTATCAGTCGAGTGCTAATGCCCTCAGCCGGTACGGACCATTCAAATGGATCATATGTTTGGCAATCCTCTACTGTGGCAGGCGGTGCTAAACCCTAAGAAATTAGAATTTGGCCAAATTAGAGTTTATGATGATAGTGGTGGCAGTGATTCTTTTTGGAGCGGTAACACTAGACATTAAGAAATTAGGGTTTTTGGTGACAGCTGTGGCGACCTATGGTCGCGATGCCAGTAATCCCTTTTCACAGCGGTAGCGTTAAACCTTAAGAAGTTAAATCCTAATTGCTAGGAACTCTGGATAGATGACTGAAGATCAAACAAAAAATTTGATCAAAATTCGAAAATAACTTGACAGATTAGCCGGCAATATTTCTAGTATGATGTTGCCGGAAAAATTTGGAGATTGGACGTATCTCCATGTGCGGCCGGAGTTGGCGGCTGTAAAAATGTTGACCAACATGGGTGGCTCACAAGCACTGCTTTTAACGACGATGTTCGGTTGTCAATGTTGTCTCAAAGTCAAGAATACAGTTGTTGTGTTGGTTGAATGGTTGGATGCATTGAGAAAGTGACAAATAGATGCGATCAGCACGGACTTGTTATTTTTAGGTGTGGCTGATATTTTCGGAGTGGTAAAGGATTTCATATTCAAGAGGTTTTTCTTCGAGTACATTTCGGATTACAGTCATGTATTCCGAAAAAAAATGACTATGATACCATGGAACATTTAGGGAAAATTTCTAAACTTATATTATTAATAATGAAATTAGAGCTTATATATAAGCATGTTATAAAAGAGATAAACACATCTAATAACAACTTAATCTAATAGATATGTCTAAATAATAATCACCGAATATAAATAATATTAACGAAAATATATCTCCACAATTACTATGTAAGATTGCATGTACATTTAAATCGTATGTTCTTTAGTTTTTTACAAGGATTATGGTAATGTTGTAATTCTCATTTTATATATTTAAATGAATTGTTTAATTGAATGCCAGTTTATTCTTCTGAGTTCTGATCAGTCTAGAATATGTGTGAATTAGAGATTGCAGTGTGTTAACATAGATATATTCCTATAAAAATTAAGTCTAAATATTATCATGATCTAACTGAAGTCTACACCATTGTTGTTGCCAAAAGTTAATACTCTTTGTAATGCATCACCGCCTGACTATGAAGAATCAATCTAGAGAGTGCAAAATTATCATCAATCTGGTGTACGGATTGGGGTTTTGTATCTTTTATGGTGGCTCTAAGTACTCACCTTTTGGGTTTGTATTTATGATTTCAAATCAGTGCAAAAGAGAAGGTTTCCTTCAAAAGATCAAAGATGAAGAGGGAGAAGGGTGTAACATTTATGGATTCTTGGATGTCAATAAGGTAGGTGGTAACTTCCATTTTGCACCTGGGAAGAGTTTCCAGCAGTCAAATGTACATGTTCATGACGTGCAAACCTTTCAGAAGGACAGTTTCAATGTAAGACATCCTTCTACCTCTCAAGTTTTCTGAACTTTGTGGTTTCAATCAAATTATATATTTCCTTCATGTCACATATACAGCTATGTAAGTCTAAATTGAACTGATTTAGGAGTTGCACTGCAGATAAGTCACAAAATCAACAGATTAGCATTTGGAGATTACTTCCCTGGTGCAGTAAATCCTCTTGATGGGTATCTAGCCCCTTTCCTCCTTGTCTGATAGATGTGTTATTTTTAGTCTGATGTGGATAGTTTTCCATTTACTGTACTAATGTTTCATGCATCTGCAATTTTATCTTTATTCTTTCATCCTGCAGTGCACAATGGGTACAACATACACCAAATGCAATGTACGAATATTTCCTTAAGGTTTGAATTTGCTTTATTTCTTCATATATTTCCACATTCTGTCCATTTTTTTTTAAATTTGTGTGTTTCTTAATACTGCTTAAGGGTTGTTTGGATGTTGGCTAGCATATAGTTTCCTATTTGTGTGTTGTGCTCATGATCTGTGTAATTTTGCCAGCATGATTTACTACAATAATTTCATGGATGCACATAAATTTCTCTACCAGTTATAGTATCAATTTACTATGACCAATTGTTCTGCAGTAATTTGATGTTGGATAATATGCTCGCTCGAGTTCAGAATATAACAGTTTACTAACTGGTTCCTGGTTTAATCCTCGTTGATACTTCATTCTGTTTCCCTTCTCAAATTTTTGTTTCGGTTTTTTGTGTTTTCGGTTACCAACTAGCATTTTCCTTAGATACTTCATTCTGTTTCCCTTCTCAAATTTTTATTTCGGTCTTTTGTGTTTTCGGTTACCAAGTAGCATTTTCCTTAACATATACCTACTAAATTTATGTCCGTCTTTTTTTTGTTTGTCCACGAGAATATGACTTTTTATTTATAGTAAATAATTCTTCACTTTTTAATTTATAACTTTTAGTGTTACACATATTTATAAATATACCACAATCACTTGCACACTCAATTTATTAAAAATAATTCTCACCTTATTAACTCGCTTATGTACTTTCTAAAATGTCTCTATTTTATATCACAATCAACCAATATCATACTATATTTATTAAAATCTGTGTCCAGCTCTAATAAGCATAAATTTCATGGACGGAGGGAGTATATTTTACGGCATCTCTTTTACGCCAACATTATTATACCAAATATTGCTAATTGCCATGCTATTGGAATATCATCACCTTATATTGTTACCTACGTCAAATTTATTATTATTTCTTTTCCTTCTCGACCCTCTTCTAATTTTCTTCAGAAAGTTCTGTGGTGGTAAAGAGGGGAATATTCTCCTTCCAAGGTTAATAAGTGTTTCAATATTAACATATGTTGCAGGTTGTACCAACTGTGTTCACAGATGTCGATGGACACACAATTTACTCAAATCAGGTTCGTCATCATTACAATTCATGCTTCTGGCTTTGCTCAAATTGCCTACACAAATTATATTTGCATATCTAGCCTCCTTCAGTTTAGCAATGGCCAATTTCTTTTCTCTTATGTAAACTACCTAGGGGTGAATAGATTAAATTATCTTTTAATTTATGCTATAACGGTGTATTATGTTCTCTCTCTCTCTCTGCTGTTGTTTGGAAGTGACATCAGATTAATGTATGTGTGTCTTGATTCAGTTTTCAGTAACAGAACATGTTAAAGGCGGGGAGGCAGGTCAACTTCAATCTATTCCCGGTGTATTTTTCTTTTACGACCTCTCGCCAATTAAGGTTGGAATTCTGTTTCCATTTGATAGCTCAAAAATAGGAGTTTTACTTGTGTTTTTCCTTTTACCAGACAGCCCTTCGTAAAGTAACTTAATACATAAAGAATTTAACATAATACACATCTTGGTGTGAAGGATATTCTTTATTGTGGTATTAGAATAGAACAAGAGAGGCAGTGTGTTTGCACATTTCTACCCGGCATGATATATCATTTTACGTGCAAGACTGTAAAATGTACATCTTATTCCCGAGACTGGCGTGTGAGAGGCAAACAAACGTGATATTTCACTATTAGTTCGAGTTTCTAAGTGGGTTGATCATTTGATAGCTCTCTTTTCATGATTGACATATCTTTATGTGCTACATTCAAATTCCAATATACATTAATTGGGCACTAAATATTTCGACTTGTTTTACTTTTTCTTGCGACAGGTGACTTCTATAGAGACATATTTCCCTTTCTTGCACTTCCTGACCAACGTCTGCGCCATTGTTGGGGGTAATTACTCTTTCACCAGAATATTCAGATTGTTTACTTTTTTCCCTATATTAATTGGTTCTGCTTTGTCTTTAGGAGTATTTACCGTCTCAGGGATAATCGACTCGTTTGTATATCATGGTCACAATGCAATTAAAAAGAAAATGGAAATAGGCAAGTTCAGCTAACCCTCGATGCATTGCAAACAAAATTGAAATGAGCTTGCTCGAGAGAAGATAAAACCTTATAATCGAAGGAGTTACATCCGGTACTCTTACAATGTTTGCAAATCATTTTCCATTTAATTTGGAGTTCTCGGTTCAATTCGATTTTGTCTTTTGGGAGAGGTTTCGAAGACGAAACTTGTTTGGATGTTAGTTTGAACATGTAAAAATAGTACATATTTTGTTGCCAAGTTAATTATTACCATTTACCAACGTTTATTTTTTCTATCATTTTTTGAAACTATTTATTTTTTCGACTATATGTTATATAGTACTCCTCAGTCCCATATAATTATAAATTAATATTTAGAAATAATTATTGTATAGAAAAAATAATTATAAATTAATATTTAGATAACTAAATAATTTAGTTAAGATTTAAAAAAATTATAAAATTTAAAGTTTAAAATGGGATTAAAATGTATAATTATATTTTTTAAATTAGAAAAGACAATATGTGGACAGACGAAAATAAATTATATGAAATGAATGGAGCATTGTTCTTAGCTAGAAACAAAAGCCCATGAGACTCAAAGTTGTTAAGCTAAGCTTTGTTAGAAGAACGGATGTGAATTATTATTGCACATCCGGGACTATTCGTCTGTCGGGCGATAGTTAGAAGCTACATAATATCCGAAAAACTTTGTCCCGAAAGTAGAGCTGTTAAAAGAGCCGAGCGAGCTTGAGTATTGGTTGCTCGAGGCTTGAATTTTATACATATTATTTATATTTGTAATATATATTTAATTTTATTCATAATTTTTTATAATAAAATATTCAAATTTTAATAATAAATATAATTTTTGATATAAAAAATTATATATATTATCTTAATATATAAATAATATAAATATATTATCACTAACGAGATCAATTGAGCTACTCGCGAGCCGAGTTCGAGCTCGGCTCGTTTATAAAAAAAATAACTTTTCAGATCGAGCTCGGCTCGCGAGCTACTCGATTCGTTTAACAGCTCTACCTGAAAGTAGTCAGGTTCACAAAATTGTTTGTAGTTGCAACTATTTGCTATCGGAATGGGGAAGCAGATGATACAAAGTCATGAAAGATGTGATATGATCGGAGGCTTGCGCCCGAACTAGTAAAAAGTGGACACAATGGCCATCAATGAAGACATCATTCGATGGGTAATAGATCGAGTGATGATGAGAATGGTGTTTTTGTCCTAGCACCGGAGAAACCGGTAATAGGAATAAAGCGAGAGTTGCTTCTCTTTGTTGCCGGCATGGCATAGCACATATCAGGTTTAGGAATGAAAATGGGACGGTGTGGGGAGGATTTGTGACTCGGTTATGGTTTAAATTTTCGACTCCTTCGAATTTTGTTTGCACCATATAATTCGTGTAATATGATTTGTTGTTGGGCCTAGTGGTGCAATTTGGATGTGAACATGATTGTATTCAGTATAAAACACTTTTTATCTTCTTATTTTATATTTTTCGGTTATTGTCGTCGAAACTAATAAAATTAAATTTAAATTTACAAAATAATGTTACTTTAGTCCGACTCTAAGGATCTCATTTACTTATTACGTGTAAATCTTTGAATATTAATTAGTATTATATCAAAATATAGTACAAATTAAGAAAAAAATTACAAAATGATAGTTGTAAAAAAAATATACAAATACTACAAGGGGGTATTTTCAATATTAAGTACAAGGAGAGATAGTATATTTTAAGTTCACTCAAAAAGTATATATTCTCTCAGCCCCATATCTATATATTCATTTGTTTTTTGCACGAAGTTTTAAAAATATTAGTATTATATTGAGATAAAGTATAAATTAAGATAAAAAGACTAAATTAACCATATGATATAAATGTAATGACATTTGTATAATATATTGTAAATTGAAAGAGTATTTGTAATGTTAGGTAGATAATACAATTGCTAAAAAATGAAATAAATACTTTGTTATGAGACGAACTAAAATAAAAAAAAATTGATAGATTGTCAAGGGACAAATTGAGTCTATATCTATTCCATTCATTTAGATATAAAATGCATATTTTATTTTTATTAAGTTTTAATCATACCAAATATTACAAATATATTTAAAAAATAAAAATATAAAAAATTTTAAGTATACAAAATATCTGTAACTTTTTCTCCTGGAAAATTATGTATATTTAATTTTTGGATTATCATCAAAATTCTAATATGTATATATATATATATATATTTCTTTTTTTCTAACAAAAAATATATCTATAAAAGCTTATCTATTTTTATTAAAATCGTAAGAAAACATTTTAGCATTCAAATGGACGGCTAGAGAAAGTATTATTTAGGATCTTTTCTTTATATTCAACTAGCAGAATACCCGTGCTGTGCTATTTTTTATTTTTTTATAGTAATTTCTTTATCTATTATATATTTTTAATTAATATAAAAAAATAAAATCATATTAATAAATTATACTATTTTCGTAAATATTTAATTTTGTAGTATTTTACTTTTATTTCTTAATTGAATATAATATTATAATATAATAGTATTATTCAAGTAATTTTAAATGCAAAATAAATTACATTTTAAAAAATTAATATAATGTTTTCTATATCTTCTTTATAATCATAATTACATATAAAGTTATTTATCAATATATATGTTGTAATTCTAAAATAAATTTAAAACATAAGACTATCATTATTAAAATTCACATAAAAAAACAAAATAAATATATATATACTATTTTTTAAACATTTATATGTGGTTGCATAATGATTTTTTAAATTAGTAAATTTTATGCATTTACTTTGGATATTATTACGCATTTATTATTTTTCCATACGAACATATTAAAAGTTTATTAATAAAAAATATATCAAGAATCTACATACCAGCCATCTTTCTATCATATTTTTTTTTGTTTTACATCAAATTAATTTCTTTCACTAAATATCTTACAATAAATTAAAAAATAAAAAATATATATAATCCAACAATACTCTACAAAACAAATTTCTCATTCTATTGCAAACAAAGGAAAAACAAATAAAATTTCCACTACACCCATAGCAATAATTTTAACACTTCTTCTGATTTAAACTACAGCTGCTGTAGGATCATCTGCAAGTTCGAACAAAAACATCATCATCATCCACTAATTCTCGGCAAAACAGACACAACAAATAGAACCAGCATCAGTCCACCACTGCAGACGCCCACATCAGACAAGACTATCCGAACACAAACTTTACCGGAAAGAACTTCGATGGGTACACCAAATTTAAAAATCGGCAGCATGCCGAACATGTCATTGCAATGAGAGACACACTATTGATGAAAATGATGAAATAGATCAACTATTATTCACACATATATATATATATATATATATAGAGCCATATTTGGAAGACAAAGTAATAGAAAAAAAAGACTCTTCGATTCCTCTCCATTATCATAATTAAGAGAAATAAATACAAAAACTCTTCATTTTACTTGGAGCCATTAATATTAATTAAAAACTCTTAATTATACATAATGTTTATCCAAGATAAATATAAAATATTATATAAATAATAGTAATATACATAAAACAAAAAATATTTTTGCACATAAATAAAAAAATATTTTTATTCACGGTCTTTTATAACTAATAATTTTTTTTCTTTAAAAAAAAAAACTAAAACTATTGAAATTTTTTACTTGGGGCCATTAATATTAATTAAAATAATAATTATGTATCATGAGAAATATTAATGTCTTAAGATATGTGAATGATCAATTAATAACAAAACTAAAATTGTTAAAAATTAAAACTTTTGCAAAATCTACAAATATTTAAGTATATAAAACGATTCTATCAAATAATCAATAAAAATAAATAATTATTAAAAAAATAAATTTAATATTTAAATTACACCATATTTAATATATATACGCATAAAAAATTATTAGAAATTAATATTATACTATTATTATTAAAAAATATATATATAAATTATATAAACATATTATATGACATAGAATAAAAAAAAATGTATTGGTCTACATTCATATAATAGTTAATCAAATTCAATAACAAAAGAAAAAATTCAAAATTGTTGAAAATTCATAACCAATCAAATCTTTCACCAAATCAAATTTTTTTAAAAAAAATTTAAAAATCCTATAAATTCTTGTCTTATATTGTGGTGGGGGCGCAACGAGCTCAAATATATATATATATATATATGATATAATATGATATGATTTGGGCAAATTCACAGTTCAAACAATGTGCATATTCAAAAATATCTCAAAACTCCTTCTACTTTCCCTTTTATTTTATGATACTTGATTGATTGTGTTCAATGGCAATTAACATAAATTAATTTTCAAAATCATATTATTATTATTAATTTTATAAATTTAATCTAATATAAATTTATATTAGGGTATGTTTTCCCAACTTGATCAGGAGGAATCTTACTGTGCAGTACACAGTAAAAATTCAGCTAAATCACCCCTGTCTCTCTATCCAACCGAAACATTGCAATTTGTGCAGCTTTTTTATTTTTTTAATATTTATAAAATTATTCTAATAATAAAATAATAATATGATAATTATAATAATTATATATTATATAGTAAAATTTTTTTATAATACAAATAAATAAAATTTTTAAAATATACATGTAGATATAACATAAACTCATAATCAAATCATATTATTATTACTTTTTAAAATTTAAATTTAATATATATTTTTATTTTTATTTTTTATTATCCATTAAATCAATATATTAAAATTCTTTAAACTCAAACCAAATTTATATTAAAAAAAAAAACACATAAATTCAAATTTATCTTAAAATTCAAATAAAAATCAAATTTAAATTCAATTTTTCTCAAAATCCTCTAAAGAAATACATCCTTATTATTTTTATTAACTATCATATCAAATAGACGTGAAACAAAAACTCTAAACTCTAATAAAATTTAAATTATTTTTAATCGAGTTCTCACATTTTACTATTTAGTATTTGCATTTTTTAATTTCTTTTCGCAAAATAAACATTATTTTCGTACTAAATTCAAATTATTATTATTATTATTTTTTAAAACTGATACAAAAAACACACCCAATATCTAAACTTAAATTCAATTTCTCAGAACATTCGAAAAACACCCTTATTTATAAGAAAAAACAAATGTATAATTGGACGGATTTATAGAAAAACCCTAATCTAATTCGTCCAGTGGGTGCGTCGTCTTTCTTCGTCGTCCCCAGCTTCCTCCTCGCCGTCTTCCTTGTCGCCGTCTCCACCGAATTCACTCTCCTCTTCCTTGTCTTTCGCATCTGCTCCATCTCTCCCTCGGTTCGACTTTTCCTCTTCTTCGTCCTCGTAAGTCAGTTATTTAGTCTGCAACAAGCCTCTACCGCTACTGCTACTGCTACTGCTGCATAAAAATTTGTGACTTGGGTACTTCACACATAGCTAAGGCTTTCGATTTTCGCCCAATTTGTTATTTTAAATTATATTATTGACAGGAGAATGCTTAAATTAGAACTATGAGGAGTATTTGCTTGTATTGTTGAAGTAGAGATTTTGTTGGCAAGGGGTGGACGTGTTTTGAAGGTAAAGTTTGAGAAAATGTCGTGTTGATATAGAAGTGATTCACTGGAAGAAATAGGAAAACTGGCAAATCAAAATTGGTGCATTTGTTTGATTGATTGCTAGTGCATTGAGAATTATTCTGTAATGATTAGTTAGTTGTAGAAATTGAAGACAATGCATTGTTTTTCGGTTGTCCAGTGATGAGTTTATTTGTCAGTATAGGTTTTAACAGCTTCATAATTTTGGCCTAAACCATTGAATAATCTCATTTAGATTGTCACTTTCAGAAGCTTGGGCCAAACTTTCAAGAATGTCACTTTTCCATTTTTGTTGAAATTTCCATTTTCCAATTTTATGGAGCATTTGTTATTGGGACTTATATAAAAAAAATGGAAATGTTCCTTCTGCATCTTTTTATACTTTTGGGTATTTGTTTCTTTTTACTTATGTTTATCTTGTTTTTAGAGTAAATCTAACCATTTGTTGCCATTCATTTAATCACATGCTCATTTTCATTGAACAGAACTCGGAAAAAAGCTCCATTATCCCCGGGCAATACACTAGTTGCTCGTCTATATTGTTGGTAGAAGATGGCAAGTGCAACAGGACTCGAAAACCTTGTTGACCGTATGAATCTTTATTTCTTCCATTTACACTTTTGTATTTAGAACATGTGCTTGAATACCTATAGACACAGGGACAATAGTGAGTGATTAACCAGTGGAAAGCTTAGTAAGAGATTTCTCTTAATCGCCACTCTATTTCAAACTCTATCGAGGAAGTCATGTTTTTGTTTTAATATGAACTGTGAACTCTTTGTCTTCTACATTTTGTACTGAGACATCCAGAGTCTACTATGGGCAGAGCCAAATCCTTTTTGAATACTTCTTATCATTTTTTTCCACTTCCTTCTATTACATTCATTATATAAATTATATGTATACACATATTTTTCCAGTTTAATGTGTTCATAATTCATTTCAACATTTAACTTCTGCTATCCTATTTTTTATTTCCTGTTCACATTTAATTCCTAGTAGCAGAATTCATCAAGCATTGTGAGCCTTATATTTGTCCTGCAATTTATTATTATTATTATTTTAATAACCTACATACTGGATCATTCTCAATACCTCCATATGCATTTCAAGTCTTTTGTAAAACTTCTCATTTTATGGGATAGTCTACACTATTACAAAATATTTGCAAACTTCAAGTGTTTGTTTAGTTTGTTTTGGAAGTATTTTACTGTTTTTGATTGCTTTAGGAATATTAGAAATTTGAATGGAAAATGGGTGCTGGATGAGTACTTTAAATATAGGTGGTTTATACAATGGGTTTTATGAGGATTTTTTTTTCTTAAAATGAATGGTGCAAAAATGTAGTTAAAACATAAGTTTTGCATGTTTGTCTAATCATGTTGGGTGTATATCCAATAGATGCATATACCTGCCTTACTAATGATTATATCAGGAGCTATAATTTTATCCAACTATTTATACAACATATGTTATGAGTAAAGGATCTACAATAATTCCTACTCCCTTATAGTTCACTTTGTTACAAAGTATATGTTTCTTTTTGTTGTTTTTTAGAACAATAAAATTTAAATGGGTATTAAAGGTGATGTTTTGAATGAAAAGTAGTGTGTTTGGATGTGATAATTTAAATGAAAAAAAAAATAGGTGTTTAATGATATGATTTTTAGGGGGGGAAATATGTTAACGTAGAATGAATAGTATTCAAAATGGCTGAAAACACAGCCAACCAGACCTGAGTCATGCTTACAATGAGCTACAATTAATGTATGAAGGCTTGTGTTTGTATTGCTGTATATCCTAGCCTTTGTACGAATGTTGCAAGAAACCTTAATGGGGGAATCCTGTAGCATTTACAGAATGAATTATATAATCTTTATATTGAAGGATGACATGTTTTTATTTTGGTTTTCTATTTAATAAATTTCTTATCTATCTTGGTCTGATACTAGCAGTGCCTATAGAACACCACAGAGTTACGCGAATAATAAATTCCATCATCATAATGTTGGCAGTGTCAGCTGAAACTATGGGTTCCTTTAATATGTTGCACTTCAATTTTGAAGTTGGTTGGATTCTTAGTTATGGTCTTGAGTAATGGAACAACATCTTTGCAAGGGCATGCCAATTTTGACTGTTAATGCTAATAGCTTTATCTCAAAATTTTCCTTGAGAAAGATTTTCCTTTTAAATTCTGATGTTCTGCATTTTATCAATTTATGACTTTCCTTCTTGTTATTGCCAGAGACAATTTCAATCATCACAAATGACGGACGCAATATTGTGGTAAGCTTCATGTTTGGGATATATGGTAACTCATATTTGTCTTGTTTTTGGTTTACCGAAATCATTGATCGTCTCATTTAGGGAATTCTCAAAGGATTTGACCAAGCTACCAACATAATCCTCGATGAGTCTCACGAACGGGTGTATTCTACAAAGGTATGTCTCTTACAAACAGCAAACATATAAATCAGAGTGCCTATTTAATGTGATCTTGGATATATTATTTTTTTTAAGTACCTTTTCTTCCTGCACTTCAATTTTCCCCCGGGTTCATTCTTGAATCAACTTTGGTTGAACCTTAAGCCAATTATGCTCTAAGGTTCTCTAGAGCACTTTTTATTTTATACTTTAAATTTTTTAAGATAATGTTACTGGCAATAATTTTATTGCTTGTATCTGTTTACCTAATGGTAACTTTGGCTTTGGATTTGGGAGCTCTTTATGCTTAAATTTTACTTTTGTTTAATGTTTCGTCAATTTGATTTCTCAACGAGATGAAGATAAGAGGGTAAACTTCACTTCCCTGATTCTTGATAATGATATTTCCTTTGCCCTTAGCATTCACAACAAGTGACACCGAGACTACCATATTGCCATTCTTTTTATTTTATTATGTCCGATGTGGGGGGCTGGAGAATTAGAAAAATGATATTCTGATTGACAAATTTCTTCTTGTTTGTAGGAAGGTGTACAGCAACTTGTGTTGGGGCTCTACATAATACGAGGCGACAACATGTATGCTAGTTTCTGTTTTTATGAACAATCGTCTAATTCTGCTTCACTTCAATCAATGTGACTGTTGGTCATTTACATTTGTAGAAGCGTTGTTGGAGAGCTAGACGAAGAGCTAGATGCGAGCCTAGACTTGTCGAAACTCAGAGCTCATCCATTGAAGCCAGTTATTCACTGATTTGTAACATCTTGTGAGTATGTTTCTGTGTCTTATGACTCCGGTGTTCGTCGATTACTTGCTTGTGTGTAGAAAATTAAGGAATCTGCAAATGAAGTGTGGCTTTGCACATTAACTTGATATTTTGATTGTTCATTGTTGATTGATGAATACAAATTTCTTAGGAGGGTAGAGAGAGAGAGAGAAGGAGAGAGAAAGGCAGATTTTGAAGTTGTATGAAAACTTGAATTGATGGATGCTTTTCTAAATTGATTCTCACCCTGTTGCTGAAGCATTATCAACTTCCATCAGTATGTATATAACTGTTGATTTTACAAGAGAAAATGATATATTTTTGAGGGGTTGTAAAATTGTATAGTGACGCAACAAAAATTGAGATGGGATCTCTATGTGAAAAAGTTCGAGAGTCTAAAGAAATAATTTAAATTGGAACTGTTAACTTTTATTTTTAAATATACTACATTTTACACTTTCCGCGGTCCAAATTTTTTTACTTTTTATTTTTACCTATTTTACTTCAAATCTGTGCCTTGGTCAAATGAGCACACAAACGAGCAGACGGAGGAAGTACTACTTTTAATCATTTACTCGTAGAGTTTCTTTATTTTTTTTTTATATATATTCTCTTTGTTCTAAATAGAATAGTCTTATTTATTATTTTTGTCCGTTTTAAATCAATATTCTTATTTTTATAAATAATCATATCACTATCTTTACTCTTTTATTATTATTACAGTATCTTTTTATCCTTCTTAAATCTCTTGACTAAAACAATCAACATTATAGTTTCGGGACTGAAGGGAGGAGTATATATATATAATTTAAATATATTTAATAATTACAATCAAAATTAATTAATTTATATATAAAATTGAAATATATGTAATAATTACAATTACAATTAATTAATTAATTATTCATTAATAAGCTCGTGGATTCCAGCTTCCATTGCGATTTATCCTTTTTCCTCCAACAAAAAAAATAAATAAATTCTAGTCTTTCTTTCTTGATGGATTCTCTCTTCCCTGTGCTGTGCCGATGTCCGATGGTCCTCGGCCAGTCGCCGTAAATGTCGAAGGGAGAAGCCATAGACTATGATTCCGAGACCACTGGGTAGTATTTTCCCTTCAGTGGTGTCTAAGACTAAATTTTATGAGTTTATTCCTAAAATTATTTTTCCGATTTGATAAATCGGTGGCAATGTTGCTTGGTGACTACCAGACGACTTTCTGCTATGTGACTATTTTTGCAGCTTTCTTGTACGTGAATGTGAAGATATCAATTTTTTCATATCGACCTTATACAATGATCTCAAGAGTGTGCATATGAAGATGATAAATGTTTTGTTTTGATATGTTTTATGTAGATAATCTTTATCTCAGATATTTGGCAATATAAAATTATTTCTCATCTATGACATGACATTATCAATACATTTAAAATCAATAAAATCTTAAGTTGAGGTGTAAATAAGCAAATTGTAACTACTTGAATAGTTTGTTTTGTTTGGTGCTACCAAATTGGATTTGATTTAAAAGCCATATTTGAAATCTACTTCAAAATAATATCTTTAGAACAATTGATTGACACAGTCTAACTTTGAACACACACACACATATACATATATATATATATATATTACATCCTTTCGATACCGATTAATACTCTTAAAACATTAAAAAAGAAAAATTGTCTCTGTTTTTTCAAAAAAAGTTGTCATTTTTAATGTTCATAGGTAAAACTTAAATTATAATACTACCTTTTATCATCCAAATCTGCTCAATTCATTTGTAAAATGCAAAAAGAATAAGTACAGATTTTGATAGCGGAATGAGTATTATGTTAATTAATATTAAGATCTTTTTTCTTTGTTATTGTAAACAAGATATAAAAAGAAAAACTTGTATTAAATTGATCAGGAGGAAATTACAATATAAGATAAAGTAGAAAATTAAAAAGAAAACTTTCCTTACATAGTTTATATAGTGGAATGATCCTGAGATAAAAGTTTAATATAGCAATTGGGTAAACTGTTTTTTTAGTCCCGTAACTGGACTTCTTTATTATTTTAGTCTCGTAAGTAGAGTCTTTCGCAAACTAATCTCATAAGTAAAAAATTTTCGCTGTTTTAGTCCTCCGACGCCAGAGACGCCCGCGTGGCTTGCCGGAACCCGTCAGGTCAGCAACACCTGGCGGACAAGTGATTTATTTATTTATTTTTTTCATTTTTTTTAAATTTTTTATTTTTTATTTAATTGGACCAAATTAAAAAAATAAAAAAATACAAATAAAATTAAAAATAAATTAAAAATAAGTTTAAAAAAAATTAAAAAAATGAAAAAATAAAATAAAATAAATTCCACGTGCACATCCGGCGAGCCACACTGTCATCTCCGGCGCCGGAAGATTAAAACAGCGAAAATTTTTTACTTATGGGACTAGTTTGCAACAAGCTCCACTTACGAGACTAAAATGATAAAGGGGTCAATTACGAAACTAAAAAAACAGTTTAGCCATAGCAAGTTTACTTTACCGAAACAACTCATAAATGATTATGCTCTCTTTACTGCATAAATTTTATTTATTTATTTATTTTTGTGTGTGAAAAAAATTACACATTTGTGATCCCTCTACTACATTTATAGGAGTAATAGCAACATATATTTTTTTGGAGGGAAAGCAAATCATTGGGAATATCATGGCGGGAATAATTATTTGGATTGGTTCATCCATTATTCATCTTATTTTTTTTCCCCAAAAATATCAAATTAAATATTTATTTTTCATTTTTTATATTATACTAAAAATCAATTTTACATTAAAAACATCACATTAACACATATTTATATCACATCATACAACTATTCAAATATCAACTCAAAATCTAAACACCCAAACAAACACACCCCAAATGTACTCCCTCCGTCCAATAACTATAGTCTTAATTGGTTTGAGCACGAGATTTAAGGAATATTGATATTATATTGGTAGTCGGTAAAAAATATGAATAAAAGATTTTTTTGTCATTGTGATTGTGTAATAAATATGAAAAAGTATGAAGTAGTTTTACGATGATATAATTATTTATGGGAATAAGACTATTGTTTTGTAACGGATAAAAATGATAAATAAGACTATTGTATTGGGACGGAAGGGAATATTATTATCTATATTTTATCTAAATTTATATCTTTCTTTTTATATTATTGAAAAATATTCTTTTTTTAAAAAAAAAAAAAGTTAGAAAAAGAATATATTTTTATTATAAAAGAAAAAAAGTTATTTTTATCAATTTTTTCTTAAAATTTGTGTCGATCAAACAGACATAAGTTTCAATAACGGAGGAAGTACGACCTCTGTTTGGCTGTAAGAGTTTTATTTATTTTTTGCGTTTGATCTTTGAATATTAATTATTATATCAAAATGTAGCACGAATAAAAAAAAAATTATAAAAATACTTCAATTAGTGCCTTATAATATTAATATAAAACATTTGTACAAAAAAATTATACAAATATATTTAAATGTGACCCTTAAAAGTGGACGGATGAAGTATAGTTTATAGTTGTTGTTTTGTATTACGAGGGTGTGTTTACTTTTGAGTGATTAAAACGGATAATATTTTTTTATCTACTATAATCATATAATTACTATGTATTAATATAATCCGAAATAAAGTAAAATTTGGTATAATAGCAGTTTAATTAATCTACCATTTATAGGTACAATTAAATAATACTAAGATAATATTAATATTCAAAGATATTTTAGAAAAATAAAATAAAATTATACAATAATCAATTAAAATATACATTGGATTTATTTATTTATCATGTGATTATATAATTGTTCTGAGAGCACTTATTTGAATTAAGATTTTTTAGTGATTAGATTAAATAGGTTTATGAATTCACTAAATTAATTAAGATTTTTTTTTTTTTAAGCTAATGCTAGTTGTTGTTTTTATTTCTCATTTGTTGTAAAAATGATTTATTATTACGAAAATTAATTAAAAAACATATATATATATATTTTATTCGGACTTCATTCAAAATATAATACTCTATTCGTTATTCAAATCTATACTCACTTTTTTTTTTTGGCTGTTATTAAAAATATTTTCGTTTCATTTTTAAATAAAAAATTATTACACTTTTATATATATTTTTTACTATAAAAAAATATAACAATTATTACTCACTTTTATTAAAATTCATCTCAGTCAAATGAACACATATTTGCATGTAGGGATTAAAAATTTTCATTATTATTATTCAAATAATTTCAAATTCAATTCCAAAAACGTTTCTCCCTTTAACTTTTAATATTCATATAGTTTCAAATTCAATTCCAAAAACGTTTCTCCAAATTTAATAAATTAATTAGATTGAATCCTGTAGCATTAACTATGTGTTTGTTCGGGGGATTGGATTTACACTATTCATCTAATTTTTTTTCCCCAAAAACATCAAATTAAATACTTATTTTTTATTTTTTATATTATACTAAAAATCAATTTTACGTTCAAAACATGGCATCAACACTTATTTATATCACATCATACAACTATTCAAATTCAAAATTTTTACTATTCAAATCTCAATTCAAAATTCAAACCCCGAACAAACACACCCTATTATGCAAGTGCATGTCATAACCGTTATGTATATAGAGATAAAAAGGCGTTGCTGGCTAGCAAACAATTTTTTATTTTAGATTTTAGATTATTGTTATTAATAGATAGGTCTGTTTATAAAAATAAAATAAAATAAAATAAAATAAAAAAAATTGAATTTGGTTTGAGAAAAATTTATTTGAATTCAAGATATATATTTTGAATGATGTATTACAACACATAGATTATTGTTTTTTTTTTTTTTTTTTTGACGTAGTATAAAGTATATTAATATTATATTAATATATATAGTAAGAATAAAGTAAAATAATCTTATTAGTATTGTATAATATAAAAATAAGAATATTTTTATATTATATTGTAAGTTATAAGAATATGTGTAATATTAGATAAATAATATAATTACTAAATTTTTTTTTGATATTTTGTCATGACAAATAAAATGAAAAAAAAAAAGAAGATATTTATGAGATGAAGAGAGTATAAAAATACTCCATCCGTCCCACATTGCATGTCCGGGTTACGAGAATTTATGATAAGTATAATTAGTAGATAAGTGAGAATGTATCATTGAAAATAATTATTCTATAATATAAATAATTATAAATTAATAGTATTGAAATAACTAATTAGTTTAATTTAAATTTAAAAAAAATAAATTAGGAAATTAAAAATGATATTAAAATGTGTAATATATAAGATGTGAGACGGATAAAAACAGAAATATAAACATGGTAAGTGGAAGGAGGGGAGTACTATTTATAATGAATTTACTTGTAATAAAAAATCTAAAAATACTTGAAATTTATTTTGAGAATATAAACATATTACCTCCTTCCCATAAAAATACTTGTAATGCCTGGTTTGCAGGGTATTAGGTTCGGTCGGGGGTTTACCTGGCGCGCACTTTCGGGTAGAGGCTGCGGGTTCCCACATCATCCTAAAAAAAATAAAAAAATAAAAATAATACTTGTTTTTTACACAATTTTTTTAATATTAGTATTATATTGGTTCATAATAAAAAAGACAAAAATGTTTTATTAGATTCTGTGATATAAATGTAACAACATTGGTGCAATATTGAAAGTTATAAGGGTATTAATTACGTTCGGTAGGTAGCGCAATTACTAAATTAAAAAATAATACTCTTATTTCGAAACAGACAAAAATAAAAAATAATGTCCTTCTTATGAGACGAAAGGAGCATTACATCTTCATTCTTATATATATAATTAAAAAATAAAAATAAAATTCCAAAATCCTTCAAATGAAACCAATATTTTTGAAAGAAAATGTATTATACTCTATTCCCTCTTCACTTGTGTTTTGAATGAATCCTGTTTTTTTTACTCAATGTAGAGAATTTTATTAGTGATAAAAAAATAATATTATTCGTCCCACAAAAGAAGAGTACTATGAACTTTTTGTATATAAATTTTTAAATATTAATTATTATATCAGTATGTAATACAAATTAAGAGAAAATGACAAAATACCTCTATTAGTCTCTTTTAATATAAATGCAATAATATTTTTGGAGTAAATTATACAAATACAAAAAAAAATTTTACTGTAAAATAACGCAAAACACAAATAGTACCTATCTTATGAGATGAAAATTGTATTTTATATTTAATTATTATTTTTGCAAACAGATAATATATATTAGATATATTATGCTAACTTGTATATATTGTATTTTTTTTATAATATAAAAGAAATCATGCCAAAAAACACACTAAACTATTTTTACTTTTGCCATGGTATATTAGGTGTTATAATTTTGATAGATATATATTTTTTTTTTCAGTACTTTTTATTTAAATTATTTTTATGATAATTAGGGTGGAAAAAAAAATTGTATGCAAATAAAGTTACAAAAGTCATAAAACATTCCAAATTAGTACGAATAACAAATGGTTTGTTTAGTTGTTATTATTTTTATTTTTTATTTTATCAGAATGGTTTGTCTAGTTTTGTATTTATGTAAAATGTGACTTTTACCAAAAAAAAAAAAAAAAAAAAAACATAAAAACCACACACACATTTCTCAAAAATATTAATATATTATATATATTTATTATTTTAATATTATTTATATATTTTTTCATACTTCATCATAAAAAAATTTCCTTTTAAATTATATCACAAAACGAACACACCAGAAAATTTTGTTTTAATTTTAATTTAAATAGTATTTAGATATTATATTTTATAAAAAAAGGTTCTACATTTTTATTAAAATCTAGTATATAAAATAAATAATAAAATGAGTTCGAAGAGCAAATCAAACAAATCCCAAAATTTTGAGTCAAAAAATAATTAAAAACTTACAAACAAACAAATTTATTTTAGCCCCTACAACCCACCCCACCCCCAAGTTGCTTAAAAGTGAGTATAGGTGTGGGGTAAGTTATAATGACATATATATATATATATAGATAAACGTGGTTGTGATTTGAATCTTTGCTGGTTCCGTCCGGCTATAAGGTCTCGTTTATTTTTTGTGTGTTAATATTTGAATATTAATTATTATATCAAAACATAGTAAAAATTAAGAAAAAATTGCAAAAATACTTTCATTAGTGTCTTATAATACTAATAGAATGACATTTGTACAAAAAATTATATAAATATAAAAATATTTTTATTGTTAAATACAATAATACAAAGATAAAGTGACTGATGAAAGGTATTTTAGTCACAATTCTCAATAAAATCATAGTACTATGATTTTATTTCAAAAATATTGTATCAAACCGCTGCTTCCTATCATCCAAATTTGTTCTTACTTTTTTCATTTTTTTTTTTTTGGTTGCAATCCAAATTTATTCTTATTTTTTTTATAGTAAAAAATACCATATTTTCTATATTTTTTACTATAAATTTTTTTATACTTTTACTCATTTTTTTTTAAAACTCGTGCCCGATCAAATGAACATAAATATACACGACGAGGAGAGAGTAATTCCAAACCAAACACACCCTAATATATATATATATATATATATATATACTAAAACTTCAACTCTCACTTTTCTCCTAAAACAATGAAGGGAGAATTAGACATGCCCACACTTGTCCTATGCTCTATCTTCTTCTTCCTCCTTTTTGTTGGCAAAGCTCATTCATCCACCAAACCTCCATTTTCTTGTGACCCCTCCATTCCATCCACCTCTTCCTACCAATTTTGCGACGCCCGCCGTCCGATTTCCGACCGTGCCCGCGACCTCGTCGCGCGCCTAACTCTCGACGAGAAAATCTCCCAACTCGTCAACCAAGCCGCCGCCGTTCCGCGCCTCGGCGTCCCGTACTACCAATGGTGGTCCGAGGCGCTCCACGGCGTCGCCTACGCACACGGCGTCGAGACCGGCGTGATGTTCAATGAAACGATACGCGCCGCCACTAGCTACCCTCAAGTCATCCTCACCGCCTCCTCCTTCGATTCTGATCTTTGGTATCGCATCGCTAAGGTTTTTATTTTTATTTTTTTTAAATTGCTTTTTTTTTTTTCGGTATTTAATGTGATATTTTTTTAAAAAAATTATTGTCTTTAATACTAATTGTTTATCTAATATATTGTAGTGTATAATAAATGTTTTAATCTTGAAAATGTATAAATTTAGAATATCAAATGAACTTTGGAATATAGCATTTTGTAGAAGAATTTTAGTTTGGCTGCAATTTTTATTTAAGTAGTATTTTGATACGATATTGTATAAAATAATATATTTTTATTGAAAATTTAACGAATTGAAGTATTTGAAATCATAAAAAAATCAACTCCAAAATTTGTTTAATTTCACTACAAGGAAAAATTGTTTTTGTAATAAAACTTTTTTGTCTCTAAATTTACTTTTTCCGTTACTAATGACATTAGAGACGAAATTAGAAATAAAATTACGTTAACTGCGTGAACTTTAGGGACGAAATTCTATTACAAATATATTATTTTTTTGCAGTGATTTTTTTTACTATATAATGTGGTTTTCAATATATATATATATATATAAACGGATGAATGGGATGATGTTTGAATGTGTTTTCGGAATAGACATATATTTTTAATAAAAAAATAAATTTAAATTAATTATATATTTATAAAAATTTGAAAATGATTTATTTAGAGATGTATAAAGAAATATTGAAAATGGATCATACAAAATTGAGATCGGATCTCTATCTTTGAAAAATGATAAAAAAAAATTAAACCACTTGGTTCATATTTAAATTCAATACTATAGTATTATGTATAGACCGTATGTTATATATGTCAAAAAAAATAATAATAAAAAATAAAAAATTGATGTGTAAGTACAAATTAATTATTTTTAATAATGTTAATTAATGTTTCCAATATATATTTAAGGAAAGGAATCTTGTGGGTAGAAAATAAAATTCGTATTATTTAAGGATATCTTATCCGTGACTTTAGCTCAATTATTTTTTTGTTGTAGGGACAAAAAAAAAAATAAATTAAAATAAATAAAAAGCATCAATCTCTAGAACTTTTTTCTTTTCAAATATTAATTATTGAATCTCTCTTTGTCTCCAGCCTCGTCATAGGCTGGGCCTGCCCATACTAAATTATTTTATTAAAAAAAGGTTTAATCTATATATATATATATATATATTCTGTATGACTGAAACAAAATTAAAATTATAAAAATTTCATGGGTGTGTTTTTTTTTTTTTTTTAATATTACATTTCCTAAATTTTTTTTTTAAAAATAAATTAATATATTACATATATTTATTATTTTTATATTATTTACATAATTATATATATATATATATAAAATCTCTTCAAACCATCTCACTAAATAAATAAACCCCACACATTCACATGGTATGTGTGATATTTGAGAGATATTATTATATAACAACATTGTAGTATATTATAATCCAATGTGGGAGACCATTCTCGACTTAAGGATTGACCAAAATTTACTCCTACTCTTCGTCCATAAACTAATGTCTTAGTCTTCGTCTACAAACTAATGTCTTATTTTTCTATTTGTAACGTTTAAAAATGATTGTTTTTTTTATATTTTTATACATAAAATTTATCTTTTTACCTTTACTTTATTTATCTTTTTTATATCTATATACAAAATAAATGATTATTTTGTCAATTTACAACAAAAAAAACTAATTACTTAAAAAAACGTATAAATATCACTTAGGATATTAGAAAATAAACTGAGGGAGTATTACCAATTTGTTTGTATTTATTTATTTTTAATGGAATATTACCAATTTGTTTGTATTTATTTATTTTTAATAATAGTACTTTAAATATAATATCTTAAATAAAAATATACCAAATATACTATAAAAATTCAATTTAAAATTAACATTTCAGATATTAATAGTCAAGTCAAAAGCATATTGAAAACATAAAACATGTAAACAATTCAATTATATATTGAAATTATACATTTATTTGAATTAACTTATTGATTTACCTAGGGGAGTTCACATATTTAAGTAGAGAATTAGAAATATATTTTGATTAACTTCTATGAAATATATATATATATTTTTATAATAAAACATGCATATTGTTGTTGTTTTGGAGTTTCCAAAATTAGATTCAAAATTTTTCGGGACATGCTTGCCCAGTTCTTTAAAGGTAATATTTTAAAGTTAATATATTTATATATATATATATTCATTAATGAAATAATGATAAAAATTAAACCATGACCCATTAATTAAATTGTTGTCTCATTTGTTTTATTTGATTAAATTAATTTAAAGAAAAATAAATAAATAAAGGATTGATCCTTTCAAATCGGGTTATGCTCGGGCCTAGCTTTTCGGGTCTAGTTTATAACTAGGCCATACCGGTACAACACAATTTAAAATCGGATCGGGTCCAAATTGCCTCCCCTATTTTTCTGTAGTGTCCACTTGCTTGCCGTACATTTTGGATAAATAGACATTTTCACATTTAACTTCATAGTTAGAAATCAACTGGGCCGTACATCAAATAGAATTATAATAAGTCTCGTAAGGGATGACCTGGTGGTGTAGGGGTTGGATTAGTGACATTGAGGTCATGAGTTCAAACCCCCGAACGCCTCAGATCACCTGCCACATATGATTGATTTACCCAGTGCGCTACCCGACACTTTCGGGTAGCAGCTGCGAATTCTTCATTTTAAATGCATCTACACAATAGTATCCCAACATATATGTTGTACAAGTTATATATGTCATAATTCTTATAATTTGTATATATTTTTGTTTACTTTGAAATATTATTTAATATTTATTAAATTATATAGTATTTTACAAATAATCAAACCTCATGTAATTATAGACAATATTAGGTGGTTTGAACATGTTTGTTTAGTGTTTTTAATTTTATGCATGGAAAATATGTCGGTAATATAATTAATAATTTTTGTATAGAATTATTTACTTTTTTTTTTGAATTATTAACTTTATATATTGTATTTTTTGGTAATATTATTTAGATGTATTTATATGTTGGATGAACAAATTCCAAAAAAAATAAAAATCAATAGATTTTATACATAATTGAAATATATATAGTATAAATAATTTTAGTTCAAGTAATTATTTATTCAAGAAAAAAAAATTTAAAATTTCACATGATAATACTCCCTAATAGTATAAAAATTACCATGAAAGATTAGTCGATAGATCAAATTAAACCATAAACTATATTGCAACATTTTATTTTGTGAATATTAATTATAAGTTTTGCTAATTTACTATTTTTTTAAAAGATTTTAAAATGTTAATCTAAGAATGTATTTTTTAGGCTACCGGAAAGGAGGCGAGGGCGATATATAACGAGGGCGAGGCAAATGGAATTACATTTTGGTCGCCAAACATTAATATTTTTCGCGATCCGCGGTGGGGGCGAGGCCAAGAGACCCCCGGCGAAGATCCTTTGGTCACTAGCCGATACGCTGTATCGTTTGTGCGTGGAATTCAAGGCGACACATATCAAGGCGATGGCCTTAAAGATGGTCATTTACAAGTTTCTGCTTGTTGTAAGCATCTCACCGCTTACGATCTAGATAGCTGGAAAGGAATAAATCGATTCACTTTCAATGCTCTGGTAAAATTTCCTCGACTTTATTTATATTTGAAAACTATAATTTTCGTTATATATGATGCTAAATTGAAAACAAATAAGTTAGATTTTAAAAGTACAATCTTATTTTTTTCCCTACAATTTTTTGTAATACAAGTATGCAGAATGTTAATGATGTCAAGTTTAATGTTCTGATTAGATAGAGTTTTTTCGATGTTTTAGTGCAATATTTTATAAAAAAAGATATTTGATATAATATGTATTTTTATTATTGAAAAAGTTGTTAGATTAATAGCGACAAAACTTCAAAAAATATGTATGTAAAGAAAATTTAAATATTTGTAGGTCACAAAACAAGACATGGCGGACACATATCAACCTCCGTTTAAAAGTTGTGTCGAGGAAGGGCAAGCCAGTGGGATTATGTGTGCGTACAACCGCGTCAATGGAGTCCCAAATTGTGCCGATTACAATCTTTTAACCAAGACTGCCCGTGGCGACTGGGGATTCCAAGGGTAATTAATTTATACTACTTTTGTCCTAATTTTTTTGCAAATTTTTGTTCTATTGCAGCCTTTAGATGATATAATTTTGATATATATATATATATATATAAAGTTACAAATATTTTGAAATATTTCAAAATAGACATAATAATAAATAGATTTGGATGGAAGAAGTGCACCTATGAGGGTGTGTTTGCTAGTATTTTAGTTTTATTTTAGTATTTTAAATTAATTTTCATTTTTTTTTAAAAAAAATATTGATGTGAAATTAACAGTAAATGTGATATTTAAATAAAAAATATACAATGTATGTAAATTTTCTTTTAAGGAAAAAAAATAAAAAAAATACTATCATACTAAAGATAAATAATCACATGTGTTCTAACGTCCTCTTTTAAATTGTAATTGTTATCGACTATTCCTAATATTTATTTCTTAATTTATTTGTTCTCACATATTATTGTGCTGAGTCATGCAAGGAAAAATAGTTTTTTATGAAGGTCTAACAATCCTTGTATCTTCTTCTTTTTTTTCTTTTTCTCTCTCAATTTTAAATTTAATTGTTTCGATAATTATTATTCAAAAAAATAAAAATAAAATAGGTATATAACATCGGATTGTGATGCGGTCTCACTCCTATACGAGAAGCAAAAGTACGCAAAATCGCATGAAGAGGCCGTTGCGGATGTCCTAAAAGCGGGTGAGTATATAAACGGTGTTGATGTTGCAAGAATGACATCGATATTTATCTAACTTAATTTTCAATAAAAATATACTATTTAAAATAAGCAGAACACATCTATTACCAAACTTGAAAAATGCAGGCATGGATGTCAATTGTGGTTCTTATTTGAAAAACCACACAAAATCAGCCGTCCAAAAGGGCAAGGTGTCCGAATCCGACATAGATAGAGCTCTTCACAATCTCTTCTCGGTGCGGATAAGGTTAGGCCTTTTCGACGGCAATCCAAAAAAGAATCCGAATTATGGAAAGCTCGGGCGAAAGGACATTTGCACGCAAGAACACGACGATTTGGCCCTTGAAGCTGCTCTCCATAGCATTGTCCTTTTAAAGAACTCCGGGAATCTTCTTCCATTGTCTAAGACAAAAACCTCGTCTCTCGCCGTTATTGGTCCTAACGCCGATGTAGCTAAGACCCTCGTGGGGAACTATGCCGGGCCCCCTTGCAAGACCGTCACGCCCCTCGAAGGGCTAAAAAGTTATATGGACAAAACGAGCTTCCATCCAGGTTGCAACACCATTAATTGCACGTCAGTTGCCTTAGGACAATCGATCAAAATATCAAAAAAAGCAGACTATGTCGTGCTTGTAATGGGACTCAATCAAGATCGTGAAAGTGAAGATCACGACCGCGAGGATTTGGTGCTACCGGGTGAGCAACAAAGCCTTGTAACGAGCATTGCAAGAGTTTCCAAAAGGCCCGTCGTATTAGTGATGCTTTGTGGAGGCCCGATCGATATATCATTCGCCAAGAATGACCCGAAAATCGGTAGCATTTTATGGGCGGGATATCCCGGGCAAGCCGGAGGGAGAGCGATTGCACAAGTCATATTTGGAGACCACAATCCCGGTATGTTCCTCAAATCTTATGTTCTTCAAGATGCATATAGAAATTTTCTGAGTTATTCTGTTCACAATAATAGCTTTGAAGACTTTAATACTATTCAATTTTTTTAAAAACATCACATCTAGAACGGTAAACGAGCCGAACATAGTCGAGCTTGTCATGTTTGAGCTCGGCTCATTAAGGACTTCAGCTCGACTCGTGTTCGTTCGTTAAGAGAAACGAGCTAAATTTTTTTTTTTTTTTAGCTCGGCTCGTTAGGAGAAATTTAATTTAATTTATTTAATTTTTCATAAATTTTAAATTCAATTAATAATAATTATAATTTTTATTAATAAATTTAAATAAAAATAGAATAAAATATAATATTTTTAAAGATATATATACTTATTAAATATAAAATTATTAATTAAAATTTTATAATAAATACTGTCGAACGTTCTCGAACACTTGAGCTCGTTCGTGAACATAATGAGCTAAAATTTATGTTCGTGTCCGATTCATTTAGCTCAACGAAGGAGCTCTTAGCGAGCTCAAACGAACCGAATCGAGCCAAACTCGAGAACTGTTGATTTGTTGTACAGCTCTAATCACATCAAATACTCATTTTTTTTACTACTTCTAACTTTCTAAAACCTCAAAATTCTCAAAATTCTTTTGTCTAAACAGATAAAATTTCACTCGAAAAATTTACATTTTTTATTTAATTACAATATCGCATGTTATATTTCTCTACACATTTTGTTTTATGTAGGAGGAAAATTGCCTATAACATGGTACCCAAAAGATTTCATCAAAATTCCGATGACGGATATGAGAATGAGGCCGGATCCTCGTACGGGCTATCCAGGTCGAACTTATAGATTCTACCAAGGCAAAACGGTTTTCGATTTTGGCTATGGTCTTAGCTACTCCAACTACACGTACAAGTTCGCTTCGGTCACTCAAAGTAAACTAGATTTCACTACTACCAATCAACATGAAACAAATACAGAATTTATATCCGTCGAAAATATTGGTTCGGAGACATGTGAGAAGACAAAGTTTTCCGTCATTGTTAGAGTTGGTAATGAAGGGACAATGCCCGGTAAGCATCCCGTTCTTCTATTTGCAAGTCATGCTCGGACAAGTAATAAAGAAAATCCGGTGAAACAATTGGTCGGGTTTCAAACTGTGAGTTTGGGCGCAAATGAGAAGGCCAATGTTGAGTTTGAAGTGAGCCCGTGTGACCATTTTAGCCGAGGGACAAATGAAGGAACTCTCGTTGTTGAATCCGGCGATCGTTATTTAACGGTGGGCGATGAAAAGTACCCTATCAATGTTAACATTTGAGGAAAAAATTGTTGATTTTTGGTAGGGACTTATTGCAATGTTCGAAAATAAAGTTTTCTATGCTTGGATTTGCAAAACTTGTTTTTAAAGATGAATATGTTGTTGTATTGTTCTTGTTTCTTAGTTCATAACTTAGTTATTTAATTGACCTACAATATGTTATCAAATTATAATATCACGAGAATATCAAATAATTATCGAAAATTAAAATTCGATATCAAAATAATTTATCGAAATAAATTCGATAATTACAAAAATTTTATCGAAAACTCTCTTGTAAAAATGATTTCCTATTTGTATATTTTACATGGCGAAGGGGTTTCACGCAATATTTTTTAAAGTATAGGTGCAATTTTTTAAAGTAGAGTGAAGATTTACGTTGAGTTTTAAAATTACAGCGAGGTTTCATGTAATATTTTTCAAAATATAAAGGGACGTAATACAATTTTTAAAGTAAATGGTGGATTTATGTTGAATTCCGAAATCACAAGAGAGTTATGGACAATTTTGCCTTTTTTTTATTAAGAAATTGTGTGCAAAATATATAATATACTCATTTCGTCCCACATAATTTGTCAACTCTTTCTATTTCGATCCGTCCCACATAATTTGTTCCATTTTTTTGAAATATAATTATATATTTTAATCATATATTAAAAATCAATTATCTATAATTTTTCTATTTTGATTAAAGTATTTATTCATGTTAATCTTAACATATAACTATTTTATTATATCATAATTATTTTTACTAATAAATTTCTTAATTACTTATTAATTATATAATATTATTCTCCAGATAAGATGGACAAGTTAGCTGAACTGATGAAGTATTATTTTAAATTGAATATTTGATTTTTCTTTACTTTTTATAATGAATATTTGAATATTTTATTTTTTTTGGTATTTTAACTTTTATAAATAGTTTTTTTTTTTGTATTATTTATTGTTATTTTTGAGAAATTTAATTGAAAAATAGTGTTTGAAGACAGAGAGTGAATGTATGTAGATGTTTATAAGCAAGAATTGTTTATACTCTTGCTTTAGTAGACCTGCGCACCTATCAGTCCGTGAAGAGTAAGCAATAGGTATAGGGCATTTAGCTTGATTTTTCAAGAAAATACGAACAGTAATTTTTTTTAAAAAAATTGTTGATATTTATTTTCAATTAAAACTATAAGTCCGAATTTTAAAAAAAATGAATAATAATTATTATTTTGTCTTGGTGTGTTCTTTCAATAATTTTTAAAAAAAATATATATTTTTTAAAAAATTAATATATTATACACTAATTATTTAAATTACTTACATAAATTTTTTATATTTCACAATATAAAAATATTTATTCAAATAATTTCACTAAACAAACACACAATTTATCTTTCATAGTAAAAAATACAAAATATATTTTTTGATAAAAAAGAAAATAAAAATATTTTTTGATGATAAAAAGAAAATCTAAATTTGGATGAATTATGAAATACTTGTTTAATAATAAATTTGTACAAATCGCGTGAAGGATGACCTGGTGTGAGAGGATGGACTCGTGCAAGTTCAAACCCCGACGCCTCCACGTCTTGTCTGTCACACATAATTCGTCTAAAGTGACTTGCTTTGTCGTGCCTAGTTTGCAAACTATTAGGTTCGACCGGAGATTTTATCCCGAGCCCACCAGATGAATAGCGGCTACGGATTCCCATATTTAAAAAAAAAAATTAAGTTAAATAATTTGTACAAGTATCAAATAAAGTTACATTACTAAAGGGTTTGTTTGGTTTTGGATTCAAATAAAAATTACAACTATTAAGTCCATGTAATTTTCAATAAAAATACATAATTTATTTTTATAAGTATCATATTAAAAAGTTATTTAAATTAAAATTCAAATAAAACCTTAAAATCAAACAAATCTATCATCTCACTCCAATCACCATTGATTGAAAACTTATAAATACGATATAATTGAACATGAACAAATAAATTGATCATTAAGTTTGGATCCATACTTTTTTTTTTAATATTATTATTGAATTAATTATAACATATAAAAAAGCGTTTAGATATAACTTTATTTCCGATGCATTACTTAAACATCACAACTTTATCATCGTTAGAAAATCATGATACAATTAGAAAATCATGATACACTCTCTCTTATATATAGATTGAGTTGGTGGAGTCAAGAAAACAACTAACAAAGCTTGTTAAGTACAAAAAATTGAAAATTAGGGTTTAGGCCCGAAGAAAAGGAAAAAGTGTGGACCCGGTGATGGGTCAGGTTGCTTCATGGAGTGAATTTCAGTTGGACTGATTGGCAGACCATCAAATGTGATCGGTCGGTTCATCGGATGAGGAGTTTATCCGAATTTGAGTGCTGAGTCGGTTGGTTGTGAAGGAACCGACTTGAACTATCAAATTGGTCGTTTAAGGTTACAGTTGACCATGTGTCGGCAGGAGATTGACAAAGAATAACTGACGGTTGTGCTGACAGGGTAACCGACAGACGACAACGGTTCAATGCATGATTTTGGTAACCAACTGAGAGACGGTTTCAGACGGTTCAGACCGATTCGTTATTTAAGTGATCTGATGGAGAATGGACATACATCTTCAATCATCTCATGAAAAGTCTTATTATTGGGGATCACGCTTTTAGATTTTTTCAATTATTCGCATATTTTCTAACTTTTTATGTACTTTGTTTTACTGATCTCTTACGCCTTTTTATTTCAAGTTCGAAATATATTTTTGGAATTTTACTTTATATTATTGAATTTCTACATCAACAAAGCTATTAGTTAAAATCTTTGTAGATCAAGTGGATCCTGAATTCTATCTCAAGTAGGTGTGTGTATTTGAATTGGATGAAATTTTCGTCTTATGCATACCTGTGTGGGTAAAGAAAAAAACAAAAAAGAAAAACTAAGAGAGCTATTAAAAGTGTTGGGTGTAAACCCAAGTCTCACATCGGAAGTTGCGAAGAAAATTGCATACCTTATAAATCCCAAGTGAACTTCACTAGTATGAAATTTTTTGGAGAATATTAAAAACAAATTCGTGCGGGTTTAGCCCATAGCGGACAATATCATAGAGTTGACTCAGTCCCAACGGCAAACAAAATTCATTGTCCGAAGATCAAGAATATTAAAATTTAAACGGTTTATCTAAATTTTTAGGATAAAAATCAATTTCAAATTTTAAGTGGTGACACTCTAATTTTTTAGTGATTGCATAATTATTAAATTATAAATAAAAATTATTGGTAGTGTGTGCTATTACCAGATATAATGTAGATCCGCCCATGGTTGACCATCTCCATCATATTCATAATAGATTTTTTTTACTTTTGTGTTGTTTTGTAACAAAATCGTATTGTATTGTTTGATAAATTTGTTACCGAATATTCATACCAAAGGTTATGTTCAAATTTAATTAATTTTATTTTTATTTTTATAATGATATTAAAATTAATGATTTTTTTGTAATGACATTAAAACTTTCTCTTTCATATTGGTTCTGATTTTTTCTGATTTTCCCTATTTTAATTTTGGAGAAAAAAAAATTCATAAAAATGTCCTAATAAGAATAAAAACAATAAATTTTAATTACACTATTAAAAAAAAATTGATCAATTTAGATTCTGTTGTAAAAGATTTTAATCATTTTGATTATACTATTGAAAAAATTAACGGCAACTCTACTCTGACATGGACCTAAGAAATCTGATGTAGCATTCCATCAGAAATTTGAACACAGTAGTGTTTTGGTAAACACGGCCGTGTGTCATACTCAGGTGAGTTTCCTTTGTTTAGATCGAAGCTTTTCACGTTGCTCCGGAGCTTGTACTCCTTAATGACCACGGCGGGCACCGACGGTTGGCGAGAAGGAAAAGAACCAAGGAAAATAAAATCCAAATTGAGTAAGATTTTGTTTACTCAACTAATTTTTATTCATTTGATATTATTTATTTTTCATAAAATTTTAAATTAAATACTAATTTTTTATTTTTTTTTAAATTTACAAAAATCCAAAAACCTCCGACAACTTCAATCTAACCAAAACCCAAAGCTTTGATAATTTTTTATAATGGGACCAATTTGATCTTTATTGTTATTAGAATCATTTTTTTATTTTTTTTTATTTTTTCCCTTTAATTTATAATATATTGAAATGTAAGTCACACCTTGCCGCCCCCCTCCCGAGCCTCCCCTCGCCATCTTCTTCTTCTTCCTCTTCCATCCTTCTTCTTTTTCCTTCTTCTACAGTGACTTTCCGAATCCAAAACCCAAAGAAACAAACACGCACGCAGGCCCGAAGCCGCCGAAACCAGGGAGGCTTTGCTACTGCAATCGCCAAGCCATTTGAAGAAGAAGAGCTCGTGAGTGAGTTGATTCCAATAAGAGGTTTGCTTTTTTTCCCCTCTGTCCGTCAACGCCCTACACTAGAACCTATGCTGCAGAAATTGTCATTGTAGGGCTGATAATTTTTGTGTTATATATTATTTATGAAAATGAATGCTGTGGAGTTCATTACCTGAGATTCATATTATTGTTTTGTCAAGTTAATTGTATTCTGAATTGAGTCAAGAAGCTAGTTTAGTTTAGTAGTTATTCACCATCTAAATTCTGTCAGTGGCTTCATCTTGGCTGAGAACAAACTCAAACTTTGAATTGACTCTGTTTGTTCGTAAGAGCTCCTCTAAGATTAAGTACAGGGTTGGTGTAAACTCTGAGCTTAAGCTACAATGATATTAACTAAGAAGCTCTGGAAAGTCGCTTAACTGTTAATGCATATGAACATAGCGTAAAATGGAAGGATAGGTTAATTGAGTTATTTGATTGTAGTTGTACTCTGCCTTCCAGAAGGATGGGACCTGTTGAAACAACTAAACTTAAAAATTTTGCGTTAGGGGCTTAGGGCTATAATCCACTTCACTAGATTGGAAAGCATGAACACCACATAGATATCGAAGACCTGAATTTTGGTAGATTCCAATCAGAAAGAGTCTTTTCGATCATTTTTAGATTAATAATCAACAAGAGAGTTCATTCCTACTTCTATGTAGTTCCAATTCACTTTATGTTGAGCAAAGATATCTAGCTTGAGGTTTAGGTTGTTAGTGGTTTTTTTTTTCAAACACCGGTATTGCACAGCCCATAATGGATTCCTCAACCTTTCAAAGAATCATAAAAATTTAGACTTTCAAAAACTTAGGACATTTAAAAATTTAGTAATTGAAAGAATCAATTTTATTGTTCTTTTGGGTAAATCTTTCTTTATGTAGGGGTAAAAAGAGAAAAAGAAAATGCTAAACGATTATTACCATAATTCCATGGAATAATTTTAATCTAACTAGGATTCCAACTCCTAGTGGAAATCCAAATATATATAAAATAAAGGCTAAATAACAAAATGCTTAAAGATTAAATTTTGGGTGTAAGGATATGCTGCAGATAAACTTTTACAGAATTTCGACCCAATTGGGATTCGGACTCCATTCAATAACTTCCTTTGTTGTGATAATTTGTTTCAGTGTGTTCATATCAGTTACAGATAAACTGTTCATGTTCTTGTTCTTTTCTATGTCTGCATTCCTTTTCATGGACCATTCTCACACCATGTCTCTTATTTCTGATGTAAATATGTAATATATTGCAGATGAGAATAGCTGTTGAAGGTTGCATGCATGGGGATTTGGATAATGTCTACGGTACTCTGTTGCACCTGCAAGAAGTTGAAAAAGTCAAGATTGATCTTCTGATTTGTTGTGGGGATTTTCAGGTACATTATTGGAATAATTTGCCCTTATTGCTATTCTTGTTGAAGTAGTTTCATCTCTGCTGTCATCATTAATCATCACTTTTATGTGATTACTTAACATCAACTATCTAGGTTGAACACTAATGAAAATCCTTATGGTAAACATGGAAAAGAGTGTTAAACAACGGCTTCTACAACTTTTACAAGTCTTCTAAAGTATGTCCCATTTTGTTATATTAGAATTATGTATATTATATATACACTGTAAGATTTATCTTGTTTAAGTCTATTTGGATAAGATTCTTGATTTGCATCATGTTTAGGTAACCTGACTCTACACATATTATTACTTAAATTCAGTTAATGGAAGATGCAATCCTTTTTAATTGCATGGTATTCGAGCCACCATTTACCCATCAAACCCTAATATGGCTTCTATCTTTCTGTGATCATTGGCCATTAATGAGGAATGGCCACCGTGGGAATCATAAGAGTGCTGCAAGATTTGGCTCCAAATGTTTTGACAAATTCAATCAAGTTGTTTTGAAATATGAGATGCATAAGTTCAAATATGTTCACTCAGGTACAAAACAAAAAATCAACATTAAGGTACCTATACTATTAGAGGCCTAACATAAAATCAAGATTAAGAATATAGATTCAAAAAATATATATATATATCTTAAAGATACAGACGAAAAATTCTTTCCTAAGTTTACACTACTTAATGGCTATTTATATGGTCAACAATGAATAATTTAGTTCTGTAAGTAAGTTGCTAGTTTATCATTGTATGTTGGTAATTGAATCCTATGCATTTAGTTCAGCAAATATGTTTGAATGTACAAAATAATTCTTTGTAATTTTAGTTGTGCTTGTGTCTTTTTTGGTTGATGTTATTTCAAAGTTATGGAAGATTTCTCAGTATCTTTATGCAACTTATATACCCAACCCTGCAAAGCGGGATAAAGAGTTAACGTAATTTTGAAGATTTGATATGTGAACAATCAGGCTGTTCGAAATGAAAAAGATCTAGAAAGCTTAAATGTACCACAGAAGTATCGAAGCATGAAGTCATTTTGGAAGTATTATTCGGGGGAGAAAACTGCACCATTTCCCACTATATTCATTGGTGGTAATCATGAAGCATCCAACTACCTTTGGGAATTGTGAGTACAATAATTTGCAGTAGTAATACATATTGAATTGACTGCAAATTTATGTTTTTGTTGCCTAAAGCATAATTGTTGATACAATGGATGGGTATTTTGGTTTTACAATCACCGCCTTATCAATTTTATGCTTTAGTAATTGTGGACTTCTTGTCTTGGTTTGAAATATGCTGATTTTTCTTTTGTGTGTGGTTTAGGCAATAAAATAGTTTCTTGCTTCATACCTTCTAAAAAAACACTAAAAAGTAGGACTTGGAAATAATCAAGCTTCGCCTCTGTATAGATAAGTTTCCCTTCACTTTTCAACATATTCCCCAGAGTGCAAATGGGGTTGCACACTTCTTTGCTAAGCATGGTGCCCAGGGAAACTTGAGTTATCTATTTGGTCGTACCTCTAATTCTCAATCAAACTTTCTATACAGAAAATCTACCTTTACCCTTAAAAAAATACAATTAAAAAAGAAAAGATCAAACTAGTAATTTTGTTTCAAGTGGTAAATTATGCTACACCAGTGAAGTATTATAACTGTCACAACCTTTAAAGAACTTATGCAAGAACAAATAAGAATGCAATGCAATTCAGTATTCTACTTTGTAGGAATTGTTTCAAGACATTATCAAAGCTTTCAGTGGATTTCTTCACTGATACTAAAATAATCTATAATGATGTAATAAGGTTTATTATTTATTTTTGTGTCTGTGTTTTGGTTTTGATATTTTTTCAGGTGAAATAGTAGTTGAATATTATGTTGGAAAATGGTGTTGGATGTGATGTTTATGAAGGGACATTGAGAGATTGATTTGCAAAATTTAAGAAGACAGAACACAATGTAATAAGAATTTTCAAAAACAGCCTTCATGACCTTGGACGCTAATATAAACAATTTATGATTACTGATTAGTGTTTTGTGTAGGAGTAGAACATGTAGTTTTATAGTGATTGAATACAAATCTTAGCAAATCCTTTGAAGTCTAATGAAATGAAACGATAGAAAAAGAAAAGAGGAGTGTTGGAATGTGATTACTATATATCTAGATTGCTAGAAATAAGAATGTAGCTTTTCTTATAAAGGGGTGCTTGAATCTAAAATGATAATATAGTATTAAAGATGGAAATAGAACTACTATCCTAAGTTCATTGAAACAGATTTGGGATACTAGATAACCACAAATATTGTTTACTAAATATTAAGCCTTTCATTTGGAACAATTTCCTTATAAAAATGTACCATGTTCTGTTGTTTTCAGCAGCCACCACATGAAACTGAGAACAGCATTGAAGATGGATATGATTTAGCTTGAGTTTAAAGTCATACGAAGAATTTCCACTAAACCAGGAAACATTTGCATTAAGTTTAAACCTGGAAGAGTTTTATATTAAACCTTTCTGTTTGATTAGGTTGCTTCTAAGTCTAATATTTCTCTTCTTGGTCTTAATTGAACACAGTAATTCAGTGATCTGAACTTGTAGGATGGTAGACTAAAACATTGGTAATATTTAGAACATTTGTTTCTCTGGATACATCCTGCTTAATCAAATTAATGAGAACTTCTTAATCCTTATCGACTCAGATACTACGGTGGATGGGCTGCACCAAATATCTACTTTCTAGGATTTGCAGGAGTAATAAAATTTGGAAACATTCGCATTGGTGGACTATCTGGAATATATAAGGCACCTCACTATTATTTAGGTAGGTGCAGTAGCGAATGGTTGGTCCCTCTTCACATTTTAATGTTTGATATTAATAAATTTTGTGTATTGAAAAAATTAGTTAATGTAATATTAATTATTATGATGCTATGCTTATTGATGTTTGGAAAAGCTAAGTTAAGAAAATGTCCAGGAATAGTCTGTAGTTTATTTCCTTGCTGCTTGCTGGTTTTCAAGTTATAGTTTTTATTGGCTGTTTTGTATAATGTATATGTTAATCTTATGAACAGGACATCATGAGAAGATGCCTTACAATGACCGGGATATTAGGTCTATATATCATGTTCGCGAATATGATGTTCATAAGCTCATGCAAATTCAAGAACCAATTGATATCTTTCTTTCTCATGACTGGCCTGTTGGTATTACTGACTGTGGAAACCTGAAAAATCTACTGCGCCGAAAACCATTTTTTGAACAAGAGGTACTAAACATGTCTCATGTTAATGTGCTCAGCTAATCGATCTTACATTTCTCTAAATTTGCATTAAAAACCCTTCTAATGAATCTTACATGACAGTATCTATGCAAAATAATTCTGAAAGTTCTGTAACATTGCTCTGAATGATGGTTCTTGTTGGTTGTGTCAACACACACACACATACATCATAAAAAAAAAATAAAATGATGCTTTTTATTTTACTTTTTTTTTTTTTTTAATATAGCTCAGGACTTTTTTGTGGGTGCTAGTCATTCTAATATAGTATTGGAAAGGTTCTGTATCTAACCTCTACCACATTTATTAGAAATAAGTATTTTATGTGTGACCTTTTGAAAAACAGTCTCACCTAGATTGTTGTTTGGTAGAAAGATTTGCATGTGCCATGTAAATTATTTTCTTGCATTACTGTGTAGGGGTGGGGATTTTCATGCTGAGATCCTATGATGTCTTTTAGAAAGACCACCCTGCCTAATATATATTACGTAGTAATTTAAGTGCTTTAACTTCTATTTTAACCTTAGTGTAATGAGGCGGGGAGGTATGTATTTTACACAATTTTCAAATTGCTTCAACTCCTGTCAATACATACTTATTTCTTTTTTTACTGACAAATTGTTCCACAATAGATGCCAATTTATTTTTTGCTTGTGATTTTCAAGGGGATATGTGTTACCCTTTTCTTTCGATATGAAATCTTGAACTAAATTCAGATTCTGGAAGGAAAACTGGGAAGTCAACCTGCAGCAGAATTATTGGCAAAGTTGAGACCTTCTTATTGGTTTTCTGCACATTTACACTGCAAATTTTCTGCTCTGGTCCAACATGGAGATAATGGTCCTTCCACAAGATTCCTTGCCCTGGATAAGTGTCTCCCTGGACGACAATTTTTGCAAGTAGTTACTCATCTTTTCTACCATATCTTGAATATCAAATTTTGTAACTAAATTATTAACTCAGGGATCGGCTGGCTGGCTGGCTGGCTTTTTAATTGATACAGGTCATTGAAATTGAATCGGAGATGGGTCCTTATGATCTTCACTATGATGAAGAATGGCTTGCAATCACAAGGAAGTTTAACCCAGTCTTCCCTCGGACTAGAGTTCCTGCATATTATAGGTCTGTCTATGGCTATACCAAAATAAATGTACATTGCTAAATATTTGCTAAATTTGTCTATTTTTATTGATATATAGTGATGCCAAGCTTGAACTGGAAGATTGCCGCCGATTTGTGAAGAATAAAATACAAATCCAGGGTGGAAAGCCATTTGAGTTTGCGCGGACTGCCCCATGCCATGACCCCTCTCGATCCTTCGCTGAAAATCTTCCTTCTGGTGAGTGTTAGTACTAAGTGCCTGAAGAAGTTATCTGAATCTATGAATAATACATATTATCGTTTACAAATAATTTGATAAATGAGAAACAGTGATTAGCTTTGTAGTACTAAAAAAACTTGTGCGTGAAAAACATATGATAGAAGCGGCGAATTTATTTGAAAAACCTAAGAAAACAGAAGATCTATTGAATTTTTATATTTCTATCTGGATTATGGGATGAATTAATTTAGGACGTTGATTATAAATACTATGGCCAATGTTAATATGGGAATTAATAACTTCGTATTATTTGTTGAATGTAACAACTACTTTGCTGAGCTTTTTAGTACTTAGTGAATGATTTTCTTGAATAGCTTGATGATGTTGATTGTTGAATGTACACTATCTTTGTTCTAATATTAAATGGCTTTAGGATATGATATGTATATATATATATATATATGTATGTATATACATATCTGTGAATTGGGCACCAGGTTATCTTAAATGTTTTATCGATTTAGATGGAATGGGTATTTCTACTTGTTTTAATGGATAAGTGACATTAGAAAATTGATATCTATAAAATGGGCAGCATTCAGTATTGAATGATTTATTAATTTTGGAATTTGAATACCCCATTCCTGGGGTTGATTTTTTGCCTTTAATTGCACATGTTGATTTGATTTCTTTTCGGAGTTTGTTATATGTATTGAAGAGTGAGTCACACATATTGAATGATTGTCAGAGGTTGTCCCCAATTGAATCCTAGCCGTTAATTAAATGATCCAAAGGTTAAGGATGTGTCAGAACTGTTGAACCCAAATCCATACCGGACTAAGATGGTGTCTTTTTTATCCTGTAGGACACATTCGAAACCCCCAAACAGAAGCTCTCTTGCAGCTACTAGAACTTCAATACTGTCTGGATGCAGCCGCTGAATCAGGACAACCATCACAAGGTAAAGTATCCATTTATCTTTGATGTTAGAAAAAATATAATTCTCTAGTGAATTATTCCAACTCGTAAGGTGTATATATACATATTATGAGCATTTAGCCATAAGGGCTCCATTCTTCCACTATTCAAATACATCTTAACACATTGCGAATGCAGAATCCAAGGTTTACGACAATGAAGATATCCCAATCGATGATATTGAGGATGCAGATGAACCGGAGGAAATCGATGATGACAATTGACATAACCAAAGAAGATTATGCATCACCTTGTCTAGGTATAGCTCTTTTCTTCACACCTTTCGTAGGTTGAAAAAAACTTATCAAAGTGCTAATTCCACCCCCCCCCCCCCCCCCCAAAAAAAAAAAAAAAAAAAACATGTTTCTTCTGCATACCTTAGTTCTCCTTGCCTGTAGAATACTTACACTTGAGTAGACATTCAGTTTGAATAATTCTCGTATTAAAAAACATCAATGTTGTATTAAGGCGAATATCGATAGTTAGTGCATCATTTTCAAATACACTAAGTTAATGATTTTGATGGACAAATTAAGACAAGTATACATTTTAGTAATTGTTTACACCATTCTCCCAAAGATATAATGAATGACCTATTATTGCAACCAATGTATTATGGCTAAAGTAAGATAGGGAAAAAACCTTTACTGATCAAAACCACCACTTTAGTTTCGTTTCAACTTCGCCCGAGTCTCCGAACCAAGTCATTTTCAATTTCTGCTCTTTTTATCATTAGCATAGTGTACTTAGCAACAAGCTGTGGATCACCTGCGCGCGCGGATAGCTTGCAATTCAAAGAAGTTTGCTCGAGTTTGTCCATATACAAGGATTCGATGGGCACAAAAGCTCCGTTTTTGTGGCAAAGCCAACCATGGGCAGCCCTCAGTGCCGCCCCTAAAGAAGCCGAATCTGGAAATAAAATAAAAACTATCATCAAAACACTTAACATAAGCATACCTTTGAATTTGCTTTAATCGTGTGTTGTGTTTTTAATGAAGTTTTAGACTCTGATACCATGCAACCATTGCGATTATCAATAAAAATACACTAATTTTCTCATGAAATATTATATTCAAATTAATTAGTGTTCGAATCAAAAACCGAAACACAAATAAATAAACCCTCAAACATGTAATGCTTTCTAATATTTACTCCGTTCGGCTAATAAGTATATATTTATTTTTTTCACGGAGGTTAAGAAATAATACTTTCTCCGTTTCAAAACAATAAAGATATTTGAGATGGACACGGAAATTAAAAAATCATTAATATTATATTGATATTTAGTGCAAAAGAGTTTCTAGACTACCAAAATATCCATATTTTATGTAGTTATTATGAAAAAGTGGACATAGTTTTGTAAAAAGGTAAAAAATTAATTACCAAAAATGAAAATGAGACTATTGTTTTGGGATAGACGAAAATGATAAAAAGATACTATTGTTTTCGGACGGAAGGTGTAGTATTTTAGTTATAATGAATAGTTAAAAATAGTGTGAAAATAATTTTGTTTTTTTGGTGTAAAAGCAATGATGTGATGATAAATTAAGAATAATTGTGGAACAAGTGGAGTATTTAATGAAATGATTACTTTATAATTAAACAATCTGAAATAGAAATATGTATACTTTCTTGCTGCACGCAAGAAGTAATTTTTAGTAACTAAGAAAGCAAAAAAGATACCTGGCCTTTGAACAGTATATACATCACAACCGAAAATGGAAGCCATCAAGCTCAGGATGCATTCATTTGCAGACGCTCCACCGGTAGCCACTATTCGCCTCGGAGGAGAAGGCAATCCGAGTCGCGCTGCATGAGCACGCATCGACAGTAACTGGCCCTCAATAAGCGCTCGAACCTGGCAACAACTCAAAATTTGCATGTGGACAAACAATTAAAATCGAAGAAAAAACATCCAGTTAAGCGCACATCTTATTTTGGTTAGTACTACAAACCTCAGATGGAGCATCGAACTCAGTCACCCAACGCTCCTTGAGCCCGGAGAGAGAGACATTAGCGAAGTTTTCAAGAATGCAGCGATGCTCGCCAACTGGATACATCATTATGACATCGTATGAGCGTTGGATATTCGCATTAGCAAAAGAAACAAAGAAGAATATACGACAACACTATCAAATACGACGAATGATTTCCATCATTTTTATTTTTACTTTTTCTTTATCCGTTTCCTTTTGAATTTTTTTAGCTCTCATAAATAAAGGATACTTTCTGATTCCTTTTTAGCTTCCTTTTTCTTTCTTTCTAAAACCTTTCCATCACAAGTAGCCATTGTCCTCATTCAAACTATATCTAAAGCGCAGGAGACAGTTTATTCCGTTTATTAATTTAAATTTTGTGCAAAAATAACAAAATACAAAAATGTTCAAAAATTTCTTAAATGATGGCTCTCCATTGAAGAATTTTCTGACATATATTCATTTAAGTAGTCCTGAGGGGGAAAGGGGGAAAGGGGTTGGGTTGGCATGTCATAATTTAAATATATATATATATATTATATCTTATAATTGACATAGTACAAGTATTACAAGATTAGTATAATTAGGGTGTCGTTTACTTTGTAGGATAGGATAATAATATATGTTATTTTAATGGATTATATAATCACATGATCTTGCCTGAAATGTCCTTAATTAAATGATAAAATTAATATTAAGTTAGGTATTAACTATAGATAAAATAGTTTTTTTATATTAATTATAATTTAGTATTATTTAATATCACCTATAAGAGAAGGATTAATAATTCTTTGCTTATAATATTATTATACTGGACTTTACTTAATACCGGGTTATAGTAATGCATAGTAAACACATAATTAGATTGGATAAAATAATATTATCCACTCTAATCATGCAAAGTAATCACACTTTTAAAATGTAATCCCCAAATTAATGAGTAAGTGTCACAGTTACAATTAGTACTCCTTCCACCCCCAATATATTTGCTATCATTTCTAATTTAAAATGTTTCAAAATGTTTGAAATTTTTCTTATTATGCTTAAATTTACATTTTTACCTTTATAGATACAATTTATAAAATCATTTTTTTCTTTAAAAAAAGGACAACATTCTATCAAAATTATATCATATCCAAATTAAAACTGACAATCTTAATGAGTCGGATAGAATATAAAATATAATGACATTATACACTATTTAGGCAAAATACTTTGGAGTAAACTTACTTGGAAGAGGTGGGAGTATTTCATGCTCCTTGTAGTAAAACCCCATCTTTCCACCTGAAGTACAGAAGATATTGCAAGTAACAAAAATGAAAAAAATAAACACATCTATTCTATATGGTAAACATATAACTCAGACTGACCGTTTAGAGGTGGCGTTTGTTGCAAATAAGCATTGAAGACATCCCAGGAATGATCTGCATACCTGTTACGAATATCTATTTATGTTGTAATCAGATAATCAATCTGAACTTACGATATTTTGATTTCTTGAAAATCAACATCACACATAAAATCAGTACCTTCACGCGTTAATGAGCCATTTTTATAGACCAACATGACCATATAATTTTCTGTATCCACTGGACTAGGGAAAGTGTGTCCTTCAAGGCTAGGTTTATGCTCGGTAGCCACTCCAAACAACTGAGATATTACCGACTCTGAATTAAGATACTAACAATTAATGTATAACTACTTGCAGTAAAGCATAATGACGTAAAATTGCAGTTTTAATCTTACAACAACTGGTCATTTACTTTCACTGTGGACATTCAGAGATTTTAACTATGACAATGTAAAGCATCGTGCAAAAACAAATCAGTTGTTAATAGTTTCAGTCCCATAACTCTTAAAAATTATAATAGAAGAAAACAAACTATAGTCATTTTTAATGGCCCCAAAGCTATAGATTATTAAAATTACTAAAAGCTTGTCTCTATTTTGCAAAGAAAGATATATGTTTAGATAAGAAGATGGAGATACAGAGCTAAGGCTCCCGGAAAGGGAGAAACAAATTATAGAGACAAATTATAGCGAAATTATTTGATCTTCCCTACCCTTAACACCACACTTATCAAAATAGTTCGGAGACTCATTAGCACCTTATATGCTGAAAAATTATAAAGGATAATTTTTCAATAGCAAGGTGGAGCCTATTAATGTTGAAGTTAAGTCTCAACGGAGGAGCAGGACCATTAATTCAACCGAGAGCATTTGTTGAGTTACATTCAACAAAAATTATGGGAAGCAGGCTGAGATTAATCAGAAGTAACAACTTTTTTGTCAACATACTTACAGTATCACTAGTTCCAAGGCTTATCGCTATGTCTCCAGGTGTGTTGAGGGTCAGCCCTACAGATTGCAACATAAACTTCATTAATAAAGTGAATATAATTTGTAAATTAGCCACATAAAACCCAGAGAAAAATAAATTTATCATACAATACCCTTATATTTGTGAAAACTTCAAGAAAAAAACAAACAAACACATACACACAAAAATACAAACATAGAGGTGTAAATTGCATTATATTTGATAAGAAGCTTTTTTCCTTATTATTTGAAAAATAATCTTATAAAAATGATGCCACTACGTTGGCTTTTTTGTAAATAAAAATGGCACTTCATTGGAATTGATAACCTTTCATCAACTCAACTCAGAGTCAAGAAAAGGATGCAGGGAAACATAGATTTTGTTTGCACAAAAGTTTTGTAGCTAAAGTAAATATAGAGATGAGAAATGTACCAAGAAAATGTGTTCAAACATTTTATAACGGATAGGGATAGACCCACCGGCTAAGCTATTAGGGTTGTCTCCAGACCACTGAATGATGAGGCAATCTCTATTGAAGTTGTATCTGAAAGAATGAACCAAACATCAATGTACCTTCATGAATTTTCTAGATATACATAAGAAAATGATAAACCAAATGCATCTTCGAGACTTCCTCTCAAATGAAGAATGATAAATGACTGTCATTATCATTTTTCCACCTACTTACCGAATAGCTGGATCTAGATTATGCAATGGACCTCATAAATGCATAGAATGATGGCACTAGAAAATGTAGCACCAAGAAACATGCATCTTTTCTTCCGAAGATACAAATCTAGTGATATACCTATATATGTATGTATATGTTGAATTCTCAATTGAGAATTAATTTCTATTAATCACTTTAGATACAAGGAATACATATATAAACATAAAAAGAATTACCATAGTCCATGGAATAAAAAAGGTTATATATGTAGAGAGAGAGAACAGTTCAAGCAAAGTACATACAATAGTAATTTGCTAACATTCCAACTACAACTTTTCTAATTTCACTTGAAGAAAAATATCACAAACAATTGTCATAACTTTCTATGGTGACTTTTAAAGTAATATTGTCTCAATTTACCATTAGAACGACAATTTCGAGGAGGTGTTTTTGAGCGTAGATAATAATTCATCACCAACCTTTCCACATTATACTTAGAGATTAAACCAGAAACAGCATATGCTGGCGCTAATCTTCCAAGTCTTCTCTCCAAGTCTGGAGCTGTAGCCTACAAAAATCAGCAAATGCAAACATAAACAAATTGAGCTCGGGAGGGAAGTTCTTAGGCGGTAAGAATGCAAAAGTGCCCGTTTTCGTTCCATAAAGTGTCCATTTCTATTTTAATCAAACAATATACTAATAATTTTAAGTGGTTGCCATAAGAAGCTAGGTTTTAGTAATATTAGTAACTTAAACTTTCATGGTTAATTTGTGGACTTAAAAGATATGTTTCATTTAAAAAATCTCTAAGTCTAATTTAATGACTTGTAGAACTAACATAAGATTTATAACAAGCTTTAAAATTACGTAGTTAAGGTTAAATTTACTATATTTTGGAACCAAAATAAAAGTAAACATTTGTTCATGGGACTAAAAGCATAGTGTTACCATGGTAAGTTAAAGCTACATTAAGAAAGTAAGCACTTTAAAAGATCAACAAAAACAAGACAGAAACCTGCAAAGCTTTCTCAGACCACTCTCTTGATTCAATATTCATCAGATTCATTCCAGCTCCATCAGTGTGATCGATGCAAGCATACTCTCCAATAAGTAGAGAAGCCATGAAAGAACTAACCAGTGAGATCCTTTCTGTATTCTCATATACTTCTGGCTGTGTCTCGAATATTTTCCTAATCTGCGGTCCTGCATATCTTTCATGAGCACAAGATCCTGTAAGCTTAGATAACTCTAATGCACCTCCAACAACCTTCTCAATGGCTCGGCACTGAACTGTAGTGCTGCAGTCCATCCAGATTGGTGATTCATTTACTGAGAATGCACCAGAGAGTTGATCTACTAATGGTTTCTTTGAATCCAATGATGCAAGTATAGTCGAAACCCCCTTCTTCCAATACACACTGCCATGTTGCTGTGCACTGCCCGAAACAGCAACAATCTTACTGAAATCTAAATTTGTGTTCTTTAATCTTTCGAGTACAGTGTCCAGTGCTTCTACCCACATTAATGTTGGTGAAACAATCCTCCCATAGACTGATGGATCCCGGTAGACACCACCCTTTGTTTTGTAGTGAGGCAATTCAGTGTCGAAGTTTACCACCTCTGTAGCACATATGTTTATATTTGCATCTAGTACAGTTACTTTCAGTGACCTGAAAACAGCATTAGACAAGATTATAAGTTGAACAGGATTAAATTTTGCAATTTGGCATCAAATTTATCACTTCTATGGGACAGCCGGGGCTGGAGAAGCACCAGGCAGTGTACCCCTCAGGGTCTGCACTTTCTGGGACAATCTGGCTTCCCTTATTTAGCCCTATCATGGCCTATCCTACTAATCCTGGTTTTATTTCCATCATAACTGGAATGTTCTTCCCCTTTAACTAATATACCAATCCAATTAGACTAATAAAGGGATTAGTCTTAGTTTTAAACATTCCTGGTTTTGGAATTTGGTATGACAGGTTAGACGGTGAAATTGATAGTTATTGATCCGACTTGCCATATCACTTCCGGACAATGGTTTTGATGCATCTGAGCAGTGACAAGACTGATTTCAAATGGTGAATATAAAAGACAAAATTTTGACATCCATGAACACAGATGAGGGTGATGTCTTCAGACAGGCTGAAGTTCTTAACTGAACACTTACTGAATGGTGTGTGTGTGTGGGGGGGTGGGGGCGCAGAAAATAAACAAAGGATGACTGTATGGATGAAATTCTCAATGCTGTTTCGGCTTCAAATATTCCAGAAGCTGCCGGATTAGTAAGTTAGAAGAAAGGTATATGGAGAAGTCCCTGGTTGATAAATTATGTCTCGGACAAAGGCCATATTAATGTCTCAAATAGGATAACAAGCTGACTTGGAGAGGCTTTGTAACACTCTAGCCCCCACCCGAGCTCTCTGTTGCGAGTTGGGTATTTTATATGATTGAAATATTTCCATCACTTTTGTCATCACTCATGCACCCGGTAAGAATTCTAAAAGGTTAGCCATCCTAAAATTACTTCAACACGAGCATGCTAACTTTAGGATTTTTTTCTGGTGGGCTCCAAAAAAATAGAGTTGTACTTTGTTGACATAATTAGTTTTATCAATCCACTTAAACGTTGTCCAAATCCATGATTGCTCAAACTTCGTAGCTCCAATAGAGGAAGCTTAAGCCAACTACCAACCACATGAACTTCATCTTCTTCCCAGTTCTGATCCAAAGTTCAAAGTCCAGTAGGGCAATTTTGCCTCCTTTATAGATATTAAGGTCAATGGCAGTTGAGTTGGACGGCGAAACACATTTGACCAGCTGAAGTTCGACTAAAACGAACCTCCTTTGCCTCTCCAAAATGATCCACCGACAAAAATGGCATTTGACCCAATCCAAACCACCTAAATATTTATCCGGGGAGACTCATACCAATGGACAGAGCCTGGGTAGTTTGAAACCCTTGCCCAGTTCCAAAAATTATCTAACTCGCCCGTGGCATTAAACGTCAAAAGGTTCATGAATGTCAATTTCGGAGAGTTCTACGGCTCTGGCTCTAGGGTCGGGACTTATAGTGGTTGCAAGGTTTGCTCCTCCAGTGTCAACGGAGGAGGTTTATTTAAATCGAACCTCAACGGTCCTTTCACATGTCGGAAGATCATATTATGAAAATTCAAGGAGATTCGTTTCAATCGAACCTCAATCTTCCGGTCGGACATGTTTCGTTGTCCAACTCAGCAAACATTGCAACCTCAATACCTATAGCAAAAAGGCGAAATTATCCTACTAGAGTTTGAATCTTTGGTAAGCCTGTAAATAGACCACTGCTTTTATCATCAGACAATATACACAATTATGACTGCAAAATATAACATGATATCACAGTTATATTTCTTCGGGTACACTCAACCGGAATGTAACTAGAGGCTTCCTCAATTTAAGATTCTTGCCATCATATCTTTCCTGTCAAATTTATTTTGGTTTTAATAAAGTTATATATTCAGCCAATTGTTGTCTTTGTTCAAATCACTTCTTCTTATGATCCTGCTAAGAGCCCCGTTTCTGCTTCTGAACTATATTAAGAGACCTATTTATGCTTCAAACGCCAACTAGTTTAGCGCCCTGCTTATACTCTAATGCGTCCAGAGCTTTTTTCTGCTTGACTTTAAATGGGTTCAAAGGCTTACTTCCGACTTTGACTCAGTGGACGATTCTAGCTACATCATCTCTATTCTCCAATCTCTCCTGGCAAATTCAAGTGGGTTTCTACGACGCCACTTGAGTTTAAAAGAGATGTTAGATAATTTAGATGTTTGGTACATGGTTTAAATTAAGTTTCTATTATTTGAATCTATCGAGTTGATTTCATTATTTGCAAAATGTACCTGTTATCATGATCATAATCTCTTGTGCAAACTCAAGTTGGTCTCTTTGATACCACAAAGTTGGAGGAAGCGTGTTGCTATATATATGGACTATATTTACATATATATATATATACATAATAATAATAGTCCGAGCCTTAGAGATTTGTAATATTCTAGACTTATTCTAGAGATGTATGCTATTCTATGTGAATGAAAATAGCGAATTTAATTTTACAAAGTAACAAGTCGGAAGCTGAAATCTAGAAGGAAGAGATTGTTGCTTCCATTAATCCGAATGCAAACTTAACAACAAAAAGAAAAAAAGAAAAGAAAAGTGGTCTACTCCACCAAGTAGAAACCATGCTGATGCAGATTCACATGCTCCAGCATAAACTGGTAGGAATTCAGTTGTTCATGCATGAAGAGGGGGAATAGATGAAAAGAAAAAACACTGAGTCTCTGATGTTTTTTCATATTGGATTTCCCTATTGCTTAATTTCTTAAACCAGTAATTTCAAAAAATCTGATTGTTTGTATTCACACTTAAATGTTTGGAACATGACCCAATCAAACAAGTGGTATTCAAAGGTTTGGGGGAGAGAAATTCATCCGAATTTTTTTTTTCAGATGTATTCTATTCTCGATTCTCACAGATTTGTCCAGTTTTGGATATATATATATATATACACATATATATATATTCTCTGTTCTTTTAAAAAGAACACTTGTTTAATTTCTCAGCAAGTTCTATTCGCAACAATCAAAACATGAAAACCATATGCATACTCATAAGAGAAAATAGGGAAAATTCGAAGGAAACAATTTAATGGAAGCAAAATAATCATCGTCATCATACAAATTTGCAAAACAGTAGAGAGAGAGAAGAGAGGATGTTACTGAGTGGAAGAGTCGAAACCAAGGAACAGAGAATCAGGTGGGAGCGCGCAGTCCTCCATTCAACAAGCAGCAGGGCCGTTCCAATCCTGCCCCAAAATTAAATAAATATAAATAAATAAATAAATTTTGGTCCCGCTGTTTGACGTGCACTAAAATAGATAAATAAAATTTTATATAATAGTATAGGGTGTGTTTGTTTGGAGGATTGAATTTAAATTCAACTATTTATTTAATTTTTTTTCCCTAAAAATATCAAATCAAACACTTATTTTTTATTTTTTATATAATACTAAAAATTAATTTTACATTCAAAACATCACATCATCAGTATGTATTTATATCACATCATACAACTATTCAAATTCAAAATTTTTATTATTCAAATTTCAATCCAAAATCTAAACCCTCAAACAAACACACCCTAAAAATAATACTATAAAAATCAACTAAAACAAAAGTTAAAAAATATCATGGATATCTTTTTAAAAAGTTAATAAAAAAATATGAGCCAGACATATTAAGTGGCTTTATTAAAGAAGTCTTCCACTGTAAATAAATGCTTTTCTTCTCCATCGCTGTAAAAATTAATCCGTAGTGACTTTGTTTACGATGTTAAAAAAAAGGGTCGGCGCAGCCGGTGACAAAACTAACGTCAAAATTTACAGGGCAAAATGTTATAATTTATTTAATATTTAATTAATAAATTTAAATAAAAAATAATGATAGAATTATAATATGCTCAAACAGCCTCTGTTGCCAACTCAGATGTTGATTTGACTGGGTCAATATATGCCACCCGGGTGACCAGCGACAACAGCTAAAATTTAGCACTGTGCACATTATTTATATTAATATATTACAAATAAAGAACATGAACTAATAACACATGTTATAGTTTCATACAATATACAATAGTTTATTTTAACACATGACATACTCTCGTACAATACACATGTAATTATGAACAAACAACACATGCTTTTATTACACACATAATATGTTGTGTGTAATAAAAATATGTGTTGTTTGTATATGGGTGCTGATTTGGAAATTAGCATGATGCTGAATTTTTCAAATCAGCACCGTTAACTTTCCCTATAATATATGTTATATTATAAATATACTAAAATATGTGTTGATCGCTTTTATAGCATATGGTAATTCGATCAAAATCAGCACCATATTGATTAGACCGGATTAACAACTAATCAATGTTTCGATCAAATGGTCGGTTTGAACGAGATTTAAAATAAAAAATAAAATTGAAAGGAATAGTTTAGATAAGATAAATATTGATTTGACGGCTGTAATTAGTCGGGACAATTGATTTGGACACAATATGATCGAATTGAACTTCAACATTCTCAAATTGGTACAATTTAATTTGTGAATATATCAACATTTCTAAATTCAATATATATACATATTTTTCAATATATATATATAATTAGAAAAACAAAATTTTAGATCAAATTAGAAAAAAATACGGATATATACAATTATACATGACCGTATGAGAACATGCGTATGTTGTACACAACAGTGTTGTATTGGTGGATCAAAATTGATTAAATTTATTTATAACGAGACTAAAATTGATGAATTTTTTGTATTGAAAACAAAATTAATACATTTTAATTATATTAAGATTATATTGATTTTATTTTTTTTAAATTCATTTTCATATTTCATAATTTTTCTCTAAAGTTCTCAGTCTTAGAGTTTATATTTTCATAATTGTTCTTCATTTTTTCTTAGTATATATTTTAATCATAAATCTTTATACAATATTCTACACTATTCTACAAGAATTAATTTTAAAAGTAATAATATAATTTTAAATTTGCTATTCTTTTAAGACTTTAAAGTATGTTTATATATATATATATCAAATAAAAATATATAATTATATCCAACTTTGACTATTTTCAAACATATTATTATTTTTTATAAAGTACTAATGGTGTGTCTTTTTTATCAAAATATTCAATTCCGTTTCAAAAAAAAAATATATTATATATATTTATTATTTTTATATTATTTACATAATTTTTTATATTTCACATGAATTTTTTTTTCTTCAAATTAAACCACAAAACAAACAAACCCTAAATCAAAATACTATTTAAAATGAAAGTAAAATAAAAACTCTTAATTTCTTATTTACTTACTTTCTATATATAAAATGACAATTGGTCTATATGAATATAGAAATGCACAATATGATATTTCCTTCGTTTTGTTTTGTGTTTTGTGTTTTTTTTTTTTTTTTTTATTTTCTCACGAAAAGAATGCTAGTGTGGTTTGTTTAGAGGTTCGAATTTTTTGTATGAGTTTTGAATGGTAAAAAAATTGAATTGAAACAATTATATGATTTGATATAAATAAATATTGATATAATATTTTGAATGTAAAAATTATTTTTAGTATAATATAAAAAATAAAAAATAAATGTATAATTTTATATTTTTTTTAAAAATAAAATTGGTGAATAGTAGAAATTTTTAGAAATCCTTCAAACAAATACAACCTTCACGATGTATTTGTTTGGTAAGTTTTGGATTTAAGTTTTTAATAGTGTTTAATTTGAATAATTATTTGCTTTAATATAAATAGATATATTATATTTTGAATGTAAAATTAATTTTTAATATAATATTCCCCCATCCCATATCTATATATATCAATTTGTTTTTTACACGGAGTTTTAAAAATATTAGTATTATATTGTGATGTAGTAAAAATAAAAGTAAAAAATTAAACTAACCTTATTGGTATTGTATGATATAAATGTAATGACATTTGTGCAATATATTGTAAATTGAAATGATATTTGTAACGTTAGGTAGATAGTACAATTACTAAAAAAACAAATAGATACTTTGTTAAGGGACGAGCCAAAATAGAAAAAAATGATAAATTGTCAAGGGACAGAGGGAGTATAAAAATAAAAAATAAGTATTTAATTTGATATTTATTTTAGAGAAAAATAATAAATAGTAAATTTTTTTTGAGAAAACCCCAAACAAACACAACCTTATTATTTGTTACAAAATATTGTTACTCCAAAACTTAAATGATTTAATTACTTTTGCATTTATTTGATATATTATTAGTTGTTAAATTACTTTATCGCATAATAAGGTTAGATGCGATAAACCATTATTATTAGTATTTTATTATGACTCATTATTTTATGAGAAATATAATGAAACCTTTGAGTCAATATGACACTCCGGCCCGCAAGTCACGTAAAGTCGGCCGTGTCGAAATTATAGACTGATCCAGTCTAGTCCTCACTCACACGTACTCTAGAAAACTTCCTAAGTAGTCTATTCAATCCATTTAACCTCTAATCTACTTCAACCTAACTCCGGAGGTATCACAACTGTGGGTTGTAACAGGTCCGCTTTGATAGCAACTGTGACACCCCGACTCACAAGACACGCAATGCCGGACATGTCGGGATCGTAGACTGGCTTCATAGGTCAACACGAGTCATTCCACCACGCTCCTGTCCTTACTCACGCTCAGACACGCAACGCCGGACGTGTCGGGATCATAGACTGGCTTCATAAGTAAACACGAGTCCTTCCAGCACGCTCTTGTCCTTACTCACGCGTACCCTGAAAGACTTCCCACATGATCACCCATTCTCAAATTACTGTAGGCAAGCACACTTAACTTAACTGTAAAGTTCTTTCAGATTGAATTTTCCGAAAAGGAATATGCACATTGTTGACATAAATAGTTTATTCAATCAATTTAATAACATTAGGTACAAAAAAATGCTTGCACGTTCCATATTAACCGTAGCCGCCGAACAATATTTAGTATAGGTTATACATTAAGTGCTAGACATTCTTAACTAACCGCTGAATACTTAAAAAATCAATATTTGCTTGATGATTACGTGAAACTTAAAGATATAAGTCAATATAAACCTAATAGTTTAAATTCAAGTGATAGAACTTTAAAATATAACCATAAGTGATTATTAACGATTACTAATTTTAGATTTTAATCACAACTCTTAACAATTTAAATTAATTAATTTTTTTTTTATTTATTTAAGATAATTAGTTGGTTATTAGGATTAAATCACAGATGCTAAATTAATTAACATATCAACCTATGATCTTTTTTTTTTTTTTTTTTCCCCAAAACTCTGATTTCAAATATTAAAAATTAGCTAGAAAACTTTTGCAAAAAAACACACCCTAAGTTAATTAAATAAATAAAAATTTCATTTAACATACATAAAGTCATAAATCTAAGATATATTTTATAAATGTAAATTACAAGGGGCTTGTTTCTTTAGTATTCTAGTTTGAGGTATATATTTTATATGAAATATAAAAAATTGTATCGATAATATAAAAAATAATATTTTATATTGAATATTGATTTTTTGTGAAAGAATAGAATATATATATATGTTATATTCAAAATCATATCGAGAGAATTTTTGTTGCACAAACAAACCCCATATAACTTAAATATTATTAAGATTTTTTTTTTTTTTTTATATAATTTTTTATCTATCCCAACTTCTTGATGATACTTCTTAGTAGTAGGTGTATAATTGCAACCATGCATTTGTATCTAAATCCAATTGAGCAATGAAAAACCCCTTTATGCTTCTATTGTAGCAAAGTAATGAATTTTCTTCTTCTTCCGCTACAAAAAAAAATAGTATATTTGTAACGGAATTCCGTTTCTAAAGTTCACGTAGCTAACGTAATTTCATCCCTAATTCCGTCTCTAATATCATTAGTAACGGAAAAAGTGGATTTAAGAACGAAAAAATCTCGTTACAAAATTGATATTTTTTTGTAGTGTTCTTCTTTCTTCTTCTTCTTCTTCTTTTTTTTTTTTTTTTTTTTAAATGTATAGAGACAATTTAGATTTGGAATAGATAAGGTCCACATTTGATTTCTAGATATAGTTACGACCAACAAGTTAGTTCTATAATTTCTTCTATGAACATTTTGGTTAATGCTAGTGAAGATCTTGTGATCGTGCAGTTGAAATAATCTCATCTTCCATTTCAAAAATAACGTTAAACACATGAACTTCGATTGAAATTTATAGCGACTCTAAATCTAAACAAAATCTACTTCATTTAAAAATGAATTGAGTTCATATTATTGGATTGTGGGGTAAGGTTGAGTTGGCGAAATTAAGTTTGAATTAAATTTTGAGGCCAAAGTTCAAATATCCCCATCAAATTAAAATCGAATTTCTCCCTCTACCAAAAGTTAAAAATATTCGAACAAACATATCAATATCATGTAATAACCATATCATTTTCCGAAATCAAAATAGTGAATGCCATGAATTGTTTTTGTGGGTTAGTGAGATATCGACAACTCGTTAAGTTTTTAGTCTAACTCTTGTCAAGACTCTCAGCTTTTGTTAAATTAGAAAATATAAAATATGAAATTTAAATTTATGGGGTTTTGGATATTGGTTCCAAGTATTATTCATGTTATATCTAATTGGTAAGCATTTGTGGGTTCAATGCGAAAATTGTTACATGATAGTTTACGCTATGGTGAATGTCAGCAATCGGATATGTAATTATTTGGAATAATTATTGAAATAATAGTTGGAGACATGCCGTACTACAAGAAAATATCATTTTTGTAACAAAGTTTTTTCGTTTCTAAATCCAATTTTTCCATTACTAATGATATTAGAGACGGAATCAGAGATGAAATTACGTTAGCTACGTGAACTTTAGGGACGAAATTCCGTTACAAATATCCTATTATTTTGTAGTGACGGATATGTTATATGATGTTCTATATCTCTGTTCTTCTTTCTTTCTTTCTTTTTTTTTTTTTTGTATGAAATTCTAAGAAAGAAAAAAAAAGCGTATATTGCACAAAAAAAAGTTTTCGAAATTTTGTATTGTGGATAATTTTTTTTTTAAATGTAAATAAATACAAAATATATATTTTTTTTACATAGAATTAATAGGAGACACAAACTTCCAAATCTCATTAAATGTTTAGAAGCATTATTGATGGTCCATAACAAGTGACAAAAATTTGAGGGTCCCCAAAGTTGAAAAAGATGGGAGAATATAACCAAAAACATTAATTAAGATGAAATGCACCATTCCATCAAGGGATAACATGATTGTCTATATTTATTAAAAAATTTATTGTTTTGGTTTGAGTTTTAATTTTTTATTTAGTTTCGATCGAAATAATATTTTGATGTGATATTTTATAGAAGAAAATAATATTCGCTTGGTCGATGGATACTTATGCATATTTGCTTTGGTATGAAGATTAATATATAATAATATTTTAATATAAAAGTGAAATAAGTAAAATGTAAATTGAAATATATTATGAAAATTTTACTAAAGAATTGATAAATACTACTATGTAATAGACTAATTTTAGAAAATAGTTACAAATTAATTATATATAGTTGATATATATTGTCAACTGATTTGATATATTTACTAATATTGTTTAGACAAATATTTATTATTTGAATTTATTTATTTTGTTTCAAATCTTAACTTAAAATTTCATTATTAACATATAATTCAGAAGTTCTATCAAAATGTAACAATTGGTATTATTTCATACTAAAGTAAACTAAAATTTGGCCAAGCTTTTGAACTCACAATGTAAACCATATTATTAGTAGTGACGATTTCTTTTTATTTTATTTTTTTGAATTGGTTTTTAATTGAGTTAATTTTTGGATTTTGTAAGTTATCCCTTTCGTCCGAAAAATTTAGTCACATTTCTTTATAAAAATACGAAGGGATGAAGCTAAATTTTATGGACGGAGAGAGTATTATTTGTGTATTTGAACCCTATTATTGCAATAAAATTAAGAGTAAACTGTTTTTTTAGTCCCGTAACTGACATTTTTATCATTTTAGTCCCGTAAGTGGAGCATGTCGTAAACTAGTCTCATAAGTGAAAAATTTTAGATGTTTTAGTCCTCCGGTGCCGGAGACGCCCGCGTGGCTCCCCGGAGGCCACACATGTGGATTTTATTTATTTTTATTTTTTAAATTTATTTTTTAATTTTTTTAAAAAAATTTATTTTTAATTTTATTTGTTTTTTTTTAATTTTTTTTATTTGGTCCAATTAAAAAATATATAAAAAACACCCACGTGTCCGCTAGGTGTCGCTGACTTGGCGGGACACCTGGCAGACACGTGGCCTCCAGCGAGCCATGCGGCCGTCTCCGGCGCCGGAGGACTAAAACAACTAAAATTTTTTACTTTTGGGACTAATTTGCAACAGACTCCACTTACGGGACTAAAATGATAAAAGTGTCCAGTTATGGGACTAAAAAAACAGTTTACCCTAAAATTAATAGTAATCCATGCAAATATGACTAAGGTTCCAAAATCTCTTTTAGGCACATATACAACTAAAATGTTTATAATTTTAAGTATTTTTAATGTGAGATATGAAAATTTATAAAAATATTATGAAAAACAATATTTTGTATATTTTTTGTTTACTTTATGGATTTGTTCACCCAATGTTAGTTGACATTATTTCTATAAATATTATAAAAATAATACAATATATACAATTTAAATATAATACATAAAATACATATGTTTTATTCACCAACAAAAATCAATAATTCAACAGAAAATATTATTATTTTTATTATCGGCATGACTTTTTATATTTAGCATAAAAAAAAACTCGTTCATCCAAAAATACAAAATAAATACACCCATTATACATATATATATACATTGTATATTATACTATTCATGTCTCATAAGAAGGGTATTATTTATTTTTTGCGTCATTGTATTTAATATGAAAAATATCGTTATGTTTGTATAATTTAGCCCACAAATGTCATTGTATTTGTATTATAAGAGACTAATAGAAGTATTTTTTGTATTTTTCTTTTGATTTGTATTATGTATTAATATAATAATTAATATTCAAATATCAATACGTAAAAGTCAATGATATCCTTCTTACGAGACAAAAGTAGTATATTTTACTTTTTAGATAATACCCCCTCCTTTCATTTTTTATTATCCTAAAGTATATTTGTACAGTTTTTTAGGTGATTGTCTTTTTATATGATAGAGATTAAAAGTAATAAATGAATTAAGAGTAAAAATGTAAAATTTGTGTTTAAAAAAAAATAGGACAATAGTTGTTGGACGTCCATATAGGAAAGTAGGACATTAGTTTGTAGACGGAGGAAGTATTTTATTTTTAGGAATCACGAATTATTAAAACATTAATGAAACACACACACACTCTCACACAAGAAAACACAAAATTGAATTAAATGTCTCCTCCCTTTCCCCACATCTCCTTTTATGCCATACCCAAACATTTCCTTTCTCATCTTTCCTTGCTAGATTCCTTCAATTCTTCATCTTCCTCTTCAAATCTTGGAACCTTTTTCACTACCCTCTAATGTCAATAGAGTCACAAAAAACAAACACAGCCGTGTACATGGAACAAACCCCCGAAGTAGACAAGCTAGACAAGAAATTTGACGATGATGGTCGTGCTGAAAGAACCGGTATCAATGCTTTTAGTTTTCCATCATTTCCTCATTAAGTATAACCATAAATAATTTTCTCGCAAATCTTTTTCTCGCCAAATAATATTTCTAAATATGTGTATATAAATGTACACCGCGTGCATGAAGGGACACTATGGACGGCGAGCGCTCATATAATAACTGCTGTGATTGGATCGGGTGTGTTGTCTTTGGCATGGGCGATTGCTCAATTAGGTTGGGTAGCTGGCCCCATTGTGCTCATGGCCTTTTCGTTCATTACCTACTTCACTTCCACATTGCTCGCCGATTGCTACCGCTCTCCGGGGCCTATCCATGGAGATCGGAATTATACTTATATGGATGTGGTTCGATCCCACTTAGGTATGCTCAAATATTTTTCTAAATTTTTGGTACTATTCACCAAAAATAATTTTTTTTTTCAAAAATATTTTATCAATTATTTATTCACTTTCATGAAATATCACATGAAATATTAAAATATTATTATTTTTAATTTTTTCTTTTTATCAAAACTTAAAAAGTTTTGGTCTAAATAGAGATATTTTTAGTTACATAAATGAAAAATTAAACTTAGATGTGGTTTTTCAAAATATAATTTTTGTATCATATACAGTGTTTTGTGTCCTTATATAATAAGTGTGGAGCCTATAATATTAATAAAATATATTTTAATTTTAGATATAACTATTAAAATACTCCTTTCAACATACATTTCGTAGTATTACAACTTATTTTCAAAATATCTCACAAAACAAACACACCGTTTTTACATGCACAAATATTTCCTTTGTCTAAGAGTAAGCTTTCCATATACTTTTTGCATATTGATTATTATATCCAGAAGTAGTATAAATTAAAAAAAAATGACAATTTTTTTCTATTAGTGTCTTATAATGCTAATATAATAACATTTGTATAAGAAATTATACAAATGTAAATATGTTTTTAATATTAAAAATAATAACGTCAAACGTAAATGAGAAGTTTACTGACGGACGAAAGGAGTATAAAATATTTTTAGTTTCTAGTAATCATGCTAACAATAAATATATTTGTTCTTTGTGTATTAAAGAATAAATAGTGCGGCAAAAGGAGTTTTAAAACATAAACAAGCACGCCCAAAAAGAATTATATATTAAATATAATACTTGTATAATAAAATCATAGTAATAAAATTTATTCCATCTTTTTATTAGGAGTATAAACTTTATGCAAGAAACATATACATAATTCATAATTTGAAATAAAAATAAATATATGAAACTATCGCTACAAGAAAATATCATTTTTGTAACGAGATTTTTTCGTCCTTAAATCTACTTTTTCTGTTACTAATGGCATTAGAGACGAAATTAAGGATGAAATTACGTAAGCTTTACGGACGAAATTCCGTTACAAATATACTATATATATATATATATATTTTTTGGTGTAGTGTATGAATATTTTGTTGCTAGTTTGATTATTAATGGCTTAATGTTATAATTATATTTTTATGTTGTAGGAGGAGTGAAAGTTCAGCTATGTGGATTGGCTCAATACACCAATCTTGTGGGGATTAGCATTGGATACACAATTACTGCATCCATCAGTATGGTGTAAGTTTATTGTATTATATATATATATATATATATATATTATATTGATTAATCAATAAAATTTTTAAAATAAATAAATAGAATAAAATCAATACAACTAATCAAATTTTAAATTGAATAGTTAAAGGATAAATTATTTTTTTTGTCCCGTAACTTACCCTTTTTATCATTTTAAAACTTTAAGTGGACCATGTATGAAAATAGTCCCGTAAGTAAATTTTTTTCGTTAAAATGGTCCACCGGTGCCGGACTTGCCACGCAGGCCCGCCGTTGCTGATGTGGCGCTGACGCGGCTGACATGTCATCGCCACGTAGATAGTCACGTCAGCTACACATGGATTTTTTTTTTCTTTTACAAAATGTTTTGGTAAACTATTTTTTTAGTCTCGTATATGACCTCCTTTATCATTTTTAGGACATTTAAATGGACTATGTCCAAAAATAGTCCTGCAAGTAAAATTTTTTCCGCTAAAATGGTCCTCCTACGTGGCATCTATGTGGCGATGAAATGTCAGCCGCGTTAGCGCCACGTCAGCAACGGCAACCAGTGTGGCAAGTCTGGTAGCGAAAAAATTTTACTTACTTGACTATTTTCAGACAAAATTCACTTAAAGTCCTAAAATGATAAAGGAGGTGAAATACGATACTAGAAAAATAGCTTACCTATAGTTAAATTTAGCATGACTTACATTGATTAAGAGTATTTGCACATACATGCAACAAAGTAGTAGTAGTAATAATAATAATAATAATAATAATAATAATAATAATAATAATAATGTACATGCATTTTATTCTTAATTTAGGATAAGATCAATGTCAAACCTTCGTGGCTACGAAATAATTATTTGATAGGATATATATTTAAATGAATACTATATGTTCAAAGCTGCCTTTGATGCTTTTTTAAACAAGAAAATTAGTAAATTTAATAGTAAAATAAATAAATAAAAAATAGGCCCACAAATGAACAAACTATAGAGTTTATTCTTGTTTTTGTTGTGTGAAACTTTCCTATTTTAATTTATTGATTCTAGTTTTGATTTAGCAAACATTACATATAATTTTGAGAAACTTTTAATTTAGCATTGATTAATTGATTTTTTGTAATTAATAATATACTAATATTAGGGCCGTAAAGCGATCAAATTGCTTTCACAAGAACGGTCACCATGTCGAGTGTTCGATATCAAATTATCCATTCATGGTGATCTTCGCGGCGATTCAAATATTTCTAAGCCAGATCCCGAATTTTCATAAACTATCTTGGCTCTCTATTGTTGCAGCCGTAATGTCGTTCGCGTACTCTTCCATTGGTCTCGGATTATCCATCGCCAAAGTGGCAGGTATGTAGATACACAATATTTAAGATCGATATTTTTTTTTGTATAAAAAAAATAAATATATATATATAAATAAAAAGCCACAACTTCAAACAATCATCTTCAGCTAAAAACGACACAATCAACGCAAAAAATATGCTAAAGATTATATAACAAATTTCTATTTTATGAAAATTTTGAAAATTTCATTTTTAACTAGTTAATTATCATGGTTACTCTATCCGTTCCACTAAAAGTGTTTGATGTTACCGTAGACATAGGAATCTAAGTAAAATATAATTAGTAAATAATTAAAAAGTGTATTACTAATAATAATTATTATATGATAAAAATAATTATAGATTAAGATAACTAAATAATTTAATTAAAATTAAAGAAATTATAAATTCTAAAATTTAAAATGTGATCAAAATGTATAATCATATCGTTATTTGGTTGTATACTTGTATATATACTTCTCTACCTTGTATAACGACAAAAAAAAAATAATAATAATGATCTTCTTATATGAGTTCATACTATACATGACGATTAGCCCTAATCATCGCACTTTTCATCCCATTATGACCAATTAACACCTTAACTATCGTCATATATATTTATATTTATCGTAGAAAAAGGGCACAATGTTAGGACAGGAATAACCGGGACAAGAGTAGGAGTAGAGTTGACGGGTTCTGAGAAAGTGTGGAGGACCTTCCAAGCCATTGGAGATATTGCCTTTGCCTATGCCTTTTCTACTGTCCTTGTCGAAATCCAGGCAAGTTATTTCTTCTTTCTTTTATATATGTTTAAATCATTTTTATTTATTTAATTTATCATATTTAATTATTATTTTAATTTAAAAATATCAAAACAAAAATAATAATAATAATAATTATTATTATTATAATTATAATACAAGATCCACAAAAATATCAACCTCTATCTTTTGCGTCGGTGACTATTTTAATTTTTGGAAGTATTATCCAATTTCTTGATTGTGTTTATAATTTATGAGTGAGCACATGTCAATTTAATATAGACCATGGCACGTCACAATTGACAATTGGGTCCTACTTACTTAGGCTGTCAATATTGAATACACTTGTTCGACTTAAAAATAATATTCCCTCCGTCCCATAATAAAATATTCATTTTTTCATTTTAGTTCGTCTCGTAACAAAGTAGTAACTGTACTATATATATTATACAAATGTCATTACTTTTATATCACATATACTAATAAGGTTATTTTAGTCATTTCTACCTTATTCCTACTGCATCTCAATATAATATTAATATTTCTAAAACTACGTACAAAAAACAAATGAATATCTAATTATGTAACGGAGGGAATACTTATTAGATTTGGATTTTGATGTTTTTAATTTGTAATCAAACCAAAAATGAAAATAATTTAAATGGGATTAAGTCGGGTTTCCAATTAACCTAATGACTTAAAATACAATAACCAGGTCACTTAACATACAATAACTTGATAATTTAAATTCCAATGATACACATTACAACAATTTGGTTGATTATTTGGATTTTTTTTCATATATTTTATTACTCCCTCCGTCCCATAACTAAGTATCCATTTACTTTTTGTATGTTGATCTTTGAATATTAATTATTATATCAAAACGTATTACAAATCAAGGAAAAATTGCAAAAATATTTCTATTAGTGTCTTATAATACTAATATAATGACATTTATATAAAAAAATATATAAGTATAAGGATATTTTTAACGTTAAGTACAATGGCGCAAAAGGTAAATAGATACCTTATTATGGGACGGAGGGAGTATTATTTTTCCCAAAAATATTATATCTTTTTTAAAAAAAAAAAAATTGCAAAACATTAGACGGACAATCCATTTAGCACTCTTCTTTTGATTTTACGGCCTAAAAAACACTCCATGTTCGGGTTTGCCAATTTATATTTATCAATTAGAGTACGAATCAGTCTATGTTATAAAGGTAAATATTATATACTCCATCCGTCCTATATAATTTGTTCTTATTTTTTATTTTTGTACGTCCCATATAACTTGTCCTTTCATTTTTTGGAAATATGATTATCCACTTTAATCACATTTTAAGTTTTAAATTTTATAATTTTTTAAATCTTAATTAAACTATTTATTTATCTTAATCTTAATCTTAATCAATAACTATTTTTAGTAAATAACAATTATTTCTACTAATACACTTCTTGATTACCTACAAATTATACTTTATCTAAATTCTCGTATCTACGGTAACACACCCAAAAGATATAGGACGGAAGGAGTATTTACATAGTACAACATATGTGTGTAAGAGATTATATTAGGTTATAATATAACATATATTGTATTATATTATAAATATACTGCGATATGTATAATATATGTTGTTTATCTATATCATATATATTGAGCTACACATATATATTATAGTTAGCAGAACACATTTATTACCGCAGAAATTTTTTTTTTTTATATATATATTTGGATTTGATTTAAAGCATAATTTGAATATGATGTTTTTATTTTTTTTTTGGATGACATGGAAATCCATAGTCGCTACCCGAAAGTGTACACCGGATAAATCCCCGGCCCAACCTAATATGATGTTTTGGGGATAATGAGAATTGTATGGTAAAAAAGTTAAACTCCAACCTAAATAATAATAATAATAATAATAATTTCTAGGTGGTGAAGAATAATAGTAATTAATGAATAGCAATGCAAAATAGGATGTGATATTCGGTAGTTTGAAAATAGTAAAATTTGAATTAAAACATGTTTTCATGTGATATAAATAAAATTTTAATTTGATGTTTTGAATATAATATTTTGAATCAAAAAATGCAAAATAAAATCCAAAACACATTCGCTTTATTTTTTTTCATAATTATATAATGAGTTATCCCTCTTTTCTTTACAAAAAATAAAATAAAATTATACCTATAAAATCCAATTCAATCCTACCCAAAAAATAAGCTAAATATGCGACAAAAAGGCACCATGTGTAGTACAAGAAGTAACATACTTAGCTTCGAAATTTTGATCTAATCCAATTGAGATTAGATAGCGTCTAGTGGAATCGAGTTAGGCGACAAACTAAAACTTGGTTACATTTTCCAAAAAAAAAATCAAGTGCTTGCGAAAAATGCAAGTAATAGTAAATCTCGATTGAGAATTGATTGACTTAGAGATAAAAATAAATTTAAAGGAAAATAGTTTTTCACTAAATTCTCGATTGATATTCTTCCTAACAATATATTTTGTATAGGACACGTTGAAGTCGCCACCTCCGGAAAATAAAGTGATGAAGAAGGCCTCTTTTGTGGGAGTGTTGACTACAACAATGTTCTATGTTCTCTGTGGTTGTGTCGGCTATGCTGCATTCGGAAATGATGCTCCTGGAAATTTTCTCACCGGTTTTGGTTTCTACGAGCCCTTTTGGCTCATCGACTTTGCCAATATATGTATCGCTGTCCATCTCATCGGGGCTTACCAGGTATGTTTTGATTAGTTTGAGTATCTTGGATGATAGATTCGATAATATAATACTTCATTCGTCCCAAATCTTCTACTATTACTTTTATTATAAAAATTCTCAAAACTTCTGAGTTATATACATCTTTTTTTCCATTTTAACCTTATAAGGCCAACTCAAAACCACAAACTCTATTTTTGGCAGTTTTAACTTCAAAATTGCAGTTGTTATTTTTAATAAAATTCACAACTCTATTTTTTATCCAAAAAAGAATATTTTTCAAATATTCTATTTTAGCTCTGAGGTCTTGTTTATTTTTTATTTATTTATTTTTTTTAGGTTGATATTTGAATATTAATTATTATATCAAAATTTAGTACAAATTAAGAAAAAATTGCAAATATACTTTCGTTAGTGTCTTATAATACTAATAAAAGAACATTTGTAAAAAAAATTATACAAATATAAAGATATTTTTTAGGTCAAGTACAATGACATAAATGTAAATGTGACCTTAGAGGTGGACGAAGAAAATATTATTTTAAATCATTTTTTAGATCTATAATTAATATTATTTTATAAAAAAATAAAAAATTAATACTTTTTTTATGTTGGACTGTGGCAACGCCCCCAAATATCGAATGGATTGGAGCAAATTCTCCCTATCAAACTCCATATTTGGTGTGTGTGTTGGAATTTCATATATAAACAAGTATGAACAAAAGTAATGAGAAATAAATAAATAAATATATATATATTAAAAATTTATATCACCTAAAAAGCTATATTAAATAAATAAATAAACAAGCAAAAAGGAAAAAAAGCAAAAACAAAACAAAAACAAAAAACAGTGGTATAGTAAAAATAAAAAATAAAAAATAAAAAATAAAACCTTTTTAAATGCATAGTAAATTTGATAGGTTTTTCCTTTTTTGCCTTTTATTCTTGTTCACATGTGGATTATTTTCAAATATCTTACCTATTTTATAATTAAATTTCGATTAATTGTTACTTTTATTATTATTATTTTACATGTAGGTTTTTGCCCAACCAGTATTCGGATTCGTCGAGTCCAAATGCACGCGAAAATGGCCCGATAATAAATTCATAACGGGCGAGCACATGGTGGACATTCCATTGTGCGGGCCTTACAACATCAACTTGTTCCGATTGGTGTGGCGAACAATGTATGTCATTGTAACAGCGGTGTTTGCGATGATTTTTCCATTTTTCAATGATTTTTTGGGCTTACTCGGCGCGGCATCCTTCTACCCATTGACCGTTTATTTCCCCATAGAGATGCACATCGCCCAAGCTAAAATTCCTAAATACTCATCCCCTTGGATTTGGTTGAAAGTATTGAGTTGGGCCTGTCTTGTCGTGTCATTAGTCGCGGCAGCCGGATCCATACAAGGGTTAGCCCATGATGTCCGGCGATATAAGCCCTTCAAAACCGAGTAATAGTGTGTGTGTGTGTTAGATCGCGTCAATTTGATTTGTGTATGTGTGATAAGGTATTTGCTAAATTGTAAGATTGGCCGATGTGCTTTGGGATATAAACTCATTTCCTCTTGGTCGTTTAGTAGATGCAAATGATCGATGATGAGCAAACCTTTACAATTTTTTCTTAATATTAGATAATGAAAAAATATAGGGGTTGTTTAGGTGGTGACTTGTTTGGATTCTGATTTTTAGTTTTGAATTTAAATAGTAGTTTGAGTGTATTTTTTGTGAGATAAAATTATATATTTTTGGTAAACTGATTTTTTTGTTTCGTAAGTAGATCCTTTTATCACTTTAGTTCCGTAACTAGAGTACGTCGCAAACTAGTCTCGTAGGTGAAAAAATCTTGCACTTTTAGTCATCCGGCGCCGGAGATGCCTATGTGGCACCCGCGTAGCTCCCCAGATGACATGTATCCGTCAGGTCAGCGACACCTGGCGGACACATAATTTTTTTTATTTTTAATTTATTTATTTTGTCTTTTTTTGTAAAAATGTTTAAAAAAATTAAAAATTAAAAATAAAAATAAAATTCCACGTATCCTCCAGGTGTCGCTGACCTGGCAGATACGTGTCATCCGGCGAGCCATGCGGGTGCCACGTAGGCATCTCAGGTGCCGGATGACTAAAATTACGAAAATTTTTTATTTACGAAACTAATTTGCGACATGCTCCAGTTACGAGACTATAATAATAAGGTGGTCCAATTACAGGACTAAAAATTTATTTTACCCTATATTTTTCACTATTAATAAGTGTTGAATTGTAAAAGAGAAATGAGTCTTCCATTTCAATTCCTTTGACCAAATCAGCTTTCACATAACTCTCAATTATTATTTTTTTCCCACATTACTCCCCATTTTAAGTTATTTATTATTTTCCAACTTTTATTATTATTAAAAAGACTTAAATACCCCTATTATCTAAACAGACTTATATACTTTTAATATACAAAATTTAAACAAACATAAAAAAAAAAATCTCACTGTTTGAATTCTATTCCGCCGAGACCATCCACGCGTGCTGAGACTAGGTTTCTACTGGACAATTTTGTGGGTTTTCTCGTATCATCATCAATAGAGTCAAGTGAAGAATATATATCTAGTATTCTTCTTGCTTGTAAGAACGACGGTAAGCTATACATAACGTCAATAAAGTCAGATGCTACCTTGGTAGATATTTTTCTGAAACTAGAGTGAAAATGGAGATACATTCATAATGATTTACGAGACTTCAATATATGACTTCACTACAAAAGTTATTTGTCACTTGGATTGCGGCGAAGATGTTGCAAATATGATACGTATGCATCTAAATTTGAAATTAATGATGATTGACATGATAGTATTATCGAAGCAACGAGGCAATCCGTTCAAATCATAACAGGTATTGTTTGTCCATCCAAATATATTATATGTAGTGTGTTTATATTTATACAATTTACTAACTTATTCTTTTTCCTGCAGAGACATTGACATAGAATCCAACAATAAAATAACAATTATTAAATCGAAATCATTAGATTCCTTTTCTCGCTCTTTAATCGGGAACAATCAAATTTTTGCTGATGTCAATGATTTTTGTATGATATTAAGAATTATTCTATTGCCACTCATCGTTCTTTCAAGTATTAAAAAAATGGCGACAAGAAAATTATTGTTGTATGCAACAAGTAAGGTTGTGAGTGACGAATATATGCCGCTTATCACGTAACAAATGGGCTATTTCGCACACGTAAATCCAACATGCAACATACATGCGGTGAAGATAATCTTCAAGATTGAGGCCATCCACGTTCCAACTCCCCATGGGTAGCCGAGATCGTGAAAGATAAACTAAGGATAACTCTGTCGTATAGGCCAGCTCATATAGTGAAAGACATATATTCAAGCCGACTACTGGAGTTAAAATTAGCTACAAGCAAACATGGTTAGCAAAAGAGATTGCGGTTCGAAGTATATATGGCGTAGAAGGTCATATCTTTGATAAGTTGCGATGGTATTGTAATGCTATAAAACAAACAAATCCTGGAAGCATTGCATACTATGAGACAGAGCCGGTGTGTAATAAATTTTACCGTCTTTTCATTTGTTTATATGCATGCCTAGTTAGATTTGTCGGTATATTAAGACAGATTATTTTTCTTGATAGAACGCACTTGAAGTTAGAGTATAAATGCTGTTTTCTAAGTACAATTACAGTTAATCCTAATGATGACTTATTCACAATTGTCTTTGCCGGTAAGTTGTTGCACAGTTAAATTTTTATCCAATTGTATATGTGTTCAATATTCATTCAACATTCTTGTATATCAAATGATGCAGTTGTTGATGCTGAAAATGAAGAAAATTCAGATTGATTTTGCGGAAAGTTGCGAGATGTTGTTGAATCTAATATCCCAAGATACTTGAATGAATTCACTTTTTTCCCCGTCATCTCGGGCTTAAGGTTATTTCGAGCTTATAAATTGAGTATATTAACCAATCTATTCTATTCTATTCAACCAACAAACAAACAATCAAATAAATATTCAATATTTTCAAACATAAATAACCAAACCAAGTAACTAAAATATAGATATATGGAATACAACAAAAAAAAATCAAATAATAGTACAAAATAAGAGTATGATAAGAACATTATGCGGGAGAATAAAACAAAACTTAAAACACACATTTTTTTATAGGTAGCCATTGTGAGAAAATTTCAGAGGGCAGTGACAAGACAGCGAGCAGTAGGCGGCGGCGGCCTGTGGGCAATGACAGACGGTGGGCGGGCGACGGTCCGATGAGTATGATTGATCGAATGTGAGGCAACAGTACAAATTTAGAAGGGTAGAAATTTATTTTCAAAGTATTTTAAAGTTATGTTCAGAGAGTTTTAGGGAAAAATAAAAAGAGGAGGATTTTAAAAAAGGTTTTGAATATTTTAGGGATTCATGTACAATTTATCGTTTAAAGGGAAAGAACTAGTAATAATAATGATAATTAGGGGCGGTAAATAAGGTAAATCCAATTTTTTTTATACCGGGCTGGGCCAAGCCCACAATATTTTGGGCCAGACAGGAATAGCCCATTTGGCCCATTAATTTTTTTAAAAGAAATTAAAGTTTTATATATATATTTTTAATTCTAAAATAATTTAATAAAACTTTATATATTAAGTGTGAGAATTAAATTCATAACTTGGTACCTACACCACACATATTAAATCATTGAACTACATTCATTTCTAGCATAAAGTAATTTGTTAATATATTTATTAAATTAAATTTCAAAATTATATTTAAATTGAACCGGCCAAGCACGATCGGATTCATACTCAATCCGGACCATGATCCAAAATTTTTCGAACTATTTTTTTTTTTAAGTCCAAGCACAATTTTTTCGTTTTTGTTTAATTTTCTCTAATAATAATAATAATAATAATAATACATCAAATCCACCGCCAAGTGTTTCGAGGAGAATTGTACTTATTCCACAATTATTTGTTGTTGTCAGATAATGAATCAATCGGTTAATCCAATACACCCACCCTGTTTGCTTGCGTTACAAAGTTATATAATACTAATTTATGTTTCTTACATTTTTTTTTTAAAAAACATCTTATAATATATTATTTTAATACCGAATCTAAACCAAAATTTTCTTTTATTATGTCGAACCCTGACTTCAATTTTAATTTTATTAGTTTAAAAAAATACTAGTTGAATTTAACCAACCACCCAAACAAAAGCAACCAAACAAGTAGAACCGATCGAAGCAGCAGGCAGACAGGCAGGCGACCGAATAATTTGATATATACTAAAACATATTGAAAACTAACCACTGACAGAAGAAGAGGAAAGATGTGCTACGAAGTCACGTGCTCCACGTGCGGCAAAAAAAGCTGGGGCGGGTGCGGCAGCCACGTCCCCGCCGTCTACAAACGGATCCCTCAAGGCCAACACTGCAACTGCAAGGCCTGGCCAGGCGTCGCCGCCGACACTTGCGCCGCCGATTCCCAGGCCAAGCCTTCTCCTTCTTCCGGTAATAACTGTACCATCATGTGATCGATCGATCGTATGCTCTGTCTATCTGTCTGTCTGTCTTATTTAGTATTCTGAAGATTGGGGACGACGACAATAATAATAACAATAATAATAATAATCGATCATCATCTCGGTGATCATCATAGAGAGTTTATGAGTTCAATCATCTGTGAATTGAAATCGAAACAATCTCATCTGTAATATATTGACCAACGATCATAATAAGTTTGGGCATTCAATTCAATTCTATCGTTTTTTGTTTATATTGCTCTACTTTGTGGTGAATTCAACGTGTAATTTAGATAAATATTTTAATATAATTAATTAAGAGAATGACTGACAAATTTAGTGAATGTTATACCCCTCCTATATTTCCATTTTATAGCTCAGGCCAAGCTCCAAAGCAATGAAGAACCAATAATACTCATTAAAAATAGGAAGCCCTGAGAGATGCATTTATATATAATATGTATGGATGTGTGTTATATACATATTCCTCAAATTATACACACCCCTTCTTCTTCCAACTTAGTTTCATACCTTCATGAATGAGGTGATTCCAAATCAGGGCTTTCTGCTTTCTGCTTCTTTTCTGCATTTTCAAAACAAACAGATGCAGGATTCCGGTATAAAATCTAGTCTTGCGACGAGGAGAAAAAGGATTGGAGTAACTACCTGCCGCAGTTTCCTCCATATCTACTTCGACTGTGGCATTGTTGCCTTTCTCGGTGCTATCCAATGCTAACTCAGACGGGCTTTGCTCCGTCTCCTTGTGAAGATTGATCTTCTTGGATTTGAACTGGCAGTAGGAAGATTGTACTTTTTGATGGAGTTCTTGGATCTTTCCAGTGGCCTCGTCTTTACGATCCATCTCCAACAGGGTCTGAATGAAAAGTACCAACAACCAAACATTTCACAACAAAATTCAGGTGGTGGGATTGGATTAGATAAACTGTTTTCTTCAATTTAATGAGATATTCACTTTGAATGATTGAAACCCTGATTATGCTCACTTTGAGTTAGCCTAAGAGATTAACATCCAACAAAAATAACATATCCCTGTGACACTTTTAGTGGGAAAAAATAAAATAAAATTGAGGCACAAAAGGATTTATCTTAAAGTAATTTATTAACTCATTCATATAGCACTCATCTGTAACTCATTGAGCCTATACCTTATGATGAAAGTATGTATTAAACTTCAGAATTTAATCTATCCTGCCTAACCTTCAAGCTAAACATATTTGAAGGATATCTTTACTTTGCTGTAAAAAATTTAATTAGTTCACTGGTAACGGGGGCTTAAGTTTTAACCAAAGGCTTAATATATTACACAGAATTCAGGAAGATAAAGTGGTATATTCAACTCAAATTACTTGTAGGCAGTGGGTTTTAAATCAAGCAGAAGGAAGGATTGAGTGTTATTACCTGGGCCGGTATTTTTCTGAAGACTGGGTGGAACCGTTGTCGGCAATACTCATGGAAGAGAAGTGTGCAGATGATCAATGGAAAAGTGAAACCTGATGCAACCGGCGATTTTTTCAAACCAAACACACCCAAAGCAATTGTTTGTGTCAGGACCAATGAGAATATCGTTGTATTGTGCACGATAGGCCAGTATAATCCACCAGAGTCGTACTCTGTCACGTATACATTCAATATCTGGTAACATACATTTAGAGAATCAATAAAAGAATGGCTTGGTATGGTAAATTAAATCTTCTCAAACAAAAGGAAACAGCAAAATTGGAGAAAACTATACTGACCAAAAGATTATGAAACATTCATTGTAATTGAGGAGCCGTAGATCATATAACATATCAAGAAATTGCATAAACTTAAGATGAAGTTTCAGACAAATGGCCGACTCTAATAATGGCATGCCAAGGCATCATCTCAAGGGGAAACCATGAGTTAGAAAGCAATTTAACTTGTCCCTAAACGTCAGAAATATATAGAGATTGCAAAAATGCACTTATATAGCTAAATGGAATACCAGACTATAATTACTAGTAATTTGAGCTATGATGATTGAACTCAAATTACTAGTAATTAAAGGCCTAAAAATTAAATTTAAACAGGAACAAAATTCAGATTGTGTGGTTAACACATTTTTCTCTATCATGGAGCCAACACGGACAATGAAAACTGCGAATATGATTAAAAGCATAATTTTATCTCAGTGAACTAACTCAGATTATGTTTACTGCACATCTTGCTTTTTGGTAATTAGCAATACCAAAAAAAGTAGGTGCATGGCAACCATCCTGCTATCATATCCCAGTCTAGAGCATGCAATATTGTGCTGCAAAGCAAGGGATTTAGCAGGGTGGAAAAAGAGAATTTTAATTGCAAAACCTCTATGAAAAAGCATCAAAGCTGAACACAGGCACTGTACAACATTAAGGAAATGAAGCCTTTGACATTACAGGAGCAGGGCTCATATTTTAGCTGCTAGTGTCATAAAATTTTTGGAAATCTTAAAATGAAGGTCTAAAGTTTGCTGCAATGTAGTTGAAACTACCAGTTTACTACACAATTCAGAAAACAAAATCAGTCAAAATAGCAGAAGATTGTAAGAAACATTAGTACAACTAATCAGTCAAAATAGCAGAAGATTGTATGCAACATTAGTAGTTTTTCTAATTGGGAACATGAAGCAGAAAGGGCATAATGAAAACATTAATGATAGGTAAGCATAATCCAAACCTGATTGCGGTACACTAGAAAGGCGAGCACAAAGTAAAACAGCAATATGGGCAATATTAGAGGTGCCAATATGGAACAACTGAAGCCAAGAAGACCAAACAAAAGGACTCTCGGAACTTCTGTGTGATAAGGGAAGGTATAGGTGCCATAAGATAAATCATCTGTGTTTCGAAGAATAAATCTACAAAACGAGTTGAAAATAAGAGGAAATGGCTGAATTAGCTCAACCGACAAGCTTGCCCAGCCTGATGTGAGGACATAGGTCGTAAAGAAAGTTGCCTGCAAAAGATAAAATCTTAATAAGTTTGAATTATGAAGATAATTGTTTATCTTATATATTACATAAGAAATATGGAAACTTTGAGCTTTCAATGCATAAGAAGCATATGTTTCTATCTCAATTTCATGACATAGTAAAATTTATTTTTTATATCTATAAATCTAGTCCAATAATAGGCTAATTCATTTAGCAATTCCAATCCATCTAAGGTTGATTTAAAAATAAGTCATGCATGACCATTTTAATGATTTCTCTTGCAACATTTTAAAGTCAATTTTAACATTCTCGGATATTACAAAACTTAGATTACAAAGAAATAAGACATGCAAGACCATTTTAATGATTTCTCCTGCAACATTTTTAAGTCAATCTAAACATTCTCAGATATTACAGAACTTAGATTACAAAAACATAACCTATTTTTTGCAAATCAATTCTAAATCATGAAATTAAGATGAAATTTAAATCAGAAATTTACATTCTTGGAACTACATAACTTCTCCGAATCGCCAGAGTGTCAAAGATTCCAGAAATAACTATGACGATGATATCTCCAAGCAAAAGCCAAAAAGAGATGCACTCATGATGAAACAGGGGAAAAAGGAAAAGGAAATACAAGAAAGAAGAAACTACCGTGGATGGTACAGCTTTGGCAAGTACATGTGGTATGTTTTTTGGATCTCCCAACTTTTGGATTGAAACTTGATAATGCTCAATAGCAGCCTCTGTGAGAATGTTGGCAAAGAACACATTCCAGATGACAAAATATATAGATTTAATGCATGTGCTTCTTTTCCTGCCACTACGAGATATGGCACCCTCCAATGTAGAAAATAGCATCATTAATGGAGGGACAACGGACAAGAAGATGATGAACACAACGCTAGGTAAATATCCTGTGATCAGCTGTTCAAACAATTTCCTGAACATAAGAAAGAACCAGTTTCAATCCTTTGTAATTCTAGTAAATCCGGGAGTGAAAGGAAACGGCATGTAATGATTTTCTACGTGAATTAATTTAATCACTTGGCATACTTTTAATCCATAACAATAATGTGGAATCCATGATTCAAACTAAACAGGCTAATCAGCATGTGAAAAACTAGTGTTCAACACAAGCCTCATGTTATATATACTATATATATATATATATATATATCCATAATATTAAAGTGGAATACATGAAGTAAACAGTACAATCATCATGCGAAAAAACTAAGTGTTCATCCCTAGCCCCATACATGTATATCTATATATACCAAATCATTCTCTTTATTTTGTTAAAAGTTCCAAAAATAATCAACATAACACCACTGTGAGGAGGTAGATTGGGTACTCTTCAACAAACATAGTGGGTATTCATGGGTATTTTCAAAGATTTTTTCTAACGTGTCATGTTGTACCGGACAATTTGTAACTAATTATATCTCAAAAACTCCTGCCTCCAATGAAAAAAATACTTTGTTACTGATTCAAAAAATAATCTAATTCTTAGAGTCAAACCACAACAAGAATATCGAAAATTTTAAATGTGCAAACATATAGCTAAAGCACCATAATCACTTTACCTTTCCACAACATTATTCAGGAATGGCATTATCTTCTTTAGCTTATCAAGATGAACCAGACTTTGCGTAAACACCACAGGAATGAGAAAGAAAATCACGAAACAAACAGAGGCAACGATGACAGCTATCCTGCGAATCCAAAAAAGTCGGTGCGGCACACTTAAGTTTGACCAATATATATCACTTGGTTCTGGGGCAGCATCTGTCACCCACAGCATGGGGTTTGGTGATTGGAGAGCCTCTGAAGCAACCAATGCAGCATATCGTGTCCTGAAGAAAACCAAAGCAGCTGCACACTCCTGAAAGAAAGATTACAATCCTTTATACATACAAGATACAAAATCTATACCACAATCACCAACATACCTTACAACAGGTCCTTAATAAACTAACATTTTTGTTTGGCTATGTGAATTAATTTGGCACTGATAGCTTTAGTACTGAATACTAGCAATATATAGCGCTATTATAAGAGACTTCTATGTTTCTTGTCATGGTAGTGGTTTAGCTATCTTTTAGTCATCTGCTATGTATCTGTTATTATACAGCTTTGTCCTATGCAATTCTTTTCATATGTCACTTCATTCCTTTATAATTCATACAAAATAAAATAATTCAATGTTACGCATACTAAATGTTCAAAATGAAAATGAAACAACCCAATATTTTGTCAGCTTCCTATTCTATGGTCAGCATGGTGGTAGACGTCTAGGAAGGCTTCCGGACACTACAACTACTTTACACTAGAAATGTTAAAAAATTCCTAAAATATATATACACAAGTTGCTATACTTTTGATAACCACCAAGCATAATTTCGATGGAAAAGTGCACACATCTACCCAGAGCTGTGGCCAATGGTGCAGTGTGGTGCGGATAAGTAATATAGTTTCAACATTTATAAACAAATAACAGACATAATTATACTTATTTGCAAACAATGCAAATAATTCTAGAAGAATTATAGTTCACTCATACACAATATTTGCATTTTTTCTATGGGTTCTGTTGTGACTCATCAACAGAGTGCCACAAGTATAAAATACGAGTATTATCCATGTTGATGAGTCACAACAGATGCCATAGAAAACCTTGTCTCCAGTTCTAACCTAGCATTAGAAAAAAGGGGCACTCAAAGTCTCAAGTCATGATGACTCGCTCTCTCCTGGGTGTGTTCTGCCTATGTGGCTATACTGTGTGCCTGGCTATCTGCTATTTGTCTCATACATACTCAGGTATCTTCTGTGTCTCTAGCTATCTTCCAGTTGCTTACCAGATTTAGAAGTTGACACTTCTTGCCAGTTGACATCAACAATCAAAGCAGAATATCCGTACATAACTATATGATATATATATATATATTTCTGACATTATTAAAATTCATCAACACTGTATTAAGGTTCTAATTTACCTAAACAACACTTATTTATGCAAGCAGTAAAGTTTTTTTTTAAGCTGAGCTTCGCAACTTACATAATCTCATTTATACAAAGAATTTAGTCAATGAAGGAAGTTCGATTCTTCATTTCCAAGAGAATGAAAAACTGAATAGCTGATATGTTTTACAAGATGACAGTACTACTAGAAAGTCTAGAATTACAACTTAATTTTTTCCAGCATTTTGCTACAGAAATTTGATGATTGAATGCTTCCAATAGTTTACACATACCATGCACACAATGATAAATGTAGTTAATGGAAAATATGAGATGTTGAATACATGTAACAATTAAAACCTTTTGTTGAAGATCTGAAGTATCAAGGGATGTTTCCGCCTTACAGCTTTTGCAATCATTGTCAAGGATGTTGAAAGATGTTGTTGTGCCTCCACAAAAGCCACATCTCACTAATTGCACACAACGTTGCTCCACGCGGTCAGACTTCATTAGCTTATACATCTTCTCCGCATCATGCTACACATAATAAAAGACTTAAGAGAATGATTCCATCATTGAAAACATAGTTTGAGATGCCGATTCCACAGATCAAAGCTATTTCAATGCAAAATGTAGCATCAATACACCAAGCGATACTCTTCAGAATATGGTGGCATAGAATACTCATGAATTCTAGTTATAAAAAATCACTCATGTAAAATGCAATTTCCGATGCTCACAAGCATGTCAAACACAAGAATTCCTACAAACACTAAACATGGAACCTTGAGCAAACTAAGGTACATCTACTCTTAAGTTTAATTGGTGGCATAGGATCAACTCTTGTTAATAATGCATCATACACTCAAACATGAAGATGATAGAATTATGTTATTAATGATATTGAAAGTGTCATAGCTAGAATGAAACTGTCAAACCCATGTTGTTCATTGTGGATTTTAGGAAGCTGTATATTTATTCTTATTGTAGATTCAATTCTAACACTAGGATTACATGTTTAAAACAATCCCAAAATCGTAGGGATTTGTCACCCTGGAAATTGGAATTAGTTGACCACATTTGCTGCGTTGTGCATATATATAGGTAAAATTGAGCCACGCACCAATGTAATTACACGTATGGAAAAGTGATCAGAGATGAGAATATATTAAAGGAAAAACTGACTATGAGACTTACATGCACTAACATGAACTATTAAATCTATGTAAACTCTTACTATCAATTTCTGAACTGATCCAGAGTGATAAACCATTTGGTGTGACAAATAGCTTGAAGGATAGAACTCGGTGAAGAATTTAGTTAAAGTGCCACTGTATGATCCTTCTTGATTCCATGGAATTGCACGAACAATTACAGTCAAGTGGCTTGGGTGGGAAAGAGAGTTAGCAATATGTGCCAGCCTCATTTTTGTCATGTTCTTGTATTCCTGAGGTACTCAACAAAAAATGATCATAGGGAAAGAAGACTTTAAATTAATAAATTGTATGTGTTAACCAAAAAGACAAAACACAGGTAAAGTCCTTACAAAGTAAAGGAGAACGCTTGTAAAGAAAGATATGATGTATAATGCAAGACAATGGAGCAAAAGCCTGCAAATGTGAATTTTAATGAATATTTAGAATAATAAAAATCCAGCAACAGTGAAGAGCACAGAAAATATTTAGCATTTAATATGATTTTGGGATTGAAGATGATAGGAAGAATTTTATCAGTTAAACCCTTCATGTGTGATTCCAATAAATGGAATCTCAATATCAGTCAAATTTTGTATTTGGCCCATGACAACAGGAAAAATATTGCTACAATAATCCATTGATGTCATGGGAAATGTTGTGAGGACAAAAATCCTAGTCATCGTGGAGAGGGATCTAAGCACAACTAGAACCTGAACTTACTCTTGGTAGTAGAAAATAAGTGCAGTCATTCCCAACAATTTATATACAAGGCTTTCTGAGTGTTTTTTTTGGTTTTTTGTTTTGATATGCAATAATCATTCTCAGTAAAAACATACCCATTTCCATACAAACCATCATGTCCAACCACTATTTCACCTAAAAAAGAAAACAACAAAATTTAAAACCTACAATAAACACACTAATTTAAAAAAAAAAAAAAAACTTAAATATTGCGTATGCTTCTTAATCTTGCAAAGAGATGGAATGGAAACAAAAAATAAAATACAGGAACTTATCCAGATGGTATATAAATATATGAATGCCAGACCATTGTGAGCCTTCACGGACATTCCCAATTGTGAACACGTCCAATGGTTCATCTGGAATTCCCTTGTGATTCATTTCTTTCCCATAATAATTAACTGGAAGAACAATAAGCAAGCATACAACAGCAGCAACACTGAAAACTCTGATACTGCAATAAGTAAGCAAGAGATTATTAACACAGTGGGGCTACACTAAAATATTGGCAAATAAGGTGTATCCAATTCAGTATTCTTCCAAACTCAAGTAAACCTGATGAAAATGTAGCTTCCTGTTTAATAGTTTGCACTAGAGGGGCTGTATGGATGAACTTATGTATAAATAATAATAATAATAATAATAATAATAATAATAATAATACACTTTGCTGCTAATTTGACTTTTGGGGACATGGTTATTTTTGCAGTTTCATTGTATGAAAAACTGCAAGGGAAAAAAAAAAAAAAAAAAAAAACTACATTCAGCCAACAAAAAAAACTACTTTCTTTTACTGCAATGCCTTTGGTAGATGAGGAAATGAACATGGGGGTACTGGCTACCACATAAAAGGATAATCAATAAAAATTACTATTTTACCACTCAATTCCAGCCTCCTTAAGCCGGATACAAAGTTATAATGCAGTCAGCAAAACATGTATATACCTGAAAACAACAGCGCGGAGAAATACCACGGCATCTACACCCCCAATGTCATATAACTCATCTTCAGATGTTTCCCATGCTTTCATTATCCAACTTGGAGAAGGAATAAGTCTCCCAAAACGAAACGGATCACGGTGCTTTGACTGCACATTAGCAAGCTTTTGCCCGAAGTACACGCTCACAAGGCTAGGTTGTTTTCTCAAGACAGAGTAAAGAGAAAAGAGTCCAACACAAACCCCAGTATTAATACCAGCAGATGTTAGGAGACCAGATATATTCATCTCTTTCCCACTGAATCTACAAGTCTATGGAATTTCATCACGCATACGTGAGACAGGGCTTCATCAGATACAGTATGTACTCGAATCCAAACAGATTGGAAGGATAAGAAGCCAATGGCAGCTTACTGTAAGATTACTGGAGCTGAAAGAGAAAAGTGGAAAGCTTATAATTAAGAAGATGATCAATAAACATCCCCACAAATTAATTAAACATGACTTTGTGAATTTCATGGGAGACTAAAGAATGGGAATTTCTATGAAATGTTTCAAAAGATGAAATAAAATTAACTCATCAAATAACCCTCTGTCAAAAACTGCAGAAAAAGCACTACCAAGAAGAAACCTGTCACAAAGACAAAATCCACCATCATAAAAACATGAATATAAGCTTTTACTTGACTTTTATTTCAACATTGGGTTTTTGAACATCGTATTTAATTTCTAAATTTGGCCCTAAAGGGAACAGCCAAACAGAAAGAGAGTTCACTGATGTCATAAATCCTAATACATGTGTCTAACATGCTGCAAAAACTTAGGGTTTATTGAATATGAACATAATTAAAATTTAATCACAATTAACACAAAGTCAATAACCAAAAAATTCAGGCTTCATCCGTAAAACAAAATTTACAAATCATCACTGTAAACAAGGACAATAATTTCAGTCAGAGGACAACAAAATCAACATCAAAACCTAACTGAACAAGCCAAACATTCCTCACAAAAGAAACTGCCAATTAATTGAGCAATCAAAATCAAGTAAAAACTGTCCGAGAATCGACACCATTCTTAACGGAAATCAGAACAATTAAAAAAAAAACAAAACAAAACAAAACAAAACGGCTAATAACCACCTGTCCTTCCTGTACTGTGATCAAAATTCAAAACGCAAATCAATTAATCAAGCAAAAGTGCGAGTGGCGGCTGTAAAACTTTCCGTGGACTACACAGATGAGCAATGAGTATACGCGACGATGGCGGTTGTGGATTGGAAGCAATTTCGGAATCCTTGAACTTAATCGAAAATTGAGATTTGGGATTCAGAAGAAAACTGTAAACGGGCGGGGGCATTATAAATAAAAAGTGGAGAAGAAATCGGGCGGGATACACATACACACACACATCCTATTTTTTTTTATTATTATTAATTAATTAATAATTTATTTATTTATTAAATAATGTTGAAATTATGTAGCAGTTGATTAACTTGAGATTGAGGCGTGCCGCAGAATGCGCCACGTGGAGATCATTTAGTGGGCAGTGGAGTGAAAGGCAACTGCCTAAGGCCGTGTTTGTCTCACACGTAATAATGATAATATTAGTACGAGTATTTGAGTTTAAATGTATTTTTTATTACCACATAATATACATGAGAGTGGATATAAGTATAAATATATTATCCGATAACGTCATTAAAATATATATATATATATATTATCCGATAATAAAAAAAAAAAAGTACAAATATATTATATTTGGTTGTGCTTAGCTACAATTTTAACTCAACGTTGCTATTATATTTGCAATTTTTTAGGTTCTCAAATTATTTTTATCTTAAAAGAGAAAAAGAAATACAGTTTGTTTATCTAATAATTTTTTATTTTTTTTTTTTTGTCTAACACGAATCTTATGGCGCATTTGGTATAGAGAATGAAATTGCAGAGAAATGATAGTAGAGAATAGAATCGGAGAAAAATAGAATTGAGTAGAGAATGTGAATTAATTCTCTTGTCTGATAAAACAGATAATTCATTTGAGAAATCTAAAAAAAAATGCAGCGATATATGAATGATCAAACAAAAATAAATGATTAACCCGATAAAAAGAGAGTTTTAACGAATAAGAATTCATGAAAAATATTTTTGGTAATTTTTTTTAAAAAAAATTATAAATTATATACGATATTTTTTAAAATTATATTTTAGTACAATTTCTTAAAATATCGTAAAAATTAAATACTTTAAAAATAAATTAAGTTTGTTTTTTGTATAATTAAAATAATATAATTTTAAAAAAATTATAAAAATTAAACAGTACAAAAAAATTTAAAAAATTAAAAAATATATATATTGCAACATCATTTCTCTGTATATGGGATAAAAATGAAAACAGAGAAATCTCAAATTCCATTTCTCTGACTCAAACAAACAAGAGAAATGATGTCATTTCTATTTCTCTGCACCAAACACGACCTTAATATAATGTATACAATATAATAAATTACTTTTAAAAGTATGTGTTTATTTTTTATAGGAAGTTTATAAAATAATAGCACTCTCCAGTTCATTCAAAAGTATACACATTTTAGTCCCATGCGGGATGGCTTGGATCAAAATATATGGATAAAATTGTCTTTACACTGCTTTGAACCATCTACTGCAATTAAAATGCTATTATTTTTTAATATGTGCACGGTAAAGTAGAAATATTTAAAAAAAAAAAAATGGAGTCTATATTTACTAGAAAATAAAATAACTTTGGGTTTGTTTGTTTTGTAAAATTTTTTAACACATTTAATCAAAATAATAATAATAATAATAATGTACTACACTCTTATTATTTTATATTATTTATATAATTCTCAATGTCTCAAAAACAAATTTCTTTCAAATTAAAAAACAAAACAAACACACCTTTTGTAATTGGACATGTTGTTTAATCTTTAATTATATTAATTAACATAATTAATTGATATATACACTTTAACATAATTTAGGCATTTTCTTTTACTTGATTTTAATTCGTTTTATTATATAATTTTTATATATTTTTTTTTATAAAATATCATATTTAAAAAAAAAAATTAAATGAAATTTTAATCTTCAAACAATTCCAATTCAGTGATAGCACATTGGCGAGATGGTAATAAATATTAGCATAAAATTATAAATGTCTTATCATTCTTTAATAAATATAAATAATGTATTGAGTATAAAATCCCATATAAATAATCAAAATATTAAAAAATCATGTTTTTCGGTAATATAAAACTAATATTTATATTGAATTATTAGATTTTTTTTTAATAGATAAAGTATATATTACATAGGAGGATCATAATTTAGAAGAATTGAATAGATGAAAAGGGAGTGGGAAGGAAATCACTTGTGTGTTTGTTCAGGGGATTGGATTTTAAATTCATTATTCATTCAATTTTTTTTTAAAAAGACATCAAATCAAATAATTATTTTTTATTTTTTATATTATACTAAAACTCAATTTTACATTTAAAACATCACATCAACACCTATTTATATCACATCATACAACTATTCAAATTCAAAATTTTTACTATTCAAATCTCAACTCAAAATCCCACTTTGAACAACACATGACTTGGATGTAGTAATATGCTAGATCTATAATACTTCCGTCGTCTCATAACTAGGTATCTATTTACTTTTTATACGTAGTTTTAGAAATATTAATATTATATTGGGATGTAAGTATAAATAAAATAGAAACGACTAAAATAACCTTATTAGTATGGTGTGATATAAAGGTAATGACACTTGTGTAATATATTGTAAGTTGTAAGGGTAGGTAGATAGTACAGTTACTAAAAAAAATGGATACTTTGTTATGAGACGGATTAAAATGGAAAAATAGATACTTTGTTATGAGAGGGAGTATAGTCAATTTCATGATTATATTATACAATTATTTTAAATATATATTTTTTTAAATAATCTATGTGTCATAAGTTCAACTTCTACACCACCAGACCATCTTTTACGTAATTTTTTTTTTAGATTGTGGATGTTGTTGTTGTAGCTAACATTTGGTTGAGGGGTAGTAGAGCATAAGTTGTGTTGAGTTTGTGCAAAATAATATCATCCCAATATTATTATCAATTATATGTTAATAAAAGCATCCCATCAATTTTTCAACTCAATTATAATCTCCCTCTATTTTAAAATTTTTTATTTATTTATTTAATATTTTGTTAAAACATCGCATTCAATAAATAAAAAAAATTAATTTTCAACACAATCATTATAAATTCAAAATTTTCAAGAAAATACATCTTCAAAATTTTTATTTAAAAATCTCAAAAATCCAAGTCTCTAATAAAAATTTCACAAAAGTATACGATCATTGATATTTTTTTTTTTCCGAACAATTTAAAAGAGTGCTTGTGAAAATTAGGGAAATTTTAAAAATTGTACACATAATTTTTGCACATATATATTTTCTAACATGAGCCTCACAGCCGCTGCTCTTTGAGTGCGTTTTGGGTAAACTTTCAATCAAATTTAATAGTTTGCAAATTAGATTCGACAAAATAAATTATACTAAACTAATTATGTGTGACATACAAGACTGAAGATATCGAGAGTTTGAACCTATAATATTTTAAGTGATTACCTCGTAATATTTTATTTCACAATACATTATCAAAGTTCACTATGTTCATTTTAAGATTAAAAACATCGGTATGTTAAAGTGTTTGTCTTACCTTGTTTGATGGTGTGTTGTCTTTCATTTTTACATTTCTTAACATTTCCATAACTTTGTGCATCCAACAAGTTTTGTATTTATTTGGCATCAATTTTTTTGGCCTGATTTATGGAAATAACGTAACGTAAACGTTCTATACTTATTGAATCGATTGAAAAAATTTACCATGGGCACTAATATTCAACTCATTAGCCAATAAAGTGTACCACAACTTTGATTGTTGTTGTACTTGAATTGAAACACATTATCAGGTGTGTTTATTTGAGGGTTTGGATTTTGATTTAAGATTTAATATTAAAAAATTTTCAATTTGAATATTTGTATATAAAAAATAAATATTTGATTTTTTTAATGGGAAAAATTTGATAAATATGAGAAATTTGGAAAAATTTGATAAGAGAACACAGTGTTAATGAATTTTTTTACATGCATGTAGTACTATTATTTGATTCTATACTTTTATAACAACCAAGGTGCTGATAAGGTAATAAAAAACTACTTAATATGTTTGCTTTTATTGCTATTTATTGTAATCTTGTCGTATTTTTTAACAAATTACTTACTCTCTCCATCCTGCGACATATGATTATTTTTCTTTTTTTGTTCGACTCATAAAAAATAATTCTTTTTATTTTTGTAAATTTATTTATTTTAAAAATATTTAATAAATATAAATCAATTTAATTAAATTTATAACCTTTTACGCATAGGACCCACTCACTTCTTTATTTCTATCTATTTCAATTAGCAAATATTTTCATCTATATTTAAAACTCAATATTTTTTTATAAAATTAGTTTTAAGTTAATTATAAATTATTTGTATTATATAAAATCTTATTCTCTAAAAATGATATAATGTTTTATTGAGATATAATGTTAAAAATATTTAAAAAATGCTAACAATTCTACTCATATAAAAAATAATTTCATAACTTATTATTAATAACTTATTGATCTACATTGCCTGAAATACAATTGACATGATCAAATTCATAGGGACTGTTCTGTTTCTTTAGTTAATTATTTAATTAAAATGAGTGGTTTTTCAATCGAGAGTTAAAATAACTATCCTAAACAAATTAAATTAAACCAAATAAAAATTAAGCAATGAACAAAAGAAATAAATTGATTTATCAAGAAGTAAAATCTTTAGTCCAAGGATTGGGAGAAAAATCAGATAATGAATTTTATCATCAAATTTAATAATCTAACCAATCAACTGATAAATTAGTTATAGGTGTTTGATGCGATCGAACACCCAATTTTTCCTAACCTTTTCGGTGGTAGTGGTACGATCAATTGACCACCTTCTAATTGAAAGAATTAAACTAGGTACAACGGTAGTAAAATTTCTTTGATTGAAAATAGCACAAGAAAAATTCAATTCGAATATTTAATCAATTATGAATGATTTTCTTCGATCATGCAATTCCTATGCTAAATTCCTTAACCTATTTACTACTTTATTGAATAAATACACAATTATAGATGTAGTTATTCAATTAAGCACACAATCGATAGAAAGACTTAAAACTTGGCCACAATAATAAATCGCATCTAATGACTGTAAACGCAGTATGCAGAAATTGCACAAATACGAATTATCGAAAAAGTTTAATTAAAAAGCAAATCAATCTCACAAATCCATAATCTAATACAAAATCAAATTCGACCAAAAATCAATAAGAATTATGCATAATTATAGTCAATACAAGACATTAACGTACAAAACGTAGAATGAACAATAAGTTCATCAACTGTGTCCCTAACTAAAGGGGTCATTTTGACCGGAATAGAGGAACTACAATATTAGAAAGTATTACATTAATATTATGCATTCTATTTTGCTTTGCATAATTTTCTATATGCTCTTTAACACGTTGATTAAGTGTTAACAAGGTACTTAATCAATATTTTATTTTAATTTGAAGTAATTTTATTATAGTATATTGTTGATAATATAAAAAAAAAATGATATTATACAGATATAGGATTGCGAAACAAAAATTCTTATTGCAAATTCTAAAAAATTATGTCAATTGGGCTATCATATTATGAGGCGGTTGCTATCTTGTGAGTCATTATATCATGTTAGAAAAATGAATATTATTTAAGTCCCGTAAAAAATGGTCTGGTGGTATTAGATCAATGTGATATTTCAAATATAAAATTAATTTTTAATATCATATAGAAAATAAAAAATACTTTATCTGTTCCATAAAAATGACATATGTTTAATTAGTTAATAATAGTACTTCATGTTATTACGTTATTTTATTATTTTCTATATAAGGGATAATGTTAATAGTTTTAAAATAAAAATTAATATATATGAATACAAAAAATTTAGAATATATATATAAATTTTTTAAAAATTATATGTCAATAAAAATATATTTATTTATTTATGACTAATATAAATTAATATTATGTAAATTAGTTGTACGATGTTATATGTTATAAAGTTAATTTAAATTGATTTATATTTGTTAAAATATATTTTAAGTTAGTAAAGTCTACAAATATAAAAATGTGTCATAAATATTATTTAAAAATATAATATACACATATTAATTTAATATATATAATATTATATTATATTTTATACTACTAATACAATTTTCATATTTAAAAAAAAAAAACTTATGTCTAAAAACATAAAGTAACAAAGTGTATAACATGATTCTTCATCGGAGCCGAACACAGTTAACTTTTCACCGGAACTGAAATGACATGATTCTTCATATAAAAAAAAACAGATAGATAGCAAACACCAAACAGATTACACACACGGCATATAGCGATTGCAAAACGACATATTTATAATCCGAAAAAACACGGGTTGATAGGATATATTTTCGCATGCGAAAAATAAACTTTGATACCATTTTAAAAATTTTGGAAAAAAATTATGAAATGACATATAAATTTGATAAGTTTGATAAACAAACTACTTAAGAGCATATCCAATGCACACTCTATTTAATGATTGGTGGCATGATCTTGCTCCAATCTACTCTAAAACTGGACATGTTAATACACCGCAATACTATTTTTAGTGTTCGTATATTTTTTTTAATATTTATAAAATTTTTGTATATATATTATTTTATTTTATTTTTATTTTCTTTAAAAAAGTAATATTAATATAATATATAAAATAAAATATTCGAATAATATTTTTTTTTAGAGTATGAAATTAGAATTATGGATCGGAGTAAAAATACTGTAACTAAAATGTATTTTTTGAGTTAAAAACTGAGTTGGTCAGTGGAGACTGCCTAAATAGCAGTCGTGAAAATTAGTGAAGGTCAGGCAGGAATTGGAAATTTATAACTGGCCATCCCTCTCGAGAAAATATGGAAGAAGGAAGCACATAATCGAGCAAAGAGTTGCACTCTAGCCGCGGGGAAGACCACTTTGAGGTGAGGGGTGGCAAGCGGTTTCATTTTTGGGATTTCCAAATCAAATAATGTGTGAGTGTGATCGCCATAGCTAAGCCATCAAAATTATTCATTCGATAGTATGAAAGCAGAAAAACCATGAGCAAAGAGGAGGGCAATAAACGGAGCTCGGATAATCCATGGGCCCAGACGAACGGCTATGGCCATGGGATGGAGGAACAGGACCCCAAGTTATGGGCAATCGTACTTTTTGGATTAATTGGAGCCACGTTCACCACTTTGGTTGTAAGTCAGTATATATATTATATATTTTTTCCAGAGTTTAGAGTGTTCTTTTTATTAGATTCTCTGAAACTTTTTTATGTTTTCTGATTTTTTAAATGTCAATTAGCGGTTGCTTTTAGTGTAGATTTTCTTGTTGTGGAATTGAATACCCCGTAAAGCTTGGGAATTCTGGTTCTTTCTAGGATGAAGTTAATTATCTGCGATTAGGCTTTGGCACTGTTCGGCGCTGAGGGTTTGCTAGTGATCTGTTATTCGTTAAGCTATTAGCTTCGGTGCATAAAGAAGATGGAGGATTGTTTCAGTAACTATTAATATTTGTTTTTGTTTCTTAACAAATTTTATTGGTTAATCAGTGGTTCGTTTTTGTTTTTTGTTTATTTCTCATTATTTAAAATAAATATGGTTTCCTGTTGGTTTCTCATTAATGCAATGTTTCGACACTTAAGTTCAGATTCTTCTGGCATGTTGTTGGATCCGAAACTACATGTAGTTTCTAGAGGAGAAATAAGCTTCTGAAATTATACAAACGGATATGAAGATGTTATCCAGTTTGTAGACTGTTATGCAAGATGTACGAGTGAATCAGGTTTTTGGGTTATATATTCCTTCATTCGTAATTTTCTTATGCATGGTATACAAGTGCTGAAAATGATTTAGAGTCGTAATATATGATATTCCTTATGGAAGAAGGTGGTTGTAAGTAATGAGTGATGGTGGTGGAAAGGGATGCGGACTGATTGCTTATGTTGGATATGGGTGATGGGAAAGAGAAAATGATGCTGAAGTATGCAAGTCGGATATAGGAAGCATTGATAAGAGAAAACTTGTGCTGCCATTTTAGTTTCTATGCGTATACATTTTTGGATATTTAGCTGTAAGTTGTGCATCTGTAGAATGGACATTAATCTGGGCTAGGCATCTAATTTTAATCGTTGAATTAGGAAATGCATTTAAGTTCAGTGTTCATAATTTAGTAGAAGCTGGATCTTAGATTCCTATCCCTAACAATTAGTTTTGCAAAACTAAGATATGATTTACAAGAAATTAATTCACAGAAATGTAATACATTCTATATAAAGTGCGTATGCCTTTGGTACTGCGTTCTCACTTAATGGAAGCAGCTTTAGGAAATCCTATCATAGTGGAATAGAATTTTCAACCACTGTTATCATGGTAAATGCCCATCTTCAGTTGTTCCCCCTAAGGCTATTGAAGTGGGAAGTTTGGCTTTTAGGTTAACTTCTAAATAAGGCAGTATGTTTCCGCATTTAGATATAAAACTGAACAAAAAAAAAAAAGGTTAAAAGATAACTTGTGGTTTGTGTGTTCATAATCTTCCTCTTTTGTGCCTGGTGCACTCACTCTCCAACATGTGAAGTCTCGGTGGAAACTGTCAGCAGTGAATATGGTTCATGTGGAAGACATTGGTTGCTGGACATAGGCCAACTTGGAGGACCAGATGTTAGCCCTGATATTCTGTAAGATTGAAATTAAATTAGAGGAAAGTGTGTTGAGTATTTTACTAAAACACTGGCATCTTATTTTCGGTTGATGAGTATTGTAAATAAAATAGAAAGTGTGATATTATAAAAAGAGAAAAAGGAAAAGACTTGAACAGGTAATAGATACTACTATTGATTAGATATTCCATGCCAAGATGATGTTCTATTCTAAGTTTCTTTCTGGCGAGTTCAACTTGAGAGCTGAACATTATTGGACACAACCGTGAATTGGGTGCTTATTTTGATGAATCAATGCAGAAGCAAGTTCTGGCATCAGATGTAGTTGGTCTTATATAACTCTTTCTCCCTCTCTCTTCACACACACAAACACAAACACACACATATATGCCTCTAATTTTTACATATGTCATATTGTTGATTATTTAGTATACGTTGTAATGGTTTATTAGTCATTTCCTTGTGGAAAATACCTTGAGTTGGCCATCTTGTGGCTTTTTTAACATACGCATCCTATAAATTTTTTATTTTTACTTTTTTACTTTTGTCGTGGGAAGGTCCATTTGATTTAAAGTTAACAGTTCATATATATTTCCGATGCAAATGTCATTTCTTTATTTTTTTAATAATTGTTTCAGTTTACCTCATTGCGAAGGCTAGGTGATGCGGTGAACCCTCAGGTAATCATCAGATTTATGTGTTCTTTTTATATTTTTTAATTTTATGAGTACTTAAAACAATTAAAACAATGCAATTGCATGTGGAAAGCAAGATTTCCTCAAACAGATAGAACTCCTATTTCTAGTAACTTGTGTTGACTGAAGATATTATTTTCCACAGAAATTCAATACATCTCGATCATCATGGAAGAAAGAGCATTCTTTTCGAACAAGTTTTCAAGAGGATGCTCGGAAAAAGTATTATCGTCGTTTGCAAGAAGAATATGAAGAAGAAATGGAGAGAGTGGTGAGATCTCTTTTAGGTGTCAGTATCATTTTGTCATTTTTAAATTGGGATGTTTATTATATACTTCCCTTTACAGATTATTGCTAGTTTTGACATAACTTAACTAAAATAAGTACGCCACAAATTCTTCACCTTTAGAAAACCTGCTAATCAATCAATATTTTTTCTAATTAAGAATTATACGTTGGACTCTGTCATAATTATAATACACTGCCAAATTACATTTACCGAGATTAATAACCCACACTGTATTTGACATCACTCCTCCAGTAGGGGGTAAAAACTAAAACACAGCACCGAAGAATTGAATCTGATGAAAGTGGATTGTGGGTACTGCTTTGATTTATATACAAAGTTGCATTACCATGATGATTCTTAGTTATGCTTTTTTCTAGGAAAGAATTCGGAGAATGCAAAGCATCTTCAATCGAGAGAGAAATAAAATAAAATGGAGTTATGAGCGTTGGCGTGAAAATGATCAAGGCTCAGATCATCAGCATTTTCAGAGCAATGATTGGTATTGGCAGTCAGACGCCTATTTTAGAGCTTATGATCATAATTTTAGAGATACACATAGGACCAATGCAAGTGCTCCATTATCGCATCACTACTCTGTTCTTGGTCTTGATAGGTACGCCATGTCCCGCATTCAGGATTACTTTTGGTCTTTAATTACACCAGTTGCATACATGACATCAGTGTTATTTAACAATTCTGTTGTTTTGTCTCTAGGCGTGACCGCCTAAATATTTTAAGAGCCTTGCTTGTGCATGCTGTATCAGCTTTTTAGTTGATGCCTAAGATAGCATGGTTCATACCTTTCTTGTCCATCCTTATGATGGGGGGTGGAGCTTCATGAATTCTAATGAAACTTCTAGATTGCATAATTGAACAAAAGCCCTTGACAAAACTTACAGCATTCATTCAAAGGATGCTGGACGTTTAAGTTCATTTGCTAGGTGCAGAATTTTTCAGGTCAATTCTTTGTTACTGTAGTTTCAGTTCTATCATGCCTACTTTAGAGATGGTTTGGCCGACAGCTGAATTGTACTTTGGATTGCTAGAAATTTTATCCAAGAAGGTTGTTTGGCCTTTTGAAGCTATTCCCACACTATGCGAACACTATAATTTAATCCTTCTAGTGTGTTCTTTTTGTTTTGTTTTTTGTTTATTTGAGCTTTGGTATTATTGAGGTGAAATAATGGTTTGATGTTACTTTTTTAAAGTAAATTGAGAGATTAAATAGTAAAAAAATGCAAAGTGAACAAAGCTCTCTCTCCTTAACATATTTATATATATATATATATATCCAAACCTTGTTATTTCCTTTATTAAACTAAATTATGATAATTATATAGAAATACATATATTTCTTTTCTATTTATTTGTAATATATAAAATTTTATTTTTTACAAATAAGATGCATATTGTGGGTGTGTACTTTTGTATTTTTGTTTAGTGTTTTTGGTTTCAATGTTTTTAAAGTGAAAATAGTTGTTTTATGTGACGATTTGTATAAAAAATGAGTGTTGGCTGTGATGTTTCCGGATGATAAATAAAATATTGAATAGTACAAAAATGGATATAGAAATACAAAACAACTAACCGTAAGTATATTTATATTGAAATATAATTTACAAAACACTTTAGTACATATTATTAGTTAAATATATTACATTACCCCATACTCATCCAAACACTACCTCATTTAAAACATTTTTCAAATCCAGAATTGAATACCTCTAAATTTCAAAAAAAATCTCAAAACCCATCAATTTGTGAAGGTTACTGCTTGTGTTATCGTACAAATTTCAAGTATATACTTTGCATTAAAGCTGAAGTTTTCTGTTGGCAATGAGATTACTAGATCCAGCTGTCACCTATATGCTATACTAATTTTTATTCTGTGCTCTCTGGAGAAAATGCTACTTCAGTCTAAATGTTAAGTATGTCATATATATATATATACATATATCCTGTATCCTATGGCCTTCAAACTTACTGTATGTATTTCTGCACGTGTTAGTTTCTATCAGTATCAACTAATGACTTACTATTTTTTTCCCAAGTAGAGAAAGAAAAGAACAAAATAAAAATAAAAATCATGAGGCTGAAGGAATTATACTATCTATTTGAGCTCTTTTATAACTGTGCTCCATGCTGCCCATAATGCATGCATATATATGGTTTTATTTATTGATAAATTAAATTATTATTGTTGATTTTATTCTTGAGGGAGCAAAGTTATAGTTTCATATGTTTCGGAAGCAAAAACTAGAAACCAAAAATTGAAGTACATGGGCATGATCCAACCATTTGGGTTATTAGATCTATAGTAGATAAAAATCTTGAGTTACGGTGCCTTATAACCAAGCAATAAGGTCCTTTCTGTTAGCAGCTTTGTATTTGCTAGAAAGTCAACTAGAATGTTTCCGCTTCTATAGCAATCCTAGTTACTTTGTTTAGTTTCACTAACTCATTTATCTTAGATGATGTGGTGAAACATGATAGCTGAGAATCTAGAGATTACTAAATATATCAAAGTTGATCCTCCTCGGGGGAAATCACTGTAAATCCAACCAATGATATTTTTGGAGTTACATTCCACCATATTGCATGCGGAAGTTCACAAATTGCACATTTTGTTCATCTGTTGCAGGTTGAGGACAAAACCCTACACTGATGATGAGATAAAGGTATGTTTGAATACACACACCTAAAATATTTGTATCCACATCAATCATATTAAAAGAATTTGAGAGAAAGACAAGGGAAATCAAAACAACAATGAAATGAAGTACATAAAGTGATAATTGCCAAAACTAAATTTGATGGGAAATCAAAAGGCGAATATTATATTGCATATGGTTGGATGTAGGATTTAGGGTTTACATAATCTCCTTGGAACTTCTTTGGATGCTCTCTCAAAATTTATGAAGTCTCGACCTCTCCTTTGCATAAATAATTCTTCTCACTCGCTCAAATTATATCTGGAGCTATTGATTATCAATAATGCAACATTTTCTCCTTTGAGGTTGATACAATAATTTGTTTTGAAGACTAATATGTCAATTCCTGTTTAACTGAATATGCTTGCCAAAGATGATCATGTTACCTCTTGATTTAGGTGCTCAAAGGTCTCTGATGTTTGAAAACTTCTTTTTTGTTGTATTGATTTTTTTTGTGATTCCAAACATTTGTGCTTCCATCCTATGCGCACCCGATATTTAAAATTTTCATTTTCTTGCCTATGAGTTACCTAATCCATTTGTCACTTATTACAGTCTGCTTTCAGAAAAAAAGCTAAAGAATTTCACCCAGACCAGAATCGGGACAACAAAGGTGTTTAACCTATGAAATGTTGCATATTTTGTATCAAGTGTTGAATCCAGGGGTCTTATTACTTTCTTTATTTAAAATTTTTATCTGCAGAGTCTGCTGAAGAAAAATTCAAGGAAATTATGGTGTCCTATGAGGCTATCAAGTCAGAAAGAATGAACAAGAGTTTCTAGTAAATGAGCATGAGGTAACATGATATTTCCAACTGCAGAATTCTGCATTTGTTAGGATTTTTATGGTACAATCGTTTATTTTCACATTATAATGAACTTAGTACAGTAGATTCTGGGATAACTGATTGAACATTTTCTTGTAATTTTTTCTCGCTATATTCTTCTGGCATATTTGGCATTGACCTGCAGGTGTTATTTATTTATTATTATTATTTAAATATATTGAGAGATGGAAATGCAATTATGAAGAAACTAGCATATAGCATGTAAGAAGCAAACACATATACCAAATGATGAATTATTCAAATAAATACCTTATAGAATTCAAGTTCATTGCATTGCCGCTCGATCATTACAGCTTTGTTTAAATATGTATTGGTGTTTTGGATTATTTGGGAAATAGAAAACATTCGAATGGAAAATAGGTGTTGAATGTGATGCTTTTTAGAACAAAATTTTTGTGGTGTGAAAAAAAAAAAAAAAAAAAACAAAAAAAGTTGAAAACACAAGTAAACATAGCCCCACATCTTTGGTTGTGTAAAACTTTTAAGGGCACTGTGCAGTCAAGCTGCAATAATTTTGTTAAAAAATTTTCCTGCCTTCTGGATTACTTCATAATTGTCGATATTTCTGCTTCTCCTTGTCTGTGCTTGCTTGTTTATCATCATCCTTACAGCCTATCTGCTGATGGCATCTTGTATTCGATATATTACAATATCATGACCTAGAAGAATATCGGGGTGAAGGCATCTTATTGCCACATATACTTGAAGTACTTCTGCAATTTTAGATACTTGGCATTATAAAATCTAGTTTATAGAAGTCGCGGGCATCGTATTCATGTGTTCTTTTTCCCTGAATAAAGGAAGTCCATTAAATCTTGTGTGGAAGCTGCTTTGCCTTAACTTTGGTGTTGACTTCCTTGCTAACCTCGGAACCCTGTTGGGAATGGATCTTACAGCTCGACTCACCTTCAATGCACTATTGGGTGTTATCCTGACTTAGGCTTTCTGTCTCTTCGTTGTTAGCTTTAGTGTTTCACTTTATGTTTCTATCTATATTCTTATGTTTGTGTTTAGGATTATCATGATATATTTTGATGTGATATTCTATGGCATGAACAAAAGTTGCAAAAGGAATAGAATAGTTGTCTTCTCTACATATATTACAAAAACTAATTAGATTATAAATGAGATAGTGTAGTAAGAGAGCTTTCTGCGGCAAGAATAGTCCCTTTATATATATATATTCTCTTAATAAATTAAAAATAATAATATTTATTTTAAATTTATTTGTTTTTACAAATTTCCTTGAGAAGTATCACAATCCATTTTATTTTAATTTTTTTGTACAAAATATTTATATTTAACAATATTTTTTCATCAACAATATCAAGTCCCAAACACGTGTGTGTATATATATATATATGTGCGCGCGCTAAGGTCTTGTAATGTAATGTTCGAAGAGAACCTGTAAGAGATGGTGTGAGATGAAGTCGTGATCGCCCGCACCAAATGAGATAAAATTACCTAAAATTACCTAACAGAAGAAGTATTAATTAAAAAATAAATGTAGGATAAAAATTTTTCTAAAGAAAAATAGTTACTGTTGATAAATAATTGAAAATTGCTGCTGAAAATACAATCAAACAAAACAAATTTAATGGCTATATCATCAATAAATTCAATACATGATACAACTAAATCATGTAGTAGTTTTTTTATTTCTTTTTTTAAATAGTTATTGATGTGTTAATGATCTTTAATATATTTTTATTTTCAAAATCTTTTTTTAGAATGACACCGAATAGATGATATTCAATATAATTTTATGTTGGTTTAACATTTTTCAAGTTTAGAATGAATAATGTCATGTTAATTTTGAAATTTACTAATTAAAGTACTCTAATACAATCTCAAAATTCCAATTAAGTGCAACAAGTTATGAGAAATAGCATCAAGAATTATTTATCTATAATAATAACAAGAGGTAAATATAGCATAATTTCAACAAAATCAACATGCTATAGCCAAAATGTCTTGCTACATGTAAATCAAATTATTATTTAGAAAGAAATAATGAACAAATTTTATTTAATTATTTGTCGACTACGAAGGATGACATATCTTAGAACTATATAACAAACTCTTCTTATTAGCATTTCATTTCTGTCATTCTAGAAATTTAAATTTTTTTGTCAACCGTCAGTAATACATGATATTTTATTCTTTTTATCGTCTCTAACTTTTGATTGATCAACTAGTCCGACTCCACCACCACCACCACCGCCACTACCTCCACCATAATTACCATAACCAGAGCCGGAACCACCTCCTCCGGCATAATTACCATAACCAGAACCAGAGCCATTTCCTCCATAGCCATATCCTCCGTTGTTGCTCCATCCGCCATTATTACTATTTCCATTTCCACCACCGTTACCATATCCAGAACCACCACCACCACTTCCTTTGCCTATGTTATTGCCACCACCACCGCCGCCACTACCCCAACCTACACCGCCCCCCGAAGCGAATCCATCACCCGATCCTCCTCCTCCTATACCACCACCTCTACCAGCATCTCCACCACCGCCGCCACTTCCCCAACCCCCACTACTTCCTCCACCCGAACCATATCCAACACCACCATTGCCACCGCCACCACCACCGCCACCACCACCATTTACTCCTCCTCCTTGACCCCCACCGCCATATCCACTTCCTCCTCCTTGACCGCCACTACCATATCCTCCCCCAACACTTCCACTAGATGTACCGCCGGATCCTGATCCATATCCATTTCCACCACCACCACCACCGCCGGCACCACCTCCACCACCACCACCATTATTGCCACCGCCGCCGCCACCACCACCACTAGCACCTCCACCAATACCTCCACCTACACCCTTTCCACCACTCCAACCTTTTCCAGGAACAAAAATCCTTCCTTTATCGTCTTCTCCTATCGCATCAAGAACTTTCTCTCGATCCTTCATCTCAAACACATAATTCATCCCATTTCGATCATCAACATGTAAGAACCTCCCAACCCTATTACCCCGAACAACCGGATAACCGCAAAGAACAAAACAAAACACAATCGACAAACAAAGAGTACTACAAGAAACAACATCAAGGTTTCCCATGACAAACCAAATTCAATATATCTTCAATAAAAAGAAACAAAAAACCAAAGAACCCTCAACAACCAACAACAATCATCAATTAAATGCTCACTCAATTCTCTAAACCATTTTGAAAACAAATAAATAAATGTATCCCCTAGAAGCATGCAACATGTAAGAATTTGTGTAGTAATTAAGTATGTCCTAATCAAGGAGGCAATATATATAGGAGAAGGGTTTAAGGTTCTTGCACGGGTTGGCTTATTAGTTATTAACTAGTCATGGATATGGAGTGGTGAGTGAACATGGCATGAAGCTTACTACATCAATTTGGTGGCCTAAACATTTTGCATGAGTGCACCACCCCTCATTCACTCTCCATGAAAATACTAAGCTCCCCTTTTGGTCGAATGGATTTGAGTTTCGACTTTTCCAGATGATTTTAAATGAATGAATTTGAATTATTTCGATTAAAAAAATAATTTTTTGGATGTTTTTATTTTGTGTTTATCTTTTAGTTTCTGACAGTGGACGAAGAGAGTATAAAAGAAGACATACATAATTTTGTAAAACAAATAGTAGATATTATTTTTTTATTTTTTTTTTTAAAAAAAGTGAACAATGTCATATTCGTTTTTCTATGAGAAAAAATATAAATAATTTATTTTTCATAATTTATTAATAACATCGAATTTTGTTACTCATAATTTTACGGTTACAATTTCACCATAACATTAGTAGATCATCATTCAGAGGATATTATAAGCAACTTCAAGTTAAGGCTTAGCTTTCGGTATTATTAAAATGATTATAAGTTATGTAATATTATTTTATCTCAAATACAATGCAAATAGGATAAGTTTTTTTTTAAAAAATAATAATAAAATATTCTCCTATACTTTGTAATAACTCCAAAATATCTTATTAAAGCCTTTGTTGTTTCTTTAATGTCTAATTAGGTTGGTGTTATCCATTATATTTTTTTTCCTTCAAAATCATCAAATTAAATATTTAATTTTATTTCATTTACTATTTTAAAAAAATAATTTTCATTTAAAGAATTACATCAAATAATTATTTATATTACATTAAAGAATACTTTGATTGAATTTTTTACCATCCTCAAATTTCAAACTCAAATTCCACCTTTAAATGAACAATATTTATATAAGAGGTGAATTGCATTATTATTATTACGACAACTTTTGTGTATGTCCGTAAATATTTATTTTTTGAAAAAAAATAAAAAATTTAGTATTTTATATGGTTTAAAAGAGTTTCCTTTAGTTTTATTTCTTCAATCGCGTTTTCATTGTACCGTATTCCTCTGGTTAAAAAGGTAAATCCAAGACCAATAATTCGTTAATTCCAATAATCCAATTCTTGAATCAATCACAAGTATATTTATTTTCATATATTTATTTTCATTTAATTCATTTATTTTATATAATTCAAAATATTGTATCAAATAAATTTTAGTTCAGATTTTTTATTATTCCTAGAACACTTATATTGATCTTCGATTTACTGATTCTAATTTTATATATATGCACGAGGATTTCTTGTTACTGAAACCACTTATTTTCATACTTTATTTTCAATCATCAATGACTTGCTTGTTATTAATTTGTAATTTGATTTTAGAATTGATTAGGAAAACTTAATTGTGTTCTAAATTTTAGCAAGAGTTTCTTTTATCGAAACATAATTGGCATGCACTAGTTTAACATTTTAAAGCCTAGTTGATCGAATACGGGTGATCAAACGATCGTTGGATTACTATTATTTATGAAATGTCTCGTTCAACGCCCGAATAGCAATCTTCGATGATATTTAATTTGGTTCGATCCAATATTGCTAATTCTACAAATACCAATACATTTGGGATGGGATAGACCAAACTTTGATCGATCCTTTAACGATTCAGATTATTATTAGTAGCGGTAATAGTTATAACATTATCATATCAAATAATCAGTACAATTATATTGTAGTACATCGTCAGTCCCGGCTATCATGTCTGTTTTACTGTAGACACAAAATTTAAAAGGAGTATAATTAGTAAATAATTAAGAATATGTTAGTGAAAATAATCATTGTATAATAAAAATAATTATAGATTAAGATTAAGATAAATAATTATTCTAATTAAACTTAAAAACATTATAAAGCAAAAAATTTAAAATAAGATTAAAATATATAATTCTTTTTTAAAAAAAGAAAGTGACAAAATAAATGAGACGGACGAAAAGAAAAATGTGGACATGATAAGTGGGACGGACGGAGTATATTTTATTTAAATTGACACATTATATTTTAAATGATATTATTACAATGAATTTATAAAATAATAACAATAATAAATATTATGTGTTTAATTATTTTTACAATATATTTTTTTATGGTGTGCACATTGAGTAAAATTTTTAGATCGAGCACAATAGTTTGCAAATTAAGCAATCAAGTAAACCATACTGAAAAATACTCTTTGAGATTCAACCACGAAGCCGTCGACAAGATTTGAATTTGTTACTTCGCAATTACAATCCTACTCGTAAGGATTATTTTTTCCTTTTAGGGTGTGTTCGTTTGTAGGATTTTGATAAAATTCTACTATTCATCCAAAATTTTCCTCCCAAAAACATCAAATCAAACACCTGTTTTTTATTTTTTTATATTATACTAAAAATCAATTTTACATATAAAATATTATATCAACACCTATTTATATCACATCATACAACTATTCAAATTCAAAATTTTTACTATTCAAATCCCAACTCAAAATACCAAACCCCCAAATATAAGATAAAATATAAACGACTATGAATCATGCATGATCTTATATGTCTTCCTAGATCTTACAATTCTTAAAAATTCGAAGAGAAATACAGAAAAAGATGACTTTGCTTTTACTAGGAAAAAAATAAAAATAAAACATCAATTACAATAATAAAATTTGATCTTGTCAATGTAAATTCAATATTGTTTATCATATAAATGTTATTGTTTTGTAGAAGGATTAGGAAGTCTTATCGAGTGGATTTGACAAAACACCAAAAATTGAAATTACATAGCAAAAGCTAATTAATGAAGATAGATATATGTACCAATAATAATAATAATAATAATTTATTGATGTTTAACTTAATAATAGCGTTAGTTAATACACACACAAAAATGATACAAAACTAATAATAATAATAAATACTTAAAAGAGATTGAAAAATCTATTCATAATAAATGAAAATTTATCTCAATTTAAAATTTTATTATTTTGAAACACAAGTGCAATCGTTCACCTATCATACTTAATTTTATATTCTATTTTGTTTTTGCTTGCGTGACCATGCACAAGGAGTATATTATCATTTATTTTTGTTTGTATTTTCTTCTTCATTCAGTGTTCTTTCAACACAAACTAGTATCGAAGCCTCGTTTAACGAAGTTTGTTAGTAAAGTGGATTGGATGTCATTCGACATTACTTGTAGGTTTGGGAAGCCCTCGTTGACCTCGTTATTGAAATCTACAGTGTCGAAAGTCTTCTTGACCTGTGATAGTCGATCGATGGTCCCGACATGTGTAGTCAAACGGGAGGTCCCTTTGTTTATAAAGACGGCCCAAGATAAGCAAATCAACATGATATAACCGGAAAAGAGATCAAGTTATATGGTCATCGTCTGAGGGGAGGATTGTTAGATGTAAATTCAATTCCATATTGAAATATTAGAAGAATAACCCACACTTTGCGAGTCACACATAAATTTCACTAATCCGAAGCTTTTTAGAAAAAATTCGAAAACAAATATGTGCTAATAATATCATACTAGTATTTGAGTTATTAAGTACTAACAACTACAATAATAATACAATAAGAGATGGATATTGCAATTAGCAAAAATTTATAGTATGTAATGGCTCAGAATGAAGGGGAAATCCTTGTCCATTAATGGTTAGTGAAGTGTCCATTACAACCTTAATTAGTACCCACTAGCCTTGTATTAATAGGTGGTTAGCCAGCCACCCCATATGATAGCAACAGCAATAACATTATTACTATTATTATTATTGTCCAAAAATCTATAAATCAATAATTGCTCATTTTCTTCATGATAAGATATCCCAACAACTCACACACCTGTCATTAAATCTTGCAATCATGAAATGAATCCCACTTGTACCAAAATGATGATAAGAGTTCAAATCCAACCATTTTCTAAAATTTTGCATCAACATTTAATGAATGGTTCATGTGGATAATGATCATCTACTAGGACTCCAATTTAAACTAAAAGTATCATAACTATTGCACAAAAGTTCGTTGTTTGGGTATATAATTTTGGAATTTTTACACTATACTATTCATTAACACTAGTTCTTTAAAATATATAACATTCAATACTTTTATTTTTCTTACGAAAAATCATATCAAATGTCAATTTTTTTACCCTGAAACTTTAGAACTCCAAAACTTCTATTTAAAGGGACTTGCTGAAGCCACTTCCAGCTGTAGTCAAGTCTGATTTTGTCCTCCAAAATAAAAAAGACTAATAAATCAAATTCAATATTTGTTCTCTTCAATGTGTGTATATATATATATACACACATATATAGTTCAGGTTGGGTGCTGAACAGATCAAATCAACACTATTTTTATTTGATCCCAATAACACATATATATAAGGTAAATAGCACATAAATAAAATCACATAATAAATACAATATACAATACATATTCTGACAACACATGATAATATTATATACATCATAATATATTATTGATTTTCATTACAATAAACATATATACATATATACAATACAATATAATATATAAACCGTAAAACGCATGTGCTGATTTAACTCAATCAATACCTAAACCACCGTCATATATATACATACTCCATCCGTTCTCCCATACGATAAATATTTTTCATTTTCGTTTGTCCAATCAAAATATATAAATTTCATTCTTTAGTAAGTTTGATAACATACTCATTATAAATAACCCCAAACTTACATTTATTTATATTAACACAGTTGCATCATATTAAAGCATAAGGACAAAAAATTTATACACAAAAAAAGTTTACATCGGCCGGATGTAGTATATCTTTTCAATTTCTTTAATATGCAATCTCATGATTCCTTATAAAAATACATAATTTCTTCCAACAAAACATCAAATTCAACCACTGTTTGACATAAAGACAAACCAAACAAACAACATGAATCCCTATTGTTAATTAACCAGTCTATCCTGTTATCAAACTATTAAAGTTCAAAGTCTAATACCACAACATTTATTATCATGCTATGGTCTATTTTTATATTAATATAAGAATTTAACTTCTATAGACTATATTAACAGAACAATATATTTTATGTCAAAATTAATACTAATTTATTGGCCAAAAACTTCCTCATTTCCAAACAAAAAAAGGAAAACATTAAACTAAAATTTCAATGTATCAAAAATTGACGTATTAGAATATAAAGGAAACCTGTGAAGGACAATTAAAGCAACTTTATAGAAAGTGTAGGCAAATGAATCCACAAAAGCTACACAGTAGATATTGAATCATCAAATAATTGAGCATTTTGTTGATATCAGAATTCCACTATGGTCTCTCACTACTATGGTGCTAAGTTATCTCTTCATTGATTTACTCCACACATGTTTGTCTAACATATAAACAATAATATAAAGATTAATTTAAATGACTATTTTGAGTTATAAATTTCTTACATGAGAAATTGTACCTATATTTCATTTTTAAAAGAGAGACTGGCCATGTTCATTTATGTTTTCATTGTCTTTTCCATAATATGCAATCTATAGTATTTTGTTTCCATCTAAACCTCTTATTTTTCATTCAAACATCACGTCTAAACAGCAATCCAAAATACAATTAAACACACCCTATCACTCGTAACTATACCTAATAGTAAACACGCCTATAGAGAAACAAAATGATATTGCCAACATGTAAAAGCATCAAGTTTTGACCCCCAAATAATATCAATAAAGCAAAATATGTCTATTAGTTGACAGCCTATCCTCCACAACCACATCAAATTCATCAATCACATCCATCATGAGTATAACCAAAAATTTTTAAAAAGTGAACAAATAAAGATGGTCCCAAGTTGCGTGATCTAACTTGTATTTCCAGCACTGGACCTTTTGTCTTATCCCAGTCCCCAGTAGAGCTTTTCAGAGCGTTTTCAGTATCTCCAAGAAGTTCATCAAGAATTCCAGTAGTCTAGTATGCGTATGATCATAAGAGCAACATAAACAAAGTTTGAAAACTCTACCAAATTCTCACTCATGGGGAAGGGTGAATTTAGAAATGATCACAGTTAAGATTTAGGACAACAAAGAGAAGCACCAGAAGTTGACATGGTCAATACAAACCATGTTTATAGTAATAAGAAACTGAGAATAATGAAAACACAAAACCTAAATGTAATGCCAATCCTGCATAATAATAATAATAATAATAACAACAACAATAAGAGATTCTGGTTTAAAATGAATCTTACACCAATTAAACAATAAATGAGCCAAGTTCTTTAATTTCTACCAAATATGTGGGTCCAGAGTAATAATATCAATTAAGTTCCCAAACCAGTGAATAACACACGCATATATATATATGCACCAAGGTAGCTCTCCTTAAAAGAGAAAATTATATGAATACACAAAATTTGGAGCCCAGATGAAATATTGATCTCTTGCTCAAAAAGTTTAGACGGGGAAAGAAACTTACAATATAATTTTAGTCACAGGGAAGATCTTTACTCTCATCTCCAAAAGTGGACAGCTAAATGAAGATGCCAAGGCTTAGGCTTCTTCCTCTGTTGATAGTTCTGTTTCTCTTCCATTCATCTGTTGATGCAGCGGACACGAACATCAGTCACAAGAAGACATTCATAATTCATATGGACAAGTCATACATGCCAGAAAGCTTTGATGATCACCTGCAGTGGTACGACGCTTCTTTGAAGTCAGTATCACATTCTGCAGACATGCTGTATTCCTACAACAACGTCATCCATGGCTACTCTGTTCAACTAACGGTTGAGGAAGCCAAGTTGCTCGAAGAGCATCCAGGAATTATATCAGTCCAAGAAGATGTTGTGTATGAACTCCACACCACCAGATCACCTGAGTTCCTTGGACTCCTCAACACTGGCGCCTTGTTACCTCAGTCCAGCAAATCTAGTGATGTAATCATCGGTGTGTTGGACACCGGGGTTACGCCTGAACTGAGCAGTTTTGATGACAAGGAGCTTGGTCCAGTCCCAAGCATCTGGAAGGGTACATGTGAAGTGGGCAAAAGCTTTAGTGCATCAAGCTGTAACCGCAAGCTGATCGGCGCGAGGTTTTTCTTGAAAGGTTATGAATCTGCATATGGGCCAATTGATGAGACAATAGAATCAAAGTCCCCAAGAGATGATGATGGTCATGGAACACACACAGCAACCACAGCAGCTGGATCAACTGTGGTCGGAGCAAGCCTTTTTGGTTTTGCTGCTGGTACAGCACGTGGAATGGCCCCTCATGCCAGAGTGGCTGCATACAAAGTATGCTGGATCGGAGGATGTGTCAGCAGCGACATACTAGCAGCAATGGACATGGCAATCGCTGATGGAGTGAACATTCTATCATTATCCCTGGGCGGATCAGTCTCTGAATATTTCAGGGACACTGTAGCAATCGGAGCATTTGCAGCAACATCAAAGGGAATACTCGTTTCCACATCAGCTGGAAATGGGGGGCCTAGTGAAGGAGCCTTATCCAATGTTGCACCATGGATGACAACAGTCGGGGCTGGCACAATGGATCGTCAGTTCCCATCCCATGTTACGCTTGGAAATGGAAGAAAGCTGACAGGAGTATCACTATACAAAGGAAAACCGTTAGCTCGCTCAGTGCAACTTGTGTATGCCGGAAATGCTAGCAGTATGTCCACAGGTAATTTATGCATGAAAGGAAGCTTAATACCAGAGAGAGTCCGGGGAAAGATAGTGCTCTGTGACCGAGGACTTAATCCAAGAACAGAAAAAGGATTGGTTGTGAAGGATGCAGGCGGCATCGGAATGATTCTATCAAACACTGATACTTATGGAGAAGAGCTTGTTGCAGACTCCCATTTCATACCTACAGCAGCTGTTGGTCTGATAGCAGGTAATGAGGTGAGAGATTACATCACGTCGACGCATAATCCAACTGCTACAATTGTCTCTGGGGACACTCAACTAGGAATCCAACCATCACCTGTCGTAGCAGCTTTCAGTTCAAGAGGTCCGAACCCAATCACACCAGAAATACTGAAGCCAGATTTGATAGCACCAGGTGTTAATATTCTAGCAGGTTGGACAGGAAAAGTTGGTCCAACAGGGCTGCGCGAGGACACCCGGCGTGTAGACTTCAACATAGTTTCAGGCACTTCAATGGCATGCCCCCATGTAAGCGGATTAGCAGCGTTGATCAAGGGTGCCCATCCAGAATGGAGCCCTGCCGCTATTAGATCAGCTTTGATGACCACTGCTTATAGCAAATACAAAAATGGAGAAAGAATTCAAGATGTTGCAACTGGAACAGCATCATCGCCATTTGATTATGGTTCAGGACATGTGAATCCTGTATCAGCCCTTGACCCAGGTTTAGTCTATGATGCTGCTGAGGAGGACTACATAAACTTCCTTTGTGCCATAAAATATAGTTCAGCAATGATCAAACTCATCACAAAGCGAGATTACACCTGCAGAACAGATAAGGAATACAGTATAGGGGATCTTAACTATCCGTCTTTTTCTGTTTCCCTGCAAACAGCTTCAGGCCCGAATGGTGGAAGCAGCACTACATCGGTAGTCAAATACACAAGGACTCTGACTAACATGGGACAACCAGCATCTTACAAGGTCTCGATCTCTCAGGAAACAAAGGAAGTCAAAATAGTAGTCATACCAGAGGTGCTTAAATTCAGCAAACCGAATGAGAAGAAGACTTACACAGTGACATTTACTGCAGACTCAATGCCCTCTGGTACAACCAGCTTTGCTCATTTGGAATGGTCAGATGGAAAGCATATAGTCAGTAGTCCAATTGCATTCAGCTGGACATAATATAGTACGGAAGAAAGACAATTGTATCCCCATAATTATCTTGCCACTAAATCTCAGAAGCTCAGCTTCCCCAGCTGTCTCTGAAAAATGATGTGAAGTGCCCTTCAAACTTCAAAGGAGGCTGTTTACAAACTACCAGAACAAGTAAGCAAAGAGCTCACAGTTGCTCAATACGAAACATAATGCAAACCAATATCCCAATTACAACATGCAGCCCATGATGAGTCAACCATCATTGCTACATTTCTTTATAAAGTTCCCATTCATAAATTATTTAACCAGCTCTTCATAATGAAATAGAATTTGACAAGTAATTTTCCTTAAACTAATAAAAAATACAGAATTCAATCTTTTTGAACCACTAATACTGCAGTCAGTTCATTAAAATATTCGTCTTCATGCTTCCAACATATAATCATGCCAGTCTCTTCTCGTATGTACCGTACACATAAAGCATGAGCCCTAAAGTAGTGTACGGCGTGGTCCTGAACACATGCCTGAATAACCCCATGCAACATCACAGGTTATAACAGCAACATCAGGAAATTCAGAAAGAACATCAAATCATGACCCAGTAGGAACAATAAAGGAGAATGGTCATAATTAAGCAGATGCATTCTGCTCAAGCACTTCATAAATGTTCTACAGTTAAGCACAACATCTAAATGCATTCTTGATGCAAAAGATAATAGGAATTATTATTCAGTATCATCCATACACTGACAAACAGGAAGGTTGTAAGTATCCAACTGCCAATATTTGTGTTTGACACCCTCCCAGATTTCTTCTCCTAAGCAATCCTTGACAGGTAAGGGTATGAAGGTGGTGGAATAATCCAAATTCTGAAGCTCCAGAGCAACCAATTGACAATAAACAACATGAAAGAATGGATTACTGCCACAAAGACCATTGAAGAATGAATATATTCCTCCGGGTTTTAATAATTGAGGGAGATGCTGATGAAACTCTCTCATGTCTTCATAATATTCGCCATAGGTGTCGAAGAATATACCTGATCAATTATTTAAAAAGAAAAGATTTATTAGTGAATATTCAAGTACAAAGAAGGGCAATATCAAGCAGCATAAATAGAGAAAATGCCTGAAAAAAGAACCCAAAAGGAAAGTTTATGAAAGGAATTTTTCTCGAAAGCATTGTATTAGCTATTCCAAATTCTACTACATGCCAATGCAAGAAAAGAAGAAAATGCAAGTTTATTATAATTAGTATATATTAAGTGCAGGGGAGTAAGTGGCGTCTCTGAGATATCCATAAGCACAGGCACCTCCACTACGGTTAACTGATTATGTTTATCATCTTAAAACTGACATTAATAAGAAAACCAATGTATGCAGAATTTAATTAACTACTTTGTGAAAAATTAATAACATGGCATTTCCGATCAAAAAAAATAAATAAATAACATGGCATTTGCCAAATATACAAACTCATTATAATGTGTCAAACTCCTATCATGGCTTTTATAATTTATTCAACTTCAACAATCAACATACATATGGACCCTTCGAGATATCCAGATCTTTCCATAATATGTTAGAAGCATCACCTATACACACTGATATGTACACATGAAAAAAGGCAATCCTAGACTTTAATAAAAAACAGCACCTATAAATTACTATTTTCAGGGTGGTTCTATATACAACTTCGTGATGGTACACACGAATTAAATTCATATTTATATTAAGATTCATTAAACATTTTTCTTTCTCTTCTATGCATCAAGTGCAGACAGGTAGCAGCTAGTTAGTAACCAGGTAGGTGTCTCAGGTTGAGTCTCTACAAGTAGATAGCTATTAGGTATATCGAGCTATTTGTTGAAAGCAACAAAAATGGTTTAAAGAATTATCGTCATATCAAACTTAAAATTTCAGTCGGGAACTTACATGTACCAAAAGCAGAGGTTTGGAAGGCACAATCAGTTTAGTTTTAAAGATCCTGAATCAATCTATAATCTATGAAATTTAAAGAAATAAAGAAACGACACAGTACAAGCTTCTATGCTAGAAACAATGTAAGGTTCTTTATACGAGAAACAAAGTACAAGCTTCTATGCTAGAAACAATGTAAGGTTCTTTATACGAGAAACAACAAAAGAAAAAAATGCCCACCACTCTAGCCAAAGCAGAACAAAGGTGTGTTCTTTCGTGTCTTTTTTCCCAATTTCCTACTATTCGATAGATTATCTTTCCCCTAAAATTGTCACATCCAAAACCCAATTTTCATACAAAAAATCACATTGAACAACTATTTTCACTTCAAAGATATCAAAGAAAAAAAAACTAACTAACTAAAAATTTTATAGAAATGTTGTGCGGAGAAGTTAAGTGTGCAATTGCTAGTAGATGACAGTGGCATGCACTACAGAATTCACTTTAATTAAAAACACATTTACAGATTACTGAAGCCCTTTGGAAAATAAGTTTCCATATGGATATATTACCGTCATATGAATCCAGCTGAGGAAGAACATCCTGCCAGCGTCCAAATACTATTTTGACGTTTTTCTTTTCAGCCCATCCAGTCCGTACCATCCGATCATATACCTCTGGGTGTGCTTCAATAATAGTGTGGGAAGCCGGTGTGTATTGCTGTATTGCGGTATCAACAAGGCCCATGCCGAACCCAATATTTAATATGTGTCCACCTCCTGAGCAAATTGCCTTAGCATGAGCTTCCATTAGTGGTCTCTCCCAAGCCATCATAACAGCCTTGCTCTCCATGTCCATCACCTTGTCCTCACTGAATGTAACCCGGTCTTCCAGGTAACAATCATTAGGATTACTCTTGGCATTGTCTTTCCTAGCTATTGTTCCAAGAATCAATTCTGCTTGTATGCCTATAAGCAATCAAACACTTGCCATCAATTAAACAAGATTGCATCGAAATGAACATATAGGAAATGGATTGTTGAGAAAGTATGATGGTAGGGAACTATATCATTCACAGGTTTGCATTCAAGTATATTGCACAATGTTCCTTGGTACAGAAGATGTCACAAGATGATTAAGTAAATACAAGAACAAAATTAATAATTTAATAATATATAGAATGAGGTTTTTGTTTTGTATTTTATGTTTTGTTGTTTTTGGGTGAAAATAGTTGTTGATGTTTGTAAGATAAAATGGGTGTTGAATGTAATTTTTTTAGAGGGAAAATAAAAGATTGGATACTTATAATGGTAAAGTGCTTCCTTTTAGCAAACTACAAACATGGGGAAAAGGACTTATTGGTTATCTTCCCCATAAACTTGCAAAAACCATCAAATTTTATCTGAGAAAAATGAATAATTGCACAAATCGAAGCTTACTTCGGAATACAACGTACAAAGATTTGAAATTTATCATCAGAAGACAGACCTGCGTTGAGGAGGATGTCGAAGGCCGACTGGTGGCCATTTTCCATGGCGAAGTCTCCGGCAGAGATGTTGGAAGGGGAGAGAGCGTTCCATGGGGCGCCGCTGTCGAGGAGCAACTGCACCACCTCCGCGCAGCCGGTTCTGGCTGCAAACATCAGCGGCGTTAGGCCGTCAGCATCGAAGAAGGTAACGTCAGCACCGGACTCGATTAGAGATTTTACTCTGCAAAGGTCACCGTTTTGGGCCGCCTTGCATAGCGATTCTTCTTTGCTCTCCGCCATGGCCGATGGCTGTGCCAGTGCTTCGGTTAAACCCTACTAATTACTTATAAAAGAAAAATTAATAATAATAATACTTCTTCCGCCCATATAAGGATGTGTTTTTTTGTTCGAAAAAAATTGATTTGACTTTTATATTAAAATAATATTTTGTGAATGAAAAAAATATAAATTTTTTAAAAATATAAAAATCAAATAGTAAAATTAGGGAAAATTTTGATAAAGAAACATACCATTAGTATCATTCTCACATCATTTTTTTTTATATAAAGTAATACCTCTCCCTCCTCTTCTAAGAATTTTTATTTATATTTTGCGTGTTAGATATTTAAATATTAATTATTATATTAAAATGTAGCATAAATTAAAAAAAAATTATAAAAATACTTTAATTAGTATCTTATAATACTAATAGAATGATATTTGTAAAAAAAAAATTATACCAATATAAATAGTAAATGTGACTATTAGAGACGGACTGAATGAGTATTTCACACTTTAATTATATTTAAAATTTGTAAATTTCACATTATTTTTAAATTTTAATGATACTTATTAATTATTTTAATTTTAATTTATAATTATTTTTATTATATTACAATTATTTTTATCGATCATATTTTTTTAAATTCTCGTGTTTATGACATTATATCATGAAGTAATAATAATCTAAACCGAATACATCAAAAAAGACAAATTCAATTAGCTTTTTCATAAATACATGAATAAAAATAAAAATTGATGATCTCCTTCTTTGTATATTGTACTTCCTCCGTCCCACATAATTTGTTCCTATTTTCTATTTTCGTTCGTCTCACATAATTTGTCATTTCCTTTTTTGGAAAATTAATTATAGACTTTAATCATATTTTAAAATTTAAAATTTAATTTTTTTAATCTTAATTAAACTATTTAGTTATTTTAATTTTAATCTATAATTATTTTTACTAAATAATAATTATTTTTACTAATATATTTTTTAATTACTTACTAATTATACTTTACCTAAATTCACGTTTATACAGTAATACATCCATATTATATGGGACGGAGGGAGTATATGATAATCACAACCACGACTATTTTACATTCTTTAATATATTTGCATCATTGAAAGTATTTTAAATTATTTACCGAAGAATCGAGAAGGTTATCAATGTCGGAATAATATGTTTGATAAATTTTCCAACATATGGACAAGTCTTGAAGATTGTCTAAGACAATAAAACCCGTCATATTCGGAAATAGCTTTATTACGAACTTTTTTAAGCATAAGGGATGCTCTTATAGTGTGTTTGTTTGGATGATTGGATTTAAATCCAACTATTCATCCAATTTTTTTCCCCCCAAAAACATCAAATCAAATCCTTATTTTTCATTTTTTAAAAAACACTAAAAATCAATTTTACATTCAAAATATTACATCAATACCTATTTATATCACATCATACAACTATTTAAATTCAAAATTTTTACTATTCAAATCTCAATCCAAAATTCAAACCCCTAAACAAACACACCCTTAGTAGTTCATTGGAGTCATGAGTTTTAAACTATAGAATTCTGTTTTACTTTTGCAGTAATGATGAGATTATCAAAATTTATATATCTGAAAATTTTGAAGTTGTCTATCATAAATAAAGAATAATCAAATTATCTTGAATTTTATACTTTTTTTTTTCATCTTTTTTATATTTTTATAGCACTTTTTGAATTAATTGTTCTAAAACAAGGTTTGAGTACGCTATATAAACATCATCAAAGAAGGGTCTTTAAAAATTTAATAATATTATAAAAATTGTTTTAATTGTTTTGTAGCTTACAAAAAATAAAAAAATTATACTACCTTACAAAGAAATTGAAGCAATTTTTTAATGACAGAATATAATAATATTTAGTAGCTTGAGTATTCTTAATTTGCATGGATCATGCAAACAAAAACAAGGAAAACTACATTTATAAGTATATGCCAAAGAAAAAATAAGATAAAAAGAGGAAAGTTAATATATATACACACAAGATCTATAGGCAAAAAAAAAAAAAAACATTAAAATTGTTGGTTCATATAGTTTTACATGATGAAGATAAACACCATGTTTATGTTTAGCACTTCCCATGAATTCACAATCATTAATGTTGTCGTCGCTATTTTATCGCTCTTTGTAGGGTTTTGCGTTTGCACATCATCGATGGATCCTTATTTTGATGACGTAGGCTCTTATTCATTTTCGCCTTCTGTCGCGACATGGTATGGAGAAGCTAATGGGGCCGGAAGTGGTAATGCCGCGCACATATATTTGTATATCAAAATTGAAAAACCCTAAATCTTGAACTATGAACAAAATCTTTTGATTATGTTATTCAATTTGTATCGATGGTTATTTTGTATTGATTTCTTGATGTGATGATAATGATATGATCGACACCGTTGATTTGAAGGGGGTGCTTGTGGATTCGGAGACGAAGCATTAGGAATTCATCCATATAATAGCATGACAGCAGCTGGAAATCAAAATTTATTTAAATCTGGAAGAGGTTGTGGAACTTGCTACGAGGTAATTCATGCAATGTGTTAAAATATGGATAAAATAATGAAATTGTCTTATTGATCATCAAAATAAGGAGCATATATATATATATATATATGGATAATACAAAACGGACTCTATAAACTCAAATCTAAGTAATCCAATTTATGAATAAAAACTAGATCTAAATATAAATCTACCAAATCGAATATCTAAAATATCTCGACACAATGATTAATCTTTTGATATATATATATATTCTAGTACTAATATTGACGTGAATGTTCTTTTAAATTAAAAAATAAATATTTGTGCTCAATGAAAGTGACATAAACATTCTTAACAGACAGACATAAATATTTGTACTTAACATTAAAAATATTTTTATATTTGTATAATTTTTTGTACAAATGTTCTTCTATTAATATTATAAGACACCAATGAAAATATTTTTGGAATTTTTTCTTGATTTGTATTACGTTTTGATATAAAAATTAATATTCAAAGATTAACACGCAAAAAGTAAATGTGATCCTTAGAGCTGGACGGAGATAGTATTTAAGATATAGGAAATTACTAAAAAAAATTTATAAATATAAATATAACATGTAATTTCTTCTTCTAGGTGAAATGTACTTCGCATCCATCTTGTTCTGGATCTCCGGTTAAAGTGACGATTACAAATGAATGTCCCGGCGATTGCAACAACGAACAATTTCACTTTGACTTGAGTGGAAAAGCATTCGGAGCATTAGCTAAACAGGGACAAGAGAATGCTTTACGCAACGCCGGAAGAATTGACATTCAACATAGGAGGTAATTAATAAATTATTTCGATTTTTATTTCTATTAGCAAGAAGAATAATTTCTTAATTATATATATATATATATACATATATGTATACCATTTTTTATAACAAATTTAGCATGATCACATCCTTAAGCCCTTATTTCCAACATTTTAATAGTATTATACCATACCTTTTTAGAGAGCAATTTCAATTAACTTAAATATGCCAAGATTTTGTTTTTATTTATTCGAAAATATTATCCTTTAGAAACTTTGCTAAATATTTTATTTTAACATTTGAAAAGGAAAATAGGCCTTAGCAATTTTGGTAGTGTTGATTAGATCATTAATCTCAAATGCATTTGCTCACTACAGAAAAATAATATATTTGTAATGGAATTCCGTCCCTAAAGTTCACGTACCTAACCTAATTTCATTCCTAATTCCGTCTCTATTGTCATTAGTAACGAAAAAAGTAAATTTAGAGACAAAAAAGTTTTGTTACAAAAATAATTTTTTCTTTTAGTGGCTTATACTGCTTTAGTTTTTTTTTTTTTTTTTTTTCGATCGAAAAAAATGCATTCAATACCATATAGTAAATGGTGTTAAATATGATTACTTTTGTTAATTACATGGACTAGCTACCACATAAGTTTTTAAATAGTGATTTTATATGATAATTTATAAGAAAAAATATTTACATTTTTTCAGAGAATTATGAAGATTGTATAGTGATTTTTTAGAAAAAATTAAATTTTAATTTTTTTTTTCCATTTATATAAATTTGTCTAACATAATTGATACATGTATTAAATATATTGAGATAAAATAAACTCTTCTAGCAAAAGATCAAAAACAAAAAGAGCTACTTACTATTAATTTTTTAGGGTTTCATGCCTTTACAATGTGAAGGGTATCACATTCAAGATTGATACCGGATCGAATCGCAACTATTTAGCTTTTGTGATTGAGTATCAAAACGGGGATGGTGACATTGGCAGCATCGAGCTATTGCCTTCGAATAGTAAACAATGGCTCGTTATGCAACAATCATGGGGAGCAACTTGGAAGTGTGATCTTCCAAACGGCATCGAAGGTCCTTATTCTGTAAAATTCACTACCATCGAATCAAAGAAGACAATTGTTGCACTTAATGCAATTCCAGCAAATTGGACCCCAGGATCTTCGTATTCTTCGAATGTAAACTCAATATTTCTCTAAATGATCGTAAATTGCCAGTAATTTGAATACTATCTATCTATACTTCCATGTGAAGATAAAGAGAATTGTATTAACACTTAACTTATCAATAACAACTGGCAGTTCTTATTGTTGTTGTTGGTTATTTATTTATTTTAATTTGGTAAAGGTTTAGATAATTTGTTGGGTGATGTTATGAGCATAGTTGCTACATCATATCATATGTAAAGAGTTTGTTAACAATGAAAAAATGCAATTAAGAAATTCTTCTAATACGCGGGATATTAAAATCATAAAGTTGAATTCTTTTTTAGTTTTGAAAACCTTCAACTATATTGTCGCTTCCACTCCAATCTCATTTCCCAATATGCAGAGATCATCACCTCCTAAATCTTTCCCAGTCTCCTAATTGTCCCTACACTAAAAAAACTATATAAAATGGACCCGTGACCGTAAGGATATTAATTTTATTTTTGCCAAGGACCCCAATTCGGTAGTATTTTTAAAATATTTTTCACTAATCATGTCTTACTCTTTAAATTCTTTTAGAATTAAAAAAATATAAATTTTATTATATTGGGTTAAAAGATTTCCAATTCGAGCAAGAGTTCAAATTGTCATGAGTTCAAACCCCCAAAGCCTTCAAGATTTTGTCTGTCAGACATGGTTTGCTTAATGCACTCAAAGAGTGGCGGTTGTGAATTCCTATATTATTAAAAAAAAAAAAAACAAAACAACTATGCATATGTATTGCCTATATATACAATAAAAGTGTATCTATAAATATTATTTTAGAGAAAAAACAAGACAAATTATATGAACGAAATTAGTATAATGAGATCAAATATTTATAATTTCAGAAAAAAAAAAAAGAAAGAAAAATAAAACGGTGCCAAAACCATAGCTATTATAGTAATTGTGTGGGCACAAAAAAAAAAAAAGAAAGAAAAAATAGAAAAATTTGAAATATATTGGAGGCGCCAAAATTGGTGTTACAAAAAGCAAAAACAAAAAAATATAGGTGTTGGAGAATAAGTGTTGCACCAAAATTTATTTGAACATCTAAACAAGGGTCAACTTTCGAAGCGTAGTTATATCACATTTATAACACCCTACTGCCAACTGAATGCTTGTGAAAAAACAAAGCAGTAAATGAGAAGCGTTTGTTTACCCGTTCAGAAATAAATAATTCTACATCCGGGATACCAATTTAGAAGAAGTTCACTAATCAGTGTTATTAAGAACAAAGACAAACCACAACTCGTTCAACTCAATCTCCTACCATGAGTTACCTTGGAAATTCCCTCCACAGGTATTCGTTGTCACAAACTCGTACTAACAACCACCACGGAGCAGAACTACTTAAAATCTGGACGTCTCCTCTGATTGGAACTCGAATTTCTCCTTCCTCCGACGAGGTCTCCAGCAATATAAGTGTCTAGCACTCACTCAATACATGAATAAGTGAATGGTTGGGGTTAAGAGGATTGAACTCACTTTATCTCACTACACACAACTCTCAAAATCTTTCCAACAACCAACTTTCTACACACAACTTACAATGTAGCAGCCATGGACTTGATAGGCGTAACCGGCAATTAATTCTCTTTGGTACAAAAAATGTATTGTGTGTCTCTGCATGAATTTTGAAACAAGTTGGCCACTCAAAACATCCATTGCTTTTGTCTTCTGCCCACCAACTGAGAGTGAGAGAGAGAGAGACAAAGAATGTTGTTGACAATTATTGTAGCAGCCATATAAGACTCGTTACTACAATGGAAATCTGAAAAGGCAGTAGCAGAAAGATGAAGTGACCAAATTCTAAAATAAATTGAGGGATTTCATGTTCCAACAATATGGTATATTACCCCAAGGTGGTTTGGGGATTTTTACTGTGCGGAGATTGTTGGAACATGAAATCTCTCATACTGTACACAGTAAAAATCCCGCCGAACACATTCATAATCAAATCATACCATTATTACTTTTTAAATTTTAAATTTAATAGTGTACACACCCAAAATTAATTGGGCCGGCCCAGTGCAAGTGCAGCCCAAGTCCAAGGACATTTGCGGCCCAACATATGGGGAAGCAGTCCAACGGAGGCAAGAAGGTCAAAGAAGTTGTTAGAAAGTTGGTGAAGTTGTTGGAGAAAAAGGTGGGATAAGATCTTATTCAAATAAATTCAAAAAATTAACTATTTAAAGAAGATCTAAGAGAGCAAAAAAAGGACGCCATTCATCGTCTTTTTTTCATCTGCATTATTTTCTTGTAATTTTTCCAGATTTTTACAGTTTTCTTCGATTAATTCCAATTTAATTTTCAGTTTCGTTCTGGTTTATTTTACTTTCTTTTTTCATCAATTTTTCGGTTATCGTGAGATAGCCCGGATCCTTTCTTGAGGAGGCCGGGGAACCATACAATTAAATCAATTCCGACAGGCTTTTTCGATTAAGCCGTGGCGATTTTTTTACGACAACAGATAGACATTTATATATTAACCATCAAACCAATACGATCAAAACTCCTTAAACATAAACCAACCCTACATACAAAATAAATACATAAACTCAAACCTATCTTAAAATTAAAATAAAAGTCGAAGTCAAACTCAATTTTTTCCAAACCTCCCTTAAAGAAACACACCCGTACTTATATCAAAATTTTCTCAAACTTATCTAAAGAAAATCTATATGTATCATTAGTTGAAAACTCAATCATTCTCAAATTAATTAATTAACGTAATGTGCAAAAATAATGTCCAAAACTCCAGATATTGAAAAAACATAACCAAAACATTAGAACATGGATGCATATACCGCAAAATGTATCAATGTTTAAGCAAGTAATTAATAAAATCCAATGTTATCCATAACTAAAGTGCGAAAAGGCTCTTTAGAGCCAATTCAATCTACTTTAGTTATCTCACCGTCTTTTTATTTTTTGCTAAAGATCCATGAACCAAACTATTGGAAACATATCACGTGCTTTAAATTATTTTTCATATGTATCTATAACTTGAGGGATATAGAACAATAAAAGAAATAAATTAAAAAGAATGTTAATCTAAATTATATATATTAATCAGGTCTGGCCTTGGGCTCGGACGAGAAGGACGATTCCAATATAAATAGCGGTTCATTATATATTTATATTATATATGAAATATTTAAATATAATTTGTATTTGATATTTTATATTTAAGGATTTTGACTTTTTTTTTTGTCCCAAACTCTTCGAAAGTCAAAATCAACCACATATAAGAATTAAAAAGTTACAAAACCACTTCGACTTATATACCTAAATTTGTCTTGTCAGACCTAATTTGCAAGTTATTATATTCGATCGAAATTTATTCAGAGCACACTCAAAGAGTAGCGACTGCAAATTTTCATTTTATATATAAAAAAGTTTTAAAAAAATTAAAATATAGTCTAATTATTGAGGTCTTATGTTATTATTATTAGGTTTTAAATTCAATTCCTACACTTATGATGGGTTATAATAATGAAAACTTTTACTATTTGAACATTATATATATTTCTTTGGAAAGATATAAATATATATATATTGCATATATAAAATATTAATTAAATAAAAAAATTAAACCCAATATAGGCTAAAAGAAATACACTTTTAAAAAGATTATTAGGTTCGGTCGGGGTTTACCCAATGCATATTTTCGAGTTGCGATTACGGATTCTCACGTTATAAAAAAAAAAAAAAAGATATATGATCATAATTCATTATTGTGTCCTTAAGGTATAGCTCGGTGAATTCGTAACCGCGAAGTCATTGGTTTACATCTAGACGTCTTCAAGTCTAAATACCACTAATAGTTCGTTTAGTGCGACTTGTTTTGTCAAGCCTAATTTGTAGAGTATTAGGTTCTGTCAGAATTTTAAAAAAAAATATATGATCATCGAATTTAGTTTGCAAACTATTAGATTCGGCCGAAAATTTACTTAAAAAAAGGTGCGAGCGCAGATTTTCACATTATAAATATATATATATATATATGTATGTTTAATTTGTAAATTTTTAGTAACTTGTTGTATGGACATGATTATAATTGTTTTGAATGAATCTTCGTCGTTTATAGGTTTATTCCTTCGATATGATAATGTCAAAATATTGAATTTTAATAGTTGATAAAATATTTTTGTGTAAGTCAATATTTTTAATATTTATTTTGATAATTTAATCGTGATAAATATAAACATATAAGAAAAATCAATATTATAATTATAAAAATAAAAATAAAACATATAAAATTACTTTTAAAAAAAAATTAAATTAAATATGAATGTATAGGCACGGAACCACACTTGAATTTTCAGAACCATACCCTTATTTTCCAATTTTACCAAATCGAAGTCCGGATTGCTCCTCAAGCCCGTAACCCCTGCTCCGCCGTCGCCGTTTCAAGGAAACCCACGGTCGACGATGAATCGGCGCCCCTAAGCCGCGCGCCTGTGCGGTGACAACTTCGCCAGCGTGAAAAAGAACAACAGCTCACCGCGCAGTTAGAAGAAATCGCAAGGTATGCTCAGGGTTTGGAGTGGTTTCATATCGATGTTTATGTTTTGTCAAATTCGTATTTTTGGTTTTAGAAGAGGTGTTTCTATTATGTTGATTTGTAGGAGGCCGAAATCGGACAATTTCGATTTGATTATTTGTTTACTCTACGTCCGTAGCTGCCTTACTTTTCCATTAACACCACAGACTACTCCAGTGTGTGGTGAAAATGGGTATTTTCATTTAATCTAGTTTCACTTCTTGCTAATTTTATTTGAGTATAATTTATGTGGCATGGGTCGAGCGTGAAATTGGTCTTAGAAGCAGCGAAATTGCTTCTTCATAGTTTTCATATGAAACTTTAGTTGGGAATCATTGGGCTTAATTAAAATTGAGTTGGGATATGATTTAGATTGGTTTTGGAGTCATTGAAATCATCAATTTTCTGCTGAAAACTGCTGGTGAAAGTTGTTCTGTCCTTAAGGTGAATGGGTAAGAAAATTCTTTTTGTATACCTTGTTCCCTCTCCTCGCCACCTTAGCAAATGACCTTGTTCACAACTACTTACACACTAGGTTGCGAGCATTGAATTGAAATTGTTTAGTAATCTGAAAATAATAATAATAAGGTAATGTTGAAACTACACTTTTGATGGTTTTTGTCGTTGCTAGGGGCTGTTGATGTTGTTGCTGATGGAGAGAAAAGAATCGAATCTCATTTATGAGATTAAAGTCTTCTGTCTGAATGGGAATCGGAATCTACATTAAACAAAATATACATTAAACTCCATATTGCAGTGACTAATTTAGGGCAGCATCGAGATCACTGTTGCTATATTTGCCCCTCTCTTAAGACATTCATGTTAAGATATCCTATGGCTCTCTCTCTCTCTATATGTACATATGTGTCAAATGTAATGCATTGAATTTGCTAAGGCTAAGGGGTGCATAGTTTGGATGCATGTTATGAATATGCATTTATGCTTATTGTAATGCATTGAATTTTACCTTAGTAAGTAGTTAACAAACAGGGCCTTTATGTTGTGTATCTAGGTGTTGGTTTTGCATAGGTTTTGTAGCCGTAAGTTTTGTGAATTAAAGCAATGTTTTAGATGTGATTCATGTTGTGTTACATGCTGTGTCACTTCAATGTGAATAATATTGTGACACATGCTGTGTAACATGATGATATTATCCTATTGGTTCTACTGTTGATGGAAATCATATCTAATGGTGTACTTTCGAATGTTTTGTTTGTTTTGTTTGTTTTTAGCTGAATAATGAGTTTGCAGCAATGCCCTTTTAAAAGTTACCGAGGCAGTAGTCAACGAAATACTGCAATTATCTTGTTTGGCTTGATTTTCTTGATTTCTTTCATATCTTGTCTCTCTGAATTCTTGTCACGTTCCAAGTTTTGGGTGAAGAAGAACAAATTTTTATATACAACCTTTTACGATGAAGCTACAACCAATTTTTTAGCTGTGTTTTAATAATCCACATTCTGGTAGCTGATCCCCAGGATATTTTGTTCCTGTATTTATTTATAGGAGGGTACGCTTATTTCATTTGTTGAACCTTTGGTCGTGAGGCTTGGATATGGATTTAGAGACGGAGAATAGAATAGCTGCCATTCTTTTGAAAGAGGCAGCAGAATTACGTCGGCAAGCACAGAGGGAAGGTGCTCTTGCTTATCTTGGCAAGCCGACTGTAAGGAGTAGGCCTAACTCTCGCTTCCTTACAGCAACTGTCCGTGGAGTACAACAAGGTTAGTTTTGATTGATATAATATTTTCTTTGTTTGGGTGTAGGGAAGTTGTGCTCGTAGTCTTGGTTGGATTAGCTTTTATGTTTTTCTTGGCGTTTATATATTAATATATCTGTCAGGTGATGTTTCCGTGAGTAGAAATACAATTTAAGACCAATCCATAAAGTTTCTTTGTTGGTGCTCGCTGGTTATTTCACAAATAAGAGAAAGTTACTCTCATGTTTCATTTGGCTATTTACTCGTGTGAAACTATAGTTATACCTCATTAAAAGCATGTAGGTTTTGTTGGGTGTGTTTTTTTGGGGGTTTGATAAGGTTAAATTATAATAGTTGTTTGATATGATATAAAAGGTATTGATGTGATGTTCTGAATGCAAAATTGATTTTTGTATAATAGAAAAAGGTGTTTGATTTTATATGTTTGGAAGAAAATCTTGATGGATAGTAAATAATTTAAAAAACATTTCAAACAAAAAAACAAATAAAGCTTTTGCACAATAGTTGTCAAGGATGTTTAGTTTTGCTTTTACTTCAAATAATTTAATGTTTGTCACTATGGCTTGTTTGAGATTTCTTAGGTAATGAGATCCAAGTATGAGATTTGAATACAATGTCGCTCATTTTGTCATTATTAGGTCTTTCATTCAGAGTCTGAGCGAAAGGCTTCTACTTATGATTGACGTTTATTATTCTCTCGCAACATTTTAGCATTGGATTTTATTCCTCGTTAGCTTCTCCTATTGTCTGGCCTGGATTTTGTTTAAATTTTTCTAACTTGTCATTTTTTATTTCAATAAATTTCTTTCAGCTAATCGTGCCGTGGAAGTAAATGAGATGTGGCGACTAAGGGAGAAACAAATAGAGCTCGACAACAGGCTTACAGGAAGCAGGGATGTTTCAAACACTCATAGGAGTAGTAAGCATAGGGACAACGACTCAGAAAGGAGTGGCACAAGCACTTCTATTTCATCGAAAAAAAGAGATGTTACAGATTGCCACACAATCGAGGATGGAGGGTTGGGAGATGATGAAGTTGAGGAATTTCTACGGTCAAGGTTAGCCCCTCTTCTTCCGATCTTCTGCGTTTGTTTGTGGGTCCGGGAATTAGTTTTGAGTTTTGAATAGTATTTAAAAAAATTAAAAAAATACTTCTTCCGTCCCAATTCAATGTACTTTTTTGTTTTTCTTTTGAAGAAATTAAAAAATAATATTATTTTATTGGTTAGGCAATGTGTAAGATAATTTTAACAATTTTGCTCTTGCAAGTACAAATGGAGTGAATACTTTTATAAAAGTAAAGTATTAGGAAGAAACTTTTAGTGGGACAAACCAAAAAGATAAAAATGATATATTGAGTTGGGGGCAGGAGTATTTATTTGATTTGATGTTTTTGTGTGGAAGAAAAATTAGTAAATAGTAAAATTTGAGTCCAAAACCTACAAATAATTAGAGAACCTTATTTACTGACCCCACTTTAAAATCATCATTTTATTTTTGACATTCGGCTTCAAATGTTAGAACAAAGCGAGGGAGGGGCGCAGTTGGTTCACGGATGGATGAAACAGGTCCTTACCTTTCAATTCCTCGTGATTATGAAATAAATGCATCGGACGAGGAGGTGAAAAGACCTCGGGTTTCACTTGGCCCGGAGAAGCCCCACTTCTTACAATCTAGGGAATGGTCGGAGAATTTATGTAGCCGAGATGAGAGGAAAAGTGCGAAGGTGCACTTGAGCAAACGGCACTCGAAGAAGCACAAGAAATCGGAGGAGAAGAAGAGAAAGAAGAAGAGAGGGAAACGTAGGACATGAAGTGTTTGATCTATCAATGGTTTCCCAATAGAAATGTTTTGTGGGAATATGTTGGGTATGTAAATTGTTGTGCTTTATAGCTTTGTATGTTCAAATATTTTAAATACTATAATAAAATTTTATATAATACAAATAATATTCTTTGTATTTTTAGTAAAAATGCATAAATTGTTTTTATGTATTGTGTTTGGTTGTAAACATTCATTTAGTATTTCTTTAAAGATAAATTGTTATTTCCTCGGTTTGTAAAAATTAGTTATATTCTTTTTGTTACTATACAAAATTGATCAATTATTTATTATATTTTGTTTATTAAAAAATACTATTTAAAATATTTTTATGCATTGTGTTTTGTGTTTTGTGTTTTTGGTAATAGTAATTGTATTTATTTTTTATTTTCTTATATATTTATAAAATTTAACTCTAATATTTTTTAATTTAAATTTAAATTTAAAAATAAATTAAATTGATATAAGTATTAATGTGTGTATATTTTTATTTATTTTTGTTGAGGTAAATGAAAAGAGCATAATGTGAAGAAAAAAATTATGATATAAAAATGAAGAATGTTACGAAATATACACCTAGCTTATACACAAAAGTATATATTGTATGTGGAAGCTTTTCATCCAACAAGTTGCTACGGCTTACATCTGTCAGTTTGTTATCTCATTCTCTCTCTTATATTTAATATATATACATATATATACATTCTCGTAACAAACACACCCAACACGCATACATATATATATATATATATACTGCACACACATACATATATTTATATACTTACCAATATTATATTATACTATTTATTATATAACACGTTATTAGCATGAAGGTTTTTGCCTATTTTATTTTTGGTAAGTTTTATTTTTATATTATCTATATAGTCTATTTTTTAAATTATGGAAAATTTTGCAAAATTTTCTTTTAAACCTCCATCTCTCACCGGCAATAATTTTCTGACTTAGTCACTGGATGTAGAAATGCATCTGGTTTCTATAGGCCTTGTTTATACAATTGTCAGTGAAAATGTGGCTACAAGCCAAGATCGAGCTAAGACTATTATTTTTATTCACCACCATCTAGACATTCCTTTACCGTCCGAATATTTGACGGTGAAAAAACCACTTGATTTGTGGAATGAATTAAGGGAGAAATTTGGACACTTGAAATATATCACTATCCCCAAAGCCTGACATGATTGGCTTAACCTGCGTTTGCAGGATTTTAAAACTGTTACAGATCTCAATTGAAACTTTGCAGAGAAATTTTTACTGATAATGATAAATTGGAAAAGACTCTATCTACCTTCCATGCTTCCAATGTTGCGCTGCAATAGTATCGTGAAATATTTTTTTCAAAAATACTCAAAGCTCATAGCATGTCTTTTATTAACTGAGCAAAATAATAAGTTACTGATGAAAAATCATCAGTCCCAGCCCACTGGTTCCAGTCCGTTCCCTGAAGCGAACGTGACATTTTCTAAACGAGGCCGAGGATGTGGTAAGGCCGTAAACGTGGTCGCGGTCGTGAGAGTCAACAGGGTTGATATACCCTTTAAAATCACCGCGGTTTTGACATTAACATGAAGCAGAGTAAACCCCAATATGAGGATATAGTCGAAAAGGCTAAATAGGGAAAAAGGCAAATCGGCATTTGTAATCGATGTGGCATTGAAGGTTATTGGGCCAATATCTGCAGAACAATCAAACACCTAGCCGATCTTTATCAAGCCTCACTGCAAAAAAAAAAAAAGGGAAAAGAGGTCGAGACTAATTACATTGATAACAATGACAACCCCGATGATGATGTTCTGGATTACGACACAATGCATCTTGTTATAGCGGACTTTGTCGTAGATCCAGGAAACCCCAGTGACAGACATACTATATCATTTTACATTATGCCATTTTATATTTTGTAATATTTAAATTATTGCATATTACTTTTTTGTAATGCATTTTGTAATATTTATATTTGTCTTTATTAATACTGTGCTTATTTATATTTGAAGGTTAAATGAATACCAATCAAAATGACGCAAATATGTGTTTCATTGATAGTGCAACAATGCATACTATATTGAAACACGAAAAATATTTCTCCCATTTGAAAAGGGAAAGAATGAATGTCAATACAATAAGTGGCAGTGCAAAATTAATTGAAAGCTCTAGAGAAGCCATTATATTTCTCCCCACGGGGACGAAAATTGTGAAACAATATGCATTATTGGCCACTAAAGCTCAAAGAAATTTATTGAGCTTTCATGACATTCGGAAAAGTGGTTATCACATTGAAACTATGAGTGATACCGATTGTGAATTTTTATTGATCACCAATATCATTGATAAAAAGAAATGAATCATTGAAGATTACCCTCACTCTCTATTGGTTTATATTATACCAGAGTAGGTGTTGTTGAAACACACCTCACGGTAGATCAAAAGATTACCAATTTTCAAATATGGCATGAACGTCTTGGGCATCCTGACAGTATAATATGAGGTGAATAATTGAGAATTAGTATGGTCATCCATTAAAAGGTCAAAAAGTATTAAACTGAAATGAGTTAACCCTGCACTCAGGGAAAATTGATAACCAGACATTTCAAGCTAAAGTAGGTATTGAATCACCTACATTTTTTGAAAGAATACACGGGGATATAAGTTGACCAATAGACCACCGTGTGGGCCATTTAAATATTTTATGGTGCTTATTGATGCATCTACGAGATTGTCCCATGTTTGTATATTATCTACTCACAATATGATATTTGCGAGATTTCTTGCCCAAATTATTAAATTACAGATACAATTCCCCGATAATCCAATTAAGACTATACGTCTGGATAATGCTGGTGAATATTCATCGAATGTATTTGATGATTATTGCATGCCGATTAGAATTAATGTAGAGCACCTAGTGGCTCATGTTCATACACAAAACGACATAGGCAAAATTACTTATTAAAATATTCCAATTAATTTCTAGACCATTACTGATGAGATCTATGTTGCCCGTTTCAGTTTGGGGGCATGCGATTTTACACGCAGGAACACTTATAAGAATGAGGCCGACAAGCTATCATAGTTATTCCCTTATGCAATTAGTATTTGGTTACGAACCAAATATATCTCATCTACGTATTTTTGGGTGTGTTGTTTATATTCCTATTCCACCCACCAAACGTACAAAAATGGGTTCTCAACGTAGATTGAGCATTTATGTCGGATATGAATCAACGTCAACTATAAAATATCTTGAACCTATGACGGGTGATTTATTCACTGCAAGATTTGCAGATTGTCACTTTGACAAATCATATTTTCCGACATTAAGGAGAGACAGAAATGAATCCAAAAAGGGATATTAATTGGAAAATCCCATTGAAGTTTTGTGATCCTCGTACAAAGCAGTGTGGACTAGAAGTTCAATGCATTATACATTTGTAAAATATTGCAAATCAGTTACCGGATGCTTTCAATGACTCGAGCGAAGTCACTCGATCATAAATCCAAGTTGCTAATGCTCCGACTTAATTAATTGTCTTTGATGGACAAATTGCAAGTGCTAATGAATCAGTGACACGCTTGAAGCATGGTAGACCACTTGGTTCCAAAGACAAACATCTTCGAAAGAAAAGAGGAATTAATGATGATGATCATGAAAATATCAGGAATGGCATTATTAAACCTCAATCTAATGAGGGAGTCAACCCTGAAATAATTGCTCCAGAAGAGCACGATCTTGAAGAACATGATGAGATTATTGAAAACTCAATTAACTATGTTACTTCAAGAAAATGTTGAACCGTAAAGAGACAATTATTGATAATGTCTTCGCATACAATTTAGCACTTGATAACATGGATGAAAATAAGGATCCAGAGCCAAAATCGGTTTATGAATGTCGGCAAAGAAATGACTGGCCAAAATGGGAACATGCGATTCAATCAGAGCTTGACTCATTAAACAAAAGGGCTCTTCAGACCAATTGTTCAAACACAAATGATATAAAACCAGTTGGATACAAATGAATATTTGTACGAAAAATAAATAAGCATAATAAAATTGTGAGATATAAATCCGGTCTCATGGCTCCAAGATTCTCACAAAGACCTGGAGTAGATTTTGATGAAACATACTCTCCGGTTGTTGATGAAATAACATTTAGATACTTTATGAACCTAGCAGTGCGAGAAAAGCTCGATAAACGTCTTTTAGATGTAGTTACTGCATATCTTTATGGCTCATTGGATACTGATATTTATATGAAAGTTCCTGAGGGATTCAATATGTCTGAAACATATAGATTAAACCCAAGGGAATCACATTCCATTAAATTAAAAAAGTCATTGTATGGACTTAAACAATCAGAGCGAATGTAGTATAACCGTCTCAGTGAATGTTTAATAAAAGAAAGTTATACTAATGATCTAATATGCCCATGCGTTTTTATAAAGAAAAATTGATCAAATTTTGTCATTATTGCAATATATGTTGATGATCTCAATTTAATTGAAACTCTTAAAGAGATCCAAATTGCAGTTGAATATCTAAAGAAAGAATTTGAGATCAAAGATTTTGGAAAGACAAAATATTTTCTGGGATTACAAGTGGATCATGTTAATAATGAGATATTTATTCATCAATCCACATATACCCAAAAGGTATTAAAATAATTTTATATGGATAAATTTCACTCTATGAGTACACCAATGATAGTCAGATCCCTCGATTCCAGTAAAGATCCATTTAGGCCAAGAGAAGAAAATGAATAAATACTTGGCCCTGAGGTACCATATCTCTGCGCTATTGGCGCATTAATGTACCTTGCAAATTGTATCAGGCCATATATATCTTTCTCAGTAAATTTACTGGCCAGATTTAGCGCATTCCTCACAACGCGTCATTGAAATGATATTAAACACATTTTTTGTTACCTTCAGGGGAGTCATGACCTCAGTCTATTTTATTCGAGTGAATCTCGAATAAATTAATTGGTTATGCTGATACTGGTTATCTATTTGATTCACACAAAGCAAAATCTTAAACTGGCTATTTATTTACTTGTGGTGGAACCGCAATTTCTTGGAGATCTGCTAAGCAGACGATAACAGTTATCTCTTCAAACCATGCTGAGGTTTTAGTGATTCACGAAGTCAGTCGTGAATGCGTTTGGTTGAAGTTTATGACTCACTATATTCAGAAAAATTGTGGCTTGAATTCTGATGATGTATTACCTCATACAATTTTGTTTGAAAACAATGAGCTTGCATAATTCATTTAAAAGGATGATATATTAAACGTGATTGGCCAAAACACATATATCCGAAGTTCTTTATCACTTACGATCTTCATAAAAGTGGTGAAATTAATGTGCAACAAATTCGATCGTCTGAAAATTTTGCAGATTTATTTACGAATGCGCTACCGACTGCAACATCCAACAAATTGGTGCAAGGAATTAGAATGCGTTGAATAAAAGATATCAAATAAAGTTCAAAACAGGGGAACTCATTAATACAAGAATGATGTATTTTTTTTTTCCTTCACTATGATTTTTTTTCCACATGATTTTTTCACAATAAAGTTTTAACGAGATATATATTTTTTTGTATAAAAATATCTAAAAGGAAGTGTTACAAAACATACACTTAGCTCATACACGAAAGTATATATTTTATCTGGATGCTTTTGATCCAACAAGTTCCTATATAATCGTATAATAATTATCTCGGTACTCTATATATATATATATATAATTGTCTTTGTATTTAAAAGACAATAAGAAAAATTTCAAATCACTTCTCTCAATTTGCTATCCCATTCTCTATATTATATTTATTGTATATACATTCTCGTAACAAACACACCGAACACGCATATATATATATATATAGTGCACACACATACATATATTTATATACTTACAAATATTATATTATACTATTTATTATATAGCAAAGAGAAATTTTTAGTTTTTTTTTACGTGGATGGATGGTCTCGTATACTTATTGCAAAGCACATTGAATGAAGACGACGCCGTTTCATTCACAAATTAAATAATTAATCAATCTCTCCACCGTTTGCCCGACGGAGCTTCGCGCAACCATACAATTCATCATTAGTTGATACCAAATCTAGAAAAAAAACCTAAAAACAACTTGAAATTGAATGCCTTGTTGTTTTCACAAATCCTGTTTTGTATTGAAACATTTCTTCGTTTTGTTTGTTAATGGATCTAGCCATTATTAATCTGCGTTAGCTAGGGTTTGGTCCAGTACGGTGCTTTTTTGGGGTTGAGCCTTCTGCCTCTTGCTTGATTCGTGTTTTTTAATTAAAGGGTGGTCGTAATTCTTTTTCCGGGGAAGAATGGCGTCGAGTTTTGAAAGATGGGAAAAGGATCCATTTTTCCCTGCTGCCGAGGAAGTTCAGGAATCTGCCGACAGGTGCTGCGATTAATTTATTGTATTTTGTTTTGAGGATTCAAATTGTATGCTTTCTAGGAACGCAAACGATTCTTGTGTTGTTGTATGGTGATTGGATTTCCTTGAGCTAGCTATGTTGCCTGGTGAATTTTTGTTCTAATTTGATATTGATTTTTTTTTTTCTTTTTGTTTGAAGGATGGAATCGACGTATAGAACTTGGATTCATGCAATGAAGGATACCGATGGTGTTTGGAAGTTGGATGAGCTACGAAGAGATCTTCGAACAACACTGGGAACAACCAAGTGGCAGGTCGTTTGTCTATAAAAACATTACATGTAATGTTTTTTATTGCAATATTTAGCTCTTAGTCCTCTAAGGATATGTTTACTTTCCTTGATTAAATTTTCTTTATTTTGGAATTTACAATGTAAAGATAGATTAATCGAGCAAAAGAAACTTACCCTAAGAGGTGTAATTGTAGAGAAACTTATTTTGAATCCTGTAATGTAAAATTGGTTGCATGATTAGACCAATATTTCCCCAATCATACTCATAAATTTTGGCTTGTTAAGATTGATGGAAATGTATTGCATTAGATTCCATCTTTTTTTTTTTAAGCATATACATTATTTTGTTTTATTTTTTCCGGACCATCTTAATGGCCTTAAAAATATATGAGGATTTTTACTAATATGTGAGATTTAATGTGGAACTAAAATGGTATTGTTCAGCTCTTTTAGTATTGAAATGCGATATTGCCCAACTTTGCGCACTTGCCTATTAGGTGCTGTAAAGTTACACTTTTGTAACATGTATTTAATTATTCTGTATTGGTGTGTTTAGTTAATTAAATGGTTGGTGGTGCAGTTGGAAGAATTTGGGCAAGCTGTTAGTTCAAGTTATACTAATAGCAATTCAAATGAAGATGAAAGAGATAGGCATCGAAGTTTCATTGTCGCAATCGAGAGTCAGATAGACAAAGTCGAAAGTTCTTTAAATGAATCAGCCGCATCTCATGGCAAGCCACCGCTGCCTTGGGTGAAATTAGATGAAGGAGAGCGAAATGAGCTTGCATTGTTTCTTTCAGGACCTTCGTCTTCTCTAAATAAAGCTTCAGGAAGAATTCATAGTAGAGGCCAGGGAGCGAAAAACTCAAAAGAGGATGATCGACCTACAATAACTGAGTGTTCAAGAAGTTCGTCTCATTTGGTTGAATTGTGTCAAGTTCAAGTAGAGGGTAAGGAGAATAGTCCTCCTGGGCATCGAAGGACAGCCAGCGCGAGCGCTGACATTGAATCTTGGAAGATTGCTGTGGCGGATGGTCATTCTGCTCAGGATGTATCAAGTGTAAAACCCAATCGTCAACCACAAAAGATACCAAGTTTCTCAGGGTTTTTAAGTTCCATGGAATCCTCCATGTCTCAATTGAAGTGGTCTAAGAATGGCTATAAGAAGCTAAAGCACACAGATCGGCTCCAAGAAGCTGATTCGATGCCACCCAGATCTCAGAATTTGGCTAGAGTTAGTAATCAACTTTCCTTATTTCTCTTCAGCAATTATTTTCATCTATTTCATGAGATGTATTGTACTATAGTTTACATCATGACGTAATTTTTGATTGATTGTAAAGGGCGTTAACATATGTTATGAGAAGAGCAAGAGTTGCCTTGATGGTTGTGATGAATATTATGACAAGCAACTATATGGTTGGTCTGGGGCTATACAGAGACAGCTTCAGAGGTCCCAATATTACATGCAGTATAGTCGTTCTGTTCAGGTCTTCTGTTCCATGTTTCTCATCCTTTGCGTGCTTGGTGAGTTACTGTTTCTTACTTACCTTGATATTATATTTACCATCTAGAAAGGTCTTTCTCTGAAAATTCTCAAACTTTACATTGCGTTTAATCTTATATGATTGTCTTAAATTCCTTTATGTATGCAGTATTTCTTATTTATGACCATTGCTTGGTATGTTGTTATTTTCTATACTGTTATTACTTATTAGTTCATATATAAAATTACTTCAAACTTATGGGGTATGTTTAGAGTTCGAAATAGGTTTGACAATGTTCTTTGGCGATACTTGGCTACTGCATCATCTTAAAAAGGAAGTTTATACTAGTGTTAATCTCAATTGAATCCAATGTTATCTAAATTGCTTAACTGAAACCAACACGTTATTGCGGGATTCGTCTACTTTAATCTATTCCATGCTTATATGTTTCTTACATCTGGTAATGCTTGGTTGTGCATTAACCTATGTATTATTGTTTGTTCTTTTGATGTACGAGTTGTTATTGTAGGAAAAATGTACTGTAGATGCTGATGTAAGGTGCTAAATTTTTTTTTTGGCAATCTTTGCAATTCATGGGTATTTGTTATTGGGTGAGGGATGAATAATTTTTCAGTTTGTCATGGGCTCATGGCTGAAAGTTGAAAATGGAAAATATAGCCCAGATTTACTTGAAATACTTTGGTTTGCATTTGAATCAAGAACCATTCTATGGAAAATTCCCTTTCCTGTTAAGATGCCCCTCATAATTATCCACAGTATGAGGATTCATAAAACATGATATAACATAGTTCAGTAATCAGGGTTTCGAGATGTAAAGATCCAAAACTATCATGAATACACGATGGCTTAACCACATTTGGTTGTTGAAATTTTGCTCTACGTCTCATCTCCAAAGTTATATAAGATATTCAATTACATGATGCTTCAATCATCATATGTGAACTATATCTCATTGACTCATGGTTAGTGAATGCTAGACTTTGGCTGCATACCTATGACTTCATATCGTAGAGTACTTATGTTGGATTGGATTCTTTTTGTTTCCTAGCTGATGATACATTTTTGTGAAAAGTCTCATAGATTTGGGCTTGTGCAATTTTTCTTTAAAATTGAATAAAGATAACATTTAAACTAGCTGTGAAAAAAGCAGATAAGTCATGAACACATCTAATGCCAGAAGGTTTTTATATATACATGTGAATTACAAAATCATATTCACACATTAGGAATACAATTACCTATTTAATATCTGAATCGTCATTTAGTCAGATTGTCGACCCAATCCATGGCCTGTCAATAGATTGGCTGATCTTGAGATAGCAATAGCGAAATTATGCTCCCACGATTCATTCATTAAAATGTTGTTTATACCATTCCGTTTCATCACCTGCACGATGACTATCTCTAGTAAAAGTTAAGGCTGACAAGATGTTTTGGACTTTTGGGGTGTGTTTCTTTTAACACACAACTCCTAAATTTTACTATTTAGACTCTGCATTTTTCGAAAAATTACATTTCTTCCTCTTACAAAACATCCCATCAAATATTATTTTAATACAATATCCAAACTAAATATTCCCAAACCAAACCCAAAGAAACAAACCCATTTGTTCCTTGGCTGTGTGGACCATACGGTTTGTGGCTGTTCAGATATTGTTCCTGTAGATCTTACCTTTAGAATCTGATCAATGTCTTTGGTTTCATTATATATCTCTTCAAGAAGATTCTCTAGGTCTTGGACATTGGATTCTCATCCAATTGTCTGATTGTCCATGCCTGCACGGGTTACTGTCCATTGGAGTATCAACAGTCCATGCTTAGATTGCTGATTGAGTGGAATCTAATTTTTGAGTTTTGATCTGTCAAAATCCAATCTCAACCATTGAAGTATCAAAGTCTTAGTCTATTAGTGAGGAATCTCCACTTTAAGTTTCAGATTGCGCAGATCACTCTGGTAAACTGTTTGATTATATAAGTTCCTTCAACCCCAAGTTTAGATCTAATCATTGAAGCAACCTAATTAATTGAGACCAGTTCATTTCACATGCCCAAGATTACTTTGTTATAAACATTTCCTACAGGACCTACACCTGTAGGTTGTTAGAGACTAGAGTGTTAGAATTATTAGTCGAAACCTTGCCTAAAATGGGACATGGCCACCTATTGAGATGCGAGATAACAGGTTGGTGGGTTCCCCGGATTTAAGTGTGTAAATTTGTTGTCTCATTTTTTGAAAATCTAAGAATGAGGGATTGCAGCTTATTTGAGTAGAATAAAGTCCATATGTTGCCTGGCTTATTCTTGACCTTAATATTTTGTCCAACTCTTATTTAGCAGTTAGTTAGCAAGGGTTTCGATGATTCCTTCAATACATTTATACACTGCTTTTTTCCACAGTCTATAGTGTCTTAGACAAGTTGTACAAAGTGCAAGTCATATCCTCCGACACCCAATTATAGGTCATTTTGGTTGTAAATTTTTAATGAACAGTATCATATTCTTGTAATGTTCGTCTTTATCATCCCATGAAAGGCGGTGTTCTCAGATATTTTATGGACTTATTCACATTATTGCTATGCACTAGCCAAATCTCCAATTGTGCATTATTATTCAGTGTCTTTTTTATTTTTTTATTGGGTGTCTTTTTATTATATCAAAAAGCGTCCGTTGCCAAGGAAGTTATATGCCCTTGTTTAAAATATCCATATTCCTGTCTCCTTGTTAACATTTTCGGTATGCTACTAAATATTTCGAAAAAGTGATTTGATTGATGACAAAGAAAGAGAATTCTTTGTTAAGTTGTCCCCCTTTATGACAAAAAGAAGGTTTGTTCAAATTCTATTGAGTTTTATTCATAGTGATCATTTATCAAAGAATGACCGGTTATCAAATGATTGAACAATCGGGAGCAATTTACTTATGACATGCCCATTGCAAATTAATTTACTAAAATTCTTTATGTTACCATGTTCTCTTGCATTTTGTTTGCAGCCTTAATGTTCTAAGAATTTGCTACTTGCCAGGAATTCAATAGCTTTAAATTTGGTTTTCTTCCTTAAAGTTTGGCATGCGATCTTTCAATCTCTCAAAATTATTTCTGTTGTATTTGCTCTGAATCTACCCTGGCTCAAACTAGCAGGAGCAATTTTCTATTGCTTGATAGGATACCTTGCAGTGTCTGCTTGCAGCTGGAAATTCCTCTGTACTCTCTTGCTACATCTTGTTTTCATTGGTCCATTTCTGTTTCTTAATAATGCAGATACAGAAACTACCCTGAAAATCGAGGCAACATCACATTAAATGTGCATTAAAATCATAAATCTTCACTTGAGCATCAAGGGATCGAATTACATTTGTTTTCTTACTTGCTATCACTTCATGATGGATTTACCTTTTCCAAAACCAAACAAATAATTGCTATCCCCTGATCATAGCTTTGTTTTAATTTTTGAAAATGGAAAACGACTGTGAGTTCTAAAGTGTTGATTTGTTTACTAAAATCATGAATATTTTGTTTCTTTAGAGTAGAAATATGACAACTAATTGCGCCCAACTGCCTTCATGGGCAAATTTTCATATCCTCTCCTCCTACATGATCCTTTGTTCTCTGCAGCTTCGGGATGTGGGAAATCTGTTACTTTGTGATGTGTTTGTTAGCTTTTTTGGCATGTGGTTGATTATATGTGGCATTTTTGATTGCAACCTTCCAATAAATTCAGCATTAATGAATAAATATTTAACTTAAATTCGGTAGTATTGACTGTTAGATTTTGAATTTGATGAAATTTGATCTAGAAACTTGCGTAAATTGTTAGTGTTATTAAATCTGATTGATCATCCAAGTGGCTTTTATTTATAGATGACCATCTAGAGCTTCATGACTTGTGCTTGGCATTGGTGAAGCAAATTTGAAATCCATTAATTTTGTTTTAATTATATTATTTCTTTATATCATTTAGATAGAAATTTAGAGATCATTTATCTTCATTTTACCTCTAGCTTTGATTTTAAAAATATATTTAAAAACAGATAATTTAATATATTTGTTGTAATAATGCTTTGATCTGTGCAATGGTTACGGTAGTTATATGTCTTATTTAATTCGATGCAATTTTGAATCAGTATCCTGCCCGAAACAATGAGTCTCAAGAGGATAATTTATCAGTTCCTGATATAATTATAATTTTAATTCCCTGCAGTGCTATTTGTTTTACGCTCAATCTGAAGATGACGACAAGCTCATACCATCATTCCAATGCAGCAATTCGCCTATGTCGAAAGCTAGAGTTGCTGATTAATTCTTTTTAAGGTGTTGCCCGGTATGGATTGATGCAAAACAATGTGTATATGGTTTCGCCCACAGGTTTATCTTCAGGTAGCACCATATTATCATCGATAATATCATCAGTTAGGGCGACAACAGGTTTTGTTCTCTTGCACTGTTTTTAGTTCTAATTGTAGCCATTAGAATTCGCTGTATTGCTTCTACACTGAGAGCTCCCATTGTAACATGCTGTTGTATTATTGTCTTGTTGCCCTTTTCCATGTCGTGGGCTCGTGGCCATGTTTTTTATCCTCACCAGCAATGAGATACGCGCACCAATGGTTAGCTGTACACAGGTATACTGTAAATCTGATTCCCTGGATTTATACAATCGCATATATGATGGATAGACAAGTTAGCATCTTTGGACAATTGGCAATTCCTGTGTTGGACATTTCAAGGCTAAATAGGAAGAAATCGAAATGAATTGTAAGATGCCCGTAGCTTTACTTTTTTCTTCGGTATTTTCAGCAGTATTGTGGTTGTGGGCTTGGTTATGATGCTGAATTAAATTAATCAGTTTTATGTTGATGAAAAAAAAATAAAAAATGACATACATGCAATCTACATATGTTTTGAATGAATACAACAGATGTTGTGATGATTCTTAGAATGCGATGTTAATTTATATTGTAAATGTATATTATTTTTATATACCTTATTTGTTGAGTTCAATTACAGCAGATGTTGTATGGATCATTGATATATACTGTCAGTTGATTATGTTAACATATATAATGTGTTGTCGGTATTACGCCTATTGCTTATTTGTTGTATATTTTTTGGTTTATAGCAGCAGGTGATTCCAAGAAAAATTAAAGGTGAAAGTTCAGTGCACTCAACATGTGGATAAGAAAGAACACAAGAATATTCTACCAAAAGAAAATAGAAGCATGTTGATAAACAAACTAATTAAATAGGATTTCATACTAAAATGGGCATTAATTAATGTAAACAATTATTATATTTGTGCGCGAGATTGTGTCTGTTGTGAACTTACCAGAGGATAAAAATTTCGAAAAAGTGACATCTAGAGATATATTACATTTGTCTGTCTCTAAGAGTTTTATTTACTTTTGTATATTAATACTCGGTACAAATTAAAAAAAAATTGCAAAAATATTTTCATTAGTGTCTCGTAATATTAACAGAGAAATTTGTACAAAAAAAATTATACAAATATAAGGATATTTTTAATGTCAAATACAATAAATGTACGGAAAAAATATTTTACAAGGGTGATAATTAAAGAATAAAAGTGATAATTAGTTATAAATACAAGACATTTCTTTCAATTTTTTCGACTATTGACAGATAATATATAATTTTAATTAAAACAATATACTATGTGTTACCTAAATCATACAATAACAATTTGTTACCTAAATCATACAATAACAATTTATATTTTACAAAAATGTGTCGTATGAAAATACTTTTTGTGATGAAATCAATTTCAACATATAATATTTGGACTATTGTCACGTTCAGTCGATTCAATCCTAATCCCAGATTCCATAAACAGAAAAAATCTGAAGAAGTGGGATGTAAATATCATATTCCTCAAATACAAACATACACACACACATATATATATATATATTCTTTGTATCTCGATCCACTTGCTATCATCATATACCTATCACTTCATTCATAATTCATCAAAGTATCCATCACACAATGTAAAAATCAAGAAAAGTAAAAATCAAAATCTAAAAAAAAATTAAAAGATATGGATGGAGGAGATGATCATGAGCTGCTGGAAAAGCACAATGTGAATGTTGTAGGGTTTGGGGAGCAGCACATAGTCCTCTCCCATGGGTTTGGGTTAGATCAGTCTGTGTGGAAGTATGTGGTGCCTCACTTGGTCGACGACTTCCGCGTGATCCTCTACGACAACATGGGCGCCGGCACCACCAACCCCGACTGCTTCGACTTCCAGCGCCACTCCACCATCGAGGCCTACGCCTTCGACCTCATCACCATTTTGGACACCCTCAACATCACTTCTTGCATCTACGTCGGCCACTCCTTCTCTTGCCTCGTCGGCGCCATCGCATCCATTCATCGCCCCCAACTCTTCACTAAGTTTGTCTTCATGGGTGCATCTCCCAGGTCTTGATTTTATTTTATTTTTTTCTCATACTTGTTTGTGATGTTTTGAATGAAAAATTTTAATTTTTGAATAATATATACTCCCTCCTTTCCGTCTGCTCTAAGGGTCACATTTATCTGTAGTTATATTTGTATAATTTTTCTTCTATTAGTATTATAAGTATTTTTGCAATTTTTTCTTAATTTGTACTATATTTGATATAATAATTAATATTTAAATATCAATACGTACAAAAGGTAAACGAGACTTTAGAACTAGACAGAGTAGTATAAAAGAAAAATTATAAAGGTTTAATTTGGTGTTTTCATGTTTTTAAATTTGTCTTCATGGGTGCTTCTCCCCGGGTCTTAGTTTCCTTTTTTTTCTTGTTTGTTTGTTTGTGATGTTTTGAATGAAAAATTTAATTTCTGTATAATATATATAATTTTTTTTTTTTCTATAAGGGTTTAATTTGGTGTTTTCATGTTTCTTTATTTTTTTATATGAAATTTTTTTGAATGTAATGTTTGTTAAAAATATAAAATGGTAACAGTGAAGATCATATTTGAATAACACAAATAAATAAATGTATTTAGTACTTTGAAGCATTGGTGATATAATTAGAACGAATTTTGAGGTGTTTTCATTCTCCTCGTTATTTCTTCAATCCTTTATATTTGTGAATAAATCTTACTTAGGTTGTATTTGGTTTTGATTTGTGTTTGAGATTTAGTTTAAACATTATATTTTTAATGAAAACATAGGAACAACGTAGTAAAAAATTTAAATTTAAAATGAAAAACAAATTAAACCAACTCTTAATTATTATTTTTTTATTTAGGTAAAACTTCAAAACACCCTAAATAGTGAGATACATTAGGGTGTGTTTGTTTGGGAGATTGGATTTAATTTCCACTATTCATCCCATTTTTTTCCTCAAAAAACATCAAATCAAACACCTATTTTTTATTTTTTATATTATACTAAAAATCAATTTTACATTCAAAACATCACATCAACACCTATTTATATCACATCATACAACTATTCAAATTCAAAATTTTTACTATTCAAATCTCAATTCAAAATCCAAACCACAAACAAACACACCCCTCTAAATGATCTTCATGGGAAAGGAAAAAAAAAGAATGAAATATACCCTTTGTATTTTCTCTCCTTCTCTTTTTTGTATTCTTTTTATTTATTTATTTATTTATTTTTGCATTAGCTAGTTTGAAGATAATCGATTTGTTCTTTTATTATTTCAAATAAAAATTAACACTATTTCTTTGACATAGTTTTCAATAAAAATATACTATTTTTCTCTCGCAAAATATCATATCAAATATTATTTAAACAAAATCTCAAATCTAACATCCCAATTGTAATGTACACCTACTAATATGAATGAAGCATGTTCCCTTTGAAGGTACTTAAACGATGTTGACTACAATGGAGGTTTCACCTCGGAAGAACTCGAGCAAATTTTTTCAGCCATGAGAGACAACTACAAGGCTTGGTGCACCGGGTTCGCGTCATTAGCCGTGGGAGGCGATTTCAACTCGTGGGCCGTTCAAGAATTCAGCCGGACAATGTTCAACATGAGACCCGACATAGCCTTGTGCGTGGCTCAAACGATATTCAAGTGCGACCTTAGATCAATGCTCGGGATGGTCACCGTGCCTTGCCACATTTTGCATAGCCGCAAGGACTTAGCCATCCCTTTTGAGGTATCGGAGTACCTCCACCGCCACCTTGGCGGCAAGTCCGTGGTGGAGATCATGGACACCGAAGGCCACCTACCTCAACTTAGCTCGCCGGATATTGCCATCCCCATGTTGCTTAGGCACATCCGGCAGAACATCGCGAGCTAGTTAGTTCATAGGGTTTATCACGAAGAAATGAGTGTACTATGAACACAATTTATGTATGTACATGAATAATTTGATATAAGTATTGTTCGGGTGCATTTAGTAATGACAATAGATTAGGTATGAATTCAATACAGCAAGACCAAAAAAATTACCTTAATATATGAATCAAACTGAACTTTTATATATTGACCTAACTTGAGACCAGCCAGGAACTTGCAAGGATCAAATATCAATTAAACTAGTATAAGAAGAATGGTGAAAACAAAGAACATATGATATGGTAACCAATTCCATCCGATTGATTTACTTGTCTGATTTATTACACGTGTGATTCAATTACTTTATAACAAAATTCACATTGGTCTTTTTTTTGTTTTTTTTTTAATTTTTAATTTTATTTTTTGGTACAAGAATAATCTTCTGATGATGGTATTTAATGAAAGCAAAATTGTAATATGAGACTAGTTTCCGTGTCTATTGAGAGAAAAATCAGTGTATTTCCGGTCAATGCATGAAAACCCGCAGATAATACATATTTTCAAATAATACTCATTTATTGTGTTATTTGAAAATATATATATATTGTCAATTATATTTATAGAATGTGTTCTCTATCATCATATTATATGCTGAGATCAATAGATTGTATTTGATTTAAAAAAAAAAAATACACTAAATACGAGGGCGGTAGGACGAGCAATTGCTCAGGCCCCTAAGTACTAGAATACCCATATTTGAAAATATTATAAATTATTGTTTTTATTAAATTATAAAATAAAAGTTTAATTTTTAGTTTATATTTTTTCTTCTTCATAATTATCCAATTTAATTTTAAAATTAAATTTTAAATTCTAATCAATACTTTTTTCTATCTCTTTCTTTTCATGACTAAATGAATCATATGTGACAGACAACACTTAGAGATATTGAAAATTTGAACTAATGACCTCGTGATCAAATTAAAAGCTCATCTACATATGGCTATATCATCCCTTATCGGACTAATCTTACTACCTTTGAGCTCACAATCTCAAATGCCATGTAAAGTGTCCGGAACTTTGCAAAGTCGATATCACTAATTAAAAGTTAAAAAAAAAAAATCACTAATGAGACTCGATACATAGTCAAAATTGTGTTACAAAAAGGTTCATCCATAATTGTGGAGCATTATATTCTTTCAGTGATAGTTCATTATCATAATACAAACCAACTTTGGTAATAAAAATTTGAAGTTGGTCATGATATTGGAATTTGAAAAACCTTTTAATGTTATCAACCAAATTCAAGACATATAAAAGTGTGCATTTGGAGACCATTTCCAACATCAAGTCACAAACCATATTTTTCTAGTGAAATTCATTCTTTTTTAAAATTTTTCTATGAACAAAATATCATATATGAATCATAATTCAAATATATATATATATATATACATTATAATTACCAACCAAACACATACAAGAAATTATTATAACTCATTATTGTGGATGATAATAATTTGTAGCTCTTTTGTAACAGTGGATTTTTTCGATCGAATCTCTTAATCCTGTGGTTTTTCTTTCTATCTGGAGGGTTTTTTCATGTAAAAATTATAGTGTTATCTTGTTATTTTCTTTGCCCATTTTAATAATAGGGAGAAGTCTTGTTACTAGCAAATTTATCGAAGCTTTTCCTAAATCTATATATTGATGGTTCCTACCAATAAAAAATATACTGATTTTCCTTCCATACCTGATAGGGCTTTTCTTAATTAGTGTTATGGAATTTGTTTTTCGTTTTTTCAAAAATCGAGACGAGAATATAAGAATGTAATTTTTACTGTAATTATTTGTTAGTGTTGATAGAGCTGACAAAAATAGATTCGAAAATTTTCGGGCCATGCTTAACCCAACACTCTAATGAAGAGGGTTGTGCCCGAGCCCACTAAGGTTGGACTATGCCCAACCCCGATTATTTTTACAAATTAAGTATACCAAATATCTATTTTTTTATTTTTTATTTTTATGTTATATTAAACATTAAATTTAAATTTAAAATATCACCTTAAACCCATATTTATATTTATATAGCATCAAACATTTATTTAAATTCAAAATTTTATTATTAAAAAGTCAAACTCAATTTTTTTTACTTAACTCATTGGATTAAATTAATAATCTTACTTAATTGATTTCTCACAAAAATTTATCTAGGGAATTTATGGTGCATTTGGTTACCGGTTAGATTATTGAAATAGAAGTTGAGTTGATAATGATTTATTTAATTAATATTTAATTTATGATATAATATATATAAGATTAAAAAAAATTAAAAATATATGTTTAATTATTTTAATAATTATATTTTAATAGAATATATACCATATGAATATCATTTTGTAGACAATAAAATTTTATATACTAATGCAAATAACTAAAAATTATATATATATATATTTATAATTAATATAAATTAATTTACAAATAAATTAGGAGTTTTAAATTTATATAAATATTATTTATCGATGAAAGAGATATAAATAAAAAATTTAAATGAATTTTGAGTAGGTTCTTATAATTGTAATATTTTGAAAAAAAAAAGTTGAGAGAATAGTGCAGCGAACGCAAGTGTGTTTGTTTGAGGATTTGAATTTTGGTTTGGAATTTAAATAGTAAGAATATTAAATTTGAATAATTGTATTATGTGGTATAAATAAGTATTGATGTGATTTTTTTTAAAATAAAATTATTTTTTAGTATAATATGAAAAATAAAAAGTACGTGTTTGATTCCAAATTTTTGGAAAAAAAAAATTAATGAAGAGTAGAAATTTGAAAAAAATTAATAAGAGAAACACCCTTAATTATTCTTTTGCATTTACTCACTTTCATTCGATGTAACCTTTCCTTTCAATCACATTTGACTACCAAACTTTATCAAGATTCTTTAGTAATTAGGTAGCAATATTAAATAAAATTTATTACTTCATAAATATAATTAATTCTGCCATATCATGTAACTTATCCTTACCAAAAAAAAAAAATATTTTATTTTACTTTTGAAGTTTATTTTATTTTTTTAAAATTGATACTATTTTCATTTGCTATAAAAATCAAGGAAACATCTGTGCAAAGGCATAGAAATATGGCAAAATCTGAATACACAAAGTTAGCAATCTATGTGTTGTTCTTTGCAAGCTTGCTATATTGTGATGCTTGTTTTTGGGGCGATTACGAGGTGTTTATCGACATCGATATTGAAAATCATACAGGTTTAAGCTATCATTGCACGGCGACGGGTAAAGATTTGGGGTATCATACCGAATCATTCCGTTGGACAATGTGCAATCGTGTTATTCTTCCTACCAAATCCTCTTGCAATTTTTGGTGGGGCGCGAAGCAACAAGCTTTTCGAGTTTTTAGTACGAAATGGTACAAGAAAAGATGTCAAGCGAGCAATTGCGTATGGCACGTAAAAGAAGATGGATTTTATTTAGCGGGTAGGCATGGTGACGTGAAAATGTATGATTGGATGTGATTAACCTTAAGGTATCGAGCTAATAATAGTTCGTTATCTTTGTCTTAGTTACCCACAGAGTTGGCGATCGAGTAGTTGTTTTGGTTTTAAAAAACAAATTTCATGAACAATGTCGTTTCTTCGTTCCTTAATAGATGATTTAAGTTTTGTTCAAGTTTGTATGAAAGAAATGAAATATAAGAGAAGGCTTGATTTAAATGCCCACATTTTAGATTTAGATAAGAATATGTAGTGAAAAATAAAAAATGAAATGACTACATCTAAGATTGTTGATCTTTTTCGACTAGGATGATCTATGTAGGATGATCGAGTAAGATATTTTCACTAATAGTTTTAGGATGTAATTTTTTTTAAAAAAAAATAATCATCAAATATATATAGAAGTGTAAGCCACCGGTACTTTCAGTCTCTGACTTAAGCTTCATAATATATCATTTTTCTCTCGATCCACCCTTGTAAAACACAAATTAAATCGAAAATATAGACAAGAAAAAAATTAAAAAGAAATTTTTTTAATAGTAGGGCATCTAATAGATGGCTGGATGAAGTAAAATACATATTGTTCGACATATTTGTTGTTCATACTCAAAACATTCTCATCAAACACACAAAATTATGAATTAAGTCATGGAACAATTCTGTGAGCTTTCATTTTTTCGATGATGGAAAGCAACGACTTCTCGGTGTTCCTGAATCCAAAAAATCCGTGCTCTTTGCTCTTATTCATGTTGTCCAACATGCACTCCCCTCCGAACATCAAGTCCACGAACCAAAATGTTGCTACCTGTTCACGAATAAGTACGAGTGAATGAACTAGTTAGTGTTCCACAATGATGGAAGATGCCGATAATATAAAACAATCGACTCATTTCTGTAAAATTAAACAAGTTGCACGATGATCTAAGTAGCCGCAAGATTTTCATCAAGATCATTCATGTAGCTAACAAATCACTATTTAAATACAAAAGGGTTTATTTGTCCAAGATTTGTTTCGATACGATTTCTAATATATATATATATATATTTCATTTTGTTACATAAACCAATATTTAATATAAAATATTATTTTTTATATTATCGACACGATTCTCTATATATTACATTAAAAAAAAATAAAAAAAATCTTCAAATCAAACACTAAACAACAAACCCAAATACAAATCAAAACACACTCTATGTATCCAAATTTCACTGAAGTTTTTATTATTATACATAATATCAATCATAATATTTTTTTATGACTATTCATTTTGAGATAATCTTTAATTTTTTTTACTATATAATCTTTACTATCATTCATAATTGAACTAGCTTAATGCATAATTTCTAGCGTCTAAACAATATGTTATGTTAAAAAAAAAAAAAAATTATTTTTATTTAAAAAACATACACATATAGACAACGGGTGTATTTATTTTATAGGATGCGATTATAATTATTATAATTAGTTAAGTATTTATGTAATCTTTGAGAGTAATTAGTAGTATAATATTTCTTTACTTGATTAAATATAAAATTAATAGACTAGAGCTAGCATTTTTAGCACCAAAAATATATATTTTTAATCGGAAATTTCAATCGACTAAATAAATAAATAATTATGTTAAGCAAAATAATATTATCCAATTTAATCACCTAAATGAACCAACCGAAAGTAAACAAACCTATTTCCGAGTCATATTTACAACCTACAATTATTAAAATTATCTCGCTAGATAATTCATATACGCAAATTATTCAATTTCCGACAACTATATATATTAGGGGTGGAAATTCGGACCGGTCTAATTTTTCATGCTGGCCCAGCCCGACCCAGTTTGGAAGTGGATCGGAACCCACAACCACATTCACTACTAGAAAAAAAGTTGATAATTGCGGAAATTTGTCGTAAATTTTAATTCGTGACAATTAAAAGTCACGGAAAGTAATTTCGTGACAAATTTATATCACAACTTTTTGCTTTGACTATTCCGTAAGTAATATTTGCAGAAAAAGCTACAAACAACTTTCCGTGACTATTTAAAGTAACGGCTTATGTAACGAAAATGTCCAAGATATTTCTATTCCGTGTCTTTTGACTATTTCGTCACAAAAATTGTCACGAAATTTGTTCTTGACTATTTTAAGTTGCGGAAAAAATAACCAAAATATTTACAACATTTTAAATTATTACAGATATTGTCATAATATAAAACCGTGACTTTTTCTACCGCAACTATAGCCTAATTTTCTGGCAGTAATTTACATTGTATAAGAATTTTATCATCAGCTCATAACTAATTTGTGCTACTATTTCATTAGTTAATATATATATATATATTAAATACTGAATTTAATTATAATAAATTGGGTCAGGCTAGACACAACTTGGCTTTCATAGGCCCGGGCATGGCCCAATTTATTAATGTGCAGGTCAGACATGGTCCGAAAATTTTTGGGCCTACTTTTAAAAATCGAAGCACAATTTTTTATATTTTATTGTAGTAAACACACGCTAAATATAATGTAGCACATTACCTCGTCCAAGTTGGTCGCGACGAGGTCATTTTTCTTCACAATCTCATCCCAAACCCGACCTTTGTCTTTCATCCTCTCCGACAAGCTTACATACTCTTCATTTTCATCGAATTCCTCGGACTCTAACTGGAACTTATCCGCCAAAACCCTCCACAGATGCTTCCACTTGAATAAATCCCCATTGCTGCAGTTAAATGCATTGTTCTTCCCGTTGAGGTCGAGGCTGCACCAAATCTGCTGCTCGGCAATCAGGCCGGCATCAGATGCCACCGAGTAGCAATTCCAGGCAGCCTTCGTGCCCGGAAATTTGAACCGACTGTTTTCATGTTTGCAGATTGCGGCGTATATGCAGAGGCTGCCTATTAGATTCATCTTGCTGTGCGGGGAGAACCCGAATATCGCGGCCGGTCTGTGTACCGACCATGTTAAGCCTAGAAATAGTAAAAAGTTGAATAAAAAGTAAGTATTTAAGGTGAAATAAAGGTTTTGATTGTATGTGTAATAATATGATTGTAGTTTTAAGTAAAAATTAAAAGATATTTTGGTATTAATGTATAGTTAATTTTTCTAAGAATAAGAAACTGAAAGAGTATAAAAGTACATTCAATTGGTAAGGAGAAAATACTTAAAATAGAAAAAGTATTTTTGAATTAATTGCTTTAAATAGAAAATAGAATCTTAATGTAATATATATATATATATATATTTAAAAAGGCAAAACAGAATTGAGAACTTAAGAGACTGTCTTTGAAGCTGTAACAAATGTGCACATAAAAATAGTTCAATTCAACAAAACTTAAAAGGATTATTCGGTAAACCCCCCGGTCGAACCTAATACCCTGCAAATCAGGCCCGACGGAAAAGATACACTAGGTGAATCATGTGTGGCAGGTGAACCTGAGGCGTCACAAGTCCAACCCCTACACCACCAGGTCATCCCTTACGGAACAAGATTATTCACCCTTAATTTGGTTGTTGTTAGTTGCAGTTACTTGGAAGGATTGGACTATAATACCTAGCTTATTTTTATGAATTAAATAATTATGAGATTAATTAATATGATATTTAATTTGTTTGATTAAATATAAGATAAATAAATTTTAGTATAAATATTAGTTGGACAAATTAATCCTACTCATCTAGGTAGGATTAATTATCCTTAATAAGCGTATTAGTGTAGCGGACATTGATCAAGGACTTTAATCCATTATAGTAAATATGTAATTAGGGTGTATAAAATAATATTATAAACTCTAATCATTCAAAGTAAATACACACTTGACTCTCGACGCCTCGGGTCACCTGCCATACTTGGTTCGCAAAAAGTACAGTACAATATAATTTTATAGTATGAAAAATCAATTTATAAAATCGAAAAAAAATACAAAATTATGGATTTCTCTTTGTTTAATATTTTGATTTGAATTTTTTTTTTAATGTAAAATATAAAGAATATTGTTGGTAATATAAAAAATAATATTTTATATTGAATGTTTACTTTTATAAGAAGATAAAATATATATTGAAATGGTGTGTAAAAAAAAACTTAGGGGGCAAACAAACCCTATATTCAAATAAAGAAAAATTGCAAAATTTTGGACCTCGCTTCTTCTTACAAAACTCGAAGACAATGTCTTCGAGCGCGTAATAAAAATTCGGAGCGTCAAGCCTCGCCACATCCTCGACAAAAGGAGTCTCGTGCGGCCTTATTTTCCCGAAAGCTTCAAATGGCCCAATGTAGTGTTTATGCCCTGTCTGAATGCAAACATGCTCTAAATTTCGAGCATTTCGCGCCACGGCGCCGAGCACATTTCGCAACATTGCACTGTTCACTTCACAGCACTCAGCCTCCGTCGACCCGTTGGCCCACGTGACCCAGAAAATGTGCGTCACGTCGGTCAGGGCCGACAGCTTCGCATTGGCGTCGCCGGAATCGGAGACGTCGCACTGGATGTACTCTGCATCATTTTTCCAGGCCGGATTGGGGCGGCGCGCGACGCCGTAGACCTTCCAAGGCCCGCCGGGAGTGTTTTCAGCCGGCAGGATTCCGGCGAGGGCATTGCCGACTATTCCGGTGACGCCAATTATTAGGGCGACATGGCCGGAAGGGGTCGCTGGAGCAGAAACTCCGGCGGGAGTCTTGTTGGTCCAACACCAGGTCATTTGGTAGGCTGGTTTTGATGATCTGTCAAAGTGTAGTGATTGATTTGATTTGTTGATTTATATATATGGATAAAATTTGTAGCAAGTTATTGTGGAGTTTTTAAGGATGTGTTGAGAAAAATAATGAATTGGGGCTGCCATTTATAGCACGAGGCGCACGTTTTTTTGTACCTTATTGAAGATCTGCCGTTGTAAACATTTTTCTTTTTAAATTAAGGGTCTACGCACGTGTTGCACGTGCGCAACCTCATGCTCCATTACTTTTTCTCATTGATCGAGATGGCAATTCGGGCTGGCTCCGGGCCAGGCCGGGCCAGGGTTGGCCAGGTATGGCCAGGGTTGATTGGTCAAATCAAAACTATATTGATTTGACTCAGCTAGCACGCTAATCAAAACGAATATTCATATCTAACTAATCAAATTTTAGACAGCAGTTACTGTGCCGAATCCATTCAACACGGTGTTAAAACACATTGTAAAGAACTAGTCAACATAAATAATACATATTGTGTTAAATAAGATCACGTAGTTGTGTTGCATGAATGCATTACTTGTTTTGAGTTTAATTATACAATATACTATGTTTTACTGTGTCATGTGCTTTATATTTAATATTAATATAATACAAATACAACACAAACTAACAAAATATTATATAGTACTCCATCCGTCCAATAGTAAGCTTTTCATTTGACTTTTGTACGCGAATTAAGGTAAATTAATATTTTATAGATATATACTACAGTAAAATAGTGTAATATCTATTTTATTATTGACATTAAAGTAAAAATAATATGAAAAATAAAAAATAAGGGTATTTTGGTATTTATATTATAGTTATTTTTTGTAAAAAGGAAATGAATTTTTTTGATTTGAACGTACTAAAATGGTAAAATGAAAAGTTCACTCTTGAACGGTGAAAATATCATACAACACATAATATATAGACAAACAATACATAATATATGTGCTGCCAACAAATTGTAAAGAGAAACTCAACACAATCTATAAATACAAACAATAAATTCTATGTAAATTAACAACACATAGTTGTGTTGTATGAATGCATTAGCTATTTGTATTGAATTCAACTAAAAGTTATATTGTCTTTAACTATAAAATATGATGATCGTTCTATGTTAATATAATACAAATACAACATATAAACATGAATTATTTTTTATGTTCACATTCATTATTAGTTAACTTTGTTGTTATTATTGTATCTTATTTTTATAGAATTTTATTAGTAATGTTTGCATATACGGATGGTCAAACAAGTTAAGACGTTACCTCGACGGATTATGCATATTCATAATCTTCACATCAGTTGTAGTGAAGACACTATTTATTCTCAACGGCCAAAATATCCCTTGAGTTATATGAAAGATCCATCATTTTTAGATGAAAATGACCCCATTGGATATATTCCAACATAAGAAAGAGGTAATGAAAATGAGGATGATGATAAGACAACAAATGGATCTGATTCGAATGGAAAGTGATGGTTTTTAATTCTAAGAATTACAAACTTAATATGTTTAATTATATTGTATTACTTTTTCTACTTACTACCATAAATATTGTTGTTTGGTTACGTGTAAGGTGTGATCATTTGAGAAATTAATTTTATTTATAATATTGATATGTATTAGTTCTGGTAAAAATTTCTTGGGGAATTGATGACTCTAAATATGAGCATATTTTTAGTTTGAAAAAACTGTGTATACTCGAATTTCTGTATAAAAACCATCATAATAACCCGTTAATGGCATACATTATTGATCTATATCGCTTGGCATGATCCAGATTTCGTTGTTGAGATTATTAACGATTTTTGCCCTTTTAAGTGGTAGTCTGGTGCCAGAAAAGCTAAGGCATGCGCCACAAGCGATAACCTCCTCCGCTCGCAAGCGCCCAGAATATTTACTGAAAAAGACTAAGGCACGAGAGGCAAGCGGTAGCTTCCACCGCTCACAAGCGATAGCCCCTTCCGCTTGCAAGCGACAACCCAGATACCCACCGCTGCAGAATGTCACCAGATTTCGACTAAGTGTTCCAAACGCAGCGGTTCAACCATTTCATTTCCATCCAGCACAAGCGAGCCTAGCTACGCTGATGTCCTCAAGCTCTCTGGCAAGCGAGGAAGATCTGAGCCTTTACAATTCAATGCAAGTGAAGTGGACACCCTGGGAGTTATGGCCAGCAACTACTTCAACAGAATAACTACCAATAACCGTCTAACTGCCCAGCGGTTGAAACTGCCCAGCAACTACTTGCAACTGTCCCAATTCACCTACTATAAATAGGACCAGATATCTCTATGTACATAACTTCGATCTTGGAGTACTTTTAGCAATTACTTTCGGCAGTCCAGTCGTCTTCCTGTCTCCGAGAGCTCCAACCCTGTAAGGGAGTTCTCCACTAGAATGGCCAAGGGAGTACGGATTTCCCTCCTCCATTGGCCAAGTCTTTACCCTTTTCTTATATTAGATTACTGCTTTCAATTACAGCTTTGTAGTTCTAGTCTTTCCAGCTTTAGTAGTAATTAATGAAATATCATTCAGTTTTTCATCCTCATTTTCTCCACAGTTTATCCATACTTATATAAATTTTGAATTTAAAGAACTTCATTTCACTGGTTTAGAGCATGAGAAGAATTGATTAATCCGAGTCTTGTTTTGCGCCAAAAGCGGTTTCAAGGTAGTTCAATGTAGTTAAGTACGCGGGAGCCTTGTCGACCTGCTCAACTACTGTTCTGAATTCAATTTTGATTAAAAATAGGTAACAGAAGGGTAAAACCACTAATGAGGCAAAAGTTGGGATAATTAATGGGGTATAGACGGTGGTCTATTAGGTCACAGAGATTCCTAGTGACAGTAGGGTTTCTTTCTTATAATATTCCAATTCTGGGTGTCATTGAAGTCTTGTTGTAAATCTCTTAAGGTCAAATTCCAGTGTTATGAATTCTTTACATTTCAGTTTATATAATTACATCATCTCTTTCTAACAGTTTCCGTAATATACATATATTTTCGTTAACACACTTACACAATTCGCTCATTACATTCAGGGGAATCTATCCATTTAGTAACGCACAAGTCAGACACAACACCTCTCATTCACTCTTTGTCGCTTACCTATATATATATCTATATAACAATTGTGACATTCGCTCAAGTCCTGTTCACTCGGTAATCGCTAATCATTCATGTCCCGCTCACTCGATCTCCACTTTCGCTCATGCCCTGATCATCTGGTTACCGCTGACACTTCATTTTATCCCCTCGCTTCGCTCGCTTCCTCTCATCCCCTTTTACCGCTTTATTTACCGCTTTCAATAGGCTAGAAGTTTTGATCCGCTGCAAAGCGGAGCCTTTCCTACAGTTTCCATTGCTTTTTTTTAAGATCTTCACCTTTTGAAATTCATGACTTCAAATCTTTTTGTTCGACCCGGAAACTCACCAGTAAAAAGAATATAAATAATTGTGATAACCACTCAGGGTCTACAACCACAAAATTTATTATATCTGATCGCTTTTCTATAAACCTTCACTCACTGATTTTCGAATATAAATTCTCTGTGAACTTGTACAAATTACAAACCACAAATTTTAGTAAGCTTTTCATTTGACTTTTGTACGCGAATTAAGGTAAATTAATATTTTATAGATATATACTATAGTAAAATAGTGTAATATCTATTTTATTATTGACATTAAAGTAAAAGTAAAATAGTGTAATATCTATTTTAATTAAGGTAAATTAATATTTTATAGATATATACTATAGTAAAATAGTGTAATATCTATTTGAGTAAAATCAATATGATTCTTATTTGACCAATCAATATATGTTTATAAAGAAAGTAACACAAATTAACATAATCTATAACATATTATATAATTATATGTAGCACAATATATGATTTTAACATAATAAACAATTTATACTATACAATACAATACATAACAAACATTGATTGTTAATACAATAGATAACATAGCACATTATATAATTTTATTGACACATAACGATACATTTTATGATCACACAAACCATATTAAATTTGATTGTCATTTTATTTGACATATTGCCCTATATCATGGATTAGACTATAGATATTTTCAGTAAGTCTGTTTTTCTATCCTGCTTCGGATTGCTCTTATAGAAACTCAATCGATATGAGATACCAACTTGAATTTGATGAAGTGTTAGTTGTATTATTATTACTATTATAGGTCAAAATTCATCTTGAATTTATATTTATATTTATATTTGTATACACTTAATTTGAGATAATGGAATTTATAATTTTCTCCTCAAAATTCTACAGTGAATATAATCAATTAATTTGGCAAATATGATCAAGATTGCAATCAGTTTCCTTATTTTATCATCCAATAAAAAATTATTGTTAACTAACAATATATATATTTTTTCAAATAGTTATTGGATATATTTTATATAATAAACCATATGTTTTTATACAAATTATTGCTTGTTATTTGCTGGCGTAGTTTGCAAGTTATTGCGCTTGGCTTAATATTTACTCATTATACACTCAAAAATAACTATTTTATGTTCCCTCATAAAAATAAATACATAAATAAAAAGAACATAACTTTTAATTTGTATTTTTTTTTTGTGGACAAAGAGGTTTTGGTTTTTTTGTTTTTTTATATATATAGTAGAATTGTAATTAGATGTTGAATAGTAATAGATACGATGTTTTATATACTCTTTTCGTCCGTCAAATTTATTCTTTTTGTTTTTTCATCCGTTAGTTAAACGCCATTAATATATTGGGTAAACTGTTTTTTTAGTCTCATAACTGGATCCTTATCATTTTAGTCCCGTAAGTGAAGTTTGTAGCAAACTAGTCCCATAAGTGAAAAATTTTCGCTTTTTTAGTCCTCCGGCGCCGGAGACGCCCGCGTGGCTCGCCGGAGGTGATGTGTCCACTAGAGCAGCGACACCTGGCGGACACGTGGATTTTTTTTTTTCATTTTTTTAATTTTTTTAAAAACTTACTTTTAATTTTATTTGTATTTTTTAATTTTTTTTATTTGGTCTAATTAAAAAAAAATAAAAATAATTAAAAAAATGAAAAAAAAATAAATTCATGTGTCCGCCAGGTGTCGCTGACCTGGCGAACACGTCACCTCCGGCGAGCCACGCGGGCGTCTTCGGTGGCGGAGGACTAAAACAACGAAAATTTTTCACTTATGGGACTAGTTTGCGACAGGCTCCACTTACTGGACTAAAATGATAAGGGGGTCCACGGGACTAAAAAAACAGTTTATCCTAATATATTTGGAAAATTCAAGAAATCTATATTTAATTAAGGGTAAACTGTTTTTTTAGTCCCGTAACTAGACTCTTTTATCATTTTAGTCTCGTAACTTGAGGTTGTCTTAAAATAGTCCCGTAAATAAAAAATTTTCTCAATATAGTCCTCAATACCTATGTGGCATATGCGTAGCATGCTGGCGGACACGTGCCGGCCAAATCAGTGCTACGTGGTTGACACGTGTCCGCCACGTGGATAATTTTATTTTTTTAAATAAAAATAAATTAAAATTAGAATTAAAAATATAAATATAAAAATTAAAATTTAAAAAAATAAAAATAAAAATTATCCACATATCCGTCACGTCAGCGCCATGTGGATAATTTATATTTTTTTAATTTTATTTTTTAAAATAAAAATAAATTAAAAATATAAAAAATAAAATTAAAAAATATAAAAGTTTAAAATTAAAAAAAATTATTCACATATCCGTAAGGTCAGCGCCACATAGCCCATTTATATTTTTTATATTAAAAATTAAAAATAAAATATAAAAATATAATTAACAAATATACAAATGAATATATAAATTATTAAAGATCACCTGGCTTGACGGATATACAAATATTTTTTATTTTTTATTTTTATTTTTAATTTTAATTTTTAAATTTTATATTTATATTTATAATTTTTTATATTTAAAAAAATTAAAAAAATAAGAATTATCCATGTGTCAGCCATGTGAGGCTGATTTGGCCGACACGTATCCGTCACCATGCCACGAAAGCATTGTGGATTAAATTGAGAAAATTTTCACTTACGAGACTATTTTAAGACACCCTTCAATTACGAGACTAAAATGATAAAGGGTTCAGTTACAAGACTAAAAAAATCAGTTTATCCTTTAATTATTACCGTTCATTCAACGTTTATTTATTACAAATGCTATTAACTTTATTACATTCTATCTTTTCATTCATTTTAATTACTAATTAAATTTTAAAAAATATCCAAACTAATTTTTACTTTTTCTATTTTTGTAATAAAATATTCATATTCTTAATTTTCATTCGAGTGCAAATGACTCAATACGACGGATGGTGAAAGTATATAATAATAATAATAATAATAACACTCAAATCCCAAACAATCCGAATATATAGTAAAATAAATAAATAAATACATAAAAGTGTTTGGAAACCACCTATATTTAGGATTTATTAGTTAGAAGACCAAGAAAAACTCAAAAATGGGACCCATTGTAATAACTATTTGCAACAAGAAGGCAATCTGTCTGCTCCACGAAAAAGACCCACAACCTTAAAATTCGATTCTTTATTACAGATGGAGCAAACTGTTGTTACATCTTTTTTTGTGCAAATCTAAGTTCCACATCAGAAGTTGCGGAGAAAATTTAACACTTTATAAGTCTCGAGTGAATTCCATTAATACGAGGCCTTTTGAGGATATCAAAAAACAAATCCGTGCGGGCTCAACTCAAAGCGGACAATATCATACTAGTGTTGGGTTGACCCAGTCCCAACAGTGGTATCAGAGTCCGGTTAAACGGTGAAGTGGACCATTGGTTGTGGTGGTGGGCTCGCCATTGTGACCTGCGGACGTGCCTTGTGTCCGTGCGGACAATATCATAGTAGTGTTGAGTTGACCCAATCCCAACATTTATCCGAATTACTTTTTCTTGTTCATCAAAAAAATGACACCAAAATAGCATATAAAAATATACATTTATCAATTTTCATTCATGCAACTCATCAAAAAATAAAATCCATCTTGGTATTAATCATAGATAGATAATTCAGCCATGCCCAAATTGCTGATGGATTTCCTCCATGAGAAGCAAGAACCATTTTCCATGGATCAATACCTTCTTGAAAGAGGCCTAATTCCTTTTATGTGTAATAATTCTTCCAAACCCTCGAAGAGATCATCGATCCGAAGGCCAAAATCTGTCCCAAACTGCACTGAATTTGTCAAGGCAGCGGTTGGAAGAGTGGTGGAGATAATCAATGGTGATCGAAGAAACAGATCGTGCGATGAAACCTGTGATGATCGGTATTTGTCAAAAATTGGCACCACTTTGGAAGAAGAGGTAATCGGTGTTTGATTGATGATAAGTTTGTTAATTAGGATTAGGATTAGGATTAGGATTGGGATTGGAAATTAAATGTGATCCATTGATGGATCTTGATAGGTTGATGAAGACAAGAAGTTGGAGGAATCTGTCAAATGTTTCGATAAACAGCTCAGCCATGTGTATGTTCTTGATGCTACCGAATCCGGAAAAGGGTCGCCTCTTTACCATGGTAAGTTATCCCTCGCAACCTTATATATTGACCCTATTCTTTTCGAGACCCTTTATTTTTTACTATGCTATTTTTTATTTTATTTTTATAAAAAAGTATATTATTTATTCCCGTTAATATTACATGCAATAAATATTTAAGCATAAAATATAAACATAGATACAAACCATATACATAAAAACTGAAATATATTATCATTAGGTCAGCATTTAGTATGTTTAAACTTAAGACAACATATATATAAAAAAATAAAATTTAATTGATTTCGTAACAACCTTCTAGTATTATGAAACCCAACATAATATTTATAGACAATATTACATAATAGTACTATTTTGGTCCTAATTGATTTGTTAGTTCTTGTTTAATTTTTTAGGTGGTGCAATTTGGAGAGTTTTTTTTTTTTTGGGTTATAATTTCATGAATTGTATTAATAAGAATAAAAGAAATTAAGTTTTTTTTTTTTGGGTTATAATTTCATGAATTGTATTAATAAGAATAAAGAAATTAAGTTTTTTTTTTAGGTTATAATTTCATGAATTGTATTAATAAGAATAAAAGAAATTAAGTATTTCCTTCTCCTGGACAAAAAGTATCCATTTAAATTTTTATAATAGATTGATAAATAATAATATTTTATTAGTCGGTGAAAATATATAAAATGATTTTAATATTTTTGTCATTTATATTTATGTTATTTTAATATTAAATTACTGTTATTCTTATTATAATAGAAAAATAAATAGTTTTTAGTTAAAATAATTATAGAGAAAGAGTATAGAACAAAGAAAAATACAAATATATTAGGGCTTCTCAAAATTAAAATAATATCAAACAAATTGGAACTTATAATATTAAATATATCAATCTTAAACATGCTTAACAAATATAAATCAACTTAATTAAAATTATAGTATCTTACATGTTGGATTCACTCAAAACTCTTTTTTTTTTTTTTTCTTCTCGATAAACAAATATATAGTATCTATATTTAAAATTGTCTATTTTTTTTTTATAAATTAATTTTTATTAATCATGAATAAAAGAAAAAATGTAAAAAAATATAATTTATACACAATTATAACTCTTTTTTTTTAATTGTCACCATAGCAAAATATATCATCTACATGTCACAATTTTACTATTTTAGTACATTGACTATGCGTGAATTTCTATCTCAGTCGCAGTGACTTGCACTTTATGACACTCTAGCAAAATATATCATCTACGTGTCACAATTTCACTATTTTAGTACATTAACTATGCGTGAATTTTTATCTTAGTTACAGTGACTTGCACTTCATCACACTCTAGCAAAATATACCATGTTCTTGTGACAATTTTACTAACAATATATTCTACATGTCACAATTTTGTTAAAAGTATCATGTATGCGTCATGTGTTATTTAATGACAACAATGCATGGATTTGACAAGTTGTTAAACTCACGCGCGCTTAATGTACCGAATTAGTGAAATTGTGACACTTGCAAAATATATTTTGTTAGTATAACAATGAAAAAATAAAAATGATAATTAAACCTATGTATGAGATATTTTTTGCAATATTCCCATGAATAAATAAATATATATTTTTTATTAAATTATACTACCTTCGTTAGGCTCTAAGGGTCTCATTTACTTTTTGCGTGTTGATATTTGAATATTAATTATTATATCAAAACATAATAAAAATTAAGAAAAAATTGCAAAAATACTTTCATTATTGTTTTATAATACTAACAGAAGAATATTTGTACAAAAAATTATACAAATATAAAAATATTTTTAATGTTAAATACAATAATGCAAAAGTTAAATGTGACCCTTAGAGGCGGACGGAATATGAACATACTTCTGTAGACGAAATAAGTATATTTTACATGTCAAAATCAGTATAATACTATATATATATATACTATGTCTGTCCCAACTCAAAATATTATTTATATCATTTTTGTTCGTCCAACTCCAAAGTATATATTTTCTATTTTAGTCAAAGTAATTACACACCAATAATAAAATACCATTAATTTTTTACAAAAATTACAAACATACAATTTCACATATAATAACTTTTTACATTAAGTCAAATGGCAAAAATGTCAAAACCTCTTACACAGAAATTTTCGCAAAGCGACTTAGATAAAACACTTCCACTAACTAATAAAATACAATTATTTCTCAATCTACTACGAAACCTCAATAGCCCATTTGCACCGGGATTAAGAGAATATATTCTTATCAACTGGTGTTTGCTATAATATTTTGATGAAAAGAAATATAATTTTTATATGTAATAAATTAAATAAAGAATATATTGTATTTACATATTTTGAAATAGATTATGAAAATATTACACAAATAACCAAACAAAATCTTACAACTAAAAATTTAAGAAGTACTCTCAAATTTTGATTTTATCCAACTAACTAAACACATCCAAAGGTATTTGGTGCAATGCATCTTACAAATATGTTTGCATATTAACTTATCAAATATTTAAGAGTAAATTATGTTTGTATCACTTGTATTTTAATTTAAATACATAAATTATATTGGATAATTCACTTTTGTATTAGTTAAAATGATGCATAAAATTCATATATTCATATAGAATAAAAGAGAATGAGAATAATGCAATGCAATTTACATACAATATTTAATTTAATCTATTTATGTTAATTAAAAAAAAAATACGCAAAAAATATCATAAAGTCTTAAAAACAAGTTGTCAAAACTTTAGAATCGAGCCAAGTTGAGCAAGCTGTCTCTTTTAACTTTTATTTATTTATTTTTTCGAATAATTTTTCTCAGAGCAACGATATATTCAGACAACAACAACAATGCAAGAAAACTCCCTAAAATTCACCCCGAAGCCACATCATCATCCAAAGAAGTATTACAACAACATCAAGGATCTCTATCAAGAATTTATGATGAATACGGATTCATATTCTTCTAAGTACCTTACGAACATGATGGTATTAGAGCGAACAAAGCCGCTCATGATTGATTGTGTTAGGGAAATCATTGAAAGCCACAAAAAACAGAACAAAGGCATATACAATCTAAAAAAAATCTTGGATACAGATGAATTGTGGCTATTTGTTCGCAAAAATGTATGGGAATGGAGCCAAGACCCCGTGGACGAAACCAATTTAGTTTGTTTTCTCCGCAATGATCTATTGGCTTCTACAGAAGAGTCAAGAGTTAATTATGAGAACATAAAAAATGAGACTTCAATGGAGATTGGAGCCGTTATTTTGGAGGGAATTGTCGATGAGCTTGTTGAAGAATTGTGTGGTGAAATTTAGCTGTGTGAATTTGTAGGATTCTGATTTTCGAAGATATATAAGTTGACAAAATAAGTTTATAGAATGTTTAAACTTTTCTTGCTTCTTAAAAATTTGACCTTTTTATGTTATACGATTAAGCATATCGTTATTTCATATATTGTTTATTGTTTTATAATAAAATTGTATGATATTTAAATTATTCACAAAGAGATAAAATTTATTTTGAAAGCCAAAAGAAATCATAATAAAATTATCAAACAATCTATTCATGTTTGGTGAAAATATTTAAAAATTAAAATGAGATTTTTTTTTTTTTTTTGTTCTTTTGGCAAGTTTGATTTTTTTTTTATTACTTTTTCAAATTTTATATTTACAAGAGTTGGCAATATACAATCAATATCTGTGTGTGTTTTTCTAGAAAAAATTAATTATATATATATATATATTTTTTTCATAAAGCAGATTCTTGCTAACTTAAATGATGTGGTTCTAAAGCAAATTGTAATCAAGTTTGAAGGAATTTTTTTTGGGTTAGATTCATTCATTATTTTTTATGATAAGATATACAAATATTTGTAGTATGTTAGTTTTACAAGAACAATGATTTTTGTTCATAATTTATTTTCAGTTACTTTTTCGATATATTTTAGGAACTATTATTATTACAATTATTATTATTATTATTATTATTATTATTATTATTATTTCAAGTACTAGAGAAATTTTTAGTCTTCAAAGAATTTTAAAAAGAAAAAAGCAAAACAAAATGAAAAATTTTACTACTCAATCTTTTAAATATGCAACCATTAACAGTGCATTATTTAAAATTCTTATCCCTACCACATGATCTAAAATTACTATATTGTCAATTGAATAGGAATCCTTGAGGACAAACTTATAGATGTAAGTTCTCTTTAGAAAAATACATACAAAATTGCTCTTTAGTTAGATGTAAAATCTAGATAAATTGTATGTAGACTTGCATTTTAATTGAAACATGCAAAATATCTTTATCTACATTTTTATTGCATAATTCACTATTGTACTATAATAAAAATAAAACATAGAAACTCCGCAAGAAGTGATTTAGAGCATATGTAATGATGTTTAAGTAAAAAATACATTTATTAGCTACTGCGGCATTTATTTGTCCATTTTTACTTTCTACACAATCGATTAAAAGAAGTAAGTACGCTTTACAATTTTGATTTTGATTTTAATATTATATTTATTTTTATTTTTAAAAAAAAATCGAATCAAATATTTATTTTTTATTTATTATATTTACACTAAAATTTTGATTTTACATTCAAAAATATGATCTAATAAATATCAATACAGATGTACCCATCAAATTTTTTTTATTTTTTTCTAAAACCCAAAATGCTCACATGGCATCTGACTTGGGTATCTTCGCATGAAGATATATCTCTATTGGGCATGCCTCGGTGTGAAAAGGTGAATAGAAATATAGAATTTCTATACAATATGATGCAAATTAAAGTAGAGATCGAAAAAATGTGCAGATTATTATTGGAGCAAAAATTATTTTTGGTCCCATTAAATATTATAATTATCAATTTTTGTCTTATTCAAACAAAAATTATCAATTTTAGTCTCATTCAAATGAAAATTTATCAATTGTAATATTAAGATGGTTGACTGAGACTGAACATTATAAAATTGACTACATGAGACACCCAATCACCTTCTGAGTTATCTAATATGGCTGCATTGATTACCCTGCACTTCTGAACATAGCCGTGTTCCTGCCCGTATTCCGAACACAATCATGTTCATGTCATGTTCTCAACACAGCTATATTTTAGGCCATATTCATGTCCATTTTTTCAACACAACCATGTTTTAGGTCATGTTCACGACTATGTTTTCAATATAATCATATTGTAAGTCATATTTATTATTATTTTTACTTGGTTAAAATTATTTGATATATATATTTATAATTTAACAAATTATTTTTTACAATTATTTTATAATATAAAAAATAATCAATTTTTAATATTTTAAAAATATATAAAAGTAATAATATATTAATATATATTTTTTATAATCATCATTATATATATTTTTAAAAATTTATAGTAAAAATTTTAAAATATTATTTTAAAATAATTATTTCTATAAATTATAAATTAAATTTATTATTCAAAATAATATTTTAAAATAATATTATAAAAAATATATATTAATATATTATTATTTTTATATTTTTTTGCAATTATTTTTTAAAATATTAAAAATTGATTATTTTATATATTATGAAATAATTGTAAAAATTATTTTTATTGAATTATAAATATATATCAAATAATTTTAACCAAAAAGTGAAAATAATAATAAATATAACCTACAATATGACCTAGAACATGGCTCTGTTGAGAACATGAGCAGGAACAGGGCCAAAACATGGGTCTCTTGAGAACATGGGTAGGAACATGGTTGTGTACAGAACACGGGCAGGAACACGGCCGTATTCAGAAGTGCATGATAATCAACACGGCCGTGTTGGCTGCTTAGGACGCCTAGTCACCATCTGAGTCATCCAACACGACCGTGTTCAGTCCCAGTCAACCATTTTGGAACTAAAATTGATAAATTTTTATTTGAGTGTGACCAAAATTGATAAATTTTTTTGAATAAAACAAAAATTGATAATTATAATATTTAATGAGACAAAAATAATTTTTGCTCGTATTATTGTCATTTTCATACCAATATTTTATTATGAAGGAAAATAAAAACATAGGAGTCCATAATTTGGTGGTGTTTGTTTGGGGATTTGGATTTTGAATTGGGATTTTAATAGTAAAAATTTTGAATTTGACTAGTTGTATGATGTGATATAAATAGGTGTTGATGTGATGTTTTGAATGTAAAATTGATTTTTAGTATAATATAAAAAATAAAAAATAGGTGTTTGATTTGATATTTTTGGGGGGAAAAAAAATTGGATGAATAGTGGATTTAAAATCCAATCTTCCAAACAAACACACCCAAGCTATTAAATACAATTATTTTAATTAAATATTAATGTTTCAATTAAATATATTGGCCTATTAGCTCAGCTGGTTAGAGCGTCGTGCTAATAACGCGAAGGTCGCAGGTTCGAGACCTGCATGGGCCATATTATTTTTAATTTTTCATACTCTCTACGCGCACAAAACAAGAGCCCACCAAATGGACGGTGTAGATTCATCGAGTGTGTAGCTATCCCCGAGCTCCTAGGTTCCGAACTCCAGAAAAATCTGCGCCGTATAGATTAATGGACCCCGCAATATGGACGGTGACAATTCATTTTTACAGAAACTCCTATGGATCACCTCACCAAAGCTATTATTACAGTCAGATTTTCCTTAAAATACACACCTACATAAATACTTACTTATACGTATATGTGTACGTATATACATACGTACATACATAATACGTGTTTGCGTTTTAGGGCAAATGTGATTCATCATCCTCTCCTCACTTTTCGGACCCTCAATTTTTGTTGTTTTCAGAGAATTTGCAATCCCTCCCTCCTTTAGTCTCCCTCCAACCCCGTTTCCCCCCAAATTATTAATTTCTTTCGAAAACCCTAGTTTCCCCCTCTCCGCTTTCTGGATTCACTTTCCTCGCCTTCTTGCGGCAATGGAGGATGGGGAGCACAACAAGCTGTTCGTCGGGGGTATTTCGTGGGAGGCGACGGAGGAAATCCTCAAGGAGCATTTCAGCAAATACGGCGCCGTTTTGGGCTCCGTAATTGCTAGAGATCGGATTACTGGCAGCCCCAGGGGATTTGCTTTTGTTACCTTCACTGAATCTTCCGCCGTCGACCGCGCGCTTCAGGACTCGCATCAGATTCTCAGCAGAACGGTTCGTTTATGATTTGTTTCACTCTTAGGGCTTTTTTTGTTGTGAAATTGTTTGTGCTGAGAGAATTTAGGGCTTTTCGGACTTAATTTGTTCTCTTTGTTTTTTCCTACTCTTTCTGCGATTTCGTTAGTCAAAGTCGGATTGTTTCGGATCTTTGTCTGTATTTGTTCGATTACGTAGGTGGATCGGCTTTTACTTTATGGAAATTGTGAATGGGTTCGAGTAATTGATTTTTAATTTGTATGTGTGTGGTTTTGGGTACCGCTGGCTCCATAGCTTTTTCTTGTTCTTTTATTTAATATTTCTTCGATTTTGGGATTTTCTTAGAATTCTTTCATGGGGCCATCATGACCTTCTTCTTCTTCCTCTTTGTTATTTCTTCTATTGCTTTACTTTTACCTTTTTCAGAGTAAGAAGTAAACAAAAACATGTGACGATTTTAATTATTCATCTGGTTTTATCTTATTGATACCTGTTTCTGCAGCAGATTTTCAACCCTTTTTGTGCTTTTAAATAAGAATTGTTCTTGTGTTTTGGTTGATTTGAATAGTCACAGAACAGATTATATGCTATATAGTGAACGATTGAATGATGCCATTAGTGACTATGAATATGAGTGAGTATAGTAATGATTGAGCAATTATTGAATATCTAGACTTATGTAAACTGTGAATTTTGTAGAGATTATGTTTGCCTGTTCTGGAATTTATTTATTTTCTATTTGCAAATACACAGCCTGCCAAGCTGAAAAAGGTTGCTCTCCTGCTGTTTTGTACCTGTGATTATTTAAACCTGCAATACTATTTGCCTGTCAATATATAGTATTTAAGTAATTGCAATAATATTATATTGGTGAATCATATTTTAAAAACAGTTTCCGAATGCATAGTGAGGCTACTAAAGCCCGAAATGTTGTTTGTCGTGTTACTTTAAAGGTGGAAGTGAAAAGGGCGATACCCCGGAACGAACAGCAAAGTCAGCAACTTCATCAAAGGGGTGTAAGCAAGAACGTCGGTAGAACCAATGTTAGGAGCAGCGACCATCAGTCCAGGACGAAGAAGATTTTCGTAGGAGGGCTATCGGCTAACTTAACTCAGGAAGAATTCCGAAGCTACTTCGAAAAGTTCGGCAGGATCACAGATGTAGTTGTGATGCACGACAACACGACCCATAGACCGAGGGGGTTCGGTTTCATCACTTTCGACTCGGAGGACTCCGTCGAGGAAGTTATGCAGAATAAATTCCACGAATTGAACGGAAAGCATGTGGAGGTTAAAAGGGCTGTCCCGAAAGACGGAATTAGCAGTAGCAGCAGCAGTAGTAACGGATATAATGGAAGATTATCCAGCGGCAGGGCAGACCAAAACTTCAACTTTTATCACCAAGGTAATTACTCGCCGTACAACGCAAGATTCGGACATTTCCCGACTGGATACGGAAATGTTCCTGGCTACCCATACGGGGCAGGTGTATTCGGAAATGGTTATCCGTCTGCCGGGTACGGCGGGATCGGTTACGGGTTCGCGCCGATTGTCCCAACGGGTCCGTGGAATCCGGCGATGGTTGGGGTTAGGGCAGGTTTGTTGCCGTACGGAAATGCTCCGCCTGTCTACCCGACCTACCCGAACGGCGGGTATGGGGTGACGGGGTACGGCGGGATTGTGGGCGCGGAAATTAGTGGTAAAATGGGACAATTGAGCATTGGAGATGTGAATTCGAGTGAGTCGTGGACGCAATCTGGTATGAGTAACGTAGATGTGAATTCGTTTCGATCGGGAAGAGGCGGGCGAGGATCGTCGACGGGAAAACAGAGTCAGAAAGGCAACGATCGGTCTCGAGAGGTGACTAGTTCTAGCTGATGTGATTGTGAATATTGACTTGGCTAGGAATGTCTGTCTTCTTCCACTGACATCGTCGAGGTAATGTCAGCTCTCTCATGTCCATGTTTTAGATGCCTTTCTAATTCTTGGGGAAAGGGGTAAGGGGTAATTTAATGGTTACATTATCTTAATATTTATTGTTCAAAGTTGATGAATTTGGGATACCCTTTTTACTGTAATATATGTTTTTTTTTTTTGAAATATTTGTTGTGCATCTGCTTTGATTATCTTATCTTTTTTAGTTGTTGAAATAAATGTTGTAAGGTTTGTGAATGGGTTTGGTTGAGAAGACAGGGTCAGGGTCAGGGTCAGGGTTGCATTGATTCCTCATCTGCAGTCTTTGCTGCATTCATTTACTTTCATTATTGATAGGTTTGTTTATTTATTTTAGATACCAATTTTTATTTTCCTTAAGTATATTTGCACAATTTTTTTTAGGTTATTGTCTTTTTTTTGTTATGAAATGACAAATTTGTTCTTAATTGTATGGTAGAGATTAAAAGTAATAAATGAATTAAGGATAAAAATGTAAAATTTGTGTTTAAAAAAGGAAATAAGACTATAATTATTGGTCTGTCTTAAATAGAAAAATAGGACATTAATTCGTAGATGGAGGAAATATTTAGTTTTAGTATTACATATATATATATATATGCTGTTGCAATTTCTTGGAATTGCTCTTTGTGTTGGTTTTAGTACATAATAATTGTTGGATTAGGACTTATGTGTATTATATGAATTAGGAATTTTGACAAGGTGAATTAAACTATTTAATATTTTATTTTATATATATATAATGAAGGGTTTGTTCTACTATGGTTACTTTGTTCAATAGGGCATTATGGAGGAGTTTTCAGTCCAATTTTCGGCAAAATTGTCCACAATTCTTATGTGGTTTCGCAGCTTAGTGTACTTTAAAATTTACATGGCGATTTTTATATTTTTAAAAATATTGTATGATTTTTTTTTTCTTTTTACATTTTGTGTGATTTTTCATATATTTTTTTCATGTAAAGTTTTTTAAAATATAAGAAAATGCTATGCAATTTTTAAAATACGTTGAGTTCCGAAATCATCACAAAACAGTTATGGGCAATTTTTGCCCTAATTTTCGGGTCTTAAATCGGCACCCAACACAATCCAAGGTTGGTTTAATTTTAAGGTGTGTTTGTTTGGGGATTGGATTTTAAATACACTATTCATCCCATATTTTTTTTTCCAAGAACATCAAATTAAACATCTATTTTTTATTTTTTATATTATACTAAAAATCAATTTTACATTTAAAATATTACATCAATACCTATTTATATCATATTATACAACTATTTAAATTCAAAATTTTTACTGCATCACGGATAGTGGGTATAAATACAAATAATTTCTCATTTTAATAGTAAAAAAAGAGAACAAATACTAGAAATTTAACATTAACATCAAAAATTGAATTGTTCACTGTGTATCATCCTTATTGTTTATTCTTTTTACTATATTTCTAAACACACTACAATTTGTAGTTTGTTATCCTATCTACATAGCTTAGAAATTTGTACTTTTGTGATCAATTGTCTATATGAGCATACACATGATAATTAAATACTCTTAGATCAAAATAATAAAAAAATAGTATTAGAACATACCACAATAGAAGTTTTCAACCATAAAACAAACTTGTTCACCAGACAATATACAAGTTAATATACATATAAATATATTAATTTTAATAAATCCGCCAGACATGGCCCAGATAATTTTTTGGCCTATTTTTGGAGGTTTAAAGATGACTTTTTGGTGCCAGATTCGAATTGGGTACTCGATACTTGTCTATTTTTGTCTGTTTTAATAATAGACGTATCTCTCTTAATATAAAATGAAAAATGCATCTTAATCCGTCGTAATTCAAAATTATTTTTGCCATTAAAATTTTCAATTTCGGCTTTCGCAATAGTAGTTGGAAAATCAAATAACTACACAATCTGACAACCCAAGCGGAACCAATATATCTTATACCAATGTATTGTGAAATTGATAGGTAAAATAAAATAAAAAAAATTAATCAGGTAAGAATAAGAAAGATTAGAGATATAAAATATAATTTGATTCGGAATAAATTCCTATGTCCACTGAAAAAAAAAAAAAAACAAGAAGAAGAAGAAGAATTAACTAATAAAAAAAGTTTCAAATCCAATATATATGTTTCCAAAGAATTACCAAGAACTAATCAAAAGAAATAAAAAATAAAAAAAAAAATTTCTCTTCCAATTTAAAACAAATGGAATTCAGAATTACTGTAACGAATTATATAATTTTTTTTTAATGTAAAATTAATATTTATCATAATACAAATATATATATATATATTTGATTTGGTATTTTTAAAAAAATAAAATAATAAATAATAAAATCTAAATTGAAAATTCAGAAGCAAATAAAGCCATAATATTTGATTTGGCATATATTAAAATATGGAACTTTTGAAGTGAACACTCAGCCTTACATGAGATAGATAATTTGTTAGGCCCAAATTAATTGGGCTTCTACACTCTTTATTTTCAATTTTTTTTTTTTTTTATTATTGTTATTTTAATTATTTATAAAACATGATTGATAGTTGTATCTGAAGTTAGAAGTTTAATTGGACAAATTTCATTTAATTTATATTTACTTATGATATGAATGACTAGAAAAAATTTAAAATACATATTTAAATATTGTAAAATTTGTATATTAAGAAAATATATTTATTTCCGTAGTCAAAATATATACTCATAATTTTGGACACACATGTTTTAATGTAAATGTGTAATAATTGGTATTTTTTTTTACTTTCATTTTTGTACTATTTAATTTATTCTTTTATCTTTAAAATTATTATTTTCAATGCCTATATATATATATATATATATATTTAAAATCCATTAATTAGTGAACAACTCCAAATATTGTATGTATGTATATGTGTTGTGGAAAATTATAGTGAAAGTGGGATGGAAAGGATAGTGATCATTAGATGAGAGATTTTCTTTAAAGAGGTTGGGACACTTATTTAATTTTTACATACCAATAATAATAATAAAAAATAAAAATAAAATTTTATTGTTTGACAGCCAAATGAATTAAATTAAAAACAAAGAAGTGATGGTGGATTCACTCATCATTGCCATATTATAAACTCTTTTCCTATTGTAACTACGTTTCTGCATTTATTTTCCCTCTCAAAAACACCTTTTTCATTTTGCTTTCAACATTCAAAACAAATCATTTCTATTTGAAAATTTGTCCCTCAATAATATATATATATGCAAAATCAATCAGTCATACATGTAAATATGTGGTGCCGTAAAGAATGGTCTGGTAGTATGAAGTGAATTTCATATTTACTATATCTACACTATAAAAAAATAGATTATTTGTAACGGAATTTCGTTTCTAAAGTTCACGTAGCTAACGTAATTCCATCTCTAATTCCGTCTCTAATATCATTAGTAACGGAAAAAGTGGATTTAACAACGAAATTTTTTTTTTACAAAATTGATATTTTTTTTGTAGTGCTAGAGCTGTTAAACGAATTGAGCCGTTCGTGAACTTGGCTTGGTTCGGCTCGATTAAACCTCGTTCGCGAACGTTAACGAGCTGAACTGAACAATATAAACAGGCTCGTTTGGTTAACGAACGAGTCCGAACTTTGTTCGCGAACGTTCGTTTAAATAATATATTTATTATAAATATTATATATATAAAATTATAATTTATAAATAAATAAAATATTAATTTAAAATATATAAATAAAATAATTTTAAATTTTCTTTATAATTTATAAATTTTAAAAAATAAGACAAACGAGCTCGAACGAACTCGAACAAGCTTAATCGAGCCTAAACGAGCCGAACACGAACACGAGCTCAAATAACAAAAATTCTTAACGAGGCGAACACGAACACGAGCTCAAACAACAAAATTCTTAACGATCCGAGCTCGAACACTACGAACGAGCTCAAAAGCTTACTGAACGAACACGAGCCTTGTTCGCGAACATTAACGAATACTTAAAATTTAACTCGGCTCGGATCGTTAACAACTCTAATTATATCTAATGAATAAATTATTTTTCAATATTTGTTATAATCTATTACTTCCTCCGTCCCGGATATTTTTTCCGTTTTACTGTAGATACGAGAATTTATAAGGATATAATTAGTAAATAATTGAAAATATATTAGTGAAAATAGTTATTATATAATATAAATAATTATAGATTAAAATTAACATAAGTGATTAGTATAATTAAAATTAAAAAAATTATAAATTGAATTTTTTAAAATATGATTAAAGTGTATAATTATTTTCCAAAAAAAGAAAGTGACAAAATAAGTGGGACGGACGAAAATGAAAAGGTAGACATGAGAAGTGGGACGGAGGGAGTATTAGTGTACCAAGAAAATTAATAATACCTTGAATGTTATTTCAATTCTAAAATATTAGAAGAAATGTTGATGATAATATTTACAACAAAATGATTCACTCCATTAGTTCATAAAATAAATACATATATGTTTTATATCTAATAAAATTCTTAATTTTATTTTATTTTATTTTTATTTTTTTGTTCGAATCTGAATAGATCTTCAAGAACCCTTTAGATCTTGGGGATTCTATTATGATATGTTCTTCTTTGTTGGAGTAAATCACTCTTGTCAATTGATGATGGTATATGACTATTTTTCTATTTGTATACATTTTATTTATTTATTTATTTATTTTATTTTCACTTTCATTTTACTAAGTTGTTAGTATTCTTAATAGAAAATTATTCTTTATAGTGACTATTAGCATAATTTTATATTCCCTAGCCATCAACTACAAATCCGTAGGGCATGATACTTATTTCTTGGAGAAAAATCGATATAGAAATAATTAACCATGTACATTTCCATTGATGCACAAAATGCATTTAGAATTCCCGGAATCACTGTAAGAAAATAGTATTTTTTAACAATTTATTTTTATTTTTATTTTAAAATTTACTTTTTTGGTTACTAATAACATAAGATACGAAATTTATCATAAATTTCATCCCTAAAATTCACGTAACTAACGTTATCCGTTCTTAAGTTCTATTACAAATAAATTATATATGTTTTTTTTAGTGAATGACATGTCTATTTTGGTCACGTCAGCCTAAATGTGTAAAGAGTTTCCTAGGGAATTTTCCGCAATTATTTTTTTTATCTCTTGGGCCGCACATTAGGGCAAAAGATCTTTATAATATATTTCTTTTTTTTTTTAAAAAAAAAAACTAAATTAAATTAACTCTACTGTTTTATATTTTTTAACCCTAAAAATTTCAAACCTAATATTCATTCATGTTTTTATGTTCAAAACATCACATCTAACATATATCTAATGATTCCAAAGTATGCATGTCTAATTGTAAGCAACTTTGTTCTGGGCAACAATCAAAATAATAAGTAGAAACATAAAAAATAATAAAGATAAATTTGTTCATAAACATGTCATTGGTGTGTATCGAGATAACGTATGCAATACTAAATGATACACGTAGAATGAGTTAAACAAAACAACAATAAATTTGTTTTTCTAACTTTCCGAGTAACAAGGGCATTTCTCAGGTACCAATCTAGATCATTCCAATAAAATACAAGGAGTAAAATATAAAACATCCCAAAAAATGTCCAAACAAGAGTAACAACAAAACTATTGAAAAAGTATAAAAAGCAATTGTAGCCCGGCAAAATTACCGCTAATTCTTTTATAGTTTCAAAACTCAGGTTAAATCCCCAATATATTTTAAAAATTGCGTGGCGCCCTTTATACTTTAAAAAATATTGTATGAAAACCCCTTTTTATATTTTTTGTGTGATGAGAAGATGATTTTCATCTATATTTTTTGCATGGTAGGAAATTTCACGCAACGTTTTTGAAAGTATAAGGGAGCGTCATATAATTTTTTAAGTACATGTGAATTTATGTTGAATTTCAAAACCATACGAGAATTATGCAATTTTGACATTGTAGCCCTTACCAAGTTCAAGTGAATTTTGGCCTCTTCGCAAAGGCTGTGTTGCAATGACTCAATTTTGATCGTTTGCACTTTTGTTTTGGATGTTACTTATGGATGATCTCCTCATTGTCTTCTTTTTTTTTTTTTCCAAAACATCTTCGGGATTCACAATTGATCATCCATTAAATGGATAACTTATTCACTTCTTAAACTCCTCCAAAGCTAATGAATCCTTCAACAATCACAATCATGTTACATACCCCAAGTAAAATATGAATTCTCCAAAGATTTTCACAATCAAGTCATTGGTTCAATATCTCGATCAATCCATCAAAAACATGTTCTTCTTCCCGAAGAAAGAAAACACCCAATAACAAAATATAGGTGTTGAAGACTTTTCCAATGTCGATCTTTTTTTTACTTCGATTAATCTCAAAAAACTTTCACACATCTCTCTAGAGAATCACACGAAAAGCTCCATCTTCATGATTTGATGTATGTATGTATATAATACACAGAAATACAATAATCAGTAAAAATATCATCTGTTTATTGAAGAATGTGGAGTAATATGTGTACTACCACCTCCAATCATTTTATTCAATAACAAAATATATAGCTACTAACTTTTAGTTGCAAAAATTGACCAAATTTAACTAATTGTACCATTAAATACCTTCTTAGTTTATTATTATTATTATTATTATTATTATTATTATTATTATTATTATTATTATTTCCATATCCTTTTGCATGTTCGACTTATAAAATATCTCTCCAATCTTGACTTAGGAAGGATAAGATTCAATATATAATCATTTGATTAATCTATGAAAATTATAACAACAATTAAAACAAATGCCAACGTATCTAATTCAAACTTTTACTTTTTCCAACCTTAAATCCATTTCCCAACTCCACATTTAACCATTTTTTTTCCCTTGGATTATTCGGAGTAGATGGAACTGAAGCAATAGCAAGGTTGTTATACTTATATCTAAAAGACTTTGTTTGATTAGACCATTTGCAAAAAAAAAAAAAAAAAAAAAAGACACAACAACAAACAAATACACCACCATTGAAGTCAAAAGAACTGTTATTTGCATTGATATTTGTTAGTGCCTCCGTTGTGCAAATGTGTGTTCATTCGACCGGAAATGAGTTTTAATAAAACTGAGTAATAATTGTTAATTTTTTCTTTTATAGTAAAAAAAAAAATACAAAAGTGTAATAATTTTTTAATTTAAAAAAGAAACGAGAATATTTTTTTATGATAATCAAAAAAAAAAAAAAAGTAAATATAGATTTGAATGACGGAGGGGATAATATATATATATATCTATAAATTTATCAATATCAAATACAATTGTCTTTTCGTTCCAACGACATCAAGATTTAAAATATTTTTAGAATTTTTAGAATTATTTTTGGAATAGTAGAATTTTAAATAAAAAGTCGATACTTAATATAATATAAATATATGTTGAATGTGATATTTTGTATCAATGACATATTTTCATGTAATATTTTAAGTAAAGATATGTATTTATATATTTTAATATGTTTATGTATTTTTTAAAAGTACCGAATGGAGAATATTGAATATGTAGTTTGATTAAAAAAATGAGCATATGGCAAAATTTGTTAATTCTAAGTATTTTGAAATAATTTTATTTAATTAGGAGTTTTGAAATTTTAGAAAGTTTTTAAAATAATAAAAATGAATAATTATTGTCATATAAATAAGCGTTGAATGTAATGTTTAAACTGACGTGGGGACTTAGACCTTTAGGCATTTCTTTTTCCCGCGTTTTGAACGGGTTTTTTGTATGAAAAATCATTTTTTTTAATATTATATTGTAGATAAAAAAAATATGAATATTATGTGATATTTTAAAAGAAAATATTATTGATAAATAGTTTAAAGTGTTTAAAAAATTATGTATATAAATGCTAATGCCAATTCATAGTAGTAGTTAGATGAGAATTATGCATATTGATTTTTTTATGTTGAATTAGTTATTTTTTAATGGAACAATTTCCCTTAAATATTATTAAAAAAATATAAAATATACACATATTAATATAATATATATTATTCACTCATAAAAAATCAATTATTCAATACAAAATATTATTTTTATATTATAAACATAGTCCCTGTACAACACACAAAAAAAAAAAAATCGATTCATCTAAAAAAACATTGAGTCAACAGACTACATTGGTGTTTAATGTTATTAAAATATATTTAGAAAATATATATTATATTTATGGTTGTTATATTATCTAAGAAATTTGTAAGATTCTTACTTTATTAGATGATTTGTACGTCATTATAAATATGTATGAGTTCTTATGATTGAAATAAAAAATTTCAATTTTATATTGTAACATGGTATTAGAGATAAATTCTCTCCGGGTATATTCATGACCCGTTATATCACGTATATAGTTTTTAATATTATTGATGGATCTGTTTCCTATCAACGGCCATGCTATCATTTCAATGTCGTTTCCGTCTCTGCTACTTCGACCTCCATGACAGAATTCTACTTTCGACTCTAACCCTGTTGAGAGTCATGTTTTCGATTCTAACTCTATTGAGAGCGAGCGAGTTATGTTTCCAACTCTAGCTCTGTTGTGAGCGAACGAGTCCTACTTTCGACTCTAGCTCTATTAAGAGTGAGCGAGTCCTGTTTTCGATTCTAGTTCCGTTGTGAGTGAGCGAGTCCTATTTTCAATTCTAATGGTGTTGAGAATTTTGCTTCTGACTTTGATCCAGTGGACGACTACACTATTTTCAGTCAATCTTGGCAAATTCAAATTCGTTCTTAGAAAATCTCAACTACATCTTTTTCTGTCTCTTCCGACAAACTCAAGTTTGTTCGGTCAAATCTTGAGTTTGAGAAATGGTGTAAAAATATATTTAGAAAATATATACTATATTTATGGTAGTTATCTTATTTAAAAAATTTGTAGGATTCTTGTTTTATTAGTTGATTTGTACGTCATTATAAATATGTACGAATTTGTTATGATTGAAATAGAGAACTTCATTTTTATATTCTAACAAATGTGATGTTATTTTATACTTCTTTCCGTACAAATGACCTATTTTTTTGTCCGTCTCACACTCATTTCTATATTTGGTAAATCTATTAATGTTAAATACACTCAAACAAATACAAATCAATTTAATTAAATTTATAATATTTTACACGTAGAATCCACTCAAGAACTCATTTATTTTCGTCTCTCTTCTCAATTAACAAATATTTTTATCTTCTTTTAAAACTTCATTTTTTTATATAAGTAATTTATGATAATGATAAATAAATAAAATTTTTATCTTCTTTTTATTTTTATTTATTGTATTATATAAAATTTTATTCAATGATATTCATATTATATATATTTTATTGAGATATAATGTTAAAAATATTTAAGCATATATTTTATTTTTTTTAATCATATATAATATACTTATGTTACATACAATTATTAAATAACTGATCTCATGCTATCTAAATAAATAATTTATACTTTCTAAATTCTCGTATCCAACTAAAAACTATCATCTTAGCTGGGACGAATAGAGTAATAATGAACATGACTATAATTGAGATTTACAACAATGCTTCCAAATGTGAATAATTTCTTGTTACAATTGTTGTACTTTTCTCACATGTATAGATTTTCTGCACTATTTATTTATTTTCAAAATTTCTGTTTAGCAATATATATATATATAGGGCTTATATGAGGATAAATTAAACTAATAATGATTGGTGATTATAGTTAAAAGAAATGAAAGAAAAAAGAAATAAAAAAGATGAATAAATAATGGGAATAGATGTTTTGGGTGATTTTGGAGGGGCCTTTATATAATCATTCCAAGAATATATGAAACACTTAGCCCCCACTTCCTCTTTTTGTCTGAGATAAGGTCTTTGACTAATCCACCAATTTTTTTGTACAATATTTTCATGTATTATTATTATTATTATTATTATTATTATTATTATTATTATTATTATTTAAATATATATATATATATATATACACATGTACATAAATGTGTTTGCAATTTGCAATAGTAAAAACTTATTAATTGATGGTTGATTTGATAGATACAATTTCTTAATAGAATAAAGTTGATGGAACCTATTCTTGATGATTTAGATTATTTTGACAAGAATTTTTATAATTTTGGTAAGTTTTAACCTAAAAGCACTTTAAATTATTAGGTATATTTGGTATAGTGAATAAATATTTAGAGAAATGACAAAATATAATTGTATAGAAAGGGAATTAAGAGAATGAGAATTATTGTTATTTATAGTAAAATAGATAATTTAGTTGAGGAATATAATAGAGAAATGCAACTAGTTATATGAATTAATTGTGTTACAATGGACTAAAAAAAGAGATGATTAATAAATTAGGAGAAGACAATAAATTGGGTAAGAGAATATTTTAGTGGAGTGAGAAATGATATTATTGGTGTATTTAATTGGTCCAATTAAAAAAATAAATTGCCCTTGATTTTTTTTTTTTTTCTTTTGACGACGTAAGAACCTGTTGCCGCTACCCGAAAGTGCGTTTGGGTAAATTTCGGTCGAATCTAATATTCTGCAAATCAGGTCCAACGGGATAACTTATAAGAGTAAATAATTTATTTTTATAAAAAAAAATTATGAAAATAGAATAGTTGAAATAAACTAAAAAAATTGTCAAATAAATACGCTTTGTGTTTCACTATTTTTCATTTATCTAAATATGAGGAAAAAAAAAGCAACAATGACAAATCATTCATTCTTCAAATATAAATTTTCTAATTTTAAAAAATGAAAGTAATTTTAATTTTTCTATCACAATCTATATGCAGTTATGCACCCAAAGTCATTATGGGCGTGTTTGGCAATTAGCTGATAGCTATTAGCTGTTAGCTTATTTAATTAGCTGATAGTTGTTAACTGATTGAATTAGTTGGTTTGACTAGCTGATTCGATTAGCTGTTTGTATTAAAATGTTTGGTAAAATAACTGTTTGATATTAGCTGTTTATACGTCAAATGACAATTGAGGGCATTTCTATTTTATTTTTGTTTCTAGTATATTCAATTATGTTCTTTTGAGTTTAGAATGTTTGAAGTTTTTTGTTATTAGTTATTGAAAATTGTAAAAGTGTTCTAAAAGTATTTATTTTTATTATAGTTAGATTTAAAAAATAATATATTTTTATTAAAATATATAAATAGTTTTTTCTATTGAAAATGATGTAAAATATAAAATAATAAATTTTTCATGTATATATTTATTATATTAGTTATCAATTAGTTCATTATATTTATAATTTTTAATAAATTTAATTTATTTTTAGTATAAAATTTATATAATGTAATTTTAATATGAAAATAATTTATTAGTATTTATATTTTCTATTTTATGTTGATTTTAATAAATTTATATATTTTACAATTAAAATAATTTTTATATAAAAATCAATTATTTTAAATTTATAAAAGTAAAACAATAATATAATAAAATATTCTAATATAATTAATAAATAATCAAAATATATTTATTTGTGTAAAATGCATAATTAATTTTTAAGGGCATATAAGAAATTAAAAAAAAATTTACAGAAAAAGCTATTTCAAAATGCTGGATAAGTTAGCTTTTTAGAAATTAGTTTTTTGAGTCCAAAAAGCTATTTCAAAAAGCTAATTTACCAAACATCTAAATTAATTTTTTGACTGATCAAATAGCTAAAACCTCTTCAATAAACTAAAAACTCTTCAAAAATTATTTGCTAAACGCCGTCTAAATGTTGATGTTTCATGCTTCTTAAACTCTCACATAAAATAATATCACTTTTTATTTTTTTATCAAATCAAGAAATTTGTTTATATTCATATTTTTGAAAGCTTTGGTACTGTTCATTAAAAATAATTTTTAAATAAATATCATATTAAATGTATATTTTTATTTAAAAGATTATATTTAAAAAATATTTTTTAAACAAAATATCTCATATGATATTTATTTATATCAAATTTTAAAAAAAAATATTCTAAAAAATTCTCAAAACTCTCAAAAAAAAAAAAAAGAAAAAACTTATCTAAACAAAAACATGGATAAGAAATATAACAATATATATCGATCCGTTGACTATGATTAGAGTTTTTAAACGAATTGAGCCGTTCGTGAACTCGACTCAGTTCGGTTCGGTTAAAACTCGTTCGCGAATATTAATGAGTCAAACCGAACAACATATACAGGCTCGTTTGATTAACGAATGAGCCGAACTTTGTTCGCGAACGTTCGTTTAAATAATATATTTATTATAAATAATATATATACATATAAAATTATAATTTATAAATAAATAAAATATTAATTTAAAAAATATATAAAAAATAATTTTAAATTTTCTTTTTAATTTATATATAAATTAAAAAAAAGTAAGATAAACGAGTTCAAACGAACTTAATCGAGCTTAAACGAGACAAAAAATTTTAATGAGCCGAGCTCGAACACTACGAACAAGCTCGAAAGCTTAACAAATGAACACGAACCTTGTTCGCGAACATTAACGAACACTTAAAATTCGGTTCGTATCGGCTTGGCTCGGCTCGGCTTGTTAACCACTCTGACTATGATGATCCTATGTATCAACATAGTGCTAATGCAATCTAAGTCGTCAATTTTATGGACATCCGACAGCTATGGACTACTACTCATGTCATATCACGTGTCATGACAAGTTCGTAGTTTTTACAATCTTACTAAATCCCTCTAAGTATAAATAATACTTAATCTCATCTATCAAAAGAAAGCATAATATTTACAAAAATGGCTTATGTTGCTGTTAATTCTATAGCTGCCGCAGTTGATGACACAATAGTTGAGAAAATCATCTACTTCAGCTATAAAATTTATATTTAAAATGTTATTGCACATTCTATTGTATATACATCACATTCAGATATCACTCATGATTACAATATCTAACACAATAATCGATATCAACAAAAAATACTCTATATAAGTTAATTACATGCATATATGAACCTCAACTATTGTACGAACAATACAATACTTCCCTATGAATTATAAAAAGTTATAATCTTTTTTTTTTTCCTGCATTATTCATATAATTTTTATTTTCATACTTATCAAATCAAACACTTTACAAATAATTCATTAAAGATATCATATCAAATATTTTATTTATATCACATCAAATATTATTTTAGTTTAATTTTTTGTTAATATTCTTTAATCCAAGCTCATATCCAAACCTTAAAGAAACACTACACAACCTCTTTGGGAAGTGTTCAACAATGACTGAGGTTTCGGGTTTGAGCCAAAATAAATAAAACCTTTATAGACGCTCCGTGGAAGCTTCCAGCTGATGTCGAGTAAAACTACTCGAAATATTGTTGTATTCATTGTTGTTATACATTCAAGATCGACAAGCCTTATATTTACAAGAAACACATCAAAAGGGCTAAGAACTTAAAGAATCTTTTATATTACGAAAACAACTAGCTTGGACTCAGGTCACCCAGACGAAAAACAACCAAAACGCCAACTGTAGTGCACAACACAGACCCAAACACAATCGAAATCCACAGAAACGCAACAATCATGCGAACCAAACCTCGATCTAAGGAAAACATCAAGGATCTAAGCCTATTTTCTCCCAAACAGAGAATATACTTCATACACTGTAAGGAATGCATAGATCAAGAAATCAAACCGAGGACCAGCCTCAGAACAGACCGTATATCGATGTCCACGGCCAAACCTTCACTTCGCAGGACAGATCACCGGAGAAAACCCAAGGAAGATCGATTGGAGTCGCTGTCAGGGTGTTAGGGCTTTTAGAGAGAATAATCACGTCGAGGGAGAGAGAGTGTGTAAGACTGTGTATCACATCCTTGAACCGGTCACAGCTCATATATATATATATAACTCTGATCCAGACCGGTTCAGCTCAGATTTGGGTGGTTCAGCAATAAACCAGCGGTCTCACAAAGAACCGGGAACGGTTCGCGATTATCGGATCTGGGTTTCGGGTTGTGCGGGTCGGGTTGGTGCATCACAGGCCTCCCAAGTCATTGGCCAAAAATAACTCCACAATCTCCACTTTTTTGGGCATGGAGAAAGTGGTTAGACATGGGTGTCATCACTGTCCGAGCTTCGATTGCTTTCAATCTTTTCGAAAATTTTAATCACAAAAAAAAATCAACTTTTCAAGCCAAAACAGCAACAAAAAACAGTGCAAAAAATAAAAAATAAAAAATTCAACTTCCAGTTTCAAACAGTCATAATCAAATGTATCAATATACACTGTTTTTTACACAAGTTGAATTTCGAAAAAGACAAAATCTTAGTTCCCATGTCCGCAGGGTTGTATTCAGTTTGAATTTTTTCAAGTTTCAAAAGACCTTTAAGCACAATATCACGAATAAAGTGAAACCTAACGTCTATATGTTTGGTTCGGTCATGAAAAACTGGATTTTTACACAGCTGTATACCCGATTGTCTATCTGAAAAAATAGTGGCATCATTTTTCAAATAACCAATTTTGTTTAACAGACTTTTTAACCATAATGCTTCTTTTAGAGCTTCTGTTATAGCCACATATTCAGATTCGGTAGTAGAAAGAGCAACTATATGTTGAAGTTGAGACTTCTAACTAACACATGAACCACATAGTGTGAAATATTTAAGATGTAGTTGACTTCCTAGAATCTCTATCATTTGCATAATTGGAATCTATATACCCATTTAGTTTAATCTCACTTATATGTTTACCAAAAACTAACCCAACATCAATGGTACCAACTAAATACTTAAACACACATTTTAAAACATTCCAATGTTCCACACTCGGATTAACCATATAGCAACTCAAACAACTAATAGAATAAGCTAAATCAGGTCTAGTACACACCATTAAATACATGATTGAGCCTATGACATTAGAGTAAGGAACATTCTTCATGTAAATCACATCATTTTCAGATTTTGGACACTGATCTTTAGACAAAATGAAATTAGAAGTTAAAGGGACTGATAAGTATTTTGCATTACACATTGAAATTTTTTTTAATATATGTGGACTGGTTTAAAAACAGCACATTATCTATTCTATTCCTTACTATATTCATGCTAAGAATTACTTTTGCATCCCCTAAATATTTCATATCAAATTTCTTGCTTAAACAATCTTTCACATGATTTATTATTTCCAAACTAGGACCCATTACCAATATATCATCAACAAACAACAGCAAGAATGTGGGATGTTTACACGCTATTTTAAAATATAAGCAATGGTTAAATTTACTTCTAATGAATTCCATAAATCTCATACACTCATCAAATTTTATATTCTTGCTTAGGAGACTATTTTAATCCATAGAGTGATTTCTTTAAAAGACAAACATGATTTGTTTTGTTTTTATCAAAATAACCTTCCAGTTGTTTCATGTATATCTTCTCAAACAAATCACCATGTAAAAATGTTGTTTTTAAATCTAATTGTATTAATTTTCAATCAAAATAAGCAACCAAAGTAAGCATGCATTGTATAGTGGAATATTTAACAACATGAGCAAATATCTCATTGTAATCTATACCCTCTTTTTGAGTATACCCCTTAGCAACCAACCTAGCTTTAAATCTAACTTCATTTTCATCTTGTTTGATTTTATATAGCCATTTACAATCAATTACAGAACAATTTGGCAATCGTTGCACCAAATTTCAGGTACTGTTATCTTTTAAAGATTTCATCTCCTCATTAATAGCCTTAATCCACTCATCTCTATGTTTTGATTTCATTGCCTCGTTATATGACTTTGGTTCATTCTCATCTAATGACTCAAATACATTATAAACAAGTAAAATCACATCAAAGTCATTTAACCTAGATGGTGGTCTAATGTTCCGCCTACTTATATCCGTATTAAGTTGATAATTCTCAATATTATAAAGTTCAATTTCAGCAAGATTAGAATCAGTCTCTGCATCCTCTGTACTGTAATCTGAATCAGAATTGGCTGACTAAAAAACAGCCATATCTACAGCAGAATTCTTCATTAATTCAGCCTCTTCTTCAGCTCAATGAAAGTGAGTTTGTTCCACCCCACTTTGAGTATTATTAGAGTCACTTACTATAGAATTATCATCAATTAAGGACTGGTTTTGTTTCAAACAGGGCATTTCACTCTCATTAAATGCTACATCTCGATTAATAAATGTTTTAAAATCAGGCTTTGAGTTTAACCACAACCTATATCCTTTAACTCATTCGGTTTATCCTAGAAAGACACATTTCTCAGCCCTAGGCTTAAGTTTATCATTTAAAACACGTATAAATGCTGAACAACCAAAGACCCTTAAATTTGACAAATTTATATCCCTACCACTCCAAATAGACTTGGGACAAGCACCTTTTAAAGGTACTGAAGGAGACCTATTTAGGAGGCTGTTTTAACAGCTTCGCTCCAAAAGCTCTTGGATAAACCTGAAGAAGCTAGTAAGCTTCGAACTATTTCCAATAGAGTTCGGTTCATCCGCTCAGCAAACCCATTTTGTTGTAGAGTATAATGGGTTGTCCTATGTCTTCTAATTCCATTCTCAACACAGAAGTTGTCAAACTAAGTATTGCAATATTCCAAGCCATTGTCGGTTCTTAAACACTTAATCCTTTTACTCGTTTGATTTTCAATTGAAATTGTTCAGTTTTTGAAAGTTTCAAACACATCAGATTTCTGTTTCAACAAGAAAACCCATACTTTTTTGAAAAAATCATCAATTAGGGACAAGAAATATCTTCTTCCACCATGTGTGGGTACACTCGAAGGGCCCCACACATCCGAGTGAAGATATTCTAAAACATCATTTGAAAAAAAAATTATTTTCAAGGGGTTTTTGAGGAAATAAAACCTTATGGTGTTTTACATAAATGCAATTTTCACAAAAGGCAAAGTTGACAGTTTTTTAGACCTAAAGTGCCCAAATTTTTGTAAAATCTCTAATCCTCTATTACTCAAATGACTCAACCTTCTATGCCACAGCTCAGTGTTATCTTTTATAGCATTAACACACACTTCAAATTTAATAATAGGCACAACAGTCACTACATATAGGTTATTTCTCAAATCAACCTTGAAAACAACTAAAGAATCCTTTGTAATTTTCATAAATTTCATTCCCCACTTCCTCTTTAAGCCTAGGGAAGACAAACCGGCACATGAAAGCAAGTTATTTGACAAATTTGGTACATGTCTCACATTGCAAAGTTTCAAAATATTTCCTGAGCTAAACCTTAAAACAATGGTCCTTATTTGCCATTGTATTATTACAATTTGAAAGGGTTTTATAATCACAGAAAAACTCTTTAAAATGAGTCATATGATACGTACATGCTGAATCTAACAACCATTCATTTTTGTTAAAATCAGTTATGTTTGAACATCCAGCAGTTACAGAAAACACCTCACTTATACAATCATCATGTAATATCAAGTTTGCTTGCTCATTTAAAGTAGCATTAACATGGGTTGTTCCATTGTTGATATGGCTATTATTGTTAGCATTGTTTCGACCTTTCTTAGGACAATTCCTAATAAAATGTAAAGGATCCCCACAATTAAAACACCATTTGATGTACTTAGAGGGTGTTTGAGACCTATTCCTAGACTTACTTCTAGGCTTCTTCTTATATTAACTATTATAGGAACCACTCCCTTGCTTATTATTATTGAAAGAAGAACCATTTTTGTTAGGTCTAAAAGGAGATCTACCCCTAAGATGCATGACTTCACAATGTGACTGTTTGTTAGATTTATAAAGTTGCAAGTCAACATCTTTACTTTTTAGACCATTTATAATCACATCAAGTATAATTACATCCCTACCATATTTTATTACTAATTTTACATCTGAATATGAACTAGGAATAGCACTTAACAAGACAATAGAACTGTAATTATCTATTGTTTTATCCCCTGTCAGTTTGATGTCTTGTATTAATTTGGTAAAAACATTTAAACATCTATTGTCTCTGTAAGGTCTAATTTGTATCTAAAAAACTTTTTTAAAAGGTGTATCCTATTTGGAAGAGAAGTTTCTGTAAACATATTATTTAATTTGTCCCACAAATCCTTAGCTGATTCATAAACCCCTAATTTCTTATTACATGATCAGCTAAGTTCAAAATAATGCAAGATGATGCAAGTTCATCAAGCTTATTCCTCTTCGCAGTAGGAATATCAACTGCTAGATCAATTTCAACGGCTTTTATTAATCTTTGAGTTACAAGAACACTTCTCATTTTTTGTTTCCAAATAGCAAAATCAGTTTTTCCATCGAAGGGCTGTACATTAAAATAAATTTGATTTACCATTTTTTAGATTTAAAAAAAAAAACTCACTGTATTTTCAAAGAAACAGCCCAGTCTCACACGGATTGATTTAAAGAATAACCAGATTAAGTTTTTTGCACACCTAAACCAGAATTTGCAACTAATTCCAACTTAGAATTATATCAACCAATCCGAGAGTTAGTTTCTTTTGAAACCAACTTCTAGTGCAGTTAATATTTCCAACAGAAAAACAATTTTCTAACTGATTCAAACAAGACTTGACAACAAAACACACAACAGCCACAACAAATTACTTATCAACTAACAAAATAGACACAACACACAACAACATGTTTACTGCTGAAATTTAAAACAAAATTTTACCGCACTCCTTGCTCTGCAACAATCATTTGACTTTTTTTTCGTAATCCAAGCAACTCCACCTGTCAAAATCTTGTTCACTGCGCACTTAACACACAGATTAGTAAAGTTTGGATGGTTCAACTAAAAGAAATTATACAAATCAACCATATAAGGGTGATTTCAGATCTTAATCTCCTACAAGACTTATTTCAGACCTTTACAAGGAGAAACAAACTTTACGGAGGTGAAAAAAGTCACTGACAAGCCAGGTTTTCATTTCAGCAATGTTCGCAACCAAGATCTCGCACACTCTTAAGTCTATTTACAAAAAACCTTTTGGTTTTTACAATGAGAACAAGTTTTTCACTATTAAAACTTGATGTTAGACTTTCCAGTAAACAAAAAACAGGCTTATAAGCTTTGATACCACTTGTTATTACACATTCAAAATCGACAAGCCTTATATTTACAAGAAACACATCAAAATAGCTAAGAACTTAAAGAATCTTTTATATTACGAAAACAACTAGCTCGGACTTAGGTTACCCAAACGAAAAACAACCAAAACACCAAATGTAGTGCACAACACAAACCCAAACACAATCGACATCTACAGAAACACAACAATCATGCGAACCAAACCTCGATCTAAGGAAAACATCAACGATCTAAGCCTATTCTCTCCAAAAAAGACAATATACACCATACACTGTAAGGAATGCACAAATCAAGAAATGAAACCAAGAAATCAAACCGAGGAACAGCCTCAGAACACAATGTATATTGATGTCCACTGCTAAACCTTCACTTTGCTGGACCGATCACCGGAGAAAATCAAGGAAGATCGATTGGAGTCGCCGTCGGAGTGTTAGGGCTTTTAGAGAGAAGAATCACGTCGAGGGAGAGAGAGCGAGAGTAAGAGTGTGTATCACATTTCTGAACCGGTTACAACTCATATATATATATATATATAACTCTGATCCAGACCGGTTCAGCTCAGATTGGGGTGGTTCAGCAATAAACCGGTGGTCTCACAAAGAACCGGGAACGTTTCGCGGTTATCGGATCTGGGTTTCGGGTTGATGTATCACAGGTCTTCCAAGTTATTGGCCAAAAATAATTCCACATTCATAATTTTTTTTTTTTTGTTTGAAATTGATTTGAAATAAAATTTTTATTTTAGTTTTTATTTAAATAATATTATTTGATGTGATGTCTTATGAAGAACAATAATTTATTTTTATTAAAAATTGGACATAATAAATAATATTAATTTTAATTTGAAATGATAAAAGAACAAAATATATTTTTGTTATTTTTATTTTCGCTAATAAATATGTATCAATGCGCTTTCTAAAAGCTACAACATCCATTGTTTCAAGTTGCATTCAAATTTGATGAGGCATGCTTTTAATTTTATTTTTTTTTTAATTTTTAATTTTTTCATTTGTCAATTTTTATTTTTATTTTTTTTATTTTTCATTTGTTCATTAAAGTTATCATATTACTGGTTCGACAAAGTTAAAATATAGAATTTAACTATTACTTTCAGTTCAATATTTAGTTAGAACAAATGTCATTGTCATTGTTACATATAATCTACATTATCTCTCTCCATTTCTCAACAATTTTTATAAATACCTTTAACTATCTTATATTTTTCAATAAAAATAGGATTTAAAATATGCTAAAATTGTATAGACGGATTATATATTTTATAAGAAAAAGTGTCACGTAAACTTCATTTAATTGAAAAATAATTTCTAACATATTGTAGCTCGAATTACCAAAATTTATTAGCACATTCTGATGATCAATTGAGGATGTTCCTATAATATGTAAATCAATTCCATCCAATCCAAGATCCTTCTTCCTATTATGTCAATATTGAGATCTTTGGTTGTCTAGAAAGTTAGATGTTGTTTAGTGAGCATTTTTTTTTTCCCAAAAATTCTATTATTCAATTTTTTATAAAATTAAGTTAAATTTTTTTAATGAAAGATTGTATGCAAATTATTATTCAAACAAATAAATTAAAAAAAAATACATTTTTTATTTTTTAAAGAAAGCATTTGATAAAAAAAAAAGAAAATTAATATTATAATTAAAAAAAAAGATATATATTTAATTTAATGCTTTTATTTTTTATTTTTAAAAAAGATTTTAAGTTAATTTTAATTTTGTTTTTTCTTTTTTTAAAAAAGTAAAAGCCATTACTATTGAACATTGTATTATTTAATAAATGTCCCAAGAATGCTGGGCCAATTTCAGAATCAATCAATAAATTTTTAACTAGCACTACAACCATTAATCAAGTGGATTCAAAGTTCTCCCCTCTCTCACTCTAATATATATAGTAAGGGTGCGTTGGTTTGGGGATTAGATTTTAAATACATTATTCATTCCAATTTTTTCATAAAAAATGTCAAATTAAATACCTATTTTTTATTTTTTATATTATACTAAAAAAAATCAATTTTACATTCAAAATATCAAATCAAAACTTATTTATATTACATGGTACAACTATTCAAATTTAAAATTTTTACTAGAACAAACACATTAGTGTATAGGTACAATTTTGTATTAAAGGAAAACAAAAAAAAGGGGCTGGTGCCCATTGTAAAAAATCTTAAGATATATCGCTCTCGTGAGATCTGTTTATATATATATATATATATATATAGTGTTACACAGATCCCCAAAATATGCAGTAAAGGAATGCTGGTTGCCACCCATTATCCAGCACATTTCTACTTGCTCAAACTCCATCCTACTTTCTTCTTTTTGTTTTCATTAAAGCCACTCTCTCTCTCTCTCTCTCTCTCTATATATATATATATATATATATATCTTCAGAGGAGCAGGAGTGTTTACAGAAGAAGTAGTTTAAGAGTTGGGATTTTTGTGGAAATGATTGCTCAATATAATATTTTCTTCCCTATGTTGGACTAGAAACACACATCCTTCCTTCCTTCCTTCCATCAATTTCTTCTTCTTCTTCTTCTTCTTCTTCACTGTGAAGACGACGATGATGATGCAGATGAAGCCCATCAAGAATATAGTTGGCCATGAAACCTCCTCCCCCGCCGCCAACTGGTTGGGATTTTCCCTCTCACCCCACATGAACATGGAGGCTGCTGGTTCAGTTTCAGACCATAATAATAGCAGTAGTAATAGTAATGGTAATAATGAAGACAGCAGCAGCCCTTCTGGAAGCTTCTTCTTCGGCGTGCCTGCCAACGAACACTTCCAATCCGACCATGGCTCTCTTTGCATCAATATGGACTCCTTCTCCACTAACTCCCACACACAATTAGGTTTGATCATCAAATTATTATATAATATACTATTCTGTTTAATTAATTAGTTAAATCTTCTTACATGAATAACTAATTCTGTAGGGCTTGTGCCGACGACGACAGCATCTCCGAAACTGGAGGATTTCTTGGGAGGCCCAATGGCAATGCCAATGGCAGCTGCAGCTCATTATCATCATCAACATCAGTTCCAAATCTTGCAGCATCCACCAGTACTAGTCGATTCAGCTGCTGCAGCTGCCATGGTGTTAAGCCTCGACACGACCAACTCCACATTTTACAACCCTTCACACTGCAACTACAATTACTATTCTGCCCTCAACACCAATGGAAATATTGGAATCTTAGGTCATCATGATGAACACCAACACCAACAACCTAGTAGTAAGTCAGTCAGTCAGATTCTTGATTTAATTAATTAATTAATTAATAGTGGGTTTTGATTTTTGAATTAATTAAGATCCTGCAGGCTGCTGCAACAACAGTAGCACTACATATCATCAAGTAATAAACCCTGAAATGATGACATCCGAGGATGTAATAATGAAGACATGGATGGACGATGGTAATGGTGCCATGGGTGAGTTGCAGTCTGCACTGAGTCTTTCGATGAGCCCAGCCTCCCAATCGAGCTGTGTCACCAGCCAGATCTCACCCTCTTCTACTGCAGACACTACTGTTACTACTGTAGCTGCTGCAGCAGCAGCCATGGCCATGGAGAATATGAACTCCAAGAAGAGACACAGAGACACAGACACACCTATTAACAATAACAATAATATTAATAATAATAAACCCACTGTTCATAGGAAATCCATCGACACTTTTGGCCAGAGGACATCTCAGTATCGAGGAGTTACAAGGTTAATTATTTATTTATTTTCTATTTTTATAATTAATTTCTTTCATTGTCAAAAATATATCAACAAAAATCCTTAGCTTCTGAAATATGTAATGCTTTTGGAAGAAAATACTTTGGTTTCATTGTTTTTGTTCTCAATTTCTAGCCTGTGATTTATTTTTTTTAAAAAAAAAGCTGTATATTTTTTTTATGGGTTTGAAAAAAATTTGGTTTAAATTTGATATTAAAATAATATATGATGAGATGTTTTGTAAAAAAAAAAATATATTTTTGTCGAAAAACATTAGTCTAAATAGTAAAAACACAGAGTTTGGATTGTAGACAAACAAACCCTAGATTTTACAATTTACACTTTTAGTTTTAGCAATATATTTGTAAGATTTTGTTTTGTCAGTTTTATATCATTCATTTAAATTCAAAATAAAAACAATTAATAATGTGTGAATTAATTATATATAATAGTGCATATGTTTGTTTGCAGACACAGGTGGACAGGTAGGTATGAAGCTCACTTATGGGACAACAGTTGCAAGAAGGAAGGCCAAACCAGAAAAGGAAGACAAGGTCACTCACTCACTATTTTCAAAAATCTAAATAAATAAATAGATAAAATAAATAAATAAATAAATGTCCCTAGATCTACAATATATACATTACTACTTTTTGACCACATTTTTCATCACCTAACTCGTTCTTTAATCTTTGTCCTGATTTGGTGTTGCTGCCATGCCATGTCCATCACACAATAATAATCTATCAGTCTATCTTGGTGAGTATTGGAAATTAATTTTTTTTCTCATTATTATAAATTATTAAATTATTTTTGAGTAAATTAATAATTGAGATTTGGTTATTACAACAAATTCTAGGAGGTTATGATAAGGAAGAGAAGGCTGCAAGAGCTTATGATCTTGCTGCTCTCAAATATTGGGGACCCTCTACACATATTAACTTTGGGGTACATAAATAAATAAATAAATATATATTTCGCATTATTTCAATTTTATTATGATCAAATTGCTAGGTATTGATTTTATTTTAATTTTTTTCAATTTGAAGTTGGAAAACTACCATCAAGAACTCCAGGAAATGCAGAACATGAGCCGGCAAGAATACGTCGCCCATCTAAGGAGGTCCATACATACACACATATATATATATATTCACAATGACAACGTTAATTTTCTCGAAAATTAATGTCTCGAGTTTTTGTTTGTCTAGTTTCTTACATGCATTGACACATTTGTTATAATGCAGAAAAAGCAGTGGATTTTCTCGAGGGGCTTCCATATATAGAGGCGTCACAAGGTCCATTTTCGAATCTTCCTCGTAACCTTATCGTTTTAACTATTTATATATATATATATATAATTATGTAACAGGTTAATTTCTTATTGCACAGGCACCATCAGCATGGAAGATGGCAGGCGAGGATCGGTCGTGTAGCTGGTAATAAGGATCTCTATCTCGGAACATTCAGTAAGTCTCAACTTCATAAATGCCGATAAAAATAACATTATTGGTCCCATTGGAAAATACTCGATTCATTTTATATTTTGTGATACAATCTTAGTCCCATTCGAATATTTTTCTTTTTTTGTCTATCAAAATATAGTCATAAAAAAATGATCGAGTTGGTGTAGTATATATATATATATATATGTCTATAACATTGCCTAGTGAAAATTGAAAAATTTCCATTTTTAACTGCCACAATTGTTTAAGGTAAAATTTGCACAATTTGGGTTCGAATTGAACTTAAATGAAAAAAAAAAAGAAAAATTGTATTCATATATTTAAAATTTAAAAGTTGTATTCTTTCACTTTTATTGTGTGAGTGATGCTTTTGTAAGGCTGATGATGTACAGCTTTCACCTAATTTTACTTGACTCCTTTTCTTAAGGCTGCTTTTTTCGAACTAGGGAATAACAAAATTTAAAAATAAAAAAAAAAATGTTCATCTATTATAAATTTACTTTCAATATAAATGAATAATTGGCCGTGAAATATTATATATGTTCGAATTTTTATTGCATGATATTTATATTAATTGAAATGGCTATTTAGATAGATGTATTTGGAGTTTTGAATTTTTTTAAAAAATAGTTAATAAATATATATATATATATTTTTAAAAAGATTATTGTTGATGAATAGTATCAAAAAATTTAGAATTATATAATTCATTCGTTCCAATTCAAAGTACATTTTTTACTATTTTTTTACGTCCCACTTCAAAGTATTTATTTTATATTTTAATAAAGTAATCGTACGGTAATACCAAAATACCCTTAACTTTACTTAAACTACAAACATATAATTACACATGCAATTACTTTATATGTAAAATATAAAATAAAAAGACAAAAATGTCAAAATTTCTTACACTTTTACTGACCAATAAAATACTATTATTTTTTAATATCTTGTAAAATCCCAAATGACGTACTTGAATTGTTTGAAGTGGGACAGAGAAAGTATGTAAATAGTGTCTTAATTTCTTGTATTTATTTAACGTAGGCACACAAGAAGAAGCGGCCGAGGCATACGACATTGCGGCAATCAAGTTCCGTGGCGCCAATGCAGTTACCAACTTCGATATATCGCGCTACGACGTGGACAAAATCATGGCGAGCAACACTTTGCCAACCGGAGAAATTGCCCGGCGAAGCATAGAGACGGACAACATCACCAACCGGCCCGACTGGAAAGTGGTGACACAAAATCATCAAGACCGCATTGCCGTAGAATTGCATAATTCCAAGGCGACGAACCCGAGCATAGGGCATTGTCAAAATGCTACACTCTCGGTGCCGCTACACGATTTGATCAGCCCGGAGTCGGCCCAATCCATCGCGGATCCGCCAGCAAATATAGTCCAACAACATTTTCTGAATCCATCGTCTATGCTGACAACCATGAGTAGCTCCCGAGTAGAGAGCTCTGAAAAATTCGGGGCTCCTATTATTTTTGCCAAGTCATCGAGCAATTCCGGTGTGTGGGCCCCAGCCCCTCTTTCGAGACCGGTGGTGCTCACCACGGCTCATTTTCCGATGACCGGCGCGTGGCACGATTTATGAGGTAACTGTTTAAGTGAAGATTACTCGATCACTTTAGATCAAGAGAAACTTGTTGTAGTTGCTTTTGGGTAGTGGTGAGAGGAAAATGCGTTTTTTTTTTTTTTTCGTATTATTAACCAAGTATTTAATTTCTTTTTTTTTTCGAGAATTATAACGAAAAAAAAAAAAAGAAAAATCAGGCAATTTTCTATCTTAGTTCTCATTGCAAAATGAACTTTAATTTAATTTAGTAGTTAAAATTCTATTTTGTTATATATATATATATATACTACTTTTTACTAATATAAATATCACTTTTCTCAATAATAAATTATTAGAAGTAGATATATTATTATAAGTGGTATTTGTGCCGTTTTTTTTAGATTTAGTTTAGATATGACTTTTGAAGATTCAAAATTTTGAAATTTTTTAAAAATACTAAAAATTCAAGTATTTAATATAATATTTTATGAGAAGAAATAAAAAATTTGACATAATACTTTTTGAAATTATTATTGATAAATTGTACAAAACTTTTAAAAAATATACACACGCACGATTAAGACATAATTTGCAATTTTTTTGAATTTGGTTTGTGTTTATAACCATTCACTAAAAATTTTCATTCAAAGCAATTCTTTTTCTCGATAAAAATTAAATAAAATACTATACTTATATTGCTTTTTATTAAAAAAATCATATATATATAAAAAGAAAAAATATATCAATTAAAGTAACTTCAAAATAATACAAAATACCAAAATAAAAGTCAAGACAAAACCTAAGAGATTAAGAATTTGAACAAATTCACATGGTCATCTTTTACGAAACTAATTAATTGTACTTACATATAGACACATAGATACATGTGTGTTTGTGTGTGGCGGGTCTACAATTAAAATTTCATTCTCCATAAGGCTAATTATGAAAATGAACAAGAAAAGAAAATAGAAAAGAAAAAAATATTTTTGTCCTAAAGCGATGAAGATTGGGATAGAGATTGTACAAAATAGAAGGAATAAGTTGGAGGCATTAATTATGAGAAATATGAGTATGGGATAACTAAGAATCTTGAAAGCAGGTCAAGAATTCAGAACCGTGCTAATTTATTCAAATAATATCGATTCAGAGTCCTTAAAGCAGATCAAGAATTCGGATATCATTTATATTAATATTTTTAAAATAACAGTACAAGAACTAAAAATCCATAGCATATAGAACACGAGTCGTAATATAATTTTTTCATATAGTAGCATTTAAGAATTAAGAAAAGTATCGATCAAAAGTCCAAAAATATTATTCAAGAGTTCAAAAAATCTTAACTATATTTAAAATTTACTATTTAAATTCTTTATGGGTGATTTGGAAATTTTTAATTGATGCTCTTTGAAGTTTTGAAGAGAACTTTTTAAAAATTAATTTTTTCTAATTAGCATTGTAATCAATCCGATAATAATAATAATAATAAAAGAGAGGTGATGCATGTCATATTGTCATGGCAATAATGCAAAATGGGAAATGCTATGCTTCTTTTGACCACAAAATAAAAAAATAAAAAAATAAAATAAGTTTGTTGATGACACAATGATGACCATTCTACTTTTGCTCATTTCAGCTTTTCTCAAAGGAAACAGACATTCCCTCCCATAATTCAAAAAAGCCCTCTACTCTACTTTATTTCATTTTACACCAACTTTATCTACATTTTATATATATATATATATATATATAGATATATATTATGGGGCATGATTATTTGGGCTTTTTGCCCTATTTTATGTGCCACTAACCCTAAATTAAATTATTTTCTATGTAAATGTTTTCTTTAAAAGTTTGCTTCCCATACCTATATATTCTGCATTTGTAAAGCAAATTTGTGTCTTTATATATAGGAATTATAATTTAATATTATATAGGATTATATCCTATAATAAGACCTTAGTGTGAACTTATATGTTTTATTTATTAAATGAAGTTTTTTTTTTTGTTTTTTTTTATGGCGTGGGAATCCGCAGCCGCTATCCGAAAGTACGCACTGGGTAAACCCCAAACAAAATCTAATACTCTATAAACCAGGTCCGACAAAAAAATCATACCAGACGAGGTGACCTGAGGCGTCGGGGGTTTGAACTCATGACCTCACGGTCAGACGTCCAACCCCGGAGCTCTTGGAATTACATAAATTTGCACTTATTTTAGTGCCCATATCTACCATCTCTATTCCATTTTATTTGTTATTTGTTTTCAATTTCCACTGTATTTTAGGTGGCATGAATTTAATATATATTTATTTAATTTGCTCTTTTTCAATTAGTTTATAAATTGCATTTAGATTTATAAAAAAAAAAAAAAATTCAAATATTACTTGTAAATAAAGATTTTTTTTTTAATTCTTTAATATTTCAAATTATAAATAATAGCAAAATACTTACTATGGAAAATGTATTATAATATTGAGTTTTATTCAATTTATATAACTTGCTGAAATTGAGAGATTTTTTCCCCTATCTTTCATGTTTTCTACTATATGGTTTAATATCATGCATGTATATATATACACTTTTTTTTTTCATAAATAATAAATAAATAAAAAATTACCCAGAATTCTTTGTGTCGAGAGATTTTCGATATTTAATTTTAAATTTTTTAGATTTAGATTTAGATTTAGTAATATCTATTAGATTACGTTATTTATATTTGAATTTATCAAGTCTGTTTTAAGTTGCCTATATATAGGCGCCTTATTTTGATTATCACTAATATAAGCTTTAGAGTTTCCACAAAATATTTTAACATAGTATCAGAGCCTATTTTTTTATTGGGATAGATATAGCCTACTAAACCTCGTTGCTCCGGGTACATTTCAGGTTGAATGTACCCGGAGGTCTTTGATTTTGAAATATATCTACAATTTTGTCTGAGTTTGAGTTTGCTTTAGAGTTTGTGTCTGCATTCAAGAACAAAAGTTTTGTTGAGAGCGGCGGAGGCGACGTCGGACGAGCAACTGTTATGTGCGAGAACAGAAGTTTGGTCGGGAGCGGCGGCGGCAACGACGGAAAAAACAATTATTATTTGCGTTTGCATTAGAGTTTGTGTCTGCGTTCGAGAACAGAAGCTTTGTTGAGAGCGGCAAAGGCGACGTTGGACGAGCAACTTTTATGTGTGAGAATAGGAGCTCAGTTGGGAGCGGCGGCGGCAACGACGGACAAAGTAATTGTTATTTGCATTTGCATTAGAATTCATGTCTGCGTTCGAGAACAGTAGCTTAGTTGAGAGCGGCAAAGGCGACTTCAGACGAGCAACTATTATGTGCGAGAATAGAAGCTCAGTCGAGAGCGGCGGTGCCAACAACGGACCAAGCAACTGTTATCTGCGTTTGCGTCTTTTGGTTTTTTCTTTAACTTTCTTGTCAAACTCAAGTTGGTTTCTGCGATCCCACTCGAGTTTGAGAGGGGGTGTCGAGAGATTTTCGATATTTAGTTTTAGATTTGTTAGATTTAGATTTAGATTTGGTCATATCCATTAAATTACGTTATTTAGATTTAAATCTATCGAGTCTGTTTTAGAATACCTATATACAAGCCCCTTATTTTGATTATTAATAATGCAAACTTTAGAATTTCCAAAAAATATTTTAACTCTTTCAATATAGTGTGAAATAGAATTTTGATGACAACGTACACGTGAGATTAATCATTGAAGGTGATATAGCAAAAGGAAGAAATTAATTAAAGGGGTTAAGATATCATTTGCCTTTCCTAAAGTTTGAAATTAAATTGAATTATGAGCATAATTGATTTGTAAGTGATCGATGAAAATTTCATATAAATATAAAGTCTTTTCTAAATTATATTGAGTTTAATTAATATATATCTATATATATATATATATATGATTTACAAGTTTTAATTGGAAATTGATAACAACCTTAATTGATTTGTCTTCAAAATTTCAAGGTTGTGCTTGCTTGTGTTTTCAATTATGAAATCTACTATGTATTTTCATTTTACATCAGACATTATTTTACATAAAAAAATCAAAATTAAAAAAAAAACTGGAAACATTAGAATATAAATAATCACACACTATATTTTTTTAAATTTTGACACTATTCATTATTCTATACAAAAGTTCACATTACATATATTAGTTTTGTATTAATTTTAAAAATTCAAAATTATTGTCCAAAAAAGAGCCTAAGTAATTAATATTTTATTCTCTTTGTATATATATTTTTAAAATTTTTTTATTATACAATTTCATATTTATTTCTATAAAAATGTACCAAATTTTCATATAAAAAGATTATAAGCAAATTGTTTTGTAAAAAATGATCCGATGGTATGGTGTGAAGGTGAACTTGTAACTATGAGATCATAAATTCAAATTTGTTTAGTGTATAGTATTCTTTTGTGGGTTTTATCAAGATTTTTATTATTTACATTCTTCTTTCCCATAAAAAAATATCACATCAAACATTTAATTTTTTTTATATTATATTATAAATTTATTTTACATTAAAAAATATCACATCAATATATATTTATATCACATCAAACAATTATTCAAATTCAACATTTACTATTCAACACCATATCAAAAATTCCAAATCCACAAACAAACACAGGTTTTTTACTTTATAATCATAACAATTCAATATTTTCAAAAATTCCAAATCCACAAACAAACACAGGTTTTTTACTTTATAATCATAACAATTCAATATGAAAATATATTATTTATTGTCCCGTAAGGGATGGCCTGGTGGTGGTGTAGGAATTAGAGTTGTGACCGTGAGGTCACGGGTTTAAACCTCTGATGCCTCAGGTCACCTGCCATACATGGCTCGTCTAGTATGACTTTTCCGTCGGATCTGATTTGCATGGTTCGGCCGGGGGTTTACCCAATACCTATTTTTGGATAGGATAGCGACTGCCGAATTCCTACGTCATAAATATATATATATACATATATTATTTATTCTTCTAAAACATTAAATTCAAATAATTATGAAAATCTTGAATGATGAGGAAGACACGGAGGTAATGATGGCAGAAAAGCAGGAAATATATATAAGGACAAGTTTGTTCCTAATAATTTTCTGTAATTATTCGAGACAACAAATTTTGACTTCAATTCATATGCTTTGAATTATAAGAAAAATAAAAATTAATACATATATATATATATATATATTTGCTTCATAGAGTTAGGTAATTACATTAATTCATCATATCATAAAAATACATAAATAAAATATGGTGAGTAATTAATTAGTAGATAGTTTATAATTAGTGATTGACGTGCAATGGGTATATATGGTCCTAAATAAAATAAAAAAAAATGGACCCATGAAAGAAATTAAATTAAATTGGTGGTAGCTAGCTAGTGGTCACCTTTTGTTGATATTGTACTGATCTTATAATCATTGTGTTATTTCTGGTGTTGGATCTTATCTGTTTGCCTACTTTAATTTAATTTAATTTAATTTGATTTCTTCTCATAAACATCCATTTTCTTTTCAATACGTAAATATATTATATTGTACTATTTATTTATTTTTCAAATGTGGAGAATGATTGTTACGTCCACGTAGAGGTGTTCAATAAGTGTTTGTGCTAACATAGTACACACACATGCATTATTATTATTATTTACATGCATTAATATTATTTATTTATTTTAATTTTGTATATATATATATATCTTTGGCTTAATTACACAAAATACATCGATAGTTTCACGAAATTGCGCAAAATTTTTATTCAAAACTAAGTCAAACTTTTTCGTAGTTTTATAAATTCTGCGTCTGATCCCCTCGGTCGTTTTTATATAACGGTATTTGACTTGCACGCACAAAAAATTCGAATAAATTTAAGAATCTTCATTTCTAAACTCTTCAAATTACAAATGTACTCATTATTCTTATTATTTCATCTAAAAACAGTGAATATACTAAAAAATAATTATTTTTAATTATATGATTTTAAAAGTTTTTTTTTTTTAAATATTCTTTGAGGCTAAATATGAGAGAAATGAATATATCTATAATTTTAAAAGTCTAGAAATTAGTATTTTGAAATTTATTTGCAGTTTGAGCGCGTGTATGCCAAATACCATTACATAAGAACGACCGGGGGTTAGACGCGTACTTTATGAAACCAATAGTAAGTTTGACAATTTTGAAAGTATTGGGAATTTTATGCAATTTTGTGAAACTACAAATAAATTTTATACAATTTAGCCTCTATCTTTGGTTTTTATTTATTTATTTTAATCTGTGTGTATATATGTATGTCTTTGGTTGGATGTCAGTATTGATTTTTCTCAAAAATAAAGAGTGAATATCCAAAGAACATCAATCTTTAATGCACATAGTTGTAATTTTGAAATAAAAGTTATGTGCTATATGTTTGTTTTTAGAAAAATATGTCTAATACTCAGACATAATTATATCTAGTGCTCTACTAAAATATATTTGGTGCTCTACATAAATATATTTGGTGTTCTACATAAATGCTCTATAGAGTATATACATGGTGCTCTCTGAATTCTTGATTAGTGTTGTGATTAGAAGGATTGAACGATGCTTTCTGGAAACTTAAACAATGCTATAAGAAAAAAAAATTAGTATGGTGCCTGCGGCCTATATATAGGCCCTGTTTGAAAATTATTCTTGATAAAGCATGGAATAGAATTCATTTCACGATATTTTGTATTTTTTAATTGGTATATTTTTATGTTTGGTATAACGAATTGTGTAGGTAATTTAAAAATAATATTTTATGTTGAATTTACACTTTATTGTGATTGAATAAACTATATACAATGTATAATTGTATATATTGTATTGTTTTAATAATATTCATGTGAAATAATTGTGTCAAAAAAAAGGATGGAATAAAAATCAACTTTTGAATTTTTATCCCCATCTTGAAAAACAACCTATCAATAGCCTTGTTAAATAGTTAATTTTGACCGATTTAATCTTCTTGGATTGTAGCAATAATAGGAGAACAATTAAAAAAAATGTAAATATATAGTCCTATATCCAAATATATATATATTGTCTTTGATTGAACTTTTTAAAAAAAGATGTTGATTTTTTTAATAAATGCACAAAATTAAATTAAATATTTCTTGTTAGAAATTGTCATATGATCAATTCATATCTTCCTTAGAAATAACACGTCGGAACACGTGACAATATTTTAGTATCAAACGAAATTTTAAACAATTATGCATGAGATATATGACAATCACTTATATAAAAATTTTACTTTAAATATCGAAATGAGAATATATCACATATGAGACTAAAAATATATTTATTCCAAAATTTTAATAGTATGTTGGCGTATTTAATATACATATATACTTTAAAGTATATATCGTCCTATTGCGATTTAAACGTTTAAATAGTATTTATTGACCGTTTGAAATGATGCAAATTTTAAATCACATGTTCAAAATACAATGTTTTTTTACGTTGATGCTTTGAAGTTTCAAATCACTTAAACATGTTAAAATTGCATAAAATTATCTCTAATTCCTTTGAAGGGTCTATACAAGTCAAAACAATAATAAATGACAACAAATGAAAATATCTTTCATCAAACCAATGATATGGTACAAAATCAGACACTACAGAATATGATACCTGATCTAGTATGAAAATTGCATGAGATTATACTCAATTTTTTTGGTTAAATAAGATTTCTAAATTGATTTTGGTACAAAAATAAACATTACAAAATATGCATTGAGTATAGCAAGAAATAAATCGGACAAACTGTCCAACCAAATATGATAATCAGGCATAATTTCAGATCAAGCAAGACACAAAGATAGGACATTATATCCAATCTATGAAGAATAATTATGATTATAATTGAACATCAAAACCGATCTATGAAAAACCCGATCATTTGGCCCATTTGATTCTCTTTCCTTTGTGCTTTTGTTTGAGTTGTATTCCTTCATGGAACAATGCAATTATTAAAGTCCAAATGGAACAATGCATCTTCTCGATCATTCTTTCAATGCAATGGAGCAAAAATACGTGAGTCTTCATGTCACAACCTTTCCTTTATTTAAATAATTGGTCTGATAAAAAATAAGCTACAAACAACACTTAAATATTTTTGAATTTATTATCCTATTTTATGCCAAAACAAAGAATGCATTCAGATTATCCTCAAAATATTGATTTCATATAACCTCAAAAATAGGGTCGAAATATAATTTTCTAAAAGTATTTTCTATACACGATTTGAAATAATAATCCAAGTATTGTTCAACTCTTAGTCCTTTTTTCAAATTTCTCAAATAATAGAAAATTGTATTTCTTATGAGAGGAAAAGTATGGTTGAATCCACGAGAGACGTGACTTTAAATTCAAAAAATTAGACAAAAATCAATTGTCATAATTTCTAAAATGGTATAAGAAGATCCGTTTATTGTTGACCACACTAAAGGTGATGTATATGCTAACTCCATTTTAGAGCCTACTAAAGATGAAAATTTGGAGACAACTCAGCGCAAAAGCAAGTGAAAAAATGACGACTATATTTGCATAAACCACATTCTGAATGATATGTTTAATGCGTTGTTTGATATTTATCATTACATAAGTTAAGCGAAAGAGTTATAGGATTCCCTTTAAATAAAATATATGTCTGCAGATGCATCAAACAAGAAATTACTTGTCAATAATTTTAACAATTATATAATAATCTTTTATGGCTAGTTATGAAGCAATTCCATAAACTTATGTGCATTCTAGGACAATATACCCAATACAGTTAGAGAATGAACAGATTCATTTTGGTGTAAAATTTTATTGAAAAATTATCACCATCTTAAAAAGACTTTAAACATATGCTAAAACAGAAAAAAGGAGAGTTTTCATTAGAACAACTCAACAATCACTTGCGAATTAAAGGAATTTCCCCTACGCAAGAAAATGACAAAGTAAAGGATAAAAATAATCTTGAAACTTCTTCGGTAAATATGATTAAAGAAACAAAGACGGTCAAATGCCATCAAAATAAGGTAAGAGAAAGAAAAATCAATCAAAATTTTCAATCAAAGCTAACAAGAATCCAAAATTGGCTTTATGGATCTATGGTAAGCTTGGACACCTCAAGTGAGACTATCGGGTTGGAATTTACACGCTAAGTTATTCAAATGCGAGTTTTGGATGAAAAACATTGTTTATTGAGACATGTTGTTTATAAGAAAGATATCTAAGTAAATTTTTTTAAGTTGTTACGATCTTGAGGGAGGAGGAGTAACGAGTCATTCACATTGATCAAACTCTGTCGTTTTTACACATTTCAACAAAAAGATTTAAGGGGAGCAAGACAAAAAAATAGGCAAGACAAATGTGATAGTTTTAAACTTGGGAGAGGAATGAGGCAAATATAATATAATTATATTAAGGGTAAACTATTTTTTTAGTCTCGTAATTGGATTCCCTTATTATTTTAGTCTCGTAAATGGAGCCTGTCGCAAACTAGTCCCATAAGTGAAAATTTTTTGTTATTTTAGTCCTCCGCGTGGCTTGACACCTGACGGACACATGAATTTTATTATTTTTTTAATTTTTTTTCAATTGAACACAAATAAAAAAATAAAAAAAGGAAAATTAAATTAAAAATGAATTTAAAAAATAATAATAATAAATAATAAAATCCATGTGTCCGCCAGGTGTCACTGACCTGGCGGACACGTAGCATCCGGCAAGCCACACGGGCGTCTCCGGCGCTAGAGGACTAAAACAGCGAAATTTTTTTACTTATGGGACGAATTTGCGACAGGCTCCACTTACGGGACTAAAATAATAAATAAGTCAAGTTACGGGACTAAAAAAATAGTTTACCCATTTATAATATGTTACTTATATTTATACATTATAGCAGTACTGTAACATGTTTTAATAACATACATAAAATCGGGAATCATAAAAAGAATTCTTAAATTTTATTGATAATTGAAATGTATATATTTGCAAAATAATTGCACCTATTTCTACTATAATGAAAGGTTAATATGATGGGCACTAATCTAAAACTCTATTTCAGAAAGTGGTCCCATAATGTTCCGTATCCTTGGTTATGTTAAGGGGACAATCTTAGTTGGTCTTCACTTTTCTGCTGATTTTTTATTGGTTCTTGTTGATTTCTCTAAAGCTGATTGGATAGGTGATCCGACTAATCATCGCTCCATCACAGGTTATTGTTTTTTCTTGGGGAGTTCCCTTGTTTCTTTACACAGTAAGAAACAGACTCTCGTTTTTCGCTCCAGTGCAGAGCCTGTGTATCGTGCTTTTGCAGATTCGCCTTCAAAGCTTCTTTGGCTTTATTGGCTTCTTTATGATCTCCAAGTTCCTTAGCCTTCTTCCACTTTCCTCCATTATGACAACATGAGCACTATTCAGATCTTCCATAATGATGTCTTTCACGAACGTACTAAGCATATTAAGATTGATTGTCACTTTATTCATCAGTATATACATGCAAGTACTGTTCATCTATCTGATGTCTCTTTCGAGGATCAGACTACAGATATCTTCACCAAGCCCCTCTTCCCAGACCGGTTCTCCACACTGTCGAACAAACTCAAGTTGGTTTTTATTTTACCACCTTGAATTTGAGGAGGGTGTTAGCATATTTTTAATGTATTGTCTTTTGTGGCCCACATATATGCCTATATATATGACATTGGAATTATCATATTTTGGTTAATAATACAATTTTTATTTTTCCGCAAATATTCAAACAGAAATAAATCATAGAAATATATATATATACATATATAGTATGATATTTTACAAATCCAATAATGGATTGTTAGAGAAGTTTGATTCGACATGCATCATCTTTCTTTTCCATTTCTATTTTCTTTCAAATTTATTTCAAATTTGTGAAATAATGAATTCTAAAAATAATAAAAAAGGAATCAATGGAATATATGACTAGCTGCTCCGAGGAAGTCTAGTTATCATTATTAATGATCGAGATTTCGATGAAGTACAATAAGTGCTAATAAAAGATATCATATACAAAGATTTGATTCAATAAAAATATATTCTATCAGTCGAATCGTTACACACCGTCAATATATATAAACCCTAACATTTTACGGTTACGTAGCTCACACATTAATCATTTTTCTTCGCCCATCCATCCATCGATGAAGGGATAAGGATAAGAGCACGCGCGTACACACACACATATCTATATATATATATATATATTTCTACATATACTCATGTGTCGATGCCAAGACAAGAATGTCCTAACAAGAAAATAAATCAGTGACAACAACTAAACGGGAGAAATTAAATCAAAAGATATATATATCTATCTACATATATATATATATATATATGAGACATTACATAATACAAACATGGCTCCAATTCTAAATATATATAGTGAAAGAGCAAAGACATGTGTTCCCTACAGAGGAAACTTGTTTCATACCATGAAACCTTACTGTCCTATCCATTTTCATTTTCATTTCCATTTCCAAAATATTTAATTTATGGGGTAAACTGTTTTTTCTAGTCCCGTAACTGGACCCCTTATCATTTTAGTTCCGTAAGTGGAGCCTGTCGCAAACTAGTCCTATAAGTAAAAAATTTTCGATGTTTTAGTCCTCCGGCGCCGGAGATGCCCGCGTGGCTCGCCGGAGGTGACGTGTCCGCCAAGTGTCGCTGACCTGGCGAACACGTGGATTTTTTCTTTTTTTTTTATTTTTTAAAACTTATTTTTAATTTATTTTAAATTTTATTTGTATTTTTTATTCTTTTATTTCATTCAATTAAAAAGAAATTTAAAAAATTTAAAAAAAAAGAAAAAAAAAATAAATCCACGTGTCCGCCGAGTGTCGCTGACCTGGCGGGACACCTGGCAGACATGTCACCTCCGGCGAGCCACGCGGGCGTCTCCGGCGCCGGAGGACTAAAACAACGAAAATTTTTCACTTATGCGACTAGTTTGCGACAGACTCCACTTACAGGACTAAAATGATAAAGGGGTCCAGTTACGGGACTAAAAAAAACAGTTTACCTGAATTTAATTTAATTTTATGGTCCCTCGTTTCCATGCATCTTTAGCTATCACTATAATTATTATTTTTTGGTGCATATATAACTCATATATTACTCACGTGAACCTTCTTCTCCAGAAAACTATATATATATATATGTATATGTATATGTATGAAGGCCACTTGCTGTGATTCATGAATTATGTGATCTGTAGTACTACTGCAAACTGTCGAAATAAATTAATATATATTTGGACTTTGTCGTTCGTTTAAACCCTTCCCTTTCTTTGAGTTTGATTTAAAAATTTTGGTTTAGTTTTTTTTATTTAAATAATATTTGATGAAATATTTTGTAATAAGAAAGAAAATTAGAAGGAAAACATACATAATATATGTAAAAAATCATTATTTAAATTGTATTGCTTAACAATATGAATCAACAAGAAAAAATTGTTTTTATTTCTTAAAAATACTAACATGCAAAGCATTAATAACAATATATACAGTCAAAATTTACTCAATCTCCAAGTACATTCACTCAATCATTTTATTTTATTTTTTTTGCAAATTCAACATATATCACACTTCATAATTCAACCACAGATTAAGAAACTAATTGTCAATTAATATTTGAATTATATATATATATATATGCTGACAGTCATGTCATAAAATAGCATATGACACATTTGTCATGGTCCAGTGTTAATAACATTTCTTGGCTGCATCATAAAAACATTGTAGGCTACATTATTCATATTCTTTTTGGAAAAAAAAAATAAAAACCCTCACATATTCTCTATAATTAGTTAATTAATGAGTAGGATTGTATAAAAATAATTACAGAAAAAAAAAAAAATATGTCACACATAATGATCAAGAATAATCGAAATTGAAAATTCGAGATATGTGGCTTATAACCATCGAACTTTTATTTGCACAATTTGCACAATTGTTATATTTACATATACTTGCATAATGTTGATGTACAAATCGAGACATCCTAATAAGAGAGTAATTTTCAAAATAAAAGTCGTTTTGAAACCCTAAAGTTGTGTTCTTTTGTGGATTTTATTACATGTTTTTATTATTTAAATTCTTTTTTCCCTCTAAAAATATCATATCAAACATTTAAATTTCCCTTTTTATATTATACTACAAATTTATTTTATATTCAAAATATCACATCAACCTCTATTTATATTACATCAAATAATTATTCAAATTCAACATTTTACTATTCAAAAATTCAAACCCAAAAACTAAAACATACCCTATAAATTGAGTCAATTCCGAACAACAACATAAAAATGATAAAATAAAAAAGGAGGTTGAAAAGCAAATTTGGCAATTGGAAAATCCTTTCAAAATGATTGTAGGATGATTAGTTTCAATTTATGATAGTATGATTTTAAGAATAAAAAATAAGACTAAGCATGTCCCAATAGCTTTCATATAGATGTAAGATTTTGTTGTCCTGGCCCATAATCTAGCAAGTTTGGGCTTAGGTCGTCAGATCAAGTTGTCCAAACAGGCGAGACCGACTTTGATTGGCCCAACATGGACACTTACGGTAGATATGAGAATTTAGGTAAAATTTAATTAGTGAATAATTTAAAAAGTATATTAGTAAAAAATAATTATAAATTAAAATTAAGATAATTAAATAGTTTAATTAAAATTAAAAAATTAAAAAATTTAAAAAAATAAAAATGTGTTAAAAGTGTATAATTATATTTCAAAAAAGGAAAATGATAAATTATGTGAGGCAGACGAAAATAAAAAATATGAACAAATTATGTGGGTCGAAGGGAGTATATAAAACAATTTCAGTTGATTTTTGATCGGATTATGTCGAGCCAATTTTGAATTGCATTAATGTATATACATATATTTTTCGATTAGGTAAAACTCAAAATATAAACAAGTATGAGATATACTAAACCACTAATAGTGCATTTCATATTAAGAACATTGCCCGGGAAAATATGATATTGTTTTCACAATAGTTATATCATTTTACTTATGTTTTCGTATTTTGATATTTTAAAATAGTAAAAAATTTTATTAATTTATATAATTTTTGGTATTATATATATATAGTTTTGTATATAATATTTTAAAAAGAAAACAAGTTTTAGATAATATATAATACATTAAATAAAAATTATATGTACATGATGCAATATATATTTTTAAATATATATATATATATTACCATAAATATATAGCAAAAAAATAAAAATAAAAAGCTTAAAGCAATATTGTCGTGGGCTAGGCCCATTAGAAATTAATTTCGTTGATTAGCCTCATAGAAGTATTTGATTTGAGTGATTTTTTGGAGCTCAAATTAGTGGGTGTATATATATATATAAGGTTTGGATTTTTTATTTTTTATTTTTATCATTTTCTTTAAATCATCGAAATAATAAACAATTTTCATTTATTATATTATATAAAAAAAAATCATTTGAAAATATTATATTCAGCGTCTATTTTTATAACATTAGTATTTCAATTTAAATATTGTAACAAAAATAGGCTTTTGAGACAACTTGAAGATTTGGAAATAATTAATTGATTACTAAGATGGTTATTAAGAGAAACATAAAGACTTCAATATTCTTATATTTTTCGTTTTGTTTTTTTTGTTTATAAATTAGTTATGTTCTCGTAATTGGTATTATTAATCTAATACAATTTATCGTTGTGTGTTTTTCTTCAATTGATTTTTATTATTTTCCCACAAAGATAAATATATAACCGGGAGTACATATTAAGTGACTTGGGAATCTATTGGTTCTCTCATACTCAAAATTTAAGGTCAAATCACTCTTTAGGCCAACGGAATTGACATGCATACTATGTAGGAACTTATTATGGATTAAACCCTAAACTCAGGATTTATCGTGTTGAAATAATTGAGATAATAAAATAAAATTAATAAATTTAACTTGATTACATTAGCGCTGGAGGATTCAAATCTGGAGATTGATGGAGGGATTTGTGTTCTTCAAGCATATAGCGCAACTTCTCCTGAGAAAATCACTAGGGCTTCTGCCGTTACTACCACGATGAGATATAGAAAGTAATGGATGTTAGCATCTAGACCTGAGATCACAACCCTAATTTATATCTCTTATTATTAATTGATTTCATCACCCAACTAATAAGTTATTTGGTTTCTACACATAGGAGGCTCGCACTTACTAAATACATTTAAGCCCAATGAATAATAGATCACTTAATATAGGGTTAATTTAACTGATAACTCAAATAGTTACATTTAACCCACAATTGGATTTTTAACCCACAATTGGATTTTTAATCCAACAATCTCTCACATGGGTAAATGTACACTGAATAACTTTATGAGCTCATGAATATTTTGCTATCAGGTCTTTTAATGTATTTTACCAATCATATCTATAAATCACACAAATGAGGATCAAAGTGGCCGTCACTGTATTTATGCATTGGGACCCATCAATGGTCACAACACTAATATAACCTAAAATTCGATCAAGTGCGGATGCACAACATGGAGATTTCATGTAATGTGATATAATCATGCCTATTTCCAATTGATCCACTTTAACTTTAATTCAGAACAACTAAATACTTAATTAAAACTTAATACTGAACATTGTTAATCAGCTCCCACTAAACCGAAATATCTTATATGGTTCCACTCTCATACGAGCAACATGCTCATTATAGAACTTATGTGGAAACTCTTTAGTAATTAAGCGGATCCGCAATTATGGAAGCTATACGAATATGTTCAATAACTAATTTATGATATGAAGCCAAACTATTAAGCAAATGACAATTATTATCATCAAATAATGTACTAGTTCCAATCGATTTTGAATTCTGGAATAGACAAAACTCTATATCCAAATGAACAATAATAACTGAATTTGTTCAAAATAGAGATCGAAATTAAATTTCGACTAAAGATGGTACCGTAAAAATGTCTCATCCAAATTCAAATAGTAACGAGTACTCAATACTAATCTAAAATTTTCAATGACTTCAACTTTAACCTTATTGTCGTCACCCATATAGATGTATCTTTCACCATCAATTGATTTTCGGAAATAAAAATAATCTTGCATAGACACACTGATGTAAGTTGTTACACTAAAATACACCCCCAGTTGTGTCTATGAACTCAAGTTAAACTAATTTCAAGAGTAAGGCCAATAGTACAAACATGTCCTCTGAAAGGTCTAACTTAAGTGCCCTCAATTTAGTAACAATACTACATGTTCAGTATGTACTCCCTTATGTTATGTTTGTCGTTATACTTTATGGTAATAAGACTCTTAAGAGAGTACTCATTTCCGCCTTATTGCTTTTGGTAAAACATTTATTAGTTTCGACAAGGAATCTCTTGGCAGTAATGATATCATCAAATATTGTACCTTCGAAAAATGTATGGAGTAATTTTCTAAATGATCACCTATCACACTTCTCAAATAACTGTATTTAATCTGCAGTGTCTTTCGCCGTATGAATGGGTTGGTCTACTCTTAATGTCAAATCAAGATTCATGCAGCCTAAATGAATCGATATTGATTCTTTTTAGTGCTTACATTTGTTCTCATACCATATTGGGACCGAAAATATATATAAATATTTATAAAGCACAATGAAGTTCAAGAATAATGATTTCTCATCCCAAGACACTAAGTGCAACATCAATGATCAATCTTTGGATCAATAACATTGATTGCTAACAGTCATATTGTTGCAATAATCATATACGGATAATAACTAATGTCAAACAGTAACCAATCTTTGGACTGATTCACTATTCACATAAGTTAAATCCATATAATCATCTCATACATATTATCGCAGATGTATATTTCATTATGTTAATTACCGACTGTCTTTAGGCCGAAGAATAATCACATGAATTAAAATATACATAAACACTTAAGTTATCAAGTAAAAATCTCATATAAGAGAGGTTACTTTGGCAACTTGAAATACTTGATTTTCACCGTCAAAACGAAGCATGCATTATTAATGAATTTATAATTTTCTTAAACCAAATTAGAATCAAAGTTGTATTCAATGCATACGAGTCTGATTCCATAAAAATAAAAAATATGTATAAGCAACTGAATGCACATGTCTATAAACAACTGAATATTCCGTATGTGAATTTATAAAATAATTAGCAATCTTATCATAAGTTATTGAGCAATATCAGCAATTATCTTTGGACAAATTACTGACTCGCTAGTGATAAACTTGTTTTGACAATCGAATATTGACAATACAGTAGTGTGTCAAACAACATTTCATCTTTGGACAGATCTATTATTCACACACAAATAACCAAACTATCATCACCACATTCAATGTCGCTAAACATGTATGTAACTACTTAATCGCTGAATTGTCTTTGGGTCAATTAGCAGTCTTATAAATCACGCACACAACCTTCTAATATATAAAATAAACCGATTTACACAGTAGAGGTTGCTTTGACAACATAAATGTTTCAATCAATTCATAAAATATATTATATTAATTATTACTAATTAAATTGACTTTAAAGAAACTGATATATATATATATATATATAAGATATTGATGAAAGCTATAACAACATCAATTAATTTTCTCGACTTATTAAAATAATCAAGTAGGTCAAGAAAATACTAAATGCAACGGAATTACACAGACAAAAATATGTCACCAAAGATACTATGAATTAATACACCAAATAATTATAGTCGAGTTTGAATAAATGCATATTGTCAAAATTAAATGTTGTCGTATCCCAAACTTAATTGGAAATTGAAATAGTTTATAATGAATGTGATTTTACGAAAAATCAACAATGAATAATAATAAATTCTGAATTAAATTTAATTGCAAATATATTAACATACGCACGTTAATTAATAAATTTTGCAATCATCAAACTGGATGCATATATATAAATTGGACGTCAATTTCGACCCAACCGATTGATTAAATAAATTAATTAATTTAATCATATTGCCAAAATCGGTGCAGATATTAAGACATATTCATTGATTCCAAAATAAATGAATAAAAATAACCAAACATCCAAATACTATTTTATTTAAATTGCACATATATTTATACCGGTTGCATCCAGTAATTGAACCAATAAAATAAAAAAAAAAATCTTGAATGTCAATCAAATAACTATGTATTAAACTTCAATTCATTGAACAAAATATCACAAGTAACTGCATATGTCAATTTTTATTTTTTTTAGATGTACCAGTATTACAAAATGGCATATCGATTCGCTAAATTATTAAAATAATAATTATGTAGACAAACATGCTCTTGTCATACATACATACATAAATTCAACTCTTATAAATATGACCCGGGAGTGCAAATTGTATTCTCATTGATTATTATATACAAATTAACAATCATAAGTAAACAAATAAATGTACAGATTGACATTCTCTCTTGATATCACTCGATTTGACATAATCCAAAGATGTCTTGATGCCTAATTTGATTTATGCAATACATGCACATTTATAATTTCACAGAAACCGATGCAAGCATACACGAATACAATTTAACATTCTGATCATTGAATTGATTCCGAAATGTTTCTTTACCCAAAATTTCTCAAATTTTACTATTTGAATTTTGCGTTTTTCGAAAAAAAATATATTTGTTTCTTTCACAAAACATCCCATCAAATATTATTTTAATATCAAACTCAAACCAAAATTTTACCAAACTTATCAAAAAAAAAAAAAAAACATACCCGCATCATTCATACAATATATTCGATAATATATAAATAAAAATATGGAAACCAACAAACAAAAGCCAACCATTTAATTCCAATCACAGGTGTGACACATAATGACATATGTATGCACATATGTCATTGAAGTTTAATTAATTAATTTTTGATTGAGCAATTAGTCATTCTAATTAAAGAATCCAGAATCTGCCGGATAACTCAATTGCAATCCTATATCTTTTCAATTGCATTTACGATCCAATATAAAGTCAGATTTTAATTTCGAGTAATTAATATGAATTAAGTGGTCGGCCGATTCGACAACAAAACTCATGCAAATTTAAAATCGATCAACTAAACACCAATCGATTGCATAAAATCTCCCAATAATTCAACACGGAAAGGATCTGGTATCGATTGTTGGAACTTATCAGGAATTAAACCCTAAGCCCAGGATTTATCGAAATAATTGAGATAATAAAATAAAGTTAATAAATCTGACCTGAATTGATGAAGGATTTTGTTTTCTTCAAGTCTATAGCGCAACTTTTCCTGAGAAAACTACTAGGGCTTCTATTGTTACTGCCTCAATGAGATATGGAAAGTAATGGATGTTGCGTCTAGACTTGGATCACAACTCTAATTTATATTCCTAATTTATTAATTGGTCTCATCACCTAATTAATAGTTATTGTGTTTCCGCATATAGGAAGCCCGCACTTACTAAATACATTTAAGCCCAATAAATAATAGATCACTTAATATAGGTTTAATCTAACTGATAGCCCAAATAGTTACATTTAATCCACAATTGGATTTTTAATCCAACATAGTAGGATTAGCAGCCTATGCAATTGCGACCCGAGAGACTGATAAATTAGAGAATAAAAAGAAAATATCAATGAATTGTCGAACGCTCTTCAGAGACGGTCCAACCAAGATAGTTCACACCAAGAAAATGGAAATTCACGAATGGAGGATCGCACTACTTGTTATCGGGTGGCAACCGTCTTCATATGCTAAGAGACTTATTCGACATTGCAAATTGGACTTAACGATTTATGTACGAAATGTTGCGCCAACTAGCCGACATTCCTCATTTGGGTGATCATAATGAAATAGTTGCAATTCAATCTAAGGAGTCAAGACAAGATCCAACGCGGAATTGAAATTTGTCACCAACAGTCATCCAACAGCAAACAATTTTGACGCCGATGCAAAATCTATGGCAGGCAATTCCTGTTGTAAAAGATCTATGGCAGACAATCTTAGGAATAACAGTCATCCAACAGCCCAATATTGCATACCGTCGGTGAACCACGATGGTCTTCAAGTTCAATCAACTAACGACTATATTAATTTTTGTAAGATTTCAGCGGCCTTTCCATTTAGGAATAACAACTGGTTTTTATTGTGGTAATCGAACAAAAGAATAGAAAAATAGGGCGGGGTTTAGCCATTAACAAGAGAGACATAATACTTGGTTTTTCAAGTGGTTGGAACGTCGAATGACATCAGTCCAATACCATTAAGATCAAAAGTTGATCGATGAAGATAAGATCCATCATAATCCACTACTAGTGAATTACTAAGGGTAGAATTTTTTTGTTGCTAAAGGTGGATCGTCAAAAGTGCCAAGCTTTAGTTTCTCGGAGCTATTCATTGAAAAAGAAGAATTTGAAGCTTTATATGATAGAAATCAAATTATGAATAAAAAAGGATACACAATGAGTAAGTATTGAAGGACATTTTGTTTGAAAAGAATATGTTGAAGAAAAAAGTAAGTTGGTGAAAAATTAATTGAGTGTTGAGTGGATTAGTTTCAATCCACTTTGGATTCATGAGAATGAGAGTGAGTTTGTGTTGAAGAAATGTTCATGGATGTCATTAGTTAAATTCGATCAGCTTGGTCCAATTCGAAAATAATGATTTTTTTTCAAGTACATATATTTAACGTAAAATTGTAAAAGATATTATTTATTTATACTCAATTATCACATTTATCTATTATTATCTCGAAGGAAAAATGTATTCTACACATATGTAAAAATTGTATTTTTTGTACTCCGGCTACATATGAAAAAATTGTAAAAATATCCTTTAGGTATGCTCAATTATCACTTGTTTCCTTTATTTATACAAAATATATTATATATGTTTGTAAAAATCGTCATTTCTGTCATTTGGCCGTGCGTGAGACAACCGTTGTTTTAATATTACGCGCGGCCAAATGAAAAAAATAACAACTTTTACAAATATGTAGCATATATTTTTCCACTAAGATAAATAATGACAAAAGTAATAATTGAGTATATGTTAGATGATATTTTTTTATTATAAGAAAATTCTTAATTAAAATTCATAATTAAATTAATTAAACAATTGTATTCTTAAATATGGTTATTTTCATTTCTATATAAGTGAATTTAAATTGTGTTTGACAGCATATACTGTCCTAACATATATCACATTATATTTTCATAGACATCACATCGTTTATATTGATACAATACAAATACAGTACATGATATAGTCTAACAATTTATATGCAACAGTTGATTTTAGTATTCAACATATTCTTATACAACACACGTTGTAATTATGAACAAATAAAACAAAATTTTATTACAAAATAACATATGTTGTGTGTAGTAAAGATGTTTATTATTTGTATATGCTATGTGTGCTGATTTGATAAATCAACAACTAATGTAACCATTCTCTACATAAAATAATCCCACAACTAAATTTGAGTTTAATCTAATTTTAAGCTCTAATTTTAGTTTAATTTAATTCAATCTAGTCCAATTTAGGACAAGATAGGATATTGTTCAATTCAGCACAAGCGATGTAACTCGTGGATAATTATATTTTATCATTTAACTTATTTATTGTTTACTTATTGAGATTTTGATTTTTTTAAAAAAAAAAAAATTTGTTTTTCAGAAATTATATATATTTTATTTAATATTTTCTTTTCATTCAAAGTATAATATTTACTATTTTGATCTTCCCACTCAAAAGTATTTTTTTATATTTTAATAAAATAATTATATATTTATATCAAAATACTTTATTTTTTACTTAAAAATAAATATATCATTATAAATATAATTACTGCATAAAATAGAAAAGTCAAAATATCAAAATCTTTGGAGTGAGACAAAGGAATATCTACTATATAATTTTGTTTTCAATTTTTCCAAAATAAGAATTTCAACAATTACTATATATATATATATATATACACACACATTTTTCATACCATGAAGTAGTTAATTTTGAAATAATAAAAGCAAATGAGTATGTTCTTGTAAATTTACTGTGTTTCTTTAACATAATTTTCTCAAATTTTACTATTTAGAACCTGCGTTTTCCGAAAAAAAATATATATTTATTTTTTTCACAAAACATCTAATTAAACATTATTTTAATATCAAATACAAACTAATTTTTTCCAAACTTAATCAAAAGAAACACACCCTTAGTTTCATTATAACCCAATATTAATAATTTTTAAAAAATATAAAATATTTTTTACATGAAATATTACATTTAATTTATTATTTTAAATAATAATTAAAAAAAATCAAAGTCCAAAAAAAATAATACGACTCGTGTTTTCCAAAAATATTTGCAGCTAAAAAAAAAGGCTACTCCCTCCGTCCCAGATATTTTAGGTTTATTATTTATATACGAAAATTTAAATAAAGTATAATTAGTAGGTAATTAAGAAGTATATTAGTAAAATAATTTTTATATAGTAAAAATAATTATAAATTAAAATTAAAATAAATAAATAGTTTAATTAAAATTTAAAATGATAAAATTTAAAATTTAAAATATAATTATATTTTCAAAAATAAAAATATGAATAATTTAGGTGGAACTGAAAAATAATTTTTCATAAAGACATCAATAAATTTTGTGCAAAATGTCTATTCAAGAATAACGATTAAGACAAAAATAGAAAATTCAAACTGCACGCAGTGTCGATAGACCAAGTCTACACCGTATGGAATGTACACGTGTCAGTCGATAATTGGATTAGCATTTAGTTCCCGCGTAAAAATCCCCTGCAACGCTCTAAATATATACTCCCTATTATTATCAACAAATTTTCATTTCCGAGTTCGGGTTCACATTCTTACCTGGTGAAATACCAAAAATGCCCTTTTCCGACCGAAAGCACCGCCGGAACCAGCGGGCGACGCCGCTCCTCCCCAAGGAGCACGGCGGCGAGTTTGACGGAGCATCTTTCTTCGGCGCGGTGTTCAATCTATCGACCACAGTCGTCGGCGCGGGAATCATGGCCCTGCCTGCCACGCTCAAGCAACTCGGCGTGATTCCGGGTATGATCATGATCGTATTGGCCGGCACGTTGACGAGGAAATCGATAGATATTCTCCTGAGGTTCAGCAAGGCTTCGAAGACTACGTCGTACGCCGGTCTGGCCGGGGACACCTTCTCTGTCGCGGGGCGGACGATTCTGCAGATGTGTATCGTGATCAATAACCTCGGGATGCTCGTTGTTTACATGATTATTATCGGTAAAAAAAAAAAAAAAAACAATAATAAATTCTTCAATTCTTCGGTTTCATCGTTGATAGAGTTGTTTTTAATTCTATCTTTAATGGAACCGTTGGATATCGTTCTTCTAATTTAGGTTTATTCGATAAATTTGAGAGGAGAAATTTATTTCGTATGTTTTCCCCTGTTCATTTGGGTTCCTTTAGGGATTTGAGTTGCCCTAGTTTCTGGTGGAGAACAAACATTTAGGGCAATTACAAATAACACCAAACAAACACTCTCCTATTATGTGGTGATTTTGGGCCTTGGGTATCTGTGAAGGCAAGATCGAATATGACAACTCAGTTTATGCATCTGTTTTGATTGCTTAATACAGAATATCCAATAATTTGTGCAAGTGGACACGGCATGGCCTTCTGTTGCTTTAATGGAAAACAATAATTCAACCTTTATTTGGTAGTTGGTTAGCTCTTTATTGGGGGGCTAATTAATTTGTACTGGTTTTTGGTCTTTGTTTATTTTGACAGGTGATGTGCTATCGGAAACATGGTCACAAGGGGTGCATCATACTGGTGTGCTGGAAGAATGGTTTGGTCTTCATTGGTGGACTACTCGTTCTTCGATATTGCTCCTCACAACCATATTTGTTTTCGTACCTCTGATTTCATTCAAGCGTGTTGGTGAGTTTTTGTGCCATCTTATTATCATTTTTATTATTATGCATATGTCATCCACCCTCATAGTTAACTCATAATATAGTATTGCATTGGCTCCTCAGTAGATTGGGAAGGATTGAGGAAATACTGCTTTCTTACATTGTTAATAACTTAATGCATAATGGTGTTTGTTTTCTTTAGTCTGTCTTGTCTAGAGAACTTTGAATTGTTGATGTTGATAATGATGTTTAGCATTGTTATTTCTTAAAGACTGAATAAAGGACTTACAATTTCAATAAAAGTGAATATACTAAACCAAATGACAAGCTGGAGTTATTCCTTTTTCAGCTTGTTGGTTTGGTGTCAGGCTGTCAGTGCACCAAAATTTTAAAGAAAACTCTATGGTAATGTTAAGGAACATGTTCCATCAACTAAAATTAAACAACTAGAAACACTGATAAAGCTTTCAGATCGCATTATACCTAAGGTTTTTTTTTTTTTTTTTTTTTTGTGTGATTCAATGGTATGTACTTGTTTGCCTATGGACATTTGATGCACACTACTTACTATCTAGCGAGTCCAGATTCTCATCCTCTTTATCAATTGATTATTGAGCTGGATGAATTCCCTGCATGATTTTACAAGGGCTAAATCAAATGAGGGCCTCCAAGAGACAATGCCTCTTTGATCTTGCTTAATCTATTGAATGAACAGTGTTTTTTATGGAACTTGTGCTAGTGTGAATTCTTTATTTAACAAACACTGACTAACTGGAACTCATACCTCTTTCCTACATCCGTGTTGGATCCATAGCTCTAATTGTTGGTGCATTATAGAATGGCTCATTGTTCTCATGCCTTTTCAGTTAATAGTGGATTGTTTTGCATTTTAACTTTTTATATTTTTATATTAGAGGTATGAGGATAATATCATAAGTCAACTAATTCAATATTTGAGGTGCCAGATTCATTGAGTTACACATCAGCACTGTCTTTTGCCCTGGCCGTTGTGTTTGTGGTGATCATAGCTGGAATAGCTATTGTCAAGTTGATAAATGGAAGCATTGGAAAGCCTAAATTGCTGCCTGAACTTGCTGATCAAGCATCCTTCTGGAAGCTTTTCACAACTGTTCCAGTACTTGTCACAGCTTACATTTGTCACCACAATGGTAAGGTTACTTGAAATTCCTTAACATATGTTTTCAATTGCATTAGCTGGTTCGAAAATGACAGAATCCTTGAGAAATAGTTTTGAAGGTGAATTACCATACGTGTTTGAAGCCATAGTTGTAAAAGGCGTAGAATTGAACACCGCATCTGCACCATACCCTGTTGCAAGGAATGTGCTTAATAAAAAGCTACCATTTTCATGCCTCTGAACTAGGGGGTGTTTAATTATGAAAACAATTTGATTATACAAGCCTAAATGCACTGAAACTTCTAGAGCAACACAAGTAAAATATGTAAATTACTAAAAGTTTGTCAATATTATCTACAAGATCTTTATTGTTGCTATTGTTACATTCAAAATAAGTTGAATCTCTCTTTCTTTATTGTTTATTATGTATTTGTAAATGTATATTGCTAGCAAGATTTTGTTCTTAATTTAAATTTGCTACATTGAGATTTGAATATGGTCAATCTGATGCCATATTATGTTAAAGGTGTGTGTTTAGCTGCTAGATGATAATTATTTATAATAAGCATGTATTATATGGGCTTGTTTACTTTAAGTATAAGATTAAAATAATTAAGATTATTTTAAATAATTACATCTCATCTATCTAAGATTTTTTTTTATACTGCTTTAACTTATGTGGGTTTTACTCATTGAATGTAAAAAGTGATCATCCAAGGCGATTTTAAGTTTAATTGGACATTTTAAGCATCTAATTTGTAGTTCATGCTAAACTAGGCTATGTTTAAAGTCTACCTATTCGTGTCTTTTGTATATTAGACCCAAATGGAAATGAATATTTCTCCTTAAGACACTAAAAGTATTTTGCTTTTGATTAACTGTAATGTAGTTTGATGTTATGTTACTTGCACCACATACGTTGTCTCAAAAATGTTCTTAAACTAGTGATGTTCTTTTCTCGGATATTGGTCTGGAAACACCTGATTGCTAATCTAATGACACTACCTTCCTGTGGATGAAAATGTCAAAATGTTATTTTGTAGGCTGACTTGTTTTCTAATTCTCTCTAAACTTTGATCTATAGTTCACCCGATAGAAAATGAGCTAACCGACCCCTCTCAGATGAAGACCATTGTGCGGGCAACAATAGCCCTGTGTACTTTTGTATACGTGGCTACGAGCTTCTTTGGTTTTCTTCTTTTTGGCAATGAAACAATGGATGATGTTCTTGCCAATTTTGATGGAGATCTCGGCATCCCGTTTAGCTCCACGTTTAATGATGTTGTGAGAATGAGCTACGCTGTCCATTTGATGCTTGTATTCCCGATAGTTTTCTACTCCCTTCGGCTGAATGTTGATGGTCTCATTTTCCCTCACGCCATCCCTATCACCTACGATAATCGGAGATTCTTCTCTGTAACTGTTGTTCTCATGGGCCTCATCTTTTTGGGAGCAAACTTTGTGCCTACCATATGGGATGCTTTCCAGTTTACCGGCGCCACAGCTGCTGTCACCGTCGGATATATCTTCCCGGCCGCCATTGCACTCAGGTGTGTACTTCTTGATTTAAGTAGTGGTTTATTTTTGTATTTATGTATCTCATATGATATAAGCTATTATAAAATGGTTCAATAGTATTCAATTTTGATATAAGTAGCTTATATTCAGGTAAACATTAGTTTTGAGCTATATATATATATATACTTATTTCGTCCGTAAAGGTTAGCATATTTGGAGTTGGCGCAGAAATTAAGAAAAATTGAATATTTTAGTGAAAAAGTTAAAAAAAAGGTAAAAAATAAAAAAAAAGGTAGTTAAAATTATTTTTAAAAATTCAGTTAGTAGTTAAATGAATTGAAGAGAGAATGTAAAAATAGTGCGTAAATAATAGTTGAAAGAAGGTTAATAGTTAAATATTGAATATTTGATTTTGTCAAAATTAGTAATAAAATAAATTTGATGGACGGACGAAAATGAAAAAAGAAAGTAAATTTTGCGGACGGAAGAAGCATATATTTATGGTGAATTGAGGTTTAGAAAATCACATATATTTCTTTCAATGACTACTTGTTAGGAAGTGATTGAATAGTTAGTTTTTTTGTGAAGAGTAAATAATTTTTCGAATGGAAGTGAAGTTTAAATTATGTAGCGTTGTTGAAAGTTACAAGTTCTTATTTGAAATTGAATTTTTTTATTTGAGTTTCGATTAAAATAGTATTTTATTGTAATGTTCCGTAAGAATAAATAATACATTTTTATCGGAAATCATGCATTATTTTTTACTCCGATAAAAAAAATAGAAGTACGACTTGAGAGGTTCTGATTTTGAATAGTAAAATTTTGAATTGAAATAGTTGTTTAATGTGATATAAATATGTATTGATGCGATGTTTTGAATTGAATGTAAAATTAGATTTTTGTGTAATAAAATAAATGAAAATTGAGTGTTTGATTTGATGTTTTTGAAGGGAAAATAAAGTTAGAAAAATAAAATAAGGGGTAAAATCTTACAGGTAATCACGGTATTATGAACTGTCCGATGAGCTAATCGCCATAACTAATAATCGATATTTCCGTCGCCTGCCTTTGTCTGGATCATGTAGGGACACTCGTGGGATCGCGACGAGCAATGACAAAATAGTCTCGTGGATTATGATGCTCCTGGCCATTTCTTCAAGCTCCGTAGCCATTTGCAGCGACGTGTACAGCTTTCTGAGTGCTGGTAAAGTAGCTCGGGCATAGTTCGCTTTCATGGACATTTTGTGTCATCAGCATTTCAGAAAATCGTGTAGATAGATCCATACGCCCCGGCCATTGGTGTCCATTCCGGCCTTATATTTTTATCCCTGTGAAGTTCATGGTGAGCGAGCATGAATCGCGGTATATTTCATATGTTGCGGAGTATTATATCTCGGAAATAATCTATAGGTACATTAATTTAAAGCTAACAATGGGGAAGATTTTTGTATTCTTGTAAAGATTGATAGGAAATTTATAACTATTTAACTCAATTTTTAGAATTTAACTGATATGTGATTATTTTTATTTTATTTTATTTTATTTTATTTTATTTTTTTGTTATATGATTTTTATGGCCCCTCTCGGAATCTGTTAGTTTGGTTTATTGGCTATGTTCTCATTTTTAGAACTTAATTAGGTTTATTGCCTAAATTTGCAATAATAAAATTTTTAATTAAAATAATTATTAAAAATAAAAAATAAATATTTAATTTGGTTTTCTTTGTTAAAAATTCTTTTATTAACTGTAAATAGCCAGAAAATAGAGCTTCATTATTGTCTCATTTTATTATGGTAGTATGTTCTTAATTTTTTTTTATGTCACATAGGTAAAGTATACTTTTGGTTACTCCTACATCAATTTTAGTCAATGATTTTTAAAATGATAATGTCGATTTTTTTATTAATTCAATTTTAGTTCATATCATTTCCTTACAAATTTTAATAGAGAAATAAGCAAGTTTTATATGTACAAACAACACATTATTATTCTATATATGCAAAACTGCACAATTTTTAAGAAAAATACATTATTAAATTGATATGATACTCCCTCCGTTCTGAAGCAATATGGACATTCGGGATGAGGGATGAGCATGACAATTACAGAATAGTAGTATTACCGGGATAGTGGGTGTAAGTTTTTTAAAAGACTAAAATATCTCTATTTATGTAATTATTGTAAAAAAATAGGGATAATTTTGTAAAAATGTGGAGAAGTAATTACCAAAAATGGAAATGAAATTATTGTTTTAGAATGAACGAAAATGACAAAATAAGACTTTTATTTTGGGACAGATGAAGTATTTTGTAAAAAATATACTTCAGCTGTCCGGCTCTAAGGTTCAATTTACATTTTGTGTTATTGTACATAATATTAAAAAATCTTTTTTTTTTTTGTATAATTTTTTGTACAAATATCGTTACAATTTATAATACACTTTTGAAGTATTTTTGTCATTTCTCCTTACTTGTACCACATTTTTGTAAAATACTTTATCCGTCCACATACAAAATAAATATTTACTTTTGGCGCGGTATGTAAGAAATAATAGTATTTTAATTATAGTGTGTAATTAAAAGTAGTGTAACGATATTTTGCCCTTGTTTTTTGGTTTAAAAGTAATGATGTGATGTAAAGTAAAGATATTTGTAGAGAAAAGTGAGGCATTTAATGAAATATTACTTTGTAATTGAACGTTTCAAAATAGAAATATGTATATTTTTCTAACTGGGCGGAGGGAGTAATTAATATTCAAATATCAACACGCAAAAAATAAATAGGACCTTGGAATCGAACAGCGGAAGTATGTAATATATTTTTATATAATAAAATGACGATTGCACGGTAAAAAATTAAAAACTAAAAACAATCTCAAAGTAAATATTTTTTAAAAATGCTGACTATTTTTCTCAGTTTCATCCGTAAATTTAGTTGCAAATTATTACGACGTATTTGTGTTTATATGTTTTTTTATTTATTTTTTTATAATATAGGAATCCGCAATAAGATCATGAGGCGTGAGAAATTCAAAAGAAATTTACTTGTCTATATGTATTGAACTCATAATTTCACGGTTACGAGTTCATCCTCATATTACCCGGTCATTTTTTACGGGACTCGTGTTTATATATTTTGTTTATATAATAGTTTGGTACAATATTTTAATTGAAAAAATGTATATAAATAAAAGAGCAATAAAATAATATACTATTAAAGTGTGTTCTTTTACCACATTTTATTAAATTTTTACTAATGATAAAAAACTTTTTCACAAAAAATATCAAATTAAATATATATTTTATTTTTTATATTATACTCCCTCCGTCCTACATATCATGTCCACGTTGCCGTTTCAATCCGTCCCACGTATATGTCATTTTCTTTTTTGAAAAATGATTATAAACTTTAATCTCATTTTAAATTTTTTTTTAATTTTATTTTTTTATAAATTTTAATTAAACTAATTAATTATCATAATCTTAATTTATAATTATTTATATTATAGGATAATTATTTTCATTAATATATTTTTAATTATTTACTAATTACAGAGGTAGTATTAAAAATCAATTTTATATTAAAAATATCACATAAATTTTTTATTTATATCAAATCATAATACTACTGATTTAGTTTAAAAATTTTACTATTCAAATTTTATCCTTATAATTTATTCCAATTTGCCTTTTCCTAAATTTCGACTTATCCCATTTCTATAGCCCCCAATTATTTGCTTTAGTAATTTATAATAAATTATTATTATTATTATTATTATTATTATTATTACAACAATATATAAAAACATATTTTGACCTTTTCTATTTTGGTTATTTTCTTCATTAACAAGTAAGCATCTGTATCCATTGCTCAAGATACTGCAACCTTTATACACATTCAACCTTATATTTTCAATTTTTTTATTATAATAATTAATTATAATAAAAATATAATTTTGAATATTTAATATTCTTTGGAAATACACGTGCAAGAAAAACACTTGAAAATCAAATACCATCAAACAGACCCTAATTAATTTGTTGAAAAAAGATATCTTGTGGTGAACCTTTGATTTTGACACACAGCTAATTTATTGTTCTGTTTCTTTGACTGTTCAATTCATATCTAACATTATATTTTGAAATTGATAAAACCTTGCTATATAATGTGTGACATTTTTAAAAAAAAAAACACAAATAAATATACAAAAAAAATAAATAAAAATACAAATAGACAAGAAGAATATCGATTAAGACAGTGCCTGTAATTAGTTGTACTGCCACCCCTGTTTTTATCTTATTCCATATTTTATTTATTTATTTAATGCAAGTAGTCAAGACCAAATCCAAGGCAAACTCTAATTTATTTTATCATTGGTGAGAAAAAGTTGCATGTAAGTCGATCTTTTTTTAAAAACATAACAAAGCTAATACTGCTTCCATTCCACTCAGGATCCTATTTACTTTTTGTGTGTTGATATTTGAATATTAATTATTATATCAAAAATGTAATATAAATTAAAAAAAAATTGCAAAAATACTTCCATTAATGTCTTATAATACTAATAGAATGACATTTATACAAAAAATTATACAAATATAATGATATTTTTAATGTTAAATACAACGACGCAAAAAGTAAATGTGTTACTCTTAAAAGCAGACGGAGGGAATACTATTTACTTTCGGCTATTCAAAATCTTCTTATTTTTTTTATTTTAATATGTCCACTCCAATCTTTTACATCAAAAAAATAAAAGTACAATTTTCTCAACTCAATTTTTTATTTTCTTTTTTTCATTGATTAATTTATTTTTATTTTGTAAACGACAATATTGTTGAGGAACTGTAAGATTTTAAAGGTATAATTTTTTCTTTAAATATTTCAATATGAAATTTGGATTTGCCCAAGAATTTATGTTATTGTCTGCTTTTGAAGTAATATGTATCGATTTATTTTTTATTTCTTTTTATTTTTATTTTTTAAAAGAAACTATATAGTAGTGGCTGCACCCAGAGTGGGCTGTTTATGTAGCCGAACGGAATCAAGTCATACGTAATTCTATATACAAGTTATACAGTCTCTCAATAAAACAAACAGACAAGACAAGCTAGTAGTCTAGGTATTAAGACCTAAAGCAATATGCCTAAGGCATCGAAATCAAATACTAAGCTATCAAGTCTAAATATTATCTATCAAGGCTAAGTCAAGAATCAAGGAATAGGGTAAAGTCTGCTACCTAAAACAGAAGGTCGGGAGACCGTCAGCATTCGCTCGAAGGAGGCCTCTAATCGACAAAGGAATTTCTGAAGGGAGAAATGTCCGCTCAATCGGGAGAGAAACCGCCAAAGTCGCTAAGGCATCTGCGACGCGGTTCCCCTCTCTATATATATGCGATATCCTCCAAGTCACATCCCTAAGCCGCAACCGAATACACATAAGGCATCGCTGGAGAGTCCAGTGGCTCGTCTCAGTGGATAACAGAGAGATGCATGCCATCGAGTATGTCTCGATCCATAACGGTATCAATCCTCGGTCAATCGCTATCCCTACTCCAGTCTCAATCGCTATCAGCTCTGTCAAAGTGTTCGTCGCCTGCGGAATCGGAATTTAAAATGCAATGAGTACTGCCCCGGCTGAATCACAGATGATACCAGCCGCTCCTGTTGCTCCAAGATTGCCAAGCGAAGCACCATCGGTGTTAAGCTTGAATCATCAAGGATTTATTTTTGGATTTACTCCAAAAGACATCATACTAATAGAGTTTATGCATAATTTATAAAATATTGGATTTGCCCAATAATCTATGTTATTGTTTGCTTTGGGCGTAATATGTACCGATTATTTTTGGACTTATTCCGAAAGATCTTATACCGGCGGAGTTTATGTATAACTTATAAAATATAGATTTTTCTTCAAATTTGTCAACGTGGGACTTTGAGTTTGTATGCCATGAAGATAGATTTTAATCATATATATGTGAATTATATTAGTAAATATATATATTACAATTTTTTACTAATTCATTCACGCTGGGAAAGTAGAAATGTAAAATTTCCTTTTCAATCCTCTTTCACACATGAAGCTGTTTTTAAACTTAAAAATAAATGTGTAATAGAAACTTCAATTTTAGATGTTATGAAATATTTCTTCTACACGACGTCGTATGACATTAACTTAAAACTCATCAATAGAGATAACGGCACAAGAGAGTAATTGTCGACTAAAGGTAGATTTTATTTTTTTATTTTTAAAAAGAAAAAAAAAAAACCAAAAAAAAAAAAAAATTGAAAAAACAAATATCGAATATGAAACGAACTCTAGTGATATTATTCATCCTAGTTTGAAAAAGTTACTATAAAATTAGTTATTTTGTATTTTCTTGACATGTTACTATAAAATTAATTATATACATTAATTTCATATAATATATTACCTTTGTCTCAGCTGCTGTGTCCATTTTACTTTTACTTTTACTGTAGACACAGAAATTTAGGAGGAGTATAATTAGTAAATAATTAATAAAGTATTAGTAAAAATAAATATCATATAATAAAATTAATTTTAGATTAAGATAACTAATTAGTTTTAAAAAATTCAAAAAAAAAATAAAAATTTTAAAATAAATTAAAATGTATAATTCTTTTCCAAAAAATGAAAGTAACAGAATAAATGGGACAGATGAAAATAAAAAGGTGGACACACCATAAGTGAGACGGAGGGAGTATAACATTACACATATAATAAGTTCCATACACGTGCGCTGTGTTCCCTATTTTGTCTCCATAGCGGTATGACAATCCACATGCGTCATGCCGCAGAAAGGCGTCATGACAACCTTGGTAAGGATCAACATGTATACACGGTGTAAAGAATTAATGCATGGTTAATGTCAAAATTTAATATTTGCTCTACTTACATGGTACCTATATCTTGAGCCACGCATCTTACATTCCGTTGTTTCCATGTCTTGAGTTGCTAAATCATAAAATCATCAATTATAAATGATAATTACAAACCAAGAAAAAATTTACAAATTTTAACTGCATACCCTGAACAAATTATTTAAAAAGAGTAGAATTGTAAATGTATAATTTTGCTGATTTTTCATACATATAGCTAGGCTATAGGCAGACTTTCCAAAAATATATAATATTTTTTTAATAATTCTCTATATATACAACTATGAAACAATAATTATGCGAATCAAAATAAATATCATTAGCCCCGTAAGGGATGACCTGGCAGTGCATTGGACTTGTGAAACCCCCGACCTCTCAGGTATAATGACATAAATGAATACCTTTTTTATAGGAGGGGGTATAATTCTTTTTAAATAAATAAATTAGTACTCCATTCCTTTCTTAAAATTATATCATAATTCTTTTTGTAATTATCAGTTAAATTGATGTTACTCTATTTATATTAAATAATTTTATTTATTCATAATTTATTATTTATATTTTAATAAATAATAACTAATTCAATCATATTTCTATCAAATATTTAATAAATTTCTTATACTATCAAGGTTACTTTCTTATGTACCACACTTCAGCAATAAAGTATCATTACTTTTTAATAGGTGTGTCGAAACAAACCTACATAATTTTACCGATGAAGTATAATATATGCACAACTTTCAATTTAATTTTATCAAACCAAAATTATATGTACACTATGTGTTTATTTGTGGAATTTTGATTTTGAATGTTGATTTTAAATAGTAAAATTTTGAATTCAAATATAATTATTTGATGTGATATAATATATATTCATGTGATATTGTGAGTGAAAATTTTATATTTTAAATATATAACAAATAAAAAATAGCATATGTTTGATTTGATATTTTTGAGTAAAAAAAATTAAAATAATGAATTACTACCAAAATCTCACAAGAAATACATCCATGTATATACACTATACATTTGTATTATATAAAATTTTATTTTATTTCTAAAATATTATTTTAAAAATATTATATTTAAACATAATTTTTAAAATATTTCAATACATCTTTTATTTGTTTTTTAACCAAATGTATTAAGCATATCCCCAGAGTCATTCAAACAACATCCATTAATATCATTTCAGGTGCTTAGTAATTTTAACCTCAGTTAGTGTTTTAAAGGTACACAAATTTTCAAAAACTTTATCCGAACGATAATATAATATCCATCAAATACATATAAAAATATAAAAAAAAAATAATAATAAAATAAATCAACAAAAATACATTAAATATATATATATATATCTTCTATAATATATTACAATTTATCGTAACCAGAATAAAGATACTTCAAAATTATAAATATTAAACAAAAATAGAGAGTAAGTTGTTACTATTTCAATACATCTTTTATTTTTTAAAACCAAATATATTAAGCATATCCTCCCCATAATCATTCAAACATAATTTCATTCAAACCCGGTTGGACTTGTGGCCGTGAGGTCATAGTTTTAAACCCCCGACGCCTCAGGTCATCTGCCACACATGGTTCGCCTAGTGTGACTTTCTTGTCGGGTCTGATTTGCAGGGTATTAGGTTCGGCCGGAAGGTTTACCCAGTGCATACTTTCGGATAACGACTGCGGGTTCCCAAGTCATCCAAAAAAATAAATAAACGTATTCTCATTCAAACTGCTACTATTATTATTATAGAGAACATTTCTACTATTTTATTTGAGGAGGGACTAATTTTTATTGTTTACCCAAAATATTATGAACAAGAAATGACAAAAAACCCAAAAAATTGGTAAATCAAACTTATTGTACAAGCAAGCGAGTAATCAACAAATAATTTCTTGTGACTCTTTCAACAAATTTCAATTCATTTTTTTTTATCAATTTATTAATTAATTTGAACTTATGAATTCATTAGCCAACTTGAGGACAGTTGGTATACCGATCATCATATATCTATCTATAAATACAGCTGCATGCATTCCAATTTTCATTCTGTACAAAAACCCTAATTCTTAACCTAAACTCAATCAAAATCCCCAAATCATGTCTCTCTTAACATTCACAACCCTTCTTCTTCTATCCATGGCTGTCATAGCCTTTGCTCAGCCACTGCATCCCGGTTATTACGACGCAATCTGCCCTCAGGCTTTGCCTGTGGTTCGCCGCGTCGTGGAGGAAGCCGTGCAGCAAGAAAAGCGCATCGGAGCTTCCATACTGCGCCTGCATTTTCACGATTGTTTCGTTGATGTAATACTTCTTTTGTCCACCAATTTTATACACGTTCTTTTTTGGTTTGTTTGTTTATTCACAAAAAAGATACATTTTTTTTAATAACAAATAACTCTTACACACGTTTTAATTTATACAATTTAATATTTTAATTATTTATGAATATGTCACTACGGCTTACTCATCCAATTTATCAAAAGTTCTCTCTCATATTATTAACTTAATCATATAGTATTTTTCAACATATTCTTATTTTATATCGCAATCGACCAATATAATATAATATTTATTAAAATTCGTATCAAATAAGCACAAACTAATATTTATTAAAATTCGTATCAAATAAGCACAAACTTTGTGGACGGAGGTAATTTGTGTTAAATAATTATCCCACCTAAAAACTTAAATTTATAAGAAAATGTGTCATTAATTATACAGTACTCCCTCCGTTCTAGAAAATTTGTCCACTTACTGTAGATACAAAAATTTAGAAAAAAAAAAACATAATTAGTATTTATTAAGAAATGTATTAATAAAAATAAATATAGATTAAGACTAAGATGACCAAATAATTTAATTAAAATTAAAAAAATTATAAATTATAAAATTTAAAATTTAATTAAAATGTATAATTATTTTAAAAAGAAAAATGACAAATGATGTGGAATAGAAAAAAAGAAAAACAATTGACATTTTATATGGGCCGGAGGAAGTATATAGTTTTTCAACAATGTGTAATTACTTGTTGTTGGGAGCTAGGATTAGGGTTAGGGTTAGGGTTTTCTTCTGTTTAATTTTTTTGGTTGTCAATGGTGATGATGTGTGTTGATTACCATGCTTCCAGGGCTGCGATGGTTCGATCCTCTTAGATTCGACGCCACAGTTTGTGAGCGAGAAGTTCGCAGTGCCTAACAACAACTCGGCTCGAGGGTTTGATGTTATCGATAGAATCAAGTATGAGGTCGATCAGGCTTGCGGAGGGCCAGTCGTGTCGTGTGCTGACATTCTTACGCTTGCTGCTCGCGATTCCGTCGTTGCGGTAATGTGTGTATATATATATATATAAGCCTTATTAAGTGATTTCGTAACCCCATTAATTAGTTTGCATATGATGATCAACTAATACTATCCTTTCACTACAAAAAAAAATAGTATATTTGTAACGGAATTCTGTTCCTAAAGTTCATGTAGCTAACGTAATTTCATTTCTAATTCCGTCTCTAATATCATTAGTAACGGAAAAAATGAATTTAGGAACAAAAAAACCTCGTTACAAAATTGATAATTTCTTGTAGTGTTTTTTCCATAATAAGTACTCTAATAATTTTTTTATAAAAAATCTTAAAAATTGTATAGTAAAATTATTGAAAAAAAAAAAAATTAAAAGAAAACATAATACTCTATCACATATATCAAAAGTAGAATTTAAATGACTAATGATTATATATATCATACTTTTCCGTTAAAAAGTATATCAAATATCTAGTTTATATATCATCAAGATCTTATATTTAATTTAAATCTTTACTATATTTGAAATAGTACCAAATTTTTTAAACAATTCTAATGGAAAAGTTTTGCTTCAAGATATTAATAAGCATACATGATTTAATTAGGAATTAAGCATCCATACGTATAAAACCACATTATTTTATAGAAACTTCTGTAAGACATGGAGAAGAAGATTAGGTAAAGACATACTCCAAATCTTAGGATGTGTTCCTATTTGATTTTATTTTTTAAATAAAAATAAATATTGTACATAATGGTATATATATATATATATATTTTTGGTTGAGAAATTATTTTATGGTAGATTCATCAATATGGAAATGAATTTGAAAACTATGTACAAACACACATTCTATAGTTAAATTTCATTGTCATTCGCGAATAGTATGTTAGGTATAAAAAATCATATTGGTAATATAAAAAATAATATTTGTATTGCATTGATGACTTTTTGTATTGTATTGAAGTTGACTTTTTTCACTTAATTTTTTTGAAAAAAAAAATTATAAGAAATTATGCCACCGAAAAACATTAAGTGAAAAAATACCATATATCTCTCTTATTAAGACTTTCTAATGATTTCATAGCCTGTTTATATACTTGATGACTTTTTCATTTTAAAAAAATGATTTGAATGTAATGATTTCTTAAAAAAATAATACTCTCTCCGTCCGCCTCTAAGAATCATATTTACAAATATTTTTATATTTATACAATTTTTTTATAAATGTTCTTCTATTAGTATTATAAGACACTAATTGAAGTATTTTTATAATTTTTTCTTAATTTGTACTATTAAAAAATCAATACCCAAAAAATAAATGAGATCCTTAGAGCCGGAATATAATTCTACGAGAAATCGTGAAAAACCTATAATAAAGAAAGTAAAAAAGAAAAAAAAAAAAAAAACCTATAATAAAGAAAGTAACAAAGAAAAAAAAATCAAAGTAAACAGAGTCGTATATCTTTAAATTATAATATTATTTTATGTACGTACCCAGTTGGGAGGTCCGACTTGGGAAGTTCCACTTGGAAGGCGGGATTCGACATTCGCCAACATAACAAAGGCCAACAACGACATTCCAGCCCCGTTCATGGATGTCCCGGCGCTAGTCGCATCTTTCAACAAACAAGGCCTCGACCTCAAAGACATGGTCACGCTCTCTGGTGGCCACACACTCGGCTTTGCTCAGTGCCGCCTCTTTCGCTCTCGGATCTACAACGACACCAACATAGACAGCGATTTCCGGAGCCAACTTCAGGCCATTTGCCCGCCCACCGGGGCCGGCACTAATCTCCAACCTCTCGACCCTACACCGGCATTTTTCGACACAAAATATTACAACAACATTGTGGTAGAAAAGGGGCTTTTGCACTCTGATCAAGCCCTCTTCACCACTCAAGAAACAGCTCTTCTTGTCAACACTTTCAGCAATAATCTTGATGCATTTGCAAAAGAGTTTGCAAAGTCGATGGTGAAAATGGGGAAGATAAAGCCATTGACAGGGGATGAAGGACAAATTCGATGCAACTGCAGGAAAGTTAATAATTGATTAATTGAGATTTATATATATATATATATCATTGTTCTATCATTCAATTTATACATAAGGTGTATGGTTTGTGTAGTTTCTGAATTTTTGACAATTTCCTCGTTTGTATCCATAATAAAAATCACATTGAGTGTTTTATGTATTATCAAAAGTTAAATAGTATGAATTAATTTTCTATGTGTGTTAGAAGTTCAAATGAACAGAAGAAGATTGATGATTGGGGATTAGGTTTTGACTGCTTCAATTTAATTTGTGATTTTATAGGTGACATATTTTCATATGAATAAATTGGGCGATGCTATAGTTCTCAACAAATTTATTCAGCATTGACATTATACGAGTTAAGACCGATCCCTAAACTATAAATGGATAGGTATATATGTAAAGATAATATGAATACACCATATAAACTAAGTGATAACACATAATACAACATAATACAATACATTCTATACATTATAAACTCAGCACGTCTATCTATTTTTATGGTTGCGTTCCTTTATCAAATTTCTCCAAATTTCTCCTATTTATTAAATAATTTTTCTTCAAAAATATTAAATTAAACATCTGTTATGATTTTAGATCGATTTGAAACACAAGTAAACCTGCAAAATAAAAATTCTCAACAAAAATTATTAGTGGTTTACAAAATTAAATGATTTTTAAAATATAAATAAAGAATCAAGAATTTGATCAAAGGAGTAGGCTTAGATCACAGCCACCCCCTTCACCAAACTCCAAGTCTTCCTATGTTGCCGACACCACAAAGTTTTAATAGTTGGTACCCAAAGAATCCGAACCGATGGATAGAAATTGAATTGACTAAACTGGAATAAGGTTGAACAGAACCGTCACAGAGAACACCCAGAACATCCATTTCACTTGGTACTTTAAGGAATAGAACAGACCCATATATATAGATGAGGTGGGAAGAAGATAAACACCCAAAAGTTTAGGGATATAAGCAAACCTGTTGAGAAGACAATGAGATCGGAACAGACAGGGATTCAAATAAAGAGATTCAAACCTGGTTTTATCGTATTGGTATAAGAGCATATTTGGGGAAGGATGAACCGGTCTAAACTGATGGGAGAGAATCAGAATCAGAATCAGATTATATTTAGGTGGATCGGGTCGCTTCACAAATCGGGTCTTATAGGTCGGACAAAAAACATATCAACAACATTTATTTTTTATTTATTATATTATACTAAAAATTAATTTTACTTTTAAAACACAGTATCCAACTATGTACAACACACCCTATATGTTGACCGGGGCAAATTAACGTATTAACCAATCCCGAATATTACTAGTTTTAGGATTTTATATTATTTGGTTGCATGCATTTGTTCTATTTGTACATTATCCCTTGGAATTGTAGCGGTTATAAATCAATCTTGTCCAGTTTTTTTTAAACTTTATAACTCATAAACAATTGTTCTTTTTTACTTTATAATTATGTCAGATTTTTTTTTTACTGTTAATTAAACTTATACATAGCAAATAATTTTATTCACTCATAATTTTATTATTTTTACTTTATAAATAATAATTAAATTGTCAATATTTTTTTATTATAGTCACATCACATTTTTATCAATTCTTTAATAAATTTTCTATAATACTTTCACTTCACTTTTTACGTACCCCACTTTTACTTTAAATTATTATTATTATTTATTAGTCTTTGTGTCCAAGCAAAATAACATAATTATTTCCCTAGGAGAGAATATTACTTATATTTGAATGTTTTACATGGTTTATCAACATTGAAAGAATGTTACTTCGAATTGCTCTTTCTTTGTGTCCAAACTCGGAATCGCTATTGTTCGAGTGGCGCCGGAAAAATTTCCACTGCTTATTTCTTGATGGTTGCGATAAAGATCGGTCGAATTTCTAAAGAAGCAGACCGGCCGAAATGAACTGTTATGGGCCAAATCCAATAACATTATATTCAACACTGCTAAAATAACAAGATTTGATATGGGCATGTTTGGTTGACTTTTCAGGCCAGGTTAACACTATACTCTATTTTTTTTTAAAAAAAAAAGTATTACATCATATGGGATTTATTTAGAATTCATTCAATAATTTTTATTTCTATCTTTCTCCTCACTAAACAAATATATTTATATTCATTCAAAACTCACTATATATTTACAAATTAATTTATGTTAATTATAAATAATTTTTATTTATTTATTTGTTATTATATATATTATTGAAATATAACTATTAACATAATTAAACATATATTTTCAATTTTTTTAATCTTATATATGACATTATAAATCAAATATTAATTTAAATGAATAACTCTCAATCAAACTTCCAACTCAATAATTCAACCGGTAACCAAAAACACTCTTAATTCTCAAGTATAATTTGTAATTTTAAATATATCTCATTAAATGCATTTGTTTTCATTTTAAAGTAGAAAATGACTTCAATTGATTAAACAAATATTTTTGATCCTCTACAAATGACACACATAATAGTATATCAATGAATTCCATTTGAAGTATACCCATGATAGATGATAACAAAAATGATGAAAAAATGACAATATCAAACAAATTAAGGTCTCAATAAGAGAAAAAGAAAAAAAAAATTCAAATGCATGGAATAATTGCGATGGAGGTGAAAAAAAGCTATTTGCAGCATATGTTATCAAGGGAAGAAATTCGAGCACAAGACATCTAAAGAGACATTCAAGAGGTTATTTGTGGATATCAATACATATGGCTTCACAAAGAAATAAATTGTAATTCATTTAAGTCATCTAATACAACTAATTTGTTTGTAAGTCCTAGGTTTAGATATTCTAATAAGAAAATAAGAGAAGCCATTGCCACAACTGTCACCGTACATGAGTATCTTTTTAGTATTGTAGATAATGATTCTTTTATATGGTCATTTCAATATGCGAATCTTGAATTTCATATAACTTCTCTAAGATGGTGAGAAGTAATTTCTTATCAATATATGAGATAGAAAATTAAAAAAATAATAATACTAAAACAAAATTGAAGGAATTATTACAACATGTAAGCAAGATTAGCTTAACAATAAATACGTAGAAATTCAATCATCGAGTAATTGAGTATATGATAATCACAAGATGTTTAATATATTCTAGGTGGAAGTTTCAGAAAAAGATTTTTAACTTTGCCGAGATGTTCGCACCAAGCCAAGTAATGCATGTAACCAATGTCATTTTTAAATGCTTGAAGGCTTGGGAGATCGAAAATAAAGTCTTTTCAATATCAGTTGACAATATTTTTTACAATGACTCGTGTTTGAGGTATCTAAAAGATTACATATCACGTAGTCATTCCAATCTCAACCTTAGCTTCAGAGTCTTGCTACAATTAGGGTTGGAAGTGGAATTATTAATGAATATCATTCTTGTTAGATTTTTGGGTCCAATAAATCATACACCAAAACACAATTACTACACCCATTTATGTAGCCCATGAGAACTAGACTCGACCCACGACCCAATCCCGCAACCTGCGCCTCTATCCCACGACCCGAGCATTGACCCGATTTGTACCCCATGACCTGTCTAAGGATTCACATTCTTTTTATGAGATGAGCGTCGACTGTCCGATCTAGGGCATTGATCTCCACCGTTGGATCTATTTTAACCTATATATATATATACACACACACACACGAGGGGTGCGAGAGGCTGCCGTTCATACTTACACTCTCACTTTCTCTCTCTACACAGTCACTCTCTGTGGCCTCTGTTATTCTTTCTTTGTCTCACTCTCTAGCATGGATTCACGAAGGTGTCTTCCTCTTGTAATCTTATGGAGTTTCTTAGCACAAATTTTTGTCCTATTTTGGTCGTTTCGAGTTGCAAACGGCTCGATTTGTAGTTGTTTGGTTTGTTTTTTGTGTGTCATGAATTTTTTGGGTAGGTTTTCGTGTGTTAGTCGCTATTTGGGTGTGTTTTGTGTTGATTTTGGTGAGTGATTGGAGTGACCAAGTCTTAAATTACTCAAACCTTCCTTGTTTCTCATATTTTGTTGTAAATATAATTTGTTTTGTTAATAAAATTAAAGTTTCGATCCTAAATTTTTTTACAATTCAAAGTTAAATGAAAAACCTATTGAGGCACTCATTTGTAGAGAGGATTAGCGTCAACATAAACTTAATGAGAAGAAAGACAAATGATAATTTTATTATTAAATGTCTTTTATTTATAGTATTCATCTCTTATAATATGTTCCCTTCATCAACTTAGAAGGTTGATATTTGCTTTTCGCATATTGATTTTTTAATATTAATTATTATATCAAAATTTAGTATAAATAAATTTAAAAAAAAGACAAAAATATATTTATTAGTGTCTTATAATACAAATATAAAGATATTTTTATTATTAAGTATAATGATGCAAAAGACAAATGTAAATTTATTAAGTAGACGGAGTGAGCATATTTTTCTAATAAAAATGCTTCTTTTATTTAAAAGTAGATGGATCTTTTAACTAGATAAGCTTATAGATTTAAAGATGATTTTTAATAACTCGATTGCGGTGCATTTCATATTTACATTACTTTCTGAAAATTATTATTTAGATTTATTGGTTGAAAATTACGATTGTTTCATAATATTATTTAGTGGACACGGATAGAGTATTATCTATATTTATTTAGTAGAATCATTATTTACAATGTATATATATATATTAAATATTTTTCTTATATGAAGTCTTTTAAGATAAATGGTTTTAATATTAATATATACAAGTATTATAATCCAAAAGATTGGACTAGAAAGATTAAAAAGAGGATTTAAAGTAGAATGGTAAAGGTGTAACAAATAAATAAATAATACTATAAAATAAAATGAAGTGCATGGTTCATTTAATTGCAAGATAAGAGTTGTGGTTGAAATTGAATTTCACTGTTGAATAATGAAATTGTTATATTTTAAATATTCAGTTTTAAATTTAGTAGATTTATATCTTATTCATATATTAGATTACTTAGATTTGAGTCGATTCGAGTCTGTTTTGTATTGTCTATATATAGGCTCCTTATTTTGATGATCAATAACGCAATCTCATTATTTTCCCACAAAATTTCTAACATGGTATCAGACACTATTTTCCTCATGCCGTAGATATAGCCTACCAACCTGTGTTTCTCCGGGTACATTCAACTTGAATTGTACCCGGAGGTCTTGTGATTTTGAGATCATGCATTTGCAAGTTATCTTTTTGCAAATCTGTCTCGTCTCGTCTCCGATATGCCATCTGTCCGCTGCTTGTTTGTTGCATGTGTGCAATCTGAAATTTTCGTTGCTTGTCTGTTGCCTGCGAGCAATCTGAAACGATCTGCCATATGTTCGTTGTCTGTCTGTTGTTGCGTGCAATCTGTCATATGTCGTTGCATGTTTGTTGCCTGTGTGCAATCCGCCATCTTTCTTGCTTGTTTGTTGCCGGAAATCTGTTTACGATCTGTCATATGTCCGCTGCTTGTCTGTTGCCTGCGTGCGATCTGTTTGGTGTTGCGATATATCTGCTTTTCGCCTTCGGTGGAATTATATCGTTTTCAGCTCCATGGAGAGTCATCTCATTTTAGGCTCCGGCGGAGTCATATAGTTTTCGGCTTCGGTGGAGTCATGTCGTTTTTCGGCTCCGGTGGAGTCAACTCGTTTTCGGCTCCGGTGGAGTCATGTCGTTTTTTGCTCATGTGGAGAATCATCTCGTTTTCAACTCCAGTGAAGAGTCATCTCATTTTCGGCTCCGTGGAGTCATCTCGTTTTTTGCTTCGGGGTGGAAAGTCATCTCGTTTCCGGTTCCAATGGAAAGTGAACTATTATTTTTATTTATGTTTTCTTTTTTGCGTTTATATTCAAATTTCTTATCAAACTCAAGTTGTTTTATGTTATGCCACTTGAGTTTGAGGGGGATGTTGACATATTTTAGATATTCAGTTTTAGATTTAGTAGATTTATATCTTATTCATAGATTAGATTACTTAGATTTGAGTCTATCGAGTCTGTTTTGTATTGTCTATATATAAACTCCTTATTTTGATGATCAATAATACAATCTCATTATTTTCCCCTAAAATGTATTGATTATAGTGTCCTAAATTGTAACCAAACATATGTGTCCTTTTGTGCAATTTTTTTAAAAGATTTTAATTATTCAATTATTTTAAAAAATCAAATCAAATCAAATATATAATTTTATATTTTTTTTATATTATATTAAAATTTAATTTTATATTTAAAATATTTCAAAATTTTACCATTCAAATATTCGAATCGAAATTTAAAACCCTCAAACAAATAGTGCATTGAAGAAAGCTTACCTACAGGGCATGCAGAGGCTCGCATTTCACTGCGCCACCTTTAATTCATCATCATTTAATTCATATATACCTTTCTCATCTACACCACCTTTCCTTCATAATTCATACATATATATATATATTGGGAATTCTCGTTTTCGGATAATAAATTAATGATATTTTTCTCTAATAATTTGAGTTTTTAGGTAAAACGATCGTTCTATATATTCGACATCCGATATAGTATTAAAGTGTTAGATTTCGACTCTCGAGTGTGTTGGAGACTCCTTACAGACAAATAAATTAAATTAATGATGCGTTTCCCTAATAGCTTTAACATTTTAGGTGAAGCCGCGCATCGACAATATGTATCCATCCATCCCTTCAATTTGAAATTCCAATATAATAATAATAATCTTATCAATGAACCTCCATCATATCACCATCCCTATTCTGCAACTGTATTCTCCAAATATTATTATTATGATTATTATTATTTTCACCACCCAAACCCAATAATGGATCCATCATTTATGTGTTCTCTTCTTTCTATTTAAGCAAGCCATGGCCATGGCACTTCACTGCTTATATATGCTCCCAAGTTTTTAGGGTTTTACTTCTTAAAGAGCTAAGCTAAGGGACACAATACATACATATATATATATATATATTATATATATCGAAGAATATGAAGAAGTCTTATTCTGGATTGTTGTTCTTGTTCATCTTCATGTGGGCTGCTGCAGCTGTTGTTATGTACATTGGTTACTCCACCACCACCTCTTTTCCAGGTAAATTTATTTTCTGTTTTTTTATTTATTTTACTTTTATATTCTCTCCGTCTCATATAAAGATTAACGTTTGTTTTTTACACGTAAATTTTTTAGTATTAATATTATACTCCCTCCGTCCCAAACACCCTGCAATATTTTTTTTTTTGGTATGTCCCAAACACTTTGCAATATTTCCAAAATAGGAAATAATTAATTATACTTAATCTATGCCCTACACTTTATCCCCTCAAATCATCCAAATAAAAAAATAAATATATATTTATCTCTCCATCACATCACCTAATTTCTAAATTATCCTACTTAATACTACCCACCTAAAAACTCGTGTCAAAAGCAAATGTTGCACCTTGTTTTGGACGGAGGGAGTATTAGATTGTAGTAAAAAGAAATTAAAATACCTTTATTAGTACTGTGTAATATAAAGGTAATGACATTTGTATAATATATTGTAAATTGGAATGATATTTATTATGTTAGGTAGGTAGTACAATTACTAAATTTGATAATAGTACCCTTGTTTTGGAACGGACGAAAATAGAAAATGAAACCCTTCTTATGGGACGGATGGAGTATTTTTTTTAGAATCATGTCTTCGTGTGTAAGCACGGTGTTCCAATTCTACCTTTGATTATAAATACTCCTTATCCGCATCTAAGTTGCATCATTATACTTAACACTAAAAATATTTTTATATTTGTATAAATTTTTTTTTAAAAGAAATGTCATTATATTAGTATTATAAGATAATAATAGAAGTATTTTTGCTATTTTTCTTTATTTTATACTATATTTTGCTATTTTTCTTTATTTTATACTATATTTTGATATAATAATTAATATTCAGATATCAACGCACAAAAAGTAAACGTACGGAATTGAGGTTGTATAAAATATCTCTAGCTAGCTAGTGTGTTTCAACTTTCAATCTCCATTTAATATTATATTTGCTACATTTTAAAAGTGTCATTACTTTACTTGTTTGTTTACAGCAACCTTCGTTTTGCAGTTTCTCAAGCTAATATATTTTAATTTCATATGTGACCTTCATATACATTATATTCATTTTAATTAATTTATTTTTTAAATTTTAAAAATATTGCATATATGCAGTAAATAAGGAAGTTTCCCTCAAATAAATAAAAATTGCATAGTCAACCAAATATCTATATGAGAGTGAAGTTTGAGAATGTGTTGGTATCACCATAGATCATTAATTAATTGCTACCTATATCTTTTTTAAATGTGTGGTTAAGTGAATTGTTAAAAATTGTATGTGTGTGTGAAAGGCAGAGAGGCGTAGGGTGAGCAAAATATCTGAAAGTCGAAAATCTAATCTGAATCAAATCGAAATTTAAAATTTGGTTCGAATTTTTCGGATTAGATCGGATTGAATTTTTAACAAATTTTGGATTTTCGGATCGGATCGGATCGGATCGGTATACTTAAAATCCGAACCAATCCGAAATCCAAAATATAATATTTTAATATATTTTTTTATTATATATATTTAATACTTTATTAGAAAATATTACATTTTAATATAAAAAACTCAAATTTATTAATTATATTTTAATATATTTAAGTTTTATATATTATATATATTTAATATTATAAAATAATAATAAAATTTAAAAGAAATTTAAAAATAAAAAAAATAATAAAAATATTTAGAATTTCGGATTTTTCGATTTGGTTCGGATTACGAATTTTTTGATTTCAAATTTCGGTTATTTCGGTTCGGTTCCGATTGATTTTTTCAAAAATTTCGGATTTTCGAATCGATTCGGATCCGAACCGAAAATTCGAATGCTCACCCCTAGAGATGTGAGATTTTGGGTGTTTTCTTTATCTAGCTTTTTAATATTTTTAAATAAATATATACTCCATCTGTCATCTAACAATAAGCTTATTTCAACATTGATTTTTTGAAAAAAATAAATATATATATTAAAATTCGTGTAAAAAAGATGTTAAACAAACAAATTAAAAGCATTTTTTTTTGTTGCAAATCGACACTTGTGTCTACATGTGTGTGTTTTTTTTTAATATTTGAAATAAAATAATATATATTTATAAAAATATATATATATATATATATAATAAAAAAAATTGAAACCAAATTACAAAACAAAATTCTATGCATTTTATTTAATTTATCATATAATTTTTACTTACATATGGTATTTAACTTTTTAAAATAAATTTAATAATACTTTCTTCGTGCATTTAAAAGTATATATTTACTTGTTTTGCGCAGAATTTAAAAAATAATACTTCTTCCGTCCCATAACAATAGGAACATTTGAGATGTATAAGAAAATTATGGAATAATAGTATTCTAGTGATAGTGGATGTAAAAGTGTTTTTAAAAGATAAAAATGTCCTACTTTATATAATTGTAGTGGTTAGTTAAAACTAGTGTAAAGATAATTTTGTTCCGTTTTTTAAGTATACAAGTAATGATGTGAGGATAAAATAGGAATGTTTGTAAAAAAAAAAAATGCGATCTGCAGTTACTAAAAAAAAAATAATTACTCTGTAACTCGACAGTCTAAATTAGAAATATGAGTGGACGGGGAGAATAATATTATTTTATTAGTGAGTAGAATTATGTAATTGTGTTTATAGAATTATTATCCTTCATCTTTCAATGTTTATAATTACATGTTTACCTAATAATTTTTTGATACAAAGTAATCTAGTCAAATGCAATTTATGTTTTCTCTTCAGTTGACTAATCGATCAAAATTTGCAAGATATGAATGATTTATCGTATCAATGAATTTAATCTTCTGAACATAATATTCTTGAGATACATTTGTTTTTTAAAAGCAGTGATAACTTCTTGAAAGCTTAAATCTTCGAATCGAATGTGTATTATATATACGTGCAGGCAAAAATTTTACCGAGCATATTATTGGGGAAACTTTTGGAATCAAAAGTCGGAAGCTTATGGTAAGAATCAAACAATAAATATGATCAATCAATCATATATATATATATAATCCTAAATTAATATTGCACAATTGCAGGATAACCGAAGAAAAAATGAAACAACTTTTGAACATATAGTCTTGGAAGATTATCGTCCAATTGATCCTGTGCCAAGTTCAAAGGCTTCAATAAGACCGAAACCTATTCAACACGGTGCTCCTCTAATGCCGTACATCCCAAAGCCGTCTCCTCCTCCAGGTAAACCGAACCATTGAAGGTAATATATATATATATATATATGATCGATCCTTAACTAAATAATTGTATTGCTATGATCGATGTTCTAAAGAGCGATCGTTGTAATAGTTCCTAGCTAGTTTTCGACTAGCTAAAGGGATAAGAAGGAAGAGTATGTGTTGCCACACCTAAGTCTATCTTCATATGTATTGATTGATTGATTGATATATGTTCTTGTTTTATATAGAAAAAGAAACCAAAAAAAGAAGACTGAAAGTGATCAAACACTAGAACATTTGGAAAGATCAAGACATATACTTTTGGTGTAATTGGGGTAAAATCTTGTTATAATCTATAATTTTGGTGTAATTTGAGTTTGAATTTTGAAATAGTAAAATTTTAATAGTTGTTAAATATGATATAAATATTGTAAAATTCATCTGCAAATAGAGAAGGGATGTTAGATAATTTTTTAGATTGAAAAGAAAGCACTATATATGTTTAATATTATAAAATTGATAAATAATTCATTTCCATAGCAAGTACATAAATTCAAACAAAAATTGGGCTATTATGAAGAAGGCCTGTGAACTTATTTCCAAATCAATTCAACTAATTTATAAAAATTATTTCACATATTTTTTATAGTCTAGTTGGTTGTGTTAAAATATAATATTTTAAAATATATATATATATATGAAATCAAAATAATATTTGAATAAAAATTTAAATTAATAATCAATTTTAAATTACAATCAAATAAACTAGAGGAAAAGGGCTCTGTTTACACAGTGACACAATTCATTTTTTCAAAAAACATCAAATTAAATATTTTTTGTTTTTTACAAAATATCAAATCAAAAACTTTTTACTTTTTTTCATACTTTCAAATTTTCAAAAACCTCTGAATACTTTTATCTAAACAAACCTCTGAATCTGAAAATAAAATGAGAGAAATCCAAATACATGAATAATACATGCCCATCATTAATGTTAGAAATATAATAAAAATATTATATTGCAAGAATATAATTATCAAAATAAATTTGATATCAAATTAATTTATCAAAATAAATTCAATAATAAAATATAATTTATGAAAATAAATTCGATAATCACATCGAATCGAGATACAACATCTCTCCATAAAACTTATACGACCTAGTGTCTCCGGTTCATAACGCAATATTTCCAAAGATATAACAAGATATGTTTAAAAAATGAAAAAAAGAGCCATGCACTATATATATATATATATATAGGCACTTCACGGGGATGAAAACGGTTGGGTATTAATTGCATGTCAATCAATTGAGAAAGTGAATTTGAAGTTATCATGCATTTTTTTTATTATTATCCAAAAAATCAAGAATTTTATAAATAATAAATAAATAAGAGTAATTAACACTTATGTGGCAAGTGACCTGAGGTGAGGTTTATTTTAAACCCATGATCTCATGGTCACAAGTCTAATCCCAATAAGTCATCCTTTACGGGACAATGTGCATAAATTTTTAATTGAGTGTACAGTGTCCTATACTATTTAAATATTTAACATTTACCTATTTAATATATTTAAAGTATTTTAACAAATTGCATAGAATATACTATTCTATCCAATTCAATATATTTACATGATATAAAATATATCATATGATTCAACATATATATTTTCTAATATACAAATCATGGTAATCTAACCACCTTAACCTTAGCTTTGTCGAAAAGGATAAAATCAATCTACAATTGGGCAACATCATCAAATTTAAAACCTTAACTAACCTACTATTTGTACATAGCCTTGTTTGCTTCATCCTCATCTATCCATCTATCTATCTATCCAAGAAAAGTTATGCGATCGATAAATAAAACGGATCAAAATTGCGACGACGTCGAGGGCCGATCTTCTTGCTTCTCGATGAGAACGCATCTTGATGGCGGACCGAACATGCTCAATATTACCTACACAGCACACAAGCCTTCTTTCAAGCTACATTATAGCAAAAACATTCACTTTTCTTACAAGAACAAAATGGATGAAGAAGATCTTACGGGTAGAAAGACGAGGCCGTGCAAGAAGCCGAGAAGCACCAGCGAAAGATACATTTTGAAATAGTATACCACGAAAACTTCAGTCCTAGAGAAGCACAGCACCAGCACTCCTACAAGCTTCGTCAGTGTGATCCCACTGCATGTAAGAAGCCATCATTCAAGAACCTTAAAAAGAACAATTCAATCCGTTTTAAAAAGGTAAGAATCGAGACCTGAACACGGAGGCCCCCATCGTCGTCAGAGCTTCCTTCATCCGATGATTCCTGTCTCCGTTAGCCACCTGACATAAAATACATTAAGGGTGTGTTTCTTTGAAGGATTTTGAGGATTTATACTAATCACACAAAATTTTCACCACAAAAATATTAAATCTAATATCTATTTTTCATTTCTTATATTATATTCCCTTCGTCCCAAAACAATACGGACATTTGAAATGGGCATGGGAATTAAGAAATAATAGTATTATATTCATATTGGGTGTAAAAGTGTTTTTAAAAAACTAAAATACTTTTACTTTATGTAATTATTGTGAAAAAAGTGGAGATAGTTTTGTAAAAAGGCGAAAAAGTTAGTTACCAAAAATGAAAATAAGACTATTGTTTTGGGACGGACGAAAATTGGGATGAAGAGAGTACTAAAAATTAATTTTACATTCAAAACATTACATCAATATTTATTTATATCACATCATACAACTCCAATTCAAATGTTTTACTATTCAAATCTCAATCCAAAATTCAAACCTCCAAACAAACACTAAGAGGCGCGAGACTTTAAAGAAAAAGAGATTTAATATGAAGATTTCCGAGATTCTTGACAGGGAAACTTACCAAGAATGCATGGGTGATGTGCACGCAGAACTCAACCGCAATGCCGACTGACATCACAAGGTTAACTACGGACAATGCGTTTAGTTGGATGTGGAGCATCGACATTACCCCCTGCCAAAAATACATTTCGAGATTCATCTTCAAAGCACACAAAAAAACAAATCTTCAAAAGGAAAAAATAAATAAATAAAGAGAAGATTACCAAAAGATCAACAACGATCATCACCAATACAAGTAGAATTATTGCCGAAGTCCAAAAGCTAAACATAAAAAATCAAAGTAATCTATGAGGAAAACAGTATCGAAGTTGAATTGCATTAGAGAAGGAAAAATTTACCAACCTGCATGTGATAACTAAGCAAACCAAAAATACGGCACCTATCACGACGTAATAAAAAAAATAACTTGGATAAGTTAGGTATTGATCGGAACAAATATGAATAGATGCTGTTTGCATGCTTAGAAAAAGCCGAGAACAAACCAATAGCTATGGCGAGGTTGATCAAAGCCGTCTTCCAAATATTAAGGTACTGCTCAAAGAACATATAGAAAACGGCGTATGGAAAGACGTCAATCTGCAACAGAGAAATTTAAAGTATCAGAAACTATGATTAGTTCCATTCGAATTTGTTTTAACTAGATTGAATGTCTGTTTTCGGCTTCCTAATTATTAGCATTTCTCAAATCATAGTAAGAACATTACCTTTAATGACTCGGACATCTTTGAACTGAAATCCCGTGCAGCCTGCATAGAGTTGACATAATCAACCTGGAAATAATGCAGTTACAGAAAAGTTCGGTGATTCATCCCCACAAAATAATCGTTATTTCAAAACGAAACTGCACCTGCTTATTAAGGGGTGTGTGGTATGTCCGAAACGACGAAGCCCGTATCATTCCATCCTCATAGCCTAATCACACGAGGAAATAATAGTTAGATTGATTTCAGAGATTACAGAAAAACTGTTGCTGTTTCACTGAGATTCCTTAAGTTCATCGAAAAAAAGGAAAAAAGTTGTTTAAATATTTACCTTGGAGCTCGACACTCCCAGTATAAGCCCCATTTCCACCTTTTGCGCAATCAGCAGAAGGTAAGGCGCTGAGGAACCACGGCAGCTTGTCCCTGAATTGAGCAGTGGACGGCCGGCCATTTTGTAAATCTGAGTGGAGGTAACACTGCAAATAATTTCATCACTAGAACTAGTTCATAAACATGTTCCAATAATCATTATTTCGTTAATAGGAGGATTAAAGCATGAAAATTTTGTAATCGCTTTGACTCAACAGGTTGTATAGATGATGAAAGTGGACAAAGGAGTTGTAGTAAATGATCGGATGGTAGAAAAATACGAAAAATACTAAAAATGTGTTGTTACCGTTGTGCAGTCCTTGCACACAGTGCTGAGCCCGCAAGTACCGCCATTTGATGAACAACAGGGAGGCTGAAAAAGCTTTCATCAGATGTGTTCCGCGAAGATGACAATACAACTATCTGATTGGAGAAAGATCAGTGTACCTGATCATCAGGAGGGCAATAGGTTCCATTTGTGAATTTCCTACAACACCCAAAAGCTTCAGGCGAGAGCCAGACCAGAAAATCATCAAGCCATGACGCAGCAGGTTTCGCAATATAACTTGAATCCGGCACTAGAGAAGCTCGTGCAATCTGCAGTACATGGACATTTTGAGGTTTTTGGAGGCTCACGATTTTCAAAAATTAGCCAGAATTCAGGATTCACCTCATTTAGGAGAGAATTCGAATCACAGCGGCTGATGGAACATAGTTGGTTTGTTTGAGGTGATTCTGAACTGAGGAAATAATATACATAAAATAAGACATGATTCGTTGTTAGAAAGATGAAAACAGTCAAATAAAAAAGAGTCGAAACAAGTACCTGTAATTATAGTTTTGCACAACAAAGTAGAGCGGTGGACCGATTCTAAGGTATTCTGAGATGTTTTTGAAGTAGCCCTGTTAAGAACAAGCCATTTATCCAACAATAGACAAACTAAAACATTAATACAATGTAAGGGAAAAGGATAGTGTTTGAGACCTGAAGATATGAGTTACGAGGAAGGACAATTTGCTGTTCTAAACCAGGTTCGATTCTTGTGCACAAAGCCTTCATGGATAAGTGAATAAAAGTAAAAGCAATAAAGTGGCTGCTGAAGTAAAATTGACCATAAGATTAAAAGACTGCCATGAGGTAAAGTATAACTTACTATGCTCGCCAATGTAAATGCACCAAAAGCACAGACGACGATAAGTTTTACAGCCCAAATGTTGAGAACAGGAGCATGAAAATCCTACACAAGAGCACTTCCATTTACTAGATATATTTGAATGTCTTCAAATGCCATAACATCAAATAAATCAGATATACACACATATATATATATATATATATTTAAGTGAATGCATCTCTTACCCTCATATATCGAACAAGCAGTCCAGGCTTCTGATGTTGGGTACCTAATATTTAAGCATTTTAGATTGTGTCGTTTAATCAGTGTTCTACTTTGATATGATAACCCAAAAAAACATAAGATTAATGGTATTATGTCTACAGAAATGCTTACCAGTCTCGGTATCTGCATTTGAGTCGGATAATTTGACACAAGGAATACAGTCGACTCTGTTGTCCTCTGCTCTCAAGAAATCAAAGACAATTAAGGCAACGAATGCAGTGACTTGAAGAAGAAAGTCCAAGAGAACTGCCAGAGCTGCGAACAGAGCAGCCATAAAATTCAAAACAGGTTATGAACTAGCCGTCGCAACCACATAATGAGGAACAACGTTGAAATTATGATCCAAATGGAAGAGTTCTAACCAGCAAACATGGAAAAGACACGACAAGCTGGCATTGGGATGAAACTTCCAACCGCAAATGCCAAGACCTCAGACAGACTGGCTAGTGTTATAGACGGCCCAACTTCTACAAGTGCGTTACTAATCCGTCCCTCTATTGGCAATTCTACGAGTTGACGCTTTACTGCATGAACAAGTATGCACATGTTGTCTACCCCAACCTGCCAAACATGGAAAGTATCAGTCAGGTCTTGGAGATTGCTATATCTTAACTCAAAACAAACATTTGTAGCCATAAATAAAGAAGACTGAGGTCAAAATTGTATGAAAAGTAAGAACATGTAGTTAGGTAATTCGAGTGTCCAAAAGATAAGAACTTACTGCTAAAACAAGAAAAGGGATAACTTCCATAATAATGAGTGTTGATTTTACTCCAATTGCACTGAAAAATCCAACCGATCCAAGTACTGAAAGCATGACAAGCACAACCCCTGATAAGCCAAGTAATACCTATAAAAAAGAAGTTGCATAGTATCAAACAAAAAGAAGAGAATATGTCATGTCGATGCTAGTAGTTTACGATTGAGGTATGATTAAAAATAGCATTTAAAACAACAATATTATATATAAACTGCAGAGCAGCGAAGAGTTTAATTTCTTGCAAGGACTTGATTAAAGCATATAACATAAAACTGGTTTGAGGAAATTTTGGATTCAAATTTGTACGAGCAATTTTGTGTGTATCATTGTAGAATAACACTTAAGAATCTATATCTCCATATCTATCTGTAAAGGTGTAGATTTCATGGAATTTTACCTTGGAGGAGATATAGCAGGAGGGGAATCGAGGAGTATCTCCCAGAGTCAAAGATATGTAAGCAAACATTACAAGATAACTTATCTGAAACAGAAAGCATATGTGAGATTAGAAAAAGGCATATTGTTAATCACAGAAAAATGGATTTCACATTGTATCAGAAAAAAAGCATCCCGAGATAAATGATAGAGGAATTGTTCGATCATTTTCAAACAGAAAACAAGCATAGTTATTGCATAGAGATTTAAGTGTTCCGGAGAGAAAGATCCATTCCATACCACAATAGTGATAGCATCTGCGGTACTTTCCCTTTTTAATTCTTCTTCTATAGAACTTTCCGCTGAAAATGCAAGTGTCAAATTTCTCGACTGCACCATGGGTAAGAGCTCGTCCTGCATACGGAAACAGGTCTTAGTATCATTGAAACCCACTATATAAACCTCAACAAAGAAAATTCCCACATGGAAAAGATAAGGCGGAGAGGATAGAGTTCAAGGGCTTGTGTGTGTGTGTGAGCGGGTGTCTGCACACATAAATTGCACAGGCTTTCTGTATTGAATGTGGATTAGCTCAAGAAAATTCTGCTCATGTATGTGACTTGTAGTTTCTTACGGTCAAAAATCAATAATAGAACAAATGCAAACCTTTGCTAGCTGAATGAAAGCTTTCTCCCAAGCCACTGCCCTCTTGGTCCCATTGCCTTGTTTGTCGATTTCATTGTTCACAGGATACGTAATAATGAATGCAGTAGCCTGCTCGAAATGACAAAAACATGTTTGTCTATGTGTAAAAATTAAAAATAAAATCAAGAAAGAATCCAAAACTTACCTGAGAATAGTTGCTTCCAGAGAAACCACCAAGAGCAGTGCTTGGATCAAGAGGGGCTTTAAATGCACTGGCGCATGTGTCTGCCGACGTATAATGCTAGAAGAAACATCCAGACAACAAATAAGTGTTCCAACTCCACAAGTTTAAGTCCAAAGACAAGGAGAAAAGGCCTTTTACGAAGATTTATCAAAAAGGAGGAGACTCTAGAGAATACCTGAAAACAGTATTGGACATGATCAAGCCCACCAAAGGTCTCATAATTTTGAGGATCCATCTTGAAGTACTGTCACGACATATATTACTTGTGAGTATCGAAACTTGAAAGCTGAATTACCAAAACCAACAGTAGCAAGATTTGATAGCATAGAGATAATCACAGTCAAAATTTGACATCAGAGATTAGGTTAATAATCAGTTATGCTAAGAGGTATCGAGCAACAGATACTGGAAACATGAATTTTACCTCTGCTTGGAATTCAACCATGACTCAGATATGTGCAAAACATTCTCATGGTTTTAAGAAAAATGTATTACCTGGAGAAGACTTTGAGTAGCACAGTCCTTCCCAAGTGGTTTCATGCAAATGTCGGAGAGAGACACCATAGAACCAGAAAAATTTCCTCTGATAGCATCCACCTATGTTGCAAGTTAGATTCTCTTATCAGCTGAAAACTCGTGTTCAGTAGAATAATTACATATTAAAATACACAAGAAAATACTTGAGGATTCAACACTTTTCTAACATAAAAAAGAACAGCAGAAAACAACTACCTTTTTTTGTACATCGAACAGTAACTTGATATTGCTATCAGTAACAATGCTCGGTGCTTCGCCTTTAACAGTGTCAGGAATTGTTGCAATTATAAGCTGAAAAATGTCAGTGCTAGATCTCAGTATGGTTCCAGGTAAAGACGTAGCGTTGCTCAATAGTTAATGCATAATACCTGCTCAATTCTGTAAAACGGAGCAAGATGGCTATCAAAAAACTCTTTCTCTTTGGCAGCTCTACTTCCGGGTCCCACCCATAACTGTAATCATACATGAAACGACTTCCATAAGTTTCATAAAATTACTCTAGAACTATATTCAGGCAATACCAATAATTTAAGATACAAGATTACACCATTAGATACCTTCTCAGGCCGAGTCTCCACCTGGAAACGGATAAGACCTAAGCAAAGCACAAGAACAATTGCAACTGATGAGCACAATACAAGAATTGGATTTCTAGCAACCCATGTTCCATATCTCCTGCATCACATACCCATCAGCAACATGAGCAAATCATTTTAAGGAATTCTTGCATGGTAATATTCTAGTGATTATAAGGTAAATCACCTGTAAAACTTTGACATATATCCTTGCACTATTGAAAGCTGTACACCATTTGAAAGTTGGGGAACATCCTCAAGCATCTGAGAAATAGAATAGCGCAGGGAAGCAAACATGATTCAGTACGAAAGAAGGGCAAGAAAATCACTGTAAATTAGAAAGAGAAAAAGGATTAACCATTTTTTTAATGCACCTGCATGGGGATATTATTCTCATCCTTTTGACTGTTCATACGGCGAACAATTCCACCATTGGGAACATTAACCAATGGTCTGGTTCTAGACTCGGGGCTCCTTTTCCTTTTCCTGTGAAAGAAACCCCATCCCAGAAACACAGAGACAAGTGCAATATACACGATTGCCATTGCAACTTCAACACATTTTGGCTGCAATATCAAGAATGGAAAGATAAATTAAGTTCCAAGTAATGTGCTTCACTGAGGAATGTAACTTGTCGAATTTCTATGCCTTCTCACTCACAAAAGTATAAAAAATTTATCACTCAAAACAAATGTATGCATCTTTAGAAAATGAGAGGGTAAGTGGGGAGAAAGTTCTCACCTTTAGAGACCCTATTTTCACTGAACACGAATCTTTCTTGGGAGGAGGAGCAACATCTGAGTTTGAACAGGCTGCCGAAGAAGGACAATCACCACATGAACAGCCTAAAGACGTATCACCACACGAATATGTGGACACATTCATAGGTTTCATTCCGGATGACAATGGAGCAGCAGGCAAGAAATCAATAGAATACGGTGATCCTGGTACACCGAGAGGGGCCCTTTTACCAATAAATGCATACCACTCTGCCAGAAAAAAATAAATTATAGTAACCAGCCTCAGTTTGTGGCTAAGAAGATAACGAAAAATCAATGGAAAATAAATAAATCGTCTAGCTGCATAATGATTAAAGACAACTACTTAACAGGAATTCGAATCAGACAGACAACCAGTTTACCTCTAAAATTTTTAGCACCAGCACCAATGAATTCTATGGCTTTAGTGTTCATGGTTCCAAATTTTACATCTTTACATGACTCGAACATCCCCTCACCAAAAGCGTCGGTTATGTAAAACTGAATCCCATCAACAGTAGAATTATCCCCAACCTGGACAGAAAGCAAGAAAAGAAAAGTGATCAGTATTTAATGAACAAAGAGCATGATCACAAAAATCCTGTGATACAATCCATCCTGTTATATTTGCAATAAGTAATTTGGTCGAATGATTAACTGACCTTGCCAACGGAAGTTACATTAATAAACTGACTCTGATTAGGAGAGCATGTAAGCTCACAGAATAAATTCAAGAAATTTCTCAAGCATGCTGGACAACCTACGAGAAAAGGAATAGCCTGCAACAAATAAACTAAGCAATTATGAGTAATTCTTTTGATAGAAAGAACAATCAAGAACAAAAACCAATGTGATGAGACGTGCATCCTACAAAATTCACAATTGGGAAACAGAATTATTAACTTGTATGACTATAATTCTAGGTTTTCAATGCCCAGCTCACATTCAATAATTTTAATAAATCGTGGGACTTACAGCCATGGCAAGCTCAATTACATCCTTAACAAAGTTATTTTTCTTACTTGTTGGACTTGTGTCCGTAGCGTATCGAACTGGGCCTCTGTACAACACACGTTCCCGGTAATAGTAGGGCATAAACTTTGAATCTTTGAAGATAACAATGAATCAGGCTGCCATCAAAGTAAATCCAACCCATAAAAATCACAAAACAAATACCCCAAACTCAACCAAGTCTGAATTATTGGCAATCAAAATAATCCACTGCTTTTACCTTGACAGCAGGAGAACCAACAGGGCAATTCAAGACTTTACCATCCGTACGAGCCCCACAAATGTCATACATAGCACAGTAGTTTTCCGAATGTCTGAAAATCAGAAAAAAGGAAAAGCTTTTAATCTCTTCAATTCAACAAAGACTATGCAAAGCGATATCAACAACTAAAGCAGATTTACCGGGCAACAGATCATCGGTGGGAACTATAAATTCAAAAGGAAAAGAGAAAAAGCCAAATAATCTTCCAAAACAGAATTTCAATTTCTGCCGAAACTCTAACAAATTGCAGAGGACCACAAGAAAACCACACATACAACACAGCAATCGGAAAATGTAGTCGAGAAGCTGAATACAATCAACCAGCAACAACAATACCTGGCCGTTGCATTAGCTGTCAAAAGAAACCTCGAATCGGACCGGCCCCCCGCCGCCGCCGCCGCCGCCACGACGATAAACACCTGAGACAACCACACGTTTTCACACATTAAAAAAAAAAAAAAAAAAAAAAAAAAAAAAAAAAACTCAATTTTCACCAAACAGTCATCCCATTTCAGCAGCAGAGAACAGAAACAAAAACGAAAACAGAAAGATATCATCTTGTCGGAGTCCGACCCACCGGAATCGAATTCCGGCGACAATCAACTCACCATCAAGACAAAAAGCGGCGAGGCCCACATTCTGATCGCCTGCGACAAGCCCATTGTTGCAGGCGATGGACCTTCAATCCAACTGGGAATCAAAAAACACCCGACTATCAGTCAGCTCGCATATGTAGAGCGAGATAGCGCGCGCAGGAGAGAGAAACAAGGCTTAAAATAAACCAAATAAAAAAAAGTCACCCGGCAGCGAACAACTGAATGCGAAAGGGAGAGTTTCAATTCAATACTGATAGTCAATGCAAAAGGGCACTCCCTATATAAATATACACGCAGACAAACATATAAACTAACTGCAGCAGTATTTATCGTGGGGGAGATACTGCTGTGCGGAGGTGTGAATGTCTAAATGATTCGCGACGATTAAGGAAGAAAGGAAACATGCTCGTAGATCGAATCAAAACAAGAAAATCTGAACCGCCGGTTCTTCGATTTTTGAACCGGCATTTATGGTTCAAATCGGAACCGGACACAAACCGAATATAAACCGTCGTTTCGCGGTTCGGTTTCGGTTTGTGATTTTCCCAACCGTAAACCGACGGTTCGGCCATTTTTTGTTTTTTGTTTTTTTTTTGAAATCTGGGCGTCACCGGGGCACAGGCGCAGCAGAAGAAGATGAAGGAGGGGAAGAAGGAGAACCTGCGCGCCGCGGCGGCGGCGGCGGCGGCTGTGGAGTGTAGACGTGTAAATGTATTGAATTTGGGCAAAAATGGTAGATTTTATAGTAATAATAATAATATATTTATAATTAATTTTCTATATTTCTATATTTGTAATAATTAATTTATATCAATAAATATGATTAATGCCCTGATTAAAATTCATATAAAATGACAATTTTTCCCACAAATCCATATCCAATTTTGCACGAGCAGTATTCAACTAGATAATTGTTGCTTTCTTATCATAAACATAATTCTACCTACAAATATATCCTTATATATATATATATATATATATAAAAGTTCGCGGTTACGATAGCTGTTGAGATATTTTAGAATTTACTATAAAATATTTAAAATATCCCAACATCTTCTCAAACTTAAGTGACATAACAGAAATTAACTTGAGTTTGATAAAAAAATTCACAAATAAAAAGAACAGTTACTGTCAACTAGAGCCGAAAACGAGATCACTCTCCACCGGAGTCGAAAACGAGATGACTTTCCCTTTTTTTTCAAATATAAATCTACTAAATTTTTAAAACTGAATATCTAAAATATCTCAACAATAGCGACAAGTCAAATCAGCACAGTACTTTAATTAAGTTAGCAAAACAAAATGAAATAAATAGCAATTCATCACAATACAAATAGCATAGCACATGAACTTAAAGCAATTAGTATTTTATTAAAAGACCGATAATATATGGTATATTCTATATATTATATTAATATTTATTACTTTCTTTACAGATTTTGTTGATTTGAACCGGACCGTGCCCGGACTCACGAAAGTCGGGCCGTGTCTGACCGGCACGGTTTATAAAATTAATATTTAAATTTTATTAAATTTATATATATATTAATGTTTAAAATAATAAAAATTATAACAGGATTTAATGGCAAAGATTTTAATTTGTATATGTTTACTTGTGGGTTCACTTCCTCATTTCTACTATTAAAATATACTTATTCTACATTAATTCAAAGTTTAAAAAAAAATAAAAATAAAAATAAAAATAAGGAATAGTATAAAAAAAACTGGGCCGACGCGAATTGCCACACCTAAAAGAGAGAAAAATTCTTATGGAACGAGGAAGTAATATGTATGACTTTTTTGTTTTATTTTGTTTTTTTTAATGTTCTTAAAGTGTATTTTAGATTTTTTATTATATAAAAAATCGGATAAACATAATAGGTAATATTTTAAATAAAATATTAGACTTTTTATATAGTAAATTATAAAAAATAAATAATCAATGTAATATTGTTGTTTTTTTCAATAATGCAAAAATAAAAATATAAGTAAATCTAAACTATATATAATCCTTAAAAGTAAATTTATAATTATCAATAAACGTTGGAACAAGTACGAGCTCTAGGTAAGAACTCGTGACCAACCATTACAACATTACTAACTTTTTTTTATGATATAAAAATCTGCAATCGTTAATTTTCGAGTAAATTTCAATCGAATTTATTTTAAATTTGTTTTAAGTGGGGCTAAGCCATGTGGCATGACATTTATTTATTAAATTTATTTATGCAACGCCTATGGCCTCATTTAGTTAAAGATTAAAAAATTAAAAAATTAAAATAAATAAATAAATCAGTTTCACATGTAAATACTTCAACTAGAAACTTATACAACCACCCCACTAATTTTATTTTTTTATGGATCATTTAGGCAGTGTGACAATATATCCTCTTTTCCATTAATTAATTAAATTAATCACAGTTTCAACAACCAAAACTCACTACTTTCCCCACTATTACATCAAACACCAATATTAATTGAAATTATTATTAATCTGTTTAGAATAAATTTATTTAAAATTATCAATAATAAAAAAAAATTATTAATGATTAACTTAATAAAAACATATATACAATTTCTTACAAAATATTTTAAAAATAACAAAAAACAAATATTTATTAAAATTTTTATAATTTTCAATAAGTAATAATAAAAATTCTAAAAAATTCTATACAATGAAAAAACGCAACTAAATATTTTTAAAAAATAAAATACAAAATGTTCTTAATTGTCATTTTACGTATAAATAACTACTATCAAACCGCTATTTTACTAAACATTTTAATACAAACCGGTAATTAAACCAACTAATTGAATCAGCTAACGGTTATCTACTAATTGTCAACCACACCTTAAAACACCAATATTTATTCCGTTAATAAAAAATATTGTTATTACTGTAAGTTTTTTCACTTTAGGGAAAATTGACTCTTTTGAAAAATTTTGAAAAAGTTTGACTAAGTTCTATTTTTTTTTTTTTTTACCGAATTCTATTTGTTTTTTTTTATGACGTGAAAATTCGCAATCGCTATTCGAAAGTCCGAACACAAGTTCACAGCCAAACCTAATACCTTACATATTAGGCTCGACAAAGCAAGATGAACCATGTGTGACCGATGAACAATGAACAATGGCCATGGATTGAACTCGAAAAATTGGTATTTGGTGGTTGTTTTGGTATTAAATAACTCCAACCAAATTTATTAATTAAAACAATTTATTCAATCTTTTTGTTATTGAAATATTTGGTGTATTTATTTATTTAAGTCATTAAAAGCTTTGTTGGAACGAACACCAACCTCCAATTCACACCTCTGTGTAAATATGAGTCATTAAATAGTAAAGTTTTTATTATAAATATATTTTTTTTTCTTATAAAATATTACATCAAAATGCAATTTAAATAAAAATTTAAATCAATAATTTATTTCAAATCAATTTCAAACGACAACCAAATAATCCAAAATTGCATTTGGGTTCGGTTCTCATGGAGTTTTAGTTTAGCTATGTATTCCCTTCGTTCCTAAAAATTAGAATATTTGGGTTCGACACGGAGATTAAGAAAAATGAGTATTTTATTGAAAAAGTGATAAAAAGTAAAAAAAAAAAAAATAGTTGAGAATATTTTTAGAAAAAAAATAAAAAATTTAAAAAAAATAAAATTAGGAGAGAAAATGTAATAACAGTAGTGACATTTGTTGTAAATAAGTATTGAATAGAGGATAATAGTTAAATATTAATTTATTGACTTTACCAAAATTAGTAATAAAATAAATTTAATAGATATACTAAAAATAAAAAGTAAAAATAAATTTACCGGAAAAAGTTTATAATCCCAACTTCGGGGTCAGCACGCTAGTTTACTTCTATTATCCTATGTTTGCTATTTTCTAGTTATTCTTTTTAACACAAAAACGAACAACTACTGAAAAAAAAAAATAATAATAAAATAAAATAAAATAAAATGTGACAAAATAATAAAGTCAAATTACTATAATCTTAGGGTGTGTTTATTTGTGTGATTTGGTTTTGAGTTTTGATATTAAATAGTAAAATTTTAAATTAAAATAATTATTTGATCCGATATAAATATATATTAATATAATTTTTAAATATAAAATAAAATTTTTAATATAATATAATAAATATAAAATATGCATTTAATTTGATATTTAAGTTCCACCTGCGACGAACCGTTTAACCAAACACAGAGGTGGAGGGGCAAAATGGTAAATCAATTTAGGTGACTTAGCAGAAATATTGCATTGGTATTTTTTTGGAATAAATCCAAAAATTGATCCGACGGCTCAGATTTAAAGGAGGCGTAAATACGAAAAAATAAAAAACAAGAGTGGTATAATGAAAGTGGGATTAATGATGGGCAAGTGTCGCCGTGGGCCCACTCTTCAATTCTATTAATTATTATTATTATTATTATTATTATTATTTAAAATAGTCGAGTTGTACTTTTGGGAATGAACCCTTTCGTTTCACATTTCAGTTGTACGTCGAAATCTATAAATTATTGTTATAATTATTATATAAAATAATAATAATACAAGAAATAAATAAATTTTATTTAGAAATTTTGATTCATAATTAATTTAATTTAATTTAATTTAAAGTGTATGTATGTAAGTAGGAATTACAAGGCATGTAGTAAAACAGCATCATGAGAAATGAAATATGTAAAAGCGTCATCATCTGTCATCATTCCTCGCACTTTTATCCACGCCGATTTATATATAAATAGAAAACACGATTTTTAAAAAGCGCGTGAATGTCTGTCTGTTTGTTTATTTTAATTTACTGATTGATTTTCATATTATTATTATTATTTTGAATAAAGTGGATCAGAAATATTCCTTCTTCTTTTAGGTGTATATATATATATATATATATATTAACTACATAATTTTCTTTGTATTATTAAAGTTAAAAAAAAAAAAAAAAAAACGGAGAAATTTGTCCGGTTTGAAATAGGGGTGAGCATTAGGATTTTCGGTTCGAATTTTTTGCCAAATTCGAATCGATTTAAAAATCCGAAATTTTAAAAAATCAATCTGAACCGAACCGAAATAATCGAAATCCGAAAATCCAAAATTCGAACTAAAAAATCTGAATCAAACCGAAAAATACAAAATTTTAAATATTTTTAATTATTTTTTTAATTTGTAAATTTTTTTATCTTTTATTATTATTTTATAATATTAAATATATATATATATAATATATAAAAGTAAATATATTAAAATATAATTAATAATTTTGATTTTTTTTATATTAAAATATAATATTTTATAATAAAATATTAAATATATATAATAAAAAATATATTAAAATATTATTGTTACGTACGAAATTTAGAATTAGGTTAAAAGCCCAAGGTAAAAAGAAGAATGGGCCTGGCAATAGGGTTGATTGAACTGGCTGAAGGACACCGTGAGGAAATCAAGGAAAATAGATTTATTTCTAAGGAAAATACAAGACGGAAGGTCCTCAGGTCGGTAGGTCCTCAGGTCGGTAGGTCCTCAAGACGGAAGGTCCTCAAGACGGAAGGTCCTCAGGGCGAAAAGACCTCAGGTCGGAAGGTCCTCAAGACGGAAGGTCCTCAGGGCGGAAAGACCTCAGGTCGGAAGGATCTCAGGTCGGTAGGTCCTCAAGACGGAAAGACCTCAAGTCGGAAGGTCTTCAGGTCGGGAGGTCCTCAAGATGGAAAGACCTCAGGTCGGAAGGTCTTCAGGTCGGGAGGTCCTCAAGATGGAAAGACCTCAGGTCGGAAGGATCTCAGGTCGGTAGGTCCTTAAGACGGAAAGACCTCAGGTCGGAAGGTCTTCAGGTCGGGAGGTCCTCAAGACGGAAAGTCATCAGGACGGAAGGTCTTCAGGTCGGTAGGTCCTCAAGACGGAAAGTCATCAGGACGGGAAGTCCGCAGGTCGGGAGGCTTTCAGGTCGGGAAAAGGAAGAAAGTTAAGATCTCAAGAATTGATCCAAATCCAGACCGAAGTCGGGCAGACGCGGAGGTCTGTTAAGAGGAAGGTCGAAGACGGAGGGCGGCTGATGCGGAGGTCGGCCCAAGCGAGGTCGGGCGAAGAAGCAGGTCGGGCGAAGGACGAAGTCGGGCCAAAAGAGCGGAAGGTCTGTGGTCGGTTCAAAGAGTGAAATATAAGGATAATTTTGGTCTGCTGAGGACACGTGTCAGCATGAAAAGGGTTGGAAGACGGTTGGGAAGGAGACGTTGTAACCGTTCGGGTGACGGTTTTCAGTACGGTTTCCCAAAGAATATTTAAAGGTTTGAATCATCATTTGGCAAGATATCTTCAATCAACTTCAACAAAGCAAAGTCAGATTTGGGGATCACCACTTTAAATTTCAGTCTTTTATTTTCCAGTTTATTTTTCTGTACGTTACAGTGTTTAGAGATTCCTAATCTCAGGCACTAATTAATCAAGTTTAAGGATATTCTCTATATCTTTGAATTTTACTTTATTTTTGTTGAAAAATTACATCAACAAATTGGCGACCACAGTGGGAGCAAGACAAAATTGCTCATTCCAATTCCGGCGATAATTTCATACGTCTTAGATCCGGCCGAATCATCGGAAGGGTTATGGCAGGTTCACAACCGCAATCATCTTCGGCACCGGTGGGAGAATCCGTTCCACCACCCATTGTGCCAAATGCCGGGGAAATCCCACAACCACCAACTGATTGGTGGTCTTATGTTCAACAAATGAACAACCAGCATACTTTGGTTATGCAGAATCTGTTGCGTGAGCAACAAACGAACATGTTGCGTGAGCAACAGAGTCTAATGCAGAATTTGATAGATCAAGCACTGTCAAGGGTTAGTCTTCAACCCACTCAAACGCCACCAGGAGTGTCCCCGTCCAGACCACAGGCAAATTTCGCAGGGCCATCATTCGTGGATAGTACATTCCCAAGTGCCACAAATCCCAACCGAATGGATAGGGGAAAATCTCCTTTGACTTTTCCCAACAATGTTCCACTGGGACCAAGGGTTACCAATCCGCAGCCGAGCAATACAAGAGAGGACAGGCCTGAAGGATATATACATGATCCTATTCATATTCCTGTGCAGGATCCGTTCCATGTTCCTGATCATCAACGCTTTCATGTAGATCCTGACGAGATTGCACATATATTAAGGGATCAGTATGGATTAACTCCTCAGATGGCTAACCGCCCTGCATATCAGAGACCTTTCCCAGAAAGGATCATTAATGAACACCCTCTCCCAAGGAATTTTCGACCACCCGACTTTCATGCATTCTCAGGGGAGGACGGATCTTCCACCATAGAACACGTTGGTCGGTTCACAGCACAATTAGGAGAAGTTGGCAATAACCCTTTTTATAAGTTACAGCTGTTTGGTTTATCTCTTACTAGAACGGCGTTTTCGTGGTTTGTAAGTTTGCCTCCAGGACAAATTCAGACATGGGAAGGACTGGAGATGGCATTTCATGCTAGATTCTTTAATCCTTTGCCAGTTGTTTCTTTAACTGATTTACTTGAATTGAGACAGTATCCAGAAGAAACTGCTTCACAGTTTATAGAAAGGGTGCGATTGATGAAGGGACGATGTCCTACGGTAATCAGTGAGAAAGAGATGACCAATTTAGTGGTCCGGAATATGCATACTCGTTTAAGAAAGGCACTCACTGCCCTGGATGTTGAGGATTTGGCAAGTCTTGCATCCAAGGCAGGACGTTTAGAGTCTTTGTTCAGAGAGGAAGATCAGCATAACAGGCGTAATAGAGGCCAACATATGGCGAGTATGGGAACAGAAACATGTGACTTTGATTTTAATCAGTCAGAAGAGATGGCAGCCGAAATCCTTTCTGGAAAACCGTATGTATGTCCTAAATTGAAGCCAGTACCAGGATCTGAAGGAAAGGAGCAACCGACCTTTGATAGTTCGAAAGCTGATGAAATCTTTGATATCCTACTGACTGATGGGCAGATCCGTATTCCAAAGGGCCAAAGACTTGCCACTAAAGAAGAAATCAAAGGGAGACCATATTGTAAGTGGCATAATTCTTTCACACACACTACAAGTCAGTGTACTCATTTTAGGAAGGAAATTCAAAAGGCCATCAAGACAGGTCGGCTCAAATACATCACTCTAGGTGTAGACCAGCAACCGTTTCCGAATGTAACAACGGCAATGGTTGACATCCAACCAAGTTCGGAAACAAGGCGTAATAGAGGCCAACATATGGCGAGTATGGGAACAGAAACATGTGACTTTGATTTTAATCAGTCAGAAGAGATGGAAGCCGAAATCCTTTCTGGAAAACCGTATGTATGTCCTAAATTGAAGCCAGTACCAGGATCTGAAGGAAAGGAGCAACCGACCTTTGATAGTTCGAAAGCTGATGAAATCTTTGATATCCTACTGACTGATGGGCAGATCCGTATTCCAAAGGGCCAAAGACTTGCCACTAAAGAAGAAATCAAAGGGAGACCATATTGTAAGTGGCATAATTCTTTCACACACACTACAAGTCAGTGTACTCATTTTAGGAAGGAAATTCAAAAGGCCATCAAGACAGGTCGGCTCAAATACATCACTCTAGGTGTAGACCAGCAACCGTTTCCGAATGTAACAACGGCAATGGTTGACATCCAACCAAGTTCGGAAACAAGGAAAAGTTCGGCCAACGATGGACAAAAAGGGGAACGAAACCAGCCAAGCCCCGAAACAAAAAAAGGAAGTCGGCCAAACAGCAGCCGACCAGAAGAACGACTCAAAGTTTGTGAGAAGCCAGTTGCTGAAAAGTGGGACCATCCAGATGGTTCTTTTAATGTGGAGGTGAAAGAAAAGGTTTTGGTACGTGATCACCCGACCAGAAAAACAGGGTCGGTCGGGAGCAATTGGGCTCGAAATAAAAAGCCTTTACCAGTTGATATAGACCCTCGTTTCCCGGGTATGAATCGTACACAGATTCGCAATGCCAAACGCAGGTATGCTGCAAAGTATGGGAAAAGAGGTCCTTCAGCAAAACAACTAACCGACGAACAAAAAGCAGCCGACCACTTGGCAGGAGATCAGTCCATTCGGGTCTTTACAGAACAAACGACCAACGAGCAGGGAGTAGCCATTCAGTCTCCAGTTGGTCGGTCCAGTCGGGTCTGGTCAGGAAAGCAACCGAATGACGGATTAGGCGCTTCCGACCATACCAAAAGAAGTTCGTCGGGACAGGGGAAAGGTAAAGGAGTGGCAGATGAAATAATTAAAGGTTTTAGATGCCAACATTGTGAACGAATCAACATCAATCCATCTCTTGAAGAATTCCGTATTGAATCTTTGACGGTTCAACCTCAATCTCGGGATAAGACAAAGGAAGAAGTAGTAACTACAGAGGAAAGTTCAAGATCTGTTAAATCTCGTCTGGGACCACGAATCCCTTGTCGAATGACAGAGATTAATCAGATGAGTGATGAACCGACGTGGGCGAGTCTGGTAGATGAAACTATGGACGAACCTTTATGGGCATTCTTGGCAGATGGTGAATTAGAGGAGACAGAGGGGGCAAAGACCTCAGATTCCGACCCTCATTCGGAAACACCTTCGATTGTGTTTCCTCCTATTCCAGAGGGTGCGATCTCTCATTTGAAACCTCTGTATGTTAATGCTCACATTTGTGGGAAACCAATCACTAAGGTTTTCGTGGATAATGGAGCAGTCTTTAACGTTATGCCATTGAAGACCCTCAAGAAGTTAGGGAAAGGAATTCATGATCTGTCTCCTGTGGAATTCGAAATGACAAGTTTTACAGGGCAGCCGACTAAGCCTGAAGGCATGATGGTTGCCACAATCGAGGTCGGACCAAAGAAGATCTCCACTGTTTTCTTTATTGTGGACGCAGATACTACATACTCTCTCTTGCTGGGAAGAGACTGGATTCATGCCTCTCAATGTGTGCCTTCAACCCTGCACCAACAATTAATGTTCTGGGAAGGAAATCAGGTCTTCAAAATGGAAGCGAATGATAATCCATTCGATGTAACAGAACAAGTTGAAGAGTCAGTGTTTTATTCCAGTCAGGTGGCTCCGATGTCTCAGTTGTACATGGCCAGGGAATACCCAATCAAGGGTTATAAAGTCACTGGCCAGAACTCGATGTTCTATTAAAAGAACACCTTTATTGTATGGCTCATGATAAAGCCACACCCATTCCCGTATAATTTGTTTGTAATGGAAGATACAAGCTTAGAAGTATGTAGTTCTCTTATTAATAAGTTCTATTTAAAGCAATTATTACATAAAGCAGAAAATAGTAAAGAGATTCTGGATGTTCACCTCCAAAAAGATGAACAATTTCGTTGGCCCGACTTATTAGAAAAAACAGAACCAACAGCTTCATCACAAGACCCGTTATTGGAGTTTAATTTAGGAACCGAATTGGTTCCAAAAGTGATCAGGTTAAGTGGTTATTTGTCTAAAGAGCAACAAACAATGATGCTCGAAGTTATTAGAAACAACATTGATTGTTTAGCATGGGATTATTCAGAGATGCCTGGTTTGACAAGAAGTTTAATAGAGCATCGATTGCCTATCAAAGAAGGTTGTAAACCTTACAAACAACCTCCAAGGCGAATGAGCCCGGATCTAATGCCTCAAATCAAGGAAGAAATCCAAAAACTTCTCAAAGTGGGTTTCATTCAGCCTTGCCGTTATGCGGAGTGGCTGGCTAACATTGTGCCAGTGGTCAAGAAAAATGGTAAGATAAGGATATGCATCGACTTCAGGGATTTGAATCTAGCTACCCCTAAGGACGAATATGTGATGCCTATGGCCGACATGTTGATAGATGCAGCAGCAGGGCATAAAATCCTTAGTCTGATGGATGGTTATGCAGGTTATAACCAAATATTCTTGGCAGAAGAAGACATTCCTAAGACAGCATTCAGATGCCCAGGGGCTTTAGGTATTTATGAATGGACAGTCATGCCATTCGGGTTAAAGAATGCAGGGGCAACTTACCAAAGAGCCATGAATTCAATCTTTCATGATTTAATTGGCAGATCTATGGAAGTTTATATTGATGATGTTATAGTTAAATCTGCCAGTTTTGACGAACATTTGAGAGATCTTGAAGAGGCATTTGAAAGAATGAAGAAGTACAAGTTGAAGATGAATCCAACCAAATGTGCTTTTGGAATATCAACCGGGAGCTTTTTAGGATTTCTAGTTCATGAGAGAGGAATTGAAATCGATGCCAATAAGGCTAAAGCCATTCTTGATAGTCGGCCACCCAAGACGATTAAAGAAATCCAAAGTCTTTTGGGTAAGGTGAACTATTTGAGGCGTTTCATTTCTAATGCTGCTGGCAAGGTCAGACCCATCACTAAATTGTTGAAGGCTGGAAAAAATGCTTTTGAATGGGGTCCAGATCAACAGATGGCTTTAGATGCTATCAAGCAGGCATTGGTTCACCCTCCAGTCTTGATGCCTCCTAAACAAGGTCGGCCACTCAAACTTTATTTGGCAAATACATATGAAGTGGTTAGCTGTTTATTGGCACAGGATGGTGATGACGGGAAGGAAAGGGCAATCTACTATCTCAGTAAAACCCTTACAGGACCAGAACTGAATTATACTATGCCAGAAAAAATGTGTTATTCATTGGTCTTCGCTTGTACTAAACTCGAGCATTATTTGCTGCCCAGAAGAGTTGAGGTCATATCAAAGGTGGATCTCATCAAATTGATTTTACAGAGACCTACTATGAAGGGCAGACTCATGAAGTGGGCCATCAAATTGGCTCCTTTTGATCTTCAACATTCCCCTTTGAGGGCAGTCAATGGACAAGCAGTAGCCGACTTCTTGGCAGAATTTTCCCAAGTCGGGTATTCTCATAGTGATAGCGTCCGACCATTTGGTTGTTCATCATATCTGAATACCCTACAGGTCGGATGTGTGCCTTATATAAGTACCAGAACATGGTTGATGTTCTTTGATGGTTCTACCTCTGGAAACAAATCAGGGGCAGGGGTCTTTTTGCAAGGACCTGATGGTCAGAAGATCAATTTACAATTACGATTGGAAGCCATGACCCATAATTCGGCAGAATACGAGGCTTTAATTTTGGGGCTGGAGGCTTTAATAGCCAGGAAGGTCCAGTCTGTAATAATAAGGGGGGATTCTCAATTAGTAGTCAACCAGGTAAACAATCAATATGTTTGCAATTACCCTCATCTTCGTAGATATAGGGACATTGTGGGTCGGTTACTGACGAAAATCTCAGAGGTAATAATTGAGTTCATTCCGAGGAAAGAAAACCAACGTGCTGATGAATTGGCTCAAAGGGCATGTAAAGGAATTCTGGAGGATATGTGGTCGGAGGTCAAGTCGGGCATAGAAGGAAAGGTGGACCCAATATGTGACCGAATGGTCGGGCAGGAGATTGTCGGACAGGAGCCCGACTGCGAGGCCGTCGGGCAGGAGACGGTCGTTCAGGAGCCTGACTGTGAAATTATGGTCGGGCAGGAGATTGTCGGACAGGAGCCCGACTGCGAGGCCGTCGGGCAGGAGACGGTCGTTCAGGAGCCCGACTGCGAAGTTATGGTTGAGCAGGAGACTGTCGGACAGGAGCCCGACTGCGTAGTTGATATCAGGCAGGAGTCCGACGGCGAAATAGCGCCCGATTGGAGAACAGAGCTTATCATGTATTTACAGAATCCAGGTGCGAGTGTTTCGATTGCGACACGATTGAAAGCTTTACGTTTTCAATTGATAAATGGAATTTTGTACAAGAGATCATTTGAAGGTTTACTTTTGAAATGTTTGGGGTCTAAAGAAGCTCTAGAGGTAATGACAGAAGTACATGGTGGGATATGTGGAGCTCATCGGGCAGGTCTGAATATGAGATGGGCCATTCATCGTTTGGGTTTTTTCTGGCCAAAGATTTTTCAAGATTGCATACAATTTGCCAAAGGCTGCCAGGAATGTCAGAAACATGGAAACTTAAACCATTTGCCAGTAACCGAATTGCAATTCTTGGCAAAACCATGGCCTTTTAAATCATGGGCCATGGATATTATTGGTAAGATACATCCTGCTTCATCGAAACATCATTGTTTCATATTGGTCGCGACTGACTACTTTACCAAATGGGTAGAAGCAGTGGCTTTGAAAAATGTGGATCAGAAAGAAGTGATAGACTTCGTTTTGAACCAAATTATTCACAGATATGGTATTCCTCAGTCTATAACAACCGACCAAGGCTTGGTCTTCACAGGGGAAAAGTTCTCTAGTTTCTTGGCAGAATTCGGTGTTCGTTTACATCATTCTTCACCTTATTATCCCCAAGCCAATGGACAAGCGGAAGCAGCAAATAAGATTATTATTGGGATTATAAAGAAGATGGTTGAAGGGAACCCAAGAAAGTGGCATTTGTTATTGTCTCAGGCTTTGTGGGCACATAGGAATACCAGAAATACGGCAACAGGGTTCTCACCTTACCAACTCACGTTTGGCCAAGATGCTGTTTTACCAGCCGAAATCCGAGTATCATCTGGCCGAACAGAATTTACTGATAGTGGTCTTACAGAAGAATACCAACAACTTATGTTGCAACAGTTAGAAGATTTGGATGTTAACCGACTCCATGCAATAGAGCGAAGTGTGAAACAGAGTGAAATCAGAGCAAGGAGTTACGGAAAGAAAGTTCTTCACAGGACATTCCAAAAAGGAGACCTAGTCTGGAAGACCATTCTTCCTACATATAAGAAAACTGACCAATTGGGAAAATGGTCACCGAATTGGGAAGGACCATACATTGTTCAAAAAGATATTGGGAATGGTGCTTTCATTATTGTAAATCATGAAGGTAGAAGAGTACATGATTGTATTAATGCTAAATATCTGAAGAGGTATTATCCTGCCTTTTCAGATAACAAAACTGCCTGAAACAAAATATTATTCAGAACCCATTTGTAGGGTTCGAACCTATTTAAAGGTTCATTTCAGTTAGTCATCATGTATTGGTGAGAAATTTTCTGCCTCTGAATCAGACTTTTCATCCCAGTGAGTGGATATTAGCTCTGGTTCTTCTTCAATAAGATCTTCCAAATCTGGTCGGTACCTTTCCCATTGGCTTTGCATTTCATCTAAATCTTGATGGGTACGTGCTTGCATGTCTGTTATGGCTTGATGTTCACGATCAACAATGGTCCGTAATCTTGAGAAGACTTTTCGTTGATTGGAAAAGATGTTATCCCAACCAAGATCTGGAAGTATAGTTGCTGCGTGATTTTCTATCATTTCCATGTGGTGATGGAGATCAGGAATGCGGCTAAGGATGTCACGAAGAGGTTCATACCCCTCAATGACCTTTTCCATCAGGCGGATGACACGATGAATGGTTCTTCTTCCTCGTTGGGAGAATCGGAATTTGAAGTCTAGTTGTTTGAGTATATGTAACAAGTCTTCTGCATGGCCTCCAATAGGGTGATTACCCACAAAGAAGGGTTGAAGAACACCCTGCCAGTTGTTTGATGGAACATAAGGTCGGTCATTCGCCATGTTTGTTAACACTTCAAGTGTTTTGATTTTCAAAATATGCCTTGGAATGTGTTTCTTAAAATATGAGAAACAATGTTCTTTTAAAGAAGGAGTTTGTTTCGATTCCTACAAAGTCGGAAATTGAAAGGTGATCCTTGTCTTGAGAGAAGAAAGGAAAAAATGGATTACTAAGTCAAATGTTGTTACAAAGGGGGAAGTATTACAACAATGCCCCTAGGGCAGTTTTTATATGGGTCAATTTGATTTCATCCCTGGATAGCCTTCTGGTATTGGCAGCCGTCTGATATCTTATGATGAATTGGGATCGGGCTTGGGTTTTCAGCTCTTGATCCAATTCAGCCTCATTTTTGGTATACTTCTCAAGCAGACGCTGTTCATTGGTAATTTGCTTATCCAGGGTAGACTGTTCTTTCCTCAGCTCCCGCAATTCTGCCTCCTTTTTCTGAATGGCATCATCAACTAGAGCTTTCGTGCTAAGGAGACCGCCCAGCCTTCCAGTAGTCTGCTGAAGGGATTCTCGAGTCTTAGCCAAAGAATTCTCCAGCGTTGTTTGATCGAAGTCGGGCTGGGGGGTTTCGGCTGACAGGAGTCCAATGACTAACACTTCAGTCTTGAGCTCTGTAAGTCTTTCCATCAGCCGATGCAGAATAGGGACGGCTGGCGATTCCGTTGGAGTGTAAAATAGAAGGCCACCAACCGTCTGAATGAGTTTGTCCAATAAGTCGGATCTCAATTCTGACAAGGGATGGTTAATGGCCTCAGTGAATATGGTTCGGGCCTCCGCCGGAACCGGAACAGTCGATAGGACAGCTAAGTCCGAAGGCCCCTGCAAGTCCTACAATGTCAATAAGTATTCCAAGAGAGGTGCAAATTTGTTCTTATAAGATATGTGTTACCTCTGGGCGGACTGCTGTCAGTGAGGGGGGCAGCAATGAGGTCGGTCGAGTCGGGCGGACAGCTGGTATAACAGCAGCCGACTCGTCGGCTGCTGCAAATGGTCGCTGAGGTGCCGACCTGGGTCCCTATTGAAAGTAGTATGTAAAACAGTTAGTGTTTTCTGAAAGAAACATTGTGGCATGGATTGGTTTAATCTTACCAAATTCACAGAAGTCTCCGAATCGGATGAAGACACTTCTTCCATTTCTGGAGGTTGGGCTGCCACAGGTGGTTCTTCTGCCTGCCACTCGATTGCTAGAGGAAGTGCCGCTGCTGGCTGGGCGGCTGCAGGTTGGGCGGCTGCTTCTAGAGCCACTGCAGCCGGAATCTCTGGGGCACCTTCGATTTCGGGATCAGCAACATCAAGGATGTTGTTTTGAGGGTCAGCTTCGGCGAGGGCAGTTGGTCTTTCCTTCGAAATGGATGAGTCTGATGCCATGTATGGCGGGCGACCCATCTGGGAAGTAGTTCCCTCGCTGTCAGAAGAGACCCCTGCTGCTGATCCGATGGGTGAAGGTGTCTGTGAAAAAATCATGGAAATGTTGGTTGTTAAATATATCAGGGTTGATCATTAGAATCCTAAGTATTACTGATGAGAGAACTTACTGGTTCTCTAGGCACTACTGGTAAAGATTGCCTCCTGGTCGGGTGCCTGGCCCGACCGCTCCTCGGTGCAGGAGGAAGAGTTTGCCTCCTCGTCGGGTCCTCCGTCCGACTGCTCATTGGCAAAGTGAGAAGTGGAGTAGGGGTTTGGAGAGGAACTGCCTCAGTCGGGACCAAAGGTTGGTCGGCTGGGGTCGGCGTCGGTTGTGTGGTCGGTGCTGCCAAGGTCGGTTCTGGTGAATAATATGTGACATCAAAGTTAAGATATAGTGAATTGGTTCACGGTGTTAAGAAACATTACCAATTCGGGGTCGGGCCCTTGCTGACGTCCTATTTGTTCCAAGGTCTGCTAGTGTTTGCTGGTCGGTCCCCGAGGTCGGGGGTGTTGGCAGCTGGGACGCTTTCCTTTTTCGCGTTGGAGCACTAGACCCGATCCCCGGGGCGGCTGTTTGTTGTTGAGTGCTAGTATGTCTAGCCGCCCCTAGAACCAATCCTTGGGGGGGAAGGAGTATGTTCAGCAACCGACCCTCATCAGGGGAGATCAGGGGCCATACAACCGACCACCATTCATTGAATGTTTCTACAGTCTCAGGGTTGGAGCGGAAAGGAATATAAGAATTGGAAGTTATATACGTGGTGAGCTGGGAGATATAAGAAGGAATTGAATTCGGTAGGACTCGTCGGTCAGGGCTTTGAAAAATTATATGTGGACACGCGACGGGTCCAGGGATACCTTGGCAACAGCCGAACTGGCGCGCCACGAATTGAGGTTCATAATTAAAAGTGTAAAAGGTTTTCTGCCCCTTTTTATCAAGTTTTTTGCTACTAAAAAGAGACCTGGGTTTGAGGGCAACGTCCCAGGCAAAAGGATAAGTGGAATGAGGACAAGGCTCAGGAGTCGGAAGCGGATTTGGTACTGAAAAAGGCCAAAAATGGTCGGGAGCATAGCCCGCATACTTTTTATACATAGAAAATCGAGAGTTATTGCGGGTATCTGTTAAAACTGCGATTATTATTGGATCGGAAGATTGGAGTTTATTGCGTCCTGAGCAGAGTCGGTTAAGGGCTAATCCCAAATGTTTTTCAGTTGTTGGCATAGTGGGCGGAGATCCTAAGTTAAACGCGTTGGGGAAGTAAAGACGGAACCAAAGTTCTAAAAACCAAAAAGGACCCGATGCGGCAGTGTCTAATTTTCTACTATCATTATCTGTCAGACGAAGGCTAACCCTAGTAAGTCCTTCAAACAGATTGGCTAAAAACAGGGTGCCAAGGGAAAAGAACCGACCTGACGCGATATGAATGGCCAGGTCGAGATGAGAAGGAAGAACACATTTGGAAGGGGAAACAATGACATACCTACAAAGCCAAAAAAGGATAAAGGCAGTATGCTCCCGGTCGGTCACAGGGGTCCCTGGAGCCCCTTGCTGGTCGGTTGCGAACTTTGTCCAACCCCATTCCTTCACACCTTGTAAAGACCACCCTGGATGGTCTTCTGATGGCTCCTGCCCATCTAGGGCTCCCATTACAGGGTCTTCACCCACGACTGGGAGATGCGCGATCATTGCCACGTCCATAAGAGTTGGACCAAAGGGGCCAGATGGTAGGAGGAAAGTCCCATTTTCCGCATTCCAGAAGGCAGACATGGCCAACAGCACCTTCTCATGCAGGTTGATAGGCATGGTGGACAGTAGTATGGCTTGGTCGATTTTTTGAGATCGCCATTGGGCCTGGAAGTGTTCTGCTACCCGTCGATACCAAGCGCGGTAAGGATCTTTTGGGTCTGTGAGATGGGTTTTGATGCTGTCTCGAATGCGAACTGCTTGGTAGTTAGGATTGTTGATAGCCAAAGAATTTCGGGATTCCAAAACTTCCCTCATCCGATTTGAGTCTTCAGGAGTAGTGCAGTATGGACGGATCGTCGGAGTTAGTACTTTTGAGGCTGAAAATGGGCCCTCCGGGAGGGTTCCGTCGAAAGGAAGGGCAGGAATGTATTGATTCGCCATAGTTAGAGTGTTTTGGGATTGTGATTCACAAAAGCTTATATTGCGGAGAAGGAAGTTAATCAGGAGTGTTGCAGTAACTGGTGCAGTTGCTAAGGGAGTTTTTCAAGAGGGTGGTGATTTATGAACTTCCAAACATTGATTGTTAAATGGCGTTTGAAAGTCCCTTGGCGGCGGGCAAGTTGTTACGTACGAAATTTAGAATTAGGTTAAAAGCCCAAGGTAAAAAGAAGAATGGGCCTGGCAATAGGGTTGATTGAACTGGCTGAAGGACACCGTGAGGAAATCAAGGAAAATAGATTTATTTCTAAGGAAAATACAAGACGGAAGGTCCTCAGGTCGGTAGGTCCTCAGGTCGGTAGGTCCTCAAGACGGAAGGTCCTCAAGACGGAAGGTCCTCAGGGCGAAAAGACCTCAGGTCGGAAGGTCCTCAAGACGGAAGGTCCTCAGGGCGGAAAGACCTCAGGTCGGAAGGATCTCAGGTCGGTAGGTCCTCAAGACGGAAAGACCTCAAGTCGGAAGGTCTTCAGGTCGGGAGGTCCTCAAGATGGAAAGACCTCAGGTCGGAAGGTCTTCAGGTCGGGAGGTCCTCAAGATGGAAAGACCTCAGGTCGGAAGGATCTCAGGTCGGTAGGTCCTCAAGACGGAAAGACCTCAGGTCGGAAGGTCTTCAGGTCGGGAGGTCCTCAAGACGGAAAGTAATCAGGACGGAAGGTCTTCAGGTCGGTAGGTCCTCAAGACGGAAAGTCATCAGGACGGGAAGTCCGCAGGTCGGGAGGCTTTCAGGTCGGGAAAAGGAAGAAAGTTAAGATCTCAAGAATTGATCCAAATCCAGACCGAAGTCGGGCAGACGCGGAGGTCTGTTAAGAGGAAGGTCGAAGACGGAGGGCGGCTGATGCGGAGGTCGGCCCAAGCGAGGTCGGGCGAAGAAGCAGGTCGGGCGAAGGACGAAGTCGGGCCAAAAGAGCGGAAGGTCTGTGGTCGGTTCAAAGAGTGAAATATAAGGATAATTTTGGTCTGCTGAGGACACGTGTCAGCATGAAAAGGGTTGGAAGACGGTTGGGAAGGAGACGTTGTAACCGTTCGGGTGACGGTTTTCAGTACGGTTAAAGGTTTGAATCATCATTTGGCAAGATATCTTCAATCAACTTCAACAAAGCAAAGTCAGATTTGGGGATCACCACTTTAAATTTCAGTCTTTTATTTTCCAGTTTATTTTTCTGTACGTTACAGTGTTTAGAGATTCCTAATCTCAGGCACTAATTAATCAAGTTTAAGGATATTCTCTATATCTTTGAATTTTACTTTATTTTTGTTGAAAAATTACATCAACAATTATATTTCGAATTTCATATTGATTCGAATTTTAAAAATACCGATCCAATCCGATCTGATCCGAAAATATGAAATTTGGCAAAAATCAATCCAAACCAATCCAAAAATTCAAACTAAATTTTAAATTTTGGTTTAATTTAGATCGAATTTTCAAATTTAAGATATTTTACTCACCCTTACTTTGAAACATGATAAAAAATTGGAGGCTCCCCATGTGTTATTTATTAGTATTATTTTTTATTTAGCTGAAGTTAATAATGAATATAGTTCATTAAATTGTGTAGTATTAATTGTTCTATGTTTAGGTCCAAATTAGAGATATAAGTAATTGTGGAAAAAATAAAATAAAATAAAATAAAAATAAAATCAACTAGAGACCCTACAAATAATTTTATAGGAGTTATATACAAATATATATATATATATATATATAAGATATATGATATACATTATTATAATTAAATAATTTTGACCAGAGACAAATCATAGCAAGTGTGTGTCAGAAATATGAATTAGACAAGACATCATCACTACTCAACATTTAATTTTACATGAGATTTTTTTAGATTTTTTTTTTAGTACAAACTTTTAAAAAATAAATTGTTACTATTATTTTTAAATAATATATATATTTAAAAATATCATAGTAAAGATATTTTTATTTCACAAAAATCATATACTTCCTTTGTCCTATTACGGTGTTTACTATAAACACATAAATTTAGTAAAAATATAATTAATAAATAATTAAAAATATATTAATAAATTAATAAATATAGTTATTGTATAATAAAAATATTATAAATTTAAATTAAGATAAATAATTGGTCTAATATTAAATTAAAAAATTTAGAATAAAATTAAAATATATAATTCTTTAAATAAATGACAAAATAAGTAAAACAGACAAATAAAAAATTGAACACGGTAAATCGGAAGGAAAAGGTAACAAATATATGAAAGAAATAATTCTTAAATCAAATATTAGCGGAAGCGAATACGATACTTAACAAACCTCCCGCCATTGTTAAAATTTAAATCTGTTCTTGAGATCTTTTTCTTTAAGCAAACAGTAGGTTGGAACTGTGGGAAGAACGTGTTGCCAAACCCTGGAACCGTTAGGAACCCTGACTCTCAAATAGCGATGGTGTATTCTAATATTCTGATAGTAGGTTTAGTAACCCGTATGTGAAAGTATTTATAATTAAAAAGAAAAACCGTCAATCACGATTTTTCTGCCACTTCTCACGTATATTTTGAATGTAATAGACTTATTGAGAGAAAAGTGGGTCATAATTTTTAAGGTTAATTTAATTATATAAGATAATCTAAAAATAATCAAAATTTAAATATAATTAATTAATTAATTAAACTAGCATTCTCCTACTTGGCCCACTCAGACCATCACAATATAACGAGAAACTTTACATATGAATCATGGCGGTAGGTGTTCTATAAGCGAATGTTACCTTCCATGCATCACGATATGTCAAACATCTTAAACTAAATTCACAATTTAATGAATAAATCTTATATTTATTCCGGGTTAAACTTAGGCGAGTTTTCTCAATAATAAACAAATATGTGCACAATAACGCGAGAAAACATCAAACTGAATAAGAGTCTCAAATAACAATGTGCGCAAATAAACTACATTGTAGAACTAAGTCCCATAGTTGCTACGTGATCCCTGAAATTCTTTAGTGGTATGTCTTTAGTCAAGGGACATCAACTCTTGTACTAACGTGTTCAATGACCACTTTATTTTTCTTGACATGTTCTTTTAAGGCTAAATACTTGATGTCGTGAGCTTACTTCGACTCCCACTCTTATTGTTTTTTAGCCATAAACACCGCAGCAGAGTTGTCACAGTACAATTTGATCGGTCTAGAAATAGAGTCAACGACTCTAAGCTCGGATATGAAACTCTTTAACCATACACTATGCGAGCTAGCCTCGAAACATGAAACAAACTCAGCCTCCATAGTGGAAGTAGCAAGGATAGACTGCTTTGCACTTCTCCAAAAGGTAGCTCCACCAGCCAACATGAACACATAACCCGATGTAGATTTTCGAGTGTTAATGCAACCAATGTAGTCCGAATAGGAGTAGCCAATCACTTCTAAAACATCAGTTTTTCTATACATGACCATGAAATCCTTCGTACCTTGAAGGTACCTTATCACTTTCCTTGCATCTATCCAATGGTCAACACCCGGATTACTCTGATATCTCCCTAATACTCCAACAACATATAATATGTCAAGCCTGGTGTAAACTTGAGCATACATAAGACTTCCGACTGTTGAAGCATAAGGGATATCTCTCATGCGTTCTCTTTCAAAATTATTTTTCGGACACTGACTCAAATCGAGTCTGTCACCCTTCACAATGAGAGTTACATTCGGTAAACAATCTTTCATATTAAATCTTTCTAGAACTTTCTTGATATAGGCTTCTTGAGACAAACCTAAAATGCCTCGATTTCTATCTCTATGGATCTTAATGCCAATGACATAAGATGCCTCTCCCATATATTTCATATCAAAGTTTCTTGAGAGAAATTGTTTCACCTCATATAACATCCCTTTATCATTAGTTGCAAGCAAAATGTCATCCACGTACAACATAATGAAGCAAATACGACTCCCACTAACCTTTTGGTTATACAGTGATTCATGACGTTTTCTTCTAAGCCGAATAAAGAGATAACATCATGAAATTTCAAATACCATTGGCGGGAGGCTTGCTTCAATCCATATATGGATTTATTAAGTTTAGAGACTAAATTTTCTCATATTCCCCCATCAAAAGTCTTTTATCCTCTTGAACACACATGATCATCAATTTATTGATGGACCATTTATCTTTATGTGTGTTGTAGGATATCTTAAATGGACCGTATTAATAAGGTAAAGTGCAAAAAATATAATGGACAAGAAAAGACTTAGACATGATCACCTCTAAGCTTACAGCTACGCCGCAATGTCCCGCATAAGCATTATATGCTCGCGCACACCCCTCACACCCGTGAATCTCATGGTGGAAAACTGAATGATCAATGTACTGGCAAGAGCCTTATCAGACTTGACGAATTGTTCATCAATAGCCTTCAAAAGCTCTCTGACATTATTATGTTAATTGACAGACACATGGATACCAGCAGAGATCTTAGTCTTTATGAGCATCATGGAAAGACAATTAGATCTCTCTCATCGCTCATAAAGATCCACATCATCTGGCTCGCTGGTTTCAGTAATACTCGGCGGCTTGTCTTTCCGAACAGCATAATCAATGTCCATCCAGCCTAAATGAAAGAGGATCCTCTCATTCCAGATTTTGTAATTATCACCAGTCAATTCAGGAATATCACACTTAATGTCAGAGAAATTCATAGGATTAAACGCTCAAAAATTAAATATACATGCTCATCAATAAACGAGACAAATAAATTACATGTTCTACCAATGTAAACATGTTAAGACATGAATCTAAAGACGTAAGACTTGTGTGTGGGCTAAAGTTTTTACTCAATCAGACTCAAACAAAACCTAACAATAAAACTATCAAATTGTGTTCATTTTCTTAATTCCTGTGGGTAGATTAAGAAATACAATTCGATATTTTATCTTAATTACTCATATAAACATAACAAGACTCCTGTGGATAGATCTCATCACATTGTAGATGATAATTACAATCGATGTCTATTAATGTGATTTCAAATAAATCATGAACAAATGTTTAATTAATCGAGGATGCTGTGACTATTCCCTAATTAAATAAAATTTAAAATAAATCACAAACATAATGAACATGCAATCTGAAGTACACATGTCTATAAGCTATTGAGTGCTCCGTATGTGAATTTATAAAATAAATTAGCAATCTTATTACAACTTATCGAGCAACATCAACAATTGTCTTTGGACAAATTACTGACTCGCCAGTGATAAATTTGTTTTGACAATTGAAAGTTGACAATAAAGTAGTGTGTCAAACAATACTCCATCTTTGGACAAATCTATTGTTCATACACAAAAATAATCAAATTATCATCACCAGATTCAATGTCATTAAACATGCATGTAAGTACTTAATCGCTGACTTGCCTTTGGGTCAATCATCAGCCTTATAAATTACATACACAACCTTCTAACATATAAAATAAACCGATCTACACAGCAGAGACTGCTTTGACAACATTACTGTTTCAACTAATTTATAAAATATATTATATTATTTATTGCTAATTAAATTCACATTAAATATATCATATATGTACGTCTAATACATATTAAAACTATAATAGCAACAATTAATTTATGGACTCATTAAAAATAATCAAGTCGTCCAAAAAATAGTATTATATACAGCGGAATCGCAAGGACAAAAATATGCTACCCCAAAGAAACTATAAATTAATACACCAAATAATTATAGTCGAATTTGCACAATACATAATGTCGAATTTGAATAAATGCATATAATTACATGCTACTGTATCCAAAATTAATTGCATCATTAAACATCATAATTAATCTGATTTTATAAAATCAGCAATAATAAATAAATAAATTTTGCACATATTAAATCTAATTGCAAATGCATTAACATATGCACATTAATAAATTTTGCAATCATCAAATTGAATGCATATGTATAAATTAAATGTCAATTTCCACCCAAACAGTTGATTAAATAAATAAATTAATCTAATCATAATGTCGAAATTGAAATTGTGATCCTTGATTTCAGAATAAATAAATAAAATTAAGCAAACGCCAAATATGCATATCTAAATCTATAAAATCCAAAGGAAATTAATTGAACTAATCCTAATAAGTACTTTAAAATCCTACAACATACTTTATCAAAACATAAAATAAAATTACTTATAAATCCAAAATAATTGGATAAATAAATAAAAAAACACATACAATTAATGCATTCAAAAGATAGTGATACATACAAACAGATGCATGTATGGATTAATTTAATAACAATTTATTAAGAAAATATCGCAAAGTAATTGATTAAAACAAATAAAAACCAAAATATTTTTAAATAAGAAATTAAAGTGAATCTTAATCAAGAATTTGATGAGAAAGAAAATTCAAAGCAACACAGAGGCCAAACTTGGCTCTGATACCAAATGAAAGAAATAATTCTTAAATCAAATATTAGCGGAAGCGAATACGATAATTAACAAACTTCCGGCCATGCTAAAATATTCTTTTTCAAACAAACAGTAGGATGTTGTCAAATCTTGGAATCTTAGGATGATGTTGTCAAACCCTGACTCTCAAATAATGATGATGTATTCTAATTTTCTGATAGTAAATTTAGTAACTCGTATGTAAAAATATTTATAATAAATCGTTAATTATGATTTTTCTGCTACTTCTCATATATTTTTTATTATATTATAAAAATTTCCAACCACAAAACACTAATACATCAATTATTATCGAATTTATTAGAAGTGTGACCCGAATAGGATTTTAATTTAATCTCCCATAATAAATTGCGTTGCAACTTGTGACATTATTAGGATTTCCAAGGATCAACCAACCCTATTTATATTTATTTCTTTATTTTATTTATTAATCTATTTTTCCTAAGTAAACACATATACATACGTAACACATATATCTGTATACGAATTATTTCTTAGTTTCACTTTTGACTTAGTACCTCAATATTTTTATCGTTCCCTTTTTGGCCATTGCAGAGTCTTTAAGTTGTATTTTTTGCGAGTTTTATTACATATTTTTATTATTTAAAATATATTTTTTTAAAAAAGTATTACATCAAACAATTTTATTTTTTTATATTATACTACAAATTTATTTTACATTCAAAATATAATATCAACCTCTATTTATATCACATTAAACAACTATTCAAATTCAATTTTTTACTATTCAAAACTCCAAAGTCAAAACCTAAAACCCACAAACAAACACAACCTAATTGTGTACTACTACTACTACTATTATTATTATTATTACTCCATTCGTCCCATTGAAAGATTGTCATTTTCTATTTTCGTTTGTCTCAAAACAAAATTATCATTTCCTAATTTAGTAATTGTACTACCTATCTAACATAATAAATACCTTTCCAATTTACATTATATTACACAAATGTCATTACTTTTATATTACACAATACTAATAAGGGTATTTTTGTCTTTCTTACTACAACTCATTATAATACTAATATTCAAAAATCTACGTACAAAAAGTAAATGACATCCTTGCACCGGGACGACAGAGGAATTATTATTATTATTATTATTGTCATTGTTATTGTTATAACGAATAATCAATGAATTATGTAGATATGGTCCAAAGGAATAATGGGCTTAATTTATATATTAAGTATTTGTGTGTACAACTACCTTAATTTATAAAAATCGACCGGATACAAGAACATATTTATTATGATAAAATAAACTATTTCATCCGTTCCAATACAATAGTCTTATTTACTTTTTTGTCTGTCAAAAAACAATAGTCTTATTTTTATAAATAATCATATCATCATAAAACTACACTACATTTTCATTTTTATTACACAATTTTCACTACTTTTTACACTAATACACTCAGAAGGACAAAAAAAGTCTTTTACCCTTACTTTTTACAACTGCAAATATAATATCGATATTTCTTAAATTCCGTATCTAACCCAATAAAAACTATATTTATGGGACTGGGGAAGTATTATATATTTGGTTGCTGAAATAATAATACAGATTTCGATAGAGTGAATGACCTAAGCAAAAGGCTAATTAATTTTGTAATAAGTTGGAAAATGAAATTTGGAGTTGACCAGCAAATTATGAATTGAATTCATTTTTGTTATAAGTTTGAAATTGACTATTTGATTTAAGAAAAATTTAAATACAATTATATTCCCCTTCATCTGATTTTAATTTTTATTATTAGTATTATTATTATGTTAGTGTGACAACAAACTAATTATGGTCAATATAATGATGTCGATTCGTATTTTTGGGTCGTATTCGTGTCGGGTTGAGCCACGAGGATAACAAAAAAATTGTCAATCCGAACTCAATCCGAACACGACACGAATTCTTTTAGGTCGGGTTCAGGTTGACCTGAATTAGTTTCAGGTCACCCGAAACCCGAACAAACCCGATACGAACCCGACACGAAACAGACCAGAAAATTTTTAAAAAAAATTAAATTGATATAAAAAATATCATTTTTATTTTTATTTTTATATTATTTTATATTTAAAATAATATAAATATTATAAATTAAAATAATAATAATAATAATTTCAGGTCAACCGGAAACACGAAACCCAAAACCTAACATGATTTTGATATTTCAGGTTATCAGGTCAACTTGAAACACGATCCGAACACGACACGAATTTTTTTCGTTTCAGGTTCGAGTCGACCTGATTTTTTTCAAACTCGAAATACCCAAACCCGAAACGGGTTCGGTTTTTTCGGGTCGAGTTTACTTTTGACACCGCTAATGTCAGCATTATTTTCTACTTATTCTATAAAATGTCTTTCTCATAATCATAATATTAAATCAAATTAAAACTAATTAATCAAAGAAAAATAGGAGTGTGTTTAATTAACTGTTTATTTGGTAATTTATTTTTTCTGCTCAAAAAGCTTTAAATTTAAAACACTCCAAAATACAAATAAATTAATTAAAAAATAGGGGAAATAAATCTACACTCTTATTTACCTATATTGAGTACAAATAATTTAATTTACCTAATTAATTACTTAAAAAACTTTTTATTTATTTATTTTATTTTCATAATAATGAATTAACAAATTAAAATGAATTAACTAATTAAACAGAATTTGCACTCTTTAGAAAGGGAATAATGGCCAACGGCGCAGACACGTTGTAGCATGGCTAATAATATTAATTTAATATTCTTAAATTTTTAATTAACTAATTAAATAATATAATTAAGCTCTATTTCTACGATAAAGTTATACAGAAACTACAGTATAATAATAATAATAATAATAATTTAAAGTGTGTATGAATTATTTAATTATTTGGTAAATTAATTAATTTAATAAAAAGTTTTTTGCTTTTCTTGTAACTAATTAATTAATTAATTTGAGTTTTTTATTTGCCTTTTTAATTGACTTATTGCCTTTATGTAACGAAAATCTTAAACTTATGCTCTCTCTATCTACAAATTAATATTCTATTTTTTTATTTGGACGTTCAACAACTATTGTCTTATTTTTTTTAGACACAAATTTTATATTTTTACCCTCCATTCATTTATTACTTTTAATCTCTATCGTACAATTAAGGACAAATTAGTTAATTCATAGCAAAAAAATAATTAACTAAAAAATAATACAAATATACTTTAATACAATAAAAATTGGACGGAGAAATGATATATATTGACATGCACTGTGCCCAATGAACCAAATTTAATACTACTATTATATATATATATATATATATATAGAGGGAGATAGTCAAGAATGGAAATTAAATGAAATTGGTGTAAAGTGTGACAAGGAATCTGGAGATGAATTATAATTGAATATTATTATATTATAGAATTGTAATGTTGGATGATATGATTATTTTGAACATGCTTAGGGATTTGAGTCCCAATCATTATGGGCGTTGTTTGTTGCAATATTTTAATTTTTGAATTTGAATTTTTAAAAAGTAAAAAATTAAATTTGAATAATCATACGAGGCTATATAATTAGAGACTGATTGAATGTAAAATAAATTTGTAATATCATATAAAAAATAAAATTATTTAATATAATATTTTTTTTAAAAAAAAAAAAATAATAAAAATCTGTAGTAAGACTCGCATGAATGACACAATGCTCTCTAAACTCATCTTATATATATATCTCACTCCATCAATTTATATATATATATATGTATAAATATATAAATTATTATTATTATTATTATTATTATTATTATTATGAAAGAGAAAGCATCCAAGACTAGTTGTGCATGACAGCTGCTGCATTTTATGTCTCTCTAATTTGACCTCTGTAAAAATAAAATCACACACACTTATTCAATACAATAGCAAATCAGATATAGTCCCGTAATCGATGGTCTGTAGGGTTGGACGGTGAGATTATGAGTTTAAACCTCTTATGCCTCGTCACCTGCCACACATGGTTAAAAATATTTTTATATTTATATATATATATATATTTTATATAAATATTTTTCTATTAATAATATAAAACACTAATTAAAATATTTTTGCAAATTTTTTTTAAAAATTTGTACTATATTTTGATACAATAATTAATATTCACAGATCAATACGTAAAAAATAAATGAGACATTTAAAGCCGGACGGATGGCAGTAATTCATAATAAAACATTTAATATACATTCTCTCTCTCACACACATATATATATACATATATATCAATTAATTAAATTATAATACACTACAATACTTTCTAAATAAGTAAGAACATAATAACACATGATGAAGTTGCTTAATGAGGAGCTAATACTACATATAAACATTTTTTAAATTGGGCTACTCATATCAAAATATGGTCCACATCCGGCCCGGCCCAATCAACCAAATTCACATCCCCTGCCAGCCGATTCAGGCCCACTACTCGCTGGCCCGTCATCATCTCTGGTAACAATATTTTAAAATTGAAATTAATAATTAATTAATTGCAAATGCCAAGACCTCAGACAGAGTAGCTAGTCTTATGGACGGCCTAACCCCAACTTCCACAAGTGCCAATTTGTGTAGTTATGATTTTTTTAAATATTTGGATTTGGTCTTGCACTACACATTATTTTTATCCAAAAAGTAAAGAGCATGAACCTTTATTATTCACAGTTTATTATTAATATTATTATTATTATTTTTTATTTTTTCTAAAATTAGCAAATTAAATAATAATTATTATTTTTTTTATTTTTTCTAAAATTATCAAATTAAATAATTATTTTTTCTTTTTTATACTCTTTCCGTTTAGCTCTAAGGGTCTCATTTACATTTTAAGTCATTGTATTTAACATTAAAAATATTCTTATATTTGTATAATTTTTTCCACAAATATCATTATAATAATATTGTAAGACATTAATAGAAGTATTTTTGTCAATTTTCCTTGATTTATTCTACATTTTTATATAATAATATGAGTAAAAATTATTTTTTGTCCCATTCAATATCATAATTATCAATTTTGGTCTCATTAAAAAAAAATTATCAATTTTGGTTCCACTCAAATGAAAATTTATCAATTTTAGTCCCAAGATGGTTGATTGGGACTGAACACGGCCGTGTTGGCTTGAACACGGCCGTATTGGATGACTCAGAAGGTGACTGTGCATCCCAGACAGCCAACACGGCCGTGTTGGTTACCTTATACTTTTGAACACGGCCGTGTTCCTGCCCGTGTTCTAAAAACAACCATGTTCCTGCCCATGTTCTCAACGCAGCTATGCTCTAGGCCATGTTCATGCCCATGTTCTCAACACAGCCATGCTCTAGGTCATGTTCTGCCCATGTTCTCAACACAGTCATGTTCTAGGCAACGTTCATGACCATGTTTTCAATATAATCATATTGTAGATCATATTTATTATTATTTTCACTTTTTGATTAAAATTATTTGATATATATATTTATAATTAAAAAAAATAGTTTTTACAATTATTTCATAATTTTAAAAATAATTATTTTTTAATATTTTAAAAATATATAAAAATAATAACATATTAATATATATTTTTAATAATAGTCCCTCCATTCCACTTACCATGTCGACATTGCCGTTTCTGTCCGTCCCACATCCCATATCACTTTCCTTTCTTGGAAAATAATTACACACTATTTTTTAATTTAATTTTTTAAAATTTTAATTAAACTAATGAGGTATCTTAAAATTAATTTATAATTATTTATATTATATGATAATTATTTTCACTAATACATTCATAATTATCTATTAATTATACTTATCCTAAATTCTCGTGTCTACGGTGACCCAGACATCCAACGTGGGACGGAGGAAGTATTATTTTAAAATATTATTTTGAATAATAAATTCAATCTATAATTTATAGGAATAATTAATTTAAAATAATATTTTAAAATTTTTACTATAAATTTTTAAAAATATATATAATGATTAATAAAAATATATATTAATATATTATTATTTTTATATATTTTAAAAATATTAAAAATTGATTATTTTTTATATTATGAAATAAGTGTAAAAAAATATTTTTGTTGAATTATAAATATATATCAAATAATTTTAATAAAAAAGTAAAAATAATAATAAATATAACTTATAATATGATTATATTAAAAATATGATCGTAAACATGGCCTAGAACATGGCTGTGTTGAGAACATGGACTGGAACATGGCCTAGAACATGGCTATGTTCAGAACACGGCTATGTTCAGAACACGGGCAGGAACACGGCCGTGTTAAGAAGTGCAGGGTAACCAACACGGCCGTGTTGGCTGTCTGGGACGCCCAGTCACCTTCTGAGTCATCCAACACGGCCGTGTTCAAGCCAATACGGCCGTGTTCAGTCCCAGTCAACCATTTTAGGACTAAAATTGATAAATTTTCATTTGAGTGAGACCAAAATTGATAATTTTTTTTTGTGAATGAGACCAAAATTGATAATTATGATATTGAATGAGACCAAAAATGATTTTTACTCTAATAATATTTTAAGATACTAATAGAAGTATTTTTGTCATTTTTCCTTGATTTATTCTACGTTTTTATATAATAATTAACATTTAAATATCATTACGCAAAAAGTAAATGAGACCGTTAGAGCCGGACGGAGGTAGTATTATATTACTCCATCCGTCCGCCTCTAAAGTGTCACATTTACCTTTTGCGTTATTATTCTTAACATTAAAAATATCTTTATATTTGTATAATTTTTTTTGTACAATTCCGCTTCTATTAGTATTATAAGACACTAATGAGAGTATTTTTACAATTTTTTCTTAATATGTACTACGTTTTGATATAATAATTAATATTCAAATATCAACACGCAAAAAGTAAATACGACCTTCAAAGCCGAACGGAGATAGTATATTATAAATCCTTTTTGCATTAAAAATATCACATCGATATTTATTTATATCACATCAAAAAACTATTTAATCAAATTTTCGCTATTCAAAAATTCAAACCCACAAACAAACACAATGGATCAACATTGCCACCCATTTTGTGTCTTTGGTATAATTAAGTTTCAGAACTCGAATCTCCACTGTTTAGTCCAAACAATTTTCAATAATAAAAAAACAAAACACTATTTTTTCTCACAAATATCACGTCAAAATTCAAACTCAAATAAAAACCAAACAATGGTTTTGATCTAAAATTGAAATGATAATTTGAGTTTTAATTTAAATAGTATTTTAATATGATATTTTATGAAAAAAAATAATATATATTTATTAAAAACCACATGAGATCAATAGTATAATTTTTTTATTCGAAATAAAAAAACAAACACACCCAAAGTAACCCCTGAAAATTGAACAAAAAAATGTTAATACTAATGGTAGCACAGGAGACACCATTTTTTGAGACTATATATATTGTTATACTTACCATAAACAATTAATATATTATTATACTTACCGTAACTAATTTATAGTATTATGTTTCTTTTGATAAATTTTTTCAAATTTTACTATTTGGACTCTGTGTTTCCTAAAAAAAATTTATTTTTTTCTCTTACAAAATATCCCGTCAAACATTATTTTAATATCAGATCCAATCAAAAAATTTCCAAACTCATTAAGCAAAAGAAACACACTGGATCCAGGAAATTCAACCAATATATATACTGTTAATTACCACAATTCTATAAAAAATTACCATAAATAATTAAGAAATATTATTTTACTTACCACAATCAACATGTTATTACCACAAACACTTACTATGATAATTTTAAATACTACAATTATACTTTCCATAAATAATTACTAAAAAAATTAGGGTAACTTTACCCTAAATAATTACTATAAATAATTGTAAATATTATTGTACTTACCATAAACTATTACCACATATAGATATACATACACCCAAAGATAATAATTACTTTTAATCATATGATTATATTAAACAATTGTAAAATTTAAATGATTTTTTCATACATTATATATTAATATATTGTATCATCACGGTATAACATATAAAAGCATTTATTTTAACCAAACATCACCATTTATATTCCAATTATACAATTTTCAATTTAATAAAATAGTAAATGAGTATGCTAGCAATAATATAGAAAAAATTACAAAAATATCACATATATATATATATATCAAAATCATTTTTGTCTTCCATTTATCTCTTTGAAAAAATACATCATCTACATTTAAAAAAAGTATTTTTTGCGTACCCGAGCCACGCGTCATTTTCACATCCACCCACTTTGGTCATCTCGAGCGTCTTAAGATTATGTGGCAGACTCTAGATACAAAATATTTATATATATATATATATATATTTTGATGTATATGATATAGACTGTGGATATGATGCTGATTTAATCGGATCAACATATCACATCAAGTTAATAAGCATATACTCCCTCCGTCCCAGATACTGTGTCTGCTACACTGTAGATACGGTATTTTAGGAGGGGTGTAATTAGTAGATAATTAAGAATGTATTAGTGAAAATAATTATCCTATAATATAAATAATTATAAATTAAGATTAAGATAACTAATTAGTTTAATTAAAATTTAAAAAAATTAAAAAATTTAAAATGAGATTAAAGTGTGTAATCATTTTTTAAAAAAGGAAAGTGACATGGTATGTGGGACGGACAGAAACGGCAACATGGACATGGTATCTGAGACGGAGGGAGTATTATATATCATTGTAACATATTTATAATACAACATATTTCATGGTATAACTCAGTATATGATACCTTATAATACGACGTATGTTGTATTATAGAAAAATATATGCTATATGTGTCTATGTGATATACTGACTCGATCAAATCAAGTAATGGTAGCGAATGTTCGAGATTTTGAACTTTTAAATTCCATTACTATAACACCACGTACTTTATTACAATAATTGAACTTCTAAAAAATTAAAATTTGACTTAATTTTTATACAATATTAAATTTTGAGCGATAGTACATAAATAAAAAAAAAATAGAAGTAATTGAAGAATTTAAATATCTAAACTTTAAATGTCATTGCAAATCACTATCTTATTATATATATATATATATATATTGATAGAATTATATATCTACGTATGTACATATTATTGGTATAAATAGTTTTGGTCGTAATATTTTTTGCAGGTTTATCTGGTGACCAATGAAGTTGGTGAAATTTGTTTGCATTCAATCTAAGTCGGAATTTAGAAAAATTAATTTTGTGTTGTATTGTGAAACCTCGAGTTGAAGATTGGAGAAGTATTGAATATATCGAACCTTGGATATACGTAAATAAATTTATATGAATATATCAAATCGATTCGACACTTAGCTTTGTCTCTGTCTGATTCTTGCATGTCCTAACTCATATATGATTCTTAAAAACCCCAAATTCTTCCTTGTTGGCAAGTTTTCATTACAACAGAACATTTATAATTCTATGAAATTAGTTATGAAAATTTTCAGAAATATATGTAGCTAATGAATTTAAAGAAAATATAATAAAAAGCAGAAACCCTAACCCTAACCCTAACCCTAAACCCGAATCCACAAGACGAAGATGGATGCAAACCTGCAGCTTATGTATGGTAAACGCAATTAGGCTGCGGGTTGTATTGTATTGCATTGCATTGGGTTAGAACATACTGTTAGGAAAATATATATTTCTTTATCTAAATATATATAAATAATAATATACAATTATATTAGTATTCTAGTTTATTTGATTGGTTTAAATTACGTAATCTAATTATAAAAATAATCAATCATTTATTTGATTGACGATTACGAGATTTGATTGTAGAAACATTAGATTATTTATTTGATTGACTTAAATTACGTGATCTATAGAACAAGTCAATTAATACCTTATTGATATAAAATAAATTGAGCAGATACCAAATAGCGTATCAATTAGGTGATTATGGGTGGCCTATTGATCACTATATAAAGGACATTCGGTTATGGTTCCCAATACACTAAATCAATGATTGTTCTCTATTATTTCCATCGGAATAGATTATGAGGACCCATTAGGCGATTTAGTTGAGGAAGACCGTAATACCAATTGGTCGAGTTCTCAATTCTACATTAAAGAACTCGATGGATCCAGGTATGCTCTAATTTGGTTATTTATTTATTTATTTCATATAAATCGCTATAGGAAAAATGGATTGGAGATATGCCGAGTGCATTATCAATAAAACTTTTCCATCACATACAAAATAATCACTACAAAAAAAAAATAGTATATTTGTAACGGAATTTCGTTTTTAAAGTTCTCGTAGCTAACGTAATTTCATCTCTGATCTCGTCTCTAATATCATTAGTAACAGAAAAAATAAATTTAGAAACGAAAAGATCTCGTTATAAAATTGATAATTTCTTGTAATGAATTGCGCATGATCAGCCTGAAATCATATATAAGGAATTGAAAATTATAACTATTAGTTGTGAAGTGATTAAGCTACATATGGATCAGAACAAATCTTCAAATCCTCTAATCACTCGTAGGTCGCAAAGTCCATGGGATGCTTTATGATAATGTAATAATAATATTGGGAACATGCAATAATACACCGTATCAAAATTATTAGACAACCATAGTGTATATATTATATATTTGAGCTCGATATGAATCCCATTCGACCAAAACTTTTTTTATTTTTCTGATTTTTTAATAAAAATAATAATATTAATTAATAGGTTACTATTAATATTATATAGTTATTGTTGGTAAGATTAATGAAATTATAGCTAATAAATATATTTATTAAAATTCAAAATTTATTATTATCTATATATTATATACATAATTTAATTTTTATTATGTAATTTATTATTTATTACAATTTGACCTCGGTGGATCCCGCAATTTCAAAGCTTTTTCTTATTATTATTATTTTTTTGATTTTTTAATGATTTTAAAACTAATTTAAATTACATAATGAATATTAAATTATATATATAATATATAGATAATAATAATAATAAAATTTGAATTTTAATAAATATATTTATTAGCTATAATTTCATTAATCATACCAATAATAAATGTATATAATATTAATGGTAATCTATTAATTATATTAATATATATTTTTTATTATATTTTATAATAATGATTTGAATATATTTTCTTCTAATAGCTTATAAATTTTATTTTTATAATTTTTTTTAAAAAAATATTTTATTTATAATTTTTTTAAATTTATTAAAATAAAGGCAACAAAATATTAACACTGTTAATTTATTTATATATTTTTTATCACATCTATTTTTCATTAACGATAAATATATTTATTTAAAACTATAAATTTAATTAATTAATTAAAAATTAAACTAATCAAAATACATATATGAATTGTTAATTTTTTTTTATTTACACTATTTCAAATGGAAAGAAAAAATACTAATATTTTTCAATAAAAAATACATTAATTTTCTTACAAAATATTTAAAAATAAAAAATATTTTAATAAAATTTTCATAAATTTCAATAATCAATAATAAAAATTCTAAAAAATCCTATACACCACACCAAAATAATTCAATTAGATATTTTAAAAGTAACATATAAAATATTTTTAATTATCATTTTACTTTACGTATAAACAACTAATACTAAACAATAATTTTATCAAATATTTTAAAATAAACAACTAATTGAATCAATTAACTAACCAACTAATCGAATCTGTTACCAGTTAATCAATTAACAACTAAAAACTAACAACTAATTGCCAAAAACACCCCTAAAAATAATATTTTAATATAAAAATAGAATTGATAAAAAGTAAAGTGAGAATACCAGAAGAATTATTAAGTAGTTGATAAAAAGTGATGGTATAAATAGAAAAAATTAATAACAAACTGACTATTATTGGTCAAAGTATCTATAATAATTATGAGTAGATAAAATTATAATTGCGAATAGATTTATATAAGTTTAGTGAACAACTAAAAAACTTATATAAATATTTCAAATATATATATATTTTTAAAAATGATGGTTAAATAAGTAGAAAAAGAAAAAAGTTGCAAACGAAAGGCGCCATCGTACAATGAGAAAATCACCTATTGTACAATCAACTAAAGAATAGTTTTGCCAATTGAAAGATGTTGGTTGGTCAAGCGGCAAGGCGCTTGACATGGACTGAAAAGAGTCGTCGCCAAAGGAAGAGATTGGCGAATAAAATTCATGATGAGCGAATGCTGAAAATATCATATGATCGAACTACAAATTTGGGCCGAGAAGTTGGAGAAATAGTCTGCATTGAGAGGAAATGAGCGGCAATGAATGGATTTAAACAGGTCAGTAGTTGCAATAAGCGAAGAAAACTCCAGTTTGATCATCAAACATGCTGTGGCGAAAGAAAATTGGTGGTGGTGAGTGGTGAGAGAATCGGAACAAATCATGAGTCACCGTGAGCAAAAAAAGAGTTTGACTCGATTGCCACATATCCAAAATGAATATTGATCAAGTTTGGGAGCATTCACCGAAGCAATCAAGTAAAAAATGGGTTGCAATTAATGCTCGATTGTCAACAACTCAGACGCCCACTTTAGTGAAACAATTTTTTGGTGCGGATGGTTGCCAAGTCGATCTAATGGATAGACACTCATTGTGGCATGACATATATTGTCTTTTGTGGCAAGTCAATCGGCATTACTCCTTGGCAATTCAAGTATATATCTTACAAAATTTATTTCATATCTAATAGTATTTAATATTTTGTGAAATATAAGGGTGAATTGTATTGCTACACAAAAATTTCATAGATAATGGCGGGCGGATTCCGAAGAATTTTGATTAACCAAATTCGAAACGACTTAGGCCGATGCAACATAATTTTGTTAGTATCAGGTCTAAACATCCAAATTGGACCAATCAATGGTACATTATGATTAGCGGCAGTCCAAAAGAATGCAACCACGATGAAAAATCAATCCGATCGATGACTTATGAAGTTTGGCGACTGAAATAGAGAGGTGAATAAAGTTGGTAAAGAGCTTTGGAGTTAATTTCCAAAAACAAGATATTTAAAATTGAATTAAGGGAGTATTGGTGGTTGCATGAAGGTTACAAGAACCTTTGAAGTTTGCCAATGAAATAGTAGAAACAATAATGGAAGTAATAATGGAGGAAAAAAAATGCAATTAAAGAAGATGATCAATATATTGGCAATAGGTGAAGATGTGAAAGCAGTGGAGCAGTGGGTGATTAAGGAAAATTTAATCGAGTGCAATGATTGAGAAGATTAATGCAAAATTTTATTGAAGTTTTTTTTTTTTTTTTTTTTCTTCATAAACCCTAAACCCGGAACCCTGAACTCGAAACCCTGATCCCGGAACCCTAAACCCTAAATCCGAAACCCTGCAACTTATCCAACAATTTTATCATTTTATTTTCTTTATTTCTTGTAATTTTATTCCTTTATTTTTGCAGAAGTAATGTTATTTGATTGTCAATCAAATACAAAATGTTTTCTCCTGTTGTTCTTCAACTAATTTGTATTGTCTTTTCTTAATTTTCTTTTTTTTTTTGCCTACCACTAGAAATTTGCATCGAATTATCTGAGAACCCATCGAATATGTTATCATATATATATATATATATTATATCCTTACATATAAATTGACGAAACTATCCCTTGTATAGATAAGTAGCGTTATTGGATTTATTGGAGTAACATACAATTTATTAATTTTAAGTTGAAAATATCAAATTTCCATGTCAATAAAAACAAACTTTTACCAACAGTAAAATTAGTTTAGTGATATTCAACCTTCATAAGAATTTTTTCTATTATTATTTTTTTATAAAATTTCAACAACCCTAAAAATGCAGTGTAATTCAATAAGGGGGATGCATTCTTTTTTATCATACATAATCACGAGTAATATGTACATTTGTTAAAAAACTTTCAATGTCGAGCTCACAAACAGTTCGTTTATTTTACAACTTTATATAATTATCCCATCTCTACGCCCTCGAGTGTGTATATATGATTATATATATATATATATATATATATATAAAGAGACTTTGAGAGTTAAGCCAATAAGAAAGGCACCAAAAAAAGCAATGAAACTTAATTAAAGAAGAAAAGCACATTTGAGGGTCAAGACTTGGCTTGCAAATCATATCATATGCATAGAACACTTGCAAAATCCCTTTTCAACTTTCATACATACAAAGGTCCACTTTTTGGGTAGTGTTATCTTTTTATTTTATTTTATTATTATTATTATTATTATTATTATTATTATTATTATTATTATGTACATGATCATTTTTCCTCCCTTTTCATTTTTCGATTTTTTCTTTCATTCTTTGCTGGGCTGTGAAGTTACACCATATTTATTTATTTATTTATAAGGCAAAATAATTGCAAAGCATCATGATTAACATAAACCAACCATCTTTTATCATCACACCTATGCTTCATTTACACAAATTTGTCTCCCTAATTATTAGTACTATATTATAATATACTAGTAGCATAGAATATTTGTCAGCTGACATTTTAGGGCTTTTGTGAAATTTTAATTAATTAAAAATTTAAAATTATATATGTTTGTAAATATATATATATTCAAGTATTTTTATATACAATATCAATAATATATAATAGTATTAATGTTGATATTTTCTTTGATGCATTAACATATCCAAAATATTCTATTGTTCTTAGGACATATACTTCTCACCTCGAACAAGTCCGGAGTATAATACCAATTTTTTTAAATACAATTAATCATCGCGATTTCTTATAAAATATAGTGTTATTATTTGTTTTTACAAAACAACAGATTCAAACTGTTATTCAAGTAAAAATTCAAAAAAAAAAATAAAAAATAAAAAATCAATCTCCAAAAAACACACCCTTAATTTGTAAAAGATTAGCACTTATAGGGTTATTGACACATGCATGTTATAAAATATATTAAGTAATTGAAATGTTTGTATATAAGTATTTTTTATATATTCAAAAATTTCAATTGATAATCAATTATCTAAAAATTAATTGAAAAAATAATTTATTTTAAATTATTCTCAATAAAAAAATTAACTGGACGAGAGATCCATATAGTACACTGACAAATTGTAATTAATTAGTATAAGCTCAATTCTAAAGCATAATTAATTAAATTATAGACCTCATACATGCATACACTAATATATATATATTAATTATTGAAAACTATAAAAAAAAAAAATTATTATAATAATATTTTATTTATTTTTAAAAAATATCATTTAAGCTCTGAACGATAATTAAATAACTAATATTTTATTAAAAATATGAAGAAAAAAAAGTAGAAAGATAGTAAGAGATATTCTTGAAAAATTAGTTAGTAATTAAAAAGAATAAATAGATAATTTAATAAAGTTGTGATATTTGTAGTAAACAAGTGTTGAATGAATGTAAAATTAAATATTGATTTTTTCAAATATGGTAACGAGATAAATTTAACGGACAGATAAAAAAAAAAGAGAATAAATCTGGTGGACGGAATAAATATATATTTACTTTCTTTTAGAGCACATGTATGTTCATCCAATATAATACGCAGTTTTGAATTAAGAAAAAAAAAAGCATTTTTTTTCTTTCACAAAATATTAAATCAAAATACTGTTTAAATAAAACTAAAATCAATATCCTATTTCGAATTAATTTCGAGTTATATTAATGTATGTGCTGAATGCCACTTTAATATATGATAGTGCTTATTAATTAAGTAATTATAATCCCTTAACAATGAAAAAAGATGTATCATTTGAACTTCTCTTTATATCAATAAAGTATCTTTTCGAATTCCCATAAGGAATGAGCTGGTGGTGTAGGGGTTCGATTTATGACCGTTCGGCTGGAGGTTTATCCAGTGCGCACTTTCGGTTAGTGGCTGCGAAAAAAAAAAAAAAGAGTATCTTTTCGAAGCTAAATTGTCTCGTTCTATTGTGTAAAGAGAACTCAAATGCAATATGTATGATTTAAATTATTTTCTAAATATTCAAATAACTTTATTTTGTTTTATTATTTTTGCTATGAACATATCCTATTTATTTAAAGGGTTTCTAAAATATTAAGCCTCGATAGTTTCTATCATAAAATATCGCATCATATGACTTCTTTAGTGTAGTTTAAAATTGAAAATACTTACTTAAGAATCATTCAAGCAAATGTATGCTAATCTTATCGATTTTATCATTTTGTTGTGAAAATTAGAAAAACAAGAAATCACATATGAATGCAAAGCTTTGTTATTTCATCAAAATGATGTATGTCCGGGGCAATCAATCCAAATATTTCACTAATATTTTTAGATGTGTCTTAAAAAAAAAAATAATAAATATATATATATATATATATAAGTGTAGGTCAAAACTCTCATTTTTAGCTCATATATAAGAATGAATGCATATACATTGCTTAATTCCAAAGTCCCATAAGCTATGTTTAGAAATATATAAGTTTGAAATTATTCGTTAATTAATAATAATTAATATATATTGCAATAGATATTTTTTTTTGAAAAATATTATATCAAATACTTAAATTTTTATTATTTTTAAAATTCTTCAAAACTCGTGGTTGGTTTGTGAATTTGATTTTTAAGTTAGAATTGAAATAATTGTTTGATATAATATAAATAAATGTTGATGCGATATTTTGAATGTAAAATTTATTTTTAATATAATATAAAAATAAAAATATTAATTATTTGATTTGATAATGTTTTTTAGAAAAAAAATAAAATAAATAGTATACATATTGTTAGAAATCCAAATAAAATAAAATAAAATAAAAACACAACCTCAAACTTTTAGAATTAATATATAAACAAATACATATATATATATATATATATATATTTGATGGTACAAATAGAGGGGACCAACTAAACACTTGACAAATGGAAGCAACGCGTATATGTTTTTGCCAATTGATTTGTCACTATTATATTCTAATTTTGGTCACCAAACATCCCCTTACTCTTGCATTTATTACATACGTCAAAGTTTTTTTATTTGAATTTGAATTTTAATTAATAGTAAATTTATAATTAAAATAGTTATTTAATATTATATAAATATATATTAGTGACATATCTTAAATTCTCTCTCCGTCCCGTTGGAAGGGTGACGTTTGCTTTTTGCACGTAGATTTTTGAATATTAGTATATTATATTGGATTGTAGTAAAAAAGACAAAAATACCCCTATTAGTATAGTGTAATATAAAAGTAATGGCATTTGTGTAATTTTGTAAGTTGAAAGGGTATTTATTATGTTAAGTAGGTAGTACAATTACTAAATTAGAAAATTGTAACTTTATTTTGAGACGGACGAAAATGGAAAATGATAACCTTTCAATGGGACGGTGGGAGTATATACTTTTTTATCAAAATAGTATTTTCAATATTTTAATTTATTCGACTCAAAGATATATTCTTCTTTCTTTTTCTTTTTAATAAAAGTTAAGATAAACTGTTTTTTTAGTCCCGTAACGTCCTCCGGTGCCGGAGACGCCCGCATGGCTCGTCGGAGGCTACGTGTCTGCCAGGTCAGCGACACTCGGCAGACACGTGAATTTTATTATTATTTTTTGATTTTTTGTAATTTTTTTAAATTAATTTTTAATTTTATTTGCCTTTTAAATTTTTTTTGGTCCAATTGAAAAAAAATTAAAAAAAATTAAAAAAAAAAAAAATCTACGTGTCGCTGACCTGGCGGACACGTGACTTCCGGTGAGTCACGTGGGCGTCTCCAGCGCTGGAGGACTAAAACAACGGAAATTTTTCACTTATGGGACTAGTTTGCGACAGACTCCACTTACGGGGTTAAAATGATAAGGGAGTCCAGTTACGAGACAAAAAAAAGAATTTACCCTAAAAGTAATTATACACTAATATCAAAATACTTTTAATTTATATTTAAATTACAAATATATTATTACATATGTATATATATAATTACTTTTTACATGAAGTTAAAAGAAAAAAAATGTCAAAACATTTTACACACTTCAACTAACTAATAAAATATAAGTGGTAAATTTGTATTTACTAACTTAGGTATGAGTTTTGCTTATTTATTTGTTTGATTTTACTATTTATGTTTTGAGACCAAATAGTTACACTATTATGAGCATATTTAACACACAACAAGGATACTGTAAAATTAGTATATTATTAAATTTAAAATAAAATATTTATAGTTTAGTATATATTTATATTTAGATCTCACGCTACAATGTACAGGTTTCAACGCACAATAATAAGATTGTAAAACTAGCATATTATTGTATTTATAATAGCACATATTTATATTTAAATAGCCAACGTTTATACTATAATGAGTATATTTCAGCACACAGCAAGTAGATTGCAAAATCATCGTATTATTACATTTAAAATAACACATTTGTATTTAGTCATATTTTTATATTTAAATATAAAATGTTTACACTATAATGAGAATATTTCAACACATAACAAACCTATTACAAAATTAGCATATTATTACATTTAGAATATCTCAGTTGTATTTAACACATATTTATATTTAAATAACAAATACTTACACTATAATAAACATATTTCATTACACAACAAGTACATTGTAAAATTAGTATATTATTTTTTTGTAGAGCCTGGTTTGCAGAATATTAGATTCAGACGGGGTTTACTCAGGGCGCACATTCGGATAGCAGCTGAGAATTTTCACATCATAAAAAATAAAAAAAAAAAAAAAAATAGTATATTATTAAGTTTAAAATAAAAAATTAATAGTTTAACATATATTTACATAATAAAAAGCCCATGCCTACATTATGAAAAACAAATTCTTATTTCTTTCATTTGTTTAAGTTTGCTAATTTAATTATTTATATATTTAATTAAAAAAAAATCTGTTGAATTCGAGAATAAAAGGAAGGAAGCGCAACAAAGATACTATAAAATTACAATTATACCCTTTCTATTAATTTCAACCGTGACATTAATTTATGGTATTAGTGTTGGCGAGGGTAATGAAAGTTAATATACATTTTTCTTTTTAATCATATTAATAAAATTTTAAATTATTCTTTTTAATATTATCCACCTAAATTCTCGTGACGAAAATAAATCTTGCACAGTATTTGAAATTAAAGAAGTAATAAACATATATTATTTCATCTGATAAAATATTTTTTAAAAATAATAATAAAAATTTCATTAAAACAATATAATTTTCAACAATTAATATAAAAATATTATTTAAATTAAAATTCCAGTCAAACCAAACCAAAACAAAACAAAACAAATCCAATTTTCTATAATACTCCATTCTTTTAAATACAAATAGTCTTGTTTAGTATTTTTGTTCGTTCAAAAACAATAGTCTCATTTTCATAAATAACTGTATCATTATAAAATTATCCTTATTTTTTCATTAATATTACACAATTATCACTACTTTTTATACTAATACACTTACAAGATTAAAAAAGTCTTTTATACGTACTTTTTATCTAGTACCAATATAATATCAATATTCCTTAATTTCGTGCCAAAGGCAATCCAAACCATAGTTTTGGGACGGAGGGATTAATTATTATGTATTGTGTACTATAAATCAAAGTTTGGGTTCAGCTTTATTCCAAATTCTTGTGCGCATTATTAATTTAAAATAAATACCAAATTGTAATTTAATTGATAAGATCTGAAAATTTTAATGTCAATTTAAATTCAAAATACTTTTAAGTTGTAAATTAAATTTTTGTTTCTGGATTTGATTTTGAAATTTGAAAATAGTGCATTGACATCGTTTACAATTTATTGCACGTCATCATCAAAAGTCAATACATATCAATTATATATCATTATGTTTTTATGTCAATAAATATCAATTATATATATATATATATCATAATTCTCTTTCTACTAGTAACATAATAAAAGATGGTGACATAAAATTATTTTACAATATTTTAACTATATTACTCCCTATGTAACATGGGTGTATTACTATAGACACGAGAATTTAGGTAAAGTATAATTAATAAGTAATTAAAAAATGTATTAGTAAAAATAATTATTATTTAATAAAAATAATTATAGATTAAGATTAAGATAACTAAATAGTTTAATTAAGATTAAAAAAAATTTAAATTTTAAATTTTAAAATATGATTAAAGTGTATAATTAATTTTCCAAAAAAAGAAATGACAAATTATGTGGGACGGACGAAAATAAAAAATAGGAACAAATTATATGGGACGGAGGGAGTATTATTATTATTATTATTATTATTATTATTATTATTATTAATCCATGTATATTGAATATTTATCAAAATTCATTATTGAGTTTTAGTATTTACTTATTTAAAAAACAAATTGTCAAATACACACGCTTATGAGCTTCTCAAATGACGTTTAGACTTCTATTTCTATATATATATATATATATATATATGAAATTGCAAAAAATATTCCTATATATACTAATTATTACTTTTGTCCTATATTTATCTTGTTGGCAAAATATATCTTACATGTTTGTAAAAGTTGCTATTTTTGTCCTTTAGCCGCTCGTGACATTCATACTAAGCGGAATGACGTGCGGCTACGCGCTACCAAATGATATAAATAACGATTTTTGTAAACATGTGAGTATACATGAGTACAATGTGGGATTTTTTTACAATTTTCTATATATATATATATATATAGCTGTTTGTATTGATTTTTGTTCAAAAATAAAAATAGATTTTAAAGCTCAAATATATATATATATATATATATTAATAAAAAAAACATATTGAATGTAGCTTTTAAAAAAACAGAGGTACTTTTAAAATTAAAATTACTAATAGTTAGTTTTTAATAATAATAATAATAATAATAATAATAATAATAATAATAACTAATGTAACTAAAAATAATGAATTGATATATTATGATTAATTTAAAATTTAAATATACAATTGTATTTTTATTTTTAATTTACATATTAAACTTAAATCTAAATTTAAAAATATAATTGAACTATCAAATTTTAAAAAATATAGATTTTTAATTAATTATAAGTAGGTCAAATTTTTAAAATATGATTTTTTAAAGTTTTTTAAAATAAATTATAGAATATTATTAATTTGAAAAAAATATATCTTTATTTTTAATTAAGTATATATCATATTTAAATTAAAATTTGAAAATATAATTCAATAGTAAATTTTATAAATGTATTAATAATTATACTAAATAACTATTTTTTAAAATATAATTTATAATTTTTTAAAGTAAATTATAAAAAGTTTAGTAAAAAAAGATATATTTACATTAACATAATGTTCTTTTTTGATAATTTTGACATTTTAATAACACTTTTAATTTTATTATGTTTATTTTTATTTCTAAAAATTATTTTATGATAATACACTAAAATAGAAAATCAAATTATTTTTATTTTTAAATTTACTTTTAACTTTTTAAAAAAGACCTCATATTACATGAAATATCAGTTTTTAACTTATGATTTTCTTTTTTTTTTTATTAATTTTTTACTTTTTATTTTTATGTAAAACTTGAGTTTGTTTGTTTTTTTCTAAAAAAATTGTCATATATATATATATATATATGTCATTTAGGTTGTTACCTTATAAATATAATATTTTTTTCGTCTCAAAATAATAAGAATATTTGAGTTTAATATAAAATTTAAAAAATAATAGTATTATTTTGAAAGTGGGTATAAAATAAATATTAAAAAACTAAAATATCTTTATGTTTGTACTTGTGTAAAAAGTAATGATATTTATGTAATAATAATAAAAAATATACATAAATTGAATTGAATAATCAAATTTTATCTATGTTATTATTTTTTTCACTTTAGTAGCGTTATTTATTTATGGTAATACATCAAATATTTAAATTTTTATTATTTTTAAAAATATTAAAATTTTTTAAACAGATAAGAAATTGAATGCTGCTCTAAATATAATGTAAATAACTAAGCTAAGAAAAATTCAAATAATATAAATTTATTCATAGTTTTATATATCTATATAAAGTAGATGTTTAAAATAATACTACCTCTTTCTCTTAACTAATAACTATTATTCAAGTTTGTCTCATTTGCCATTAACTCTAACTTTTTACTATTTGAACTTTACGATTTTTTAAAAAAAATATATTTTTTTCTCTTACAAAATATCTCATCGTATATTATTTTAATATTAAACTCAGACCAAAATTTTTCAAAACTCATCAAAAGAAACATATCCTTTAATTTCCAAAAGAATGTCAAATTAAGTGTATTTTTTTCATTCTCTAAAGTTTACATCTACTTTTTACTTGTTAATATTTGAATATTAATTATTATATTAAAATAGGTAGAAAAAATAAAAATATTTCTATTAGTATTTTATTATAGAAATATAAATTATATAAATATGAAAGTATTTTTAATGTTAAAGTATAAAGATAACGGTAAACTTTAGACGTGAACGGAGTAGTATGCAATTTTTATTTTTTATATTATATACTCCCTCCGTTAACTTAATAAGTTTACATTTACCTTTTACGTTGTTGTATTCACTACAAGAAAATATTATTTCTGTAACATAAATTTTTTCGTCTTTAAATCTACTTTTTCCGTTACTAATGACATTAGAGACGGAATTTGAGATGAAATTATGTTAGCTACGTGAATTTAGGAACGAAATTTAGTTACAAATATATCATTTTTTTTTTTGTAGTGATTTAACATTAAAAATATACTTATATTTGTATAGTTTTCTATACAAATGTCATTATATTTGTATTATAAAAAACTAATACATGTATTTTTGTCATTTTTTTATTTGTACTATATTTTGATAATTAATATTTAAGGATCAATATGCTAAAAAACAAATTTTCTATGTGGACGGAGGGAAATTAATTTTAATATTTTATAACAAAACATATCACATTATAAATGTAAACTTCAGACGTGAACGGAATGGTATGGAATTTTTATTTTTTATGTTATATATTAATTTTAATTTTATAATTAAAATATCACATTAATATTTATTAATATCACATCAAATTAAGTTTTTGTTATTGAAAACTCAAATCTAAAACCCAATTTCCACACACACCTGAAGATGTAATTGTAAAATTTGGGTTTTGTATTTAATACTCCTTCCGTCCCATTGAAAGATTACGATTTTTTATTTTTATCCGTTCCAAATCAAGATTATAATTTTCTAATTTAGTAATTGTACTGTCTACCTAACATAATAAATACTATTTCAATTTACAATATATTATACAATGTATTATACAAATGTCATTATTTTTATATTACACCGTACTAATAAAGGTATTTTTATCTTTTTTTAATACAATCTAATATGATATTAATATTCAAAAATCTGCTTATAAAACGAAATGCCACTCTTCCGATGGAAATTGACGGAGAATTTTAAAATTTAATGAATACTTTCCAAGAGAAAATTCTACAGTAGTAACTAAAAAGAAAATTTAAATATAAAATAATAATTAAATTTAACAAATATATTTATTTCCTAGTCAGAAAATAGACACTTACATACAGATGTATGTATGTATATGTATATGCGTATGTATATATAGTTATATGTATATATTAAACGTCGGATTGGCAACGGTCATATTTCCGATTACCGATTAGCCTCACTCTGTTTTCGCTCTCTACTCTCTCGTCTTCCACATCTCTCCCATTCCGTTTCTCTCTCTCTCTCTAGGCGTTCGAGCTCACGGTTCCCTCGTTGAATCAGCTTAATTAGGGCGGAATTTTGGGTGGGGAGGGAGGCGGTGGTTGGGAATGTGATAAGAGAGATGGTAACCGCTGTCGCATCGACCCACCGCCTTTCGGAAAATACGAAGCTGAAGCCGTTTCTGCCTTCCGACGCCGGCAATGGGCCGCCGGTACGGCGTCCGAAGAGTCGCGAAGTCACTTCGCGGTATTTGTCTGCCGCCACCACGTCTTCGTCTTCCAATTCCTCTTCCTCGACCAACACAACTTCGTCTTCGGTCACCTCAGGGTTTTCAACCTTTTCGAGGAGGCCTCGGTCTCCGATCACCAGCACGAAAACCGTGGTTGCTACTACGCCCAAGAGCCAGCAGCGTGCGGTGTCTGCTGAGAGGCGTCGGGCGCCGGCGACGCCTTCTAGTGCGGAGAGGATGCTAGTAACGTCGATGCGGAGCTTATCTGTGTCGTTTCAGGGAGACTCGTATTCGGTACCTGTGAGTAAAGTTAAGGCACCTCCGACGACGGTTGGAACCTCCGTAGGGCCGAGGAAAGGTACGGCGGAGGAGAGGAGGAAAGCTGGGGTTACACCGGGTAGAGATCGGAAGGAGAAGGATTGGGAGAACTCGCGGCCGAGTAATCAGCAACAGCATCGTTGGCCGGGAAGGTTGCGCAGCGAGAATTCGAGCGTCCTCACTCGGAGCTTGGATTGCAGCGCTGAGAGAGTGCAATCGGTTCGATCGTATTCTGGAATCAAGGAATTGAGAAAATCCATGGCTGATGAAAGGTCCAACGATGCTGAGGGTCGTGGACTCAGACTTGAGCTTGATTGTAGATCGAAATCCGGTGATTCAATTAACTCAGATGTTAAGAGCGTCTCACTCGAGAGCACTGCCAGTAGAAATTCAATTCAACTAAAAGGAAGACCCCATGGTTTGGTTGTGCCTGCAAGAATTTGGCAGGATCCGAGTAACAAAGCACAAGAACTGCAATACCTTGATTCACCTTCACCAAAGAGTGCTGCTACAAATAGATCAGTAGCTCCATCAAAATTGCTTGCAGCAAAGAAGGTTCAGAATAATAGTCTCTTATCATGGCCTAAGGAGGCTTCTACAAGTAGGGGATCATCACCTCATAGAGGGGTTGTCAGGTCTGCCTCACCGGGCAAGGCCTTCACTCCATCAACTGGTGCTATTATGAGGGGTATGGCTACTCCGCCAAGAGCTAGAAATGGCAGCTTACCGATGAATGAAAGTAACATATGTAGAACACCATCTATGTTTCACTTTTCTGTTGATGCCAGGAAAGGCAAATTGGGAGAAAATTATATTGCCGAGTCGCATGAGTTGAGATTACTCTATAATCGGCTTTTGCAGTGGCGACTAGCGAATGCGAAGCGGGAACATAGTTTGTTCTTTCAAAAACATATGGCACAGGTATATGCTTCTCCCTGCCCTTTGTGAATAAAGTATAAATTAATTAACGCCATTGCAATTGGTCTATGCATCATATCACAGATTTTGTGTGCTTTTTTCTGCTTCCAATTCAGCCGTGTGAGTTAAGCTTGACATGGATAATCCGAAATGGTAGAAATGGACATAATTTGCCACTTTATTGGAGCTAAACCATGGTATTATTAAGTTATGTGATCAATGCAGAGTTTAGATTTTTCTGTGCTTTATGGTTATGTTAGTAGTTCAGTCATGTTACTTTTACCAAAACTTATCATGTGTGAAGTCAAATATGTATATTTACAACTTAATCAGAAGCATTTGATATATTTGAGCTGCAAATTAGATGGCTTACAGCTGGCTTAGCATATAGTGGTCTATTTGACATCAGGGTTGGGCTTTGGAAGAATGAAGTACATTGAAAAGTTTTTTATTTGCCTAATAAAATGCAGCACAGAATTGGAAAAGGCTTGACACAAGATAATCATTCTTACACAGAAAATTCTATCTGGTTGATATACTGGGCAAACTATGTTTTATTCTTTGTGTGGCATTTGCTCTTATCGGCAGAACTTTTTTGAGTCCATCCATAGACAATGCAGGCATTTTCCAGCATTACAATCTAATGTTTAATTGCTAACAAACGTCTGGATTTTATGACTTCTTTGGAAGAGAACGTCTTTTCCAAAATTTGCAAGGTCCCAACATAACATTAATTTCTCACCGTCGAAACTGGAATAACTGATCAAACACTGTAATTTCTGAAACCTTGAAATAAACATCTCTGAAGCTCACTTTGAAAAATTGATCTGGTGTTCGTGTCTTTGTCACATTTTTGGAGTACTGTTAATTATCTATATCTGTTTCAACTTTATCCTTACCTGTAAGTGTGGAGCCCAAATTAGGTTTAGAGTTTATCGATGATGGGGTATGTTTTACATTCTTCTTGGATTCTATGGTCCAAATTTGTAATACTCAATCTATGTCAAAACCATATGGAAGATGTTATATTCTCTTATTAGTTCCAAAATTTTAAAGAGAGTTTATTTTGAGGCTAGATGTTTAATACCTGAGGTTTCTGATAGAAGTGTTTATTTTGAGGCTGGATGTTTAATACTGGAGGTTTCTGATGGAAGTGAAAGGGTTGGGAATGAAAATGTTTTGTAGCAGAGGTTTCTGGTTCTCAACTATAATTTGGTTGTGTGGGATTTCTGCGAGACGTGCCCTTAATTTGATTTAGAATTATAATATATGTATATTCATTATAATATATGCCCTCTCTTGGCGAATTGATCTCAACTCTTGGCTTTATTTTTTAACCTCCCCAGGGAAGCCTCTATGATGCTTGGATGAAAAACTCTAAACTGCAGAACTTGGTTGCATCCAAGAGGATTGAACTACAACTTGTGAGGCATAAGCTGAAGCTTCATTATATATTATTGAAACAAGTAAGATTTGATTCTGTTCTTTTCTTTATTCTATCTACTCTATCAATATTTATATAGTTTGATTCTGAAGAATCTTACAAATGCTACCTTGTCAGACTGTAAATAAAGATTTTTTTCTCCAATTCCTGTGCACACCCTCCATTTATGTCCCAAATTTCTATCATTTGTGTTTGTTACAATGAATGTGGTTAAGTAGCGGCTGCTGTGACAGATGAACATACGATACCCACAGGTTAAGGTCATTGTTTGGCATTTATCTCTACATGCAGGAACCGCATTTGGAATGCTGGGGGCTGATTGATACAGGTCACTGCAATTCAGTGTCTTCAGCTGTAGATGCCCTGAAAGCTAGTACAGTTCGTCTTCCTATTGTATGTGGTGCTAAGGTACAATGATTTTTTTTGTATTGAATCCATCATTGCCAAACTTGATCAATGTTATTAAAGCACGTGATGGACCTTCTGTCTTTTGTAGTTTGTCATGATTAACTAAAAGAATCTCACATCTCCGACTTTATTCTCTGTGCTTTTCGCTTTTTCAGGCTGATGTGCATAAGGTACAACTAGCAATATCTTCGGCTGTTGATGTTATGCAAGCAATGGCATCTTCAATCTGCTCATTGTTATCAAAGGTAGTTCATTAATAAGTGAATTGTTCAAACTATACACTGACCTTTAGTATATATCATGCAATGCACCTGTTTCTGATGAGTACCGCGATTATACCTTTAAAATGTAAAGTCACACTTTTAAGTGTAAGCGCAATTTTTAGAATCTAGTCTTTTGCATGTTAATTGAATGTTACCGTGGGCCGTAAGGTACATTGTGTAAGGAATTCTTGTTTTCCCTAGAATAAAACATGCAGCATCAAATAATGTGGTTTTATGTCTAAATGTTTTGGGTAAGTGTTTTTATTGAAGTTCTTGAACATTTTACTGCATCGGTTCAACAGGTGGAACAGATGAACCTACTAGTGTCGGAACTTTCCAATACGAGCGTACAAGGCCATCGTTTTCTTGCTGAATGCAAAGATTTCTTGTCCGTGACATTCATTCCATTGCAGGTGACAACTATTTGTAAAAAAATTGATAATCTTTAAATCATTTACACTACACTTTCCCAAGATAGACGATCAACCAATATGTGCGTGCATGTGGTACTCTAACAACCCAAGTTACCCCACCCCCCACCCCATGTGCTATATATAGGTTATGCACTGTGATCTGAGGACACAGGTCTTGCAAATTCAACAAGAAGCAATGCTCCTGGAACAAAAAAGGCACATGGCATGCTGCTGATCCCATTTTTGTTGCCGACATTACGTGTAGCTGATTTTCTAACACCACATCACCATGCAAGAAATGGTACAAATTCTTACCTTACACGACATATATATATATATATATATACTTGGTCGTCTTCCTCCTTATTTTGATGCAATGAAGGATGGGTGACAAGACAATATAGTAGTTTCTACTTTAGGTTGTGCATACAGAAGCTGAGCTGCTAACCCCCCCCACCCCTCTCAAATTTGATTTGTGTATAAAATGTTGGTGTTCTAGATTAGGCATATATATATATATATGCAATGTTATTGTTGGGAATTTCTGTTGTTTTGGTGTGTCAGTGTCATGTCATGAATGAATATTGAAAAAAAGATAAAAGTGAAAGAATGCTCTTGAAGCGGTTCTATCTGTTTTATGTGGGGTTATATTTTCTTTGGATTTCTTTAGTCTTTTACACTTATATTTATTTATTTGTCTTCATTGCTTTTATTTTCATGTGTTTTCATCTCATTCCATTAATGTGATAGGATTCTTTTACACTCTGTGGTCAAGTTTGTATGGTGAATGGTGATTGAGAGTCAAGTAGAAAATAAATTTAATTTAATTTAATGATTGATTGATTCTTTGTTGAACAATGGGACTTGACTTAGTGGGGGTGCCACAATCCTTTGTAGGCATGGGAATTGAGCTGGAATCAGATTTGGAACTTCTGGTTATGAGTTTTTAAGAATTTAAACTTTATCAAAATCCCATCCTGAACTCGGTTTTTTTTATCACATGGTATACTAATGCTACTTTCGTTGAAGATATATTATGGGTATTTTGATATATATATATATATATATATTTATATAACGTAAGAATTCGCAGCTGCTACAAAAAAGTGACACTGGATAAATGTTTCACGCAAAAAGAAAAATTTATTATTTTTTTTATAAAACAAAATGAATATTTCGGATCTGCCATAAATCTAGCAAATTTAAGGGGAGACGGAGCTATGGTAAAATAAAGCACGTTTTGGGACCTAAAATTTGTTGACAGGTAAATTATGAGGTTTACAAAACTCATCCCGAATTCGTCTAATAATAAAAAAATAATAATTTGTATTAAATTATTATTTTTTATAAATAAATAGATAATATTTCGTATTAATATATATATATATATATATCAGACCACTCTTTAATCTAATCTATAAGTTTTTAAGTTTTCTATTAAAGATCAACAAATAAATACTGCCCTTTAAACAAGTTAATGAGGATGAAAAGGTCAATATTAAAAATTTAATTGGTCAAACCAACTACACCAACATTCATCTAAATACAATCGGAAAATATCTAGAAAGGATTGAATCTCATATTTTAGATACACAATTCACAACACTGTATAAATCAAATCTAAAAATTTCCTCTGCCAACTCTTATACAAGGAAAATCTGACTTTATTAAAGAACTCTAATCCCATCTTTCACGAATAGGCACCACCAACGCTGAATATGCTCATGATATACTATCATCTTCTCGCTTAAATGTCATTTCCTCACATTAGACTGGGATTAATTGGGATGCTCAACCGCTCCCTCTCACCTTTGTATTTCAGCCCGTCCCTCAAACTCCCTTTAATTCTTCGTCCCATATAATTGGAATTTCGATGGTTTAGGAGAACATCAAATCATACTTCTGTTACAACAAATGACTATGGCTGCAAATGTCCAGTTAAAACGATGGTGGCATTCATATCTCACCTATACTCAACAACAAGATATATTAGATGCCATTAAAATAGATGAATACGAAATTCCGATCTTAAATGAATTAGGTGATACTATACAAGATGCCGTATCATCTTTAATCTAGACCATATCAATATTTTTTTTAGGAGATCCCACCCATATTAAAAATAGAAACACTGAACTCTTATTCAACCTCAGATGTAAAAAAACTTAGTGATTTCCCTAATTACAAAAGAGATTTTCTTGATACTCTACTAACTCGTGACGAATCAAACCAACCATTCTCGAAAGAAAAATTTCTCGCAGGATTACCAACATTATTAGGAGAAAAAGTCCTAAATAGAATTAAAACTTTATCAGGATCACATATTATAGATTATCATAATTACACCTATGGCCAATTAATTAGTATAATAACAGAAGAAGCACTTCGAATATGTCAAGATATAAAAAATACAAAAACACCTAAAATGAGAACTTAAACAAATAAAAATAGTATTAAGAACCGTTTGTAAGAAATTTGAAGCTTGTAGTCCTAAACCTTCTAATGAAAATTACAATTGCAAAGAAACATCTAAGTCTAATAGAAAATATCATAAAAAAGATTACAAACTCTTTAAAACCCCTATATATTACAACAATACCAAAAAAAAATAATATATAAAAAACCTCTTAATAATAACTACAAAAGAAAGAACAAAGATAACATAAAATGCTATAGATGCAACAAAACATGACATATAGCTAAATATTGTAAAATTCGAAGAAAGACTCAAGAGTTACAACTTGAAGCAAAAATTACTGATAAACTTTATAATCTTTTCTTAACATCTTCCGAAGAAGATAAATCCGAAACATAAATAAAATCTTCTTACTCATCTCATGAAGATAAAAAAGATGTAACATAGAAAAAGATGAAACTTCATTAGATTCTTCTAGCTCTGGTCTATCTATCAACACAATCACACAAGAACAACAAAACTTAATTGATATAATTAAACAGATAAATAATCTAGATATCCAAGAAACATGTTTTGAAAAATTACTCCAACATCTAAAAAAACAACACACCAACATACTCTACAAGAAAAAATTATTTTTGTAACAAAACTTTTTTCTTTCTAAATCTACTTTTTTCGTTACTAATGACATTAGAGACGGAATTATGAACCGAATTACGTTAGCTACGTGAACTTTATGGACGAAATTCCGTTACAAATATATTATTTTTTTGTAGTGATAACTCTAGCCCATAGACATATGATCTAACCAAAATATTAGGAAATAAAAAAAATATATTAAAAAATCCTACAATTCATACCCTTCAAAAGGAAATCAAAAAATTAAAATATGAAATCAAAAAAATAAAAGAACAACAAACCCAAGACTCCCAAAAAATATAAAAGATTATCGAAATTATTAACACTATTGATGTCGTTGAAACATCTAATGAGGCGATACAAGACCAAATACAATCTATTCAAAACACACCAGAAAAGAAAATATAGCACTCTTTGAATTCTCTAAAGGATGTTATAAAAGAAATCACCTCAAGAAAATATATCATAAAAATACAACTTGAATTCTCTAACGGATTTTTGTCTAAATACTATAGCACTCTTTGAGCCGACTTAAATTATATAAAGATGGATTTTCCCCTACCAGATTCCTCCACAAAACTCATGCAAAAATAAAAGCAGTAAATAATTCAATACTAAGCGTCTCATCTCAGATTGAAGCTTCTGTAGTAAATGAAGGAATTCATTTAAGAACTTCATTTGTCGTAGTAAAGAATATACATCATATGGTTATGTTAGGAACCCATTTTTTAAATTTAATTACACCTTATACAGTTGGTCTGAAATCAATCTCATTCAAAATAAATAATAAAAAAATTATATTTTACTTTTATAAGTAAACCACAAGCAACAGAAACCAACTTATTAGAAGTCAGCTCTATCTATTCAACTTCAATACATAATATTGTACAATCAAAGATGTTTACCCTAAATGAATTAAAAACGGATATTCATTATAAAAGAATTGAAACTCAACTACAAAATCCAGAAACTAAACAAAGAATTTCTAATATGTTTGAATTAATAAAACAATAAACATGTTCTAATTTTCCTAGTGCTTTCTGAGAAGGAAAGAAACATGTTATCACATTAACAAAATCTCTGAAATTGAAAGAGGAACCCCAATGTTAGTAATAAACACATTGTTAAACAAAATTTTAAAATGGATTCGATACCCTATTCCTAATAAAAGAAATTTATTACAAAAGTTATATGACGCTTATATATTCTCAAAATTTGATATGTGTAATGCCCCAATTTTGAAGTGTGTAAAATAATATTATTATAGCAAATAAATATTTTTATTATATTTTGGGATCAAAAAATTAATATTTTAGAATAAATTTTATTTTTATTTTATATATATAATATGATTGAAAAGATTGTTAAAAGATAAATATCGATAAAAATAAATATAAAATATAATATATATATAATTTAATAATTTAATAATATAATAATAGTAAAGATGATAATGATGATGGTGGGCGGACGAGGATGTTAATAATAATAGTAATAATATGATATATAATAATAATAATATTTTTATATGTATAGTAAATGAAAGAAGAAAAAAAAAAAAACACTCACTCACCTTCGAAGCACACGCAGAGCAGAAGGAAGGAGAATGAGTAGAAAAGAAAAAACAATAAAAAATTAGCCATTCGATTTCAATTCCAACTTCGTTATTGTATTCTATGCTATACTTATAGTTTAATTATGAATTTTTTAATATAAATTTAGATATTAAAGATATTAAATTAGAAATTCTTAAAAAATTCATAATTGACTATTTAATCGACTAGTTGCTTTAGCAAATAGTCTATTCGGAGTCCTAGCGTTATATTATAAGAATTTTGTATTGATCCAAGCTGAATTGAAAATGGTAGTCTATTGCATATGACTGTTTATTCATATATTTAAGTATTTTTAGTTAATAATTGAAAGATCTAAATATTACGAGGTATAACAGTTTTATAGTTAGAATATCGTATTCTACTAAATATAAAAGTTTAAAGCCCAACGAGCTAATTATAGAAATTAGCTTTTTGAATAAACAAGTAGCTCCTATGAATAAGCATATACCTCATCTGATTTGAGTAAATAATGGAGCAAGTGTATGATGGAGGAGCATGTGTATGATGAAGGAGATTTGAGTGATATTGCAAAAGTTAAGGAGTGTTGATAAGAGGTAAGCAATAGCTAATTAGATCTAATTTTAAGAAATTGCATGCGATTCTGATTAATATGTTAATGTGATATTATGTGGATCATTCTGCCAGTGCATGTATATATTTATATATATAGATATGTGCGTATGCATGTGTGAGACTTCTCATTTTATGATATTTGATATACGTATTTGTTCGCGTTGGTGAATTTATGAAAATGAGGATATGTGAGCTGTCTCACCAGCCCTTTCTGATAAATTTACTTATTTGACATGCTGCACACATATTGCACGGTTTATTGGTTATGTTTTATGGTATCGTTTAGTCTCCGTATGCGGTAGTGCTAGGCGAGGGCATCATCTGGGGTTAGGATATTCGACCCCGATGTACCGTAACACTTTGGCGATAGTGGACGATAGTAGTCGGACAACTGGGTGACTTAGTCGCACAGTCATTCAAGGATTAAACCCATTGTAGTTGATACGTATTTGGTTTAATAATTCGTGTTAGGTGTTGTTCCACTCATTGGGCTAGCCACTGGTGAGGTTTACCGGTAGTTTAGGATCATATGCCAAACTCCAGACGTGATCCCATTAGGGTGTGCGAGGAAGAGTAGAGTTTCCGAGTTTTCCTTGGGTGATTCCAGGTTGCACGGATTCTACTACATTACACGGGATAGGGCTAGTCAGTGGGGGTTCTATCTTCGCTATCACAGACTATGGGGCGTCTTGTGGTTAATGGTGACAACATTCGGTTATCCATGTATTTATTGTGGGAGTTGTATGGTGGGTATATGGAAGTGATCGGATGACCGTTATATTATTATGGGTTTATCAGGTCCTTCCTTGAGCTGAGGATTTTCCGGCTATTTATTGATGATGGTCTAGTGAGGTTGTTATTATGGAGCCGAGGTTATTCCGACTGCTCACTTAGACAGATGCAGTGAGCCTATTATTATGGAGCCGAGATTTTTTTGGCTGGTCACTTTGACAGATGTATATATATGTGCATGTGCATCATTGTCGAGTTTGATATATTTGTTGCATTATTTTACTATTGGCATGACATGACATGTATTTTATGATTGACAAAGATTAGACTTTATTTTAAAAGGTATGACATGACATATTTCACGTTAGTTCCTTAAAATGAATTTAATTCTAGACTTCTTTTAAGAAAAATATTTGGTTCAGGTATGCATGACACCTCCGGAACAGGGGACGTCTCGGGATATAGAAAGACGGGCTAAGTGAGTGAACTTACATATATTATATTATATGTAAATTTTTAACCGGAAAAACCTCTTGTTTAGGAGTGGGTTTTGTAAATATTCTTAAATAAGATTTTGTTATATAATAATGCGTTTTTATAGTTGATTTTAGCCTTAACACTATAATGTGGGGCCCGAAGTAGGATGTAACGACCTTATGATGCAGTGTGGCGGTAGCATTTTCAGTATGAGCTAATTGAAGGTGTTATAATATGAAATCTGGTTTTTGGCAAATACAAATTTCTCTAGAAGATAGATATAAAACCGCATTTACTATCCCATTCGGCCAGTATGAATGGAACGTAATACCTTTTGGATTAAAAAATGCATCTTCCGAATTTCAAAAAAATTATGAATGATATATGTAATGATTTCCATGAATTCTGTATTATCTATATTGATGATGTCTTAATTTATTCAAAAACTATAGAAGAACATTTTAAACACCTTCGTACCTTTCTATCAATAACAAAGAAAAATGTTTTAGTACTTTTTGAATCTAAAATAAGTCCTTTTCGAACAAAAATAAGATTCTTAGGACACTATATAACACAAGACACTATTACACAATTGAAAGATCTCTTCACTTTGCCACTAAATTTCCCGATAAAATCCTTGACAAAAACCAATTACAAAGATTTTTAGGAAGTCTAAACAACGTCTTAGATTTCTACCCAGACATAAACAGAAAAATCAAACCGCTTCACGATAGATTAAAGAAGAACCCGATACCCTGGACAGATATTCATACAACACTAATACAGGATATTAATAGGAAAATTACTAAAATGCCGTGCCTCCATCTAGCTGACCTTAACCTGCCAAAAATAGTTGAGACAAATGCCTCTGATATTGGCTATGAAGGAATACTAAAAAAACTACAAGATAATAGGAAAGTCATTATCCAATTTACTTATGCTAATTGGAATGATACACAAAAAAATTATTCTACTATAAAAAAAAGAAGCCCTAGTATTGTTCTTTGCATATCCAAATTTCAAAGTGATTTGATGAACAAAAAATTTCTCTTACGAGTAGATTGTAAGAGTGCAAAGGAAATCTTACAGAAAGACGTTCAAAATCTTGCCTCCAAATAGATATTTGCCCGCTGGCAATGAACACTAAATATTTTTTATTTTGATATTGAATACATAAAATGTGACACTAATTATATTCCTGATTTTTTAACCCGAGAATTCTTACAGAACAGAACAGATGCCGCCGAAACCAGTCAAGCTCCACATCGGCACCCCTATAACAAGTTCCTGAAACGCAATCCTAAAATCCCCGTAGATACCCGAAAAAACCTCATATCCTCAGAAAGCCTATGGTTGCTGCCGCTTTAGCTAAACTCTCTGAAAACACCTCTCTTACAAAATCCTCTTCATCTACTTCCACAATCCAGCTCACCTAAATCCCTCGAACTGCATGGTCCCTTAAATTTACCTACGAAAATATTATTACTATCGAAAAAGGGTTTGATTCCCTTGACCCTTTTGAAACAACTGAAGAACTTGTTGGAGAAAATAACTTCTATAAAATTTTTGACCATGGAAAAAACATTTGCTACTATCAATCAATCCTCGAACACACTGCCTCTGCCTTCATTAAACATGATACTTCAAAGACAAACCCCTCCGAAATTCTTTACTCCCAGTGCAAAGGTTTTCAGGTAATCTCTCCGTCTAACTGGTATGGTCTATCACTTACTAAACCTATTCAATTCGCAAAAAAAATTCTCTAAGCTACATTTTTAACCAAAACACTACAACTACTTTGAATACCAACAAGTCTGACTTAACTCCTTCCGGCTCACTAACAAATAAAAAACCCATACATGGCTCATTTACTTTGACCGAACAACTAAAATAAAATTTAGGAATAATTTCTTCCCCGTATGGTGGTCTACTTGGTGGGAATAATTTGGGTCTGTCCCTAAAATTCTTCCTCCTATCATCCAAGAATCTTTTGATATCTTCTCCAGAAAATATTGTCTGACCGAACATGAAAAGACCTATTTCACCCCACTAGCAAACTTATGTACAAAGTTTTATGCCCCCTGAAATTCATAATGATACACACAACGTATTTCGGCGAAGGTTTAACGTAAAATGGTGGGAAAAATATTCAATTGTCAAAAGTATGCAACCAGACCAAATAGAGTATTGGATTGCCCAAGTTATAAGCGCAAAGCAGATTGCAGCAAAGCTAACGCCTCCACAAATCAAATTCCAAGAACAGAGATCCTACATTGCTTCTCTCACCGCAACCGAAACAACACCAGAAGAAGCCATTCGAATCATACAAGAGCAACTAGGCTCAGACGATTCAACAAGCCAATCCAACGAAACATGGTTCGGTAATAGTGGAATATAAAAAAAAACAAAATGCTGACGACATTCCACAACATACGAGAGATACCGTCTTAAGACCAACTGTGACACAATTTTAACATACCACGGAAAAAGATTAAAAAAAAAATCATATACATATCCTTACAATTAGCTACACGTATACATATAAGTACTATAAAAATACATCTCTACATATCTACATATGTACATATAATCTATTTATATATCCCTATCTATATATATAACTACTATCTATTTCATATACATACAAATAAATACTATACGCTTTAATTTTTGTAACACAAAATGGTATATACATTTGTGAAGAGAACCTAATATATTGAAATTTGTATTCAAGTCTAACTATTTTAGCTTATATATTAATTTTTTAAAATTCAATATTTTGACAGAGTTGAGTTTACAAATAATTTGCATATTTTACTATTCTACACGTACAAATGTAACAATTATTAAACTTTCGCTGTTCACAATGTTTCATTAAAGGTTTCAAATAAGTTTCAAAGTTATATTTAAACATTAATTTTTTTTTTTTTTTTGTGTTTCATCATCAATTTTCAACCTCAAGGTATCATTATTGTCATTTTTTGTTCTGCAAGTTTGTTAATTGTTTTTGAGTCTGGATCCATCAGTGCTTCATGGTGCTTATTTTACAAAGGGCGAGGTCCTTTCCATGTTTGAATATCTTTGGATATTACATCAGTTTTTTGTTGGAATTATTAAATTGATATTTTCCATCAATGTATACATGTATCTAATAATACATTAATATAAAGATGCACATGTATCTATTAAAAATATGCATGAATGTAGTTCAAAGGTCATAAATGCATTTAATTAATCATAGATGCACCTTAGATGTACCTATGGACCTATAAATATGCATCCATGTTTTTCATTTGATATCAAGGAAAACAAAATAAGAAAAATATCTTTCAAAGCATCATTTCATAGCCTATTCAATTTGTTCTTGTCTCCCCCTTTTCAACATATTTAATATCAGAGCCACTCACCATAGATCTGATTTATTGCATTGTCTGGAGAGCTACAACAAGCCACATTAAATCTCTTCCCGCTTCTCCAATTTTTTCAGAAACATCGATCATCATATATATGGCGACAACTATGTTCAAGTACTCACCGAGTGAAGTCCCAATTTTTTAAGAAGAACACTATAATTTGGAACAACGAGATGACTGACTTTTTCATCTCCCATGGATTATAGGATATCATTGAACATGATTATCCAATACCTGCAGAAGGAGCATCAACAGTTCAACAAAAGCAATATCAAGAAAATTTGAAGAAGGATGCAATGGCAATCCAATATTTAAAACAAGGGATAAACAAAACATTTTATCCCCAAATTTTCAACAAACGTAAAGCGAATGATGCTTGGGAGGTTCTGGAAAATAAATTTCGAGGAAGTGAAAAAGTCATCTCCATCAAACTTGAATCTAATTGGAGGGATTTTGACAACTTGATGATGAAGGAAAACGAAACTATTCGGGAGTTTTTCACAAGAGTTTCTGAAATTGTTAACCAAATTTAATGCCTTAGAGACACTATTGCGGACAAGGTCATTGAAAAAAAATTCTCCGAAGTCTTCCTAAAAAATTTGATCATTGTATTGTAGCAATCGAGGATTCGAAGGATTTGTCTAGGATGTCGACGGTGGAGCTCATGAGTTCACTACAAGCTCATTAACAAAGGATCAACCAATACGCAACAATGCAATCCATTGAACAAGCCTTCCAATCGAAGCTAAGATTTTCCGAGCAAAGCACAAGTCAAGTTTCAAGGCTGGATTTCAAAGGAGAGGTCAACCATTCAGAGACCGAAAAAACTTCAAAAGAGACGACGGAAGGGCTAGAGCACATTACAAATCTCAAATGTTCTGCATCATTTGCAAGAAAACAAATCACAACTCACAAGATTGTTTTTCAAATGCAAGCAGTGTCGGATTTCAAACCATTCTCAAAGAGATTATCGATATCAGAAGAAGAATGCTCTAGGAAAAGCTAACATTTTCGAAGGAGATGAAGGGGACCAACTTTTCTCTTGCATCAGTCAAGGAAAAGAACCGGATGATTTGTGGTATATCAATAGTGGTTGCAGCAACCATATGACGAGCAACCTAGCCATGTTTGAATAAAATGTGTTATTGTTTTCCAGACCAAGGAAGGGAATATAAAGCTTATACACGACATACTATTCGTGCCAAATTTGGCGCATAATTTACTTAGCGTGAGACAACTCATGCAAAAAGGGTTCTCGGTGCACTTTGATGAAGATCATTGCAAAATAATTGGCAAGAAAAATGAAGCTTTGGTGGCGAAAGTTGCGATGTCTCCAGACAGGGTCTTTTGTATGACAATGCCCAAAGACGACCAATAGGCATTAAACGCTAAAATTTCAGAACTTTTCCACTTATGACACCTACGATATGGACATTTGAAGGGGCTGGGCTTACTACACACACAAAAAAATATGGTTCTTGGTCCTTTCCAAGAATTGAGGTGGAGGAAATAATTTGTGAAGGATGCATCTAGGAAAAAATGCATCGATTTTCCTTCCCGAAGACTTCATGGAGAGCGAAGATACCTTTGAAGTTGATCTATACAAATATTTTCGGACCTACGAGGCAACATCAATTGACAACAAAAAAATATTTTCTTCTCTTTGTGGATGAATGCACAAGGATGACGTGGATCTATTTTTTGGCCGGAAAATCGGAGACATTCCCTACATTTCTTCAGTTTAAAGCTCTTTTTGAACGATAAAGTGGGCATCTCATTAAGGCTCTCCGAACAGATCGATAAAGAGAGTTTATCTACAATGCTTTCATAAATTATTGCAGGGATGAAGGAATTCATAGGTAGCTTACGGGCAAGTACACTCCACAACAAAACAGAGTTGTAAAGATGAAGAACAGTACAATTGCTAAAATGGCACGTAGCATGATTGACGGGAAGAATCTACCGAAGAAGCTTTGGGTGGAAGTGGTTCATACAATAGTTTATATCCTCAATAGGTGTCCAACAAAGACAGTGCAAAATAAAACTCCGTACGAAACTTGGACGAAGCAGAATCCACGAGTTGACCATTTCAAAGTCTTTGGGTGCATTTTCTACGCATTGAATAAAACACCAAACAAAGACAAGTTTGATCCCAAAGAAGAAAAACTTGTGTTCATCGGGTACAGTGAAGAATCGAAGGGGTATCGCTTGCTAAATCCAAAGAACAACAAACTCACCGTCTTAAGGGATGTAATATTTGATGAGTCCGCTGCATGGAGTTGAAATGAATATACCACTTCACAAGACTTTCTTGTTATTCCACAAAAATTCTCAAAAGTGGATCCAGTAGCGAGTTCAAACAGGCCGGACAATGAAGATCCATCATCTGATGATGAATCACCTATTCGAAAGGTACGCAGTTTGCATGATATTTATGCTACATTACGTTGCATTTTTCTCCTATGAGCCTCAGTCATTTGATGAAGCAAAGAAAGAAGAATTGTGGATTGAAGCGATGAAGGAGGAAATTTCAGCGATTGAGAAAAATAAGACATGACAACTCATTCATTTGCCACTAAACAAGGAGATGATTGGATTAAAATGGGTGTATAAAGTAAAGCATGATGCAGATGGTTCAATAAAAAATACAAGACCCGACTGGTTGCAAAGGGGTAGTCATAACAACCTGGAGTCGACTTTCATGAGACATTTGCTCTCGTGGTGCGCATGGAAACCATCCGAACAACACTTGCAATTGCAGCACAACTCGAGCTCATTGTCTATCAACTTGATGTTAAAGCGGCGTTCTTAAATGAAGAATTACAAGAAGAAATTTATGTTGAGCAACCACAAGGTTTTGCTGTTGAGGAGGAGAATAAAGTCTACATGCTCCGGAAGGCCTTGTACGGGTTAAAGCAAGCCCCTCGCGCATGGAATTGCAAAATTGACATGTATTTTCTTAACAATGGTTGCAAACGAAGTCCAAATGAGGTTCCTTATACATCAAAAGAGACGGTGCTCGTTTCTTGATCGTGTGCCTATATGTCGATGACTTAATTTATTTTGGAAATGACCTCAAGTTTGTGAAGGAGTTCAAGTTGCAGATAATGAAGGACTTTGAGATGACGGATCTTGGCTTGATGAAATATTTTCTCGGCATCCAAGTGCAACAAGCCAAAGGAGAAATCTTTCTATCACAAGAAAGATAGATTGAAGATTTTGTTAGAAAATTCCACATGGAGAATTGCAAGCCGATAAGCACACCAATGATTTCGAATGAAAAATTGGAGTTAAATGATGGCTCAGAAAAAGTAGATGCAAATTTTTTTCGAAGTTTGGTTAGATCATTAATTTCTCTCTCTCACACGTGACTAGATATTGCTTATTTGGTAAGTGTTCTTTCAAGATTCATACAAGCTCCTAAAAAAACACATTTTATTGCAGCCAAGAGGATTCTTCGATACTTGCAAGGAACCAAAGGAGTTGGACTTAGGTACACCAAGGAACAAGAGTGCAAGTTAATTGGCTACACCGACAGTGACTAGGCAGGATCACTTGATAATCGAAGAAGCACATCCGGACGTTTTTTGTCTTGGCTCAAATGTGATTTCTTATAGTTCTAGAAAACAAAAGTCCATGGCACTATCCTCATCGGAAGCTGAATATATTGCAGCTGTAGATGCAACATGCAAAGCAGTTTGGCTAAGAAGAGTTCTTGCCGACATGCAACAAGTTCAAGAAGAGCCTACGAAGATTTACTACGACAACATGTCTACCGTGGCAATGACAAAAAATCTAGTGTTTCATGCTTGCTAGAGCTTCGTCATCACTTCATTCGGGAACTTGTCTGTAAGGAGGAGATAACCATGAATTTTATTCGGATAGATGATCAACCGGCTGATTTGCAACTTAAGAAATTTGAGAAGTTCAAGATGCGATTGAAAATTACAAATTAAGGAGGAGTGCTGGAATTATTAATTTGATATTTTCAATCAATGCATATATGTATCTAATAATGCATCAATATAAAGATGTACATGTATCTATTAAAAATATGCATAAATGTAGTTCAAAAGTCATACATGCATCTAATTAATCATAAATACATTTTGATGCAACTTTGAACCTATAAATATACATCCATGTTTGTCATTTGATATCAAGAAAAACAAAATGAGAAAATATATCTTTTAAAGCATCATTTCCTAGCCTATTCGATTTGTTACTTATCTCCTTTTTTTTTTCAATATTTTTTACATTATATTTAAAGTATCATAATGATAATAGTGGGGGCAAATCACTTACTGATTAGTGTTTGATTTTTCTTATGTTTTGAAAAAATGAACTAATATATATATATGATAACCGATAATTTGTATTTCGTAATTTTGTTACAAATCCACAGAGAATTTATATTCGAAAATCAGGGAGTGATGTTTATAGAAAAACGATCAGATATAGTAAATTATATGGTTGTAGACCCTGAGTAGTTATCACAATTATTTATACTCTTTTTACTGCTGAGTTTCCAGGTCGAACACAAGGATTTTAAGTAATGAATTTCACAGGTGAAAATAATTGAAAAAACGATGGAAATAGCAGGAAGGGATCTGCTTGCAACGGATCTAAAACTTCCAATCTATTGAAAACAGTAAATAAAGCGGTACAAGCGAATGAGCGGAGGCGAGCAAAGTGAAGGCGGAGTATGAAGTGCCAGCGGTAACCAGATGATCGGGATAGCGGGAGCGGGGACCGAGTGAACGGGACATGGATGAATGGCGGTTACCGAGTGAATGGGACATGAGCGGATGACACATTATGTATATATATATATATATAGATGAGCAATAGAGAGTGAAGGAGAGGTGTTGTGTCTGACTTGTGCGTTACTAAATGGATAGATTTCCCTGGATGTAATGAGCGAGCGATGTGAGTGTGTTATCAAAGATATATGTATATTACGGAAACGGTTAGAAGGGGATGATGTAATTATATAAACTGAAATATAAAGAATTCATAATACTGGAATTTTGACCTTAAGGGATTTACAACAAGACTTCAATGACACCCAGAATCAGAATATTATAAGAAAGAAACCCTACTTTCACTAGGAATCTCTGTGACCTAATAGACCACCGTCTATGCCTCATTAATGGCTTTACCCTTCTGTCACCTCTTTTTAATCAAAATTGAATTCAGAACAGTAGTTAAGCAGGTCGACAAGGCTCCCTCGTACTTAACTACATTGAACTACCTTAAAACCGCTTCTGGCGCATAACAAGGCTTAGATTAATCAATTCTTCTTCTGCTCTAAACTAGTGAAATGAGGTTCTCTAAATTCAAGGTTTATATAACTATGGATAAAGTGTGGAAGAAATGAGTATGAAGAAATGAATGATATTTCATTAATTACTACTAAAGCTGGAAAAAAACTAGATCTACAAAGTTGTAAAAGAAAACAGTAATCTAATCTAAGAAAACGGTAAAGACTTGGCCAAGGGAGAAGGGAAATCCCTACTCCCTTGGCCATTCCTATGGAGAACTCCCTTACAGGGTTGGAGCTTTTGGAAACAGGAAGACGACTGGAATGCAGTAATTGCTAGAAGTACTCTAAAATTGAAGTAAAATCGATCTCTCTCCTCTCTTTTTTACATAGAGATATCTGACTCTATTTATAGCAGGTTGAATGAGACGGTTGCAATTAGTTGCTGGCGGTTCCAACCGCTGGGCAGTTAGGCGGTTGCTGGTAGTTATTCTGTTGAAGCAGTTGCTGGCCGTAACTCCCAGGGCGCTTGCTTTGATTGCATTGTATTGCAAGGGCTCAGATCTTCCTCGCTTGCCAGAGAGTTGGAGGGCATCAGCGCAGCTAGGCTCGCTTGTGCTGGCTGGAAATGAAATGACTGTACGTCTGCAGTTGGAACACTTATTTGGAATCTGATGATAATCTGCAGCGGTGGATGTCTGGACTGTCGCTTGCAGGCGGGAGAGGCTGTCGCTTGTGGGCGGTGAAAGCTACCGCTTGCCTCTTATGCTTTAGTCTTTTCAGGAGATATTCTGGGCGCTTGCGAGCGGAGGCAGCTGTCGCTTGCGGTGCATGCCTTAGCTTTTCTGGTACCAGACTACCACTTAAAATGGCAAGAATCGTTAATAATTTCAACAACGAAATCTGGATCATGCCAAGCGATATAGATCAATAATGTATGCCATTAATGGGTTATTATGATGGTTTTTATACATAAATTCGAGTAATACACAGTTTCGTCAAGCTAAGAATATGCTCATATTTGGAGTCATCAATATGCTTGTATGCATGCCAATATATTGGTTCTTGTTATAATTAATATATATATATATATGTAACTCAACTAATGCAATGTAATAGTTAATCATCATTATCATCTTGTTTTAGTTTCTAAACGTTAATTTGCAATTTTAAAAGAAGTAGTTTTCACTCATCGATCCAAATCGAAAACCCTATAGTATCCTAGTACAACATGTTAACTAAGCACCTTTCTTTGGAACTAATAATCTTTCTTTCCCTCTCTATATATTTATATATATGGTTGTAGTTATTGTGCCAAATTTATGTAAAAGTCAACATAGTACTGATATAACATAATACAATACATAGTATATGTTAGGGTGCAAACCTAAGTCCCACATTAGGAGTTGTGAAGAAAATTCTACACCTTATAAGTCCCAAGTGAACTCCACTTATATAAGGCCTTTAGGAGGATATCTAAAAACAAATCCGTGCGGGCTCAGCCCAAAACAGACAATATCATACTAGTGTTGAGTTGGCCCAGTCCCAACAGTGGTATCAGAACCCGGTTAGATAGTGAAGTAGATTGAGTGGCATTGGACGTTGGTTGTGTTGGTGGGCTTGCCCTCGTGACCTGCGGATGATCTTTGTGTCGAAAGTCTTCTGGCGGTGTTGGGTCAGTCCCGATTGAGGTGGTCAGGCAGCGGGCCCCTTTGTGATAGACGGTACAAGGTGGCAGGGAAGGCCATTGGTTGGTCCTTGGTTTGAGGGGAGGATTGTTAGGGTGCAAACCCAAGTCACACATTGAGAGTTGTGAAGAAAATTCCACATCTTATAAGTTCCAAATGAACTTCACTAGTATGAGGTCTTTTGGAGGATATCCAAAAACAAATCTATGCGGGCTCAACCCAAAACGGACAATATCTTACTAGTATTGAATTGACTCACTCCCAACAATATAATAAAAGATAACACATCATTTATTTTAATTTAATACTATTATAAATACATTATGTAAATTAACAATAAATGATAATTATCAATACAACACATAGTATAATTGATTTCAATATATAAAATATGTCCACATACCACATCCAATATACAAGAATGAATGTGTTGTTTATCCATTTATAATGTTATTAGAAAAATCAACACGGTGGTGATTCCTCTCAATCAGAACATTGGTCCCTCCCCTGTATGTATTTATTAATAATATTCTCAATCATACACTATTTTTAACTTCAATAGAAAACACATGTTTTATATCGCGATCACATCATAAAATCGATTTTGCAATTATTGTGTAGTTAATATTCAACTTTAATATACAAACTTGAATCCGATTACTTGCATAAGCTTTGTCGAAGGATGATCATGTTACCAAATCGATTCCTCAAATTTAGCGTGTGATCGAAAAGAATGAATGTAAGATATCCATAAGATAACTAAAGTTTGCTATCACGTCAACAAATCGACTTTGCAATTATTGTGTAGTTAATATTCAACTTTAATATACTAACTTGAATCCGATTACTTGCATACGCTTTGTCGAAGGATGATCATGTTACCAAATCGATTCTTCAAATCATGCGTGTGATCGAAAAGAATGAATGTAAGATATCCATAAGATAACTAAAGTTTTCTAGTGTTGTAATGTTTGGAGAATAAAACCAGAGTATCATTTCAAAAATTAAAGATGTTTATTGTCAACCAAGAAATACTAAAGATAAGATTACATATTGACTTTCATGTTTTTCATTAATTCACTTCTTTCCCAATATATTACCTATTGAAATTTATGTGGTGACATCTTTATAACATTCACATATTACAAAATTGAAATATATAGAATAATGATAATAAAATTTAGTAAAACCAAAGGTAGGTGGTGGTTGTGGTACTTTTTTAAAAATACATACAAAAGGTCACATGTTATATATAACATAAAAGCAAAGAAAACTTGACTGCAATTTCTTTAAGGAGAGATTCTACTAATCTCTGGTAAAAGCTAATGGTTATTTTGCAAGCTCAAAATCCTCAGCCATTGGATTCACACTACATCAATGGTTGAGATCGCACACAACCCTCTACTAATAAAAGGGCAAGTGCAACAATTCTTTGTACCTCAGTGAGAAAACATAAAAGATTTAATAACGTTCTCACAAGAAATTTTCTTGATTCAATCATAGTTCTTGTTCTTGTTGTTGTTCTCATGGAGGGTGAAGAAGGAAACAACCTTGTCAATAACAATAGCTTGGAAAACAATTCCAACTATTGTCTCAACAATATCCACCAAATTGAGATCACTATTCCTCATAGATCATAATCTTTACGCAATTCATGAAATCAAAATACTTTCAAGAAACTCTTAAGCTATTGCAAATCAGTAAACATCCATTTCTTGCTTTATATTTTCTTTATATATGAACAAAATTAGCCCTATGTGTGATTTGATTAATGTTACAGTTAGTTTTAATTTGAAGTGAAAACGAAGAAAGATTATTAGTCGAACTCTATGAAAACATGGGTAACAAATTGTCGGAGATTGCAATACAAATATATGCCGATAAGAACTGAGAATGCATTTAATAATTACCATTGGAACGCCACAATTCGCAAACAAAAATGGAAGCTTTCTCAAGACTGCAACGGAGAGACTCACCGGCGTATCTCCATCAAATGTTTTGGAAGACTACATCAAGGCTCTGTATTTCAGCAACGAATCCACACCGTAAACTTCTTGGCACAATGATAATCGATCGACCCAATCGACACAAACCAATGATGCTATGATTTGGGCAGCTGTGGATGCTTCATTCAATATATCTTATAATGATGATGATGATGCAGTCGATTCAGTGCAATACTGCTTCCTGGGGATGTTGGAAGAGGAAATGACAGTGCAATACTGCTTCCTGGGGATGTTGGAAGAGGAAATGAACTTCTTTGAAAAACTATTTGGGGACACCAAGAATGTGAAAGATATGTTTGGCTCATGTCTGTTTGATTTGTTCCGATCAGTCCCAGTTCAGAACCCACCGGATAAGTTGACAACTTCTCTTGCGTCCGAGGATGGTTGTACAACCTTAAAACACCTCCATTGCCACCGCGGAGAATTTGTGAAGCAACCAATCGGCTCATCCATGGAATGATGGAAACCTAACATGAATTTGATAATGATTTCTAATATTATTATTATGGCGGCAGCTACCGCTGTACCGAATAACAACCAATAAACTCACAAAATCACACGATATTAGTATTGAAAGCATATCATTTATATTATATTATTATAATACGAATACAACACAGAACTAACAACACATGATATAAATTCAGACATCACATGCAACAATTGATTTTAGTACATGTGCTATTTTATATTTTATACGTGCTGTTTTGAAAAATCAGCACGTAACCAGCACTGTAACCCTTTTCTATTATTATTATTTCTCCAAAATATTAATATTGATATATGTATATTTGGGTGTTTGATTTCTTTTTAGATTACAAACAAATACATCAATTGTATTTTATGGATTTCAAGATCATTTGGTCAATCATGTAAAAGCTATTTATTAAGTTAAAAAGCTCTTCAAAAAGTTTTTTTCCCAAATACATACTTAGTAAAAGTATCCATTCTAAATGATAATTAAATAAATCCGTTTACTTATTTATAAGATTTTTTCCCCCACTATTAATGAAAAAATCTCTGTATAAAAATAGTACATTAAAAAATTATTTTTCATTAAAAATATTACGCAAAAGATCTATTCTTTATTTTAAAAATCACATGTAATATCTATTTATACTATACAAAACACTAACTTTTTCTTCAATGTTTTATTATTTCTAAATCAACACAAAACTATAAAAACACATTCAAATCATATCTAAATGCAATTATTTATTCTGAATCAATAGCTTATACTCCATCCGTCCTGCTGCAAGAGTTAAATTTTTCATTTTTGGTTGTTCGAAAAGAAGAGCTACATTTTTCTTTTTATAATATTTCTTATCTCATTATAAATTACAAGTACTATTTAAATCACATTTATTTACAAATACTATTTCATTACAAATAAAGTGAAAGGGCAAATTTGTCTTTAACCTAAAAACACACAAACTATCATTATAATATAATATTTATTAATTTTCATATAAAAAATAAATGTAACTCTTTCGCTTGAAAAGAGGAAATATTTTAGAACTTATTTAGGGCTTTTCACAAAAAATAAAAACAAGAAAAAATAATCTCTTTAACAATAATAGTATATTTATAATATTTTTTTTCATTCAAAATATTACAAAAAAATCCAATCTTTATTCGATATATTACATTTTAACACCTACTTATATCACAACAAACATATTCTATTCAATGTTTTTACTATTTCTAAAGCAAGTCAAAATTCTATACTATTTGTAAAGCAAATCAAAATTCTAAAATACTTCTTATCTATACACTACCATTTGTTAGGGAGTTGGAATGTTTTGATATTGGGAGGTTTTAATGTAATACTGAAAAACTCTCCATATTATATCATAATCTAAAATTTTATGTAACAACAGAGAAAATTGCAATAAATGTCTCGTATTTATAGTTAATTATCACTTTTATCGTTAATCTAGTGATATATATTTGGGTGTTTGATTACTCTTCTAGACTATAAACATATACATAGGTGTATCTTATGGATTTAACATCATTTAATAGAATTATGCATTATAAATGATAATAAAATCACTATGTTTACTTATGTTTTAAAATTTTTATTTGCAATATTGGTAAAAGAATTCTCTATAGAAATATTACATTAATAAATTATTTTTCATTTATATTATTATATAAAAGACCTATTGTCTATTTAAAACATCATATCACATGATTAATCAAATGAAATTTCATTATTTATATAAATTTTACACTACTCCGTTTACACAAGCTTTTTTGGAAATTTTAGAATTTTGGAAATTGAAAAAAAAATGAAAATTGTATTTAATTTGATGTTTTGTGAAAGAAAAAATATATTTAATATGATATTTTTTAAAAATAAATAGTAACAAATTAGTGAAAGTGGTTATGTAAACAAAGCTAACTAACTTGTATATTTTAACTTATTTCGCATATTCAAAAAAGATTCTCTGTAGAAAAATTATATTTATAATTAATTTTTTATTTAAAATATTACATCGAACACCTACTTATATCACTAATAAAATGTATTCTTTATTCAACATTCTTATTTGTTAGTTCTAAAACAACTCAAAATTCTAAAACATTTAACAAACCACAACCTTAGGGGCAGAGTGTTGGTGATGATGGCAAGTTTCAATCTAGTACTTGAAAAACTCTCGAAATGATTATCATAATATAAAATATTTTGTAATGATTGATTATATTATAAAATATAATATTTTTATGATATATTATGTATAATTTACGGTATTATAAATTTAAAGTTTGTAATTTTGAATTAAAATACAAATATTTATGAGAGAAAGATTGAAAATTAAGTGATCATGTGAACGTGTGAAATTGTTTTCATAAAGTGTGTTTTTATATGTTTATTTGTATTTATATTTTGTATTAATAATTCTCTAATATAAATTTTTTTGAAAAGATAATATATTTTTACATATAATTATCATGACCTCTTAATAAATAATATGAGGGTATGTTTGGTACAAGAAATTGAGAGTAGAGAAATAGAAATATTTTTATTTCTTTTAGTTGTTTAAGTTACATAAATCAAACTAGAGATATAAATTATTTTCATTCATCTATTTTAATTTATCTCTGGTATTCTCGTAAATGAATATTGATGCATTATATTTATTTTCTTTTTAATTTTTTTTGTACTATTTAATTTATATCTATACATTTTGAAAATCATATTATTTCAATTTTTACAAATTTCACATTTAATTTTTTATTCAAATATTTAATTTTTATGATTTTTTTAAAAATTACCCTAAAATATGATCTACAAAATATCATATCTAATTTATTATTTAAATAAAAAAATTAGAAAAAATATTTCTTTTTGAATTCTTATTCATGAAAACTCTATTTTGACCGATTAATAATTTATTCTCTATTGATCTATGCAGATGGTTGTAATTTTTTTTATATATATTTCTCAACTCTGTTTTACCAAACTCTCATTTCTTTGCAATTTTATTCTTCGTACTAAATACCACCTACAAACAATCTCATAATACCATCTGCATAATTAAATAATCATAGTTAGAAATATTTTGTAATATTTTCTTATATTTTTAAAAGTTGGAAAAATTTTATGCAATATTTTAAAAATACAGAAGAAAAGTTGTCACTTTCTATACATGAGTAAGAATGATACAAACTTTACAAACTAATGTAAGTTATAAAATAAAATTATGTATTGTTTTATTTAACACATTACATACCATCTCTATTTTATATAAAAGACCATATGTAAAAAAAATAAAATAGAAGTACAAATAACACTACAAAAAAATATCAATTTTGTAACAACATTTTTTCGTTGTTAAATCCACTTTTTTCGTTACTAATGATATTAGAGACGGAATTAGAGATGGAATTACGTTAGCTACGTGAACTTTAGGACGGAATTCCGTTACAAATATACTATTTTTTTGTAGTGTAAACAAAGGTGGAATTTACTTGTTATATACTACATCTGTCGGTAAAATAGACTCTATTTGCGTTCGACAAAAAGATAAAAGAAATTATATATATATTTTATTAAAAAAGTGATTAAAGTAAAAAGATAGTTAAATATATCTTTGAAAAATTTAGTTCCTAATTAATGCTGATGAAGAGATAGAACGTAATTAAAGTAGTGACAATTGTAGTACATAAGTATTGAATATAGAGTAAATTTGACGGACAAAAATAATATTTTATAGATGGTTGCTTGAATATAGATGTGTTTGTCTATAAGCATCACATATAAGTTACTTGTAAGAAAACCTAAAACAAGAACACAAGGTTTAAAAAAAGTACGTTTTAGTCAATAAATACTTAATATTGCCATAATATATAGTTTTAGATATATAATATTTATTATCTATTACAATTCTTTTAACCTTATTAAGAAAATATTTTACTTTAAAGTCAAACTTTATTTTACATACACAATATTACAATATTTTCAATATAAAATTTTATAGTCGTTATGTTCATATTACAATTATTTTCATTTTTTTCCTAAAAACTTATTTTATAAATTATACTTCTTCCGTCTATCAAAAGTTTGCTAATTTTCTTTGTAAAAAATATAATAAGCATATTTTAAATATAAAAGAAACAAATATATTTTTGATGGAGGAAACGAAAAAAATTTATATTCAAATTACTATGAAAAAAACAATATAATAATAATAATAAATCATTAGTAAACACACATGTGTTCGGTAAGACGAAAGATATTGTTATAAAGAAAAGTAAACTAGCGAACACAAGTACTACATATATTAATTAGAAAACTTGATTGAAAAAAAATAAAAATTAGACTATAGAATTTTTTCTAAACATACATGCAACCACAATAGATGTAAATTGAGTTAAATATTTATCTATTATTAATTTATATATTTTCATAGAAGTCAACAACTCCACCAAATTAAAATCACTATTCTCATCATAATCTTTAAGCAATTCATGAAATCAAAATACTTTCAAGAAATTCGTAAAGTTAATGCAAATCAGTAAGCCTCCCTTTCATGCTTTATATACTTTTTTTATGTATATATATAATCTGTTTAATGTTACAAAAAAACCCCTAATTTTGAGTGAAGAGGAAGAAAGATTATAGTCGAACTCCATGAAAATATGGGTAACAAATTGCCAGAAATTGCAGTACATATATATGCCGATAAGAACTGAGAATGCATTCAATAAAAACCATTGGAACGCCACAATTCGCAAACAAAAATGGAAGCTTCGACTCAAGACGGCAACGGAGAGGATCACCGGCTATCTCCATCAACTGTTTTGGAAGACTACATCAAGGCTCTGTATTTCAGCAACGATCCACACCGGAAATTTCTGGGCACAATCATAATCGATCGACCCAATTGACACAAACCAATGATGCTATGATTCGGGCAGCTGTGGATGCTTCCTTCAATAAATCTTATAATGATGATGATGATGCAGTTGATTCAGTGCAATACTGCTTCCTGGAGATGTTGGAAGAGAAAATGAACTTCTTCGACAAACTATTCGGGGACACCAAGAATGCAAAAGATATGTTTGGTTCATGTCTGTTTGATTTGTTCCAATCAGTCCCAGATCCGAACCCACAAGATAAGTCGACAACTTCTCTTGCTACCGCAGAGAATTTGTGAAGCAACCAATCGGCTTATTCATGGAATAATAAACTCACAAAAATCACACGACAATTAGGATACTGACAATTGTAGTAAATAAGTATTGAAGGTAGCGTAATAATTAAGTGTTGAAAATTTTAAGTTTACCAAAATTAATAATGGCCAAATTAAATTGGCGCACAAGAAGAAAAATAAGAGTAAATATGATGGACAAAAGGAGTATTTTATATATGGTTGCTTGAACATGGGTGTGTTTGTCTATAAGCATCTTATATAAGTTACATATAAAAAAACCTAAAAGAAGAACACATGGATTAAAAAAATAGGTTTTAGCCGATAAATGCATAATATTGCCATAATATAGCGTTTCAGATATATAATATATATTATTTGTTATAATTCTTTCAACTTTATCATAAAGATATTTTACTTGAAAGTCAAACTTCATTTTACGTGGACAATATTACAATATTTCCTATCTAAAATTGTATAGTCGTTTTGTTTGTATTACAATTATATATTTTTATTTTCTTCCTAAAAACTTACTTTATAAATTATATTTCTTCAGTCTTTCAAAAGTGTGCTAATTTTCTTTGTATAAAATATAATGAGTATATTTTAAATACAAAGGAAATAAATATACTTTTGATGGAGGAAACCAAAACAAATTTATATTCAAATTACTAAGAAAAAAAAAGCAATATAACAATAATAATAATAATAATAATAATAATAATAATAATAATAATAAACAATATAACAATAATAATAATAATAATAATAATAATAATAATAAACACCTAGTAAACTAGTGAAGACAAGTACTACATATATTAATTAGAAAATATGACTGAAAAAATAAATAAATAAATAAATAACATACTATAGAATTTTTTTTCTATCTTATGCCCTCAAAACATACATACTACCACCATAGATGTAAATTCAGCTAAATATTTATCTATTATTAATTTATATATTTTAATAGAAGTCAACAACTCTACCAAATTAAAATCACTATTCCTCGTCATAATCATTAGGCAATTCATGAAATCAAAATACTTTCAAGAAACTCTCAAGTATTGCAAATCAGTAGGCTTTCATTTCTTATTTTATATTTTTTTATATATGAACAAAATTAGCTCTTTGTGATCTGATTAATATTACAGAAACCCTAATTTAGATTGAAGAGGAAGAAAGATTATTAGTCGAACTCTATGAAAACATGGGTAACAAATTGTCAGATATTTCAATACAAATATATGCCATAAGAACTGGGAATGCATTCAATAAAAACCATTGGAACGCCACAATTCGCAAACAAAAACAGAAGCTTCGACTCAAGACTGCAACGGAGAGGATCACGGGCGTATCTCCAGCAACTGTTTTGGAAGACTACATCAAGGCTCTGTATTTCAGCAACGAATCCACACCGGAAACTTCTGGGCACAATGATAATCGATCGACCCAATTGACATAAACCAATGATGCTGTGATTTGGGCAGCTATGGATGCTTCCTTCAATATATCTCATAATGATGATGATGATGCAGTTGATTCAGTGCAATAATGCTTCCTGGAGATGTTGGGAAAGGAAATGAACTTCTTCGAAAAATTATTTGGGGACACCAAGAATGCAAAAGATATGTTTGGTTCATGTCTGTTTGATTTGTTCCGATCAGTCCCAGATCCGAACCCACAAGATAAGTCGACAACTTCTCTTGCTACCCCGGAGAATTTGTGAAGTAACCAATCCGCTTATCCATGTAATAATAAATTCACAAAAATCACACGACAATTAGGATAGTGACAATTGTAATAAATAAGTATTGAATGGAGCGTAATAACCTGTGAGATATGCCCAAAAATGTAAAAAGCAAATCAAATCATGTAAGTATGAATCAAACCCACTCCGAAAATGAGGAAACATATAAATAATATATATATATATATAGATATTAATATGAGAAAAGAGAGAAATGTAGAAGAGGAAGATGGAGAGGGTACACGAAAGAAAAAGGAAGCAACAAAGCTATTTTATTTCGACTGAAACTTCAACTCACATTGAAAATGAACTAACTATAAAATATTTATAGATCCCAACTAAGCTGGATAAATAAATAAAATACCTGATTATTCTAATAATAGAAAACAACTCAACCTAAACTTGTCCCCAGGCTAATAGTCATTCAAAAATTAAACATGTGCAAAACAAAAAGTTAAGACTCAGTAAACTCGCGGTAGGATTATTTCCAAAAAACTTCCCCTTAATCCTGATGCGGCTTCAAACGAGTTCCGTTTTTATTCCGGAAAACAGCAACATATGCTCCTTATCATCTAAGGCTTCTGGGTTGGTCTCTTCTTCCAAGAGTGTCAAATTGATTTCTGTCTTATCCGACTTGCTCCTGCACCCAGATGCATAGTGCCCCATTCTTCAGCACTTGTAACATTTGATGTGGCTCTTGTCTCAGCCACTCCTTTTGTCTGAGCCTTTCGCATTGTTGTTGCTGTCATTCCCATTGCGTCTACACCGGTCGCAATTTCTTCGACCATCTTTTTCTCTCAATTGTGCTTCGGTGAGAAGCAATTGACTCTCTCCAATAGAGATTTGCTTCCCTATCTGGGTACGCTCATCAAACGTCTTTAGTTGCCCTACCGCTTCCTCAAATGGCATACTTCCCATGTGGCAAAACTGGTCAATTCCTGCAATAACGGGATAATATTCGCTAGGTAAAGAATCAAATAATTTCTTTACCATGGTCGCATCATCCAGCGTCGCCCCAAGGCTGGAATATTTCGCGGCCATCCCGCTCAGCTTTCCCGCGTATGCTTCCAGGGTTTCTCCCCCATACGCATTCCCTCGAACTCACTTATCAGTGTCTCCAGATGCGCCGTCTTGACACGATCTGCTCCAACGAATCTAGTTTTTAAACTCTCCCAGACCTCCATTGTAGTCTTCTTCGTTGCGACTTGCAATAACAAGTCCTCCGGGAGCATTTGGAAAAGGAGCGCCCTTGCCGCCTTATCCCTTCTAGCATCTACCGCCTTTCCTTCCGTAGGTTCAATAGCCTCCCAAACTCCTTGGGCTTCCATGATCGCTTCAACCTTGATCGACGAAGTTGTGTAATCTGTCGATGTTAACTGGGGATAGACAAACGTCACCCTGACGTTGTCTTTCACCCCGCACTCTGTGGCAACTTAAGATATTTGGGCATGCAAAGTTTATACGCCAGGCTACACCACTGGGCTCTGTTACTACTTGTTGGATTTGACCTAGGAATGAATAAAAATAATGGTATTTGACAATAAAAATAAAAAAGAAAGTGAGGAGAAATAATTACTTTTATCTTTTATTACTATTGAAAGTCCAGCATTGAAAATAACGACCTACAAAATATTTATAGATCCTAAGGTGGATAAATAAATAAAAAACCTGATTTTTCTAATAATAGAAAAAACCTCAACCTAAACTTATGCCCCAAGCTAATAGTTATTAAAAAATTAAACATGTGCAAAAAAACAAAGTTAACACTCACTTAACTCGCGGCAGGATTATTTTGAATTAAGTGTTGAAAATTTTAAGTTTCCCAGAATCAGTAATGATCAAATTTAACTGGCGTACATAAAGAAAAATAAGAGTAAATTTTCCGGACAAAAAGAGTATTTTATATATGCTTGCTTGAATATGGGTGTGTTTGTCTATAAGCATCATATATAAGTTACTTGTAAGAAAACCTCAAACAAGAGCACACAGGTTTAAAGGAATAGATTTTAATCAATAAATGCATAATATTATCATAATATATCATTTCAGAATATAAAATTTATTATCTATTGCAATTCTTTTAACCTTATTAAAAAATATTTTACTTAAAAGTCAAACTTAATTTTACGTACACAATATTACAATATTTTCAATTTAAAATTTCATAGTCGTTTTGTTCATATTATAATTATATATTTTCATTTTTTTTCTTAAAAACTTATTTTATAAATTATATTTCTTCCGTCTATCAAAATCGTGCTAATTTTCTTTGTATAAAATATAATGAGCATATTTTAGATACAAAGGAAATAAATATACTTTTGATGGAGGAAACGAAAAAAAATTTATATTCCAATTACTATGAAAAAAAAAGCAATATAACAACAACAATAATAATAAACACCGAGTAACACACATGTGTTTTGTAAATCGAAAGATATTGTTATATAAAAAAGTAAACTAGCGAAGACAACTACTACATATATTAATTAGAAAATATGACTGAAAAAATAAATAAATAAATAAATAACAGACTATAGAATTTTTTCTATCTTATGCCATCGAAACATACATACGACCACAATAGATGTAAATTCAGTTAAATATTTATCTATTATTAATTTATATATTTTCGTAGAAGTCAACAGCTCTATCAAATTAAAATCACTATTCCTCATCATAATCATTAGGCAATTCATGAAATCAAAATACTTTCAAGAAACTCTTAAGGTATTGCAAATCAGTAGGCCTTCATTTCTTATTTTATATTTTTTTATATATGAACAAAATTAGCCCTATGTGATCTGATTAATATTACAGAAAACCCTAATTTGGATTGAAGAGGAAGAAAGATTATTAGTCGAACTCTATGAAAACATGGGTAACAAATTGTCAGAGATTTCAATACAAATATATGCCGATAAGAACTGAGAATGCATTCAATAAAAACCATTGGAACGCCACAATTCGCAAACAAAAATGGAAGCTTCGACTCAAGACTGCAATGGAGAGGATCACCGGTGTATCTCCATCAACTGTTTTGGAAGACTACATCAAGGCTCTGTATTTCAGCAACGAATCCACACCGGAAACTTCTGGGCACAATGATATTCGATCGACCCAATTGACACAAACCAATGATGCTATGATTTGGGCAGCTGTGGATGCTTCATTCAATATATCTTATAATGATGATGATGATGCAGTTGATTTAGTGCAATACTGCTTCCTGGGGATGTTGGAAGAGGAAATGAACTTCTTCGAAAAAGCTATTCCGGGACACCAAGAATGCCAAAGATATATTTGGTTCATGTCTGTTTGATTTGTTCTGATCATTTCTCAAATACTTTTGACGGAGGAAATGAGTATATATATTTTTTTTAAAATAGAAATTATATTAAAAAAAACAATATAATAATAATAATAATAATAATAAAACCATAGAATAAACACAAGTATTTTGTGAATTCAAAAGATATTGTAAGAGTGACTATTGTATTTATCACAATAATTAATTATTCATAAAATACATATGAGTTTATTATTGTATTTATCACAATAATTAATTATTCATAAAATACATATGAGTTTATTTATTTTGTATATATATATATATATATTTTTAAAAGAAGATTGTAAAATAATCCTCCACGTATACCTCATGAATATCACTATGTTTTCGAGTAAACACACATGAGTTTGCTTTATATAAATATCATCTTCAAGTTCTTCATGTAGAAAGGCTGTCTTAACATTCATTTGTGCTAACTTCAAATCCTCAATGGCAACCAAAGCAAGCAAAACACTAATAGAGCTATGTTTGACAACAAATGAGAAAACATCATTAAAAGCAATACTTTGCACCTGAATATAACTCTTTGCAACCAACCGTGCTTTATATATTACTTTATCAGCCCCTGGAAAGCCTTCCTTTTTTCTTGAAGACCCATTTGCTTCCAATAATTCTCTTATCTGGCAGTGGTTTCACAAGAATCCAAATATTATCTGGTGGTGGAGAGATTAAATTTCTTCATTCATTGTCGCTATTTACTTAACAGAATCATCACGCTGAATTGCGTCTGAATATGTCGATGGCTCACTATCTCCACCTATTTCCTCTGCAACAGAAAATGCATATGCAACAAAGTCTGCATACCGCTATGGAGGTCGAGTGTTTCTACGATGTCTTCCAGTGGCTATGAAACATGACTCTTCTTCTGAACTTTCAATATCAACTGATGTCTGCTGAACAGAAGAGTCTGGCTGAGGAGTGCTAGAATAACCAATTTCGAACTCCACCCGCTTCTGTGTATTCTCACTTGAACTCAAAGATTCTTTGTTAGACAACATAGCCATTTCATCAAAGGTAACATCTCTACTTATTGCAAACTTTGGAGATATGAGATCAGGACACCATAATCTATATCCTTTCACTCCAGAAGCATAACCAATGAAAATGCATTTCTTAGCCCTAGGCTCCAATTTTCCTTCATTTACATGCATATATGTTGAACACCCAAAAATCTTTAAATTACAATAATCAACAGAAGTACTTGACAAAACTTTTTCAGGAGTTTTGAAGTTAAGAGCAGAATTTGGAGAGCGGTTGACAATGTAGGCAACAACCATGTTGATTGCTTCAGCCCAAAAATCCTTAGTCAATCCTACATTGGAGATCATACATCTTGCCCTTTCCAAGAGGTTTTGTTCATACGTTCAGCCACGCAATTCTGTTGAGGTGTCATCCTGACTGTGCGATGCCGAACGATTCCTTCTTTCTTGCAAAGCTCAATGAACTCCCCTCCACAAAATTCCAAGCCATTATCGGTTCTCAACCGCTTGATTTGTTTTCCTGTTTGCTGATCAATCAAAAATTTCAATTGTTTGAAATTTAGAAAAACATCATTCTTATTCTTCAAAAAATATGCCCAAACGTTTCTTGAGTAGTCATCAATAAAAGTTAGCATATGTCTGGCACCACCTTTAGATGAAACATGAAATGGACCCCAAAGATCAGAGTGGATATCGTTAAATGTACCTTTTGTCTTTTTGGGTTACTGATGACTTGAAACTTACTCTTTTATGCTTACATAATGCTTACAGAACTCCAACCATCCAGTAATTTGTCCACAAAGAAGTCATCTCCTGCTTAAGATTCCTAAGTCCTTTTCATTTATATGCCCAAAATGCATATGCCATAACTTGGTGATATCAGATTCAGCCAAATAGGATGATAAAACAACTGCATGCCCAGTAACAATTGTCCATTGCAAAGTATACAAGCTTCCAGATCGGATACCTTTCATAATTACGAGAGCATCTTTGAAAATCTTCAGAACACCATTTTGACTTGTGTACCTGCAACCAAGTGCCTCAAGTGTCCCCAAAGAGATAAGATTCTTTTTCAAATCAGGGATCTGCCTAACATTAGTATGTGTCCTCACAATGTCATCGTGCATCTTGATACGAACAGTGCCCTTACCTATAAAATTACAAACGACATTGTTGCCCATTAAGAAAGTTCCTCAATTTCCCTAATCAATGTAGCAAACAAATCTCTATTGGGACACATGTGATAAGAGCATCCTGTATCCCAAATCCACTTATCTGTAGATCGCATCCTATCATGAGTGACAAGGAAAAAAGTATTCTCACTATCATCAGCAGCAACACTAGCTTCAGTGGTGTTATCTTTCTTAACAACCGATTTTTCTGTTTGCTTATTTTTCAATTTAAAACTATCAGCTTTAATGTGCCCCATCTTATAACAATAGTTACAGTTTATATTTCAGTGTCTAGACTTTGATCTAGATTTACTATTGTCATAGTTTCTCTTATCCGATCTCTCTCATCATCTATCTTAACATCAATATTTTCCAAATCCATAATAATCGAATCAAAATTATCAAGATGAGAGAGTAATGATGTACCTTCCGCTATTCAAAACATATAAAGGCTTTCTTTAGGTACAGATGATTCTCAATAGACTTCTTCATGTACAAAGCCTTAAGCTTATCCCACATTGTCTTAGCCGAAATCTCTGTAGCAACCTTCCGCAAAACCTCATCAGAGAGATTTAAGATAATGCTCGAACGGACTTTCTTATCCAGCTCCGAAAATTTGGACTTCTCCATATCTTTGGACATTTTTTCAACACCCTAGATAGCCAAATCAACTTCACCTTGGACCAAAATGGCATCCATCTTGAGTTGTCACATCCCAAAGTTGTCATTTATGTCAAACTTTTCAACTGCTGTCCTTGTGATTGTCATTCTATGGTAACAAAAGATTTCCACAAGGGCTCTAATACCAATTTGTTAGGAATATGACCCAAAAAAGTATTTTCAGAACCTTAAAAATGATAAAAATAAAAATAAAAAATTTAAAGGACACAAGAATATATATGTTCAGTCAAGATGACTTACATCCACAGGCAAAATCACATATACATTTGTGAAGAGAACCCATGTCTTTTTTTTTTTTTTTTTTTTTTTTTCTTTTTTTAATCTATAAACATAATAAATTGAAATTTGTATTCAAGTTGAACTATTTTAGCTTATATATTAGTTTTTAAAATCCAATATTTGGACAGAGTTGAGTTTACAAATAATTTGTATCTTTTACTATTCTACACATACAAATGTAACAATTATTTAACTTTCGTTGTTCACAATATGTTTCATTAAAGGTTTCAAATAAGTTTTAAACTTTAATTTATTTATTTATTTTTTACCTTCTCCTAATTCAATTAGATATAATCTTCTATTGAATCGACATTCGATCTCAGCTAGTTTCATCGTCATTTTTTCAACCTCAAGGTATCATCATTGTCATTTTTTGTTCTACAAGTTCGTTAATTGTGTTTCCAGCACTGATCCATCACTGCTTCCTCGTGCTTATTTATAAAGGGAGAGAGGTCCTTTCCATGTTCGAATTGCTTTGGATATTGCATGAATTTTTTACATTATATTTCAAGTATCACAATGATAATAATGGGGGGCAAATCACTTACTGATTAGTGTCTGATTTTTCTTATGTTTTGAAAAAAATGTACTAAAATATGTACAAAATTGTGTGAATGATTGAGAAATCTTATGTAAATATATGTAGGATTAATTAGCAACACAATCATATATATATATATATGCTTGTATGCAGGCAAATATATCGGTTCTTGTTATAATTAGTATATATATATATATATAACTCAAATAATGCAATGAAATAGTTCATCACCATCATCATCTTGTTTTAGTTTCTCAAACATTACTTTGCAATTTTCATGTAAAAGAAGTAGTTTTCACTCATCGTTATAGTTATTGTGCCAAACTTATATAAAATTCAATACAATACTCATATAACTAAAGATAATACATAGTATAATAAAAAGATAACACATCATTTTTGTTAATTTAATATTATAAAATATAACATATAAATTAACAATATATGATAATTATCAATACAACATATAGTCTCATTGATTTCAATGTATAAAACATGTCCATATAGCACACCCTATATACAGAACTGCAAACACATTAATTTAATTAACACAACATCTGCTATGGTAATGGAATGAATGTGTTGTTTGCCTATTAATAATGTTATGATTGAAAAAATGAATACCATGCTTATTTGATTCCTGTCAATAAGAACATTTAGCCCATCCCCTGTATATATTACTATTAATATTTTCAGTAATACACTATTTTTAACTTGAATAAAAAAAATGTGTTTTATAAGGCGATCACGTCAGCAAATCGATTTTGCAATTATTGTGTAGTTAATATTCAACTTTAATATACTATCTTGAATCCAATTACTTGCATACGCTTTTCCGAAGGATGATCGCGTTACCAAATCTTCCTCAAATTTAGCGTGTGATCGAAAAGAATGAATGTAAGATATCCATAAGATAACTAAAGTTTGCTATCACGTCAGCAAATCAATTTTGCAATTATTGTGTAGTTAATATTCAACTTTAATATACTAACTTGAATCCGATTACTCGCATACGCTTTGTCGAAGGATGATCATGTTACCAAATCGATTCTTCAAATTATGTGTGTGATCGAAAAGAATGAATGTAAGATATCCATATATAAGATAACTAAAGTTTTCTAGTGTTGTAATGTTTGGAGAATAAAACCAGAGTAACATTTCAAAAATTAAAGATGTTTATTGTCAACCAAGAACTACTAAATATAAGATTACATATTGACTTTCATGTTATTCATTAATTCACTTCTTTCCCAATATATTGCCTATTGAAATTTATGTGGTGACATCTTTTTAACATTCACATATTACAAAATTGAAATATATAGAATAATGATAATAAAATTTAGTAAAACCAAAGGTAGGTGGTGGTTGTGGTACTTTTTTAAAAATACATACAAAAGGTCACATGTTATATATAACATAAGAAGCAAAGAAAACTTAACTGCAATATCTTTATGGAGAGATTCTACTAATATCTCAAGCCCTTTTGCACATTTTGGTCAAAACTAATGGTTATTTTGCATGCTCAAAATCCTCAGCCATTGGATTCACACTACATCAACGGTTGAGATCGCACGCAACCCTCTACTAATAAAAGGGCAAGTGCAACAGTTCTTTGTACGTCAGTGAGAAAACATAAAAGATTTAATAACCTTCCCAGAAGAATTTTTCTTGATTGAATCATAGTTCTTGTTCTCATGGAGGGTGAGGAAGGAAACAACCTGGTCAATAACAATAGCCTGGAAAACAATTCCAACTATTGTCTCAACAATATCCATCCCTTAACATCGATTAAGAACTATTATCTTGGGCAAACTCGAGATGGTTTAGAAGGCAGCTCTCAACCATCATCCACTTCTTCAAGGAATTTTCAATCAGTTGTATCAAATGCTAGTCATGATCGAGTTGATCTTAGTGGTGGTGTTCAGATTGGAGCAGTCTCTAAATCAATGAATACTCCATCGAATAATCTAACCCTTATATCTAATTCTTCTGAAATGATTTTAGATTTTAATGGCGACAGTAAAAGAAAGAACATAGTGAAGGGTCAGTGGACTCCAGAAGAAGATCGGTAAATCAATAAATAAAAACACATGAAAATTCTCAATATCCTATTTTTATTTATGTTTTCTTCAGTAAGATCTGCAATGAAATTGGTGATTATACCTTTCTTTTTTTTCTTTTGGTTTTAATTTTTTTTATGCAGAAAATTACTTGAGCTGGTGCAACAATATGGGTGTGTGAAATGGACTGCCATGGCTGAGCATATGGAAGCAAGAACTGGGAAACAGTGTAGAGAGAGATGGCATAATCACTTGCGTCCTGATATTAAGGTCCCTTTTTTTTTTTTTTTTTTTTCTTTCTATTCTTGCAATCCTTCGACCCATCATTAAGAAAAATTTTTTCACAAAATGAAGTCCTACATCTGTGTTGTAAAATCATATGTTGTCTCATCTTCATTAAAAAAAAAAAAAAAAAAAAAAGAGGTATAGCAATATTCTATGCAATTCATGAAACTGAAAGACTTTTAAGCAGCAAACCCTAATAATTTTATTGATAAATCAGTAATTCCCCTTTTCCTGCTTTTCATTTTATATGTGTGAACAAAAGTACTATGTGATCTGATTAATGTTACAGAAAACCCTGATTTGGAGTGAAGAGGAAGAGAGACTATTAGTCCATCTCCATAAGAACATTGGTAACAGATGGTCGGAGATCGCATCAAATATGCCAGGAAGAACTGAGAATGCTGTCAAGAACCATTGGAACGTCACAATACGCAAGCAAAAATCGAAGCGCCGATTCACTGGCGTGTCTCCATCAACTGTGTTGGAAGACTACATCAAAGCTCTATATTTCGGCATCGATTCCACACCGGCAACAACTTCTGAGCCCAACGATCATCAACCAACACAATTGACAAAAACCAATGATACTTTGATTCGGGCAGCTGTGGATGCATCGTTCAATAGATCTTATGATGATGAGGATGCAGTTGACTCAGTGCAATACAACTTTCTGGGGATGTTGGAAGATGAAATGAACTTCTTGGAAAAGCTCTTCGGGGACACGAAGAAAGCGAAAGATAATTCGAAAACTTCTCCTACATCCGAGAATGATTGTACAACCTCAAACACCCCAGAGAATATATGAAGCAACCAGTCTGCTCATCCATGAGAACCTACAGTGATTATTATTATTATTGTTGTTGCTGTTATTGTTATTGTTATTTGTCCAAAAATGTTTTATTAATATATGTATTTGGGTGTTTGAGTTCTCTTTCATATTATAAACATATACATGAAGTGTATCTTATGGATTTTAAGATCATTTAGTAGAATTATCCATGTTAAATGATAATTAAATAACTTTATTTACTTATGTTTTAAAATTTGTATTTGCAATATTGGTAAAAAAAAATTTCAATAGAAATATTACATTGATAAAAAATTATTTTATAAAAGACCTATTGTATATTTTAAACATCACATCCTATGGTTAATCAAATAAAATTTCATTATTTATGTAAATTTTACACTACTCCGGTTTTTGGAGATTTTTTTGGAATTTTATAAGTTTGAAAAAAAAAAAAAAGTGTATTGATTTGATGTTTTACAAGACAAAAAATATATTTGATATAATATTGTTTAAAAAATAAATAGTAACAAAGGAGTGAAAGTGATTATGTAAACAAAGCTGCTAACTTTTATTCTTGAACTTATTTTGTATTATTCACAAAAAAATCTATTTAAAAAATTTATATTTATAATTATTATTAATTTTTAAAAATATTGCAATGAAACACCTACTTATATCAGAAATCAAATATATTCTTCATTCAATTTTTTTTTTTTATTTATTAGTTCTAAAACAACTGAAAATTCTAAAACACTTATCTAAACACAACCTTAGGGAGTAGAGAGTGTTTGGTAACGTTGGCAAGTTTCAATCCACTGCTTGAGAAACTCTCCAAATGATTATCATAATATAAAATATTTTGTAATGACTGAATAATATTATAAAATATAATTTTTTTATAATATATTTTGTGTAATTTACAGTATTATAAATTTATATGTTTGTATTTTGCATTAAAATATAAATATTTATGAGAGAAAATTTGTAAATTAAGTGATCACGTGAAATTTTTTTATAAAGTGTGTTTTTTTATCTTTAATTGTATTTATATTTTGTATTTAATAGTTTTCTAATATAATATTTTATAAAAAAATAATTTATTTATATGTATAATTATGATGAACGTCGTAATAAAGAATCTAAGGGTATGTTTGGTACACCGAATTGAGAGTAGAGAAGATAGAAATATTTTAATTTCTTTTATTTGTTTGAGAAACATAAATCAAACTAAAGAAATAAGTTGTTTTTATTTTATCTATTTTTATTCTCTCACATATTCACATAAATGAATATTGATGCATTATATTTATTTTTTTAATTTTTTTTTACTATTTAATTTATATCTATATATTTTTAGAAATTATATTATTTCATTTTTTACAAAATATCACATTTAATATATTATTCAAATATTTAATTTTTATGATTTTTAAAAAATTAAACTAAAATATGTTCCTACAAACTATTGCATCTAATTTATTATTTAAACAAAAAAATTACCAAAAGTATTTTCTTATAGATTGTCTCTCATTAAAACTCTGTTTTACCCAATTAATAATTTATTTTTATTGATCCATCTAGATAGCCATGTGTTTCTAAAAACTTGAATTTTCTATTTTTTCAAAAACGAAAAAAAAATTAATTCTCATTTTCTACTGAATTCATTTTCTCTTCAATTCAATTCTCTACTGTTGTTTCTACGTAATTTCGTTGTTTGTATCAATTACTCCCTAAAAACAATCTTATAATACAATCTGCATAATTAAATCATCATAATTAGAAATATTGTGTAATATTTCATTATGTTTTAAAAAATATTGCATAGGAAGTGCTCGAAAAACAATACCCTCCACCAATCCGCTAACTTTTGATATTTGGGGAATTTTAAGCTATATTTTAAAAATACAGAAGAAAGATTATACGGTTTCTATACATGAGTAATCACTACAAAAAAAAAATAGTATATTTGTAACGGAATTCCGTCACTAAAGATCACGTAGCTAACGTAATTCCATCATTAATTCCGTCTCTAATATCATTAGTAACGGAAAAAGTGAATTTAAAGAAGAAAAAATCTTGTTACAAAAATGATATTTTCTTGTAGTGAATAATGATGCAAACTTTACAAACTAATGTAAGTTATATAAAAAAAAAATTATGTATTGTTTTATTTAACACATTACATACCATTTCTATTTTATATAAAAGACCATAATTACAAAAATAAAATAAAATTACAAATAAATAAAGATGGAATTTACTTGTTATACTCTCATCATCCCGTAAAAATAGACTCTTTGGATTTGACACGAAGATTAAAAAAATAAATATTTTATTAAAAATAATTAAACGTAAAATATCGGTTAAATGTGCTTTTGAAAATTTACTTACTAATTAATGATGATGAAAAGAAAGAACATAATTAGGGTAGTGACAATTATAATAAATAAATATTGAATGTAGCGTAATAATTAAGTGTTTAAAATTTAAGTTTATCAAATTTAACCGGTCTAAAAAAAACAGTGTAAAAAAAAAAAAAAAAAAATTGACGGACGAAAATAATATTTTACATGTGCTTGCTGAATATAAACATCATATAAGTTACTTTGTTAAAAAACATGAAACAAGAACACCAGGTTAAAAAAAAACAGAGGTTTTAGTCAATAAATGCATAATATTGCCATAATATATCGTTTCTCATATAATATTTATTATCTATTACAATTCTTTTAACCTTATTAAGAAAATATTTTAGTTAAAGTCAAAACTCATTTTACTTGCACAATATTACCACTACAAGAAAAAATAATTTTTGTAACAAAATTTTTTTTGTCTCTTAATCTATTTTTTCCGTTACTAATGACATTAGAGACGGAATTAGGAATGAAATTACATTAGCTACGTGAACTTTAGGGACAGAATTCCGTTACAAATATATTAATTTTTTGTAGTGTTATTTCCAATTTAAAGTTTTATAGTCATTTTGTTCATTTTAGAATTATATTTATTTTGTTTACTAGAAGCTTATTTTATAAATTATATTTCTTTTGTCTAAGTATGCTAATTTTCTTTGTATAAAATAAAATGAACACATTTTAAAGACAAAGAAAACAAATATACTTTTGATGGAGGAAACGAAAAAAAATTTATATTCATTTACTATGGAAAAAAAAGCAATATAATAATAATAATAATAATAATAATAATAAATCACAATAATAATAATAATAATAATAATAATAATAATAAAAAATCACCGAGTAAACACATGTGTTTTGTATATCGAAAGATATTTTTATATAGAAAAGTAAATTAACGAAGACAAGTACTATATATATTAATTAGAAAATAAGACCGAAAAAAAAAATATATATTATAGAATTTTTTCTATCTCTTGCCCTCAAAACATACATATGAACACAATAGATGTAAATTCAATTAAATATTTATCTATTATTAATTTATATATTTTCGTAAAAGTCAATAACTCCACAAAATTAAAGTCACTATTCCTCATCATAATCTTTATCGCAATTCATGAAATAAAAATACTTTCAAGAAATTCTTAAGTTATTGCGAATCAGTAAGCCTCCATTTCTTGCTTTATATATATATTTTTATATATATGAACAAAATTAACCCTATATGATCCGATTAATGTTACAAAAATCCCTAATTGGGAGTGAAGAGGAAGAAAGATTATTAGTCGAACTCCATGAAAACATGGGTAACAAATTGTCAGAGATTGCAATACATATATATGCCGATAAGAACTGGGAATGCATTTAATAAGAACCATAGGAACGCCACAATTCGTATACAAAAATCGAAGCGTCAACTCAAGACCGCAACGGAGAGAGGCTCACCAGCGTATGTCCATCAACTGTTTTGGAAGACTACGTCAAGGCTCTGTATTGCAGCAACGAATCCACATAGGCAACCTCTGGCCACAATGATCATCGATCCACCCAATTGACACAAACCATTGATGATGCAGTTGATTCAGTGCAATACTGCTTCCTGGGGATGTTGGAAGAGGAAATGAACTTCTTCGAAAAACTTATTCGGGGACACCAAGAATGCGAAAGATTATATTGATTTGTTCCGATCAGTCCCAGATCAGAACCCACATGATAAGTCAACAACTTCTCTTGCGTCCAAGGATGGTTGTACAACCTTAAAACACCTCCATTGCCACCCCGGAGAATTTGTGAAGCAACCAATCGACTCATCCATGAAATGATGTAAACCTAAAATGAATTTGATCATGATTTCTAATATTATTATTATGGCGGCAGCTACAGTTGAAATTCAACACTGTACTGAATAACACCCAATAAACTCTCAAAAATCACACGACAATTAGGATAGTAATAATTGTAGTAAATAAGTATTGGATGTAGCGTAATAATTAAGTGCTGAAAATTTAAGTTACCAAAATTAGCAATGAGCCAAATTTAACCGGTGTACAAAAAAAAAAAGAATAAATTTGACGAATGAAAGAAGTATTTTATATGTGTTTACTTGAATACAAACATTATTTGTTAGAAAACATGAAACAAGAACGTAGGGTTTTAAAAAATAGGTTTTAGTCAATAAATGCATAATATTGCCATAATATATCATTTCTAATATAATATTTATTATCTACTACAATTCTTTTAACGTTATTGATAAAATATTTTACTTGAAAGTCAAAACTCATTTTACTTACACAATATTACAATTGTTAAAATATATTTAGAAGCAATATATTCTTGTCTTATTTAGACGATTTATACATCACTATAAATATGTACGTATTCTTATGATTGAAAAAGAGAATTTCAGTTTCATATTCTAATATGGTATCAGAGCCAAATTCTCTCCGGGTACCTCCATAACCCGTTATATCTCGTATATATTTTTATATTTTATTAATATATTTGCTTCTATCTACGATCATGTTGTTATTTTCATGTCGTCTTTGTCTCTACTACTCAACTGACAGAGTCTACTTTTGACTCAAATGCCATTGAGAGTCCTGTTTTCGACTCTAACTCTATTGAGAGCGAGGGAGTCCTGTTTCCGACTCTAGCTCTATAGAGTAAGCGAGTCTTGTTTTTGGCTCTAGTTCCGTTGTGAACGAGCAAGTCCTGTTTCCAACTCTACGGTGTTGAGAGTTCTGCTTCTAACTCTGATCCAGTGGACGGCTACTCCACTTTCAGTCAATCTTGGCCAATTCAAATTTATACGTGGAAGATCTCGGCTATATCTTTTTCAGTCACTTCTGACAAATTGTTCCATCATATCTTGAGTTTGAGGAGGGGTGTTAAAATATATTTAGAAGCAATATATTATATTTATGGTAGTTATCTTATTTAAGATATTTGTGGGATTCTTGTCTTATTTAGACGATATATAAATCACTATAAATATGTAAATATGTACGTATTCTTATAATTGAAAAAAAGAATTTCAATTTCTTATTCTAACAACAATATTTTGAATCTAAAATTTTATAGTAATTTTGTTCATTTTACAATTATTTTCATATTTTTTTACTAGAAACTTATTTTATAAATAATATTTCTTCTGTCTATTAAAAAGTCTACTAATTTTGTTTGTATAAATTAAAATAAACACATTTTAAAGACAAAGGAAATAAATATACTTGGGATGAAGGAAATCAGTATTATTTTTTTTTAAAAAAAATATATTCAAATTATTATGAAAAAAACAATATAATAATAAATCACCCGGGAAACACACATGCATGTGTTTTGTAAATTCAAAAGGTATTGTATTAGGAACTATTGTATTTAACACAATAATTAATTATTCATAATATATGAGTTTGTTTATTTTATATTTTTTATAATAGAAAATTGTAAAATAATCCTCCATGTATACCTTAAGAATATAGCTATTTTTTTTTATTGACATAAAACTAAACTTACAAAATACAACAACAAATCCCTATGTAATAAACTACCAAAATACCTATAATGCCCTTATAATATTATAAATACAAAAATACATCTATACATAATATATCTAACACTCCACCTCAAACTGGAAAATTCAAATTGCATGATCCAAGTTTGTCACATAGAAATTTAATTCGAGGGCCTTCGAGAGATTTAGTAAGAATGTCTGCAAGTTGATTAGTCGAAGCAACATGGTGAAGAAGGAGCTTGATTGTCACAAAAGAGTTTCATTTATGAAACTTCCACTATCTTGATTTCGTGAAGAAGCTGTTTTATCCAAAAAAGTTCACATATCACTAATGCATTGACGCAGGAGCGGAAGAAAAAGCTGAAAATTTGGCAGCATTAACGCAACAAGAGATCATCAACAGTCCATCAACTTTGATAATTAAACTGCTTTGCTTGGGAATGAGTTATGGTGCATATCCTATATGGTTGGAAAGCTCTTCGAGTCTAGTTTTCAACAAAAATACGGATCTAAAAAATAATACTCCTAATGAACGTTACAGCCGTTTCATTGAAGTGTGGCAGACTGCAAAGAGTCACCGAACCAACTTTTATGTTGCTGATTTTGATGATTCATCTCCTCATTATGAACGTTGGTTTCTTCATATTCATAGTATTTATCCATCTTTATTTAAGTTTACATTTATTTGGAGTTCAAGTTGATGCCTATATTATGACTATTGTTTGTAAGTTTGAGGGAGAATTTTGAGAATTTAAAATTTACCTTAAGCTATTAAGTTTGTTGGAAAATATTGTCTTCTTATATTTTACTCAAAACTCTTTGGTGGATCCCTAGAGTGGTGAGTGGTGAGTATTCTCTTGTGGTACCTCCTACTTCTCTAATTTCTCGGCATCAAGTTGGTATCAGAGCTTCGGTTAGCAATGGCTGGTCGTAGAAGAAACGGGCCAAGAGTTGATGATCCTGCAGCTCATCAAAGAGACCTTCGAGATATCGAGTTTGAAGATTAGAGGAGACAAGTGGAACAACAATAGCAACGCCTTGCGCGTGACAAACATCCTGAACATGATGTTGAGGGTCATGACTCATATGGTGGCTCTACAAATGATGATGTGGATTTCAATCCATTTCATATGGTAATGGAAGTAACGACTCAAGTGACATTGCGTCTCGAGGGGTGTGGGCTCGAAGGAGCAATGTTCGTAATGATTCTTTTGGTATCAAAGTTGATGTTCCAAATTTTGAAAGAAGAAACTATCCAAACAAATTCATTGATTGACTCACTTTAGTTGAGGAAAGTCTTTGAGTTCAATGATGTTAAAGAAGAATGCAAGGTGAAACTAGGGGTCATCAAATTGAAGAAATATGCATCTTTATGGTGGGAGTACCTTAAGAAGCAACGTGCACGTGATGGCAAGAACAAGATTAAAACGTGGGACAAAATGAAGAAAAAGTTAAGGATAAAAATTTTTCCGGAAAATTATCGGCAAGATGCTTTCTTAAATATCACAACTTCAAGCAAGGAGATCCTTCCGCGCAAGAGTACATGGCTGAATTTGAAAATCTCTTGTCTCTGTGCGATATGTTGGAGCCGAAAGAACAAACTATTGCTCGTTTTCTTGGAGGGCTGAAGAATGAGATCGTGAATGTGGTCCAATTGCAACCATATTGGACATATAACGACGTCTGTAAGTTAGATGTCAAGGTTGAGAAACAACAAAATGATTCAAATCCTTTTGGTGGACGTTTCTCGTCAAATGGTGGTGTTTCTAACCGCGGAAGTGCTTCTACTTCCATGAACACTCCAACTACAAAGGATATAAAATAGAAAGTTGTTGTTGGTAAGGGGGGACTACTGGTTTTGTGAAACCAAGTGCTACCAATAGTCAAAAAAATTGTTTCAAATGCAAGGGCTTTGGACATTTTGCTGCAGATTGTCCAAACCGGAGGATCATTACTCTTGTTGAGGAAGAGCAGGAAGAGGAAAGTAATGAAACAACACCGCTCGTAAAGATAATGACGTGAAGGTAAACAAAAGATATCTTGTCCAATTTTCTATTGGTAACAAGTACAAAGATGAAGTTTGGTGTGGTGTTATTCCTATGGATGTGTGTTATTTGCTTCTTGGTAGACCATGACAGTATGATAGGAGAACACAACATGATGGTTTTAAGAACACATACACATTCATGAAAGATGGTAAGAAAATAATACTGGGACCATGAAGAATGAAGGATGTCCCAGGAACATAAAAAAGTGAAGGAAATAATTTGCTTTCCAAATCAAAAATTGAGAGTGCAATGAATGAATCCATGGGGGTATATGCATTAGTGGTTCTAGAAGAAAATGAAGAGGGTAATCCTATACCATGCCAAGTTCAATCTCTTTTGCAGGAATTTCATGACGTGGTGCCTGAAGAGATCCCACCATGCCTTACTCCAATGCAAAATATTCAACATTGCATTGATTTGATTCCCGGTGCGTCGATTCCGAATAAAGCGGCTTATAGGATGAATCTTAAAGAGTATGAAGAGTTACAATGACAAGTTGAAGAGCTGTTAGCTACAGGTCTTTTGCAAGAAAGTAAGAGTCCTTGTACTGATCCGACACTTCTTGTGCCAAATAAAGATGGTTCATGGCGTATGTGTGTCGATAGTAGAGTGGTGAACAAAATCACCATTAAATACCGCTTTCCTATTCCTCGCCTTGATGATATTCTTGATCAACTTCATGGTTTCAAGATTTGTTCTAAAATTGATTTTCGGAGTGGCTATCATCAAATTCGGATGAGGCCGGGAGATGAGTGGAACACGGCCTTCAAGACAAGAGATGGTCTTTACAAGTGGTTGGTTATGCCGTTCGGGCATGCACCTTCTACTTTTATGCGGCTTATGAATCATGTTTTTAAGCCCTCTATTGGAAAGTTTGTGGTTGTCTATTTTGATGATATTCTGGTATATAGCTCCAGCCCGGAAGAACATTTGATTCATCTTTGACAAGTTTTTGGTGTGCTACGGGAGCAAAATTTGTATGCCAATTTGAAGAAATGTCATTTCTTCACTGATAGTCTCATATTTTTGGGATATGTTATCTCTTCCAAATGTGTCAAGATGGATGAAGGAAAGATTGAAGCCATTCTTAGTTCGCCGGTACCAAAGACGATTCATGACATTAGAAGTTTTCATGGCTTGGCCTCATTTTATCGTAGGTTCATAAAACATTTCAGCACCATCATTGCCCCTATAACTGAATGTCTAAAAGGCGGTAGCTTCAAGTGGACGGAGGAAGCGCAAAAAAACTTTGAGTTTTTTAAAAAGAAAGTCACGGAGGCGCCGATCTTACGACTTCCAGATTTTAGAAAGGTGTTTGAAGTAGATTGTGATGCTTCAAATGTGAGGATTGGGGGGGTTCTTAGCCAAGAAGGCAAACCCATTGCTTTTTTTAGTGAGATGATGAATAATTTCCGGCGCAATTATTCGACATACGACAAAGAGTTCTTTGCCATTATTCGAACGTTGGATCATCATTGACAACATTATCTCTTACACAAGGAGTTTGTTCTTTTCTCAGATTATGAGGCCTTGAAACATCTAAATTCCCAGCAAAAGTTGAATCCATGATATGGAAAATGGATTGAGTTTTTGCAAGCATTCAACTTTGTGATCAAGCATAAATCGTGTGTGCTAAATCAGGTAGCGGATGCTCTTAGTCGATGACATTCTTTGTTGACTACTTTGCAACTGAATGTGGTTGGGTTTGAGGTGATAAGAGATCTCTACAAGGATGATGCATACTTTGGCAAAATTTAAGAGAAATCTTTGAAAGCTCCAAGTTTTTTTTGATTCATAATGGTTATCTTTTCAAAGGTAATTTGTTATGTATTCCAAATTGTTCTTTTAAGACTAACAATCATTGATGAAGCACATAGTGAGGCCTTGCGGGACATTTTGGGAGAGAGAAGACTCTTGCACTCATAAAATAAAAAATTAAAAAATTAAAAAATTAAAAAAAAAAAAAATTTATTGGCCATGCATGGAAAGAGATGTTAAAAAGTACATTGAAGTATGCAAGACTTATCATATAGCTAAAAGTCATAGACAAAATACGGGGTATTGACAATTTCTATCCTTATATTTAACCGTCTTTCAAATTTTGTCCATTTAATATTAGTTTTATAAAAAAATATATCTAATTTTTATTAATTAGTGTCAAATATAATTTAATTATCAATTAGAGAGTAATTAGCGAAAAGTTAGGAGTTTCTCAATCATCTTTTTTTCATTAATGTTTCTCTTTCCTTTCTTTTTTCTTATTATATATTATTATTATTATTATTATTATTATGCATTAATTTATAGTAATAGTATATAGTAATATATTATTTTATATGTTATAAAGATATTTTTTTATAAAATAATTTATATTAATTATATTTTTATAAAAATAGTTTTTAAAATATTTAAATATATTAATTTCATTGGAGTGATTTTATTTAATTTTTACTATTCATGAAAAATTTCTCCCCAAAAAATATAAAACCACACACTTATTTTTATCTTTTATATTACACTAAAAACTAATTTTATATTTCAAATATCATATCAATTCTTATTTATATCACATCACAAAATTATTCAAATTGAAAACTTTACATTCAAATTAAAATTGAAAATCAAAACCCAAAACAAATACACAATCTTCTTATCTAATGTATTAAATATAATTTTTATTTTTACATAATAAAATAATATTGGTTATTAAAATTATCATAATCTCCCAAAAAAAAAAACAACCAACCATTCAAATACATTTCTTAACAGCAAACCAAAAGTTCAAATATAAAGGTATGCTTGATTGCTTTTAGAAATATATTCGAATTGTGAAGAATTTTTTAGTTTTAAAATTTTTCAAATTGAAATTACCAGAAAGTTGGAATAAAGTTTGAGATTATAATGATTATAGTAACAAATATTAATCGATGGTATAATAATAAAAATTGTATTTAATATATTCGATAAAAAAAAATTGTGTTTCGTTAGGGTTTTTATTTTTGGTTTTGATTTAAATAGTAAAATTGTGTGGATATGATATAAAATTAAATCAAATTACCTAAATGAGATTAATGTATTTAATTATTTTAAAATGATAGTATTTTTATAAAAATATAATTAATATATATTATTTTTTAAAAATATCTTTATATTATACAAAAAAATATATTATATACTATTAATATAAAGTAATGAAAATAATAATAATAATAATAATAATAATAATAATAATAATAATAATAATAATAATAATAATAACTTAAATATATATATATATATATAATAAGAAAAAAGAACGGGAGAAAAACATTAATGTCAAGAGTGGAGAGAGAAACTCTTAACTATTCACTAATTACTCTCTAATTGATAATTAGGCTATATATATTTGAGGTTGATTAGTAAAAGTTAAGAATATATTTTACAAAATTATTATTTGAGGGACATAATTTGAAAAGACGGTCAAATATAAGGACATAAATTGGGAATACCCGACAAAACACAGGTTTTTACACGCCTTTGCCAGTGCCATCATGGCTGTGGGAAGATGTAAGTATGGACTTTGTTGTTGGGTTGCCTCGCACCCAAAGGAATAAAGATTCGGTGATGGTAGTTATTGATAGTTTCTCAAGGATGGCACATTTCATTCCGTATCTCAAGAATATGGATGCAACTCATGTGGCTGATTTTTACTTCAAAGAAATTGTTAGACATCATGGAATCTTGAAAACTATCACCTTTGATCAGGATTCAAAGTTCATGAGTCATTTTTGGCGCACACTTTTGAAGAAGCTTGGAACTAAACTTCACTTTAGTTCATCTTATTATCCCCAAACGGATGGGCAAACTGAGTGGTGAATAGAAGCTTGGAAAATTTATTGAGGATTTTGGTTGGGAAGAATCCACGTCAATGGGATGTGGTTTTGACTCAACCGGAGTTTGCTTATAATCGGTCTTCGAGTCAAACAACGGGGCGGAGTCCGTTCGAGGTTGTTTATGGTAGAAATTCTATTACTCCGATGGATTTAACTCTCATTCCTCTTCATCACATCAGTGGCGATGGGGAAGATCATGCTAAGTATATCAAAGAGTTGCATGAGAAGGTCCATAGAGAAATTGTGAAACACAATGAGAAGAATCAAAAAATGACGAACAAGCATAGAAATAAATCTAGTTTTAAAGAAGGTGATTTGGTTTGGATTCATTTGAGGAAGGAACGTTTTCCTAGAGGTCGGCATGGAAAGTTACAGCCTAGAGCTGATGGTCCATTTCGAATTTTGAAGAAGATTGGTGATAATGGATTCAAGGCGGAGTTGCCTGGAAATTATGGTGTCTCAGCTACTTTCAATGTCGCTGATCGATCACCATATGTTGGTGATGAAGATGATCCAGATTCGAGGGCAAATCTTTCTCAACCAGGGGAGAATGACGCAGGAGCGGGGGAAGAAGCTGAAAAGTTGGCAGCATTAACACAGCAAGAGATCACCAACAGTCCATCAACTTCGAAAATTAAACTGCTTTGATTAGGAATGTGTTATGGTGCATATCCTATATGGTTGGAAAGCTATTCGAGTCTAGTCTTCAAAATAAAATACGGATCTAAAAAATAATACTCCTACTAAACGTTACGACCATTTTACTAAAGCGTGGCAGACTGCAACGAGTCACCGAACCAACTTTTATGTTGCTGATTTTGATGATTCATCTCCTCAATATGAACCTTGGTTTCTTCATATTCATAGTATTTATCCATCTTTATTTAAGTTTAGATTTATTTGGAGTTTAAGTTGATGCCTATATTATGACTATCATTTGTAAGTTTGAGGGAGAATTTTGGGAAATAAAAATTTACCTTAAGCTATTAAGTTTGTTGGAAGATATTGTCTTCTTATATTTTACTCTAATAAACTCTTTTGGCGGATTCCTAGAGGTGAGTGGTGAGTGTTCTCTTGTGGCACTTCCTACTTCTCTAATTTCCCGACATCAACCATGGCTCAATATTCTGCCTTTGGACTTGATCGAGCAACAACATTTTGTTTTTTACTTTTCCATTAGATAAGATTACCTACCACAAATATGCAATACCCTAAAGTAGAGCGTGTATCAACGGGGTTTCCTACTGAATCAGCATCTAAATAGCAAATTACTTCAGTATGACCTTGATTAATGTACAATAATCCTCTACCAGGAGACCTTTCATGTACTTCAAAATTTGAATGGCAACATCCAAGTGACTATCAATGTAGTACTTGAAAGACTCTCGAAATGATTATCATAATATAAAATATATTGTAATGAATGATTATATTATAAAATATAATATTTTTATGATATATTATGTATAATTTACGGTATTATAAATTTATAAGTTTGTAATTTTGAATTAAAATACAAATATTTATCAGAGAAAGATTGAAAATAAAGTGATCATGTGAACGTGTGAAATTGTTTTCATAAAGTGTGTTTTTATATGTTTATTTGTATTTATATTTTGTATTAATAATTCTCTAATATAAAATTTTATGAAAAAATAATATATTTTTACATATAATTATAAGGACCGCCTAATAAATAATACGAGGGTATGTTTGGTACAAGAAATTGAGAGTAGAGAAATAGAAATATTTTTATTTCTCTTAGTTGTTTAAGTCACATAAATCAAACTAGAGATATAAATTATTTTCATTCCTCTATTTTAATTAATCTCTCATATTCACATAAATGAATATTGATGCATTATATTTATTTTCTTTTTTTAATTTTTTTGTACTATTTAATTTATATCTATATATTTTGAAAAATCATATTTATTTTCTTATTTTAATTTTTTTGTACTATTTAATTTATATCTATATATTTTGAAAAATCATATTATTTCAATTTTACGAAATTTCACATTTAATTTATTATTCAAATATTTAATTTTTATGATTTTTTAAAAAATTACACTAAAATATGATCTACAAAATATCGTATCTAATTTATTATTTAAATAAAAAAATTAGAAAAAAAATTCTTTTTGAATTCTTATTCATGAAAACTCTATTTTGACCTATTAATAATTTATTCTCTATTGATCTATGCAGATAATTGTAATTGTTTTATATATATATTTCAACTCTGTTTTACCAAACTCTCGTTTCTTTGCAATTTTATTCTTCGTACTAAATACTCCCTACAAACAATCTCATAATACCATCTGCATAATTAAATAATTAAGTGTTGAAAATTGTAGTACATAAATATTGAATGTAGCGTAATAATTAAGTGTTGAATATTTAAGTTTACCAAAATTAGTAATAACCAAATTTAACCGGTGTACAAAAAGAAAAATAAGAATAAATTTGACGGACAAAAACAATATTTTATAGATGCTTGCTTGAATATGGATGTGTTTGTCTATAAGTATCGTATATAAGTTACTTGTAAGAAAACCTAAAACAAGAACACAGGGTTTAAAAAACTAAGTTTTAGTCAATAAATGCATAATATTTCCATAATATATAGTTTCAGATATATAGTATTTATTATCTATTACAATTCTTTTAACCTTATTAAGAAAATATTTTACTTGAAAGTTAAACTTTATTCTACGTACATAATATTACAATATTTCCAATATAAAATTTTATAGTCGTTATGTTCATATTACAATTATTTTCACTTTTTTCCTAAAAACTTATTTTATAAATTATACTTCTTCCTTCTATAAAAAATGTGCTAATTTTCTTTGTAAAAAATATAATAAGCATATTTTAAATATAAAGGAAACAAATATACTTGTGATGGAGGAAATGAAAAATATTTATATTCAAATTACTATGCAAAAAAAATATATAATAATAATAATAAATCACCGGTAAACAAATATGTGTTCGGTAAGACAAAAGATATTGTTATATAGAAAAGTAGACTAGCGAACGCAAGTACTACATATATTAATTAAAAAATTTACATTGAAAAAAAAAATATTAGACCAAAGAATTTTTTCAGAACATACATACGCCCGCAATAGATGTGAATTGAGTTAAATATTTATTTATTATTAATTTATATATTTTCATAGAAGTCAACAACTCCAGCAAATTAAAGTAGCTATTCCTCATCATAATCTTTACGCAATATAATTCATGAAATCAAAATACTTTCAAGAAATTCTTAAGTTAATGCAAATCAGTAAGCCTCTATTTCTTACTTTATATATATTTTTTATATATATATGAACAAAATTAACCCTATGTGATCTGATTAATGTTACAAAAAAAAACCCTAATTTTAAGTGAAGAGGAAGAAAGATTATTAGTGGAACTCCATGAAAATATGGGTAACAAATTGTCAGAGATTGCAATACATATATATGACGATAAGAACTGAGAATGCATTCAATAAAAACCATTGGAACGCCACAATTTGCAAACAAAAATGGAAGCTTCGACTCAAGACTGCAACTGAGAGGATCACCGGCGTATCTCCATCAACTGTTTTGGAAGACTACATCAGGGCTCTGTATTTCAGCAACAATCCACACCGGAAACTTCTGGGCACAATCATAATCGATCGACCCAATTGACACAAACCAATGATGCTATGATTCGGGCAGCTGTGGATGCTTCCTTCAATAAATCTTATAATGATAATGATGATGCAGTTGATTCAGTGCAATACTGCTTCCTGGAGATGTTGGAAGAGGAAATGAACTTCTTCGAAAAACTATTAGAGGACACCAAGAATGCGAAAGATATGTTTGGTTCATGTCTGTTTGATTTGGTCAGATCAATCCCAGATCCGAACCCACAAGATAAGTCGACAACTTCTCATGCTACCCCGGAGAATTTGTGAAGCAACCAATCGGCTTATCAATGAAATAATAAACTCACAAAAATCACACGACAATTAGGATAGTGACAATTGTAGTAAATAAGTATTGAAGGTAGCGTAAATAATTAAGTGCTGAAAATTAAAGTTTACCAAAATTAATAATGGCCAAATTTAATTGGCGTACAAAAAAGAAAAATAAGTGTAAATATGATGGACAAAAGGAGTATTTTATATATGCTTGCTTGAATATGGGTGTGTTTGTCTATAAGCATCATATATAAGTTACATGTAAAAAACCTAAAACAAGAACACCGGGATTAAAAAAATAGGTTTGAGATGATAAATGCATAATATTGCCATAATATAGTGGTTCAGATATATATAATATTTATTATTTGTTACTCCCTCCGTCATTCAAATCTATGTTCACTTTCTTTTTGGATTGTCGTTGAAAAATATTCTGATTTCCTTTTTAAGTAAAAAAACTATTACATTTTTGTATTTTTTTTACTATAAAAAGAAAAAATAACCGTTATTACTCCCTTTTATTAAATATGGTGCCCGGTCAAATGAGCAGACATTACCATGATGAAGGGATTACAATTCTTTCAACCTTATCATGAAGATATTTTACTTGAGAGCCAAACTTCATTTTACGTACAAAATATTACAATATTTCCAATATAAAATTTTATTGTTGTTTTGTTCATATTACAAGTATATATTTTCATTTTTTCTTCCTAAAAACTTATTTTATAAATAATATTTCTTCTGCCTATCAAAAGTGTGCTAATTTTCTTTGCATAAAATATAATGAGCATATTTTAAATACAAAGAAAATAATTATACTTTTGATGGAGGAAACCAAAAAAAAATTTATATTCAAATTACTACGAAGAAAAAAAGCAATATAACAACAACAATAATAATAAACACCGAGTCATTAAACATGTCTTTTGTAAATCAAAAGATATTGTTATATAGAAAAGTAAACTAGCGAAGACAAGTACTATATATATTAATTAGAAAATATGACTGAAAAAATAAATAAATAAATAAATAACATAATAAATCTTTATTGCAAACGAGTAGGCCTTGATTTCTCTTTTTTCTATTTTTTAATATATGAACAAAATTAGCCCCATGTGATCTGATTAATGTTACAGAAAACTCTAATTTGGAGTGAAGAGGAAGAAACATTATTAGTCGAACTCTATGAAAACATGGGTAACAAATTGTCAGAGATTACAATACATATATATGACGATAAGAACTGAGAATGCATTCAATAAAAACCATTGGAACGCCACAATTCGCAAACAAAAATGGAAGCTTCGACTCAAGACTGCAACGGAGAGGATCACCGACGTATCTCCATCAACTGTTTTGGAAGACTACATCAAGGCTCTGTATTTCAGCAACGAATCCACACGGGAAACTTCTGGGCCCAATGATAATCGATCGACCCAATTGACACAAACCAATGATGCTATGATTTGGGCAGCTGTGGATGCTTCCTTCAATAAATCTTATAATATATGATGATGCGGTTGATTCAGTGCAATACTGCTTCCTGGAGATGTTGGAAGAGGAAATGAACTTCTTCGAAAAACTATTCGGGGACACCAAGAATGCGAAAGATAAGTTTGGTTCATGTCTCTTTGATTTGTTCTGATCAGTCCCAGATCCGAACCCACAAGATAAGTCGACAACTTGTCTTGCTACCCCGGAGAATTTGTGAAGCAACCAATCGGCTTATCCATGGAATAATAAACTCCAAAAAATCACACGACAATTGGGATAGTTACAATTGTACTAAATAATTATTGAATGTAGCGTAATAATTAAGTGTTGAAATTTTAAGTTTACCAAAATTAGTAATGGTACAGAAAGAAAAATAAGAATATATATGACGGACAAAATGAGTATTTTATATACGGTTGCTTGAATATGGGTGTGTTTGTCTATAAGCATCATATATAAGTTATATGTATAAACCTAAAACAAGAAAACAGGGATTCAAAAAATAGGTTTTAGCCCATAAATCCATAATATTGCCGTAATATAACCTTTCAGATATATAATATTTATTATTTATTACAATTCTTTCAACCTTATCAAGAAGATATTTTACTTGAAAGTCAAACTTCATTTTGTGAAACAATATTACAATATTTCCAATATAAAATTGTACAGTCGTTTTGTTCATATTACTATTATATATTTTCATTTTTTTCCTAAAAACTTATTTTATAAATTATATTTCTTCCGTCTATCAAAAGTATGCTAATTTTATTTGTATAAAATATAATGAGCATATTTGAAATACAAAGGAAATAAATATACCTTTGATAGAGGAAACCAAAAAAATTTATATTCAAATTACTATGAAAAAAAAAATGTAATATAACGATAATAACAATAATAAACACCGAGTAAACACACGTGTGTTTTGTAAATCAAAAGTATTGTTATATAGAAAAGTAAACTAGCGAAGGCAAGTACTATTTCTATTAATTAGAAAATATGACTGAAAATAAATAAATAAATAAATAACTATAGAAATTTTTCTATCTTATGCCCTCAAAACATACATACGACCACAGTAGATGTAACAGCAAAATATTTATCTATTCTTAATTTATATATTTTCGCAGAAGTCAACAACTCCACCAAATTAAAACCACTATTCCTCGTCAAAATCTTTACACATTTCATTAAACCAAAATACTTTAAGGGTGTGTTTGTTTGAGGGATTGAATTCTTTTTTCACTATTCATTCAATTTTTTCCCCCAAAAAACATCAAATCAAACATTTATTTTTTATTTTTTATATTATACTAAAAATCAATTTTACATTCAAAACATCACATCAACACCTATTTATATCACATCATACAACTATTCAAATTCAAAATTTTTACTATTCAAATCCCAACTCAAAATCCAAACCTCCAAACAAACACACAAAAAAACTCTTAAGTTATTGCAAACCAGTAGGCCTTGATTTTTCTTTTCGTATTTTTTAATATATGAACAAAATTAGCCCTATGTGATCCGATTAATGTTACAGAAAACTCTAATTTGAAGTGAACACGAAGAAATATTATTAGTCAAACTCTATGAAAACATGGGTAACAAAATGTCAGAGATTGCAATACATATATATGCCGATAAGAACTGAGAATGCATTCAATAAAAACCATTGGAACACCACAATTCGCAAACAAAAATGGAAGCTTCGACTCAAGACTGCAACGGAGAGGATCACCGGCGTATCTCCATCAACTGTTTTGCAAGACTACATGAAGGCTCTGTATTTCAGCAATGAATCCACACCAAAACTTCTGTGCAAAATGATAATCGATCGACCCAATTGACACAAACCAATCATGCTCTGACTTGGGCAGCTGTGGATGCTTCGTTCAATATATCTTATAATGATGATGATGATGCAGTTGATTCAGGGCAATACTGCCTCCTCGGGATGTTGGAAGAGGAAATGAACTTCTTCGAAAAACTATTCCGGGACACCAAGAATGCGAAAGATATGTTTGGTTCATATCTGTTTGATTTTTTCCGATCAGTCCCAGATCCGAACCCGCAAGATAAGTCGACAACTTCTCTTGCTACCCCGGAGAATTTGTGAAGCAACCAATCGGCTTATCCATGAAATAATAAAGGGTAAACTGTTTTTTTAGTCGCGTAACTGGACTCCTTTTATCATTTTAGTCCTGTAAGTGGAGCCTGTCATAAACTAGTCCCATAAGTAAAAAATTGTCGTTGTTTTAGTCCTCCGGCGCCAGAGACGGCCGCGTGGCTTGCCGGAGGTGACGTGTCCGCCAGGTGTCACTGACCCGGCGGACACGTGGAATTTTTCATTTTCTTTTTATTTTTTAAAACTTATTTTTAATTTATTTTTAATTTTATTTGTATTTTTTAATTTTTTTTATTTGGTCAAATTAAATAAAATTAAAAAGAATAAAAAAATGAAAAAAAAAGTAAAGTCCGCCAGGTGTGGCTGACCTGGCGGACAAGTTACCTCCGGCGAGCCACGCGGGCGTCTCCGGCGCCGGAGGACTAAAACAGCGAAAATTTTTCACTTACAGGATTAGTTTGTGACATGATCCACTTACGGGACTAAAATGATAAAGGGGTCCAATTACATGACTAAAAAAACAGTTTGCCCAATAATAAAATCACAAAAATCACACAACAATTAGGATAGTGACAATTGTAGTAAATAAGTATTGAAGGTAGCGTAATAATTAAGTGTTGAAAATTAAAGTTTACCAAAATTAATTATGGCCAAATTTAATTGGCGTACAAAAAGAAAAATAAGAGTAAATATGACGGACAAAAGGAGTATTTTATATATGCTTGCTTAAATATGGGTGTGTTTGTCTATAAGCATTATATTTAAGTTACATGTAGAAAACCTAAAACAAGAACACGGGGATTTAAAAAATAGGTTTTAGATAATAAATGAATAATATTGCCATAATATAGCGTTTCAGATATATAATATTTATTATTTGTTATAATTCTTTCAACTTCGTCAAAAAGATATTTTATTTGAAAGTCAAACTTCAGTTTAACGTATTACAATTATATATTTTCATTTTCTTCCTAAAAACTTATTTTATAAATTATATTTCTTCCGTCTATCAAAAGTGTGCTAATTTTCTTTGTATAAAATATAATGCGCATATTTTAAATACAAAGGAAATAAATATACTTTTGATGGAGGAAACGAAAAAAATTTATATTCAAATTACAATTAACAAAAAAAAGCAATATAACAATAGTAATAATAATAAACACCGAGTAAACACACATGTGTTTTATAAATCGAAATATATTATTATATAGAGAAGAAAACTAATGAAGGCAAGTACTACATATATTAATTAGAAAATATGACTGAAAAAATAAATACATAACAAACTATAGAATTTTTTGTATCTTATGCTCTCAAAACATACATAGGACCACAATAGATGTAAATACAGCTAAATATTTATCTATTATAAATTAAAACCACTATTCCTCGTCATAATCTTTACGCAATTCATTAAATCAAAATACTTGCAAGAAACTCTTAAGTTATTGCAAATCAGTAAGCCTTAATTTCTTTTTTTGTATTTTTTAATATATGAACAAAATTAGCCCCATGTGATCTGATTAATGTTACAGAAAACTCTAATTAGGAGTGAAGAAGAAGAAACATTATTAGTCGAACTCTGTGAAAACATGGGTAACAAATTATCAGAGATTGCAAATACATATATATGCCGATAAGAACTGAGAATGCATTCAATAAAAACCATTGGAACGCCACAATTCGCAAACAAAAATGGAAGCTTCGACTCAAGACTGCAACGGAGAGGATCACCGGCGTATCTCCATCAACTATTTTGGAAGACGACATCAAGGCTTTGTATGTCAGCAACGAATCCACACGCGAAACTTCTGGGCACAATGATAATCGATCGACCCAATTGACACAAACCAATGATGCTATGATTTGGGCAGCTGTGGATGCTTCCTTCAATAAATCTTATAATGATGATGATGATGCGGTTGATTCAGTGCAATACTGCTTCCTGGAGATGTTGGAAGAGGAAATGAACTTCTTCGAAAAACTATTCGGGGACACCAAGAATGCGAAAGATATGTTTGGTTCATGTCTGTTTGATTTGTTTCGATTAGTCCCAGATCCGAACCCACAAGATAAGTCGACTACTTCTCTTGCTACCCCGGAGAATTTGTGAAGCAACCAATCGGCTTATCCATGGAATAATAAACTCACAAAAATCACACCACAATTGGGATAGTTACAATTTTTGTAAATAAGTATTGAATGTAGTCGTAATAATTAAGTGTTGACATTTTAAGTTTACCAAAATTAATAATGGCAAAATTTAATTGACGTACAAAAAAAAAATAGAGTATATATGACGGACAAAATGAGTATTTTATATATGGTTGCTTGAATATGGGTGTATTTGTCTACAAGCATCATATATAAGTTACATGTAAAAACCTAAAACAAAAAAGCAGGGATTCAAAAAATAGGTTTTAGCCGATAAATTCATAATATTTCCATAATATAGCCTTTCAGATGTATAATATTTATTATTTATTACAATTCTTTCAACCTTATCAAGAAGATATTTTACTTGAAAGTCAAACTTCATTTTGTGAAACAATATTACAATATTTCCAATCTAAAATTTTATAGTCGTTTTGTTCATATTAATTTTATATATTTTCATTTTTTTCCTAAAAACTTATTTTATAAATTATATTTCTTCCGTCTATCAAAAGTGTGCTAATTTTCTTTGTATAAAATATAATGAGCATATTTTAAATACAAAGGAAATAAATATACTTTTTGTTATGAAAATTTTAGGAAATCAAGATGAAACAACAAGGACAAAAGAACACAAGAATTTGGTAACCCAGTTCGATCACGATGATCTACGTCTGTGGGCGCTGTCAAACCAGGAATTTTACTATAAAGTACGCAGGCACATGTTAAAGTAAAAATACATGGATATTTATAGACTAAGCCTTTGACAATAATATCCAAATCATATCTCTAAAATCTAAAATATAATATTCAAATCATATCCCTAGATTTTAGGATATAATCAGGCTTCATATCCCAACAATCTCCCACTTGAAGACTGATTTCATCTTCCACTTCAACATACCTCATCCAATCTCCACTCCCTACCATTCGGTGTTCTGATTCGAATCATTCCTTTACCTACAATTTTCAGTGTCTTGTCATCTCCAAGATAGACAACACCAAAATTACCTGTGGTATAGGATTCCATGATTCTCGAATCACTGCATGAGTGGAATGACGCTCGACCAAAATCCATGACTCCATTGGACTGCTGACGCTAAGAATCAACGCATCGGATATCTCCTCCGTTGCGTTTGCTGAACCCCGATCCTTCTCCGGCGCCCTACACTGTCGTTTCAAGTGCCCCTTGCAGTTCCAATATACCACCTGACTTGCATCTTCATTGTCCTTATTCTTCGGCTTCAACTTTGACCATTCTTGATCTTCACCCTTTCCTTTTGCCTCAAATCTAAATTCAGTCGAGACATTCTCCCGAAGGGTTAGTCGAACCGCACTCATCGTCTTCCTGTCGATCTTCTTGTATTCGGCTTCATCCATGTCTTCGAATTTCTCCTTCAATACCGCATCTAGATCTTTACCATACATGTAATCTTCTATCTGCATATTTCAGAAATCGAAGTTCATACCATCGAATACCTTGACAACATGACGATCACCCATCTTGACTCCCACAAACAAACCAAGGTTCACTTGATATGAGAGCACATCGGATATCTCCTCCGCTGCGTTTTCCGAAACCCTTATCCTTCCCTGCCAACCTTGCACCGCCTATCACAAAGAGACTCGCTGTCTGACCTACCAGTCGGGACCGACCCAACACCGCCAGGAGACTTTCGACACAAGGCACCTCCGCAGGTCACAAGGATTCCCACAGCCACAATCAATATCCGATGTCTCCCAGTCCACCTTACCAACGAACCAAGCTCTGATACCACTTGTTATGAAAATTTCAGGAAATCAAGATGAAACAACAAGAACAAAAGAACACAAGAATTTGGTAACCCAGTTCGATCACGATGATCTACGTCTGGGGGCGCTGCCAAGCCAGGAATTTTACTATAAAGTACACAGGCACATGTTAAAGTGAAAATACATGGATATTTATAGCCTAAGCCTTTGACAATAATATCCAAATCATATATGTAAAATCTAAAATATAATATTCAGATTATATCCCTAGATTTTAGGATATAATCAGGCTTCATATCCCAACACTTTTGATGGAGGAAACCAAAAAAATTTATATTCAAATTACTATGAAAAAAAAAATGTAAAATAACAATAATAAACACCGAGTAAACACACATGTGTTTTGTAAATCGAAAGATATTGTTATATAGAAAAGTGCAAGTACTATTTATATGAATTAGAAAATATGACTGAAAATAAAAAAAATGGGTAAACTCTTTTTTTAGTCCCGTAACTGGACCTCCTTATTATTTTAGTCCCGTAAGTGAAGCCTGTCGCAAACTAGTCCCATAAGTGAAAATTTTCGTTGTTTTAGTCCTTCGGCGCCGGAGATGCCCGCGTGGCTCGCCGGAGATGACGTGTCCGCCAGTTGTCGCTGACCTGGCGAACATGTGGATTTTTTTTAAAAAAAAAAAAATTTAAAACTTATTTTTAATTTATTTTTAATTTTATTTGTATTTTTTTTTTATTTTTTTAATTTGGTCCAATTAAAAAAAATTAAAAAAAAAACGAAAAGAAAAAAATAAATCGACGTGTCACCTCCGGCGAGCCACGCGGGCGTCTCCGGCGCCGGAGGACTAAAACAGCGAAAATTTTTCACTTATGAGACTAGTTTGCGACAGGCTCCACTTACGGGACTAAAATGATAAAGTGGTCTAATTACGGGACTAAAAAAACAGTTTACCCTAAATAAATATATAAATAACAAACTATAGAAGTTTTTCTATCTTATGCCCTCAAAACATACATACGACCAATTATTAATTTATATATTTTCGTAGAAGTCAACAACTCCACCAAATTAAAATCACAATTCCTCGTCATAATCTTTACGCAATTCATGAAATCAAAATACTTTCAAGAAACTCTTAAGTTATTGCAAATCAGTAGTCCTTCATTTCTTGTTTTATATTTTTTTATATATGAACAAAATTAGCCCTTCGTGATCTGATTAATGTTACAGAAAATCCTAATTTTGAGTGAAGAGGAAAAAAGATTATTAGTCGAACTCCATGAAAACATTGGTAACAAATTGTCAAATATTGCAATGAGAATGAATTTTATAAAACCATTGGAACCCCACAATTCGCAAACAAAAATGGAAGGTTCGACTCAAGACTGCAATGGAGAGGATCACCGGCGTATCTCCATCAACTGTTTTGGAAGACTACATCAAGGCTCTGTATTTCAGCAACGAATCCACACCGGAAACTTCTGGGCACAATGATAATTGATCGACCCATTTTACACAAACCAATGATGCTATGATTTGGGCAGTTGTGGATGCTTCCTTCATTATATCTTATAATGATGATGATGCAGTTGATTCAATGCAATACCTCTTCCTGGGGATGTTGGTAGAGGAAATGAACTTCTTCGACAAACTATTCGGGGACACCAAGAATGCGAAAGATATGTTTGGTTCATGTCTGTTTGATTTGTTCCTATCAATACCAAATCAGAACTCCCAAGATAAGTCAACTACTTTCCTTGCGTCCAAGGATGGTTGTACAACTTTAAACACCTCTACTTCCACCACGGAGAATTTGGGAAGCAACCAATTGGCTCATCCATGAAATGATGTATACGTAAAATGAATTTGATCATGATTTCTAATATCATTATTATGGCGGTAGCTACAGTTGAAATTCAACATTGTATTGAATAGCACCGAATAAACTCACCAAAATAACATGACAATTAGGATACTGACAATTGTACTAAATAAATATTGCATGTAGCGTAATATTTAAGTGTTGAAAATTTAAGTTTACCAAAATTAATAATGGCCAAATTTAATTGGCATACAAAAAGAAAAATAAGAATAAATCTGACGGACAAAAATAGTATTTTATATATGCTTGCTTGAATATGGGTGTGTTTGTCCATACGCATCATATATAAGTTACTTGTAAGAAAACCTAAAACAAAAACACAGGGTTTAAAAAAATAGATTTTTGCCGATAAATGCATATTATTGTCATAATATATCTGTTGATGTATTTTTTCAACAATAAAAAGTAAAATCCGAAAATATAAAATTATCTTCGAATTTGATATAATTAGTGCCTGAGATTAGGAATCTCTAAACAGTGTAGGATACATAAATAAAATAGAAAATATAAAACTAAAGACTGGAAAATAAAGTGGTGATCCCCAAAAGCAATTCTCTTGAATTTGATGTTGATTGAAGATAGTTTCTTAGGTCAAGAACAGACCTATTTAAAACCCTTTAAAAAACGGTTCGAACCGCCATCTGGTCGGTTACAATAACCGCTGTCAACTGCCCCAAAAGTTCTCTTCTGATGACACGTGTGTCAACCGACCCACCAAGTCAAACCTTAAAAACCGTTCACCAGTTGAAACTTCCCTCCACTATCAGAAACTGTTCTCTCACCCGACCTGCACATTGGCTACTTCACTGCCCGGCCTTATTACACCCGCCCTTATCCTGCCTCATCTCTATACCAAACCTTACCATACCCGACTTTCGAATTCGGCCTGATTGCGCCCGACCTCATTGTCCGTTCCTTATCGCACCCGACCTTCAATCCCGACCTCATCCCGTCTTACCTCCGTGTCCGACCTTATTACACCCGACCTTTAAGCTTGACCCGACCAGGTCCGACCTTATTGTCCGACCTTCAAGCTTGACCCGACCAGGTCTGACCTCATTGTCCGAACTTTAAGCTTGGCCCGACGAGGTCCGCCCTTATTGTCCAACCTTTAAGCTTGACCCGACCAGGTCCGACCTTATTGTTCGACCTTTAAGCTTGACCCGACCAGGTCCGACCTTATTGTCCGACCTTTAAGCTTGGCCCGACCAGGTCCAACCTCATTGTCCGACCTTATCGCACCCGACCTTCAGTCCCGACCTCATACCGTCTTACCTCTGTCTCATTCCTACACCCGACCTCGTTACACCCGAAACTCCGCGCCCGTCCTGATCGTACCCGACCTTTGCACCAGACCTTGTTACTCCTGAACTCCGTATCCGACCTGATCGCCACCCGATCTGCCTTCTTCCGAGGAAGCTTCTTCACCTAATCTACCTTTTCCCGAGGCAATTTCTTCCTTAAAAAACATCTATATTCGGACTTTTGAAAGGTCATTAAACTTGAGTAAATCTTAACCTAATTTGGTAAGCTCATTCTCAAAAACCCTACCTACCATTTTTTTATGTTCAACAATATCGTTTCAGATATATAATATTTATTATCTATTACAATTTTTTTTCACCTTAACATGAAGATATTTTACTAGAAAGTCAAACTTCGTTTTACATACACAATACAATATTTCCAATCTTAATATTTATATAGTCATTTTGTTGGTATTACAATTGTATATTTTCATTTTTTTCCGAGAAACTTATTTTATAAATTATACTTCTTCCATCTATAAAAAATGTACTGATTTTCTTTGTATAAAATAGAACGAGTCAAATTTAACTGGTTTACAATAAAAATAAAAATAAATTTGATAGATGAAAATAGTATTTTATGTGTCTGCTTGAATATAAACTGTAAACATCATATAAGTTACTTGTAAATAGGAACATATTGTTTTAAAAAATAAGTTTTAGTAAATAAATGCATAATATTGTCATAATATATCATTTCTCATAGAATATTTATTATCTATTACAATTTTTCAACCTTATTAAGAAAATATTTTACTTGAAAGTCAAAACTCATTTTAGTTGCACAATATTACAATATTTTCAATCTAAAATTTTATAGTCATTTTGACCATTTTACAATTAGTTTCATTTTTTTTATTAGAAATTTATTTTATAAATAATATTTCTTCCGTCTATTAAAAGTCTACTAATTTTGTTTGTATAAAATAAAATGAACACCTTTTAAAGAAAAAGGAAATAAATATAATTTTGATGGAGGAAATAAGTATTATTTTCTTTTAAAAAAATTATATTCAAATCACTATGAAAAAAAAAATATAATAATAATAATAATAAATCACCGAGTAAACACACATATGTTTTGTAAATTCAAAAGGTATTGTAATAGGGACTATTGTATTTAACATAATAATTAATTATTCATAAGATACATATGAGTTTGTTTATTTTGTATTTTTTTAAAAAGAAAATTGTAAAATAATCCTCCTCGTATACCTCAAGAATATCGCTATTTTTTTTTTTTATTGATGTAAAACTAAACTTACAAAATACAACAAAAAACTATATATAATACAACCAGCAAAATAAGTATAATGCCCTTACACTATTATAAATACAAAAATACCTCTATAGATAATATATCTAACACTCCCCCTCAAACTGAAAAATACAAATTGTATAATCCAAATTTGTCACATAGAAATTTAATTTGAGGACCTCTGAAAGATTTACTAAGAATGTTTGCAAGTAGATCAGTGAAAGCAACATGGTGAGTAGTGATGCATCCAGATAACACATTCTCCCGAAAATAAAAGGACAATCAATCTCTATATGTTTACTTCTCTTGTGAAACACCATATTAGAACCAATATGCAAAGCAACTTCATTATCACAAAAGAGTTTCATTTATGAAACTTCCACTATCTTGAGTTCATGAAAAAACTGTTTCCATGAAATAAGATTACCTCCCACAAATATGCAATACCCTGAAGTAGAACGTCTATCAACAGGGGATCCTACCCAATCAGCATCTGAATGGCAAATTACTTCAATGTGACCTTAATTAGTGTACAATAATCATCTACCAGGAGACCCTTTGATGTACTTCAAGATTCGAATGGCAGCATCCAAGTAACTATCGTATGGAGACTGAAGAAATTGACTTACAACACTCATAGCAAAAGAGATATAAGGTCGAGTAAGTGTGAAATAGTTAAGCTTACCAACCATTCAATTATATCTTTTTGCGTCAGCTAATGGCTCTCATTGTCCCGGAAGAAGCTTCAAATTTGAATCCATATGAGAGTCTACTGGCTTGCAATCCGGAAAGCCAGTTCTTTAAGATAATCCAATGCGTACTTCCCTTGTGAAAGAACAATACCATCACTTTATTGAGCAATCTCAATACCAAGAAATTACTTCAATGGTCCCATATCTTTAGTTTGAAAATGCTTAAATAGATGTTGCTTTAACTTAGTAACATCTTCTTGATCATTTCTAGTGATAACAATATTAATATTATTATTAACGGTAAACTGTTTTTTTAGTCCCGTAACTGGACCACCTTATCATTTTAGTCCCGTAAGTGGAGCCTGTCGCAAACTAGTCCCATAAGTGGAAAATTTTTGTTGTTTTAGTCCTCCGGCGCCGGAGATGCCCGCATGGCTCGCCGGAAGCCACATGTCCGCCAGGTGTCCTGACAGGTCAGCGACACCTGGCGGACACGTGGATTTTTTTTATTTTTTAATTTTTTTAGTTTTTTTTAATTGGATCAAATAAAAAAAAATTAAAAAAAAACAAATAAAATTAAAAAATAAAATCCACGTGTCCGCCAGGTGTAGCTGACCTGGCGGACACGTGGCCTCCGGCGAGCCACGTGGGTGTTTCCGACGCCGGAGGACTAAAACAGCAAAAAAAATTTACTATGGGACTAGTTTGCGACATGCTCCACTTACGGAACTAAAATAATAAGGGGGTCCAATTACGGGACTAAAAAACAGTTTACCCTATTATTAATTATGGCGGCAATTCAACACAATCGCACCCAATAAACTCACAAAAATTACACAAAATTAGTATTGAAAGCACATCATTTATATTAATATAATACAAATACATCAAATGAACTAACTACACATAATATAAACTCAGACAACAATATGAAACAATTAATTTTAGCACCTGACGTATTATTGTACAACACACGATGTAATTATATGTTGTTTGTAATAAAGATATGTACTATTTTTATATTTTATGTGTGTTGTTTTGAAAAATTCGCACGGAATCAGCACGGTAACCATTTCTTATTATTATTATTATTATTATTATTATTATTATTATTATTATTTGTCCAAAATATTTATATTGATATATGTATATTTGGATGTTCGATTTCTTTTTAGATTATAAACAAATAGCGATGGAAAAGTTTTATTGATAATGTACTCGACATATCTTCAATCCATATGTCATATAGCTCTTTATATGAGAGAAAAAAAAAACAAAAAAAAAACACATTATAACATACGTGGATCCATGAGTTCCTTGATGCGGAACTGAGAACTCGAAACAATTGGTATTACGGCATTCCTCAACTAAATCGCCTAATTAGTCTTTCGCAATCTATTCCGATGGGAAAAATAAAGAACAATGATTGATTTTATGTTTTGGGGACCATAACCGATGTCCTTTATATAGTGATCAATAAGTTACCCATAATCAATACGCTATTTGGTATCAGCTCAATTTATCTAATATCAATAAGTTAGTAATTGACTTGTTCTATCCTTAGATAACGTATTTAAGTCAATTAAATAAATAATGATTGTTTCTATAATTAAATATCATAATCTAACTCAATCAAATAAATTATTGATTATTTCTATAATTAGATTACATGATTTAAGTCAATCAAATAAATCAGAATATCTAATATAATCGTACATTATTATTTGTCATATTTAGATAGGAAAAAATATATTTTCCTAACAATACATCAAGTGTATCTTATGGATTTCAAGATCATTTAGTAAAAGTATCCATTCTAAATGATAATTAAATTGATCCGTTTACTTATTTTTAAATTTTGTTTTTCCATTATTCATGAAAAAATCTATGTATAAAAATAGTACATTAAAAAATTATTTTTCATTAAAATATTACACAAAAAAAAACTATTCTTTATTTAAAAAATCATATCTAGCATCTATTTATACTATACAAAACACCAACTTTTTCTTCAATTTTTTATTATTTCTAAATCAACACAAAATTGTAAAACACATTCAAATCATATCTAAATGCAATTATTTATGCTGAAGCAATAGCAAATCCTATGGTTAATAAAAAAAAAATATAAATAAAAATTATTATGTATGTATGTAAATCTTACACAATGTTAGCTTACACTCTCTCCGCCTTGCTGCAGGAGTTACACTTTTCATTTTTTGTTGTTCGACAACAAGAGTTATATATTTTTTAGAATTTCTTTATCTCATTATAAATTACAAGTACTATTTAAATCATACTTATTTAAAAATACTATTCTATTGCAAATAAACTGAAATGACAAATTTGTCTTTTAACCTAAAAACTCATAAACTATCATTATAATACAATACTTAATAATTTTCGTGGCAAAAGTAAATGTAACTTTTTCGCCTAAACGGAGGGAGTATTTTAGAACTTATTTGGGGCTTTTCGAAAAAAAAATAAAAAATCTCTTTAAAAAAAATAAGTATATTTTTCATTTAAAATATTTTTTAAAAAAAATCCAATCTTTATTCGACATATTACATTTAACAGCTGATTATATTACAACAAACATATTCTTTGTTTAGGGTCTGTTTGCTTGGGGGATTAGATTAGATTTCCACTATTTATCCCATTTCTTTTCCCCGAAAAACATCAAATCAAACACCTATTTTTCATTTTTTATATTATACTAAAAAATCAATTTTACATTCAAAACATCACATCAATACTTATTTATATCATATCGTACAACTATTCAAAATCAAAATTTTTACTATTCAAATCCCAACTCAAAATCCAAACCCCCAAACAAACACACCCTTATGTTTTACTATTTCTTTTTTTGTGAATTTTACCAAAAAAATTTACTTTTTTTTTCTCTCAAAAACTATCACATTAAACAATTACTTTTTATATGTATATATATATTATACTACAAATTTATTTTATATTCAAAATATCACATCAAAAAACTATTCAAATTTAACTTTTTACTGTTCAAAAATCCAAATTCAAAAACTAAAATTCACAAACAAACATAGTGGTGGTTTTGCTCAGTTCACGACTATTTTCACTTTTTTACTATCAACTAATTTCATATAAAAATATACTACTCCCTCCCTCCCATATAATATGGGCGTGTTACCGTAAATACAGAAATTTAGGTAAAATATACTCCCTCCGTTCCGGTCAAGATGACCTCTTTGCTTAAGGACACGGTATTTTAGGTAGTGTAAATTAGTAAGTTATTAATAATAAGTTATGATATTATTTTATTATTTTTATATAAGTAGTTTTGTTGGCATTTTAAATATTTTTAGCATTATATATCAATAAAATATATACAATATGGATATCATTTTGTAGACAATAAAATTTTATATAATACAAATAAATAAAAAAATTAATTAATTTATTTATAATTATTTTAAAACTAAATTTATTAAAAATAAGAAGTTTTAAATATAGATAAAAATATTTATTTATTGGTGCAAGAGGTTAGAAATTTAATTAAATTGATTTATATTTGTTAAATATATTTTAAGACGAATAAATTTACAAAAAATAGAAAGGGGTCATCTTTAATAGGACGGACAAAAAAGGAAAAGGGGTCATCTGTCGCGGGAATGAGGGAGTAATTAGTAAGCAATTAAGAAATATATTAGTAAAAATAATTATTGTATAGTAAAAATAATTGTAGATTAAGATTAAGATAACTAAATAGTTTAATTAACATTAAAAAATTATAAAATTTAAAATTTAAAATAGATTAAAGTGTATAATTATATTTTCAAAAATGGTAAGGACAAATTATGTGGGACGGACAAAAATAGAAAATATGGACAAATCATATGAGACGAATGGAGTACTATTTTTTAAAAGAACAAATCATATTCGAATTATTATGCAAACCAAAAAATATCAAAATTAAAATCAAAACAATATGATAATAATAAATCAACTAGTAAACACACGTGTGTTTTGTAAATTCAAAAGGTCTGGTAGGGAACGAAGTAAAAAAAAAAAAAGTTAATAAATAAATAAATATGATGTTTGATATAAATTAAATGTGACGTGTAGAATAGAAAATATATTTTAAATATAATTTTCTATATTTTAAATAACATTTGTTTAATGAAATGTTTTAAATGAAAATTTATTTTTCATATAATATTTTAAATGTAAATGTTAAATTTGAGTTTTTGATATAATATATATACATATATTTTTTATGTTTAATATTTAAAAAAAGGTTTTAGGAAAATAAATTCTTGGTGAATAACATGAAAGGAAGCATGAAGGCAAATTTGTTCACCCAACCTCTTTATAGGTGACGCGATTTTCATATAAATAATATTAAAAATATAATATATATACATATTAATACAATATATATTTTATTTTTTTTATAAAAAATTAATAATTCAAAGCAAAATATTATTTTTATATAAACGAGTTACTGCCTCCGTAATAATATATATATATATATGCTCGTTTATCTGGACACATATTTTAAGAAATTATATAAAAATAAAAATAAAAATATTAGACAAAACAAAATAGTAATACTTTACTAAAAAATAAACAAAATTTAATTTAGATAATTTTTTTAAATTAAAATAATAATAAATTTAAATGATACACAAAGTATTCTCTATTAACGCCGGCAGCGCCTAAAGATTCATCCTTAGATAGAGTATACAACAAGTAATCAAATCTTATGTGCTTTGTTTGACTGAAAAACTAATTTTAGTATATTTCCAACTTGTATTATGATGACCTCACTTAAAATATTTCACCTCTATCTCTCTCAAATAATATACCAAAATAATTAATATGGTTTTCATTTTAATTTTTTCTATCTTACTTGATATATTTTTATTTTTTAATAAAGCTTACAAATTATGAGAAAAATTATTTTAAGAAAACTGAAAGATTGCATTATTTTCATAATGAAGATACAAGCTTATAAATAAATAGGATAAACTGTTTTTTTTACTCCTGTAACTGGACTCCTTTATCATTTTAGTCCCGTAAATGGAGCCTGTCGCAAACTAGTCCCATAAGTGAAGCATTTTCGTTGTTTTAGTCCTCCGGTGCCGGAGATGCCCGCGTGGCTCGCCGGAGGTGACATGTCCGCCAGGTGTCGCTAACCTAGCGGACACGTGGATTTTTTATTTTATTTTTTCATTTTTTAAATTTTTGTACAACTTATTTTTAATTTATTTTTAATTTTTTTGTATTTTTTTTATTCCTTACAATTAAAAAAAATTGAAAATAAATAAATAAATCCACGTGTCCGCCATGTGTCGCTGACCTGGCGGACATGTCACCTCCGGCGAGCCACGCAGGCGTCTCCGGCGCCGGAGGACTAAAACAGCAAAAAATTTTTACTTATGGAACTAGTTTGCGACAGGCTCCACTTACCGGACTAATATGATAAAAGGTCTAGTTACGGGACTAAAAAAATAGTTTACCCAAATAAATATGACATACAATTCGATATACTCAAATCTAAATAATTTAATATATAGATAAATTTAAATCTAACTCTAAATCTATTAAACTTAAAATCGAATATTTAAAATATTTCAGCATGCCCCTCAAATTCAAGTGGTATAACAAAAATCAACTTAAGTTAAATAAAAGAAAAAAAAATGAATACATACCCAAAAGACGCAAATAAAAAAAAAAAAAAAAAAAAAACAGTTGTCTGTCTGTAGTTGCCCTCCACCGTATCAAAGTCAGAAATAATGTTCTCAACTAAATTATAGTCACAAACAACACGACTCACTACGGAGTCGGAAAAATATGCTATGATAACATGTGAAAATATTTTAAATAAACTAGAAAATTGCACTATTATTCATAACAAAAATAGAGGTTTATGAATAAGCATGACATACTTACTTGATACTTGATAGACTCAAATTTAAATAATATAATATATTGATAAGACTAAATCTAAAACAGAATCTAAAATATGTTAAAAAAATTATAAAGATACTTAAAAATTATAATTAAACATAATGAAATTATTTATTGTTTGTAAACTATGTAAGAGTATTTGCACATGCACAACATATATTTTTGTAATGGACTTTTATTACATTGTGTTGCTAGTCTCATTTAACAAAAACTAAGAAAAATGAGTAAAAAGTAAATGATGGAGTTGATTTTTTTATCCAATTTGTATGTAAAATTCTATCCAGGGATACCAATCCACGATGAATTTACTGTCTTAATTAGTGCTACAAACAAGATATAAATTTCCTATCCAAGTTCAACTCAAATCCCCCTAAGATCACTCATTCAAATACTCACAAACCTTTCACACAAACTTTGTATCCAATGTTGTTTGGATTCATCCTTTACAATGCAACTCCTCAATCGTCTGAATATATGTCTCGATCATAAATCTGATTTGATTTGCAATTTGGTAGTTGTGAACTTGGTCTCTAATCTTGTTCAATTCAATCCCAATTTGACTTTTAAGAACTACTAGATAATTTCTCTAAGCATACGTTCTTAATGAACTATTTATTTCAAATTTAATCTAAAAATGAATATGCGAAATCTGAATTCTCTCTCTTTAACTTTTTGCTTTCTCTGAAATTTCAGTATTCCTGTAATATAAAATTGAGTTAGTAGTCGAGCTAAAAATTACTTGATTCACTTGGTGTAAAACAACTAACCATTTCAACTTAAAACAACGTAACCGTATATTATTAGTCATTCCAGGTAGTATTAGGTGGATGTGTAACAATTCCACGACTTTCTCGCCAACTCCTCGTTTGGTGTAATAACTTCAATTTTATCTTTGATTTTCTTCGAATCTTTGTCTTTTAATATGCTTATGATCTTGTCGACTATTTTGATTTAAAATCGAGTACAATATTTATGTGATACATAAGCATAAAACTAAATTAAATTTTCTATTTTTTTTATGAAATTCAAAGCTAATTTGACATATTTACCTATTTTACTCGCACACACTTAGGCATTCTGCTTTATGACCATCAGTTCATCACAGTTTATTACATTAAAAAAAAATAATAACGCTTCAATCTTATCATTGACAATGAAACAAAAACTGGAAATAAAGTAAGGTGAAAAATAGGAAGATCATAGCAAACAATAAATAAAATGAAAGACAATTAGGAGACTTAAGTTCTAGAAGATCCTTTGAGATATTAGCATAAATAAAATAAGGTGTGGGAGGGTGTTCGCCACTAGTTATAACACTTCGTTTATTATCTCTGGAATTACTGTGTAAAACCCGCTATGAATGTCGATTTTATGAAACCATACATACTTATGTTCTAGAAAATCCTTTGAGATATTAGCATAAAACTCTCTAACCAATTTGGAAGCAGATTTGTTCAACTCCATAGACCAAAAGAACAAATTTTCCTCGTCTGAAAAATCATTCAAACCAATTTTTTTTATAAAGAGGTGTTATTATGCTTCATCTCTAGTAGAAATTCTTTTGTTTGCAACACTCCTCCTTCGTATTCTTTTGCCTTCACACTGAAGTAGAACTTTTCAGAAAATAAAACATTTGTATTGACAGAAAATTTTAAATCCATAGCCATTTAAGATGGATGAAAATGTAATCATTAAACTAGTTTTATTTTTTACAACAAATAAAGTTGAAGGAACCTTCATGAATTTTTTTTTTTTTTCGCAAAACCATATATATTTATGGTATTTTGTAGTACCATGTTGCTACAAAAATATAAATATATATACATAATATATATCTTATGACCATTGCATCAAATATATAAAAAATATTTTTTAATACTTAAAAATATTTATTGAAGAGTTGCTCACTAGAAAATCAACATTCCAAATTATCCATGTTGATAGAAAATTTTAAATCCATAATTTTTGGAGTAATTGAAAATTTTATATTGAATCTTCAATTCACTTTTAGTTTGTTATATTGTGGTATGTTTATTTTACATTTCAAACTCATAATTATATTATTTAAAATATATTACTTTATCTCATATAATATTATATCAAAATATTATTTTAATCAAAAAATTAGATACAAAATTCAATTTCAAACACAAACCAAATGAACCTATATATATGTATATATATTATAGTTATGGTATTACCCATATTTAAGATACTTTTAGAATTCTTTGACTTAAAGTACTTACGATTTTTTATAATTGAAATAGAAAGTTCAAATTCATATTCTGACTATACATTTATTTATTCATATTATATATATAATATTATTTTCTAAGAAGTATTATTTATATTAAATTTATTTTATTAGAATAAAATTTTTAAAAAAATAGTTGAACTTCGTTTTTATTTTATTTTAATTAAATATATATTATATATATCATTAACCAAACAAAATTTCATGTTGCTTAATTAAACTTTTGACCACAATCCCAACCACTAACAAATACACCATATATAGTCTCGTAAAGGATCATCTAGATATGGGATTAACTCGTAACCATAAGATTATAAGTTCAAACCTCCGACGTCTTCAAGTCTTATCTGTCACACATGGTTTGACTAGTATAATATACTTTGCTGAGTTAGTTTGCAGGATATTATGTTCGATCGAAATTTACCCAAAACGCACTCGAAGAGAAGCAACTACATATTCTCACGTAAAATATATATATATATATATATAAAATACACCCTATATAATTTCACGCAATCAATCATAATAAACATGTTCTTAATTGTATAACTCTCTGAATCTATGAGCATTTTGGGTGACTTGGGAATCACTGCAACAATACACATGGTCAACTCTTACAACTAATTCTCCAGAGCTTCTTTGTAAACTTTTTGTATTGTATGTATTTTCAAATATCAAAGTTCATATTTTACATTAATTTCATGGCTAACTTTATTTCAAGGTCATACAATTTTGCAAATACATCGGGAAATGAATGAAGCTAGTAATGAACATGAATCTAGCTTGAATACAAAAGATTACATAAATAATTTTAGAAGTTTTGACAATATTGCCAATAGTGTTTTTTTTTTTTTAATACATTAAATTAAATACATATTTCGACTCACAAAATATCACATTATAAAATTCCATTGGCGTAAAGATTATATACATATTCTTTTGTTTCTACAATGATTGTTACCTATTGTCACGTGTGTATTATTGTTAGATAAAATTAGGATCCTTCCCTTAAATAGTGTGTGGTTTATCCATTCTATCAGGGCATTTAAGTAGGAGTTGATTGAGTTTTTTTATTGAGAAGTTAATTTAGGACAGCTATGTATTTTTAGGGCGGCTAGAGCAGCAGCGGTGCGGCAAGAACCCTGCATTTTTTTTTTTCGAATTTGAAGTGGGGTTCTAACTTCTTTATGGTATCAGACCTAGGTCACGTTTTCACATTTTGTGTTCATATGAATACTTCAATGTTTTCTATCAAAAATAATTATATAATAGTATAAAAAATAATAATAATAATAATACTTCTAGTTCTTTTATATGACATAGGTCTCATGTTAATATAGACTTTTAATCAAATTTCTCAGAAGAAAAAATAACATATAACATTCGTCAAGAAGATGAGAAAATTAAAACATTTTGATTTTTTGTAATTGATCATAATAGGATCGTTCTCATTACTATATTTTCCCCATTTCGAACTCTCCAGTCTCCATAGCCATGTTTAGGCAAAGGAGATTAGTCTAGGTCATCATTGTTAAAGAGAATGTTTAGAAAGTAATATTCATATATATGATTGAAGTGTATTAATTTGCTCGTGTTCTATAAAGTAGCTGAATAAAATGAAAAATCTTATTTTATTATCAATTTTTTTTTAGAAAAATGATATCAAATACTTATTTTTTATATAAAACATCTTATATAACATTATTTCATCTAATATATATTTTAAAAACTCACTTTTATATGTATTGTTCAAATTCATATATAATTTCAAATGTTCAATATTGTCTTTAATATTGGTTCATTGTTAGTGTGTGAAACACAGTTTTTTTTTTGTTTTTTTCTTGATCACTTTGATTTATCTACGAGGTTTCAATTTCATCTTATAGATATATCTTTGAATGTATAACCTCTTTAAATAAATTTTAAAAAATAAAAAATAAAAAAATAAAATCAGATATGGATCATCTTAAAATTGTTATATTTATAAAAACTAAAATTTAATTCCCATGTTTTAACTTCACACTGTGATCCTACTATGTACTACAGGCTACAGCATATTTGTTCTTTTTATTTTGAAATTTGATTTCAACTTTTTTACTATAAAATCCTCATGCAATTTTCTATAACAACATATAATCTAAAAAACCAAAATATAAATAAACCAAACCCCAATTGAACAAACCTATTATTTTTACACTTTCTTCAATCTCCCAGTTGAAATTGTATTTTGGCTGAAACTTAAAACAAGTCCAAACAAACAAACAAATAAAAGAATCATTCAAATGCAAATTCAGGGTAGTGTTGTTGAAATAAATAAATATCAAAACAATTTCGATCGACAACCTTGTTTTAATTTAATGTACATCACTTTGACCTGTCCAAAATTTACATAAAAAAAAAAACAAAACAAAACAAAAATCCTAAACCCAAAAAAAAAAAAAAAAAAAAACACAATTATCTGCACAATCCAAAACATGATGGATCAAAAATTCACAATGAACAATATTACTTACAATTACCAAAAAAAAAAAAAAAGATCTACCTTGAATGATATCCATCCAAAATAACACTCTTTGGAGAAGACAAACCCCCCTTTTGTTGCAAACTATGTACATTAATCTTCTTCCTTTCTGCCTTTCTTTCCTTCTTCGACGACGTCGAATTCGCCCCAATCGTAGTCGGAACCAAATACCACCCGACCGAAACACAAAATACCGAAAATGACCTCCCGAAAAACACCAAGAACACCATGATCAACACTACCGTCGCCGCCAAGACATAGTGAGGGTGATGCTTATTAGGACTTCTCAAAAGTTCTTCGACGCCAATTATGGGGCAATACTTATTACCATTACTCTCCTTTCCCTTCTTATTCTCATCGATCATTACTACCGATGTTTTCTCTTCTTCTTCTTTGATTGTGTGATCTTCTTCATCAATGGTTTTCGAGGTTTTAATCTTACGGTTGATCATGGTATCATTGTTTTCCTTTTTGGCCTTGGCCTTGACTATGATGGGCTTGACTTGATCGGAGTCGTGAGTGTAGACGAATCGGACGAAGGAGATTTCCTCGGACCCCATTTCCGTGTAGATCTTTTGCTTCTTTGTGTCGAGATCGGCGAGGAGGGCGTAGAATTTGTCGAGGCCGCGATCGGCGTAAGGGTTATCGATGGCGGCGGCGGCGGTGGTGCTCCGGCGAGGGAAGCTAGTGCTCCTTTTGGATGATCTTCGCCGGTTGTCTTCTTCATGGCGAAAACTTGAACTCCCACAAATGAACATGGATCAAATTAAGCTCTTGATTAATTTCCCAATAATTGTATATATCGATCAAATATGAGAAAATGGCACATATATATATATATATATAGAGAGAGAGAGAGAGAGAGGGGGTTTTGAAAGACTTGATCAAGGGTCAAAAGGAATGAAAAGTATGCATAGCTCAATGGAAGTTTCCATATTTCTTGCAGGGTTTCTATATGTTGACTCAAAATTGGGGCCATGTTTGTAAGACTTGTTTATTTATTTATGGATTAAGACATTATAAATGTGAGAGTTTGAATTGAAATGGTCAGGAGATTTGAATTGATAATTAATTTGTTGGTGTTATATGTCATGGCGTGCCATTTGAAGGATGGGATAAGGATTTGTGTTGTTGTTGATGATGAATAAATGAATAAATAAATTCTGACAGTGTTGAAGATATGATTTTGGTCGACACGGTTTTGGGTTTGGTTTTGGTGTGATGGACAAGTAACACCAAATAGGTATTTGTTTAGTCTGGAAAATGGAGGCTGCTGCTTTATTTTTTTTTATTTTTAATTGTTCTTATTATTATTATTATTATTATTTCGATGATCATTGGGGATCAACTTCATTATTAACAATTAATTAATCAGGCTGAGCTAAATGTCAAATCCATAGCACTGTCATTCAGATGTTGAATGTGGATCTTATTATTACTGTATTATTATATATTACTCTCTCCGTCCCGCGTCTGCTACTATGTAGACACGGTATTTTAGAAGGAGTGTAATTAATAGATAATTAAAAATATATCAGTGAAAATAATTATTTTATAATACAAATAATTATAAATTAAGATTAAGATAACTAATTAGTTTAATTAAAATTTAAAAATAAATAAATTAAAAATTTTAAAATGAGATTAAAGTGTGTAATCATTTTCCGAAAAATAAAAGTGATACGAAATAGAAAATGGACAGAAACGACAACTTGGACGTAGTATACGTGGGAATGAGGAAGTATTATTATTTGAAATGACGGAGTGAATGGCGGCACGTTGATAAGAGGATGGGTGGGAGATTTCGTATGGATATAAGCATTTTCTTTCTTGGAATTTTAGAAAAAAAAAAAAAAAAAGTTAAATAGTAGAAAATTAATTTTTTTTATTCAAATTAAAAGAACTATTTTTATCAATTGTATCCATGTGTGTATATATATATATATATATATTATTTTGGTTTAATAACGTGGGAACCAGCAGCCGCTATTCGCGCACCGGAGAAATTCTGATCGAATCTAACACCTACAAACTAGGTCTAACAGACAAGTCAAATCATATGTAACAGTTGACCTGAGGCGTAGATTTGAATCTATGACCCTACGGTTCCTTTATGGGACAATGTAGTATCTTTCTCTTACTATAAGTAAAAATAACCACATACTAGTATCAAAATATATAATATACAAACATATCTTTATAAATAACATATATGAAAAAAAGACAAAAATATCAAAATTATATTACACAATTTTACTAACTAATAAAATATTATTTTTTTAGTATACTACAAAAATCTAAATGGATTACTTTCGTTTGGTAAAGGGAATATCATGTAATATTTTATAAAACATAAAAAGTCTATTTTATATAAATTATATTAAAAAAATATTATTAATAAATATTGTTAAATAACAATTTCTTTGCTGTGATTTGAAATTTATTTAAAATAGATTGTTAATTATTTTTAATTTTTGTTTAAATAGTATTTTGATATTATGTTTTATTAATAAAAAAATACATATTTTTATTGAATTTATATAAAATAAATAGTATTAATTTGAATTTAAAAAAAAAAAAAAAAGAAAAACGTACAAAACCCCAATCATATCAAATCTATATACAATAATCAGCAATTACTCTGCAATAATATTTCATTTTAGTCTGTCTCATAACAAATAACAAAGTATAAATTTTTATTTTTTTTAAGTAATTGTATAATATTACAAATACTCTTACAATTTACAATATATTACAAAAATATCATTACTTTTATATCACGCATACTAATAAGGTTATTTTAGTCATTTCTATTTTATTTCTACTATATCCCAATATAATACTAATATTTCTAAAACTACGTAAAAAAACAATTAGATACTTACTTATGGGACGGAGTTAGTATTAATTAGGTTAGCCTCCGTTTGGTACCAATTTAAATACTATTTTTTATTTTTTTATTTTATGATGTGGAAATCCGCAGCCATTACCCGAAAGTGTGCACTGGTAAACCCCGACCAAACCTAATACCCTGCAAATCAAGGAAAGTCAATTCAAATACTATTATTGATATTATGTTCCCTATGCACGTAAATGGTAAATTGAAGAAAATAAAATATTGTTGAAATATAATCGCATGCGAGAAAGAAATGAGAAAAGATAAAAGAAAGACAAAGTCACTTAGATTAATTAGATGAATAAATAAAATTACTCTTATACCCCTAACTTAATACAAGTTATTAGATTAATTTTTATAATTTAATAGTTATTAATTAATCAGCATAGGGGTGGGGTGGACTATCAGCCCCTAATCCCACCCTATTTTGTAGGGATGTTAATTTGTTCTTGTTTGGTGTTTTTTTTTTTTTTTTTTTTTTTTTTTTTTTTTGTCAGACCAAACAGGAAGGCCCAATTTCAGGTCAGGCCTTTACTACTCGGCCCGAGCACAATCTGGTTTGGTTTGAAACTGTGATGTTTATTTTTTTAAATTATTTTTTCATTTTTTTTAAAATTTTAAATTTATTTAATAAAAATTTATTCTAATAGAATAGATGGGAATTAAACATAAAATCATATCTACATAACTAACTTAGAAACTTTATCATCAAGCCATAGTCCAATCTAGTTAATATATATATATTAATATTAAATATTAATATTATTAAATCGGTCTGAACTAAGCACGGTCTGGTTCATTAGCTTGTTGGGTTACGTATGATTTGAAAAATTTTGGACTTATTTTTAGAGGCTTAAGTACAATTTTTTCGTATATTTTATCAACTATGTGTGTTTACTTGTGATCTGATTTTACTATTTCAATTTTTTTTTCCTAAAAAAATATCAAATCAAACAATCAATTTTTATTTATTCTATTACACTAAAATCTAATTTTACATTCAAAATATCACATCAACTCATATTTATATCACATCAAACAAATATTTCACTTCAAAATTTTACTATTTAAAATCAAAACCCAAAACTGAAACCTCACATGTAAACATATTTACAAATAAGTTTAATCCTAATTTAATTTAGCATAATAATTTGTAGCCTAGCCTCTTCCCAAGGCCGGCCCTGGCCATGGCTACCGGGGCCACGCCCAAGCCCAAATGTTTGGGCCCTTCAGGGACTCATTCCTTAAAAAAAGAAAAAACATACATATATAAATATAATTATATATATAATATGAAAATTTATATTAAATTCTTTTTGTTTGTGTTTAAATTTGAATGTTGTATTTAGATATATTTCAATGTGATATTTTATAAAAGAACATAACACTTTATTGACAATATAATCAAATAAATTCAAAAAAATTATAATAAAATAAATATATTAATTTTGTATTAAGTAGTATAAAAAATTTTAACCAGACCCTTTTTTTTTTTTTTTTTGTTTTTTGGCCCGGGGCTTTTAAAAACTGCCCTGCCTCTTTCCAAACTTATAAAAAATAATGATAATTATTATTATTATTTTAATAAAGATAATTTCGTGTATATAAACTCTTTGAATGCATTTTTTAAATTTAAAATTTTATATTTTGGTTATTAAGATTTGAAAACTACTTTTAGAAATTTTAATGCTGTTTTAGTAAGTACTTTTATTATTATTTAAAAAAAAAAAAAAAGTGAGTAATTTCTTTTTTAGGATAGAGATTGTAACAAGAAGCCTAAAAATCTTTCCATTAAAATCGAATAAGATAAATTAGAAAACAAATTTAATTACAAAGATTCTTAATTAAAAATATTTCCCTAGAAGATTATCCAGCTAGCTATATAAAAATTAATCCCCAAATTTCATTCTAGTATATATATATATATATATATATATTCAGCAAATCATCATCATTCTCTGAAAACCCTAGAACTAGAAAATGGAGAAATTAACTACGGCGGCGTGGGTAATCATGGCGTTGAGTATACACGCAGTTCCGGCGACGTCATTCTACAGCACGGAGGAGTACGCCCCCGTCGCCGTCAAGGAGAAGATGACCAAAATCCGCGTCTACATTCACGACACCCTAAGCACCAAAATGGGAAGTCGGCCGACCGCCGTCGAGATTGCTCGGCCGAACAACACCGGAAAGGAGGAAGGTCCGACGCCGTTCGGGAGCCTGTTCGCGGTGGACGATCCTCTGACGGACGGTCCCGATCTGAAGAAATCGAAAATGGTGGGGGATGCCAAGGGGATGTATCTGTCGTCGAGCCTGCCGGAGAAGAAGGAGTTCACTCTGGTTCTGTATCTGAGCCTCCGTTTTAAGGAGGGAGAATTCAACGGCAGCACTGTCAACGTGTTCTCGAGGAATACGGTGACGGAGAAGTCGAGGGAGATGTCGATCGTCGGCGGGACGGGGAAGTTCAGATACGGCCGGGGGTTTGTTAGCGTCACCACTGCAAGCTTCGATCCCGTCACCGGCGATGCAGTTCTTCAGTACGACGTCAATGTTGTTCATCACTAAAAACAAATTGCTTTAGTTTATTGAGTTTGGAATTCAATCTACAAGGGAATGCCATTGCTGTGCTCTCTATTTTTCCTTTTTTTAAAAAAAGAAGAAAATCTCGTTGTATTATTTTCAGGCATATGAAAGCAACATTGATTTAACAAATAGATTGTTTCAAACTACCTTTTTATACCTTTTTTTTTTTTTTTTTTAATGGAGCCACTACAATTTGAGAAAAAAAATTTAATCATTTATCTATTAGTCTAATTTCAATATTTTCTTTTTGTTGTTCTAGAGTTAGCAAAAATAAGTATGATTCCAAAATCCAATAAGAACCTGACTTGAAAAAAATCAAATATGAACTTGTTGTACAAGTAGCTACTGCAAATTCATTTATGTAATGTACGCGTAAGTAAAATGTGGAGGCATTGTTGTATAAACAATGAAATGAATTACAACCCGTGTCATTCGCTCTCTTATCCAATGTTCATCTCTCCCTTACATTAATTATTAGTATTGTATATTATATATATTTATACTCCTGCACTAATGCACTCACAACACACTTATATTATTACTAATATATGTCGATGGTAGGGTTTTGACACCTGAATTACCTATTTTGCCCTTTATCCAAATTTCCTTTCAACCGTCCACTAATTCATCTTGCCCTTTGTCCAAATTTCTTTCAACCGCCTATTAATTTCTCCTCAATTGACAAGTGTTTTAACTGTTTCACCAACCGCCCCCACCAGTTACAGAACCCAACTGGCTCAACCGACCTCCTCTGGGCACCTTACCTCCTTAAATGGACTTACCGAATAACACAACGATTGACCAGCCGACCAATTCAGATACTAACTAGTCGCTAGACCAAACAACTAATCAGTCGCCCACTCGAGCGACCACCATTCAGTCTCTTCAAACGGCTGAACAACCATTCGTCCAGACGATTCATCGATCGCCCAATCAAGCGACCACCATCCAGTCCCTTCAATCCGCTGAACAATCATCCGTCCAGACAATTCATTGGTCGTCCAATCAAGCGACCACCATCCAGTCCCTTTAATCGGCTGAACAACCATTCGTCCAGACGATTCATTGGTCGCCCAACCGAGCGACCACCATCCGGTCCCTTAAAACGGCCGAACAACCATTCGTCCAGACGATTCATTGGTCGCCTAATCAAGCGACCACCATGCGGTCCCTTCAAGCGACTGAACTACTGTTTGACCAAGTGACCGGCCAATCGGTCAGGCGATTAACAAGTCGCTTAATTAAGCAACCAATTAATAGACCTTTCTTTCAAATGGGCCCCTAGAAGCCCACTTTCCTCTTGCCCGACCTCCGTATCGGTTCTCTCATCTTCCTTCGCCCGACCTCCTTTTGACCGACCTCCGTATCGGCCGTCTCATCTCTCTTCCCCCGACTTCCTTTTGTCCGACCTCCGTGTCTGCCATCTTATCTTTCTTCGTCCGACCTCCGTGTCTGCCCTCTCATCTTTCTCTTCCCCCGACTTCCTTTTGCCCGACCTCCGTGTCTGCCATCTTATCTTTCTTCGTCCGACCTTATCTTGTCCGACCTGCGTATCTACCCTCTCATCTTTCTTCGACCGACCTTCTTTTGTCCGACCTCCGTGTCTGTCATCTCATCTTTCTTTCGCCCGACCTTATCTTGTCCAGACAATTCATCGGTCGCCCAACCAAGCGACCAACTGACCGCCCTTTCAAGCGACTGACCTGCATCACGATGTCTAAGGACACGCTCCAATAGATCATTGTATTGAGTAGTTGATCCTATTTTTTTCACCGGGTCCGGGTAGAGACCAAAGATCTTGAGTTCTCATTATGTGAAATAAAAATTAGGAATCCACATATGTAATAGAGTGAATCCACTAAAGTCCAATTTGATGGATTCACCCTCTTAAACAAGAAGTTCGGGCCCTGGAGGGATAATATCAACAACTTGACGTCTGTCTTACCGCGGCTGCTAGCACAGAGTTAGCCGCATTCTACCTAATAAGGCCGATACTTCGGATCCTGCTTGGACGAAACGGAAGAAAAAAAGGGCATTTTTCCTCTTTTATCCAATGCCGAATCGACGACCTGTGCCTTATATATTGTCTAACCAAATGTAATTAATTACATTTGTTATACCTTCCATTATTTAACATTATTAATTACATGACTGAAATTACTTTAGATTGATTTAATGTATCAATTATTAATGATTTTTTTTATAGACACACAGACTTCTTTCGGATTAACTTTTATCATTCCAACGTAATTATTTTTATTTTCTCATCGTATATAATTGGCTCACAATAATGATGCACATATTTCTCCGTATCGGTTCTCTTATCTTCCTTCGCCCGACCTCCTTTTGACCGACCTCCGTATCGGCTGTCTCATCTCTCTTCCCCCGACTTCTTTTTGTCCGACCTCCGTGTCTGTCATATTATCTTTCTTCGTCCGACCTCCGTGTCTGCCCTCTCATCTTTCTCTTCCCCCGACTTCCTTTTGTCCGACCTCCGTGTCTGCCATCTTATCTTTCTTCGCTCGACCTTATCCTGTCCGACCTCCGTATCTGCCCTCTCATCTTTCTTCGTCCGACCTCCTTTTGTCCGACCTCCGTCTGTCATCTCATCTTTCTTCGCCCGACCTTATCTTGTCTAGACGATTCATCGGTCGCCCAACCAAGCGACCAACTGAGCGCCCTTTCAAGCGACTGACCTACTGTCTAAGCAAATGTAATTAATTACATTTGTTATACCTTCCATTATTTAACATTATTAATTACATGACTGAAATTACTTTAGATTGATTTAATATATCAATTATTAATCTTTTTTTTTTATAGATACACAGACTTCTTTCGGATTAACTTTTATCATTCCAACATAATTATTTTTATTTTCTCATCGTATATAATTGGTTCACCATAATGATGCACATATTTAAATGGATCGAGATTTTTCATTACTCTATCTTTTTTTTTCTATCACGTATATTCACATCAAATATACAACTACACTGTCTTTTCTTCCATACCGTCACTTCGATTTTGCATATACAACCTCATTATATTATATCGCACCCACGCGGCGTAGCGCGCTGCGAGTACTAGTATATATATATACACATATTTATATATATAATATATAGTTGCGGGTACTAGTATATATATATACACATATTTATATATATAATATATATTATATAATACAATATATAAAATGATGATCAGTGGTAGAAGTAATTATTGGCTAATCCTGTAATTATATCGTACCAGAATTTAAATTTAGGTTTGAAATAATGTTAGACTAGATTGCATGAGCTGATTCAGAAACTGTGGTGGACTTAGGCCTATTAAAATCAAATCAGGCTGGCCCGGCCCAATTTAATAAAAAAATATATATAAAATAAAATATATAATATCCTTTTTTATTTTAGTAAAAATACATAAAAAAAAATAAAAAATAAAAATAAAGAAAAACACACATTTTGCTTTGTTTATTGCGTAAAACCTGTGTTTGGTAAATCAAAGCTTGCTTGAAACACCTCGTTTGACCAAAATTGATGTTTAATAAATATGAACCTAATTATGCAAATTTTATATAAATAAAAGATGTAAATATTTTAAATAATTTTCTAATAAAATAAATAATTGATTAATCAATCATTTTATAGTTATTTTAGACAAAATATTATTCGTATTTTCAAAAACTATAAAAATAAAAGGAATTATCAATTATTTATTTATTTTATTAAAACATGACTATTTAAGATATTTTAGCTTTTTTATTTATATAAAATTTACATAATTTAGATTTGTATTTTCAACTGAACATCAGCTTTGAACGAAAATGATATTTTATGCAAACATTAATTTGGCATAAGGAGATTTTACGGAATAAATAAAAATACGAGATGTTTTTTGCATTTTTACTAATTCACAAGTGGTGTTATATATTTATTCAAAAATTTAATATACTCTATCCGTCCATTATAATTAGTCAATTTGAGTCCGATACGGAAATTAAAAAAAATATATATTATTAAAAATTTGATAAAAGTAATAAGATAATTGGGGATGGGGATATTTTTAGAAATTTAGTTAGAAATTAAAATAAATGAAGAAAAAAATGTAGTAGAAATAGCGTTGTTGTAAATAAGTGTTGAAATGAGAATAATAATTAAATGTTGATTTGTTGCATTTGTCAAAATTACTAATATGATAATTTTATCGGACGAACTAAAAAGAATGCGAATAAATTTTACGGACGGACGGACAAAGTATTAATAGGTAGATTATAATATAAATTAAATATGATACTTGTTCCGTCCATCATCAATTTACCCATTTTACCATTTTAGTACGTTCTTCACAAATATATCTGTTTTTACTTTTAGTAAATGTACTTCCACTCAAATATAAAAATATCATCACGCTTTATATAATATTACACAAATGTCATCAAATTATAGCATAAATATTAAGACTATAATAGTCTTTATACATTTCAATTGTATTACATATTAATTAATACTAATATACTAAAATCTATATGTAAAAAATAAATGAATACATTAGCGGTGGACCGGAAGAATATAATAAAATCTAGAGAACTAAAGTGTAGTTTAGTGGGTTTGGTACTCTCAATGCATGCTTGGGATACAAGGTTTGATCCCCACTCTTTAAAATTGGCTATATATATATATATATATATATCGAAAGAAAATCGATAAAATGTCCCTATTACTTTATACATTAGATCTATATGATAGAACATATAATGATTTCGATTAATATAAACCTAAACATAAAAATAGTGTTTACAAGATTACATAGAAAAATAAAGACGATATTTAATAGTTTGTCATATGGACCAAATTGAAATACATTTAAGCCTAAAATTGCTTTTAGTCATCTGGGCCTATATTTTGGCCCATTATAGTTATTCCATTTTTCTAAATTTTGAATTTTAATTCAAAACCAGCTTTAAAATTTAATTTTAAGTTAGTAGAATATAAGAAAAATAGCTAAACCCTAATAGTAGTAATACCTTTTATAAACACTAATATCTATCATCTCCCTAAAATTCCTGTTTTATTGTGTTTTCATTTTCAATTTAAGTAGTTCTAACAAATACTTTCGTATTCTTTTTTTGGAACAAGAGTTTGGTTTTTATATTTTTATTATAAAATTATCATAATTTTTTTATAAAATATATATATTATTTATTTAACTTAATATAATTTTTGCAACTTATTCAACCCAATGAAATATTTTAATTTAGACTGTAACAATTACTATATAACTAAGATATTTAAAAAGACTCTTAACTACTTACATTAACAAGTGCATGTTTATTTGGGATATGTATTTAGATTTTGAGGTTAGTAAATGTGTAATTTTGGGAGTAAATCATAGTTTAAAACGAATAAAAGTAAACAATAAAATAAACTGACAAATAATAAATATTTTAATATTTCCTCAGATTCAAGTAGAATTAATTTGAGTTTGTGTAAAAGAGAATAAAACTAACATGATGATGATGTGAATTGACTTGGTGAAAATATTTACAATTTGATTGTTGGAGGAAACACAGCATAGTCTGACGTTAACATGATGACGAACAAGATTACAATCAGCTCATTTTAAATTTGTTTAAAATATCATTATGAGTAACATTGCAATCAGGTCTTTTTTTTAATACATATGTTAAAAACATATCTTTATATCATTTAAAATACGATGATGTTGGAAATTTAAATTTGTTAAAAATACTTCTGATGAATTTAATTCTTCAGTTGGATTTTCTACAAAATACATTGTTATTGTAACTATTAAGCAATCAGTTGAATCGGTCGGTTTAGATGATATATTTATAATTCATCTCAAGTTCTATTTTGTATTCTAAAATTGTAATTTTATCTTGAAGATAAATTGCATTATCCCACTAATATTTTAATTAACTAGTAAAACTTTGAATAATTAGAGAAATAACATTCTTTCCATCTACATTTTGGAGTTTATAGGCAAGTCTAGTCATACCCATATCTTTAAGTGCATTTAATATTTCATATTCTGATTTACCATCAATATTTCTACAAATGTGAAATTTTGATCTTTGTCATATTGAATATTAGATGGTGTATAGACCTATTATACTAATTTATAGTTTGTTCATTTTTTTTTTCATTTTTTAAATCTATTTCTCATTACTTTATTAATCTCATTATTTTCTTTAATATTAATATTATGTTCTATTTGATTCATATTTTTTTGAAAATTGTGATTATAATTTGATTTTTCTTTAAGATGATGAATTTATTTCTTCGTTTGAATTATATTAATCTAAGCAACCAATTTTAAATAATGAAATCTTAGATGAACTAGCTAAATTGACTTCTAATTTATTTAGACTTAATTTAATTCTCTTTAAAATCATATTATTTTAAGATAATTTTATTGATTCTTCTGTTTCTTTTGGTAACTTTCTTGTTTGAAAATGAGGATTAGAGAAAAAAATATATATATATTTATGAATTGAATCTATCTTTGTTAAAATTATTTCTAAATGACTAGACACATTGAATGTAACATTTGATTTGGGTAATTATTTTGATAATATATTTCCTAATATTTTCTATATATCTATGGATTCATTACTATCTTTGCCTTTTGTAAATAGAGAAACTTTAATTTAACCTTCTTGTTTATCAATTTGAACAGATTGAAGAGGTGGATAAATACTAGTAACAATAGTACTATTAGTTAAATTCCATTTTTTATATAAATTTATTTGTACATTAATTTGAGGGGTTTCATAAGAATATGAATACCTATCTTACTAATTCTATATGAAAACCATTCAAAAAATACCATATTAATTTTTTTTAGTATTTATTTCTTAATCCATTCATTTCTTATTTGTTGTTTACAAAATGAATCAAATTCTGAAAATCATTCTCTTTTTTCTTTATTTTCTAAACTATTTAATTTTTCTTATAAATCTTCTAATTGGAGTTTAAATGTAGAACTTATAATTATATTTATTTCATTTTTCATTGGAGAAAAAAATTGGTGAAGAACGAGATGGATTGATTGGTTCTGGAATATAGGTTTTATAATTAAATTTTACTAGATTTTTTAACTGAATTGGTCTTGTACTTTCCGAAAATTAATACCTAGATGGTTCATGTACTCTAAATGAAGTTATAGATGTTGAATAACTTGTTGAAAGTGTTTCTCTAAATGAATTAAATCTAAGAATATTGACTCATATTGTCCTTCTATAATTTTTTCTATATTTTTTCTTTCTAACTTTTTAGGAATTTGAGATCACTACTAGAAATATATAGAATTGTCTCGAAAAAATTGTCTTTGAATCAATATAGATACGAGAAAATTTGTTGAATACTCTCGGCAATTGTCTCGAAACTTTTTCCGTGGTCGTTTGATTGTGACAATTTGCGAAGTCATAGAAAACCGAGACAAATTGTCTTGTTAAATTGACCGAGAAAATATTGTAACAATATATTATCTCGAAAATACTCGCAAATTTAGTCGAGATTATATTTTATCTCGAACAACTATGACAATGTCCAAGAAACTATATTTTGTTTCAACAATTGTTTTATATCTCAAAAATCCGGGACAATATCCAAGACAATATATTGTCTCGAATACCCTTGACAATATCCGAAATTATATTTTTCTCTCAAACAAATGTGATAATTTTTTAGGTTATAATTTGTGTCAAACAATTGTAAAAATATCCAAAACTTTATACTATTTCGTTTAAAATAATTCTAACAAAATGCAAGTTTATGTTTTATACAATATAATTAATTAATATATTTGTTGGCATTTTTATATGATATTTCTACTAAAAATTCGTGCATACCATCAATTAAAACAAAATTACTACCACAAATAATTACATCGTATTTCAAATAAGCACACTATAATCAAACTACAATTTTCATGATAATACCTATATAAAAAAAAATGCTGAAAATTATGTCTACTGAGATCCGTGTTGATGTTCTTTCGTATTCTTTCTTTCATTCCACTAATATGACAGTGATAGAGTTGCGCTCAAACAATATTTGCACAAAAAAATCACTAGAAGTAAAAAATAAAAAAACTTACATATAGAATTGTACAAATTTATATCGAAATAAGATAAACATACCTATCTAACTAATTAAAAAACTATCTAAACAACTTAAGAAGACATTACTAAAAACAATACAACTAAACAAATGATTATATACAAATCAATGAACAAATACAATACAAACTTACCACAGAGGAGAAGTTCTATTTATACTCATGGAAAATAAATAGGTAGGTAAATGTGAATGTGGTTAAGAGAAATTATGATTGTGGAGTAAAAAATTAGATTAGTGGGGAGTTTTCTAGTCAAAGTTATTGTAGTTTTTATATTTTTATATTTATTATAAGATTTTTTTTTTGTTTTGATTATATTTTAATTTAATTTTTTTATTATAGATAAATAGATTTAATTGAAAAATAATTATAATGCTAATAAAAATTATTGATTATACTTCCGTTAACAATGATTGAATAATAAATATTTTAGTGACTTGTTTAAAGATAATTTATATATTCGAAATATTTTTTTACGATTTATTTCGAGACAATTCAAACTTTCAAAATATTTTATATTAGTTATTTTAAAATAATTTCTACTCTTGAAATATATTTCATGACTCGCTTTTGAGATAATTCAAACTCTAAAAATATTTTTTGTTACTTATTTTAAGATAACTTTTACTTTCGAACTATTTTTAAGATTTATTTTGAGACAATTTATGGTCTCGGAATATTTTTCGTGATTTTTTTTTTCAATTCATGCTTTCGAAATATTTTTTGTGATTTATTTTGAGACAACTTTTACTCTCAGTGATGTTTCGAAACAAATATACAATAATAAATTGTCACGAAACAAATTTTGAGATTATGATTGAGAGAATTTATCGCAGTAATGTCTCAAATCATAGTTGAGACACTAATTTGTCTCGAACAAAGGTTTCGTGACAAAAGATTGTCTCATAATTTTTTTCCGAGAAAATTTTTCGAGATAAATGAGCACTTTTGTGGCAGTGAGAATTTGAGATTTGAAATTCATTTGATATTGTAATTTCATTATATTTTAATCTTTTAGAAACAAATACAGAAGATTGTTTGTAATAATAATATTTCTTCTTTATTAGTAGGATATAAACTAAATTTGGGATTTAATTGAGAAGTCATTAATTTAAAATAGAAAAAACAGTATTTGAAAACAAATAATCCTATAGAATAAATAGTTTTTACATTTTGGTGAGAAATTGTTCAATTTGAGTAATTAATGGGAATATGGATCTCTCTCCTTTGAATCATACTAACTATTTTTGTACGAGAGGAATGGAAAAACATTCTTTTTAATTTAGCAGTTGTTTTATCTTAATATGTATTTTTAATTAATTGTATTAGCATAATTGGGAACAACTCTAAAACCACATTCAAACCACCTAATCACACGGTTGACCAACGGATTTACGGATTTATTAGGTCTTACCAACGTTTATGCAAGCAAATTAATCAAAAAAACACACATAAGATTAAATGAACTTCTAAACCAAAAATCATACTTTCCTCGTGCTCTTAATTATATATTATAAATTAATAAAATATTACATGTTTTAGTCCACTCATCTTCTTGGTATCAAAGCCACGGTAAAAGTATAGTATATTATAAATTAATAAAATATTTACATGCTTTGCTCTACTGGTCTTCTTGGTATCAGAGTCACGATGAAGGTATAATTTATTATAAATTAATAAAATATTTACATGCTTTGCTCTTCTGGTCTTCTTGGTATCAGAGCCACGACGAAGGTATGAGCTTTTGTTTAAAGTTTATTTCATCTTGTATGTGTTTTTTTATTAATTTGCTTGCATAATCGGGAACAACTCTAAAACCACACTAGGACCACCTAATCACACGGCTGACCAACAATTTACTGCATTATAAATTAAAATTGAAATAATATAAATATTTGGTCCAGATGACGGAGCCGTATCAGAAATTAGTGCAAATGAAATTAAAATTAAGCAAAGGATCCGACCCAAATGTTAGTGAATTGGACTAAGCGGTGGCCTAGAAATTAAGGAATAGGACTAGGCGGTTGCCTATAAGTTAATTAATAGAGCGGACCCAAAAATTAGAGAGAAGATAGAAGAATAGATAGACGAGCTAGGTGGCAATGCCTAATGGGGTGGAATGAACTTGTGACTGTAAAGTTATCACACGTAGATGGGCAAAAAAAAATTCAATATACAATAAATATAATATAATATTTTTTGCATATTTACTAAAATAAAAATAATATTACATTATACTCCCTCTGTCCAATATTGTTTACCATTTTTGTCCGTCCCAAAACAATAGTCTTATTTCTATAAATAACCATATCACTGTAAAACTACCCCTACTTTTTCATTTTTATTACACAATTGTCACTATTTTTTACACCAATACATTCACAAGGACAAAAAAAAAATTTTATACATATTTTTTACCAACTACTAATATGATATTAATATTCTTTAAATCTTATGTCCAATTCAATTAAAACTATATTTATTGGACGGAGGGAGTATTATATTAATATAAATGCGGCACAATTAACATTACACCATATGGACCTATTCAGCTGTGGAATAAATAAATAAACACTAAACCCATGATTTAAACTCACTCTCTTGTTATTTTTATTAAGCATGCTTATTTTACTTTAAGATTTTTATATGTAGATATTTTCATTAAAAAATATTTCATTTATTTTCTCACACAAAAATATTATATTTAATTATTACTTAAATATAAAATAAATAATAAAAAAAAAAACAATCAACAATCTCCAGATTACATTTTGTGGTATTCCTGCTCCTTATATATATATATATATATATATATATCATAATTTAGCACTGTTAATTGGAAATAAGATCTATTTATAAATAGATATATAAAAGATTTCATATTCTTTGCTATATAGCTCCGGTGATTTTATATATAACTATTTTATTTATTTTTACAAAATATTATACTCAAATAACTATTCAAATGAATGATCTATCAGAGTAAAAAAAATCAAAACTAAACTCATGTATATGAATCTTAAACATAATTACACTTATTTTACATCATACTTCTTTTATTTCATCTATCGTGTCTATATTGTCGTTTCTAGCAGTTTCACATTTTATGTGACTTTCTTCTTTTGAAAAATAAATTACACACCTTAATATTATTTTAAATTTTCTAATTCATATATTTTTTTATTTTTAGTTAGATTAGTTAGTTATTTTAATTTTAATATTTAATTATTTTTATTAATATATTCTTAATTATGTGTGCTAATTATACTATCATCAATTCTTGTGTCTACCATAATCCGAACTTGGTAAGTGGGACGAATGAATAGTACTTAAACAAAAAAAAAACATAAATACAAAATAAATATTTATGAATGCAAATTTTTAAAACAGATTATGAGTTCTCATGTCATAAAAGGAAATAATAATAATAAATATTTATGCACCTACTAATTATCATTTAAGGGAAAAAATTATTTTTAGTCTCAATATAATAAAAATTTATCAATTTTGGTCATAATATAAAAATCTTATCAATTTTGGTCTCAATATAACCAAAACTCATATCTTTTGTCCCAATATAACCAAAATTCATCAATTTTGCTCACAATATAAAAATTTTATCAATTTTGGTCTCAATATAACCAAAACTCATATTTTTGGTCCCAATATAACCAAAATTCATCATTTTTTATTTCAATATAAAATTTTTATCAATTTTAGTCTCAATATAACAAAAACTCATCATTTTTTGTCTCAATATAATCTAACCTTTTTTTTTTTGTCCCACCGTCGACAAATCGACGAAAAATACTGACGTGAAAATAGATCAAACCTTATATTTATATTTGAAGAAATTGCACAATCTTGCAAGTCAACGTTAGCATTTTCCGTCGGTTTGTTGACGGTATGACCAAAAAAATAAAGTTTGATTATATTGGGAGAAAAAATGATGAGTTTTGGTTATATTTGGACTAAAATTGATAAAAATTTTATATTATGACCAAGAATGACGAGTTTTGGTTATATTGAGACCAAAAAATGATGAATTTTGATTATATTGAAACCAAAATTGATAAAATTTTTATATTATGACCAAAATTGATGAATTTTAATTATATTGAGATAAAAATAATTTTTTCCCATCATTTAATTACTTCCTCCGTCCCACATCATTTGTCCCTATTTTCTATTTTCGTCCGTCCCACATTATTTGTCCATTCATTTTTTAGAAATATAATTATATACTTTAATCTCATTTTAAACTTTAAATTTTATAATTTTTTTAATCTTAATTAAACTATTTAGTTATCTTAATCTTAATTTATAATTATTTTTATTATACTATATTAATTTTTACTAATACAATTTTTAATTATTTACTAATTATACTTAATTAAATTTACGTATCTACAGTAATAGCCCATGCTACAAGGGGTATAACTTTTCTTAAATTTTCGGCGGAACAAGTATATGCCAATTTCAAACAATAATATTATTAATAATAGGAAAAAGGTTATGGGCATATTAGTAAATTGAGGGTAAGCGTGGCGCTTGTCTCATTGCACTGCATTATTACAAATCTGTATGTCATTAAAGTCAAACTTGACACTCATCATCTAAATCCCCTATTCTACTTCATAAATTATAATTATACTACTACTATTTATTATACACATCTTTTCTTTCTTTCCAATAATACTTTTCCATTTCTTTTAATAATATTAGTAAGTATCAGCTTAAAAGTCTCGTTTACTTTTTTCTACGATGCTTTTTAGATATTAATTATTATATAAAAATATAGTACAAATTAAATAAAAATAACAAAAATATTTTTATTAATGTCTTATTTTCTCCGTCCATCTAGAAAATATACATATTTCTACTTTGGAATATTTTTTCTATAAATACTCCTATTTTACATCACATTATTAATTTTATACCAAAAAAGTAAAGACAAAAACGTCGTTATACTACTTTTACCAATCCACTAATTAAAATATTATTATTTCTTAAAATTTGCGCTAAAAATAAATATATATTTTTTGCTTGGAAGGTATAATCCAATGATATTTTTGTAAATAATTATTCAAATATAAAAATATAATTAATGACGGGAGTATAATTTAATTAATAGTCGATATCATTACAAAAGCAAAGCAAAGCAGCTGCACTCTCTTTCTCCTCTACTCTGCATCTGATAGATCTGCATCCATCACACACACACATATATATATATTATATAATCTCCGATGAGGGCCAGCTCCGGCGCGGCGGCGGGAGGGGTCCGGCCGGCGGCGGCGGCGGGGTGCGCGAAGCTGGACGGGGTGGCGATGTGGGTGATGAATGGGCTGGCGGGAGCCTTCTTCGCGTCGCTGGAACGGTGCTCCTGCATTCGGATCTCCACCAATGATAATGAAGACTTTGATGACGCCAACGATCTGCCCTTGATTTTTAACGATGCCAATTTCAACGGCCACGATCATCCCCACCGCCATAGCCGGACCGGAAGGTCCGGGACCTTCACCAGAAGAAGATTATTTGCCAAGACCAAAACAAATTAAAAGTAATTTCTCAATTTACATGTTTTCATGTCACGGTAAATATTAATTCCTCTCTCTCTATGTATTTTTTTTGTTTTAATTCCATGGTTTTTTTTTTTTTTATGATATGAAGTTGAATGTTGTGTTATGGATATTATTTATGTATGATTTTTAATCTGTGGTACAATTTTATTTACATGTCGATCTAATGGTCTGTAATAAAATTTTATTATGATTAATAATAATAATAATAATAATAATTATTATAAGTTGTGATGGGATCATAGCTTTATTATAAGAGTTGGATCACATGGAAGAATATTCATAATTTAAATTTTGAGGAGTCTAATCATAATATATTAGTATACAACTTCAATTTACAACGATTATTTACTCTCGTTTACAGATAAATAAATAAATTACGCATATATTTAATAATTTAAATTCTTAAGTGACTGTTATTTATATGCTCTAACATAGTCTTGAAATTAATAGTATTGGAATAAATTTGAGATCATAACTAAATACACCCAAAATTCAAAGCCAAACCCAAGTAAACAAACCCTAATATTTTCTAACTTACCAATTAATACATTATCATAATCAATCAATTAAAAAAATTTAATATTTTTCCAAGTGTAGTATATATCTAATTAAACCCTCGTTTAGTATACGCTAATCTAATACTCCTTCCGTCCCGGAACTAAATATTCATTTATTTTTTGCACGTAATTTTAGAAATATTAGTATTATATTGGGATATAGTAGGAATAAAGTAGAAATGACTAAAATAATCTTATTAGTATGTGTGATATAAAGTAATGGCATTTGTGTAATATATTGTAAGTTGTAAGGATATTTATAATATTAGGTAGATAATACAGTTACTAAAAAAAAAATAGATACTTTGTTATGGGACGGACTAAAATGAAAAAATGAATGTTTTTTTATGGGACGGAGAGAGTACATAGTATTACTATTTTTCTAGAAATAAATAAAAGTTTGTTGAACAATGGTAAATTAAAGATTTCATTTCTTTAAAATTAATTGCATATGTACTAAATTTGTATTAAAAACAAAAAAAAAATATATATATATATATAACCACGACAAATAGAATATATGTGTATATATATACATACAGACATGTCGTGGTGTTTACAAGAAGGCAACAGGAAAAACAGTGGATATTATTATTATTATTATTATTATTATTATTATTATTATTCTATTGGAAATTAAATAAAAGAAATGATTATTTAATTAGGACAGCTCAAAAGAGAGGAGACATGAGACATGCTATCATTTTCATTATTGCCCTTTACTTTATATTCCATAATACTTCGTGCATTTCTAGTTATATCTTATAATCCTTCTTGTCATTTGGTTTTTGCGTCATTATATTTGACATTAAAAATATTCTTATATTTGAATAATTTATTCTAAAAATATTTTTTTATTAGTATTATAAGAGACTAATAAACATATTCTTGTCTTTTTTTTTCGATTTGTACTCCGTCTTGATATAATAATTAATATTCAAATATCGACGTGCAAAAAACCAAGGGTAACCTTGCAGCGGGACGGAGGGAGTATATATATCTAATATAATATGACGGCGGCTACAATGATGAGCAGCACATGGTATTACTACATACAAGATATTGTATATCTTAATATAATATAAATATATCACATGAACAAAGAACATATGTTATAGTTTCAACGGCACATCATGTGCTGTGCTGTTTGACAGCACACAATATTATTACAGACAACACATTTATAATACAAATACAACACATAAACTAATACTACATGTTATAGTTTTATACAGTACACACAACAGTTAATTTTAGCACATAGAATACTCTAAAACAGCACACTTGTTATTATTTAAAAACATCGCATACATTTATTATACATAACATATGTTGTATATAATAATATTGTGTATTATTTATACATATAACGTACGCTGAATTAAAAAAATCAGTATATTGCTAATTTTTTTAAATCATTACCCTAACCATCCTCACGTGTATATATATACATATGCTTCACAGACTCTACAGAAATCAGGGCCTGTATTTATATATAAATAAACTTTAGATAGTAAAAAAGTAGAAAATTAAAGGTGCGTTTGATTGCAAAAGTGTAGTTGGAATTCCTGTTTTACCGTTGAATCAATTTAAAGATACGTTATGATTTAATATATATTCGATTTATAAATTAATTTAAATAAATTTTGAATATTTCAAAAATTAATTTTAATAAAATATCTATTCAATATGAATGTTATTTTTCTAAAAAAATAAAAGATTATATAATATAAACAAAATGAATAAATATATATGTGTAATTGATATAAACTAATTTATAAAAGATGGGGATAATTTTTATTTTATATAAATATATAAAATAAAAAATTACAAATGAATTCCATTTTTAAAAATAATTAAGAAAATAGTTTTTTTAAAAAAAAATATATATATATATATAAAATAAAATTATAGATAAATCAATTAGTAAAATTCAAATATAAAGTAACTTTTGGTTTGGTAAACTACTTTCTAAGACATTTATGAATAATGTTGTCTGCAAAGTTTACTTTATATTTTGCAAAAATATTTCAAATAAAAAAAAAAGATAAACCAATTATAATTCAATTTAATACACATCTATGCGTAGCTAAATTGCGTAGAGCTTATTTATTTAATTAAATTGTACTCCCACCGTCCCAAACACCATACAATATTTTCTTTTTTACTTGGCCCAAACTCATTGCAATATTTTCAAATTTAGAAATAATTAATAATATTTTTATACATATATTAATATACACTTCACTTTATCTCATCACATCACTCAAATAAAAAAAACAAATAATCGTTTTTCTCTCCAATCACATCACTTAATATCCAAATTATCTCAAATTATCGTACTTAATACTCTCCACCTAAATTCTCGTGCCAAACACAAATATTGCACGATATTTGAGATGGAGGGAGTATAACTTTAGTACAATAGTATTGTTTACTGATTCCATTCCACACAACAAGGGCCAAAGAGTGGATTTGAATCTTGTGAATGAAATTACTATTTGTCAAATTTACTTTAATGTCCTACTTATTCTATCATTTTTTTTAAAGAATTTTCGACTTTAGTCTCATTTTAAATTTTTTTATTTATAATTTTTTAATTTTAATTAGATTAATTAATTATTTTAATTTTAATTTAAAATTATTTTTATTATATAATAATTACTTTAACAAATATATTCTTAATTATTTACTAATTATACCCGTCTCAACTTCTCGTGTCTACAGTAAAATTGACACCGTAGTCGGGACTGAAGAAGTATTTTGGTAGATGGTAAAAAAGGTTATTTCGTTCTTCCATCGAGTTTTTTTTTTTTTTTTTTTAAACAAACAATTGATGCAGAAAATAAGCTACTTCAATGGTGCTGCAGTCAGTTATGTGAGTTTAAACCTTATTCAATTTGTCATATACTTTAAAAATTTACAAGAGACAAAATGGATATTTGAAGAAATATCAAATTACACGAGGATTCATGAAAACTCACTCTACCTTATTTCGATGTAAAAGCAAATTAAAATGTGAGATTTTACAAACCAAAGAAATATTGTGTGAGGCTATCACCCTCTGTCAATCTCGATTCTCCTCAGTTTGAATGCGTGTTTGACACAAAAATTCGTCGGAGAGTTCGTAAAAAATCGACGAAAAAGGTGTTTAAATCGGAGAAGATGATCGGACTCTGAGATGCTCTGCTATATAGTTGTTGCCGGTACGCATTTATAACAACATGAACCTATAGATGTATTTTTCAAAGTAGGCCGTAATAATAGTTTAAGTTGAATGAGTTGTGATTGTTTATTGTTATGTAATCAGCATTGATTAGTAGAACCTTTCATAGATTGAAATCCCCTGAATGTAGATTGATTTATTATCAAACCGAGTCAACAAATACCTGTCTCATTTGTTGTTTTGTGTTATGCATTTTATTAACTTGCCAAGGTGTTGCTATAATTGTGAATTAACCATACTTCGGAAATTTGCGTTATTTAAAGTGTTCGAATGTGTATTGTTTGATCAATCACTTCCCAACAATTCGTATTGGAGATTGGTAATTTGTGTAGATTTTGTACATGATTGTAAATTCATAGACAAAAAAAAAAAAAGAAAAAACAAATATTTTATTAAATTACAAAATAAGAAAATAAAAATATTTTAAAAATTTATCTTGTTTTGAATTAAAACGTTTGTAAAGAGTTCGTTCAAATTTATGAATTTCACCAATTTTTTTCCAATTTTTGCAGTAAAATTTGTAAGGAATTTTGTACTTTCTTTCTCATCATAAAAAATTGGTTATAGAAGTATAAAGTATACTTCTTTGGATTTAATTTGAAATATTTTGATATTAAAATAATATATATATATATATATTTTTAAGAAAAGGACAGTTTAAATAGTAAAGTTTCCCATGCATCTCCAAATCTCACAATTATGTGTGTTGCTTGAAAATATCATTTGCTTGTTAATAAATTATTGCTCAAAATATCCACACATTTGGTTAGATAAGACAATTTTGGAAATTTTAGAAGTTTTGAAATTTTATAAATAATAAAATATTAATATTTAATTTGATATTTTATGAAATAATAAATTTATTTGCCGTGATATTATTTTTTTTTTAAAAAAAAATTATACCGAAATTTCAAATTTTGTTGTGTAAACAAAGAGATTTTCTAAATCTCAGCATCATTAATAGATAAAATATATATATATATACCCCATTTGTCTCAATTTAATGTACTTATTTATTTTTTTATAGTAGACTAAAAAATAATACTCTATGTCCCACCTAAAATATCTATTTTTTTCTATTTTCGTCTGTTTCACATAATTTGTTTATTTTTTTCTTGAAAAATTATTACACTTTAATCAACATCTTAAATTTCATAATTTATATATATTTTTTTAATTTTAATTAAATTATTTAGTTATATTAATCATAATATATAATTATTTATATTATACAATAATAATAGTTTTGACATTTTTTACTCTTGAGAGTACAAAAAAAAAATGGTAAAAACAGTTAGAGGAAGTGTGTAGATTTTTCTTTGATAATACAGAGAATTTAGAAATGTAAAAATTCCAGCTATCTGGATGGATCGATAAAATAAATAAATGATTAATCGAGCAATAGAGAGTTTTAACGAGTGAAAATCTATAAAAAAAAAAAAAAAAAAATGGTAATTTTTTCTTTAAATAATACTCCCCCATCATCCAATTGTGTGCTTATTTGACCGGGTACGGATTTTAAGAAAAATATGTAAGAATAAAAAATTTTACCTTTTTTTTTTTTGTAAAGAATAGTGGTATTTTTTTTACTAAAAAAAGGAAATGAGAATAAATTTGGATAACAACAAAAAAAAAAAGAAAGTGATAATAAATTTAAATTACGGAGGGAGTAAATTAGATACTATGTTTTGTAAAATCAAATTTTAGTTTAATTTCTTTTAAATTGTAAAAATTAAATATTTAAATAATAAATAAAATGTGATATTTTGTAAATTGAAATAATATAATGTTTTAAAAATTATAAAAATGAAATAGTACAAAAAATTTAAAAATAAAAAAAAAATATTATATCAATATTCAATTCTCTACATTTCTCTAAAAATGAAATCAAAGAATGAGAATGAAATCGAAGAATGGAAAATGATTTATTTCTCAAACTCTCAATTCTTTGATTCAATCAAACAAGAGAAATTTGGTCATTTCTATTTATCTTATCTCATTTTTCTTTACCAAACACACCACAAAATTCCCCTATCACGAGGTCAACGAGAGCATCCAACAACCATAATCAATGTTTGATGCCGCCATCTAGTCCAATCCACCAACGAATTTCAAGGTCAAAGAGGGCTTCTAACAAACACAATCAATGTCCAATGCCTTCGTCCACTCCATCAGCGAACTTTTGGAATCAAACTTTGATATCAGTTGTTGGGATTGCGCAAACTTTGGGCTGAGCCGCACATATTTGCTTTTGGACTTCCTTCAAAGTTTCATACTAATGGAATTTAAGTTTAATTTATAAATGTAAATTTCTTTAAATCTTTTAATAAGATTTGGATTTACATCCCAACATATTACAAGCATTTAATTCAAAATATAAAGGAACATAAAGTGATTCACGTCCCTATCCTTGTGTTTTTCATGTTTTTTTCTTTTTTTTTTCGGATTGTGTTTTTCATGTTTAAGCAATTAAGCTTATGTATGGTGTCTTTGTACTTTATTGTAAACTAATTCAGAATGTACAATATTTATATTATAAGAGTGTTTATATTTTTTATTTTTATTTTTTTACGATGTAGAAACTCGCAGCCGTTATGCGCACTGGGTAATACCCCGGAACCTAATACCTTGCAAATTAGGCCCGACAAGGCAAATCACGTTAGGTGAACCATGTGTGGCAGTTGAACTGTAGGAATCGGAGTTTGAAAGAGTATTTATTTTGTGGAATAGGATTATAGTACAAAATATTATTTTAATGAATTATATAATTATATGATAAAATAATATAATTGTTAGTTTAATGAATTATTATATAAGATTATTCATTTTTCCTAAAATACTTCATAACATTAATATTAAGACTATCTCTAACCCATTACTTCCTTTTTGCGGTAGCTACAGTAAAAATGTAAAAATGCAGTTGATCTACGTAATTGTATTCTAACTATAAATTTCAATTTTCACTCTAAAAATATATTCTCTATATATTTATCTTTTATATTATTTTATATAACTTTTTATATTTATAAATTACACTCCATCTTTAATTTATTTTTACAATATAACCCAAACATATATAATTACACATTATTTTTAAAAAATATATATAATTATATATCACTTTTCAAAAAGTAAAATTATATATCACTTTTAAAAAATAAAATAAAATTATACATTATTTTTTAAAAAAATAAAATTATATCATTTTCCAAAAAATAAAATTAAATATTATTTTTTAAAATATAAAATTATATATCACTTTCTAAAAAAATAAAATTACACAATATACCCAAAAAAAATAACAAAAATACACAAACACCATAAAAACTTCACTCCATTTTTGGAGTGGAGTGTACATTCTTGCTCCAAAAATGGAGTAACAGTGTACCGGACTGCAAAAATGACGGGATTTGGGGGTGGTTGGGGTTTATGAATATGTTGGATAAAATTATATTATTCACCTTAATCATTCAAAATAAACACACCCTAAATATAATAGGGATTGTTATTACACCACATAAAAAGAACATATTTGTCACTAAAATTTAGAGACGGATAACGTTAACTACATGAACTTTAGAAATGAAATTTAATAAGTTATGTCCCTAATTCATCCTTAATGTCATTAGTTAAAAAAAAAAAAAAAAAAAAAGTGAATTCATAAATTAAAAAAGAAATTGTTACAAAAATATTATTATTTTTATAGTGTTATGTTAGCCGATAACATACAATATACAGACAAACAAGTCCCGTAAGAGATGACTCATGACCCCGCATTATACAGAAAAAAATTTGTGTGGTAATGTTTTATTTATTAGAAATAAATGGACACGAAAAAAAGAGGTTCTAAATAATAGAGAGAGAGATAGATAGAGTTTCAAACTAATAATAAATAATTAAAAGAAAACGAGTTATATATCTTCTTCAACAAATTATTGAGTAGTCAATCGGCTGATGCTTACATTCTCCTTCATGCCATTTCTTCAATTAAAATTTTATTACAATTTAAATCCTTGTCGAAGAGTTAACTCAAACTTGAATCCTGTACTACGTTATAAGTTTGAGATCAAACGTAGACTTTCTTCTTTCTCTAACTTCTTTTGGCACGCTTTTCCAAAAAATAATTAATACAAAGAAGAATTCATTCAAAACTCCTTTATTTATATTTCGTCTCAAAATATTTTTATTTACCTTTAAAACTTTTCATTTTTTTTATAAAAATAATTTATGATGATGATAAATATTATTTGTATTATATATAAACAATAAAATTCTCTACAAAATGATATTCATTCTTTTGCATCATTGTACTTAACATTAATATTGAAAATATCTTTATATTTGTATAATTGTTTTACAAATATTCTTCTATTAATATTATAAGACACTAATTGAAGTATTTTTTGCAATTTTTTTGTAATTTTTATTACATTTTGATATAATAATTAATATTCAAATATCAACGCGTTAAAAAGTAAATGAAACCCTTAGAAGGCGAACTGAAGTAGTATATTTTATTGACATATAAATATTATTCATATTGTGTATATTTTATTGAAATATAATGTTAAAAATATTTAAACACATCATTTTTTTAATCATTAAATAGCTAATATGTCAAACCAAACACTAGTTTTTTTATTTACCCTGCAAACTAGGCCCGACACGCAAGTCATACTAGGCGAACGAACCATGTGTTGCAGGTGACCTGAGGCATCAGAAGTTTGAACTCATAACCTCACGATCACAAGTCCAACCCCTACACCACCGGGCTATCCCTTACGAACTGCGGAAGAAGGTTGATTTTAGTGAAGGGTTTGGAGGAGCGATTACACGAATAGTTAATAAGGTTACAATGATTAATATCATCTATCACTATTCACTGAACCTCTAAATAGACGAGAGCATCAACAAATGAAGTAAAATTTTGAAAGTCGAACATGTTCATAAAAAGGAACACATATACATAAACATGCTCGAGTTCATGCTATCGACGTTATCAGCTCAAGAATTTGCAGCTACATAACACAGGGCCAATGCTGCTCAACTAATTAAAGAATGAGTATTTTCGAATCATATGTACAGATGGATCATCGATATGAAGCAAAATGAATAATTTAATTGCATGTACTAATCAATAAGAGAAAGCCGGGAACAAAGAATCCTCAACTTACAAGCAGGGTTGAGGCTCGACCTTCAAGTCACTTCTCCTTAACAGCCGAACCTGTAATACTTTCAACAGATCAATCACAATGCAGAATTAATTGCAGCGAGTATTGCATTTAAGGTACCTTGGATGCCAAAAAGAGGCCTGGAAAGTGATCTATCCATTGCAAGAACTTGTGAGCTTCTGGCAGTAATGTTCACTTAAGACGGGAATACTTTGTGCTCCACTGGTGCATTGCAATCATCCTCCAGATCACTAAATGATATGTCTTCGTCACTTACCATGACTGATTGGCTGGAATACCCGATTAAGTCTGCATCTTCCTTCAGCCAATCATCATTGTCGTCATCATTAGCTTCCTTGACCCGTGGTTCCAAGGATGAACTTGTGATCATCTCTTTGTCCTGGAGTATTGGCGCCAGATCTTCTCTGATGACAGACTTGTCAACAAATTCGACTACATTCACAGGGTGCTTCACAATCTCATCCCTCAAAGATTCAGGAGATATCTGGTCTGACATATTCCCGATTTGAGCATCTCCATGGAAGTGTATCATAGCATTCTCCCGGGGCGAATTTGGGATTTCTTTTAAGTGGGAAGTACTTACTCCGAAGCCGTACAACTCGTTGGTCTGCTTCTGCAGGGCTTGCATCCACATGGCTCGTGCTTTCACAAGCTGTTAGTTCCGAAGGAAAAACAAGTCTCAATCAAGTCTACACTTTCGATGCAACCTATAATTCAAAAAGTCTTTGCACACAAAAACAACAATATAATTGAAAGAATCTTTGGTTGTGTTTTCACCACAAACTCAACAGTAAACTATTATTACCCTCCCAAAAACATCACATTGAAGATGTACTTTTCATTTTGTGTTTTCTTTAATCAGAAACCAGCAAACTAAATAGGACAAAGGAATGTCATTAGAACTTATATGAAAAAGAGTGACGAAAAGATAGGTGTCTATCTCCATGTTATGCTATAACTACAGAAATGCTTACCAACCTTCGATCTCAATAGAAGTAACGGACATTAGATAGAAAATTGCAATGCTTTCTCCATAAGAATCGACATATTTCTCTTCATATTTTAGGATTATTACAACATCCGGTTGTCATATAAATAAGTAAAACATTCTGAGTGCTCAAAACATGTTTGATTATGTGAACCTAAATAAATTGCCAGATCAAATTCAGGCCCATAATACAAGTGTCCCCAAAAAATGTGGACAGGTCTGCAAGACCAGAAAATTCAGGAACACCATTTTCGTAAACATGTTGGCAATTATACCGATAACTGATAATTTGTTCCGAAGACAAATAATGACTGAAACAGAGTATGTTATTACACAGATAACCCTTGTAGTACAGTAGCTAAAGTGTATGCTTTGCGCTTGTTCTTAGAAAAATGAGTTCAATCAAGGGGTTATATTAGGCTGAATAATAATTGAAAAAATTAAATAAAATCAGCTGCGGTGTCACTATACAACGCTCCAATAATTGCACTGATGCTCAAACTTAAATGCATGTATATCAAAGGTTTAATACGGAATACTACTAACCTGCGGCAAAGACAATGCATCAGCATCGTGCTTGTTTAACCTTGAATATAGAAGCAGAAAATAGACCATCCAAAAGTAGCCCACACTCATATGAACTGGGCAAAGTTCAATTCGAAGTGCAGCTAATCTTGTTGACAGATGTTCAACAGCTAACGCATGCTTGTGTTGGGCATCTGATATCTCAAAATCTGGAGAACGAAGCAAACAGGCATAAAAAAAAAATAAAAAATAAAAAATCTCCTTTCTCAAAGCTTCTGGAAAGCAAGAGATATTTCAAAATTTAACCATGTTTCCAGAAGTAAACAGTTTGCTTTAGGCCTATCAAAATCCATATAGTGGACCAATTTCACTCTAAGCATAGGTTGATCTCCTCAGCCATAGGTTTAACAGAGATAATGCAAAGTCGTCTGTGAAAATATATTAATTCACAGCCTCAAACAAAACACAATAACACAAGAATGAAAGCTTTTCTTTATTGTTGTGACAGTGACATAATATCAACATTATCTACTTCATCAAAAAGGAAACTCCACAATGATAACGAATGACTACACAAATTAGGGTAACACTAACCTTCCTTGTTTCTTTTCAAAAACCAATACGGGATACAGAACTTCTGTAATGAGATCATATGTAACACTTGCACCCACATATCCAAAATGATTACATTAACACTTTACCATATATAAATGTATATATTTCTCTTAGTTGTGCCTAAATTTTGTTCATCCATATCAATGTTCATCGTGTGTGGATACAGAGAGGAATTTTTCGCAACAGATACTTTCAATTTTAAAAATATGATAAAAAACTTTGAAATAGAATTTTGATCATAAAAACATGTATATCTTACAAACTTAAAAGAGCATAAAAACATGTATACCTTCCTTAATGCTCAAATACTCATCTCGGTATATTACTATGGTTGATGCCTAACTCCGTGAATGAAGTCCGTTTCAATCTTATCAATAATATGCTTGTTCAATATTCCATGAGTATCATAATCTATGCCACAATCCAGATTAATTCCAAACCACATCAAGAAAATCAAATATCTATTAATGTTTTGTTTCTGCACATTCTATATGTGATGATTGACTCACTAAGTATAAGCTTCCTTCTATCAATACGTTCAACATCACATGACTTACAAGACATAATAGCTCATTCTGCCACATCTAAATTAACCGCAAATCAATCTTTCAAGACAAGGTCGTAGGGACCATTCTAAGCCACATCATTAAAACCAAATATTCATAGTGTGTACACTGCTCACTCCGTACATCATCATATCTAATGCCTAAATATATTAATAGATCAGTTTCCATAATAAATATGTTAAGCATTTCCTAAATCCCCATATCGGCTAGCATACCAAACGACACTAAGAAAAAAACCAGTAAACACTTAAATGAACTAAAAACTCCTATTATATACTTATTCTGCAACATGCCCTACATGGGGGAGGAAAGGGAGATGTTTCGCCATCGTCCCTTCAAATTGAGATAATGCTGCATTCTTTTGTTCTTCAGGAAAAGACTCAGATATTTAGCTTTGACCATCTTTATTGTACATATTTATCATTTTGCAACTACAAAATCAAAAACTATTTCAATGCAAAGAATGAACTTCTGAGCTGTTGTCCACACTATAAACTACAATCATGGAGGAAACTGACACTACTGCTCCTAATGACAGTACACTATCTAAAAGACCAAGAAAACAATGTATCCTCATTCTAATGCTCTAATTATTCAACAACACCCCAACATAGCTTTGGCCTCTTTAAACAATATGCACATCCTGTACAAATCTTTTTAGAAATTTTCAGATACCATTTAAGAACATATGCACATCCTGTACAGATCTTTCTAGAAATTTTCAGATACCATATAAGAATTTTTACATTTTAAAGAGCAGATCTGTTAGAATTTGCTTTGCATTTCCACATTTACATGATAACAGATTGAATAAACACTTAAACACTGGCAAATTTCCACAATCTTTTACTCAAATAATTTCAAGCTATAATCACAGTTATTTCTTACCGTCGAAATCCTCTTCTTCTGATAACGGGAAATCCAACCAGGTCTCCGGATGGTGTGCAATGTTCCTCGCAAAGGCCAAAACTTCGTCAGTAATCCCAACTGCTTCCTCCACAATATCTGAGTAATGATTCTCCGATGACGACAAACTTCCTTGCTCCGCAAATTGACAAGCTAATCTCGCGTCGTAGTCCACCAATTCCTCATTCTCGTCCGCATCAGTTTCCGACACGGATCGATCTGATTCAGATTCCTCCAGCCGTAACGAATCGGATCCCTGTCGCGGGGGCGGAGGAGCAAGGAAGGAAGCGACGCTCCACAACTGACGCGTTAGATTGTCTCTGAATTCCGATAAATCCTCTTTCACGCCACGTCCTTGATTGCAATCGTCGCCAGCATCTTCATCTCCGCTGCAATCGCTTTCACAATCCGAGAGGCGAAGATCTTGAGCGGCTGAGACTGAGAGTGTGGTATCTAGGCGCCGATCTTCCACGGTGTTTTCGTCCTCTTCTTGCAGTTGCAGGTGGTCTTCATCATCCTCCTGGAGGCGGAGAGTATTGGCAATTGAGCGAGCCAGCCAGGACATGCTGGTTTGTTGGAAAGTCATTTTGTCGGACCTCGAAATCCTACTGACCTCCGATTCGAAAAGGGGCTTCGCAGCAGCAGTAGTAGGTGAGCGGAATGATGATGTCTTTTTGGTTTGAATTTTCTTCTTTTTGTTCTTTTTTAGGGTGCGTTCGCTCGGAGTTTTTGAATTTTGAGTTGGAATTTGAATATGAAAAATTTTGAATTTGAATAGTTATACGATATAAATAGGCGTCGATGATGTTTTTAATGTTTAATGTAAAATTATTTTTAGTATAATATAAAAAAATTGAAAAATATGTGTTTAATTTGATATTAATTGGGGAAAAAAAATTTGGATTGTCATAAATAATTTATTTTTTTTCAATTCAAATATGACATATGCAACAAATATAAATCAATTTAATTAAATTTTTAACTTCTTACACTTAACCCACTCAAAATTCATTTGTTTTTATCTCTTTTCGATTAGCAAATATTTTTATCTATTTTTAAAACTTTTTATTTTTTTTTATATGAAATTTTATAAATAATATAAAAATAATAAATATGTGTAATATATTAATATTTTTGAAAAATTTTGGATAAAAAAATAAAGCCTAATTTATAGTAATTATAAATAAATAAATATATTTTTATTTATTTGTATTATACTACCTCGTGCCGTTCTAAGAGTCTAATTTATTTTTTGTGTGTTGATTTTTTATTATAAATTATTATATCAAAACGCACTACAAATTAATAAAAATTTGTAAAAATACTTCAATTAGTGTCTTATAATATTAATTAAAAACGAAATTTGTAGAAAAAATTATACAAATATAAGAATATTTTTAATGTTAAATACAATAACGCAAAATATAAAAATAATCTTTAGAGGCGGACGAAAAGTATATAAAATTTTATTTTATACATACTTATATTTTATTAAGATATAATGCTAAAAATATATAAAATAACAACAAATTATTCATATAAAAAATAATATTATAACTAATTATTAATAACTTATTTATGTATGTAACTATATAAGACATCGCATCGCTGACCAAATGCGTCATCTTACAAAATGGAAAAAGTATTGGGCTTGGATCATATGCGGACTTGTATTTCAAGTCAGCATATGCTGAAGCAAATCATAACCTTCAATTTTATATTAATAATATTAAAATCAAATATTATTATTAATATTAAGGGTTAAGATTGAAATTCATCATCCTGAATTAATATTTTCAGCATGTGATCTATCTTGAAAAGTATTTAGTAGAAAATATACTATTGGAGTCCTTGAAGTGTTGTAATAAAAATTGATTTCACGACCACTTCACCAAATTGGGTGTCAAAATCTCCGAATTGACGGCCCCAATTTCCTCAATTATCCGATCAAGTGCTTCCCTGTCCTTCAGTACAGACGTATGAGAAACTCCCGCCAATTTAACCACCTTAACCGCCGTCCAATTTCCGCCGCCGCCGCGATCCGCCGCCTCCGCTTCCAGCCACAGCAAGCTCTTCATGTTTACCGTCCCGTCGCCGTCTCCGAACACGACCTCCGGCCTCCCGTCGAACCCCGCTTCCCCGTACACCAATTTCTCCGCCGTATCCACCCCGCTCCCGACAATGCACGTCACCGGGACCTCCTCTGGCACCGGCAACGGCCTATCGACCAACGGCCGAATCCGCTCCTCGTAAGGCTGGACCCCTTCGGGGAACCCAATGTCGGCGAGGAAACGCGCGATGTCCGAACCCGCGTACGACGTCTCGGGCGTGACGACGAGCGGCGTCATCGTCGTCGTCGTCCCTCCGAACACCCGGGGGGACGGCATTAGCCACAGGTTGCTTGAGGAACTCCGCTGCTCGGCCCGGACTAACAACGGGTCAACTAGTGGCACGCCCAACGCGTTTCCGGATGCGAATGTCAGCATTTGTTCGACGGTGCCGCCCCACGGGGCGGACAGCGTGATCAAGTGCTTGATGTGCTTTTTATGCCACGACGGCGCCGTCCGGTCGAGCATGTGGAGGGCGAACAAGCCGCCTAAGCTATGGGTCACGAGGATGACCCGGTGGCCGCCGTTGGATGCGGCGGCGGATTCGACGAGACGTTCGAGGTCGGAAATGAAGTCGTCGGCGACCCGGCAAGGCTGGCCTTGTGCGGCCAGGCCGTACCGGAAGTCGTACGGCGCGCCGAAGAGGTTCTCTCCGCTTACATAGCCTATTTCTTCGAGAGATCTCACTAATGGTTCCATGTAAGCTGTAATGTGCCTGTAAATAAAGGCTTGTTTATTCTAATAAATTTATTAAATTAAAATATGAACAAAGACATAATGTTCTATTATTCTCGTATCTATCTATCTATTTGATTTTTGCACAAAATTATAAAAATATTAATACTATATTAAAATATAATAAAAATAAAAATAAAAAGATTAAACTTAACTATATTAGTATGGTATGATATAAAAGTAATAACATTTGTGTAATATATTGTAAATTGAAAAGGTATTTGTAATATTATATAAATCAATACTTTATTATAGAACAAAACAAAATAGAAAAATTAATATATTGTTAAAGGATAAAAAGAGTATTATTTTTTTTAAAAGGTAAACATTTTAGTTTACTATCTAGCCTCTTTATTATTTTAATTCATTAACGGGACTTGTTTATTATTTTAGTTCGGTAGCTGGAGCCTATCGTAAATTAGTTTTATAATTGAAATTTTTGTACTTTTAGTCCTCCTACGCCTAAGATGCCTACGTGGCGTGGCATCAGCAGGATTTGTCGAATGACATGTGTCTACCAAATTAGCGACATTTGACAAACAAGTGGACTTTAAATTTGTATAAAAAAATTTCTTTTAAAAATTTTAATTTATTTATTTTTTCTTTTTTTTTTTAAATTTAAAATTTTCAAATAAAAATTGAAAATTAAATTTTTTTAAAAACATTAAAAAAATAAAAATATGAATAGCAAAAAATATTTCACTTAGGGGATTAATTTACAACATGCAAGAGACTTTAATTACGAGACTAAAATTATAAAAGAGGTTCGACTACGGAAAAGAAAATCAGTTTTCCTTTTCTAAATATCAAATTGATAAATTCATAGCAGCAACATCAACAAATATAAAGAGAAACGGAAAAAAGAGACGAATAAATAATTTAAAAAGAAAAGAAGAGGATGAGAGAATAGAAGATCATACTTTAGATTAGGGTCGAGATAAAGGAGGGAGTCAATGGAGCCAAAGCCAGGGACTCTGGTATCGACGCCGGGGGCATTATAGTAATCCCGCAGCTGCGGGTCATAGTACAGAGTCATCCTCTCCGCGAAGCATTTCGTCAAGGGTCGGAGCAGCACGCCCGGGTCGAACCACAGTCGGAACCAGCCGTCTCGGTCCTTGTTCCAGGGGAAGGGGTACCAGCCGTTGCACCACAGGCTTGACGGATTGTACTCTCGGGTAAGCCTGGCTTCCAGCTGGTTCCCGCCGTTGCCGGGGATCAACACCACTGGGTGCAGGTGATGGGATAGGGCGAGTGACGACGAGAATACGGCCATTTTGAGAAGAAGAATGGTGCAGTAGTGGATAAGGTTGAGGAACTTGAACTTGAACTTGACCATGGTGATTGACTGATTGTTAACTGGAAAGCCAAATTAGGGTTTGTTTGATTCGGGGAAAATGATTTGAATGATTGGATTTGGGGGTTGTGGCTAATGAAAAGTGGTGGTTGGATTTTGGGGACGTATTGTATTGTATTGTTGTGGTGGGAAATGCTCTGCGCGTCTTCATGGCCATACACAAGCTTTCATATAATTCAATCATTTTATTTAATAATTTCTTATAATAAGAATTATTAGTATAATTTCCTCCTCACAGAAAACTTACTCGAAGTCAAGCATAGAAATTAAAAAATAATGGTGTTTTAAAATTAAATGTACAAGTAAAATAAATAAATAAATAAAAATTGAGTTATTATAGAAAAGTTATTAAAAATATCACAAAAAAATAATGATGAAAATGTTATTATTCATTAAAATATAAATAATAAATTAGAATCAATAAAGTATTTTCTTTAAACAAAATACTCCCTCCGTCCCGCTTAACATGAGTGTATTACTAAGACGGCGGTATTAGTAAAAATAATTAACATAAATAGTTTAACTAAAGTTAAAAAAAAATTATATAATTTAAAATTTAAAATGTGTTTTAAAGTATATAATTATATTTTTTTTAAAAAAATGACAAATTATGTAGGACCAACGAAATTAAAAAATAACGACAAATAATGTCGGACGTAAATATTAAAAATAGTCTTATTGAAACCATAAACAATTCATTTTGATTTGAATATATAAAATTTGTATTAATTTTAGTATCTATATAAATAATTTCAATCACTTTTAATTCCGTTTTTAAAAATAATGCAAAATCCTCGACAAAATTCTAACCAAGTACAAAAGGACCAGCTTTCCGGCGTTGCTCCACTCCATCGTCATTCTCGACGCCACCAATGGAATTGTTCCCCTGAATTCTTCAGGCATGGTGCTCTTCCAATCCATCGCCAACAGCTGAGGCATCATCCGACGGCAGGACATAACTAGCTAAATTCATATATACTTTTGTCATTATCTTTTATTTAAATTTATTAGTTAAATATTAAATAAATTATAACATTTTGTCATCGGGATTTAGATGCTAGTTTCGTCACTGGCCGACGGATGCATGAACTACACCGGAAACCTTATTCCAAAAGCAGCAACTCGGAAAATTAGATTATTCCGATCGGCGGCGACCGAAATTTCCGGTGAGGCGTCCAATTTCTCGCGGGGATGATTCTATGCCGAAATTAATAAGCTACGGAAACTTCGTGTTGAGTGTGAAATTCTTCCCTTCCGGCGTTCAATTCAAAACCTCAACTTGGAATGGACACTCTTAGACGACGCCATGTTCTTTTACAATTTCTAAGTTAACACCGTGTTCAATTAGTTCTTAAAAGTAATTAAAATTATTTATATTGGTATCTAAAATTAATGAACTGTTTATATTAAAACTAAAAAAATTAATTGCTTATGATTTCAATCGAGCTATTTTTTATTTTTTTTCCAGTATTTTATTATAAATAAACATCGCATAAATTTAAAAGACAATAAAAAATGGATATATTTTAACAAAGATATAAATCACTCTACATGATTTCTAAGTTTGAAGTTCGAACTTGAACTTAATGGCGCCGAAGTCCTTCACCCTCGATTTCTTTTCCGGGGCTTTGTCTCGAGGAAACTGGCTAGAATCAAGATGACTTTTTCGCCTTACCGCGACTTACCGGAATTCTATGAAGAAGGTGATGTTATTTTCACCTTCCGTGATTCTCCATCATATGAGTTCGCTAGGTACTCTTATGGTTGATGATTTTAATTCATAAAAAGTTGTTTGGTTTGTGAATGTAATTATGTGGAGGTGAGAATGGTGAGAATAATTTACAAAAACTAAAAATTGCGTTATATTGACCGATTTAATAAGAGCCTATATATCACCATAAAATAAAGTCATAAATTCAAATCTAAGCAACCTAAAGAACGTAATCAATAAATAATACCAAATTTAAATCTAAACTAAATATTTAAAATATTTCAAACGAAAACGAATATAACAGTTGCTTGTCCGTCGTTGCTTCCGCCGCTCCACCGTGTCAAAACCAGAAATAATGTTTTCAACTGAATTAGAGTCAAAATCAACAAGACTTTCAAATGAGTAAAAAACGATAGAACTCTCACCGGAGCCGAAAACGGCGGAACTCTCCACAGAGTCGAAAACAACATGACTCATAACAGAGTCAGAAACAATGAGACTCTCAGTGCAGTCGGATATATAGCTCTAGAGAAACATGACATATGGATCACAGATATATACGCAAATAGTACTCTCAAGTTCAAATGCAAATGGAAACTAATACTCTAAACATAAAGACTAACAACTAGAGACACTCTCAAATTTTGGAGATCTCCGAATACATTTATGTTGAATGTACTTGAAGAAACACGGGTTAGTATATTAATCACCCCATTTAAAAGTTTTAACTAAAAAGTTTAAACAATTAGAGATACGCATCATTTGTTTATTTATTTACAAACGTGAGTAAACCAATATGCCAATATGCCCCCTCACGTGCTCGGGTATAAACGCTACAAAACTTGCACGTGAACGACGATAAATGGGGAACGATGAGACTCGAATTTAAGACCTAATGCTCTGATACCATGCGATAATATTTTACAAAAATTCAAAAATTACATTATATTAATTATCAAAATAAGAGTAAAACAGATCTCAAATCTAGATTGGATATTTAAAATATTTCAAAAAAAATATTTTACTGCATCTAATTGTATCAAATATTGTATTTACAAGAGAATTTGGGAGGAAAATGGTGTTTTTTGGTTGGGGAAATAAAAATTACTCTATCCGTCACCCATAATTATATAACTATTTATTTTTTTGGTTGTCCGCTAAAATTATGGACTATATATTTATAGTAAATAATTTTATCCATCCATAATTTTGTTACAATTACTTCACAACTAATTTACAACTATTTTTTCCATGTATCTTATTATTTTTTATCAAATTTTTAATAAATTTTTTATAATACTCTCACAATTTCATTTTACTTTATTATCTAATTCATTTTAAAATTAAAATATCGTTATTTTCTTAGTTTTTCTGTCCAACCAAACTTATATAATTTTAACAGATGGAATGAATGTATATTTTCTTTGAGGGAATTTTTTTATATCGACTAACACTTGAGTGTTTAGGGTTCTTTTATTTTTTATAAGTGAGAAGAGTCGCCAAACTTGTCATTGAAACGAAATGATTCACCTTCAACATTTTCATCAGATAAATTCATAGTAAATGCCAAAAGTTTAGGAGATTCAAATGTAGCGTTCTCCTGCGACAATGACATGTGACCTGCAAAATTTTGCCGAGAACTTTTATGTAAATTTCTAGGTTCGTTATGGTCTTTAAACTTTTCTAAATTACTCATAATTTCAAAAACGTGATCAAACTGAAATCCTCTTTTAGACCCCGATGGATGTTTCTTGAACATGTCTCTTGCCATCATCATCTGTACGAAATAATAAATATTACATACAATATTTTTCTATAAAAGCACTACATACAAATAACTGTATTTATGTATTTACCGTGTCGATTTCAGATGCTCTACTTTTCTTCAAATCCTCCGTATATTTAATACAACTAAGAAATAACCTACAATGGTTTTGGATCAATGAAAATCGACTTTCCAATGACTTCAACGTATGTGAGTAGGCAACCTCAGACTGACTATCCTTCTTATTTTGATCGTTGAATGTTTCAACAATCCGTTTCCAAAAAGCTTCCTTGGATTGACCTCGACCCGTAATTGCATCTTGAGTATGCTCCGAAAAAATCTCACACAACAACTTATCTTTCTCGTCGCTATATGCAATAGATCGCTTAGACATGATTTTTATAGTTATGCAATGTGAAAATGAAAGCAAGAAGGATAAAAAGAAAATATAATGAAACTATGGTGATTGTAAATGATTATGGCTACTATTTATAGGAGAAATTTGTAAGAGTATTTATGTTGTAAAATTAATGAAGTGGATGGAAGTTGGATGTTGAATGTTAGAGTAAATGAAATGATAATAAATTGATGTAGGTGGAAGTTGAATGTTGGTTATTAAATTGAATGTAATGTTAGTAAATGATATAATTTTAATAAATGATATAGAAATATAATTTTATGTTGAATATTGAGTGTTAGATGAAATATAATTTTAATAAATGATATAGAAATATAATTTTATGTTGAATATTGAGTGTTAGATGAAATATAATTTTAATAAATGATATAGTTTACTGTTGGATTTTGGATATTGAGTTTTAGATGAATCTAATTTTAATAAATGATATAGAAATATAATTTTTTGTTGGATATTGAGTGTTAGATAGAAATATGATTTTAATAAATGATATAGAATATAATTTTAATAAATGATATAGTTGATTGTTGGATGTTGGATATTGAGTGTTAGATAAAATATAATTTTAATAAATGATATAGTTCGTGGTTGGATGTTAGATACAACGTTATTGAATTAAGTAGTTGGTGGTTGCTTAAAACATTACATTGCCTATAAATTGATGGGTAGACATGCAAAAATATTCAACTTACTCATTTCTAAATTCATATCACTTTAGGAGAAATATGAATTTTAGTGTTGGTGGTGTTTCATTTTATAGTTCATCGTCCGAAGAAGAAGATGATCCGCAACAATTTTCAGTCATGCATTCCATTGGTACAGGTGAAGCAACAATGGAGGGCTCGATACGCAACAATGATATTTTTCAACGACGTTTTGACATACCATGACCAATCCATGGTGGTTCCGTTTTAGGTCATCGGGTTGTCAATCGTGATCGCGAGGAAACAAATTTAAGATTATTTAATGATTATTTTACATCTAACCACCCATTGTATGATGAGTCAACATTTCGAAGACGTTTTCGAATGTCTCGAAATTTGTTTATTCGGATTGTTGATGCAGTGAAGGATCATGACTCGTATTTCATGCAAAGACGGGATGGTTTGGGAAGACTTGGATTATCTTCTTTTCAAAAAGCAACAGCAGTATTTCGGGTGCTAGCTAATGGTACACTCGCAGATTCCACCGACGAGTACGTCAAAATCTACGAATCAACCACTATTGAATGTGTGAAAAGATTTTGCCGTGCAGTCGTTGAGATATTTTCAGAATATTATCTCAGAGCTCCCAATGAAAATGATATTCAAAGATTGCTCCATATCGGTAAAAGTCGTGGTTTTCCAGGTATGTTGGGTAGTTTGGATTGCATGCATTGGGAATGAAAAAATTGTCCAGCTGCTTGGACAGGCCAATATGCAGGTCGTAGTGGAAAGCCATCAATAATCCTTGAAGCTGTAGCAAATTACGATATTTGGATTTGACATACATATTTTGGTTTGTCTGGAACCAATAATGATATTAATGTTTTAAACTCATCAACATTGTTTAGAGATTTTACTTTAGGTGTTGCACCCCCCGCACATTATTATATTCAAGGAAAGCAATATGAAATGAGTTATTATTTAGCTGATGAAATCTATCCTAAATGGGCCACTCTCGTGTAAATTATTAGCAATCCGCGTGGTCCGAAAAAAAAATTATTTGCCCAGAAACAAGAATCATGCAGGAAAGATATAGAGCGCGCATTTGGAGTTTTACAAGCACGTTGGGGAATTATCAAGGACCATGTCGCTTTTGGCAGAAAAAATGTTTTGCATGATATAATGTTTGCGCGCATTATCATGCATAATATGATAACAGGGGAAGAACGTAATCTTAATGTTCCAATATCGGGAAGCGCCAATCGCAACGGTGGAAATGACTACGGATCAAGAACGCTATCATCAATTTTTGAGCGATATGTTCAAATTAGAAGTAGAGAAACTCATTTTGAACTAGGCGATGCTTTAATTGAACATATATGAGAAGAATATAACTCTACCTATTAGTTATTTTGTACTTAATTATGTTTAATTCAATAATATTGCTTTTTTTTAATCTATATTTATATTTTTAATTTATATTTTAATCAATTTTTGTGCTTTAATTTAAATATATATTAAAATATTAATAAATATAATTTATTGATATAATATTTAAAATATTAATTAAAAATATTATTATAAGTTAAATTGTATAAAAATAATAAAATATTAAATTTTATTTGTAATTTTAAAAATTATATAAAATAAAATATAAAGAGATCTTTAACCCCTAAACAAATGGAGGGTATGATTGGATAAGAGACCCTCCAAAAATAGAGGGTATAGTTGGATTAGTGTTGCAGACTCTGCAAAAATGAAGAAATGTAATGTAAACCCTGCAAAAATAGAGCTATGGGTTGAAGCATAGTAAAATCCGATGAAAAAAACTGAAACGAAAATCGAACCGTTAAAATCCGGTTCATGGCGCCGCTGGTTCGAAGGTTTTCGGAACCGGATGGCCAAAGTCCTACCCCGCTTCCACCGATGGGTTGGGTAGGTTATAGTGACCGCTCTAATTTAGTAATTCTAAATCCTTAGGCCGATTCATCTTGGTGTGGTCAGGGTTCAGATCTTTAACTGATTAGGGGTTCCTCAATTGAAGGATTCTGGGTCTATAATCAACAGTGAACAGGAAGAGATAGAAGAACATCAAGTAATCGAAGTTTCGAGCTAAGCAATCAAATTGGAAATGGTGTTTGGTCAGGTGGTTATCGGACCGCCGGGGTCTGGAAAGACCACATATTGCAATGGCATGTCTCAGTTTCTCCAGCTTATTGGGCGGTACCTTTCCGATCCTTTATGAATGTGTTTTCCTTTGTTTCGTTGATGCCAACTTAGGTATCTTATTGTGTTTGGTATCTTCATTTAGCTGGTTTCACTTGTGATTTCTGGGTGCGGTCTGTTAGAGGAATCCTTGTTCTGCTGGCTGGTTGAGATCTTATAAACTCTTTAGAGGGTGTTTGAGTGTTTGTATAATCTATTAATGCTTGGGGATAGTTTATATGAATCATTAGCCCCGTAACATAGAAATGATTGAAGTCTATGAATAGTTATATTTTAGAAAGTTTCTGGAATAGTTGCCAGAAAATATACTTTCTCTACGACTCTTGATTGTGAGCTCAAAATTGTATTGTGAGACACTTTGTCAGTTTAATTGGAAAAATAATTGTTTTATAATGGGTTGCAGGAAGGTTGCAGTGATAAACTTGGATCCCGCTAATGATGCTTTGCCGTATCCTTTACATTGGTTCTTTTTTAGGCTGATTTTGTAATCAATTGTAATTTTGTTGTATGGATATCCAGTGGTTACCTCCTTATATGATCAAAGATATGATTGCGCTATTAACATTGAGGAATTAATTAAGCTTGCTGATGTAATGGCTGAGCACTCTCTTGGTCCTAATGGAGGTATATGTACTGCCATAGTGCTTAGTATACAAATACCTTTTGATTTGTTTTGGGATTTTGACATTTTAGAGATTTTCACAGGACTTATTTATTGTATGGATTATTTGGAGAAGAATATTGATTGGTTAGAATCCAAACTAAAACCTCTCCTGAAAGGTGAGTACTGCCTTTGATAATTATCAATGTTTATCACCGCATTTACCTTGACAGTGATGTACTCTGTTGATAGCTGGCTCTCTTAGCTTATGGTGATTGCATACAAAATGTTTAGTTTTGGCAATGGAATTGATATTGGTGGATTGTTCAGCTAATGGAGTTATCTTTTCATTTTGGCCTATGATATACTATCTTATAAATGAAAAATGGGTGTGTTCTTTTGTAATTTTGATTTAGTTCTGTAATTTTGGCTTTGATGCTTTTGAGGTGACAATAGTTGTTTGCTGTGGTGTCTTATATAGACTATGGGGGTTGGATGTGATATTTTTGGACGAAAAAATAAAGATTGAATTATAAAACGAAAACTTAGAAAACACAAAAGAACACTATCATATGAGGATCTTGTATGATTTTCTGAGTGTATTGTCTTCTTTTCGACGGGGCATTTAGACAACAATCATAGCATAGATAAGGCTGGAAACTTAGCATTAGGATATTTAAAATTCGAACCCGTATATGTAACTTTGAATCCTAGATCTTGTTCTTCTATTAAAGTATAAATTCTTGAATGTCTCTTACTTTTTTGAAGGAAATTTGAGAGATTGAATAGTAAACAAATTGTAATAAGAACTAAAAGTAAACAAACCCTTAAGTCTTTTGTTTTTGTTAATATATGGAGAAATTTGACAATTGAAAGTCTTGTTAGTGATTAGACAAAGATTTCATCTCTTTGCCATTTTTCATACAGTTAAGTATTTATTTTTCATAACAATTTCTCATATGTTGCTGCACTATCTTAGCTACATTGAGAGAGTTTATTTCCATCGATTTTCTTAAACCGAATGGATGCTAAAATTGTTTTGCAGATCATTATCTTCTCTTTGATTTTCCTGGCCAAGTGGAACTGTTTTTTCTTCATCAAAATGCAAAGAGAGTTATCATGAAGCTTATAAAGAAGTTAGATCTCAGGGTACACTTTTTTCTTATTGTCATTATTTACCCAAAATTATTGTTGCAGCTGAACATTGTTGGATTCAAATCGTATAAGATAGTTCTATTTGACATAAAACTTGTCTCCCCCATTTTAGAAATGTCAGCACATTTCATATAATTTGATCTAAGAAATATGCTTATAGGAACAAATAAACAATTTTAATCTCCGGGTAACCAAAAATATATATAAATTTTTTATTTGGGGTTGGGGCAAAATACATTTAATCAACTTCATTGTATATACATGCTTAGATAATATATAGTTATATTGTTCAAAACTAATAATATGCTCTTAGAAATGTAATTCTATATTTATGTGTATTTGATATTTTGATTTTGTCAATTACTCAATTGTGATTTCAGGTGCAGAAAGTTTATTATTTATTTTTGTGCATGTGATGTGAGCCCTAAAAGGTAATCGAACAAGCTTTCATGATATCCTCCTTTTTTGCAGTTGACTGCTGTACACTTAATTGATGCTCATCTCTGCAACGATCCCGGAAAGTACGTTAGTGCCTTGCTTTTATCATTGTCAACCATGCTACATATGGAGCTTCCTCATGTCAATGTTTTGTCTAAGATTGATCTGATTGAAAGCTACGGAAAGCTAGGTTAGAACTGTTTTACGTCGATATTAATGGCATATAAATGTGTGAATATGTCTGTGTGTGTGTGTGTATGCGCATGTGCATGTGTCTGACTGTACGCAAGGACTCTGGTGTTTTAATCTTCTATTTTGATGCCGTCATCTTTAAGTTTGTACCTGTCTTGTTTTGCAGCTTTCAACCTTGACTTCTACACCGATGTGCAGGATTTGTCTTATTTACAGCATCTTCTTGAGCAGGATCCCCGGTCTGCTAGGTATAGGTATGAGTGATGACCAACTCCTTTTGTATCCATTGTCCTTTGCAATTTGTTCTTTCATTTTATTGATTTGTTTTCTTAATGCTAGATCTATATTCGAGTATTTTAGTTCCTGTCAGCCTATATATCCCATGTTACCTTGTAGTTCATCAGAAGTGTAGAATGAGATGGGTTTCACTTGTTGCTAAGATTAATTGAAATTTGTTAATTAGCTATTTTATTGTTTTTACCTAAAGTAATCATTTTAAGTTGTTAAAGCTATATTATTTGCATTTCTAATTTTTGTAATGGTGCTTCGTTTCTAAACCATGTCCGAAATCCCTTCTTTCATTGGTTTTTAGTTAAACACTCGGAGATAAAGAGAGTTCTCGTCTGACTTGATTCTTATCGTGACCCGTGTGATAATCAGATTTCAGATTTTATAGAAGTTATGTTACCTCATTTTGTCACTCTCATGTAGAAAACTCACGAAGGAATTGTGCGAGGTGATTGAAGATTACAGTCTTGTCAATTTCACAACTTTGGACATTCAGGCATGTTCATGTCGATGGGTTCTTACGTGTTTTTATTTCAACTTTCTAGCATCTCATTCTCGGCCATCTGATTTTCAGGATAAAGAGAGTGTTGGAAATCTAGTCAAACTGATCGACAAGAGCAACGGTTATATATTTGCGGGCATTGAAGCAAGTGCTGTAGAATTCAGCAAAATTGCTGTCCGCCCTGTTGATTGGGATTACTACAGATATCCTTTTTCCTTGATTGCTATTTAGTTTTAGTTTTAATTTTTAAAATCTTTCGACTCCATTTATTATCCTTTGGATGACTGGAAACAACTTTCCTTGACAATTGAGATTCACAGTTGCAGCTGTGCAGGAGAAATACATCAAGGATGATGAGGACTCTGCCGACAACAATAATGTGGCATTCTCTGATGAGTCTGCTGATCATTGAAATGGGATTAACTCAGGTGACACTTTTGAGTTGTGAATTTGTGTGATCGATTCTACATTATTTTTGTTTATATTTAAATATTCATGGTGAAAATCGGAACGATTGTTAGAGGAAATGCAGACGTATCTTGTTTTTTTGGTTAAAATGCCATGGGATGATCTGTAGCTTGTAATAGTACTTAATAGTTATCGCCTACACCTGCTCTAGTCATCTTATCTTCTAGCAGTTTAAAAGAATTTGTGTTCTTTAATTATTTTTCTGAGCAGCCCTTAAAATTTTGTTAGGTTACCCAAAAGCAAAGGGTTTGCTTAGTTATGTTTTAGATCTGTTTTGATGTTTTGGACTTTTTTGAGTTTTTAAAGAGCTTGACTGAATATGATTGTTGACTCAAAAGAATAACGATTCAGGATGATCTGGTGGTATAGATATTTATTTAGTTATTTTTGAAAAACATGACAACACACTGCCAACAAAAATAAGTAATTTTTAAGTCCATCAAAGTATGATCCGATGGTGTAGAAGTAAATTCGTGATTGTATTATCGGTTCTAGTTTGCATGACTCTATTGTCGGGTCTAGTTTGCAGATCAGGGGATTGCTGGTTTTCACATTATAAAAAAGAAAAAAATTGCAATTCTTTAAACACGAAAGACTGTTAAATATAATGATAAAAATAAAAATGCAATTCTTTAAACACGAAAGACTTAAATATAATGATAGTGGACAAGTAAGTTTGGGTTTTTAATTTATCTTTATTTTATTGCCTTATCTAAGTAAAGCGTAACAAAAGGGTGTTTTTATTTTTTGTTTTTGGATGAATGTAATTTTTTATATTAGATATGAATTGTAACAATTTTTCTTTTGTTAGTGAATAGAGTATATTTTAGATATATATATATTTTGTATTATTTATAATATTTATAAACAATTGTAAAAAAATATAAAATTGGGTGAACATATTTAAAATATATCAAGTTGTTATAAGATATTCTCTTATTCTGTAAATTTTTATCTGCTTTTTATTTAAATTTATCTACTAATTTATTTAGAGTCACTTAAATTGTTTTTAAGTCTCGTGGGCTTTATAAACACATGATTAAATGTATTTTAAAAATAATATCATCGACGTTGGCGGACAAGAAGTTGAAGGCGATGGTCTGGCGGTGCCGAATTGAGAAAATAAGATGGAAGATGAACCGGTAGCGCTTCACGGTTCGATGGTGAATGGTAATTTGCGTTCAAGTAGTATGAGAGGATTGAGCGGAGGGCGGTGACGATGGTGGAAGAAGGGTAGTGATAGTGATCAGAAGAGTATTGAAAAAGTATGTGTCGACAACTGATATCGTGCCGAATAATATGGAATAAAATGTGCTGAAATAATATGGTATAAAATGCTCTTTTATGCACATAAAAATGCTGAAATCAATTAAACAAAATATTGATTTACTTTAATTAACAAAAATCTGAGTATTGTTATGCATCTTAAAGCTAACTGCAAACCCTCGTTATATGCATACGTACACTATATATTGTAAGTAACATCTGGTTTTGTTAATTCTATTGCATGTCAATCAATTAATCCTGTTTATATTAGATGCTGAAAAATATCAAACAATATGTTGTCTATTGAATTATAAAATGCTGTCACACATTTTAGAAAATTGTATTAAGTAGTATATCATATAATATGAAATGCTCTCTCATGCACACGCAAATGTTAAATTCAATTGAACGAGGTGCTAAATTTTTTTAATTAACAATAATATAAATATTTTTATATAATAATGAATGCAGAAATTTTTCTTAATCTTAATCCAGACTACAAACTCCTATTATGTACATACTCATAATAAAAATTATAAAATTTTGTTAATTTCATTCAATCAATGATCATGTATATATCGGATGCTGAAAAAGTCAAACAATATGTTGTCTATTGATTATTAAAATATTGTCTGACATTTTAAGGAATACTGAGTTTTGTATGGAGTTGTATAATATAGTATGAAATGATTCTTATGCATACGTAAATGTTAAATTCAAAATGCTAATTTATTTTAATCAACAATAATTTATATATTTTGATATAATAACTATCGCTAATGTATATTATTCAAATTTTTAATAGATGCAAACGAGATTTTGATATTTGGTGGTTCTACAGATTTTGAAAAATTGTGAAATAAACACATTGTTGAGCAAAAGAGATGAAATATTTGAAATTTTTATTTATTCGATGTCTCCGTTGCTTTTTGAGGAATTTATTGAGATTGGAATGACAAATAGATTTTGTTCGTTTTTATCGATTTTATTCAAAATTTTGTTGAAAGATTATGTTTTTGTTTTATGTTTTTTTTTTTTTTTTTTTTTTGTTCTATGTTGAAATTACAAAAGAAGCAACTTATGAAAGAAGCACGAAAAAAGAAGACAATTATATAAATTATTTTTAAGTAAAATATTTTTATACTCCTAAATTAATATTAATATAAGGCTTTAGATTAACTTTTATAATGCAATGACTATTAATGAATCAGTATAATATTGAATATTATATTTTAGGATCCCACCCTCGTAAATTCGTATAATTTAGAACTCTGATTTGTAGTATTTAATATTTTATATTTGATTTGATTTGATTTTAGTTATTTATTCTTTTATTTCATATATTATATATATATATATTTAAATTGCAACTAATAATATAAAATAAAAGAATTATAGAAATATCAAGAATTCATCTTTATTATTTCCCGTCATGGAGAAGTATTATTTTATTCTAAATTTATTTTAACTATTAATTTATTACTATAGATTATGAATAAATATTTTTAATTTAATTTTGATTTGAATTTAAACTAAGATAATTTTATATGATTAGCTTTATTTATATTATTTAGTTTTACTTAATATATAATTTTCATTATATATATATATTTATATTTTTCAGAGTCGGACAAAATGAGATAAATGATGACAAGAAAATCAATTTTTTTTCTTCTAAATTTTTCTAATTTTATTTTAATTTTTTTTAATTTAATGTAGAATATAAATAGTTATTTTTAATTTATTTTATGTTTGAATTTATATTGTAATTTAAATTTTGTGAGACTTGAATTATAATTCGCATTAGTTAATATTTTACTTTTGCAATGAAGAAAATATAGTTTTTTTGAAAAATTTTCAAACTGTCGAGTAGCGATAGTTGAAAGGAGTACAAGAAAGATCAAAATTTTATATTCTTTCTCATTATGGCATGGTTTTCTTTCAGATTTATTTTAATTTTTAATTTAATATTAAATGTAAGTATTTTTTCTTTCCCCTTTTTTAACTAGCTTAGGATTGAATTTAAATTGATATATAATTTGTGTGAGATTTTATATATAACAAACATTACTTAATATTCTAATTTTGGTTTTGGTTTGATTATTCTATTTTTATTTTATATATTATTTGAATTTTTTTCTAAAATGCTATCTCAGTCATAACATAGAAAAATGACGACAAAAAGATAAAAAATTAATACATTTCTTATTGATATGTATGAATTCATTGCAAATTTATTTTGATTTTTAATGTAATTTGAATGGTAAATAATTATGTTTAATTTAATTTAATTTTAAATTTAAATTGAAATATTTTTTTTTTGTGAGATTTAATTTATTATTTCTATTGTTTAATATTATATGTGTGTGTGTGTTTTTTTGTTAGTGTATATATTAATTTTCTTTTATATATTATGTGTATATATATATATATATATATTTTCAAATCGCAAGGTAACATGAGAAAAATAATGATAAGAAAATCAATAGTTTTTCTTATTTCTCACAAAATAGGTATAAATTCATTAATTCATTTTATTTTAAATAAAGTGGATATAAATTTTCGTAGCATGGGTTTTTCGCTAATCATATTATAACTAACAATTATTATTTATTTTTCATTAATGTAAGTCAATCCATATTTTCAATAAATTATATCAATTTTTTCTCGTCAAACAAACATAAATTTAAGGGATAGAGGGGTAATAAAAATAAATACACAATTTTATTTAACCATCTACAAATATTAACACGAAATAAAAACGATGATAAACTCACCTAGATCATATAAAAAATTATTCTCCAAAATTTTAAAAAATATTGAGAGACAAATAAGAAACACCAAAAAGAACAACTACTTGTAACATGCAATATATAGTCTTAAAGTTAAATAAAATACACACTAAAAGAAAAATTAAATTAAATTATTACGAGACATTCCTAAATAAATTTTCAGAAGACAATAATCTTTACAAAACTTTATCAGCTCACCAACAAATAATTAAGCATACCAATGATAATAAGGAAAATATTTACCAAATTTCAATGAAAATTATTCTTATTCTTATAATATAATTAATTCCAATATTTATTAAGAAACCTAATTTCTGTATATAATTAGCTAAATCACTTCACATGCATATCTTTATTTTAAGTAACAAAATTCAATGTAAGGTTGTAACATCCCATGATGCCTCTACCAAATATTAAACCTCTTCATGACAAAATCTTTAGTTACGGAAATCAAATTCAAGATTTTATGTATGGAAGTAAAATGATTCTACAGGTTTTTCCACACACACACACACACATATATATATATATACATATGTATAAATAGGAAATTAGACAGGTGCATTCCATGTCCTAACACCACAGATATTATTAAGCTAATAATATTTGTTTGTGAATTCTTTGGTAGAATAATATATATATATATATGTATATGTATATCTCCATGGGGCAGTCATTTTTCGAAGATAATCATAATGCAACAATTGTTAGAGTGCTGCTGGTGTTCTTAGTATCGATCTTTCTCTTACACTCCACAGGTTATCTTCTCTCTCTCTCTCTCTCTCTCTACATTTTAATGTTGGCTTATATCATATATTTTGAAATAAAGTAATATATATATGTTTATATATTTATAAAATTCATGATCATTTGAATTGGATGTATATTTTAATGAATATGTTATTATATTGATTAATTGTTATATAAAATTACGAGTGTTTTGGGAAACATACGAGTACGGAGATGAAATTTTTGATAAACTGTGTATGCAAGTAGTAATAATATATTTATAAATAAATGTAATGTTTGAGAATATAAATTAAGAATTGTTTGTTATAATTGTAAAGAATATATTTTTTTTGTGAATATAAAAAAAGTAATTATTCTATTTGAATATATATGTTGTTATTTTTTGTGATGAAAATTGATAATAGCACATGTGAACATGTCATGTGTTTTGCATTTGAATTATGTTAACCTAAATTATACAATGCGTCTAATTATTTTTACTATGATTTATCTGAGTTCGAACATAAAATTGAGCAAATATTAAAGTGCATATATTTTGTATTTGAAATAAATAGGGGTGGCAAAATTAAATCTGATAAAAAAGTTGAATCTGTTCGACCTAAAAATTTTCAGGTTCGGGTATTTCGGATTTGCAAAATATAGTTTTTATGAAAAAAATAAAATTGAAAATTACTTTCATGTAGATGCCGGAATCGGAGCAAACTACGGCACCATCGCCGACAACTTACCTCCGCCGCCGGAAGTTCTTTCCCTTTGCCAAGAACACAACATCACAAGCATTCGAATATTCGATCCGAACCCCTCAATTCTTGAAGCCCTTTCCAAAGGCTACCGCAAGATTTCGGTCCTCATAGGCGTCGTAAACCAAGACATCCCCGCGATTGCCAACGACCCCAACACTGCAAAGTCATGGGTTCAAACCAACATCCTCAGGTACAAAAAGCTCAACGTCAAATACATCGCAGTTGGGAACGAAATCACCCCATCTGACGCCGCAATCGCCCCTAGCGTCGCCCCAGCCATGCAAAACATCCAAGCCGCCGTTACGGCGGCGGGGCTATCTAAAAAAATTAAAGTCTCCACGGCCCTCAGCACGGCCGTGTTAGGTAACTCATACCCTCCCTCTGCAGGGCAATTCAAGCCAGAGTTCGTCCCGTCATTCATAACCCCTATAGTAAAGTTCCTAACCCTAACTCGAGCCCCTCTTCTCGTCAATGTCTATCCCTATTTTGCCTATATAAGCGATCCGGTGAATATTAAATTAGATTATGCGCTTTTTACGTCTTCGACGGCCGTGGTGGTTGACGGAGAGTATCGATACTACAATTTGTTCACGGCTATCGTGGATGCGTTCTACGCAGCGCTTGAGAAGGTGGACGGTGGAGATTTGAGGTTGGTTGTGTCGGAGACGGGATGGCCGTCGGATGGAGGGATAGCGACGAGTGTGGAGAATGCCAAGACTTATAATCAGAATTTGGTGAAGTTTGTGAAAAAGGGGACGCCGAGGAGGGCGGGAAAGGGTATTGAGACATATATATTTGATCTGATTGATGAGAATCAGAAAAGCCCTGAGCTTGAGAAGCATTGGGGGCTGTTTCTGTCGAATAAACAGCCAAAGTATCCCATAACTATTGATGGAATATGATCAATTGTTATGGTTGGATTGAATTGAATTGAATTGGATGGATTAACTATATATAGAGATATGGTCGAATTTGTAATAGATGAATAAGTAATGTGAAATGGTACCTTGGCATGGAAATCGAGTTTCTTTTGTTTAATGTTCTTTTAGTATTATGCATTGTTGGATAAATTGAAAAATACGTAGTTATTCTATTGTTATAATGCTTTTGTGTGTGTGCAAATAATACTTACTTATGACTGTGACTAATTTCGTACAATAACTTATATTTGAAAATTTCAATTAAAAAGACGTACAATGAAACATCTCTAGATATACAATGGATTTTACGACTCAACAATGATCGACCGCCAACTATTATTTTCTACGGTCCTTTTTGGATATGTATTCACAATAAATTAAAAATTAAACTGCAATTAAAATACTAGCAAATTGCCTATCTAGCTAAAGTACGTGTGTTCATGATTTAATCGTCTTCTTCTTCGGTTGATGCTTAAAATCTTTTAACTCTCACTACAATCAAACTAGTTTTTAACTCTCTCAATTACTTGTCTCACACAACATACAAAAACTCAGCACATTGGTTTTGTGTCTTATTTGAGTATCCATCCTTGAAAAATTAATAGTGCCTCAACAAACTTGCAAACTTTTTATCTTTTTCAAAATGTCCTCAAAAGTTTGACTTATCATGAACAAACAAATTCTGTCCAAAAAAGACACAAAAGCACCACAACCAAATGATTTTCCGCTACCCTTCGAGTATGTTCTAGGTAAACTCCCGGCCGAACTTAAATGTGTGGCAAGTAAGACCTATAAACGTCGGGGTTTGAATCCATAACTTTACGATCACAAGTTAATTCCCACGTCACTGCCAGACTAATTTTTAGGGACAATTGATGTAACGATGTCAAAAGTAGAAAGGACAATATTGTAGCATGTATTATTTTACATCAACAAATATTGTTTTTAGTACTTGAAGTATTTGTAAATATTATATTTAATCATTAGTTGTTTTAGATTCCAAGAAATTCAAATTTAAAATAAAAAATTCAAAAATTACTATTTCGAAACAAAATTTAATGAGACGATCGGATTTGATAGGTTGCCTGTTTCTTGAATCTTACAATCTCTTTAAATATATAAAATAAAAAATTAATTAATTAGGTGGAGGCTTTTGTGACTAAATAGGAATAGATGTACTCCAGGCGAAATTGATCCATCTTTATTTTTTTTAGTTATCTGGCCTAATTAGTCCTATTTTTAATAAAGCATAATTAACAAAGAATAATTTAAATCACACATTTAACGCTATTCTATTAAATTTTTAATGTTTCGAGTTTATTTGATCATAAATTTGAAAGTTGAGTTTGAAGTTTTGGATAATAAAATTTTAAATTTTAATGTAATATAAATATGTATTAATGTGATATTTTTAGATATTAAATTAATTTTTAATATAATATTTCCTCTATCCTAAAATAAGGTTACTATTTTTAAATTTAGTAATTGTATTACCTATCTAACATAATAAGTACTCTTCCAACTTACACTATATTACACAAATGTTATTACTTTTATATTACACAATACTAATAGGAGTATTTTCGTATTTTTCACTACAACCCATTATAATAATAGTATTGTAATACACTAATAGAAGTATTTTTACTATTTTCTCTTAAATTATAATATATTTTGATATAATAATTAATATTTAAAAATTAACATGCAAAAAATAAATAAAAAATTTAGTGTTAGACAGAAGAAGTATATTTTTATTAAAAACCCAAGTGAATATTGTAGATTTGCATCTAAATTCATAAACAAACAAATCTTTAAAGAGGCCAAAAGATTTGGAGCCTGGGCCTGACCTAGGTGACCATACGTAGCACCGGCCTTGTATATAAATGACAATTTTGTGTGAATTATTTTTAGGAATAATACATATTTGCACAATATAAATTCTCAGAAAATGTTAAAATATGGCATGACAAATAAAGTTATACTCAATCTATAAGTCAAAATTATATTATTATTTATTTTTTTAAGTCACGCTAAGCTTATAGATAATACCTTTATAATAAATAATTTTATCCCACCATTTTTTTATTTTTTATTTTTTTTTATATTTGTTTTAACGAATTTATTATTATTATTATTATTATTTTTATCATTCTTTCAATAACTTTCTATAATATCTTCACCTTATTTTTTTTTAAATCTATTTCATTCTAACATTAAAATATTACTCCATCCGTCCCAATACAATAGTCTTATTTATCATTTTTGTCTGTCCTAATACAATAGTCTTGTTTACCATTTTTGCCCTTCCCAAAACAATAATCTCATTTCCATAAATAACCATATCACCATAAAATTATTTCTACTTTTTTATTATTATTACACAATTGCTATTACTTTTTACACTAATATACGCACAACAACAAAAAAATCATTTATCCTTACTTTTTACCAACTACCAATATAATATCAATATTTTTTAAATCCCGTGTCCAACACAATAAGACTATACTTTTGGGACGGATGGAGTATTACTTTTTAATTTCAATGTCCAAGCAAAACACTTAATTTTTTCCTGACAAAGGAAGTACAAAACATTACATTGGTTATGAAAATAAAACCGGTCACAAGTTTGTCCCGTAAGGGATGACCTGGTGGTGTAGGGTTGAATTTGTGACCGTAAGGTCATAGGTTCAAACCCCCGACGCCTCAGATCACCTGCGGGTTCCCATGTCATTCAAAAAAAAAAATAAAAAGGTCACAAGTTCGATCAAACAACAAACATGACTTTATTATTGTGACTACTAGCCACATTACCCCATTCGATAATGAACACATTTCTCATAAATCCAATCGAAACAACCCTTTTAATCAAGGAATAAACCTATAAGCCCTCATCTTGTCGATAGTTTTAACAAAGGACTTAGTAGTATCTCTAAACCCCAAGAACCCGAATTCCTTGTTCTTGTTCATGCTGCACAGCGTCTCCTTGTTCCTAAACACCACATCCACCAGCCAAAACGCCGCGATCTCGTCCAGCTTCGTCGCCACCAAACCGTTCTTCTTTACGATTTCATCCCACACGCCCTCTTTCCCTTTCATAAGTTCCTCCAACAAAACCGGCTCCTTCCCTTCGTACCTATGTTATGTTAAACTTCACCGTTACCCGCCGTAACGTATCATGATTAAATAAGATCATCGTGTTAAATATAAGATATATTTTGAAAGTATTTCAAAATTCTTGAATGCTTTAAAAATATTAAATTAAGCAAAAAAAAATAAGTATTTGATACAATATTTTAAAGATATTATTTATAATCTTATGTAATGTGTGTTTTTTTACACTAAAAAACTCACTTTTCTACTATTTATATTCTATTTTTTTAAACAATAAATACACTATTTTATTTTACAAAATATTTCGTCATATATTATTTTAATGCTATCAAACCAAAATTTTTCATACCCCATAAAAAGAAACACACCCAAATTAATTTTCATATTTTTTTAAAAAAAATTCTATATAATATTTTCTGAAAAGGCAAATACAACTTTTAAGTAATCCCCTATAATATTTTTTATAATACAAAGTGAACCTTGTATAGTTTCTAGAAGAGTGAAAGATTACAATACAAGTTTTCAAACACATGTATAATTTTTCTGATTTAAAAAAATATATATATTTGAATATAAATTTTTGCAAAAATTATTTATAATCAGGCATTTAAAAACTACATGACACTCTTTGTGTTTTAAAAATATTATACAAAATTTCATAAAAATTGCCTTAAAATCTCTTGTATTTAAAAAAATTCCATACAACCCCTCCCAAAAAATTAAATTTTGTGCAATATTTTTTAAAACATAATAAAGTATAAATGCAATTGTTAAATAATAATGGTGAGACTTTTTAAACATATGTGAGTTATAATTACTTGTGCCTAATTATTTCAATAGAGAGAAATTTTAACAAACAGAGCCTTATACTATATTATTACCCACCCCACAGCTTGGAGGCCGAATTCATTTGCGAGCACTTTCCACAGATGCTTCCACTTAAACACATCGCCATTGCTGACATTAAAGGCCTGATTCCGGGCGCCGGGATGCTCCGCCGCCCAGACAAAGTGCTCCGCCAGCAAATCGGCGTCGACGGCGTCCCACAAACAAGTCCACGACGTCTCAGTCCCGGTGTACACCAGAGGCTTCTTCTCGTGCTTGCAGATGGCGGCGTAGACGCAGAGCGTGCCCACCGTGTTCATCATGCTGCACGGCGAGAACCCGAAGATCAGCGCCGGCCGGTGGACCGACCAGTTCACGGCAGCTCTCCGGGCAGCCGTCGATTCCCTGACCAAATCCTCCAAATTGTAGTAAAAATTGTCCTGATTCAGCCTCGGCAGGTCCTCGTAGAACGGGCAGTCGTGGGGCTGGTTGGTGCTGTCCATCTCCGCCATGTTCCCCCAGTAGTACTTGATCCCCGTCTGGAGCGCCACGTGGCGCAGATTGGGGGCGTTGGGGATGACCGAATCCAGCACGTTTTTCAGCATCGTCGTGTTGAGGTGGCAGTCCTCGGAGCCTGTCCAGGACACGTAGAAAACGTGGGTTATGTCGGGGAGGCGGGAGAGCTTGGGGAGGGTCTCGTCGGCGCGTGTGATGTCGCACTGGACGTAGTCGACGTTGAGGGTGGCTAGCCATGGCGGGAAGGGGCGCCGGGCAACGCCGTAGACCTTCCAGGGGCCGCCCGACGTGGCGGGGTTCGAGAGGGTTTCGGCCAGGCCGCTGCCGGCGATGCCGGTCACGCCGACTATCAGCGCCACGCTCCGGTGCCCCGCCACGGCGGCGCCGTTTGGTTCAAGCATTTTGGGAATGGGAAATTTGATTTAAGGAATTGTTGAGCTTCGAGATGGGGATTCGATATATATATGTATGTATGTATGTATATTATACGTGGCTGATATTTAGAAATAATAAAGGGGGAGAAATGAATATAATATTGTTTCTCGTGGGTAGCGCGTGTGCGTCCGTTTTGTTTTAGGGTGTGTTTGGTTTTGTTAAGTTATGAAAAATTGGTTTGAGTTTTTAACTAAAATAATGTTTGATGGGATGTTTTTGTAAGAGAAAAAAATATTTGTTTTTTCAAAAAATGCATAATTTAAATAGTAAGATTTTGAAAATTTTTTGTTAAAGAAACATACCTTTAATGTACATATAGGCATTAAAAATTAGATGCTTAAATTAAATTAAATATTATTTATTTTGGAAGAAAATAAAATTTTAATAAAATAAATATATGATATTTAATTATGCACATATGTTAATTTTTGTGCAATAAAAATCAACTATTAATGCAAAAATCTGCTTAAAATTAAAGATATCGTACAAATATTACGTGCATAAATAGAGCTATAATAATTTTGGCAGCAAAATAAATTAATCTTGTCAATAAAAGAAGTATATAAATTAATATCTTCCAAAAAAGGCATTGATATAAAGATCTTGGCGAGAAAGGAAGATGCACAATCAAATCCGTCAAGAATGAAAAACAATATCCGATGGAAAAAGAAAGATTATAAAATCTTTCTATTGGCTAATCAGAACGTGCCACGTGGCACCATTAAAAAAGGAAGTCGAGGCCATACCTCCCCTATAAATAGGAGCCATGGTCAATTCATTTGAAACACCGAAGTTACATCGAGGATTTAAGTAAATGGGTAAGTCTCTAGACTCTCTCTATATTGTTCTTCATGTTCATCGTGTCCTTCGAAGCGTTCTTCGTCGAAAGTCACTGATTTGGACAAATGATCCTATATTGGTTGACGAATCGATGGAGTTAACGTTCTTCGTCGTATGTTCAAGCCGAAGGAAGGATCAAAGCTCCCAAAGCCGTTGAGGAATTCATCAAAGCCAAGGGAATGTCTCCAAAGTTCCTCTCAAAGCTTAAAGATAGTCATCATGTTCTTCAACAAAGCATCAACTCGGCTATTCGATCCAAAAGTCAAAGGGACACGCCACCAAAAGTGTTATGGAGCACCAAATTCACCTTCTCAAAGATCAAAGCCGCGGATCGTCAAAAGAAGACATCAAATCCAAAGCCAACGATCAAATCGCCCACACGGAGACCGAAGCTCTCCAAAAGGTGGAAAAGACGAACTAAAGATCAAAGTTGCGGATCGTTCAAAGAAGACATCAAATCCAAAACCGACGATCAAATAGCCCACACAGAGACCAAAACTCTCCAAAATGCGGAAAAGACAAAGCAAAAATCAAAGCTGCGGATCGTCCAAAGAAGACATCAAATCCAAAGCCGATGATCAAATCACCCACACGGAGACCAAATTCCTCCAAAAGCGGCAAAGACAAAGTAAAGATCAAAGCCACGGATCATCCAAAGAACATATCAAATCTAAAGTCAACGATCAAATTGCTCACACGGAGACCGAACCTCTCCAAAAGACGGAAAAGACAAACCAAAGATCAAAGGTGCGGATCGTCCAAAGAAGAAATCAAATCCAAAGCCGACGATCAAATCGCCCACACGGAGACCGAAGCTCTCCAAAAGGCGGGAAAGTCAAACCAAAGATCAAAGCAGCGGATCATCCAAAGAAGACATCAGATCCAAAGCCAACGATCAAATCGTTCACACAAAGATCGAAGCTCTCCAAAAGGCGGAAAATGCAAACCAAAGATCAAAGCTGCGGATCGTCCAAAGAAGACATCAAATCTAAAGTTGATGATCAAATCGCTCACACGGAGACCGAAAATCTCCAAAAGGAAAAAAAACCAAATCAAAGATCAAAGTCACGGATTGTCCAAAGAAGACATCAAATCCAAAGCCAACGATCAAATCGCCTACACAGAGACTGAAGCTCTCTAAAATGAGGAAAAGGCAAACAAAAGATAAAAGTTGTGGATCGTCCAAAGAAGACATCAAATCCAAAACCGATAATCAAATCGTCCACACGGAGAGCAAAACTCTCCAAAGCCAAACCAAAGATCAAAGCCTCGGATCATCCAAAGAGGACATCAAATCCAAAGCCGACGATCAAATCGCCCGCACGGAGACCAAAGCCCTCCAAAGTCAGGCAAAATCAAACCGAAGATCAAATCTCTTCGGATTAAAGAAGCCATCGAAAATCAAGTTGGAAAACAAATCGACCCGGAAGGAGAATCAAACGACCCATTTAGAGAATAAGTCCCGCTTTAAATCCAAATTAAATATAATTTGTACAAATTTTTGTGTTTATTAAAAATAACACAATTTTTTGTTGATAGAATTTTGGCACGCCTAGTGGGACCTCTCTACCTTTTATCTCTCTTTCCACTGAAGTTCAACAACCAATGGCTTCTTACAACATCAAGACGATTGCGTCGAAAACTGTTGTTCAAGCCGCCGCCACCAAAGGAGTCGTTGCATCCACCACATCAAAAACCTCAAGCGTTTTAACGAATGATGAAATGACAACAAAAATATGGCCAAAAGAGCATTGTCGTTCTCTGAAGACACTCCTCCAAAAATTACAGAGCAAAGTCAACTCTATGAAAAAGACGACAACTTTAAGAGTACTGCTGCACTGTTCACCCCTCAACAAACTGCAAATCATTCAACCGCATCAAGCTCTGCTCCGATGATTTAATTTATGCCATCCTAGGGTCCTTAAGATATTAAATCATATTTGATTTTATGGACTATATATGGTTGGACAAGTTAGGAATGATCTTGGTCTTTTGACAACATTAGTTGAGCGATGGAGTTCTGAAACACATACATTCCATTTCACATTCGCTGAGGTAACAATTACATTAGAAGATGTTTTAATGATATATCAGTTACCCATCGATAGTAAACTATTAACAGTGATGCCACATCTCGATAGACCATAGAGAACTCTTCAAAGATTTGTATGAATTTGTTAAAATTTTCTCTTATCCCAGAATATTTCAAGCATGGACCGTGAATTTTGCAATCTACTTTAGAAGATCATTAGAAGACTAATGAGTTTCAAATTGATAATGATAGTCCTAAAGAAAAAGTAGATTGTTGGGCACATGGATTCATGCTACTGATAATTATGTGTAGCATATTTCCAAATTCAGATGGTAGTAGGGTCAGTTGATTTACTTGTCATATATGCAAAAACTTGACATTTCTGAAAAGTATAGTTAGGGAATCTCTTGTCTTGTCTTGCATGTCTATATCATAATATTTGTTTAGTAGTTATTGGAGTAAAAAAAAAAACTTAGTGACCTCTCACATTGTTACAAGTATATTTTTACAAATTGACATCTTAAATTTATTTAATAATACTATTTTGTTGTTTAAGTATTATACATTTTCTAGATTTGGGCATGGTCTCGATTAAACATATTGGAGTAAATACTTTTGCATCACATCCATCCTCATTTATTACCATTGTTGTATTTTTCCGACTCTTTTGCTCTGAGTATATATATCTTGTTCATGTCCATGATGACCATTCATAGTCAGATTCTTGTTTATCTTGAGCATCATGCAACCGCTTAACAAATAATAAAATCACTCGATCATATGTCAACTGTACTACCGCAGTGATCTGTAGTCATCGTGCTCTTTTTAATACACCATTAATGCATTCTGTCAGATTTGTTGTTAATATACCATGTCGCCACCCTTCCTCATATGCAATGACCCATTTGCTCTTGTCAATATTAATAAGCCAATCATAAGATGCTTGATTTAAAAGTTGAATGGCCGCCATTGTTTCATTAAACTCCAATGGATCAATAGATGCCCCTGCCCTCCAATACGTATCATTCAATCTTACATCTTTAACGTATTGGTTGAAGTTGGAACATACATGTCTAAGAAAAAATCGATATCAGCCACGAGAAGGGTGGAAAGCATAAATCGTCTGTTTGCTCAAGTCTTGTATTGGGATCCACATATGCTGTCTCTACAACCACACTTGTTTCATTAAGTTGACTGTTGTGACGGATTAGGGTTAATGATCGAATAACAAACAAAAAACGTAAAGAAGATATAGATTTACGTGGTTTACAAACGTGTTGATGGACATCCACGGGCAGAAACGGATTACAAATTTATTGAGGACGGCTAGGTTACAGATTACTGATTTCGTATCTCTAAGTCTATTTAAATAAACCAAGAGAATATATTAGACGGACTCAACCCAATACCAACTCCAAAGCCCAATTGCGAGACCCCCATGAAAACTCAACAAAATGGAAAATTAGATACAAGGCATGTCAACAAATCTCTACCTTGACTTGAATCCCATTTTCAAGATGCATCATTACAACGCCAGAAGAACAATCTCCTCAATTCTACCTCAAATTTGCCCCTTATCGGTCAACTACCAGCTTGTGACATTTAGCAAGTTCAAACGATGTTGAAACTTGCTATGAGGGACCGATTTGGTGAATATATCAACAGGATTATCAGCAGTTCCTTCTTGCATTCGTAGCCCGAACAAATGTTGCTTCAAAAGCAACTTATCGATTAGAGATTTTGTCATGTACAAACTCTTTAACTTCTTCCGTAGGCCAACAACAGTTTTCTGATCGGTAACCTTAACGATTACATCATCGGGCAGACACAAACATGATTGTCAAATGGGTCTTCTCCTTTGCGGTATCACACTCTTCATCATTTACGTTTGCACCTCTCGGTTTTTCAGATAGCGGTGCCCACAAACCCTACTATTTCAGCAAAGATCGTATCTTGATATGCCATAAGCCAAATTTTAGTTCTCCCGGTGAATTTGTCAACATTGTTGACAAATGATGTTCTTGTTTGCGTTGAATGCAAACATTGTTGATCGACTCACGAAACCCTAGCAGAACGGAAATAAACAAAACCTTGATCGAAACGACCAGACTCTGATACTAATTTATTGTGACGGATTATGATTAATGATCGAATAACAAATTGAAAATGTAAAGAAGATACATATTTACGTGGTTCACCAGTTTTGTATCCCTAAGTCTATTTAAATAAACCAAGAGAATACATCAGACGAGCTAAGTCCAATACCAACTCCAAAGCCCAATAGCGAGACCCCCGTGAAAACTTTGCGAAGTGGCGAACTAGATTCAAGGCATGTCAACATTGAAATTCAACAAACAACTCCAAATATTGATAACTATTTTCTGGATTTAAAAAGTGCTGCAGGTTGAAGTCATTCACAGTAATAAGCCTCATTATCTGATTATCTTGTCCATTCGTCCAACTATAGGACATTTTTAAAATCAGAGAATATTGCATCCGACTTTTTCCAGTCAAATTAGAAACCAAACTTTTTAAATCTTCAAATATATTATCTTGCCGTACAACTGTCATACACTTTGGACCACAATCATATTTTATTGTATTCGACCTTCGTATAATGTTACCATCCAAATACATCAGAATATAAATATTGTTCTGGCCACTACTCATCGTCTATTTCGACAAAAAAATATAACATAAGATATGTTATCTCTTGTGATAAAATATTAATTGATTTAAGTTGTTGTGCCAATTTGGTCGTATACAATATATAATATAATAAATGCTAATTATTTCAAATTATTTGTCCCATAACAAAAGATATTTTTTTTATGTTGGGTAAAATTTTTTAAATTAAAATATATTTAATAAATCAACTTAATTAATTATATAACATATAACATTATACATCATAAGATTTATCAAAAATTTCTTTATTTTTATCTGTTTCCTAAAAACAAAATATATTTTTTTTATCTATATTTAAAACTCTATATCTTTTATAAAATTAATTTATGCTAAATATAAATAAATAAATAAATTTTTTATTATATAAAATTTTATTTTTTATAAAATAATATTCCCTCTGTCCCATAATTAGATATCCATTTACTTTTTACACGTTGTTTTAGAAATATTAGTATTATATTGAAATGTAGGTATGAATAAAGTAGAAATGACTAAAATAACTTTATTAGTATGTGTGATATAAAGGTAATGACATTTGTGTAATATATTGTAAGTTGTAAGACTATTTGTAATGTTAGGTAAATAGTAGTACATTTACTAAAAATGGAAATTAATACTTTATCATGGGACATACTAAAATAAAAAAATAGATACTTTGTTACGGGACGGAGAAAGTATTATATTTCATATATTTTTTTATTACAATATAATTTTTAAAATATTTTTATTTATATATATTAAATTTATATTATCAATATTATTAATCACCTAAAAAATAATAAAATAATATTATAATTCATAGTTACTAACTAATTAAATATCATTCTTTTAAATACTGTACTACTAATAAAAAATTGTTAATTGGTTCGACAGAACAAATATATGCTTACGCATTCATTGGCTCATAAATTTAAATTAATGAAGCCTCAGATCCCACGTGCAGTAGGTATTAATAAAATAATAAAAATTTCTGTTGTTAGGGAATTATAAAAATAATAGTAAAGTAATTAATGAAGCCTCAGATCCCTCGTGCGGTAGGTAATAATAAAATAATGTGTTTTTGTCTTAGTTTGAATTTTGAGTTCGGATTTGAATAATAAAAATTTTGAATTTGAATAGTTGTATGATGTGATATAAATAGGTGTTAATATGTTATTTTGAATGTAAAATTAATTTTTAGTATAATATAAAAATAAAAAATAGGTATTTGAACAGTGTGTTTAAAATCCAATCCTCTAAACAAACAAACCCTAGAGAATTCTAAAAATAATTGTAAAATAATAAACCATCTTATTGCATTGTTCTAAAAATAACTTTGATTTTGATTTTACTATTTTAATATTTTTTTTAAAAGAATATCAAATCAAATACCTAATTTTTTTATTATATTATACTAAAATTTAATTTTATATGCAAAATATTATATTAATACATATTTATATCACATTATACAACTATTTTAATTTAAAATTTTACTATTCAAAATTAAAACCCAAAATCAAAATCTTACAAATAAACACGCCTAAAATATATAATTTCGAACTAGATATGTCTACCTATTTGTTTGGTGCATACTAATATAAATTTTGTTGGTTTACATGCTATTAATTTTGTATTTTATTGTTTTAAAAGTTGTTTTACTTTTATTGTGACGGTGACGATAAATTGTAGAATATGCAAGAAAGTCGTACCCACGTTTTTTCTTTTTCTTTTATATTTTATTTTGAATTCAATTGGGGTTTGTATAGTGTACACGGAAAAAAAGTCCAGAATACCATGCATGGGTGGAGAAAATATCCAAAGTACAGTAGATTTCCTTATTAGATATAGTCACTGCAAAAAAAAAAAAAAATAGTATATTTGTAACGGAATTTCGTCCCTGAAGATCACGTAGCTAACGTAATTCCATCATTAATTCCGTCTCTAATATCATTAGTAACGGAAAAAGTAAATTTAAAGACGAAAAAATCTCGTTACAAAAATGATATTTTCTTGTAGTGCGTCACCTATAAGGGTTTATTTAATTTTTGCGTGTTGATTTTTAAATATTAATTATTATATCAAAATGTATTACAAATTAAGAAAAAATTGCAAAAATACTTTAATTAGTGTCTTATAATACTAATATAAGGATATTTTTAATGTTAAGTACAATGATGCAAAAGGTAAATGTAATCCACAGAGTCGAACAGAGTGAGTGTGAAATTTTGTCACGATATTTTCTCAGTCGATATTTATGTGAAATTTCCTGGTCCGTTCCACCTGTGTTGATTAGTACACCGAAGAAAAGCAAATCCTAGCAAGTTTATCCCTGAAGCTTCTTACAAATTACTCTATTTTTGCTCTAATTTTGTAACAATTGGGCATTGGTGTGATGTTTTGAATATAAAATAAATTTGTAGTATTATATGTAAAAAAAATAATTGTTTAATTTGATTTTTTGGAAGGAAAAAAAAATCAAAATAGTAAAAACCTTTATTAAAACCCATAAAAGAACACAATCTAAGAATTTATTGTTTCTTTAGGTACAATATCTTCTTAAATTGTGCAATCAAATGGTATGTAATGGTGATTCAAGTTCGTGTTAAAAGAGATAGGTGAAATTGTTACGCTGTTTGTTTTTAATTTTATTTTAGGTTCTTGAAATTGATATTTTTCCATTCAATTTTAATTTACTATATTGTGTTCACGCTTTCTTTCACAGGTAATATATTTTCAAATATGATGCATTGATTCCATTATCGTTACATAGAAACGATAAGCAGAGTTGATATATCCATATCCAATAAAAATATAATCCGATATTTTAGAACTGATTATTACATATTTGAGAGATGACATTACTATTTTAGCAAAACACCCCACACTCAAGGTATTTCTAATATGTTTTTTCAAAGCTCATAAGGAATTTTATTTGTCTTTTCACGAGGAATTAAGTTAAAATAGGTAATTACTCCACTCACAGATTTTGGAAAGAAACTTGCCAACTAGGCGGAGCTTCATGCTATGTCATAAACAATCTGTCATTTGGAGTGAATATTTTTTTATATATAATAGAAATTACAGAACATCATGCGGTAATTTTTAATATTTTTGTAATTTTCTTACATTCTTTTCGTAATGATTATTTTAATTATAATTAAATAATTGACTTGTCATTTTTCTCATCAAGAAAAGAGGTTTTAAAAAGATAAAAGTGTAACAATTTTTAATATGGGGAAGGTTGCGGTAGTAATTTGGAAAAATTAGTACTCATTAAATACAAAAATAACACAAATCTTTATTAAAATTACTGTACAAGTGTATGTCATGTGCTAAAATGAATTGTTGCATGTGCAGACTATATCACGTGCTGTATTTATATTATATGAATATAAATAATGTATTGTCACTAGGGCTGGCAAACGGATCAGGTCGGGTCGGGTTCAGTTCGGGTCAGCTTAAACGGGTTTAAAAACCCTTGACCTGAACCTGACCCATTTAATTAAATGGGTTGATATTTGCAACCTTAACATGACCTTTTATTAATCGGGTCAACCTGAATCTGACTCATATAACCCGTTTAAATCTAAAATATTTAAATTTTAATTTAAAATTACAATTTATACTAACAAAATTTTTAAATGGATAATATATATACATATTAAAGCAAAAAAATTATTTATTCATATAATGAAACCGATATTCAAGAATTGAATAAACAAAAACTACATAATAGTACACAACACAATCCTTTATTTTTTATTGTTTATTTTTATAAAATTGGCCATAAATATTGAATTGTATTGATAAAATTTAAAAAATATATTTAAATTTAAAATAATATTAATTAAACAGGTTAGACGAGTTATTTTTAGGTCGAAAATGTAGTCCTTAACCTGACCCATTTAATTAAATGGGTTAAACGGGTTTGACCCAATTATTAATTGGGTCAAAATCTCAACCCAAACCCAACTATTTCAGGTCAGGTTTAGGTCGGGTTGATTTTTGCCAGCCGTAGTTGTCACTAACATTACCGTGTGCTATTTACTAGCTATCTGTGTGTTGTTAGTTCATGTGTTGTGTCTGTATTATATTAATATAAATAATATACTGTCACTAATATTACCGTGTGTTGTTTGCTATGGATATCTGAATTTGAGATTCAACACTGTAGCCGCCGCCTTTTTAATATTGATATATTGTTGTTACTAAATACTTGATAGTCATAAATCGCATGCATTAAATATTATATTATTTGCGATATTTGGTTGATTTTGATTAGATTCTATCTGATTTGGGCATATATTATTTATAATTTGCAGGAGAAAAATAATAAAATTGATATAATTAGTGGGAAAAGATAACAAAAAGGTCCAAGGCCCAATTGTTACAAAATTAGGGCAAATATAAAGGAAAAAAAGAAGGAGGAGGTGTCACTTTATACCACTTCCCGAGGAGAACACTGTGCAAAAGAGTCCCAGAGAGAAACCGTGCAAGGGCAAGAAGGAGAAAGATTCTGCCAAGAAGATTTCGAGTTCTACCGATGTTTCTCTTTGCTTCCTTTTTCTTTATTCTTCTTCCTATGATTAGCGAGTAGTTTACTTTTCTAGTCTAGGAGTAGAAAACAACTTGGTATGGATTTGGGAGATTAGACTTATTTTGATTTATGATATTTCTTTGGTTCCTAAGTATTCATGTGGTTTCTGATTTCTTTGAGTTATAATCTTTTATTTGGTTGGGTATTATGGCCAAGTATTTCAATTGGATGAAGGATTAATTGTTAACCTAAATTACGCGTCTGTAATTGCGTTTTAATTTGGTTCAAGTAGCAATTCGTGGCACACACTATTAGGAAATCACGGAATCAATTTTAAACAATTTCGCATAGTTAATTGTTAGATTGAATTAGGCTCTTCTAGTTCGCAAAGCGGTTAGATTAGTAAATTCTTTGTAGTGTCACTAGGGTTCTAGTCTAACTAGGGAAGCAGCTGATGGACGTACCTAGACTGTCAAAAAATTAATGAAGAGTTGGTTATTACGCGCGTGCCGATAACTATAACTAATTTATTTATAAACCAATAAAATTAAATATTTATCGATGATCAAATCCACTGCTTAAGTTTTCAATTTCATTCATAAATTGGAAACTTATTTTTATTAAATTTATATTTTAGTCGTAGAGTTTTTAGTTTGTTATTTTATTTTTATTTCCTACTTCTAAAATCCCCCATTTTATTATATTTATAAATTAAACAATCGAAAATAAAACCTTTTTAATTCTCTGAGGAGACGAACCTACTTTATCTATACTACGTTATTTTTATTACATAAATAAATTTATTTTATTTAAATTTTGCAGCGTGTAACAAATGCCTGTCAATACTACTAAAAAGTGACAATATATTGATATTTTGGTTCAAAGGACTTGAGCTTGGCCTATTGTCCATTTTTCTTGACCCAACCCGACTCGCAACTGACTCTATTTAACCTTTACTGTTTGACCTGTATTTTCTTTGTGGTGGATATCTTATTCATATCAATGTGTGAGTTGCGAGTATATATTCTCAGTTTTCTTATACTTGTCTTCCGGTAGCTTAATTCTCGGTTTTACTATTTCATATGCTGATGTGGTATTTTGAATATAAATTAATTTTTAATATAATATAAAAAATAAAAAATAAGTATTTAGCTTGATATTTTTTTTTTGAATTTTTTCTTTTGTAAATAGTAAAATTTGAGACAAAATACATCCAAAAAACACACCTAATGTTTTTTTTTTTTTTTTTTTTTTTTTTTTTTTTTTTTCTGATGAGACATCATATCAAAATTTAAATAAAAATTTAAATCAAATTAATGAAATGAAGAAGTAATTATATGATTTATTTTGTTGTATTCTTAACTTCTATTATTCATCTAGAATAATATTCCATTCGTCCGCCTCTAAGGGTTACATTTATCTTTTGCGGTATTGTACTTAACATTAAAAATATCCTTATATTTGTATAATTTTTTCTATAAAAGTCATTATAATAGTATTATAAGACACTAAAAGAAGTATTTTTGCCATTTTATCTTAATTTGTAATATATTTTTATATAATAATTAATATTCAAATTAATATCAACACGTAAAAAGTAAATGTACCCTTAGAGTTGGATGGAGAATTTATTCCGCTCACTTGAAAGGTAATTATTTTATTATCTTTGGTGGTTTAAACATCTCAATTTTATTTTTTATTAATTTAAACCCATTATATATTATAAATATTCTTAAATTTATAATGTTATCAAGTTAAAGACCGAAAGAAGCGTCAGAAATTTGAATTCACGACTTTACAAGCAGCGGTGGAAACATAATATGATCACATGACTAATTTAAATATGTTTTTCAAAATAACATAGTTTATTATAGGGAATATTCGGTACGTTATATCGAAAATATTGAATCATACCGTGTACCATTTTGAAATTTTTGATATGTTAAAAAATATATATCAATACCATATCAAAAATTCGGTATGCCGAACAATTGGTATGATAAAGAGGTATATACCAATACCGTACCAAAATTCAATATGGTATCGAATTTTGGTTTGGCCTAACAGTCAATCCAACCCTCAATCCATACCCTCGACCGGCCTTGTTCACCTGCTGACCCATGATCCATGATCATTTGACCTGTGTCTATATTATTAAATCCTTTCTACACTGCCGATCGAGGGTTTCACTGGTGGCCGCTAGATTTTATTCTAACCCGTGATATAAATATAACCATGGAGGGGGAGGTGCAGCTGTCACTCACATACATTCATAAATTCTCTCTCTGAAAATCCTCTCATTTCTCTCATCTCTATTTCTTCTCGTCGACTGATTGTTTCGGAAGTTTACCTTTCTGGTGGTGCCTCATTTATATTTGTGAAGTTTCGCATAATTCTTCCCATTTTATGGTGTTTCCAGCATCAAGGGGCCTCTTCTCGTCGACTGATTGAGTCGTGTGAAGAGTATTAAGGCCAATTTATTTGTATTTTTGCGATTTTATATTTTGTGTATGAATTTTGAGTTTTTAGAGAGATTTGAAGCTGAGCCTAAACAAAATCATACTCAAAAGATTTATTTGTATTTTCGTTGATTTTTCATAATAAAATCAAGTTTTGATCCTTTATTTTTCATAACATGTTATTTTTTCGACTTGTTGCAGGATGTCTTCGAAACTATGCGAATATTTATATATTCAAGAATGATATTGGCAATGTTTGTCGCATTTATGGAATTATTAAAAGTCGAATTGAATCAATTATTGAGTACAATTTCTCCAACAATGACTGTTAGAGAAACAATTAATCCTGAAAATAAGTCTCAATATTTGATTTTAAGGGATAATAATAACTCATTAGTTTATAATAAAAGTTTGAACACAGTTCTTAGATTTTGTTATTGGCTTCTGTATGTCATGTTATCATTGATTGTGAATGATATAAGATTTGTGAAGTTTGCTACGGTTTTTGTTTGTATATTGTGTGCTACATATTTTGGTTGTATGACAAATTTACACTGTAGAGTAGTTTGGTAAATGTTTGAATTTGAATATACTCCTATCCGTTTGGATACAATATTTTTAGAATTTAATAAGTTTGAATCTTGTTTGAAAATTATATGTTTTGATACATTTGATTAGTCATGTTCTACCATGTGTAGATGTTATGCTAAATTAATGTATTTTTGACAAATTTTGTTCCGTTTTTTTTTTTTTTTTTTTGCGCAGGTAAGTAACCCACACACCACACACACAATGATGACCTCAGTCTACCACAACCAAAATTAGGTGGAAAATTGTTATAAAATTTTCCTCTATGATTGTTTTTTAGATCAATATGGTATCACAAATCACACAATATATTATCTGTGGCTCAAATGAATTTTGGTTTGGTCCAACACTCAATCCAACCCTCAACCCATACCCTTGACTTACCTTGTTCACCCGCTGACCCGTGACTCGTGACCCGTGACCCATGACCCGTGTCTATATTTGACGCTTTCTACACCGTCCGATCGAGGGTTTCACTGGTGGCCGTTAGATTTTATTCTAATCCTAGATATAAATATAACCATGGAGTTGGAGGGGCAACCGTCACTAACATACACTCAAAATTTTTCTTTCTCAAAATATTCTCCCTTCTCTCTTCTCTACCTATTCTCTGCGATTGACTGTTCCGGAAGTTTACTCTTCTGGTGGTGTCTCATTTTGTATATTTGTGGATTTTTGCACGATTCTTCCTATTTTATGGTGTTTTCGATCGTAAGGGGCCTGTTCACCGTCGATTGTCTTCCGGTTGTGCTTGTGGTATATTTTCTTTGTCTACTTTGTACCGTAAGCTTTTTTTTCTTGCGTTTGGGTCGTGTGAAGGGTATTAGGGCCGATTTATTTGTGTTTGTTTGATTTATTGCAGGATGTGTTCGAAACTACTCTCCAAGAGAATAATGATTTTTATGATGAAGCTTGCAAACATTCTTTTATATTAAAGGATGGTATTGAAGATGTTTGTCGCATTTGTGGGATTATTGGAGATTATCAACCTCTTGTTAAAGCCACGACTTAAACAATTGTACGAATTTAAAGAAACCGCGCATGCGATGCGGTGGGGCATGCTACCCACTCTAACAAAGACGGGTAAATGAGCCACCCTTTCCACGGTGAAGTATGGAAACATGTTGATCGTACTCATCCGGAGTTTAGTCAAGATCCTAGGAATATGCGTTTCGGGCTATGTACGGATGGTTTTGCACCATTTGGTACTTACGGTGGGAATTACTCGTGTTGACCCGTTATTCTAACTCCGTATAATTTGCCACCAGGTACTTCTATACATAAAAAATATATGTTTCTATCAGTGCTCATTCCTGGACCAAATAACCCCAAGAAGCTCCTCAATGTTTATCTTCAACCTCTTATCGAAGAGTTGGTCGATCTTTGGGAAGAAAGGTACGTAATATATGATGCATACACAACGCACAATTTTCAGGTGCGTGCTGCTCTCCTGTGGACTATTAGTGATTTCCTTCGTATGGTATGGTGTTTGGATGGAGCACGGTTTGGATGTTAGGATATCCGGTATGTATGGATGACAATCCAACGTATAGACTACAATAGGGAAGAAACGTTTGCTACTTTGATTGCCATCGGCGATATCTTCCATCAGATCATCGGTTTAGGAATGATGGCAGAGGATTTATACGAGGAAAGGTGGAGACTGATATGGCACAAGGTCGTTTGTTTGGGGAGGTGGTATGGGAATGGCTTTGCATGATACCACGAGTTGTGGACGATCCACTTGGAGAACCAACACACGGATATGGACAGGTACACAAATCAACAAAATGGAGTATTTTTTGGGATCTTCGTCCTGGAAAGACTTACTCATACAACATAATTTAGACATCATGCACATTGAGAAAAATGTGTTCGATAATATTATACATACAATTATGGACACACTAGGAAAGACGAAGGACAATATCCATACAAGAAAAGACATGTACACTCTCTTTTATCGGCCTGAGCTTTTGATTCCACCCGATGGGGATGGTCCTAAGAGAAAGTCGACTTATGCGTTCACTCGTGCACAATTGCGATTGTTCTGTTAGTGGGTGAGTTCCATTAAATTTCCAGATAATTATTTTTCGAATCTAAGGCGGTGCATCGATGCATCGGGGATGGGATTGTCAAAAATGAAAAGCCTGATGCACATGTATTCATGCAACGACTTATTCCTGTTGAACTCGTTTTATGTTGCTTGACTAATATTGGGAAGGATTGACTGAGGTCAAAATATTGTTCCAGGTACTATGCAGTAGTACTTTGTATCAACAAAAAGTGCGTGAACTTATATAGTTTGCACCTCTTGTGCTATGTAAGTTGGAGAAGATATTTTCTGCACGACAATGACATGTTCAATGAGTTAGAGCAGAACGCAGCTAGGTGTGAAGACTGTGATGAGCAACCACTGTTGCCAAATAATCAACAGACTATTTCGTCATGGACTTTTCAGTAAAAAATACATAGTTCATACGCGTATTTTGTGTTTACCTATGTAGGAAATCACGAGGTAAAGCTCACTGGTTGATGTGTTGTGTTTTGTTGTGAAGTGCTACCGCTGGTCTCAGTAAACAAATTCGAAAGATCGTCACCTCAAATTTTACAGACAGGTGTATAACATGGTCTGAAGTTCCAAGTGATACACGAGATCAATGGTTTCAAATGTTCATGGTTAGTTGTAATATTTTTATGACCTAACTTTCCTAACGCACTTACATATTTCTTTAATATCAAACTGGATTTTTATCTATTTTTCAAGTAGTTCATATTCATTTATTTGGTGTGTTTAATATATAATCGAGCGTATATTAAGTTATATAGTTTCATATTTGATGGATGCCTTAAATAAATGCAATTACATCTACTCTCTTATGATATGACATATAGAATTTATATCATTGGGACACTACGGATGAGGGGAACATTCGGACCTTATTTGAGAGAAAAGGGTCTCAAATTTTATCGCGGGCTTAGAGGGATGCTCGAAAGAAATTGAAGATGCCAGAATGGCTCAAGCCAGAGTTGCACGCCGGCATGATTAACAAGTTTATAAGCCTGGAGTATATAAAAATTTGGGAGCGCAACAAAGCAAACACGAACAAAAATAAGGATGCATTGCTTAATAAGTATAGAGGCGGAACGTGGTTGATGGATCTTGTACAAAAAAAAAATGGTGAGAACATGTAGATTTAAATTTAAAGGTTTTCGATCGAGCTTAAGTTTCATTGCAATAACTAGATTAGCTGTTGTTTATTGTTTAATATAACGTTTGCATGGTTATTTAACAGGAAGAAAATTTGGGTTGACCTCCTTCTGCTATTTAACTCCATGACCGTTGTTGGAAACAGAAGGATGGAACGTATCCTTCAATGAAGCTAGCCGAGATAGCGGTATACTATTCTTTATTTATGTGTACAACATGTTTTACATGGAAAATGAATCTCATATATCTCATAAAATAAAAAATTACTCGAATTTGTTGGAAATGCACGTGTGTGATATTACTTGCAAAATGTTAAGTTACTGTTGATACATCACTTTCTTCACTACAAAAAAATAATATATTTGTAACGGAATCCGTCCCTAAAGTTAACGTAGCTAACGTAATTTCATTACTATTTCCGTCTCTAATGTCATTAGTAACGAAAAAAATAGATTTAGAGACAAAAAAGTTCTGTTACAAAAATAATTTTTTCTTGTAGTGCTTATGTAATATATTATTGGAAATATAGGAGAGTGTGAAAAAATACTGTGAAGAATACGGCACGTAAACTACTTCTACAACAAGAAATGAACTTATCAAGTCTTGCGGAGGCTATAACAAGAAAGGTCGAGTGGCAGGGCTCGGCTCACAGGGGAGCACCGCAAGAATAGTATTACGTGGATCTAGTTCGCGTGCCGTCCATAACACCCCACAGGCTCACATTTGCCCTTCGGAAACACAGATGAAAGCTCAACAAGAAGTTTTGAGACAGACCCAAGCTTCTCTTCGACGTCAGGAAGAGACGATGATACAGGTAATACATGTTTTTGTTAAATTATTGAATGTTTAACATCTTTTTGTATTTTTATTTTGACCATGTACCGTTTATTATGTTATTAAGCACAATATCAATTTTGTTTAGACGTAATCTGTTGCGATACTTTGTTCGACTAATAAAAAAATCAAATCCATGTGAAAAGAATTACACAATTATCTTTTCTATTTGTCTATGATGAAAACGTATCTATGTCCTGTTATATAGTTACTTTGAATGATACTATCGTTGTAATACCTTACGATATATATGTATTAAGTACAACGGAGTGTTGCGATGATATTGGAGGCTTTTGTGTCGGGAAAAGCCCCCAACACCGGGCTTTTATTTCCACTTCTTGCCAGCCAGGGCCTTCTCCAAAGACCATTTATGGCAACAAATGAAAATGATGTGGTTGGAGTAATCAACGGGGATGATGATGTAGACGACGGATCCGGGAATGACGACGATGATAGTAGGGACTCAGATGAAACAATACCTCCAACTGAGTATCAATGACGTCTGTAAGTAAAAACTAAAAACTCCAATTTTCCTACCGATCAAGATATTGTGCACTCTGAACTAGTGGCCGTGACTACTTTTATTTTGTTATATTATGAAAGTCTCACATTCAATGTGCCCTTACATTTTTTCGGAGGGTAATCGATTGTATAATATATAGTTGAATGCGGATTTCGATGAAAACGTATATTTTGTAGCCGTTTGTCGAAAGTGTACGTGATCACGTCTACGATTTTGGTGGATTAATAATTTTCTTCATATTTCTAGTTTATTTTTTTATATTAAATTTTTAGTTGCTGTTATAACTCGCAGTAAGTATAATTATATTTATTATAATAAACATAAAAATCTAGAGAAAAAAGAAAAAAATTATAAATGTTTTTGAAAGTTCGAGTTAAGATTGCCACTGAATAGCCTTGGATTTTTCGAAGGCATCATTGGAAATACACAGGCGCCCGAATGGCCTCGGAAATATCTGAGGCCATGTGAAATGCATAGGCGCAACTCACGCGCGCCCCCACATTACACCATTCTTTAGTTCAACAATAGTTTCGGAAATTCCGAAGCTTTTGAAATTAACCTCGGAATTTCCGAACCAACATAAATGGCAACGACCTTTTATCTGCGAGTACTGTTCCGAGACAAAATCTGAAGAAGAAAAAAATTGCCTCGGATCTCTTTTAAATTCCAAGGAAATTTTTTCGATGCTTTTGTTACAATTTCTGGTATTGAAAAGTAATCGTACACTAATACAAAAAATGTCCTTGACTTTTATTTAAATTACAAACATACAACTACACATATATTTACTTTATATATAAAATCAAAAGACAAAAATGTCAAAAATTTTTACATACTTCCACTAACTGATAAAATACTATTATTTATTAACTTATTACAAAACTCCAAAAGACCCTTCTACTAACTAATAAAATATTATTATTTTTTAATTTATTACAAAACTCCAAAAGACCATTTTCATTTGTTACTAATGGAGTATTAAATATTCTAAACTAGAATACTAAACAAACATATATATTTTATTTAATAAATTATATTTTTTTATTGTTTAAAAAATAACAAAAATAAATATTTTAAAATTCCCTCCGCCCCTTTTTGTTAGAATAGATAATATAAATAAATAAGTTATAATATTATTTTATTATTTTTGTACGAGTAATATTATTGATATTTTTAAAATATGAATTAATAAATAATTAAAAAATTAGAATATGTGTTCAGATATTTTCAAAATTATATTTTAATAAAATATATCTAATATGGATATCATTTTATAGATAGTAAAATTTTATATAATAAAATAAAAAATATTTATTTATTTATTTATAATTAAACTAAATTAATTTTATGAAAAAGGAGGAGTAATATCCTAAAATTCTAAAATTTCTAAATATTAAAAGAATATTAGTGTTTGATTTTGATGTTTTTTAAAGAAGTCTCGTGTATAATTTTTTTTCTTTTTTTTAAAAAAAATTAATCTCGTGTATAATATTTTATTTTTTGAATGGACGATTATTGAATGTGGATTTTATATACATTAATATATTTTATATGTGTGGGTTTATGGTAATATATAGTTAAATATCAACTGTCTTTTGATTTTTTAACTCCTATGTACATGTACATAGTATTTCATTATTTATATATATCAAAAAAAATATTTCAAAAATATATTTTTATTAGACATATTATTTTTTAAAAAATTATTTTTATTATAACAAGAGCATCTGTTATATTCACCTTTTTCATTACCTTCATCATTGCCTTTTTAGTTTTTACTATAACAAAACTCGTTGTATTTAATAAGAAATACAGTTATCAAAATTTAAAAACTCATTACCTTAAAAAAAAAAAAAATTAAAATAAATTAAAAATTATCCAAAAATTATCCAAAATTTTAAAATTTAAAGTTAACATAAATTATTTATAAATATATTCAAATTTCATTTACCAATTATCTACCTTTTCATATTTAATTCAATGAAATGGCTAGTGAAATACTAAATTTTTCAATCAGTTCTTAAATCTATATAGATTAATATTTAAAAGTTAAAATATAATATTATATAAAAATATTATTAGACAATAAAATATATAAAATATGTATAAATAAATAAATAATTTATATACATTATGTAATAAAAATATATAGAAATAAACAAATATTGTGGGTCCTATAAAATAGTAAAAGTAATGTGTTGAAGGTGATTTATTATAAAAAGTGATAAATGGAATAATATGAATATTGAGATTAATATGATGTGGATGAGAGAGATAAAAAAAAGATAATTGGATAAAGGCAACGACTATAACGGATGCTCTAAGAATATGTACATATTTATAATGATATACAAATCGTCTAAATAATGCAAGAATCCTATAAATGACTTAAATAAGATAATTACCATAAATATAATATATTGCTTCGAAATATATTTTAACATCCTTTCTCAAACTCAAGATATGATGGAACAAATTTGAGTTTGTCAGAAGTGACAAAAAAATATATAACCGATATATTCCACGTACGAATTTGAATTTTTCAAAATTGACTAAAAGTGGTATAGCCGTCCACTGGATCAGAGTTAGAAGCAGAACTCTCAACACCTTTAGAGTTGGAAATAGGACTCACTCGCTCACAACGGAATTAGAGTCGAAAACAGGACTCGCTCACTCTATAGAGCTAGAGTCGGAAACAGGACTCGCTCACTCTATAGAGCTAGAGTCGGAAACAGGACTCGATCCCTCATAACAGAGTTAGAGTCGGAAACAGGACTCCATCGCTCTCAATAGAGTTAGAATCGAAAATAGGACTCTTAACGGCGTTAGAGTCGAAAGTAGACTCTGTCAGTGGAGTATAAAAACGGAGACGACATAGAAATAACAATATGACCGAGCATGACGGTGAATAGAAGCAGATGCATCAATAAAATATAAAAAATACATACGAGATATAACGGGTCATGGATGTACCCGGAGATAATTCAGCTCTGATACTATGTTAGAATATGAAACTAAAATCGTCTATTTCAACCATAAGAATACGTATATATTTATAATGATATACAAATCGTTTAAAGAAGACAAGAATCTTATAAATCTCTTAAATAAGATAACAACCATAAAGATAATATATTGCTTCTAAATATATTTTAACAATATATAATATTAAATTTTTATTTAAAAAATTTAACTAATGTCAAAATACAACAAAATAAATCATTTTCTTCTTTATTCCTTTTATTTTTAAATTAATACATTAATTATTTAAAATGCAGGTCTTCTGCATTTATTAATATATAAATCCATATATTTTCACGTCATAAAATATATATATATATATAAACACTACAAAAAATAATCTATTTGTAACGGAATTCCGTCCCTAAAGTTCACGTAGCTAACGTAATTCCATTCCTAATTTTGTCTCTAGTGTCATTAGTAACGAAAAAAGTAGATTTAAAGACAAAAAAGTTTGATTACAAAAATGATTTTTTCTTGTAGTGAAATCCACATCGAATAGGATGTTTATTCTTTTTCCGCTGTTTCATTAAATTTATGTGGTCCTTAAATATATTTACTATATTAATAATTTATGGATATTATTTAGTCAGTGCAAAATATCTTTTGAAAATAAGATGGTTTTTCTTTAATGTTTTTTTAAAATAGAATAATTATTATAAGTGATAAATATTAATCCCTTTGTACAAAATATATGGTGGTTTGAGTTGAACATGAGATTTAATAAATATAATATTATATTAATTGATTATAATATAAATTTGACTATTTAAAAAAATTATATAAGTGAGTTAATAAAAATAATTTTTTTTTTATAAATTGAATGTGTAAATAGTTATGGTATATTTATAAATAAATATTATATTGAATGATATAAATTAAAATTTGTGTAAGAATTATTGTTACGATTGAAATTTGGATTTTTTTTATGGGCAAACAAAAACTAAAAAATATGCATGAACGGAAAAAGTAATAAATATTTGATACAATTATATATTTTGTAAAATTTTGATAATAATAATATTAATAATAATAATGATAATAATAATAATAATGAGAACACAACCTAAAGAAAGTCACGATTTATTTATATCTTATTCACGAAACAATCACTGTCACGTCATACACATAAATGAAATCCCAATGCTACATTCACCAATTACAAACCATTTTATTGCACAAACTACAGCAGATAAGATACCCAAATAAATTATATATAAACAATAAATCCTTAATTCCACAGGATTAGTCTACCATGACGTCACCGGCGGCACACTTTGCTCGTTCCTGAAGAAGTTGGAAGGATCGACCTTCGTCTTCACACGAACCAATCTCCTGAAATTATTCTTAAAATACTTCAAACCCCAAACACTCGCCTGCGCAAAGCTCGTATTCCCTTCCCTGTTCACTCCAATGTCCAAATCCCTGTAATTGAAATACGCAGCCCTGGGCGAGCTCGACACATACCGCCCAGTGTACCTGTAAAGCCGCCGGATCAACTCCATGCTCCGCCGCGCCTCCGCCGCCTCGAACCACCCGACGCCGTAATGGATCATGAACCTGTTCCCCGCTCTGTGCGGGAATGGAGTCTCCGATTCCGAGTAGCTGTTCATCACTCCGCCGTACGGACTGAACTGCAGCTGCGCTGACATCTCCGGCGCCTCGTGAAGAAACTCCCAAATCCCTTCCAGGCCCTCCACCGGAATCGGCTCTCTGACGTAGTCCGATTTGCCTTTGAAATAGCTGGCGCCGTCCGGCGTCCGGTTCAGTAATATCTCGACCGGCTGATCGTCCACGTTGGCGAAGAACCGAACCGAGTCGATCCAGCTCATTTCCGTGCAGTCTTCTTCTTCCAGGCCGAGCTCCGGGAACTGCTCCCGCATTATCGGGAGGAGCTGGCGGACGCCGCCGAGGAATAGGGTTGTGAACGAGGCGGCGATGGTACGGTCCGAGCCGGTCGAGTTGGACCGGATGCTGGTCAGAAAAAGCCGGAGGAGTAGCCGGTTGTCGACCCGGTCCGATACGTATTGCCATCTGTGCACCAGCTGCGTGGCGTTTTGTTCAAGGGTTTTCGTCACGTTAAAAACTGTCACAGTTTCAGGGACATTAACGAGTTCGAGCTTAAACGCGACGACGATGCCGAAACTGGTACCGCCGCCGCCCCTGATCGCCCAAAACAGGTCCTCTCCCATCGAACTTCGGTCGAGAATCCGGCCGGCGGCGTCGATCAATTTAGCGTCGACTATATGGTCGGCTGCCGTGACATCATGCCGTAGCCTCCGCCGCTGACGTGGCCGCCGACACCGACCGTCGGGCAAACTCCGGCGGTGAAGGCGAGGGTCCGGCTGGTTCGCGACAGCGTGTAGTATAATTGGCCTAGCGTGACGCCGACCTCGACCCACGCAGTTTTCCGGTCGGCGGCGATGTCGATGGACTGAAAGTTTCGCATGTCGACGACAACGAATGGGGTTCGGGAAGTGTACGATAGGCCTTCGTAGTCGTGGCCGCCGCTCCGGACTCGGATCTGCGATCCGGTCTTTTTCGAACAATGGATTATTGTTTGGATTTGAGATTCGTGGAAAGGAGTGATGATCAAATTAGGTCTACGAGGGGAAGTCGACATTGGTCTTAGGTTTTGATTTTGTAATAGAGATTCAAAGGATGCATTTCTTGGGGTGTAAATGATGCCCTGATCGGATGGTGATCCTGAATTGGATGTTTCGAGGCATTTAAGGAAGTCATTGTGATGACGATCAGTTGAGGAATTAGCTGCAGAAAGCTGCAGGAAGATGTTTGCCAGAAACAGTGCTATGACTAATGTAGGAGGAAGACGATAAGAAGCCATTTTGTAATGAAAATTTGAGGAACAAAAGACCTGTATTTATAGAGTAATTTGTAAGAAGCTTCAGAGGATAAACTAAGCTAGGGTTTAATTTTCTTAGGTGTACTAATCAACAAGGTGGCAATTTACCGAAAATTTAACACGATATCATATATTGTACGGTAAATTTAAAAAATAATAATAATAAAATTTATATATATAATATATATTTTATTATTTTTTATATCATATAGACGATATACTGTATTTTATGTATTATTATTAAAAAGAATATATATTGTATTCACGACTTTTCCGTTTACGAAACCAAATTGAATTCAAAATTGAATTAAAAAAAAACGTGGGTACGACTCGATTGCATCGTTGCAATGAAAGTAAAACTTGTAAAACAATAAAATAGAGAATGAACAGCATGTTAAAGTTTATAAGTCACTAACAAAATTTATAATATTAGTATGCACTAAACAAATACAATTATATATATATATATTTTAGAGCAATGCAAAATACGTATATTTATTTATTTGTTGATGTAATTATATTGCAGTTAAATAGTTTGTTACCTATTGGACGTGGGATCTGAGGCTTCATTATTAAAATTTATGGGTCAATGAAAGCATAAGCATATTTATATATATATATATATATATATTGGAATGTAGTCAAAGTTGGATTTCAAGGGTGGGTAATTAGATGAGGAGGTATGAAATAGCTATGGCAAAAAAATTAATGAAGAGATGACCCAAGGGAAGGGCCAAGAAAAGACTAAATAATGCATATCCTAATATCTATATTGACTTTTATTTAAATGATTAATATTCACTCTTAACCTAATAAGGAAAGAACTTATTTACATGACATTATATTGAAGGCATATTTATTTATTATTATTATATATTTTAAAAAAACTATATATTGCAAAGTTTGTGTATTTTGTTTGATGGATAGTATTGAATTGAAGCATGCAGTTCAGATTTGAATAGTAAAAATTAATTAAATTTGAATATTTGTATGATGTGATATAAATAGATGTTGATATAATATTTTAGATGTAAAATTGATTTTTAGTATAATATAAAAAATAAAAAATAGGTGTTTTATTTGATATTTTTTGGGATAAAAAATAAAAAATAGGTATTTTATTTGATATTTTTGGAAAAAAAAAAAGAATGAATAGTGTATTTAAAATTCAATCCCCCAAACAAACATCAATATAATGAGCTTAGAATCTATGCTAAATGATTTCCAGATAAGTTAGTTTTTTCGTATTGTAAATTGAATTAATGTGTGATTTAGATTGTGGGTTAATTTTGTGTTGTGTTGTTACCAAAAAGCACCTCATATAATAGTTTCTCGTGTTAACCGGTAAATATCGAATCAATTACAAAGAATTAACATTGAAAAAATATTTAAGTAGAAGTTCATGCTAATCCATGGATTCACAAGAATTTAATTAGAACGAATCAACACTAAAGTTATACTAAAAATATAAATGCAAAAAATAAAATAATAACAAAGGAATGCGATATCGATGAATCACGAGTAAATAATACTCTATCTCTCTCACTCGAATCTATTCCTTTAAAGTTTTACAGTGAGTTAAAAAATAATATTATTTTATTTGTTTGCTCGGAAAGTAATAAGTTTTGCCTCTAACCATTAAGGCGTTCCACATATGATAACATTCGGTGAAGCAGTTGTTAATTGTCAGGAAGTTTTGAGACAATGTCAAGTGTAGTCGATCCTCACATGTTAGTTGCAACGGTTTAGGCAAGGTATATTGTGCAAGAATATTTTGAGCAGCAAAGGCTACAAGACGAGCAAATATCTATGTAGCATACTTGTTTTGTGGTTATAATTACTATGTGTGTCTACGTGTTAAGAGGGAGTAAAGAACACACACAACACATTAACTTAACTTTGAAAAATTTTATTTTAGGATACCATAGCCAATGAAAATGCACTGTCGAGTCTTAGCATCCAACTTGGATCGCTCATCCTTAGGCACATGAACAACTCACTTGTATCCAAAAACTCTAAGGTGATCATAAGATACTTTTTTTCGTACCAAAATCTGTCAGGAACATCTGTCTGCAAAGCCACTGTAGGAGTCAGATTAATAATGCGAGCAACTACATATAGAGCCTCACCCCAGAAATGTTGAGGCAATTTTGCATCCGAAAGCACGCATCTGACTCTCTCCACCAACGTTCTATTCTTCCTTTCTGACAAGTCCTTTAATTGTTGAGTTTTAGGAGACGTCTTCTGTTGTCAAATACCATGCTTTCAACAATAAACATCAAACGGTCCACAATATTCACCTCCATTGTCGGTCCTGATGCACTTTAATTTCTTACATGTTTCTTTCTCAACAGAAACATGAAACTCAATAAAAGCATCAAGAACCTGATCCTTCGATTCTAGCACTTGAACCCATAATTTTTGAGTGATCATCAATAAATATAACAAAATAAACTGCACTTCCGAAAGACTTTGCCTTCAGAGGACCGCACACATCTGAATGAATCAATTAAAGAATGTCTTTCTTCCTCGTAGGAGGGTGGTGAACAAAGGAAATCCGTCTTTGCTTTCTCACAAGGCAATGTGAACACTAATCAAGTTGAGCACGTCTAACACCAGTGAGTAGCTTCTTCCTTGCCAAAGTATTGAGTCATTTCTCACTAATATGACTCAATCTCCGATGCCATAACCTCGAAGAACTCCCATTCTGAACTGCATTAACACCATTCACAGAAATAACAGCATAGAACCAATATAAATTAGATCTTTTCTTACCCTGGGCAATTACCATAGAGTATCTGGTAATCTTCAATTTTCCATCACCGAAATGACAGGAATATCCATCATCATCCAACCTACCAGTGGAAACTAGATGTAGTCGAACATCGGGAGCATGCAAACATCCTTCAGCACTAATGTGTATCCACTACTGGTATCCAAACACATTGTTTATGTGCCTACTACTTTTGCCAAGCCATCGTTTTCCATCTTCAAAACTCCAAAATCTCCCGGAGTATATGATGTGAAAAAATCCCTATTGGCAGTCACATCAATGCAACTCTACTATCCACAACCCAACTAGTCTCATTTTGGGTAAGATTAATTCCTCTTTCCTCATACACAGTGATGAAATCCTCCGGCATTGTCGTATTCACACGATCATTGCTCTTATCATCATCTTTTTGCTCATACTTGTTGTTCTTGCCTTTCTGCTCATTTTTCAACTTGAAACAATAGCTTTTGATATGTCCCCGTTTGCCATAATGATGACACTCAAGGTCTTTGTACTTTGTCTTTGATTTTTTATTTCTTCGGTTATTTTCTCGATTCCCATGATCTCGGCCTACATTCCAACTTCTCATATTATTTGTAACTAGGATCTCCGAATGAGAAAATGAATTGTCAATAATATTCCCCCTCACATCTTCATTTAAAATGACAGTTTTTATAAACTCTAAAATGACTATACCATCGAGCGCAGAATTAGCAAAGAGACTTTGAAACCTTCCCGTGAATATGAAAGAATATTAAATAGCCACAAACCAAGTACCTCATCATTAAACTTCACTCACATGCCTAACAGCTGATCGAAGCATCTTTGAAACTCATTTATGTGGTCGAAAATGGACTTGTCTCATGATAACTCAATCGCATAGCCTGCTTGAGTAGAAATAACTTATTGTTGCCAGTCTTCGAAGAATATAAACTTTCTAGCTTGTCCCATAATCTTTTTGCATTAGTCTCATTGAAAATGTGATTCAAAACATTGTCCTCCACCCATTTCTTTATGAAACCACATACTTTTCAATGCTTCAATTCCTAATCTGCATCAGTAGTTTTAACATCAGGCTTTGTCGCAAAAAACACTGGCCCATGTAACGTATTCACACATAAAAGATTAGTTATCTTCCTCTTCCAAACATAATAATTTGTTCCATCAAAGTAAACCATATTTCCCAAGTTCACATCCATCCTTCAATGGTAAATAACACTTCCAAACAACCTTGCTCTGATACCACTTTGTGTTGGGAGAACACCGGAAGAGGAAGAAAATGCAAAAATAAAATCAGATCTGACGTACTCTTGAGTGTGGACATGCCTAAGTAGGGTGTTCATATTGTCCCACTAAAATCTTTCACTTCAATCAATTATTCTTTCTACCAAAATACGGCGAATGATAACCACCAATAAACAACAGAACTAACAATATGAAACACCAAAACTTTTAACGTGAAAAACTCATTCAAAGTGAAAAATAAAAACAACGAGGCCTATCATCCAAACCAAGGACAAAATCAACTATATCAAAAGGTGTCCATACAATCAAAGATAATTACAATCAAAAGAGCTATCAAACTCCACACTCAATTACAAGAATTGAACCCCAATAACAAGATATGTCCCAACTACAAATAACTCATTCCAATCACCAACAAACAAGATTCAAAATCGAACCCAAACAAGTAAATATTGAAAAATCAACAATACTAAGAACAACATCAAAGGATGATGAGACCGTTGATCGGAATCGAGTTGAAGAAATTCTCTCTTGCTTGTCGATTCTTTCGCGTGCGTGGATAACGATTCTCTCTCTCTCAATCTATCTTCTCAAAATTGACCTCACTCTCAAATATGAGGGCTAGGACAATATTGAGAAAAATGAGCTTTTAATTCTTTTGAACTAACTTGAATTGTTGGGCTTCTTACACATAGGAGGAGCCTAAATCCAACAATATATATATATATATATATAATTGATGTGATTCTTAGTAATTATATATATTATGCATATTTTTTCCTTACAAAATAATTCAAATGTTTTTGTTGCTTGCCCGGAGATAAGTTTTTACTTGTTTTTTTAATCAATGGATCTTTATATGTGATATATAATTTTTTTTTAATAACGTGAGAATTCGAAATCGTTATTTTTCGGATTCATTTTAGGTAAACCTCTCGGTCGAATCTAATAGGCTGCGTATATATTTTTTAATCAAATTATCGCCTGCATATATATTTTTTAATCAAATTCTCTATATCTCAATCCACACTTGACACGTGTTGTTGTTCCTGGATAGAAACCAATTGCATAAAATCTAGAAAATTTTAATCACTTTATGAATTCTCATTTAATTGTGCAATGTTTTTATACATAATTGTTGTTTTAGTTGCAACTATGAGTTGAGTATCATAACTCCAAAACACAAAACCATCCATAAGGATTGTATATGTGTATTAAACTGAGATAGTATGGTTATTTTTATTTTATACTTTATCACTTAAAATAAACACAAAATCATTCATTCTGGTTTTATATTTGTTTGAAGAAAATGCTTAGCATGCGTGTAACCAAAAAAATCTTTTCTACATCATCTTGTATTCGTAGATAGTATCTGATTGTGTGTTTGTTTGGGGGTTTGATTTTGATACGAGATTTGAATAGTAAAATTTTGAATTTGAATAGGTGTTGATGTGATATAAATAGATGTTGATGTGATATAAATAGGTGTTGATGTGATGTTTTGAATGTAAAATTAATTTTTAGTATAATATAAAAAAAAATGAAAAATAGGTGTTTAATTTGATGTTTTTGAAGGGAAAAAATGGGATAAACATTTTTATAGCATTTTTTACTAATTTATATATATATATATATATATATATATATATATAGCTATCAAACATGACGATTATAAAAACAAAACCTAAAAATAAGGAAGAAAATCCCGTATAAGGTGTCGTATCAAATTTGATATTCAATAATATCCATATAACATTTCGTGATTGCTCATAATGAAAAATTCCAAGAATCTTACGTGCAAGTTAAGGTGCCACGTCGAATTGGACTTGTTGATAGTCATATTATTGAATTTATCTAATAAATTTTATATGTATATATAAACAATACGTGAATTACACGGGAATTTAATAATCTCTAAATAAAAATATTTCCGGAGTGTTTTATTAATTTTATCGATTATATATATAAATATCTTATTTACAGTATTTGTTTTACTAGTAATTCAAAACTTATATTTATTATATTACATAATTTAAAATATTTTAGATAATAATAATAATAATAATAATAATAATAATAATAATAATAATAATAATGTACTTGAAAAGTAAACACATCCTTAAAAGTTAAAAGTACTATTGCATTCTTATGAATGAGAAAATTAATAGATTTCTATCTAGAAGACATTTATAAAAGTGGATATTGCAGTTTTATGTACTCTTTCAATCCGTGTTTATATTTATTTTTTGTGTGTTAATATTTAAATGTTAATTATTATATTAAAATATAATATAAATTTATGTGATAAAGATAAAAAATACTTATATTAGTATTTTATAATACAAATCTAATGACATTTGTATAATAAATTATACAATATAAAAATATTTTTAGTAATATGTACAATGATACATAAAGTAAATGTAAACCTTAGAATTGGACGGAGGAAATATTATTTTTCTCCTAGAAATTTCGATCGTTATTTGATAATATGTAAATTTAAATTTTTTGTAATTTTTATTGTAATTAATCTCATGAAAATCGGGCATTATTTGTATCATGTGTTCCTCATCTGGGTTGAAACAAATACTTAAATTTAAATACTCATGAAAATCGGACATTTTTAAAACAACAAATACATAAATTTAAATTTAATGAGCCGATGGTTTATAGTTCAAGCAGTTAAAAATTTTATAATAGAAAATAAATATTTTTAAATGAAACAAATAAAATAATAAAATAGTACGTTTGGTTGGGGGCAGAAGGCATACAAATGAGCCGGGCCCACGCAAATTTATATTTGAACTTTTTTAAAAATGCCTCGTAGCAATAAAGTTACACATGCATGGGAGGAAATACAAATTGCCTAAACCCACACGAATTTGCTTTTGAACTTTCTATAAGATCTCGTAGCAATGAAATTATATGTGAAACTTATAAATTGTAGATTCTTCTTATATTTTCCGACGTAAAACTTGAGTTTGATTCCAACAATATATAGTTTATTCACAAAAAAAAATCAATAATTCATCAAGATATTCTTTTTTATATTACAATATATTTTTCCATTGATGACATAAAAAAAAACCTTCAAACTCGTACACATGCACACCCTTGTATATAGGGAATTTCTACATACTAGTTTTTGTAACTTTATGTAATAAAATCTATTTTAATTAATATGTTTAAATAATAAGATACATAATGTAAATATAAATTAGTGTTAGATAAAAATATATCTTTAATGTTTATTTAGCTTTAGTTTAAAATTAAAATCAACGTGATTGAACCTGCACATGTTCAGTTTATGATAAAATATTTTTTTCTTATAAAATATCGATCATCTGAAAATACTACTCAAATAAAAAATTCAAATTCAAATCAAAACCAAACAAATCACACCGGACAAATTAATGGCACACAATAGGTTGTAATAATGATATGCGATCTACACGTGTATTGCGTATTCTTAATATTTTCAAAACATATGGAGTATAATATAAAAAAAATATTATTTAAATTAAGAATTCAAATAAAAAACTCAAACCAAAATAAAAAAACAAAACACACCACAAAGAGCACCAAAATAGGTTGAAAAAATTACATGGGATCAATACATGTATGGCATACTCATGTATGGAGTATAATATAAAAAGACTTTTTATTTTTTTTTATATATATATATATTATCTATTTTGATGTATTGAAGATAAATTAATTACTCCCTCCGTCTCGGATATTTTGTTTGGTTTACTGTAGACACGAGAATTTAGGAGGGGTATAATTAGTAAATAATTTAAAATGTATTAGTGAAAATAATTATTGTATAATAAAAATAATTATAGATTAAGATTAAGATAACTTATTAGTATAATTAAAATTTAAAAAATTATAAATTAAATTTTTTAAAATAAGATTAAAGTGTATAATTTTTTTCAAAAAAGAAAAGTGACAAAATAAGTTGGACAGACGAAAATGAAAATGTGGGCATGAGAAGTGGGACCAAAGGAGCATTAAATTTAATGATTTGAAAAAAAGCTATTAGATTATATAGAAAAAATAAAATAAAAATAAAAATAAAACTTTATATGTTTCTTATATGTCCTTTAGAACCTTTTTTCTTTTATAGCTAACATATCAAATAAAATACTATTGTTAAATCAACATAAATAATACTCCCTCCCTCCGTCCACTTACAATGTTTATATATTTCTATTTTGGGACGTCTAATTACAAAGTTAACATTTCATTAAGTACCCTACTTTTTTCCACAAATACCATTACTTTACATCACATCATTACTTTTACACAAAAAAAAATAAGGGCAAAACTGTCATTACACTACTTTTAACTACTCACTATAATTAAAATACTATTATTTCTTAAATATCGTGTCATTCTACGTGGACGGAGGGAGTAATACTGTCTAAACCTCTTTTTTATCAATGTTGAAAATGGGGTTTTCATACCCAATAATAGGTCAAACTCCAATTATAACACGAGTAAAATTATAAAAATATAAATGATTTGCACCATTATTCAATACATGGTTATTCTATAGTTTTGACATATGTATATGTCATAGAATGAATACACCAATTGTATAGTTTTGATGTTGATTTGTTGATTTTGTCAAAATTAGTAATGAGATAAATATAGTTAACGGACAAAAAAGAAAAATGAGAATAATCTTGGTGGACGAAGGGAATATATCAATTGAGGAGAACATATTACAATGTTAGACCAAGAAATTCAGACATTTCGAATTGTGTAATGTTCTTTTATTTCGTGCGAAAATTGTTATCTATTCAACCTATGTATAATGTTGAAATCACAAATTTTCTTTTTATGATCAATATAAAAATATGAGCTCAATCCATACTTTTGTATCATATGCAAAAAGAGATAAAAGGTTTTTATTTATTATTTATTTCTTATCAATTGGTACCATATCCTTAATATCAATATCTTATCCTTAATATTTGAAGATTTTATATCAAAATTCTCACATAATGGTACAAACAAATTGTGGTTAACACATAATAGAAACCACTATTTTATTTCAAGTGCTAATAATATTAAATTGGAAAATACAAATAACACATCGTTATCGAATGTCTTTATTGAATATATTAATTATTGTGTTCCCACAAATTAAATTTTCGATAAAAATTGATAAATGATCTACTCGTGGACCACATATACATTTTTTTTTTTTCGTAAGTTTAGGATAAAGTTGACACAAAAAACAAACCATAAGACTATAAATGGCCCGGCAAACTTGACCAAACATGAACGAGATTTACTTAAGTTTAGAGATCAAAACAATTGTTTTAGATCATTTTGTACACCCTCCGTCCCATATTTATATATTCATTTGTTTTTTGCACGAAGTTTTAGAAATATTAATATTATATTGGAATAAAGTAAAAATAAAGGTAAAAAGCCTAAATTAAGCCTATTAGTATTGTATGATACAAAAGTAATGACATTTGTAATGTTAGGTAGATAGTACAATTACTAAAAAGGAAAATGGATATTTTGTTATTGGATAGACCAAAATGGAAAAAATAAATAGATTGTTAAGGGACGGATGGAGTATAATTTATAAGCATTAATCAACGATTTAATTTATAATGTAAGTAATTTTGTTGAATGAAATTACGTTCGCAAATATAAAATCAAATACGTTAATTTGTATATTTATTTTTTAAAAAGTTTATGCATGTGTATTAACATCAATATATAGAATATTGTGTAAATTATAGAATACCGGTGTGTTTTAATAAAAGTATATTATGTTAAATTAAAGTATGGACAAAAACACTTTATTTCTCCAAAGTTAATATTTTATTTTAAATGCACATCTAATTATGCAAATTTTACACAAATAAAAAAATAAAATATTTTAAATAGTATTTCTTTTAATTAAAATAAATAACTAAATAATTTATCAACTATCAGTTAAATGTTTTTTGGAATGAACTATTATCTAATTCTTACAAATATTTTACCTCTTTGATTTGTATAAAATTTGTATAATTAAATGCGTTTTTACAATTATACATCAACTTTGGATGAAAAAAATGTCTTGTGTATACTTTAATTTAACAAAAAAGTATTTCACGCAATAAATAATATAAGGTATTTTATTAAATTATAAAAAAAAAACAATGAGATGTTATGCAAATTACCCTAAAAATATTTCATTTAACTTTTATAACATAATTAAACTCCCTTGATTTCATGTTTGATGTAATTATTTGTTTCTATAGTTAAAAAAATCTGGTTTTGTACTGTTTCTTCTAAGCTTCTATTAGATTTGAAGGTGTTAGTTTTTAATTTAAATCATACTATTTGATATAATATTTTACTGGATTATGTATATATACAATGTAGGGCTGTAATAATAGATTAAAAAAAAAAAAAGGAAAAGAAACCGAAAAGAAACAGACTAGATTTTGTTTATATGTATATTTTGTAAATTTCGATACGTGTATCAATAGTAATTATTTTTTTTTAAATAAAAATTATATCAAATACCTATTTTTTTATTTGATGTATAGATTGTCCTATTACGATGGATCTGGTGCACTAGGTTGCTATAGCTGTACAAATTCTAATAATATTTTACTCTCTCCGTCCATTTACAAGGGTTACATTTACTTTTGGCGCGATATTTAAGAAATAATAGTATTTTAATTATAATGAGTAGTTAAAAGTAGTGTAATGACATTTTTGCCCTTACTTCTTTTGTGTAAAAGTAATGATGTGATGATGTAAAGTAAAGGTATTTGTGGAAAAAAATAGGGTATTTAATGAAATGTAAACTTTGTAATTGAACGTCCCAAAATAGAAACATGTAAACTTTATAAGCGGATGGAGGGAGTATAATTATACGAAGATTAATTTATATGTATATATATAGATACAGATATAGATATATTGATTGCGGACTATAGTAAATAAATAAATTGGTTGCTGACAAATTAACGCTATAAAAAAATAGTATATTTGTAATTTCGTTCCTAAAGTTCACGTAGCTAACGTAATTCTGTCTGTAATATCATTAGTAACGGAAAAAATGGATTTAAGAACAAAAAAATTTCGTTACAAAATTGATATTTTTTTTGCAGTGTAAAGATCACGGCTACCATCATAAAAATTTCCAAGATATAAAAAATAAATAAATGTCTTTGTTCAATCCTATTTTTCCAAATTGCTTCATAAGAATCCCATTATATATAGGTGTTTTTGGTTGTTCTTTATAAATGTGAAATCTTTAGTTGAATTTCATTCAAATGTGAATAGGGAACGAATGTATGAACCATAATCCATAAATTCTAAATTAATTATATATTTTGTTCTCCTACATATTTTTCACGTAATTAATGTTTAATAAAATTTTCTTACAACGATAACATGATAACGATATTTTTTTGCCATTTAGCTCACGAATCTTCTTGAGGTTATTCACTGATATTTTTCCCTCTTTTTTAATAATTTAATAGATTTTTTTTTTTATCTAAAAATATGATAAATATTGTATGTTACGATTATCAATTTATGTTAATTTCGCGAAAAAAAATGTCTTGATTTGTCACAAAATTATTTTAGTATGAGATAAAAAATTATGTCTTAACACTATAATTGATGATGATATAATTTGTCCCGATATTTAGCAACTCTCTAGACATACGAGCAAATGGCTAAGAGCAAGGTTCCAAGACATTCATCGAACCTTTGTTAATTGTCACGTCGTTGTCTTCGTATAGGTCAAATGTATTATAAATTTCTAATATTGTATTTATACCGATTAGTTTGCCATTATTGAAAAATTAAAACCTAAAAGCTTACATATGTATTTGAATTCAGATTACAAACTGGATTGACTAAATGTTTAGACTTTTCTATCTAGATAAAAAAGCGAAGGAAAATTTTGGAATAACGAAAGAAATAAAAATATTACTAAAATTTAAGAAAAATAAAATAAAATAAAAAACGTGTAAAGGCTACGAGGAAATCAAATCAATTATTTGATAACGATATATGCAAGTAATGTTAATAATTTTGAAGAAGATTATGTGATGAATTCTAGATACATTTAATAAGGTCAAATGGCAATATATCATGTGATTAATTTAATTCAATTTCAAATAAAAATTGTCACAATCTAGAATCCCAAAGATATAATTTTGGCTTTTAAATAGGATATATAAACTTACTATTTTGACCATTTATATACTTATATATTAAAATAATAGTCCCTCCGTCCCATAATAAAGTATCTATTTCTTTTTTTTTTAACTATACTATCTACTTAATATTACAAATACACTTACAACTTACAATATATTACACAAATGTCATTACTTTATATCACACATACTAATAAGGTTATTTTAGTCATTTTTACTTTATTCCTACCATATATCAATATAATACTAATATTTCTAAAACTACGTGTAAAAAATAAATGAATATTCATTTATGGGATGAAGGGAGTATTGTATATTAGTGCCACGCACGACGGCAAATGTGGTATAAGACAATTTACAAATAAAACACACAAAATGCAAAAATGATTTTTAAAAAAAATAAAATTGTCACATGATTCACTACATAGAATCAATATAATTTTTTCCGTTTAAAAAATTTAAAGTTGAAGATTGAAATATTGAAAATAATCTACACTGAAACATGCAGATATGTTTTTCATCTAGATGTAAAAATATTACTATGATCAGAGTGTGTTTATTTGTGCGATTTTAATTTTGATTTTATTATTTCAAATTTTTTTTTTCAAACCAATTATTTATTTATTATATTATATTAAAATTTAATTTTATATTTTAAACATCACATCAAATAATTATATCAATTTAAAATTTTACTATTAAAAAACAAAACTCAAAACCAAAAACCCAAACAACATGTATGTCAATTTCATAAAGTTTTGATATTGTCCGGACAAGGTACATATAAATTAAACTTAGTTTGAAATAACATATGAGGATCATAAAAATCATGGTTTATAAATTATATTTTGATAGCATATTCTTTTGCATAAAGCATCTTATAAATAATAAATCATTCAAGTATTATTAGTGGCAAAATCGGGTTTTAAAATTTTTAAAATAATAATAATAATAATAATAATAATAACAATAATAATCCAAAATTGAAGTCTGAAGATATCTTCATCCTATATATTTTGTCGGGCTTTTTCCTTTTTTGTTTTTATTTTACAAAAAAAAAAAAAACAAAATTAGGTTCAAACTATCACATAACATTTATTTAAATCTATAAAAAAATATTCAAATTTAATTTTTTTTTTAACTATTCAAAATTTAAATTAAAATTCAAAATCCAAACAAACAAACGTGCACCATATATAAAATTTTAGTATATTTTTAGTTTAATTTTATTATCTTTTTAATAGATGAAAATTTTCAACAAAAAAAAAAAAAGTAAAATTCGAAAATAGAAAATTATTTTCGAATTTGATATAATTAGTGCTTGAGATTAGGAATCTCTAAACACTGTACTATACGATACATAAGTAAAAACTGAAAAATAAATGCTGCAAACTGAAATTTAAATGATGATCCCCGAATCACTGACTTTGTTGTCGTTTGAAGATGATTGAAGATAATTTGTCAGTTACTGACCCCAATCTTTAAATACTCCTCATAAACAGTACTTGGAACCGTCGCCCGAACGATTACAACGCCTCCCCTCAACCGTCTACCAATTCTTCTTTTGCTGACACGCGTTCTCAACCGCCTTACCTAACGCGTCACTCAACCGACCAAGTTACTGCTCTCACTCGATCTCCGCAGCAGCCGATTTGCCCGTCCGCGGACCAACCGACCTGCCTGTTCGACCGCAGACCAATCGACCTGCCTGTCCGACCACGGACCTTCCGACCTGCTTGTCCGACCACGTACCTTCCGACTTGCTTATCCGACTGCAGATCAACCGACCTGTCTGTCCGGCCGTGGACTTTCTGACTTGCTTATCCGACTGCAGATTAACCGACCTGTCTGTCCGACCGCGGACCTTCCGACTTGCTTATCCGACTGCAAATCAACCGACCTGTCTGTCCGACCGCGGACCTTCCGACTTACTTATCCGACCGCGAACCAACCGACCTGCGGACCATCCGACTTGCGGATCATCCGACTTGTGAACCGTCCGACCTGCAGACCGTCTGACTTGCGGACCATGCGCCCTGTGGACTATTCGATTTACAGACCGTCCGACTCGTGGATCATCCGACCTGCCTATTTTCTTTAAAAGAACGTCCGGTTCAACCGATTATCCTGAAGTCTAACGGACCCAATTACAGGCCCACACCTTCTGTTAACTTGGGCCTTCTAACCTAATTATAAATTTTATATGTAACAGTTATATATATATTACATATATTAAAAATATATATATAAATAAATAAAAAGGCGGCATATGGAGAGGGGGTTGCATATTATTTATATATATTAAAGTAAAAAAATAAAAATAAGTAAGAAGTAAAGGACTGGATAGGATGAGAGAGCAAGCCCAATGGTTAACTCTTCAGAATTTTCTTCCATATCTTGTCTTTGTAAGTTCACGTGAAATTTTATTCTCTATATCTTCAATTCATTCTCAATGGTTAAAAAAATTAAATTAAAAAAACAGACTCGTTTCCGACAAAACAAGCCAAAAACAAAAGAAGAGAAGAAAAAGAAAACAACCCGAAAAGATTTTTACCATAAAAATTTGTCCTCCAAACGTCTGTTTTTCAACATAAAAAATAATATTACTGTAAGATTTTTTTTAGACATGTCATTTCAAGACATCGATAATAGGATTAATGTATATGCTCAGAGGGGTGGCCTCTAAGCATTATAATCTATCAGCTATTGTTTATAAGATAATACTCCATCCGTCCCATATATATATATTTACTTTTTGCATTGAGTTTTATGTTTGAAATTTTGGGGGAAAATAATGAAATTGTTTTTTTTATCATCAAAATAAGGAGCCTATATATAAGCAATACAAAACATACTCGACAGACTCAAATCTAAGTAATCTAATCTATGGATAAGATCAAATCTAGATATAAATCTACTAAATCTAAAACTAAATATCTAAAATATCTCAATATCCCCCCTCAAACTCAAGTGATATAACAGAAACCAACTTGAGTTTGATGAGAAATTTGAATATAAACGTAAAAAGAAAACATAAATAAAATTAGCAGTTGACTCTTTACCTACCGGAGCAAAAAATGAGATGACTCTCCACCGGAGTCGAAAATGAGATGACTCTCCACGGAGCCAAAAACGAGATGACTCCACCAGAGCAAAAAACGACAGGACTCCATCGGAGCCGAAAACGACATGACTACACCGGAGCCGAAAATGACAGGACTCTACCGGAGCCGAAAACGAGATGACTCCATCGGAGCCGAGAATGATATAACTCCACTGGAGCTGAAAACGACATGACTCTACCGGAGCTGAAAACGAGATGACTCCATCGGAGCCGAAAACGACATGACTCCACCGGAGCCGAAAACGAGATGACTCTACTGGAGCCAAGAACGACAGGATTCCACCGGAGCCGAAAATGAGATGACCTCACCGGAGCCGAAAACGACATGACTCCACCGGAGCCGTCGAAAACGAGATGACTCTCCACCAGAGCCGAAAACGACAAGATCCCACCGGAGCCGAAAATGAGCCGAAAACGAGATGACTCCACCGGAGCTGAATTACGAAATGACTCCACCAGAGCTGAAAACGAGATGACTCCAGGAGCCGAAAATGACATGACTCCACCGGAGCCGTAAAAAACGAGATGACTCCACCGGAGCCGAAAACGAGATGATTCCACTTGAGCCGAAAACCACATGACTCCACCGGAGCCAAAAACCATATAACTCCATCGAAGCCGAAAACGACATGACTCCACCAGAGCTGAAAACGAGATGAATCCACCGGAGCTGAAAACGAGATGACTCCACCGGAGCCGAAAATGAGATGACTTTCCACAGAGCCGAAAACGACATAACTCCACCGAAGGCGAAAAACAAATAGATCGCAACACCAAACAGATCGCACGCAAACAACAGACAAGCAGCGGATATATGGCAGATCGTAGACAGATTTCCGGCAACAAACAAGCAAGAAAGATGGCAGGTTGCACGCAGGCAACAGACAGGCAACGACATATGGCAGATCGCATGCAACAACAGATAGACAACGGACATATGACAGATCGTTCGCAGGCAACAGACAAGCAGCGAAGATTTCAGATTGCACACAGGCAACAGACAAGCAGCGGACAGATGACAGATCAGAGACGAGACGAGACAGATTTGCAAAAAGACAACTTGCAAAGGCATGATCTCAAAATCACAAGACCTCCGGGTACAATCCAGGTTGAATGTACCCGGAGAAATACGGGTTGGTAGGCTATATCTACGGCATGAGAAAAATAGACTCTGATACCATGTTATAAATTTTGGGGGAAAATAATGAAATTGTCTTTTTGATCGTCAAAATAAGGAGCCTATATATAGGAAATACAAAACATACTCGATAGACTCAAATCTAAGTAGTCTAATCTACGGATAAGATCAAATCTAGATATAAATCTACTAAATCTAAAACTGAATATCTAAAATATCTCAACAAGAAATATTAGTATTATATTGAGATGTAGTAAAAATAAATGTAAAAAGACTAAAGTAACCTTGTTAGTATTATATGATATAAAGATAATGACATTTATGTAATATATTGTAAATTGAAAGTGTATTTGTAATGTTAGGTAGATAGTACAATTATTAAAAAAAAATTGATACTTTGTTATAGGGCGGACTAAAATAAAAAAATAGATAAATTATTAAGGGACGAATAGAGTAATTATTACAAGGAATTTGTATATTTTGAAATTGATTAATCGATGGGTGGAAAACATCATGGATTTATAACACCCTATTCATTTATTAGTGTCCAAGCAAGACTTTAGGATTGTAAATTGACTCTACAGGTCAACACTAATAATTTCTAATATGTTTTGTCTTTCACTCGTAACATTTTCAAGAGATCACCCATTTTAGAGCAAGCATAGTCAAATTTAGAGTTCTTTCAAATAAGTTCTTTTAAAAAAATTATATATATTTTTGACATAATTAGTTTAATCGATCATTTTAAATATATTTCAATTCCGAGGATATTACACTATCGGTTATTTAAGAATCCAATGTCAGCTCTGGTATGATATGTAACACATTGACTTGATAGCATGCTTAAGATTAAAGATTTTTTAATTAGATATTCGAAAAAGAATATGTGCAATGTTGATATAATTTGTCTAACGATCTAATTAAACCAATTTCAGCTTTCGGGTCACAATTAAAACAATAATTACTAGATGGGTTATTATTAATTGGGATTAATTAAAAATTAAGTTGATTAAACGAAAGATTGAACTAAATTTTTTATTAAATACGGTGCGCATTGTTTATTAATTAACTAAAAGACTAGTTAATTAAGTAAATATAAATGATATTGCTACATTACTGAAACAGGGGAAGTAAGAAGAGTTTATATATAGAAAACGTAAGCGAGTCGCTCGGAAGTCACAGTTTGACTTCGTCGAGATAGAGATTCTTGGAAGATTTGAAAATTTGCAAAAACTAAAATATATATATTTAATTTGATGTTTTATGAAATATACATTAAAAAAATAATATATTTGTAACGGAACTTTATTCCTAAAGTTCAAGTAGCTAACATAATTTCATCCTTAATTTCAGTTCTAATGTAATTAGTAACATAAAAAATAAATTTAAAGACAAAAAATTTTCGTTACAAAAATGATATTTTCTTACTGTGTATATATATATTTAATGTGATATTTTAATAGTACCATATTGGTGAAAATTGATGTGCAAACAAAACCATATGCTACCCAAGAATGCAAGCCTAGAGGTTTGTGGACTTGGAGATTAGTGAGCTATATATTTTATCCAATTTATCTTTTCTTGAAGCCCAATGCATGCATTTTGGATTTTTAGTTTTGAATTTGATGCCCCGACTTACCATGGTGGTGCTATCCAGGACTTCTTAGATTTTTTTGGGGTTCTGAGCAAAAATAAATTATAAGACTTGTAAATATATTTAAAATGTATTTTTAAAATAATATCACTGACGTTGAACGTGACCGTCTGGACAATGTCAATTTGAGAAAAAGAAAATAAAAGACGGTCTGTCCGAAATTTCGAAAAACAAAAAGGACTGAAGGAGGATGAAAGAAATAAGAAAGAATGTGAGACATGTTTGGTTTGAGTTGATGGGCGTAATACGATAGGTTGTGAGGTAAAAAAGTGTAGATAGAGTGTGAGGTAAAGAAGTGTAGACGATGATTAAATTTGAAAAGATAGAGTGGGGCATGGTTAGAAAGAAAAAGATAAAAAAAAATATAGATAATTAGAATATAAAATTTAGTTTTAAAATTAAATAGGATAATTACGAATAAAAAAATATATAAACTAAATAAAATTTAATTTTAAAATTTAATAATAATAATTTAAAATATGGGCCTCTTTTAATTCCGGCTTAAGCAGTTCCCTGGTCTTGCTATAAGACGGCCCTCTGATGCTATCTATGGATATTAATTCATATTTTTGGATAATTTTCGTATCAAGTTAATTGTAGATATAACAAAAAATCTGTCACCTCGAATGTGATCTAAATTTGATTTTCAACCTAAAATATTAAATTTGAACACCATACAAATTTTTTCGAATCGAATTTAGGTCAATCTAATTTTATTTTATGTCATTCATTAACCCGAACAAACTTGGAAAACTTGACACGCCCCTAAATATATATATAAATAATACTCCCTTCATTTTAATACAATAGTTTTGTTTACCATTTTTGTCCGTCCTAAAACAATAATTTTATTTTCATAAATATTTATATCACTATAAACTTATCCCTATTTTTTCATCATTATTAGGCTGCCACTATTTTTTATATTAATACACTTATAAGGGCAAAAAATTTGTATTGATAATTTTTACCAATTATCAATATAATATATATTTATTCCTTAAATTTCATTCTCAACAAAGTTATAATTGTCAAACTGAGGGAGTATTTTGTACCCTTAATAAAATATAAATATTTTTTTAATATTTTTAAATAGAGAAAAAATATTAAAAAAAAAAATCTAAAATTTCGAAATACTAGAAATTTGAAGCTATAACCTCATCCCAACAAATTCACATCTACATCACCAAACCACATTCTTTTATAAAAAAATAATATCAAATAAAGTATATAGATCATAACTATACATATATAATATTCCCTCCGTCCCAAAAGAAGTATCTTATTGAGAGTTGGCACGGAAATTAAGGAATAATAGTATTTAATCGAAAGTGGGTATAAAGTTATATATAAATGACTAAAATACTCTTGCTTTTTGAAGGATTTTAAAGAGTATGTTAGAGTAATAATTAAGGGTAGTATTGAAAAGTAGGAATAATTTTGTTATAAAGTGGGGACCACGGCTACTAAATAAGGAAACAAGACAATTTTTTTGAGACAAACAAAAATAGAAAAAATAAGACAAATCTTTTGGAACGGAGGGAGTATATAATATAGATTCAAAATGGAACAACAACATAAAAAACAACACCTTAAAGAGAAAAGTACCGGAAAATAAAAATATACCAATTATTTATTTCATTCTTTTTGTTTATTATAATTATTAGTATTATTTTTTTTTATAATTTTAGTTTTTTTCATATTATTTTATTGTAATATAATATTCATTATGTCAACTTCTAGGGTTACATTTATGTTTTGTATATTATTTTTATATAAATGTCATTCTATTAATATTATAAGATACTAATATAAGTATTTTTGTCATTTTTCTTTGATTTGTACTACGTTTTGATATAATAATTACTATCAACATGCAAAAAATAAATGTGGGTCTTAGAACCAGATGTAGGTGGTATAATTTGAAATAAATAAAATATAATTCTATTTATAAAATCAAGTTAAAAAATCATGTCCGGTTTGAGTTTCAAATTATTTGGTGACTTGATTTATATGTTTCAGGTTAGCTAGTCAACTTGAAATCTGACTTGATCCAACCTAATTTTTTATTTCGGTTTCGGGTTGATTTGAATTTTTAAAACCTAAAACTTCCAAACACGAACTTGAAAATTTTTTAAATCAAATGGGTTCGATTTTTCAGATCTGATTCAATTTTGATACCCCTAATGCTATCACATAAATAGGGGTGATTATGGTGTTGAATTTAAAATTCAGTACGGTGTTGAATAGTATGTTACTACAAAAGCACATCATTTTTATTTATATAATACAACTATAGCAAAATAATACATAATATACTCTTATAGCATACATTTTAAATATGAACAAATAGAACGTACTTTTATTTAACAAAATATGTAAGCATAAATACTATTTGAATTTTTAATCAGTATTTCTTTAAGAAATTAGCACTCTAACTGAATCGAACCATATAAATGGGACAACTTTCCTTCTTCAAGAGACACACCAAAACAAGCTTTCACATCCTCTTTTCTCTTCCTTCCTTGAGCATTTTTCCCGCAAGTCTCCTCTCTCCTTCAACTTTAACACTGTTTTCTTCCCACATTGTTTAGTTTGATGAAGTTTCAAATACAGGGTTGCTTTAGAACAAGATGTCTTAGCTGAAAGTACCATGAGAAGTAACTTATTTTATGAAAACTAGGGTTTTCCTTGACTTAGGGTGTGTTTTTCTAGGGTGGTTTGAAAAAATTTGAGTTCGTGTTTTATTTTTATTTGAATTTTGGAATGAGTTTGAATTTTGATGTTTCTTTTGTGTTTAGGTTTGGTTGAGGTTTGGGGAGTTTTGATGTGTATTAATTTGATGGATAATGAATAAAATAATATAAATGTGTATGAAATTTAATTGATAAAATTTATATTGTATGATTTGATTATAAATTTATATTATACCCACATAGATATATTTAAATTTTTATTTATTTAGATTATAGAAAATTTTATTCTCTACACAAAATGATATATATATTATATATATTTTTTCCCCTATAATTATAATAAATATTAAATTATATTTTAATTTTTTTAAAAAAAAAGAAAAAAAAATATTAACTGGCGGTTAAACTGTGGACAACTCCAATTTTGGGGTTTTTACTGTCCAAACACCGGAAGATACGCACCCTTAGTTACTATTAATTATTTATTTTTTAAAATTCTGGCTGCCCATTTATTTCCAATACCCCAAGAAGCACTTTTTACAATCGGTATATTTTTATAAAGAACTACACATACTTCTATAAAACATAATATATATTTCATAGAACATCCGACATACTTCAATAGACATATTTTTATAGAGTTCAAATTTTAAAAATAAATAAATAACACATACTCTTATTTCACGGAATATGATATATATGTACACAAAAGATTGGTACTATCTGACTTTCAATTTATGTTTTTCGAAAAAAATAGTATGGTAATAAGCCCCGTAGTGGAATCGATGTTAATAAATATGTCAAATATAAATGCACATATATTAAGAATTCACCAACTTAAAAATCCAAAAATAACAGAGCTAATAGATCTTAGTCACTGCAGTTTGAATATCTTATTGAAAACTTCTTTTAACGAGATGGAAAAGCAGATTTTACATTGGCAGCTGGACACTCTTGAGACCATCCCCATACTGTACTCGACACTAAATAAAAAAAAATACTTCATATGCTCTATGTTCTTACTTATTTAATTAATCCAACATTCTCTAATAAACACTACTACTTTAATTTGCTGAGTCCTAAAGCCAAACGGGACCACAAACACACTAGATATCGAGTGGCAATTTTCAGGTATTGGGGTTTAATTTTGATACTTTCTAAGCATTCAAATTTATATAATTAAATACACCTAATGTTGAATTAATCAACGTTTTATAACATTTTTAAAATACAAACAAGAGCTTAGCATAACCGCAAATATTTTGTTTGGTTTGTGATTCGAAATTGATTTAAAATAAGGTGTTCGATTTGAGTTTTTGTCTTAATAGTATTTTATAAGAAAAAATAATATATTGTTATTAAAAAATGTACAAAATAAATAGTATTGATTTCAATTTGAAATCATAAAAAGAACAAACTTGAATGACAAAGAAGAAAACCCTAATTTCTATTTTTTTCAAAATTTATGTTTGGCCTTTTAAACTCTGTTCAAGAAAATCCTAAATTCTTTTTTTTTTTTTTTTAAAAAAAAAGTTATGTTTGGCCTTTTAAACTCTGTTCATTTTCCCTTCATGATTTATCTGCAATATCTTTGTGAGTGAAATTAAATTTATGGTCTTGGTATCAATGTGTGCCCTAATTAGGTCATAGAGGGACTTGGCTAGTTGTCCTACTGTAATGTAAAGTATTTTTCGTTCCAATTAATTTATTCACTTTAGTTTGATACCAATTTTTAAATATTATATAATTAGTAAATAAATAAAAAAGTATATTAGTCAAAATAATTATGATATAAAAAATAATTATATTAATATTAAAATATATAATTATATTAAAAATAAAAGATAATTATACTAGAAAAATGAAAGAAATTATATATGATGAAGATGTGAAACTTTTACAGTGCAGCCAGACAAAAAATTTTCCATTTGTGGAAAAAGACAACGAAAATATTATAGTACTGTGCTGCATTTAAAGGCTACTCTTTTACCATAAAGAAAGCCTAAAAAAGGTTAATTTGAGGTAACCGAAAGGGAAGCTAATTAGGCAGGAAAGCATGAAGATCTCCTGAAATTTTTACCATCCATTAGTGTTTAATATTCAGATTAAAAAAATAATAATAATAGATGGTTAAACTGCCATTATTATAAGCACAGAACAACAAAGATGATCATGACTTGCATATATCGTAATGTATTGAAAGATTAAGCTGTATTGGTTTTGGGATTTCTAAAAGTACTGCACAAAGTCTTCTCATGCGCCGTTTAGGGTCTCCACCTGCCTAATCCACTCATTAAATTTTGTCTTTTTCGATCGAAAACTCTAATAGAAATAAAGGAATTCGCATAGTCACTACAAAACTTGTCTGTTTCTATTCCCATATCGTAAGAAGATTCTTGGAAACATAGAAATGCCTCTTGAGCAATTGTGTGCAAAGCCGAGTTGCTTCTTTTGCATCATGAATGAGAAGTGTTCATCGTCGAGGAAAGGTAAACTGAAAGAGTACCTCAAAGGTGTGCTGTATCTCGACGATGAAGAGCTAATTTTAGTCATCAGTGGTTTGTGGAACATTGCTATGACTCGACCGGACGATGAAGAACTTCCGTTGCTCGGTGTCTTCGAATGCCTATCAAGTTTGATGGACAAGGCCATTCGTGACAGGGCTTGGCTTCTTTCATGTCAAAACATCTATATCCCTTACTATGCTGCTCACATCATCGGCTCGTATACAATGAACAAATCCAAGTTTGCCTCGAGGGCTGTCGATTCGGGTGTTGTACCGTATCTTTTGGAGCTCTTGAGAGGGAAGATGAGTTGGGTGGAGCAAAGGGTTGCGGTTCGAGCTCTAGGCCATTTGGCGAGCTATGAAGAGACATTTGAGGCGATTGCGGCGTATGAAGATGAATTGGTTAAATTAGCAATGCGCGCCGCGACCACGTGTTTTGATGAGGTGTATAGGATGTTTGTGGGAGTGGAGAACCGGAGGGCGCGGCCAACATATCACTGTGAGTTGCTGACTAGAGGCGTCGGCGGGGTCCAGATGGAGAATCGAAAGGCGGAGGAATGGGCCAGCCAGATACAATGCTGGAGCATACATCTTCTCAGCTGCTTTGCTGTAAAGGGAAGATGCTTTAACCTCCTTTGTAATCAAGATTTCTTGGAGGATTTGTCCGGGATGTGGGGCGGGCTGATGAACCATTCGTCTCCTGCAGGAGCCGGGCTGATTCGAATCCTATGTTACACTAAGGTTGGAAGGATAAGCGTCGCGCGATCCAACCATGTTGTTGAAAACTTATGCAAGCTGGCGCGATCTTCGGATGATTGGCAGTATGTAGGAATCGATTGTCTTTTATTGATGCTCAAGGATCGGGTAACAAGATATAGCATAATCGAAGTTACTGCCCCATACCTGGCTGATCTGATCGAGCTTGAGAGTCTTGGAAGTAGGAGAAATGTTGGAGAAGAGATCACAAGAGCACTTTTGTACGAGTATTATGAACATCAAACCTCGAAAGTTAAGGATGTTGATGTCCGAAGAACACTTGAAGAAATTTGGGAGTTTAAGGTAGAAAGAAGACGGATGGAGAAAGTTATGTCGGGCGATGAATTCGAAAGGATAAGGACCATTGCTAGACTGATAAAGCAAGAGGGAAACTTCAGACTTTCGACAGGAGAGACAGAAAATGCAGTTATGAAGTATACTGAAGCTTTACAAATTTGTCCATTAAGGTATAGAAATGAAAGGCTCATCTTATACAGCAAAAGAGCAAAGGGACACTTGCTGCTACTAAATCCAGATGCTGCAATCAGAGACGCCACACGAGCTCTTTGCCTTACAGCCCCTCCAAATGCTAATCTTGCGAGCCTGTGGACGAGATCGCAGGCCTACGACATGAAAGGAATGGCTAAAGAGAGCTTGATGGACTGCATAATGTTCATCAGTGCCTGCATCAAATCTAAGGCTTCGCCTCATGGCGTAAAGCTGCCATACTACGCGGTTCGAATGATCAACAAACAGATGAACGCGACATGGATCTTTAGAGATGCTCAGCTAAAAGCAATGAAGAATGATCATCATGAGGACCCTAAAGAAGCAGATGACTACTGCAGAAGTATAAGCACTAATCAGAATTCGAGGGATCGAGAAACATTTAGAATTCAAGTGCAAAGCAAGAGCTATATATCAGGTGATCAGTGACATAACCCTTGTGAACATATCAGATGAATGTTATCACATGTAGAAATTAATGTAATCTTCTTCAGATTGAACTCTTTTTTCCAGGCCTGTCGACCATTCTAGAAGAACCTTTTGCAGACATAAATGGCAGTGTGAGGAAAAGGCTGGAAAGGGATAATGGAAGATAGGAATAAATATGGACAGTACAATGCAAATAACTTTACTTCCCTCAGGACATGGCTGTGGTATGAAGATTATTGTTATAATATGCAATTTTATTTAAAGATTTTTGTCATATATGATGCTCAAGTTTTTATTTTTTTTACCCACACACGCACACGGTAATACTTCTGCCGGGAATTTCACCCAATACATGCACACGCGCACCCACCCAATGCTATTAGATGATAATTAATTCATTGATGTTTTTTTCCTCTTAATCATCTCAGCTTTTGTTTAGTCAATAAAAGAAAGTTAATTAGGTGAGCCTCAACTTAAAACCCTAAAATAGTGTTTTATTTTGTAGAACCTAAAAACTGGACAAGATCCTGTTAGCATTATCTTTTCAGCCATTAATATATATATATATATATATATATGTGTGTGTAGAATGCAGACAGCCTTTCGAAAAAAAATGTAGAACCCAGACAAACCAAAAGATGGCTTCTAATTTGTCAAAGACAGTGACTTGCACCAAGAACTTGGTGCAATCTATTATATTCAATTTCATTAAATTATGATCGTTGTACACTTTATGTTTAAATTTTGTATTCACTGATCAATATTTTACTATAATTCGAAATTATCCACTTACATTAGATATTGTTAAAAGTTTAGAATGCAGAAAAACAAGAAAGTACCTTTTATAGGATGATTTGATCATTTGTCAACAATAGTGCACTGCAATAATAGTCGGAAGATTACTTTTTCACCTTATAATTTCATTTGTTTAATCATATATTTTTGTACACTCTCGTACTCATGTCAACAATATGAATATTTTATTTTTCGAGAGCTTATAGAGTTACCTGAAAAGCCTCACACGGTGCGTGTGTGTGACATCCTGACCCGCAGGTCATGCAACGCCGGACGTGTCGGGATTGTAGACTAGCCCCACTGGTCAACACGAATCCATCCAGCGTGCTTCTATCGTCACTCACGCGCACCCTCGGAGACTTCCCAGAGGGTCACCCATCCTCTAATTACTCTAGTGTAATACGCTTAAGTCTAAAGGTCTTTCAGTAGGGCTTTTAAAAAGGAACATAAGTAATTTATTCAATCCATTTAACCTATAATCAACTTCCGATGGCCTAATACCAACTCATCACACACTGGAGTTGGCCAAACAATGACCCAACTCCGAGGGTATCACAGCGTGTAAGGACAAAGTGCGTTGAGATGACGCATATTGACCTTTGGGGCAAGTCTATCCCGACATGTTCGGTCTTGCGTGACTTACGGGCTGGAGTGTCACAGTAAGTATCATAGCCGACCTGCGATAACCCATAATTGTTAACCTGACTGTTGAGGGGCTTAGCACTTAACGCCCTACAGTTAAGCGTGTTTGTTTTAGAATAATTTGAAGATAGATAACTCCCAGGAAAGTCTCTCGAAGACCATCTTCCGATCACTTAATCTTTGAGAAATTGTAAATAATGGGTTTTAAGAACTAGCTGGAGTAGAAGGGCTAAGCGAGTACACTGCAAAGAAATTGGAGTAGATTAGACAAACCAATGTTGGCACTCTTTCGGCAATTCAAAAAGCACTTACGAAAAGTATTTTTTCGAGAATCATGAGAAAGCATGGAAAATTCTCAAGGATGAATTCCAAAGAGAACCTAAAGTCCGAACAATTAAGCTGCAGACACTATGAAAGGAATTCAAAACATCACCATGAATGGAAATAAGACAGTGAAAGATTTCTTGATGAGGTTCATCGATTATGTCAACCAAATGAATTCGCATGGGGGAAGAGATTTCCGATAAAAGGGTAGTGGAGAAGATATTTTCTTCCCGAAGAGTTCAAATTGATCATGTATGTTATTGAGCAAACAAAGGATCTCTTGACACTCAGAGTCAAAGCAAGATTGGCATCTCCAAAAATATTTGAAGAAAGACGTTCAAGATGTTTTGAAAAATTTATCGAGAGTGCTTTCCAATCAAAAGCTAATATTGGGCAACCAAGAAGATAATACAAAGTCTAAGTCAAACCAATCTCGTGCTGGTGGAAACTTTCAGGATGAGGATAAAGTGCTAAAGAAAGAGGACAAACCCAAAATGCATCATTCTACAACATCTGCAAATGATCAAGCCACATCGCAAAAGAATACCCGCCTTGCTGAATGCTGCCGCCGCTAGTTTTCCCTTCACTTTGTTGCCTTTGATGCTAGTATTATCATATTTGTTCCTAGCTATCTAGAGCCAGATGTTCATGAGACAAAGAATGGCACCTCCCATCGTACCGGAGAAGCCACTGAAATTCAACGGAACGGATTTCAAGACTTGGAATTAAAGATGTTATTCTATCTATTGGCCTAAGTCTAGACCACTACCTGTTGTAAGAACTCCTGATGGATCACTACAAAAAAATACTCCCTCCGTCTCACATACCGTATCTGCTACATTGTAGACACGATATTTTAGGAGGAGTGTAATTAGTAGATAATTAAAAATGTATTAGTGAAAATAATTATCCTATAATATAAATAATTATAAATTAAGATTAAGATAACTAATTAGTTTAATTAAAATTTAAAAAAAATAAATTAAAAATTTTAAAATGAGATTAAAGTGTGTAATCATTTTCCAAAAAAGAAGAGTGACATGGTACGTGGGACGGACAGAAACGGCAACGTGGACATGGTATGTGGGACGGAGGGAGTAGTATATTTGTAACGGAATTCCATCCTTAAAGTTCACGTAGCTAACGTAATTCCATCCATAATTCCGTCTCTAATATTATTAGTAACGAAAAAAATAGATTAAATAACGAAAAAACCTTGTTACAAAATTAAAATTGATATTTTCTTATAGTGGATGCCAGAAAAAATGCTCTTTATTTTGTGTTTAAATATGATTCCTTGTACTAAGTATAGCAATATGTAAAGTAGGATGAAAAGCTATGGCAACAGCTCGCAAAAAATTATAAAAATTTAGGATGTTGGTATAAAAAAAAATGTGGCATCGAAATTTATGTCATACCGAATGGTCGATGAATGTTCGGTTGTGGAACAAGTACAAAATTTTCAACTTTTGTTACACAATATCCAAGCTCAAGGGAGGTTGCTTCCCGATCCCTTTAATATGGCAGTAGTTATTGAAAAATTGCCTCCTTCGTAAAGGAACTTTAAGAACTACCTTAAATATTAGCGAAATGTAATGTCGCTTAAGGACCTAGGTGTCAAACTCGACGTTGAAGAGAATATCCTGAAGGAGAAAGATCTTTGATTATAAGGCCAATCTAGGGGAGTGAGCCAGCCCCTTGAAAAAAAATAAAATGACTAACCAAAGATGATGAGAGCAAAAAGAAAAAGTCTAAATTTTTTATGAACTGTCACAATTATGGCAAGCCCAGACATATTAGTAGCCACTACTGAACTAAATTGAAACACAATTGAAGGCGATAAGAATTTTAGGTTTAACATTTAAACAACGAAAATAAAGTATTTACAAGATATAATGTACACCACCAATGCACATAATTTAGCACTACAAAAAAACTTGGTTACACTCAGACCATTTTTTGCAATGACTATCCGATAATCATCAACAATTATTTTTTTGATTTTTTTCATGTCTTCGGTGTTGTATATATAGCATTCAGTCCACAAACACAAGCAAATTACACATTCCATTGATCTTATTGTTTGTTGGCGCAAAAACACAGGAACTGGTTTGAGAATGACTAGTCGAGATAGTACAATTTATGCAACAATTCATTATACAAAAATTTGGCCTTTACAATGTAACTAGATGACTATAGAAAATTTATTCTCCAAAAAAAAATAATAAAAGCACCCTCATGTATATAAAATCATTTAGATTGAATACTATAATAATCTACAATTGCCTCTATTAGTTCCCAATCAACGATACTGAAAGGTATTTGCAAAAAAATATAGGAATAAAGTCGAGGCAATTGCAGTTCGATGATCCAGTGTCATTAATTGTTCTAATTTTGATACAATTGATAAGAAGCATGTGACGGAGCATCAAGATAAAATTGTAGTATTATTACTATTTTTTTTTTTTCGATATATTTTCTATAAATATAAGAAAATATGTATTCAACAAATTGAAAACTTTTAACGTTATATATGTATTCTATTCAACAAGCACACAAAATTTTACCAAACATTGCAGAAAACACGATCAAAACTTGAGAACAGTGAAAGATTCCAAAACGAGATCTACAAATACAGTTAGGGTTGAGAACAGTGAAGCGGGTTAAAATTTAAATTAATTTGGTAATTTTGTAATAAATATTATGTAAGAGGGAAAAAATAAAATTTTAAAGTTGAATGAAATATATGTAGAGAGAGTTTTAGAAAAAAAAAAAAATTGAGGATTTTTTAAATTTTTTTGATAATTTAGAAGTTTATCTTTGATGAACTGTGATTATACTATATATATATATATACATATGAACCAAACAATTAAAATATATCTATACAACGATGAACTGTAATTATACCATATATATATATATATATATATGAACTAAACAATTGAAATATATACATATACAACAATTATTATATACAGCCTACATTTCTACCATAACCAATCAAAAAAATAAAAATAAAAATAAATTACTTTTTATTTTTATTTTTATTTATTATAAAATAAAAAACTTTCTCTTTCTATTTAATATTCTTAAAATTCTTCTACGGTCAAACAGATATATATTTTAATGACAAAAGTAGTATATAAGAGATGTGATGGCATATCGTGATCTAGTCCATATTTCCAATACAAGCAAAATACTATTTTTCTTGGCTTAAAAAGATTCAAACTATATATAATATGGATGTAAGGGTAAGTTTGTGTTGATATGGAATCAAGTTTGTAACTTCGCTGAGTTTTTATGGAAGTCTCGCTGATCGGTCAGCGAGTCGGGGGGTTTACTGGGGCGAAATCCCCCTTGCCTGGATCCGGGGGCGTGGAGTGGCCCCCGACCAATGGTATGCAGTATTAGATTTTAGAGCTGGTATTGGACTGAGCCCGCCTTATGTATTCTTTTAGTTTATTTAAAGAGATTTAGTGATACAAAATCTGTAATATGTAGTCTAGTCATTATAAATAAATTTGTTTTTCGTTTCTGCTCGTGGATGAAGCCAACGTTATTAGTGAACTACGTAAATGATTAAATAAAGTTTGTAAACTATTAAATTTGACTGAAATTTTATTCAAAGCATACTCGTTGAATAATGATTGCGAATTCTCAACTTACAGAAAAAGAAAAAAAAAATATATATATATATATATATGTAATTGAGACCATTATTGATGTTGCCTATAAATAAAATATATGCAAATGATCTTATCTCAACACGTTCCAGAAATCAAATACCAGCTAATCCTTGAAAAACTCAAATAAGAAATCAATTAATAAGTACTACATCTCAGAAAATTAAACCGTAGTTTATATCCATCCCCCTACGAAGAATTTTCATAAATACGAGGGTTTGGTTTCTTCACTTTTCATTACCTACAAAATGTCTTACCATCCTCTTCGTCTTCTTCTTCCTACATTAATCATCATATTGTTTCTTGCAAATGTCTTCTGCTTTCTTCAACTGGTCGTCATCACTGTGGGTGTGTTTACTTGTCAAGTTTACGCCTGATTTTACTATTTCAATTTTTTTTTTCCCTAAAAAAACATCAAATTAAACACTCAATTTTTATTTATTTTATTAAACTAAAATCTAATTTTACATTCAAAACATCACATCAACATCAACGTATATTTATATCACATCAAACAACTATTTCAATTCAAATTTTTACTATTCAAAATCAAAATAAAAAACTAAAACCTTACGAGTAAACACCCTTAAATGCCTCGAAACATCAATCATCTGATCAGGGCATCATTTACACCCCAAAAAACGCATCTTTTGCGTCTCTATTACAAGCACAAAATCTAATACCATTATCGACCTGATTTTGTGAAAGTCTCGTTGACTGGTCAGCGAATAAGGTCCTGGAGCAACATCCTGATTTGAGGGTCCAATGGCAAAGCATGGCCCCCCGGTGGAGGTTTGGGGGCAATGCCCCCATTTATACTGTATGGGCTAAATCATAGTCAATTCTTGACTGTTTGGCCTATTTTGGGTCGGGGGCTAAGACTTTCATTCTCTCAGTTATTACTAATGTAAATGCTTCATTTGGCCTTTTCAAACGTAGATCATCTTAGTCGAACCGGTCATTAAATAATAGTTCATTCTCGATTGTTCAGCCTATTGTTTGTCACTTTGCTGAGCTTCTCCTCCGGCTTTTCCTGACCAGCCTCCCACCTCCGGCAACCGGCGCTAGCCGGACTATTGCAGCCTCTTTCACAATCCTGTTTCTTCACGGAATACGAGAGCTTCCATCGATAATGGAGGAGCAGTTTCTGGAACTCAGCCTGGCCACAGAAGACTGCATTGAAATGAGCTGGATAGACTCGGCAAGGTTTTTCGCTGGAATCAAAGATTAGCCGCGGGAAAAGCTTCTGAACAGGATTCCCAACAGCTCGGTAAATCGGACTTGGTGACAGAGCCGATTCCGGTGGTGGGCCTGAGAGGAATTTGGAAGTTCCTTCAGGAGGTACCAACGATCATAGCAGGTGGAGCTCAGCCCGTTCCGCAGAGCAATGATTTCTTAATTCCGAATCAGAAACTCCATTCCCGCATAGAGCAGGCAACATATTTAAATGCATGTGTAAAAAAAGTTGTGAATCCAATGAACGTTTTTAAATCCAAAATCTCAAAGACAAATTCTTTAAGAACAATTACAAAATATTTAGTTTCAGAATACCTTTATATTCCAACTGTGACTCTGGTTGATTGGAATAAATCAACCAAATTCAAATAAATATGGGCAAGGTAGGGTGCACAAATAATGGTTCCAGATCAACTCTAGAGAGTTCTTGAAATTAAATGGGAATGCAAATACACAAAAAGTTCGAACACAAAGCACTTCATGCCATGCTTACAATAAGTCACCAAATCGACCCCTTAATCACATATTCACTTTAATTTACTAGAGTGAGATGAAAAACAGAAAAATAAACCAAGTGTTGATGGACTAATGTTTTAGATTATCTCTACCAAACTAATATAAAACAATGGTACAAATTGGTCCTATTATAAACATGAAAGAAACATGCCCTGATAGAAGTGCAGGGACAGATTTCAGTCATGACACACACACATATATGCTTTGTGTACAGAAATTTCAATCAGAAACTATTCAGAGATAAGTAAACACAAATTTCATCAACAGGCACACAATAAAATCTACATTGCGAAAAAGCTCCAAAAAAAAAAAAAAACTCATAATCAAGCCTGAGGGTTAGTAGTCAGGGCCTTGATCTTGAATCTGTACCTAGGGTTTCTAGGAACGGCCTGGCTCGGCCCGAACCCGTACTGCCCGATGCCATTGGTCAACGGCGGGCCGTCGTCGTAAATGTATCCCACAAGCTTCCCGCAGGTGTTGCACTTGATCTTGGTGCGTTTCCTCTGGATGCCCCAGTAATTAAGGGTCTCGAAGAAGGGCCTGATTTTGTCTTCTTTCTCGAACCTGAATTTGGAGGAATCGATTGCGGAGAAGGAGAGTGTGTTCTTGTTGCCGGCCTCGAAGTAGAAGTCCGGCGGGAAGAGGGTGGATTCGTGGAGATTCAGATTTGCGCAGCACTCTCGGCAGCTGTATATCGTCCCCATTGTTGGAAGGAAGAATTCTTGAACTGAATTGCACAGAAGGTGGATCGGGTCGGGGGTAGATTTTTGTAGAAGGGAAGAGAAGCTCCATTCAGATTCAGAGAATTTTCCAAAAGCGTGTGTGCCAAGAAAATTTCAAAATTATCCCGTTCTAGATTTTCTCTCTGTTGGCTTTAATTACTTTTCAGACTACGTTGGTGTGCTTCGGTGACTTACAAGATTCTGATTGGGTGTTACGTTTTATTCGTGATTTAAATTATTAATTTCTGTTTAAACATTCGTCCCAATGATCTACTATTATAATATTATTTTATTATTTTTTATATAATTAATATTTTAAATATTTTTATCAATAAAATATACAAAAGAATATTTTATTTATTTATAATTAATATTAAATTAATTTTATAAAAAAAAAAAAGAATTTTAAATATTTCTAAAAAATAAATTGATTTATATTTATATTGAATGGAAGGAGTACTATTATTTTTTATATTATATTATTAAAATTAATGATATATATATATATAAATTTGTTTCGTTAATATTTGTTGTTAATTGATCTTTAATAAATTTCTTATATAACTTGGTAGTTTGCAAAATTTGATTTGAATTTGATATTAAAATGATGATATATTTTGTGAGATAAAAAATTATATATATATATATATATATTTTTTTTTTGAGAAATTCACAATTCAAACATTAGAAACTTGATATTTAAGATAAAAGAAATAAACTTTGTTCTTTCATTATTTAGTTTCAATATATTTTAAATTGTTTCTATAAATAAATATATATATTTTTAATTTTAAACTTTTAAATGAAACAATTATTATTTAATATAATATAAATTTTTAGGTGAAATAAGTATTTCATATTTTTAAAAATAATACTCCGTCGTCCCACATAATTATGTTTGGAAATATAATTATGCACTTTAATCACATTTTAAATTTTAAATTTTATAATTTTCTTAATTTTAATTAAATTATTTACTTATCTTAATCTTAATTTATAATTATTTTTACTAATACACTTTTTAATTAGTTACTAATTATACTTTTATCTATAATAATAGTCTCATATTTTCTGGGACTGAGGGAGTAATAATATCAATAAATTAAATCTTGTATTTACCAAAAACATTCTAGGCTTACAAAAAAATGGCAATACAAAAATTCTACAATGTATAACAACAATTTTAGAGCAATCTACAAAATGGTATGAACTTAACTCAAGGCTTGCAGAAAGATCTGAGCTTCTTCATCCAGCATTTGAGATGGTCTTATGTTCCGAGAACCGAAAATCCATCCGCTCGTTTCCTGCCGACGAATATAAGATATGCGAGGAATGCTGCGTACAAGCCTCCGAGAATGAAAGCTACGCTGCCAACAAGCAATCCGTGGACATCCGACACGAGGAAGTCCACTAGAACGTATCCATTTATCAGTATCACGATCGCGGCTACACCCCATGAAATCCTCTAAGAAAAATAAAGAAAAAAGCCATAAGCTTGAAATTAGCCATTGTGGATGAATGTATTTTACCACAACAAAAATCCTTTTCGAAACATTTAAAACTATGGTATGTTCTTTTGGAGTTTTATTTCAGTTTTTTATATTTTAGTATGCAATTATTGCGATTCCCAGTATAAATATATTATTCTCTCTTAAAATCATCTCTTTCAAACTATTACCAAAATAAAAAAGCTAAAACAAATAAATAAATAAATAAAACGAACTCTACAATTTACTAAAAAGTTAATATAGTACTTTTATATGAATACATATATGTTTGCAAAACTTTGTGTAAGGCTACAATTGAAATTATACTTACAGGTAAATCGAACTGTTCATCTCAGTTGCACGGAAAGCATATATAGATCTCATGTAATTTTCAAACTATATGAATATATAATGTAATTCACTCCAAAAATTTGTACAACGGAGGCAAAACTCAGTTGTAACCATTTATATGAATTCAATTTCGATTTTGATAAAGTCATAGGCTTCTATCAATCATTCTATATTTCAAACACAAAGAAGGGTTCGAAAAAACACATCAGAACAAAGAAAATGCATTACCTCTAGAGTAGTTCCGATTACGAAGCTGCCCATGATGTGCTCGCTCGACACCAAATGGAGGAGAGGGACAACTGCAAACGGTATCTGCATTGCCTGAAGAACATTAAGCCATTCATTAAGTACATCAAGCAACTCTTCAGATCGGTTGAAGATCATAGCCACCAAGATTGTGGGTAGAATGGCGCAGCTTCGCGTGATCAACGATCTCAGCCATTTCTTAATCTGCATGTTAAGGAAGCCGCTCATTATAAACTGCCCGGCGTAAGTGCCCGTGATGGTGCTGCTCTGTCCGGCTGCAAGAAGACCGATTCCCCAAATGTATAGAATCGGAAGAAATCCCCCGCCATATCTCTGCTCCAGGTATTCTCCGGCATTCACTAGCCCGATGCTGTCAGCCTGTGCTGTCCCGTAGAACCCTTTTGCGAATACGGTTGTCACAAACAAGTTGATTGCCAGTGATACAAAAACGGCTATGAAGGACTCGATTGTGTAATAATTTAGCGCCTCCTGTACTCTCCCTTTCTTCTTCGTGTCCACTTTTCGCGACTGGACTAGAGCTGAATATAGGAAGACATTGTAAGGAGTTATTACACAACCGACAACTCCGATAGCCTTTTGGAGAGTCTTGGAACTTAGCCGAGGTACCAACAGCCCTGCAGCATGTTAGAATTCTATTCATGAACTGTATCCAAAAACTCAGGAGTTTTTCATTTTTTTTTTCAATGACGAGGAGCTCAATTGTGCATTTGCGAAAAAACATATATAACATAAAGGGTTGGTGAGAGGTGATGGAAACAATATACCGTCTATAACCTCCTTTCCGCTAGGATTTGTGTCGAAAAACATCCAGGCGAATGCAATGGCCATACTTGTAATAAGAACACCAAAGAAGGCTTCTAGTGTTCTGATTCCATAGTTCTCAAGAAACAAGAAGATGAAGCTGTCGACAGAAAATATTTCCCTTCATTAATTCGGAATGCGAAAATGGCAATGGCAGGACTTCTATTCAAAAAAACGAGAAACATGGATATGATGCAATAGTTGTAGTCCTAAAACTACAAATCATATATAACATAAAGGATAAAGCAAGATTTTGCTAGGGAGGCCTTAAGGGCATCGATCACTTGGCATCAAGAACACTTATAAATGTTCATCGTATCCAAGTTCATTGATGCGACTGCAAGATCATGGAATTGTATTCCAGCAGTAGGCTTCGATTGTTAGAGCAAAACAGCAGTGAAATTTACTGATTCTTGAAATCATAACATTAAGAGCATTCCAGATGAATCTAATCTTCAAAATCATTAATGCCACACATTAAGAATAAGGCAACAACTCCCATTTCTAATCACACGATGCATAAGTTAGAAAGAATCAAGACACGTGCATAAATTAGGAACCCCAAACGAAAAAACAAAAGATGATGTTGTAAAATTTACTAATTAATGGCCTTCAATCACACCAATTGTGCTTCTTCTCCATTCCCTCAGATAACATAAGAAATCATTTCTAAAATGCCCAAATAGCTCAAAATCACAGAAGACAAAATGAGAACGAGAATGGGAGTGAAAAGCAAGAAAATCAAATAGGAAAATTAAAGCATAATTAACAACCAATCGAAGGCGGTGATGAGGACGCCGGCCCAAAGCGGCAATGCTCCATTGCTCAAAATCTTGATGGCAATGGCGCTGCCGATGACTTCCTGAATGTCGGCGGCGATGAGCGCGAGCTCGGCCATGAACCAGAGCATGAGCGCCGCCCAATTAGGGTACTCCTCCCGGCAAATCTCGGCCATGTGGCGGCCAGTGGCGACGCCCAGCCTGAGAGAGAGGAGCTGGATCAAAAGCCCCATGAGCGTCGCCCACATCAAGAGCCAGAGCAGCGAATAGCCCGCGATTGCACCCGCCTGGAGATCGCCTTCGAGATTGCCCGGATCGAGGAACGCAACGCTCATCAGGAACCCGGGCCCCGTGAATTTCCAGAGCTTCTTCCAGGAGAATGGGGGTACTGAGAGGCCCGGCGACGAGGAGGGGGCCTCGATCTCCACCGAGTGGAGGAGGACGGTACTGTTTCGCTCGGGAGATTCGGGGGCGGCCTTGGGAGACGTTGGTGAGGGAGCTGCTGTAGAGGAGGAGGGCGGGAGGAGGGCGGCTTGGGATTGGGAGTCGCCATGGCGGTGGTGGTGGTGGAGGAGAGTGGCGGAGAAGGAAGTGGTACCGTTGCCTGTGTTTCGGGAAGAAGAAGAGCTCATCGGATCATTTCATTTGCATGCGTTTCTTTTCAGCTCAATAAACAACACAACACACCCAACGTTAATTTGGATATGTGCAACAAATATTTTTAGGAGGAAACTGGAATAATAAAACGAATCAACCTTAATAATTATAATAATAGCAATAATTTATGGTTTGAATTTGTGATAACATTTATAAGAAGAAATCATATATATATATATATATATATTAACATTAAAAAATATAAATATATTGATTATTGAGAACAAAATCATTCAAACCAAACACAACCTATATATATAAACAAATATTTATATTATTTAAAACACGATTCTCTTATAAAAATCTTCTTGATTGTGTTTAAATAAATTAGTAAATCTCATGCATAGATATTAAATAAGAGAATTTCCCAATAAGATATTTGATGTTGTTTTCAATGATAACATTTACTATATAAATAAAATATAATATAAAAATAAATAAATCTCCGGGGAGTGTTTTTTAATTTGCCACATTTCTTAATTAATAAGATAAAAAATATAAAATATACCTATATTCAAACAAAATATATAATATATATTCTATTTAGTTAAAAAAATTTAATAATTCAATGCAATATTACTATCTCATTTATCCAAATCCGTTCTCATTCATTTTATAAAATACAAAGAAAATTAAAAAAAGTAGTCTTTTTAACTACAAAACGACATAAAACCTACTTGGATTATATCAGAAATTGAGTCTAATTCATGTTCTCATTGCTTAACCATGATTGTTCCATAAGAACCCTGTCGGGATTGGGTCAACTCAACACTAGTATGATATTGTCCGTTTTGGACTGAGCACGCACAGATTTTGTTTTTGGATATCCTCCAAAAGGCCTCATACTAGTGGAGTTCACTTGGGACTTATAAGGTATGCAATTTTCTTCACAACTTTCGATGTGGGACTTGGGTTTGCACCCCAACAATCATTCCCTCAAACCAAGGACCTTCTGCCCAGCTTTTACCGCCTAGCACAAAGGGACCCGCTGTCTGACCACTTCAATGGAGACCGACCCAACACCGCCAGAAGACTTTCGACATAAGGCACATCCGCAGGTCACGAGGGTGAGCCCACCACCACAACCAATGTCCAATGCCACCCAGTCCACTTCACCATCTAACCGGGCTCTAATACCACTGTTGGGACTGGGTCAACTCAACACTAGTATGATATTGTCCGCTTTGGCTGAGCCTGCACGGATTTTGTTTTTGGATATCCTCCAAAAGGCCTCGTACTAGTGGAGTTCACTTGGGACTTATAAGGTGTGCAATTTTCTTCACAACTTCTGATGTGGGACTTGGGTTTGCACCCCAACACGCCCATATTGCAAATGTAATGCAAAATTACATTATTGAAGGTACAAATATACCTTACTAAGAATGTACAGTTCTTTATTTAATTTCTTTTCTCTTCTCTTTGTCCAGTAGCTTTGCACATTGTGCCGTCAAGGATAGTTGTCGTATATTCTTCCCAATCCGAAGGCTCCACTCAATAGCTTCCCGTTATATTCTTGTCTTTTTAACCTCAACTATGTCATTTCATCTCTACAATGATATCAAAATTTGTGTCACATTGACTAGTGCATCTAAAATTGTGTCTAATTGTTTACTTGTTGGAAAATAATGAGTTTATTGGTGTTATTATGGTGAATTGAGAATCAAGACTAAATTAAATAAGTGTATTTGGAAGGTGTATGTGAGATGTATAAATTGTGTATGTACTCCTTTGAGTCTTGTGTGATGAAACAAGTAAAAAGATTCCAAGCAAAACGTGTGCTCTTATTCTTCATCTACTTCATCCACTTTCAATCAAAATATAGTTTTATTTCAACAAAATTTGGTATTGGAGCCACTCTCAATCATTTATCCATTAAAAATATTGGCTTGACATCCCAATAGCAAGGTGATTCAATGTATGGAGCTTCCAGCTAGAAAGGAAATGATTTTCAATAGAATGAGACTGTTTTAAAATGGCATCGGCTAGTTGCATTCAATCTCAAGTACCTAAATTAACCAAAGACAGCTATCGGATGTAGAGTATACAGATGAAAGCTCTATTGGGTTCACTTGATGTTTGGGACATCGTGGAAATTGATTACGATACACTAACGGAGATGGAAAAAGACGAATAAGAACTAAGAGAATTGAAGAATGAGAAAAAGGCCTTGTCCACAATATATGAAGGCGTTGATGAAGCCACATTCGAACTGATAGAAACAGTAACAACATCACATAAAGCTTGGGAAATATTGAAGAAAGCACACGCTGGAGTTGATGATAAAGTAAAGAAGGCACGTACACATCTTCAATCTTTGCGAGCCCAATTCAAAGATCTGTGTCAATAATTCAAAGAATATTTATGATTATTTCCCTCGGTCTATTTCCACCGTTCATCAAATGAGACAAAATGGTGAAGAGGTCAGTAATGTTCATGTAATCTAAAAGATCTTGAGGTCATTGGATTCGAAATACAATTTTGTAGTTGTTGTCATTGAAGAATCCGAAGACCTTGAGGCATTGACGATCGAGGAATTGATTGGTTTGTTACAAGGATACGAACAACGTATAATAAATAAATAAAGTGGGCAGCCCTTGGATCAAGCAGTACAAACTACCGTCTCATTTAAAAATGAGTGATTCATTCAAAAGAGCACCACAACGTGGACGATTTCCACAACAAAAAGGGTGATGTGGCGAAAGTGAAAATTATACCACACAAACAAAAGCAACATGTCTTATAAGGATGATCTTGTTCACGGATCTAACCAAAGCTAAGAAGGATACTGAAGTCGTGGACATAAAAAAAAGTTCAGGATAAAAGACTGAAAAATCTGGAATATAATATCACTTGCGCAAAAAGTTTGACCATTATGCCTAAGAGTGTTGGTACAACACCAACAACATAGAAGAAAAGACGAACCTTGTTGATAAGGAAGAAAGTAGTGAAGGACCCATGGTGCTGATGGAAATGAATAGATCTGATGTGACTGGAGAAATTACATGGTACCTGGACACAGGAGCTTCAACCCTTATGGAGATCTTTCACAGAAGCCGATCGAGGAAAAATGCGATATAACTTTTCAGCTTCAAAATTGAAAACAAGTAAGCAGTTGTAAAGTCTACTATGTTCCAAAAATAAAACATAAACTTTTGAGTGTCGGTCAATTACTCGAGAAGGAATACAAATAAGGATAGAAGATATGATGTTGAGCTCGGGATAAGAATAAATATCTCATTACCAACATGAGGATGACCAAGAATAGAGATAAAAATCTGAATATTTTTTCAGATAATAACAGTGGAAAAATATAGGTGTACCTTATGAAGTAGAAGAGAGAGATCGTTACAGAGTTCAAAGAATTCAAAAATTTTGTTGAAAAGAAAAGCGAATGTCGAATAAAGTGTTTATATACTGATCGAGGAGGCGAATATACTTCCATGAATTTGATAGATTTTTAAGGAAAATAAGATTTTTCACCAGCTCATTATGCCACAAACACCACAACAAAATATAGTTGCAAAGAAAGAACCGAATAATTTTTAATATGGTTTGATGCATGTCAAAGGAGAAAAATATTCCCAATGAGTTTTGGGGTGACACTCTTGCATGTTCAATGTACTTATTGAACATGTTTTCAACAAAAAGACTTGGAAATATCACTCCCAAAAAGGCTTGGAGCTTGTGGAAGCCGAAGGTTGACCATCTAAGAATTTTTGGAAATGTAATGTTTGCAATAGTACAAGAAGAAATGAGGACAAAGCTTGAAGATAAAAGCCAAAAGTGCATTTTCTTGGGCTTTGCCAAGAATTGTAGTGGATATAAGTTGTACAATCCTTTGACTCGCAAAGTACTGATGCAAAGAGATGTGGAATTCGACGACGAGCAAGAATGGAATTAGAACCGTTCAAACCAATATGTTCAAGTTCCACTCGAAGAAGGGTTTGAATCACCAATCAATGACAAGTAAGATCTGGAGAAATTGAATCCCTATTTTCAAAACACACCCGAGATGATCCAAGAAACGTTAATTCAGGCAGCAGCCCGATCATTCAAACCAAAAGGGTCTAGGATATTAATGCTTCTATCCGTGCAATTGATGAGGGGTTAATTAATTTGTCTTTTTATAGATCTTGATCCTATGAAATTTGAAAATTCTCAAAAAGAAGAAAAATGGAGAAAAGCCATGGAATATAAAATCTATGCAATACAAAAGAACAATAATTTGGAGCTCCCGACACTTCATTATGGACAGCAAGCAATTGGGGTGAAATGGATGTTCTAAGACGAAAAAAAAAGTGAAAAAGAAGAAATGGAGAAGTACAAGGCTCAATTGGTAGCAAAAGGGGTACAAACAAAAATACATAGTAGATTACGATGAAGTTTTTTCGCTCCGGTGGTACAACTTGAAACTGTGAGAATATCTATTTCTATTACAGCACAAAAGAAGTGAAATATTTATCAAATGGACATAAAATAAACATTTTTGAACAGGCAATTTGTAGAAGAAGTATACATTGAACAACCACCAGGTTTCATCATCGAAGACTATGAAGACAAAGAGTTTTAATTGAAAAATGCACTTTATCGAATTCAAGAACTGATGAATGTTTTTCCCGCCTCAGATACACAAAACGCCCCTATGAGCATGCTTTACACGTGAAAATGAATCCAAGTGAAAGATGTTACTTGTGTGCTTATAAATGCATAACTTGATTTTCAGCCTAGTTAAAGAGTTTAAGCAGTCTATGGAGAAGAAGTTCAGGATGATGGATTTGGGACTTATGAAATTCTTTTGGCATCCAAGTACACCAAGAAACCGATGGAATTTTTGTCTTACAAGAAAAATATGCAAAAGAAGTATTGAAGAAATTTTCTATGAAATACTGCGAGATTGTTGATGTTCCCGTGGAGTATGGAATCAAGTTATCAGAGGAAGGAGATGAAAAACCGGTGATTCCAACTTATTACAAGGGCCTTGTCCGTTGCCTTCGATACTTGACGTGCACCCGACCGGACATTATTTTTAAGTTGGTTTGATGAGTAGATACATGGAGCAGCCTATGACTTCTCATTTAAAGGCAGCCAAGAGAATTATCAAATTCATCAAAGGTACAGTTAATTATGGTTTATTGTATTTTAGTATTGGAAATTCAGAGCTTGTCGGTTTTAGTGGTTGCAATTGGGCCAGAAACTACAATGATCGTAAAAGCACACCAAGGTTCGTATTTTTCTTTTTTGGCAACGCTGTATTTATCTTGGAACTAAAAAAAACTCTCTATTGTTGCCTTATCAAGTTGTGAAGTGGAGTATGTCGCCACATTAATTTGTGTTTGCCATGCCATTTGGCTGAGGAGATTACTTCCGTTGGAAAAAATTTTATACCACGAGAATATCAAATAATTATCGAAATATAAAATTTGATATCAAAATAATTTATCAGAATTAATTCAATAATCAATCGAAATAAATTCGATAATCACGACAATCTTATTGAAATAAATTCGATAATCAAAATATTGAAATCAATTTATCAAAATAATTTTGATAATCACAATAATTTTTATCGAAATAAATTTGATAATCAATTTATCAAGATAACTTGATAATCACAATAATTTTATCGAAATTAATTCGATAATTAATTTATCAAATAAATTTGATAATCACAATAACTTTATCGAAATAAATTCGATAATCACGTCGAGTCGAGGTAGAACCTCATACGCCCCGGTAGTGCCTTCGGTTTGTGGCGTAATGTTCTCAAAGATAAAACTACGTTCATCTCTAAATTAGGTGGAACCCCAATATTTCGGAGCTCCAGCGAACTAAAATAAAGGGACTTAAGCTATGTCGGGAAGTTAGGTAAGTATAGATTCCGGAGCTTGCCGGAAAACTCGCCGGAAAATGTGTGGGGTTGAGAGGATTAGAGAGGAAGAAGTCCTCTTGGTGTGATTAATTGGAATGGTGAAAGTGGCTTTATATAAGCACTCCAACCTTGGGAGTGTTTAAGTCCGAGTCGAAACCATCGATGTTTAATGGCCGGTAACCGCCATTCATAAACACCAACGTTAATTCCGGTCATAAACACCAATTTAATTCTGGTCATAAACACCAAATTTAATTCCGGTCATAAATATATTATTTGAATTTTTCAAATAATTATTTATCATATATGCATGTTGTTGATGCAATTTTTCAACAATAAAAAGTAAAATCCGAAAATAGGAAATTATCTTCGAATTTGATATAATTAGTGCTTGAGATTAGGAGTCTCTGAACACTATAGGATACATAAATAAAATAGGAAAATAAAACTACAGATTGGAAAATAAAGTGGTGATCCCCAAAGGCAATTCTTTTGAAATTGATGTCGATTGAAGATGATTTTTAAGAACAGACCCGAATCCTTAAATAACCCCTTAAAGAAACGGTTTGAACCATCGTCCGGTCGGTTACAGCAACCGCTGTCAACCGCCCACCAGGTCCTCCTCTTTTGACACGTGTGTTAACCGACTCACTAACCGCTCTCGCCAGTTACAGCACTCAACTGACTCGGCCGACCGCCTCTGAAAACCGTCCGACCGGCTACTCAGCCGCCCAAAATAACCCCTAACTCCTTAGACGGACTGCAGGCCAACCGACCAATCCAGATACTAACTAGTTGCTAGACCAAACGAATCCTTGGCCGCCCCACCAAGCGACCACCATCTGGTCTCTTGTCCGACCTCGTATCGTCCGTCTCATTCTTCTTCGCCCGACCTCACTTCGTCCGACCTGCGTAATAACCGTCCTTCTTCGCCCGACTTCCTCTTTCGACCGACCGCCGTATCAGCCGTCCTTCTTCGCCCGACTTCCTCTTCCGACTGACCTCCGTATCAGCCATCCTCCGTCCGACCTCAGTTGGTCCGACTACGGGCCAACCGACTACGGACCATCCGACCGGCCCAACCGACAGCGAACCATCCGACAACGAACCAACCGACCAGCTCTGTTTGCCTTATCTCCTTAGATGGATAACTGGTTCAACAAACTATCCTCTTGACAGACCTCTGCGTCTGCCGATACTTCTTCTTTGCCCGACCTTCGTCTTGACGGACCTCCGCGTCTGCCGATACTTCTTCTTTAACCGACCTTCGTCTTGACAAACCTCCGCGTCTGCCGATACTTCTGCTTTGCCCGACCTTATCACGTCCGATCTCCGTGCCCGACCTTGTCCTGTCCGATCTTAACGCCCGACCTTATCACGTCTGATCTCTGTGCCCGACCTTATCACGCCCGATCTCCATGCCCGACCTTGTCCTGTCCGATCTTAACGCCCGACCTTATCACGTCTGATCTCTGTGCCCGACCTTATCACGCCCGATCTCTGTGCCCGACCTTGTCCTGTCCGATCTTAACACCCGACCTTATCACGTCTGATCTCTGTGCCCGACCTTATCACGCCTAATCTCCGTGCCCGACCTTATCATACCTGGGCTCCGCACCCGACCTTATCATACCTGAGCTCCGTGCCCGACCTTATCATACCTGAGCTCCGTGCCCGACCTTATAATACCTGAGCTCCGCACCCGACCTTATCATACCTGAGCTCCGTGCCCACCTTATTACACCCGATCTCTGCCTTCTCCGGAGGAAGCCTTTTCCTTAACAGCGTCCGGACTTATATTCGGACTATCTTTTTGAAATTCCATCGTTTTTTTTATGCTCAACACATGTAATTATTTGGTCCGGACAGGTGGCACGCGCGCCTGTGGCTTACCAGCATTGATATGCCTAACCACACTATCAATAACCACCATACAACCCACATGCATTTTAACTCACCGAATAATCGGTTCCGGAAATTATGAATTTAATTTAAAATTAAATTCCATCGATTAAATAATTAACTGATTTTCTAACAATCCCCTATAAGAGTGAAAATGCCCATTAAATAGACAACACACAGCTCAGTCCAGAGACATCGACACGTCGGGATAGGTAGCTTGTGACTTTGAACTTTCCTTAGTCAATATTATTGTATGTACAGGTTGCCTAGTTGACATGATGCATTGAACTATTCAACATTTGTGTACATTTTAGTCAATAATATTGACATGATGCTATCTCAACCTCATTTTGTTCTCACGTTTTGATCCGTTTTGGTCATGGATCACTCTTTGGATTCATAAGTGTTTTATTTGAAGCGGCCATCACTTCACACTTACATAGGCAATCTTATCTCAAAGTGCTCAACTACACTTTTAGGATTATTAAGAGTCAGTGACTCAAACTCACCACTTTGCACATTGTAACACTCGTAGCTATTTAGGGAATGGTAGTCGAGTGTTCGTGCCGAACTATTACAACTTAGTTTTCTCATTGAACCAAGGCTTGGGATCTCCGAGTGATTTGATTGGGTTACCACTGTAATTGTCTCTTAATTCGTGGATTTCAAATCCATTCCCTTTAGCAATTTATACATTTGATCAATATAACCATTTGGTTAGCAGATCCGCAAAATTTAATTCATTTTTATTAATTCTCGTACCGAGAGTATTCACATTCTGGCTGCTATTACTGTCAATATGTATAATATTTCCAATTCTATATCCTTTTTATTCAATATATTATAAACTTATTGAGAAGCATCCTCCTATCAATGCTTTCTGAAATACTTGATCTATATATTCACATGTTTTGTGGTAATTGAATGTATTCAAATCATTCTTAAGACTCTTCATGAGCATCATAACCTTCTGGAATTGAATCTTAAATAGGAAATTACCGAGTGTGGGGAGTTCCCTTCTTGTATTCCTAATCATTCGATTTTTAATTTCTCGAAGATGATGATAGTAATGAATCAATGGAAGTTAATGTTCAACATTTATTGATCAATATTTTTCAATAAAATTCAAATTATAAGATAAAACATGTTTAGAGTTTTCCTATCTGAAACTTGATATGCTATTTGCAAATGATATCACCGAGGATACGATTCGCCATGCCTTATAAATGTTATTAGGTATTTATTCACCCTTTTGAATCTTCCTATCATCAACATAATATTTTCCCCTTAGAGATGTTTCCAATTGTATATTAATTGTACCTACGGACAAGAAATATTTTTTCTTTATCGGCATGCAAAGATTTTACTTGGCCTAATATATAAGTATTATTTTTTCTTTCTGGCACGATATATATAGCATTGTACTGGTTGTCTTGTGGGGTGCGCTTTAGACAAAATATCATAACTGGTCTCTGGATTCAATTTTAGAGGAATACTAGAGGTTTGCAGGCAAGAAAACTAGAGTTTAAGACATGAAGATTTTAGAGCAGTTTTATGTTTCCAAAGAAAAGATATCCCCACCCTTTGATGATGTTGTTAGAGGTTGAATATGGTAATAATGTCTCAAATCCCTTGTTGGTATCATATTTTCTTTTTCTTCTTTTTCATAAAACAATTAATTCTAAATGCAAAAATCAGAGAGATGATCAATATTTAGAAAACAAAAAATTATTCTTACAATTGCTGAATCCCATTCTTTCACATTTTTTCTATGAAAACTATTACTCTTTTCTATGTCGTGCTCTTGCACATTATTATTATTATTATCATTATTATTATTAATGCAGAAAGAAAGCTCTACATTTTCATTCATAAATAATACTTTTTTCGTTACAAACATTATGTTATAGTTATTATAGACACAAAAATTTAAGAAAAATATTATTAATAATAATTAAAAATATAATTAAAATATATATGTTTTTTTAAAAAAAAAACTGCGAAAATGTGAAATTGACAAAAATGAAAAATATATTCATTGTTTTTTTTATAGCAACCAATATACATTTTTATTCATTTTTTTTGTTTTTTTTTATTATGACGTGGGAACCCGCAGCCGCTATCTGAAAGTGGGATAAACCCCCGGCCGTATTTAATACTCTGCAAAGTAAGCCCGACAGAAAAGTCACACTAGGCGAACCATGTGTGGCAGGTGATCACTTGAGGCATTGGGGGTTTAAACCTCAACGCAATGGATGACTGTGAGTAGTTTTTAATAATTTGTCTATCATAGTTACTAAGATATCCAAGTCAATAATGTCAAATTATAAAATTGATAGACTTATGATCCAACAAATACATTTCAATAGCACTTAGTTTTGTATAACATAAACCAAAAAATAATGAAAGTAATTTTTTTATAATATACATTTCTTTTTATCAATGAACTTTGTAATTAATAATTTTTTTTTTTCTAATTTGATATCTATTTATCAATTTTTACTTGGGAGAAATAGTATCATTCTTGCAACTTGAATTTTTTCAACTTCAAGTTGGTAAGATATTTTTATGTTTCAAAATAATGTATACTAATGCACTATATATAAGACATATTGTTACAAAATATAATGGTATAAAATATATTTCCTTATTTCTGAAAAATGAAATATAGATGTGTATTAAATAAGAGTTAATGAAAAGTAACAATTAAATATTAATTTGTTAACTTTGTCAAAATTAGTAATAATATTAATTTAGCTAAAATACTAAAATATTGCTACCACTATCTCATTCTAAAGAAGTCCACTTTTTAGTCTTGGCATTTTCAAGAGCCTTATCTTTTTGTTTCATTAAGTTTTGATACAACCTGACAAAGTAAGCTAGTAAATATTCAAGGGACAAGAATATAAAAGTGTCCAACCATTCCACATTGATTACATTTGTCTTTAGCTTGTTTCAAGCTTTCACTACTTTATTGTAAACCACTTAAGAGGTTTATTTGGCTTTTGATCATCATAACAATACTCATAGTGATAGCAAGACATAAGTTCCCCTCAAACATGTCCAAATTTCATGTCTTCTATTTCTAGGCATATTATTTGAATATTGAGTTACATATCACTTCAGAAAATAGATTTTATTAGTTGACCTAAATTTGTGAAATTTCATCAATAACTCATTATTATTGAGACAAGAGAACACATATAATAAGATCACAACACTTCTTGAAGTCTCTCTCCCGAAATTGTTGTTGTAAAGCCATATTTGAGGCATGAAGTGTAGTGAATGTTTTTTTTTTTTTTTTTTTTTTCTATTTATGTATCTTTATCAATGATATTTTCTCCACAAAGTCTTAATTGGAACACCATGGAGTTTAAATCAACAAAAATTTTGAAATATTGTAGACGTAGTTATTTGCATGCATGTTTTGGCTTCGAAATGATGACCATCTTTAGGTGGTCAAACCGTTTTAGACTATAGATCTTGCTCACTGCTATTAGTTTTGGAGAAATTTTAGTTACATCCCATAGTAAAATGGTCAATTAGTAAATGAGTTTCTCGCACGAGTTCAGTCTATTAAATATTGCCTACGGCATGTGTGATTAGTTAGGAGCATCTTGAACTCATTCAAATATTAATGGCTCTTCGCCCTGAGTTTGAGCCTATTCATGCATTCTACTACATCGTCACTCTTTACCTACCCTTGATGATGCTATTCAAGAAATTTTCTTTGAGGAGACTCAACTTTAGTAAGACTCCGATTTCTGATTATGCATTGGTTGTGTCATATCATACTCATGATTTTTTTTCGTCTCGTCAATCTCAACTGCTTGTTATTGGAAATTTTCAGATTTAAAAGAGCCCTGACCACACTTTTTCTAGATATTCTAAGATTTAGTATCATATTTTTCACTTGGAACCATATTTATCCAAAATTTTCTATCATATTTTAACATTCAAGTAGTTCCACTTTCAAACACTCAAAATGGTTCTACTTTCATACATTTGAAAACTCATGTGTCTTGTTCAACTGCTACTTCCCCAGTCATAGATACTACTAGCGATGAGCATCACCACTTTTTTTACATCTTTCAGGACTTAGAAGCCACCTCATTTGACAGAAGTGGGGGAGTGTGTCACTAGAAGCAAACAGTGATATGAACAGAAAATAAATGTAATACAATAAGGAATCGTTTATTATATAGTAATTAAAGGCATATACAGCTAATTTCAAATTTTATCCTACTATATAATTACAATATTTCTTGTTTGCAAGAACACATGAAGTGGAACGACATGCACAATGGAGCCATGCGCCCAAGTTACAACAAAAAGGTAAATAAAACATACAATAAATGATTATATGAAATATTTTATAGCCACAACAAGAAGGCGAGCATGGTCATCCTTGCCCCTAATCTCGAGACATGGAGAGAGGCATGAACTTCTAAGAATGTCATCAAGAAGTCGGAGACAGTGAAATTCAATAGACACGGTAGAAATTCGAATGTCAAAGTTGTGGCCACTCATACTAGAAGGTATCGCTCGTTCCTTGATACTTCACTAAAGAGTAAGTTTGTACTTACATAATTGTTAGAAAGTATTAAACAATCTCCTTTAAATACTTATGCAAATTATGATTGTTGATCTCATGAAATAAAGCACTTATGAATGGGTGCATAACTGCAGTACGAAGACAACTCAAGTGAAAGTAAGCCAATTAATTTATATTGTATTATAATTTTTCTTTAATACAAACAATACATATAATGTTCATTAATTATGAATTTTAGGAAGGCATGAGCATCATTGAGAAAGAGATGACTCAATTTGGCGATACAAAGTGTAGCCGTAATAAAATATTATTTTTCTTGGTGCACCAAGACAATAAGAAAATAATATTTTAGCTTGGATCGATGGCATCGACGGTTCCTCCTGCTCAGACATCGTATAGCTGTGATAATTGTACGCTAGATGATCTAATTTCAACCGTCGTTTTGAAGACATTGAGGCACGACGGTAGCGCATGGAGGGTTTAGCTATGACCATCATGGACCAGCTCGACAACATCAAGGCCCGGATAGATAGATTAGACCCCAATAATGGTTTTGGTGCTCCAGTTGTTTATTGATGTACTTATTTTGGATTTGTAATATTCATATTTTGATGTTTGTTAGGGGAATAGGCATAATAGAAGTCGAACCCCCGACCGAAAGATTAAGGAGTTGAGGGTTTTGCCACTAGACTATACTCTCATTCTTTATATACTATATTGGTTAAGAGAGGTTTGGATAAACCAAAAAAAAAAAAAAAGTCAAATTTTTGGGGTAAACTGTTTTTTAAGTCACATAGTTGGATCCCTTTATCATTTTAGTCTTGTAACTGGAGGTTGTCTTAACTAGTCCCTTAAATGGAAAATTTTCTCAATTTAGCCATCAATGCCTATGTGGCATCTGCTGGCAGGCTGGCAAATACATGTCGGCTAGATCAGCGCCATGTGGCTGACACGTGTTTGCCACGTGGATAATTTTTATTTTTTTTAATTTTATTTTTTTATAAATTAAAAATAAAAATTAAATTAAATCTATAAAATGTATAAAAATTAAAAAATAAATATTATTCATATGTCCGTCAGATCATCGCCGCCACGTGGCCGATAAGTGGATAATTTATATTTTTTATATAAAAAATAAAAAATATAATTAAAAAATATATTAATATATAAATTATTAAAAGTCATATAGTGCTGACTTGACAGATATATAAATAATTTTATTTTTTTATTTTATTTATTTTTAATTTTATATTTTATATTTTTATTTTTATTTTTATAATTGTAATTTTTTTATATTTAAAAATAATAAATATGTCAGTCACGTGGCGCTAATTTGGCCGATATGTATCAGTCAGTCTGCCACGCAGATGCCACATAGACATCAAAGACTAAATTGAAGACAGTCTCTACTTACATGACTACAATGATAAAATGTCCAGTTATGGGACTAAAAAATCAGTATACCGAAGTGAGCATTTACGACTGAATAATTTCATCACAAGGTCTACTTTGATGACCAAAATAGTCAAATCAGTTTTGCGAGGAAATTATCCCTCACAAATCTTGTTGCAAAAACCGTCGGTAAAGCTTGAACGGATTTCATATATATATCGCAACTTCCATCGCTAATGAGACTGGCAACGAAAAAAACACGATTTTGCGATGAAAATTTTTTGTCACAAAATCGAGCTCTCTTTTTGTAGTGTAAAAAAGTATGAAATCTCAAATGAACTTACATTGTTTGCTATTTCGGGAGTTTCTGGAGAAGACAAACCAAGTCCAGGTGTACGGAAGAAGTAGAGAGTTATTAGAGCTTAAAGCAGAAAAAAAATAATAATAAAAAATAAAAAATGCCTAGCATGGAAAACAATAAAGTTTGACTTAATTAATTGTCATAAATATATTACAAGGTTGCATGTGTCTAATAAAAGTCGTAGGAATTTTTTTTTTTCTATTTTAAATATCGGTGCCTTTAATTAAACATGCATGGCCGTGTTAATTTGTTGACATATTGACTAAGTTGTACTATATCTGTTACCTAAATATGTGCTTAAACTTTTAGATATGAACTTTAATACGGGGACGTACTTTTGATTACTTTATAACTTTTTATTTAAAAAGAAAACAAAAATATTATTAGGTAAAAGATTAAAAAAAAAAAAAAGTGAAAATAAATTTTAGTGATATAGAAAATTTAAGTGACCATGTAGGGAGAGTGACAAATATGTAAGCAACACCGGTTTATATGAGATTATTGGAGCCTCCTATTTGCGAATATATGATTAATGGTTGTGTTTCCCTAATAATTTGAGCTTTTAGGTGAGACGGTCATTTACCATTCGATATAGTATCAGAGCCTTGGTTAAGTCTCGAGTTCGAGGATATGCATGTGTCAACACATACTAATACTTAGAGTTGGCAAAAACTGACCCGACACGAAATAATTGGGTTTGAGTCAAATATTAATATTGATTAATATATTTATTATATATGTAAAATAACCATAATTTAATAATTTTCTCATAAATTAATTTAAACTAAGTTCAATTTTAAATAATTCAACCTAATTTAAGCTCAAACCAATACAAACTAACATAACACGACAATATAACAAAAAATTATTTAATTTGAATCAAGAAATTCGACTTAATTATGTATATGGGTCAACAAGAGTCAACCCGAACCCGACACAATAATAAACGGGTCAACACGAACCCGACACGATAATAAAATACGGATCGGGTTAAGGTTGAGTAATTTAAACCGTTTAAAGTATTCAACCCGACACGAATCGACCAATTATCGGTTCTACTAATACTATATATATATATTGCTTATTTTAGTTTTATTTGTTTTATAATTTTTATGTGCTATTAGCACGAAAGAAGCTATATTTGTTTCAAAAAAACACAAAAAATTAAGATGACAATTTGACCTATATATAAATAAGTAAATAAGCAAAAGGTCATTCATGTCCAGAATTCGACGACAAAACAAGCAGCAGCTGGTACACATGCAGCCCTTATTAATTAACTAGTTCCCAATAAGAGTCCTGCACCGATTACCACAAGCCTAGGTTTCCCAAAACTCTTTTATTTTATTTTTTTAATTATTATTATTATTATTATTATTATTATTATTATTATTATTATTATTATTATCATTTGGTGATGATGATGATAAATTAATTAAATTAGAGGGAATGAATGGAATTAAAGAGGGAGGAGCCACAGCAAGCAGGAGAGCATTAAGAATGGCTGTGCTACGTGTCGGAAATCTGGTTATCGTCTCTCCTCCGATCCATATCGGCTACCTTTCTTGTAACCAACTGCTATCAAAATTCTTGTTTTGCACATCACCGCCATTACTTTCTTTTTTCTCTTTCTCTCTCTCTCGTCACTCAGCCTGACACTGCCAAAACAAAACCCCCCATTTTTCTCTTCAATTCCTCCCCCCTTATCCCCAACCTACTTTTCTACTTACTTCCTCTATTAAAGCCTGTAACTCCTCGTCTCCACAATCCCTCTCCCCTCTCCTTCTCCACATACATATACAATTAATTATTATATATGTATATGTATGTATATGTAAGTCTTGATTCATAAGATTTTGTATATCTGCTAGGGTTTTCTCAAATTTGGCTGCGATCGATCATGGGGAGGGTGAAGCTGCAGATCAAGAAGATTGAGAACACAACGAACAGGCAGGTGACATTCTCGAAGAGGAGAAATGGTCTGATCAAGAAAGCTTATGAGCTTTCTGTGCTCTGCGATGTTGATGTTGCACTCATCATGTTTTCCCCTTCTGGACGAGTCAGTATTTTCTCTGGAAATCGAAGGTCTGAATTTTACTTATTTATTTATTCTTGTTTTTGTATATACATCCATCACACTGTTTGTTTGTGTGTATGTATGTATGTATTCTCTTACAACTGTGGCTGTTTTCCATGGATTCTTTCTTTTTGTTTGTTTTTTTGCTTAATCTGTCTGTTTGTTTGCTGTTGATTCTTTTCAAGCATCGAAGACATCATGGTGAGATTCGTGAATCTTCCCGAGCACGAAAGAGGGAGGTAATCTAATGAATTTTTTCTTTTTCCTTTTTTTTTTCTAATAAATCATGTAATTAATTTTTAGGGTATTATTTGGCATTGATTAGACTATGCTTATATGGATCATTTTATGTTTGTTTTTTTCAACCATCTGCTGCTGCTGCTACAAAAGGTTACAGAATCAAGAGGTAACATTTTCTCCAAAATATATATATATATATATATATTTAACTAAAAGAATAATATATCTTTCACATAGGGCTACACAAGAAATTTTAATTACTTATTATTTGCAGCATTTACAAAGGGCCCTTGGAAAGTTGAAATCTGATGCTGACAGAAGTTATCCAGTACCCAACAGGTATATATATATATATAATTATATATATGTGTGTAAAACTTCAACAATTTTTTTTTTTTTTTTTTTTTAATCTTTTGGGAAGATCAAAATTGTCTAATATCCTTTTCTTGTTAACTTGATATATATATATATATATATATATATGCAGCAGCCCAGCTAATATGAATGATTCTCAACTGGAGGTTTGGCTCTGCAAGTCTATCTTTGTCACAATTATTGGTAGTATAATTAATTTAATTTAAGATTTGGGATGAACCAAGTTTATGAACTCGCAGGAAATTCAGAAACAATTGATGAAATGCAAGTGCCAACTCGAAGACATGGAGAAAAAACTGAGGTGTGTAATTTAGGATTGGAAATTTTATTCTGAAGAAATATATATATAAATGTTAATCATTGGAAATTATTCATTGATTATGTTGTCTAAATAAAAAGATGTATATACACATATATATGTGTGTGTATTTCGTGTAGGATATATGAAGGCGATCCTTCGGAAGTCAACGTGTTGTGTGAGGCCGAGTATAGAGAACAAGTTCTCGAAGAGAACTTGCGACAAATTAGAATGCGCAAGGCAAGTTTTCTAGAATCGAAGTGTCTTTATTTGTGTGCGCCATATTTGTTTCGAGTAATATACTAATAGAGACTTTTTTTTTTTTCTTGCATTTTTAATCGACAGCATATTCTACAAGATCAGTATAACAATCCCTGCCCACAAACCTCACAGGTTCTTTAGATTCAAACAAAGAACTATTTATTTTTAAATTGGTTATACTTTGGTATCGATGAGTTCAATAACTTACTTTCAAGATTCGCGATCACAAATGATCAACTTTTTTTTTTTAAAACATGATTGCAAGTTTTCCATTCACAAACTTTTTCTTTTTTTGGTATACATTTTAGATGATGAACTTGCCTATAGAGACCGGCGACATAAATGTTATGGGCGTGAGAAATCAAGATAATGTGTTAGATTGGCTTCCGCCGAGGGATCCACAAGTTCAAATCCTCAACTTCTTGGATTCGAACGGGCTTCTTCCGCCGAGGTACGATTTAATTTTTTTTACTATTGCAAATAGAATTTGCATCAAGCCATACTACAAGGAAACATGACTATATCAACATAAAAACAAATAATGCTATCATAAATTAAATAGATTAAGATAATCATGTCTATGTTAGAATAATTCATAAAATAACTTAGGTAAATTTTGTCTCATAATTCACCTTATATTAGCCAAAACTATTCATAAAATCTCTACATTTGTGCACATAATAGAGCTTTTATACATATTTTTCACACGAAGATGACTTATGTAACCAAATTTATTTTGTATACATTACACATTTACATTAAATATATATATACATACATATATGAGATTTACGCTACGGTTTTGTTCACTCAATTTTTTTTAGGTAACACCATTTTTTATAAATATTATAAAAAATGCAATATATATATATATTAATATAATATATACTTCTTCCGTCATTTAAATTCATTTTTATTTTTATTTTTTAGTTATCTAAATTTATTCTTTGTTTCTCTTCTTAGTAAAAGAAATATTCCCTCCGTCATGCAAATGTGTGTTCATTTAACCGGACATGAGTTTTAATAGAAGTGAGTAATAATTGTTAATTTTTCCTTTTATAGTAAAAAATAGTACAAAAGTGGAATGATTTTTTACTTAAAAAGGAAATGAGAATATTTTTCGATGATAACCCAAAAAGGAAAGTAAGCATAGATTTGAATGACGGAGAGAGTATCATTTTTTCTATTTTTTCTTTATCATAATTTTTTTTTCCTATTTTTACCTATTTATTTAAATTTCCGTCACCAGTCAAATGAGTAAATTTTTTATGACAAAGGGAGTAATACAGATGTATATATATATACTATTAAGAGTGTTTGGTTAGTCGTTTGGATTTTGAATAGTAAAAAAATTAAATTTGAAGTATAATGTAATATAAATAGGTGTTATGAAATTTTGAATGTAAATTGATTTTTATTATAATAATAAATAGGTGTTTAATTTGATGCTTTCAAAAAAAATAATAATAAATAGTAAAATCCGAGCAAAATTTTGTTTGTTGTAGGGATCAATCTCAGCACATGGATGAAGTGATGCGACCGTCATCCCTAACGCTCGTGCATGCCCCGAGCTTGCACATTCAAAGTCACTTGAGCCGGAGCGCATGCGACAATAATGCAGGAGAGGATGCGCGAAGGCACGATCAATTCGGACAAGCAATCGATGTCAATCTTTCTCCATGGACTGATCTCTACCCAACCGGTTTGGCGACGAGCTCGACTCACTTTTGTTCTCTCATGAAATGAAATGAGAGATATTTTCAAGAACTCTAGCTAGTTTTACTTGGGAGAATTGGTTTAATCTCCCAATATAAACATCAGAACAAATTATATACATTTTTGAATTTGTGTAAGTTTGCTTATAGATGTCAGAAAAATAAATGTTTATTATTAGTACACCATCGAAGCTTATTATATTTGAAACATTGTTGTTTGTTTGTTTGGAGGATAGGTAAAGATTTTAACTATTCATCTAATTTTTTTCGCTAAAAATATCAAATTAAATACTTATTTTTTATTTTTATATTATACTTAAAAAAAAATCAATTTTACATTCAAAAGATCATATCAATATCTATTCATATTACATCGTACAACTATTTTAATTCAAATTTTTTACTATTCAAATTCCAAATCAAAATCCAAACACCTAAACAAATCCAAATTATTGCAAACACCATAGGTAAAATTGTACGTTCATTATCTATTAAGATATTTCAAACCTTCGTACCAAAACAATAATAATAAATAATAAATAATAATAATAAAATAAATTAATACATTCGTAAGTGTTCTATTAAGAAATGATTGCATAGTTAACAAGAAAATTAAATTAAATTTCAAAAATTCTATTTATTAAATTAAAATCAATAATTGATTAATTTAATTAATATTTCATAAGTATACAACCATATTATATATATTTATCCCTCTATCGGGGCTAATTATATCATTGTTTGAAAAACTTATTAAATAATTAATAAATAAATAAATAAATAAATAATGTGATAAATAGAAGAATAAGTGGCAAATTGATTATTATGTAATGTACTCAAATAATATTGAACATTATTTGTATAAAATATAGATATATATATATAGATACACGTACAAAAAATATTCCGTGAGCAGTATAAAGATTTGTTTTATTGTACTTTAAAATCGATTTAAAATAAAATATTAAATATTTATTATAAACAGATGTCATATTTTGTAAGAAATTTAAAGAGTATTTTTATTAAAAGTTGTATGAAAAAAATTATAAAAAGCAGCAAAAACACAAAAAACAAAACTAAAATTTAGTTGCATGCATAGAATAGTGACAATATCACTGTATCTTTCTTTTGATAAGTTGGGTAAAATTTTGCTTTGAGTTTGGTATTAAAATAATGTTTGATATGATGTTTTGTGAGAGAAAAAAATGTATTTTTTTCGAAAAATGCAGAATTCAAATAGTAAAATTTGATAAATTTGGGGTAAAGAAACATACCCGTGCAATGATTTGAATTGTTTCTTGACCGAGAATTGTGAATGTAATTTAGGATTTGTTTGATTTATGTTTGAAATTGAATTTTTTATTTGAATTTGAATTTACATATGTTGTTTTGTGAGATTATTTAATTTATTCATTCAATAGTATTTTTTATTAAATGAAAAAAAAATAAAGAATAATATATTATATGGATATATTTTAACAAATTAGGATGTGTTTATTTGGATGATTAAAGTGAATGGCATTATCTAATTAATTTAATAATATATTTACTATGTATTAGTATTATAATCGAAGATAAAGTAAGATAAAGCCTGTATGGCTGTATAATATATACTGTATATTATAATAAAGAACTATTAAAATTTTTTCTTATAAATAGTACATTCGTCCACCTTTAATAAAAATTCCATTTATTTTTTACGTCATTATAGTTAACATTAAAAATATTTTTTACGTCGTTATAGTTAACATTAAAAATATTTTTATAATTGTATAATTTGTTTTTTCGTATAAATTTCACTATATTAGTATTATAATTTTTTGCTATTTTCTTTTAATTTGTACTATATTTTTATATAATAATTAATATTTAAAAATCAACACGACCACAAAGAAAATATATGATCTTTAGATGCGGAAGGAAGTAGTGTTGAATAATACTACTACTAAAATATTATTAATATTTGTTGGAGACTCTCGTTTGCGGATATATAAATTAATGATTGTATTTCTCTAACAGTTCGAACTTTTATTTGAGACAGTTATTTTGAATCCGACACCGACAATGTTAAAAAAATAATTTATATTTTATTAATTTAATTTACTGTTAATTTTATCGAACATTTTAAACAAAAACTAATATAATAAATTAAAATAAATATTAATTTATTATATAATTACATAATCTATTAAAATAATATATCATTCAATTCCAATCTTATCCGCACCCACAGTGTATTGAAAAAAGAAAACCATTGCATAAAATCATGATGAATCAAAGCAAAATATCAGGAGTATAAATAATACTAATAATAACAAATACTGCCTCTTTCGACATTCAAGACCACCGTTATATTGTCTTAGTTGGTTAATACTTTTGTGGGATCTTAATTAGCACACCCAACTCGTTAAGGCCGATGTATTGTGAAGTTTAAATTTCACGTTCAGCCTATTATGGATCGGGTGCTAAAGTTTGGTCTATATTTTTATGTCGACATGATTCATTCTCTTTGTAGTTTGTATTTTGTAGTTAGTATTTTCAAATGAACAGTGCAAATACCTTATTTGGCCACCCAAAATGTAGATTATCTGTTTAACCGGGTAATCAAATTCTTGTACTCTTGTGTTTATTTTTTTGATTTCCTAATTTTCGCAACAATTGGTATCAAAGTTCTAGGTTTTATTTGAATGAGAATCAAGATGAGCGATCGTCCTACTGTCAAGGTATTTCAATGGAATGAACTTTGATTTCTAGACATATGCAGATGAAAGATTATCTGTATTGTAAGATCTGGAGGTAGTGCTGCAGGAGAAACTTGAAAATATGGATGAAAATCAATAGGAAGACGATGAGTGTGATTCGACTAACCTTTTCAAAGAACGTCTCGTTTCACACAGTTCAAGCGGAATCAAACTGGAGATTTTGATAATCATGTCGGATGTGTACGAACAATTTTGTGTTGCAAACAAGATCTACCTTATGAGAAAATTGTTTAACTTGAGGGTGGTTGAAGGGACTCATATTGTTATGCATCTACGAATTCAAATTGATCATTATGCAATTGTGGTCGTTGAATCTTGAATTTTTCAGAGATCAAATTTGTAATCCTGCTATCGTTTATGTCGGATAGTTGGTATTCGAAAGTACAGTCTTGAATATTGCTTCTTTCAGGAAGAAAAAGGTGAAGTTTGATATAGTTAGGAATCTAATCTCGAGTGAGGAGATTCAGAGAAATTCGAGTAAGAATACTGAATCTAAATCTGCCTTCAATGCTGAAAATAAGGGTGGATCCGAGGTGAAGAGAAATGGACAAGATCAAGAATTGTCAAAATTAAAGCGGAAAATAAAGAGCAAGAAAAATGCAACATGGGTGGTATGTTAAAACTGCAAGAGAAAATGGGGTGCCAAAAAATGATTAGGGTTCCTCAAATATATTGGAAGAGATATCCGATGTGTTGATTCTGAGCATCAGAAATCTAATGGAGTCATAAATCTTGGACTCAGGAGCTTCGTTCCACTCATGGAGTAATTCGTGAACCATGAAGTCCTATATTGCGGGGAACTTTGGTGTCATCTATCTTGCAAATGACGAGTTACTGAAAATTGTAAAAAAGAGAATTGTCCAAATCAAAAAACCAACTAGAGACAAGTGGACACTTAATGATGTAAGGTATGTCCCAAGTCTGAAATAGAATTTGATTTTCACGGGATAATTGGATGAGACATATTACTCAACATTCTTTCAAACTAGGATGTGAAAGGTAACCAAATGATCCATTGTAGTGGCTCAATGGATGAAAGATGGCACTTTCTACATGACAAACAATATGTAAGACAAAATCGGTTCCTTGTTTGTGAATAATAACATGAATTTATAGCATTCTCGTCTTGGAAACATGAGCGAGAATGGGATGAAGGAGGTTGTTTCAAAGGGGAGATTTTCAAGTATCAAGTCCTTCGATATTGGAGTATGCGATGATTGTATCTTCAAAAAGTAGAAAAATACATCATTCTCAAATAGTGGGAGAGACCTAAAAAAAAGTCGGAGTTAGTCCATACGGACTTGTGAAGACCAAATCTTGTATCATCTCACATCATGTTCATTGACAACCCTACAAGGAAGGTATTGGTATATTTTTTTTAAGCGTAAATCTGATACTTTTGATATTTTAAGAAAGTGAAAAAAAATTGTGGAGAAAAAAATAGAGCTACAAGTTAAGTGTCTGAGGTCGGATAATGGTGGCGAGTAAAAGTTGAACGAGTTCAATAAGTACTGTACAGAGAATGGCATGTGAATGAAAAAGACACTACCTGGAACACCACAGCAGACTGGTGTAGGTAAAAGGATGAATCAGACGTTGAATGAGAGGGCTAGATGCATGCATCTAAAGTGTGATTTTTCAAAGAAATCTTTGAGATTCCAAAAAATAAATCGACGTCGTTGAATAATGAGATTCCAAAGAAAGCGTCAAGTAAACCAGTAAACCTTTTTTTCTTGTTTTTGGTTGCACTGCATATATCAAGGTTGACGATGAGACAAAACTAGATGTGAAATATGTGACAGGCACATTTATTAGTTGTGATGGTGATGAGTTTGGATATCGACTTTGGGACGAAACTAATCACAAGATCATTTGTGCTTGAAATGTCATCTTTGATGAGAAAATCTTGTATAAGAACAAGTCTAGTGACGAGGACAGAAAGAATCCGAAGATGATTGAGTTGGATACTTCCAACACGAGCCTAAACAGCCAAAGTCAAGATGATTGGAGTGTGGTTGATGTTAAGGTCGAGCCGCGTACCCTCGTTACCGAGAATGTTCAAATCCCAACAGAAGTTGATCTGAACACACTGATAGCACTGAGGAGATCCGTGAGACAGCATCGTGCGTCAGAGATGTACTCCTCTACCCTTTAATATTTATTTTTGACTGACAGTGGAAAACCAAAATGTTATATAGTTGTCAAGGCTAGTAAGGAAGTTGAGAAATGAAAACTTACTATGAATAATGAGATGGATTCTCTAATGATCAACCTGACATAGGAGTTGAGTGAACTTCCAAAAGGCACGAAAGCATTGCATAATAAGTAGGTCTATAAGATTAAAGAAGAATTAGATGAGAGTAAGTGAGACAAGGCCAAATTTGTAGTAAAGATATGGCATTGACTACATTTATGTATTCACTTCTGTTGTGAAGCTGGCAACAATCCGATTGGTCTTGGGCATGGTAGCATTCGAGAACTTGGTGCTGGAACAGTTAGATGTCAAGACATTTTTTCTTAAGGAGACCTAGATAAGGAGATCTACATGATGCAACCAGAATGATATGCAATTGAGGGACAAGGGAGGCTGGTATGCAGGTTAAGAAAGAGCTTATATGGCCTTAAGCAAGCACCGAGACAATGATCTCAAAAGTTTGACGGATTCATGCATGAGATCGGCTTAAAAAAGGCAATGTTGATCACTGCTACTTTAAGAGGACCTTGTGTTTAAGAGATTGCAAAGTTGAATAGCAATTGGCGGAAAGATTCTCGATAAAGGATCTTGGATATGCGAAATAGATTTTGGACATATGAATAACTCGAGATTGAGATAGTAGGAGGTTGAGTCTCTCGTAGGAAAAATATGTGAAAAAGTCTTGAGAAGGTTCAATATGCAGGATGCAAAGCTCATTAACACACCTTTGGGGAGTCACCTCAGTCTAACAAGGCTCACCAAAGAATAAGTCGGAACGTGTTGAGATGAAAATGTTAAGTATGCATCTGCCATAGAAAGCTTGATGTACATAATGATTGGTACGGGACCTGATATAACACATGTAGTGGAAGTAGTAAGCTTTTATGAGCAATCATGGAAGATAACATTGGGAATAAGTTAAGTGGATACTGAGGTGTTTACAAAGAATTGCATATAAGGCAATGATCTTGGAGAGAATGGAGTCTTGCTTGAATGGATTAGTGGATCCCGACTTGGCAAGAAATGACTACGATAAGATGAAGAGCACATCTCAATATGTGTTCACTTATGGTGAAACAACAACATCATGGACTCCGAAGCTGCAAATTATGGTTGCTTTGTCGATGACAAAAGTTGAGTACATTGTAGTAACAAAGACTGGCAAAGAGATGGTTTGGTTGTAAAGTTTCATGCTTGAGTTGGGAAAACAAAATTGAAAAGTAGTAGCTTTTATAGCGACTGTCGGAGCGCAATCCAGTTGACAAAGAATCATGAATTCCATGCAAGAACGAAACAAATAGAGTTGAAGTCTCACTACATTCGTGGGCTATTGAAGAGGGATATTCTAAAATTGAAAAAAAAAATTAAGAATACAAAATCTAGCATATATGTTGACCTCGATGAGTGAAAAAATGAGGTTTGGCGGCCTTGCAGTGACTAGTTGAAGTTGAAATGCAAAACATATCATACTTGGACTTTAAGTGGGAGATTGATATATTGTGACCAGATACTAGGATTTGGTTTGCACTTCTATATATACTTGATTTATTCTCTTTGTAACTTGTACCATATAATTACTAGTGCAAATATTTGACTTGGCCTTCCCTATATGTAGATCATTATGAACTAATTGAGTAACCAAATTTTTGTTCTCCCGTGTACTTTTCTTGATTTTATAATTTCCGCAATAGAGGCTAGAGTCCAAACGATGGCCAACATGCCAAGGTAGCTACAAAGGGTATGAACACAAACACAATCGAAAGCATAAACCGAATAGAGAATATGGCTCTTCCACCTAGATGCATGCTCTCGCATGCCCCCAGACATTCTCCCGCAGCAAGGGCAGCGCAATAAAAAATTTTGGTAACGGATTACAATAAAGGGTTTAGGTGACGGCATCATGACGGGTTACATGGATAGCACCCGAGCCTGAAGACAACACACATCATCAAGCTTGTTGGATGTCTGTCAGAGCTTAAAGATTAAAAAATAGTACTTCATCCGTCCACAAAAACTATATTTATTTGATTGAGCACGATGATTAAAAAAGTTAATAATATTTAAATATAAAAATAAAATAATTAAAAATAAAGTGAGGATATTATATCATTCAAAATATAGAAACCTAATGTTAAATATCACTGCTACTTTTTTTCTTTTAGATCACTTTCATTTATCACATTAGTTGAAATATTCTTCTCTATTTTATACTCAATAAAATAAAATAAAATACTTATTTTAATTTTTTACTAATTTTTATTTCCACATTTATATATATACATATTTGAAAAGATTTTATTTTTTATGTTGTAATTAAATAATAAATTATTATTATTTGTCAATATTCATATTTATTGATAATTAATGATGTATCAAAATTAACTACTGTATTTTATATATAATTTTATATTATTTATATTGTATTAAAATTTATAATGATAATTCAATAAATTAAATTATTTTTAAATGTAGATTTGATTAATAATATTTGTATTTATATTTTAAATTTTAAAGTAATAAAATATAATTAATATTAGTATAATTTTGTAAAATGTAAAATTGTATACATTATAAAAATACTATAGAATTAAGATATAACAAATTTAATATGAATTGCAAATAATTTATATACATATATCACATGTGACAATATGTCCTATTTAGACACGTTGCAAAAGCAAAATATCTCATCAATGAATTTTGCAGAGCTGCTGAATAAATTGTTTAAACATAAAATTTAGTCTACAGCCAAAATAGTTACACAAGTTTTGGTGGACAAAGTGAGTAATATTTAATATATATAAATAATTAATTTAAATAAAAACACAAAAATATCTTTTACTTATTATATATATATTTTTAAGAAATTTATTGAATAATATTATTATAAATATATTATTAATGGAATATTATTTATTAAAAAAATAATAAAAATAATCAAGTATATTTATAATGGACCATCAAATACAGTAAAATAAATAGTACTACGTACGGCTCTAAGGGTCATATTTATCTTTTGCGTCATTTTATTTAACATTAAAAATATTTTTATATTTGTATAAAATTTTTTGTACAAATGACCTTCTATTAATATTATAAGACACTGATTGTATTATAAGACACTAACTGAAGTATTTTTGTAATTTTTTCTTAATTTGTACTATGTTTTTTATATAATAATTAATATTCAAATATCAACAACACGCAAAAAGTAAATGCACTACAAGAAAAAATCATTTTTGTAATAGAATATTTTTGTCTCTAAATCTACTTTTTCCGTTACTAATGATATTAGAGACAGAATTAGAAATTGAATTACATTAGCTACGTGAACTTTAGGGACGGAATTGCGTTACAACTATATTATTTTTTTTGTAGTGATGGGCCCTTAGAGTCAGACGGAGGTAGTCTTTCTCTTGGATTATTCTCGATTTATTTTCTATTTTGTTGTGGTTTGAAATTGATTTAAAATTAAATGTTATTTTCAAATTTTTAGTTGATTTAAATGAGATATATATTTGACTTGTTTTTATTTTTATTAAAAATTATATAGCGTGAATAAATAAATAATACTTCATTTATTAATAAACTTTTCATTTTACTATTTTAGTTTATACCAATCAAAATTTCTCATTTATTTTTTTTTAAAAATAAAAGTACTAAATACTAAAATTTGTTAGAAATTTTAGGGGAAAATAACGAGATTATATTATTGATCATCAAAATAAAGAGTCTATATATAGGCAATACAAAACAGATTCGATAAACTCAAATATAAGTAATCTAATCTATAGATAATATCAAATTTAAATATAAATCTACTACATCTAAAACTGAATATTTAAAATATCTCAACATCCCCCCTCAAACTCAAGATAGGGCAATAGAGACCAACTTGAGTTTGTCCAAGAGTAATCGGAAGCAGCCTGGAAGAAGAGATTTTGTAAAGATATCTGTTGTTTGATCTTCAGAGGATACTGGAACGAGATGAACTACTTCATTGACAACATGTTGTCGAATGAAGTGATAGTCAAACTCAATATGCTTGGTGCGCTTGTGGAAGGTATCATTATGGGTCATCTTCATAGCACTCTGACTATCACAGTGAAGAACCGTAGAAGATAGCTGAGGGGCACCAAGATCAGTGAGTAGCTGTCGAAGCCATAAAAGTTCTGAAGTAGAGTCAACAATTGCACGATACTCTGACTCGGCACTCGAGCGAGAAACTAAAGTTTGCTTCTTGCTGCGCCAAGAAATGAGAGAATCACCCAGGAAGAAACAGAAACCAATGGTCGAGCGACGATCGGTGGGATCACCAGCCCAATCAAGATCAGAGTAACCACTGAGAGTCAAGGACGAGTTAGAGGAGAAGTGTAAGCCATGCAGAAGAGTACCTTTCACATAAAAAAAAATATGTAAGACAGCAGAGTGGTGAGAGGTCCTTGGAGCTGTCATGAACTGACTCACAATATGGACTTCATGAGCGATATCTGGTCGAGTGATAGTCAAATAGATCAAGCTCTCAACAAGCTGAAGGTAAAGGGTAGGATCATCAAGAAGAGAGTCATCATGAGGAGTAAGTCGAACGTCGTAGGCAAGTGGTGTAGATGCTACCTGACAGTCTGTGAGACCAGCTCGAGCAAGAAGATCGGAGGCATACTTAGCCTGGGACAGAAAGAAACCATCGAGAGAATCATAGACTTCAAGCCCCAAAAAGTAACGAATGGGACCCAAGCTCTTCATCTCAAACTGCTGGCTAAGATATGTCTGTAGATCAGAAATACCAAATGCATCATCTCCCGTGATGATCATATCATCAACATAAAGCAAGAGTATAACTATCCCAAATGAAGAACGACGAAGAAATAAACCAGAGTCGTAAGCACATGTGGTAAAACTAAACTCCAATAGTGCAGTGCTTAATGTGGCATACCAAGCCCAAGGGGCTGCTTCAACCCATATAAAGCATGACGTAAGCGACAAACTTTTCCAAAAGACGAGAAACCTGGATGAGGAGTCATATAAACTTCTTCAGAAAATGTGTCATGTAGGAATGCATTCTTGACATCTAACTGAAGAAGGGACCATTGATGAACAGCCGCAATGGCAAGAAGACAACGAACAGTAGTGAGACGAGCAACGGGAGCAAAGGTCTCCTTATAGTCAATTCCATACTATTAGGAATAACCTTTGGCCACCAGACGAGCCTTGTAGCGCTCAATGGAACCATCAGAGTGTGTCTTAATTTTAAAAATCCACTTGCACCCAATAGGGGTTTTTCCTGAGGGCAAATCCACTAAATCCCAACTGTGAGTCTTTTCCATAGTCTGCAATTCCTCAGTCATAGCTTGCTGCCATAACGGATCAGCATTCGCCTCACGAAAGGACCTAGGTTCATGTTGAGATAAAATGGCAGAGTAACAATGGTAATCATTAAGGTGAGAAGAAGGTTTACTTACACGAGTGGAGCGACGACAAGTAGGGAGAGGCGTAGGAGTAGATGTCGGCTTAGGAGGCGTCGGCTGAGGAGGCGCAGGCGGATCAACTCTAGGAGATGGCGACAAGACAGATTGATCAATAAACTGTGGTGAAGAAGAGGAAGAGGTGTCTGGGAAGAGATCGGAGAGAGAAGATGAAAAGAAGGGAGAAGATGAGTGAAACGGTGTGCTAAACTTGGATAAGGTGGAGAAATAGGTGCGGTCCCAAAATTTGACATTATGAGATATGCGCGACCGATTAGAAATAGGATCCCAACATCTATAACTCTTGTGTTCATCGCCATAACCCAAGAAACAACATAAACGAGTTCGAGGTTGAAGCTTTGTCCGCTCACGGGGAGGGAGGAGGACAAAGCACACTTATAGATGGAACAAACTATAATCAGGGGACTGACCAAATAGATGCTCGAAAGGACTGACATCATGGAGGACTGACGAGGGTAATCGACTAATGTTGTAAACAACAATTAAGGCTGCTTCCCCCCAAAAATGATCAGGACACTTAGTAGAAAGAAAGAGGGCACAAACAGTATCGAAAATGTGACGATGTTTGTGTTCTGCCCACTCATTCTGTTGGGATGTATAAGGACAGGAACGTTGTACCAAGGTACCCTGACTAGATAAAAACTGGAAAAATGATGACGTATTGAACTCACAAGCATTATCAGTACGAAGGACTTTAATAGGACGTGAGAATTGAGTGTGAATCATCTGAGCAAACTGAGCATATGTAGAAGGTAATTCAGAACGATTTTTCAAAAAATAAATCCAAAAGTAAATTGTGAAAAATTATCAATAAATATAACATAATACTGAAAACCATTGACGGATGCAACATGAGAAGGAACCCAAATGTCAAAAATGGACTAAAGAAAAAGTTCAGTAGCAATAAATGAACTTTCTGAAAAACTAAGAGTAGGTTATTTGCCAAGTTTACAATCTACATAATTAAAAGACTCCAAACGACCTGGACTTAAAAGACCTTTAGTATGAAGTGACTGGACCTTACTGGAAGATGCATGACCTAGGGGAAGATGCCAATGAAGACTAAAGGAATCAGAGGTAAGAGTTGTAAAGTGGGGATATGTGCATGAGGTATAGAGAGACTCAAGCTCAAATAACATACCCATTTTGCATCCCTTCCCGAGAAGCTGACCCGTCTGAGAATCCTGAACCAGCACGCCACCAGAAGAGAATGTAATAGTAAGACCTTGTTTAACTAATTGACCAACAAAGATAAGATTTAAGGCTAAGTCAGGGATGCAATATGTATCAGGAAGATATAGGGAAGAGGAGGACACAAGACCGGTGTGGATAATATTCATAGTAGTACTGTAACACCCCCAGTTGGCTCAGACTGGAAATGTTACCGCCACACTGCATCATGAGGTCGTCACCTCCTACTTCGGGCCCCACAATACAGTGTTAAGGCTAAAATTACCATAAAAGCGCATTATTATATAACATAATCTAATTTATAAATATTTACAAAACACACCCCTTAACAAGAGGTTTTTCCGGTTAAAAATTTACATATAATACAATAGACGTAAGTTCACTCACTTAGCGCATCTTTCTATATCTCGAGACGTCCCCTGTCTCGGATGTGCCATGCATACCTGAAACAAATATTTTCTTAAAAGCAGTCTAGAATTAAATCTATTTTAAGAACTAACGTGAAATATGTCATGTCATACCTTTTAAAATAAATTTTAATTCCCGTCAATCATAAAATATGCGTCATGTCATGCCAATAGTGAAATGATGCAATACAGATATCAAACTCGACAACAATGCACATCCACATATATATATCCGCCAAAGTGAGCAGCCGGAATAACCTCGGCTCCATAATCATAGGCTCACTACATCTGTCTAAGTGAGCAGCCGGAATACCTTCGGCCCCGTAATAACAAGCTCACTAGACCATCATCAATAAATAGCCGGAAAATCCTCGACTCAATGAAGGACCTGATAAACTCATAATAATATAACGGTCATCCGGTCACTTCCATATACCCATCATACGACTCCCACAATCAATACATAGATAACCGAACGTTATCGCCATTAACCACAAGACGCCCCATAGTCTGTGATAGCGAATATAGGACCCCCGCTGACTAGCCCTATCCCGTGTAATGTAGTAGAATCCGTGCAACCTGAAATCACCCAAGGGAAACTCGGAAACTCTACTCCTCCTCGCGCGTCCTAACGGGATCACATTTGGAGTTTGGCATATGATCCTAAACTACCGGTAAACCTCACTAGTAGCTACTCCAATGAGTGGAACAACACCAAACACGAATGATTAGACCAAATACATCTCAACTACAATGGGTCTAATCCTTGAATGACCGTGCGACTAAGTCACCCAGTTGTCCGACTACTATCGTCCACTGTCGCCAAAGTGTTACGGTACATCGGGGTCGAATATCCTAACCCCAGATGATGCCCTCGCCTAGCACTACCGCACACGGCGACTAGACGATAGATCCATAAATCATATCCGATAAACCGTGCAATATGTGTGCAATATGCCAAATAAGTGAATTTACCAAAAAGGGCTGGTGAGACAGCTCACCTATCCTCCTTTTCATAAATTCACCAACGCGATCAAATACGTATATCAAATATCAAAAACCGTGAAGTCTCCCACATGCATACGCACACATATATATAAATATATACATGCACTGACAAAATGATTCACATAATATCACGTTAACATATTAATCAGAATCGCATGCAACATGCATACCTAATTTCTTAAAATTAGATTTAATTCCCTACTGCTTACCTCTTGTCGACACTCCCTAGCTTTCGCAATTTCACCCAAATCTCTTCCAACGTACACCTGCTCCATTATTTACTCAATTCAGCTGAGCTATATGCTTATTCATAGGAGCTACTTAGCATTCAAAAGCTAATTTTCTATAGTTAGCTCGTTAGGTTTCTAACTTTTATATTTAGTAGGCTACGATATTCTAGCTATAAAACTCTTATACCTCATAATATTTATATCGCCTAATTATTAAATAAAAATACTTAAAGATATGAATAAACAGGCAGGTGCAATACACTACCGTTTTTCATTCGGCTCAGATCAATACGAAATTCTTAGAATATAATACTAGGACTACGAATAGGCTATTAGCTAAAGAAATTCATCGATTAAATAGCCAAATAGCCAGTTATGAATTTTTAAAGAATTTCTAATTTAATATCTTCAATATGAGATGGAGAGACAGTTGGTCGGATATCGTCAGTGACAATTCGCCATAACTTCATATCACTTAAGAAACTTTTCATAGACTGCATTCAAAGATCATAATTATCGTCGGACAAGATAGTAGTAATAGGTAATGAACATCCATACGCTCCATAACAAAAAAAAAAACGTATAAAAATATGTGAATCACAAAATCAAAGCCCAAATCAAGAAAGTAGATCAAACAATCCAATCGGTAACAGTCGCAAAACGAAATCAACTCCGATGACAAAGCCAACCACACCATGACATAGGGAACCAAAGCAGAAGACGGCGACCGAAAAAACGACGGTCGGAGAAGGACGGACGATGGACGGCGAACAGCGGCAGCAGCGACTAGGGTTTTGGTTTTGGAAAACCGTGTTCTGATACCATGTTAGAAATTTTGGAGTAAAATAATAAAATTGTATTATTGATCATCAAAATAAAAAGTCTATATATATAGGCAATACAAAACAAATACGATAGACTCAAATCTAAGTAATTTAATTTATAGATAATATCAAATCAAAATATAAAATCTACTAAATCTGAAACTGAAAATATTTAAAATATTTCAACAACCTCTACTTTTTTTACTTCAGGTTACTTCTACTTTAACATCAAAGGTAAATAAACATTACATTATTATATTATATTATATATCTATAAAATAACGAGAGTATTAATTTAATTTGAAATTTTTATTTTTTTTAAAGAAAAAAAAAAAGAAAAAAAGAAAAAACCTCAATGAGTAAGAAAACAAACGTAAATAGTTCAATGTTATTAATCATCACTAGAAACTGAATATCAAATATAAATATGTTGGAAGGGATAAAATTATTAGTGGCCCTAATCAAAATAAGATAAATAAATCTTGATTAATAGATTTACAAATAACGGAATTCTGACCAACAATGGCCAGAACTTAATCAACACTTACCAAGAACACGTCTGTAACCTAACAAAATGTCAATAAGAATACAACAATCACAGCCCAAAATAATTTACATAAATACTAGTAGAGATTTTGACACATTCACTAAAAATAACTTTTTCATCATACTAGCTAAATATCATATCAAATATTCATTTCATTCCTCTCAAATTAATGAAACCATGTCCCGCTATATTCAATGCATACATATATAGAACTTTTCGAAGCCCCTAATATTCTTACACGGTTGGTTCTAATTGTAATTAATAGTGACAAGGGGAATTGAAGCCTCCGGAACGACCTATTGCTACAACACCATTGACGAATTAAATGCACACAACAATCTCCCTCTCATCAAACTCTTTCTTCTACTTTCGAAAATCCACAACACACACCACATTGTCTGCAAAACAAGCGGCGAGCTTATCCCCTTCCTTGTTCCAACAAACTTCAAAGATCCCACCATTTCCAGTGAAAGTTCTGATAATCCGAGCTTCCTTCACTGACCAAATATGCAAGCATCGATCTAGTGATCCGCTCGCCAAGAACTCACCGTTTGGGCTAAATGCCACAGAATATACTGGCTCCCTGGATTTTGAAAATTTTTGTACAAAAACAAATATACATAAATGAACCAATGAGAAAGCAGATTCAACAAGTTTATATAAATGAAAACTAATGTGTAGGTAGGCATGTAAATTGTGAACATTGCAAAATACAGTCAGAATTTCAATATGTACATTCTTTCTTTCTTTCTTGTCCCTCTTTATAAAGGAATGACTAGTCTGGTATACATTTTTTTAAAATGTTTTATAAATAAATTTTAAAAAAAAAATACTGGGGAAAAAATTTAATAAAATCACCAAATAACACCCTTAATGCTATAGAAGAAGCTCCAAAGAAACACTTCAAAAAACACCCTAAAAGTTTTTTTTTTTTTTTTTTGAATCTTTTCTTTTTGCAGGAATTTTTCAAATGCATGTACCACAATGGGCTAAATTTGTAATTCATCCTTTAGAAATCATTATGAACCATTGTCGTGTGTAATAGGATGGGTTCAAATAAATCAGTACACATTGACATAGAATTTTCCATTTATATCAGTAAATATCAAGCCCAATGTTGAGGATATGATTTACGGATTGTTGGAGGGAAATGCATTTAGAATGGACCGAGAAATAAGAAAATTATATAGCACACCTGTGGCCATCCAAGCTATGCAGAAGTCGCCCATGTTCCGATTCCCAAAGCTTTATGGTTGAATCAAATGAGGCACTGTAGAGGATAGTAAGGCAACAAGCAAACAAGGGAATCATAAATGTAATTGTTTCCTGACAAAGTAGTCAGCAAAAGTTCATATAATATTTCAATATATCATACATATATAGCTGTGCTGCTCTCAAGTTCCCGTGGTTTCGAAAACTATTACGTATCATTTAAAATATGATACAAGACCTATCTTCCAATTAAAAAACTCTCTTCAAATAGAAATCACACAACAGCCTTGACCCTACAAAGCAGGTTTTGTGATACATAGTTCTTGAGCATCAGGATTATCATTTCATTTATTTCAATGAGCTTAGAATTTGCTCCTGATTTGATATCCTCACAGCAATTTTGCATAAATGAAACTATGAAATAACATCACCAATATATCACACGATAATAATGGTGAAGAAAAATCACCTTGCTAGTACCAGCTGCTGATTGGGGTTACTGGTGCCAGGCCCTGTTGGACTCCATCTCACAGTATATATCTCCTGAAAACAATGCAAAAGACATGTCAACTTGAAGTGTGGCAGACCCTGACACAAAAGATACAAAAATGAAACCTGATTCCGTACTTTGGTGTGTTCCCTCAAATCAAGCAGACAGGTGTCATGTTTCATACTCCAGATCTGCACCAGTGTAATCCAAATCATAATAAAATTAAACAAATAAAGAAACGAAACAAGCGGTATGGACATTTTATTATATATATTCATATAAATAGAAAAATCCATACATGCATAAAAGACATACATATAAATAAATTCTACATTTTATCTTCCTAAAAAGCAAAATGTTTATAAAAGGTAAAAACTACTAATCTTTTTCAAATAATGCAATTAGAGTCTGGACTATTGTGGGTTTCATATGGGTGTTCTTTCAGAAGGATGTTGTATTCACTTTGCACTTTAAAAGAAGAATATAAATTAACCCAAAAAATTGTTTCCATGCCATCTTCTGATAGGGACAAATCTATACTCGTGTAAATAGGCTACACTCATGTCAATAACAGAACAGGATATTAATGCCCATTACCAGAAAATGATCCATGAACATTACTGCCACTAACCTTTGCCGTAGAATCATCTGAGCATGATGCCAGGAGGTTACCAATGGGATCCCACTTTATAGCATTAACTTCACCCTAAAGAAGCACATTCAAATCTTAATGAATAGAAAAGTAGTACAGCAGGAAAATGGATTTAGTACGTGGAACTTTATTTAGTGATTACTTTTCTCAAACAGTAACTTGATACTGCAAAACACAGAAATACTGCAAAACCCAGAATAACGATAACTAACACGATAGCATGCATGCATACACGTGTCCACGCAATATAAATTATTTTTAGCACATGAAACTAGATCCATTGTGTATAAACGGATTATTCAACACCATAAATTGATCCAGACAACACAGTTATAATTGAGTCAAAAATGCATAGATAACTGCCTGTTAACCAGTTGCCACTCAGTTGAGTTGCAAAGAAGAGACAGTTCATCCACAACAAAACTAACTCACGATGTGAGTGTATTCTCGAATGCTAAATAAGGGCAGACAATAAGATAGGAATCTTTATTTAAAAAAAAAAAACAAGAGTTGTAGAAGTTAATAAGCTGCAGGGGTACAAATTACTACAAAGTATAGTAGAAGACTTTTAAATTGGTGAAAAATGGCAAGACTGGACAATACAGCCTAGACAACATAATGATGGTTTTATTATTTTTAGTTAGTTTCTTCAAGTATGCTCCACTTTTTTGTTCTTTCTTCAAAGTTTTCTACCCCGCAGGCTTTTGTTTGGGCACAGAAACAATAACACTTCTTAGTATAACGAACCATTCCGCCCAATCTAACAAATGTGCAGATTATGGGTGGGTGATGATTTAAAATTGCACCATGTATCCAACAGAAGAATAACTCAACCAAGTTGCCAATTTAATTGTAACAGAGAAAATGGTAATTCAACCAAGTTGCCAATTTAATTGTAACAGAGAGAATGGTTCATAAATATCCGATATTACTGTTTGAAAGATACCACAGCTCAATCAAGCAAACAGTTTGTTGGTTGTCAAATAGTAACCCAAAGACAAACCTGATGGCCTGCAAAAGTTTTGATTGGTCGAGTCTCTCCAATTTTACAAACATAAATCATGCTATCGGTAGAGCATGTAGCAAATGTATTATTGTTTCGCCAATCCACATCAAGGGCAGGAGCTGCAATTAATCAACAAAAGAATGACAGGAAGTTTAAAAGCCATAAATGTTTCTCAGATTTTTGCTCCTATCAGAAAGGACATGGATTCAACAGGCTTGCATATGGAGAAGAAAGGATCAAAAAGAACCTGAGTGAAATTCAAATTGCTGTTTCCAGTCCCCTGACTTGGCATCCCATATAATTGCAGTCCTATCAACACTTCCACTAAGAAGCAAATCACCTTTCTTGTTCCACTTCAAAGAGAAAATTGGCCCTTTGTGTTTATTTAATGTATTTATCAGCTCCCCTGGATAATAGTAGTAATAATATGCATAAGCATGTCATGCACACAATCAATGAGTAAATTGCTATTACGTATTCTCAAATGAATTTCTCAGGTCACGTAACTACATAAACCTCACCAGTACCAACCAAAATAGCCTATATAAGATACATAAACCAAATGATTTGACCAAGAGTAAGGTGAGTTTAATAAACTCCTTTTATTTCCAATCCATATATAGCGTGAATTTCTAACATAAAACATAAAGTTAAGCCTCCCTACTAATGAAGCAAAATACACAGCAATAAAGCAGAGTACAAATAGTATGAAGTATGTAATATGTGCAGAAACTACCAAGTCCACAATATCAACTCAAAAGAGTAAGCAATAGATCCATGCAGTCTTTGCTTCGCTAAGTGTCTTTAACAGAGGTAACAGAGTTTTGTTCATCAGGTGTAAGACCACAGCAATAACAAGATTTAAATTGCAAAAGTATAATTGGCCCACATTAATAACAGCGCATACCATCTTTAGTCCATATCCTCGCTTGTCCATCATAACAACCTGTAGCAAGTAGCGTTCCATCACCCTATGTAAATCAGGAAAACAACCAATTTATTCATATTGTTTTAGAATACACATAACAAATTTGACACAACATAGGACACTAAAGACCAAGTAGATCATTAGACAGTCACATAGTTCTAAAGATAAAAACTGATATGGTTTAATACATAAAATAGACAAGACCTACATTCCAATCAAGGGTGGTTACATCTTTGCTTTTCTCAGTTGTCCTACCCTTGAAATGCTTCAGTACAACATTGGGATTCCCATTTTCCAAATTGGAGCTAGCTGGCCCATCAATGGTCCAAATTCTGGCAGTTGAATCTCCTGACCTACAAAACAATAGGTTGAATGTCTAGGGTACTTCACCTATAGGAAGAATCAATGTGGAAAATGCATAAGCCAAATACATAAAACGAAAGAAAATTGCTACGCTCAAAAGTGTGGACTAAAATCATCCATGGGCTTGTGTGAAATTAGCTATAGAGAGTAAATAATATATGTCTATCAAGTCCAATAGCATCACACCGTGCATGCTTAAAGTGTTCAGAAGATTCGCGACACTAAGACTCCGATTTAAATAAAAGGAAAAGATAAAGCACATCGAGCACTACATATTCCTTTTATCCCAAGTTTAGCAGCAAGATTTTTTTCAAAGCTTCTTATTTTTAATTACATTTTCCATTTCAGGCAAAAAAAAAAGGTTTGGATTTTCTAGGAAGATGGGGAATTATTCCAGCCCCAGGTGCAAAAGAAAGTACAGAGTTTTGCTTCAGTTGCAAGTAAGATTAGGCTTGATAGTTTTACATCAATCGTCCAATGAGAGTTAAGCCTAGATTGTTATATAAATGTGCATACCTTCATTGTAACACCACTCCAATGAGCAGATATCAATAGTTAGAAAGCCTAGGATAGTATGGCCCAAAAATAGAGCTGATGTCTTAACATGCTCACATACTGAATAGATTCAAAACTACGCAGAATTCCAATTTCCAAGCACAAAATATAGACAAGGAGATTGAATAATAGTTTTCCCCAAGACAATTAAAAAGCAGATATTCACTCTTGAAAATCAAATCGATAATTTTAAGCTGTTATTCTAACCCAGAAGCAAGAAGTGACCCGGAGGGGTTCCAAGCACATGCAAAAACCTGTGAAAAGTAAGAACATAGACAAGTTGTCAATATACACTCAACAGAATTGCTCTTGACCTCATACTAAAATAGATTAAGAAACCAAATGGCGATTGAACCTCAGAAGTGTGGCCTTGAAAAACAGTTACATCACTAGTTGGGATTTCGCACGGCAAGGTCGGTAAACTCTGGCAAACATCCATTGGCTCTGATCCTACCATCGCGCCCATTACCATATATACCAAGTTAAATATCATAAAAGATCACGAATAATAAATGCACTTTAACAAGAATACATATTGAAGATCCTGATGTTTCTGGCAAGATTTAATTACATTTAATCATGTGCAGCTGAGATATGCTAAATTAGCTGAACCAAAATTTACCTCCATCAGTTCCATTCGCCTCGGGTCTGCTATTATTCTTATCTCCACCATGATTTACGTCAGTGACATCCTCAACTGGTTTTTCCTTGTCTTTTCCTTTTGTCTTTTCCTTTTCTTTCTCTACTTTGTCTCTATCCCGCTCTTTTTCTTTCTCTCGCAGTTGCTTTTCATTATCCTTATCTTTTGCAACTTCTTTATCTTTTTCCAGTACAGGTCCACGATCTTGTGACCGGCCATTTTCCATTGTTTCTTTCTCCTTTCCCTTGGATTTATCCTTCTGAATGCTTTCTTTCTTCTGTTTTACAATCTTTTGAAGTTCATCCACGCTCTTTGTTATAAGATCCAGAGGATGAAGGAACTGGAAATCTTCATCAACGTCCATATCATCCTGGAGCCTCGAAAATTATGAATCCTAAGACATTCTCAACTATACAAAACAAAGAACTCAAAAGGAAAAAGTAAAAGGTTTGAATGATGTCAATCTAACATTACTCAAATTTGCTTCTAGTTCAAGATATAGAATCCCTTTCTGAATAAATGTAACAAGGGCGCCGGGAGGAACAGCATTTGGATCAATGCTACTTTTAGTGAGGCCTGCCTCATATCCCAAAGAAAATGCAGAATGTGTAAGTCCTGAAAAACCATTTATCACAATAACATCTTAGCAATTTAACATCCAAGTAAGTTTAAGTTATAAAAAGCTAGATCCTCTGAGGACCTTTTCAATGAGAATATTCAAGCACATGACCTCTAATTGCATCACCTAAGGATGTTATAAATGATTCTCGGATTGCATGAATAATTTGAAAATTCTTTTTTTGCATGTAATAAGTTTTCTGCAAATATTTCATGGCTTAAGGTTATTAAAGGTTTGGAAACCACATCAGATCCCATCTTCATTCACCATGAGATAGATTGTTTAATGAATGATTAGTCAATTGTAGATAATAACATTTGCCAACATGACAAGAAAAGTAGAACACAATGTTGAACATCTTAAAAATGAGTTAATAATGCAAACTGCAAACAACTAGCAAAAATATCAAAGAAAACTTTAATGAGATAGTGCTTATCAGATCCTTGTCACTACAAGACGCTGCCAACAGGCACAGAACTATGTGGGGGCAACCCCTCTCCCCCTCCCCCACCTTTCCCATGAGCCCCATTCATTTATAGAGTATCTATACATATAGTATAGAATATGCATGGTGTGGTTCAGGTGTGTTTGTTTTGAATTTAATATTGAATTTTGATTTAAATTTTTATTTGAATAGTAATTTGTTGTAACATTTTGTGAAAAAAGATAATATATTTTTATTATGAAGATTGTAGCATAGTAAAAAAAATAGAAATCAAACATCAGAAGAATAGAGCCACAATTGGAATGAACAAAAAGAGATAATATTTGATAACTTTCTTAATAGTCAAATTTTTTGCAAAAAAAAATTGTAGCATTTGTCAATTTCAAACGATACTTACTTAGTGACTCTTACAAAATTAAGATTTGCAATATGTAGTTGTTACTGTTGATGTAGTTTGTTATTTTGCAATCCTTTTTAAATATGATAGCTCGAAAAATACAGTTTCTGTCAAATAATAGCTGAGTTATAATATAAATATGTTAGGAGAATCAATTTGTAATTCAAATATGTTAAGAGAATTCAGTCCCTTAATTGAGGGGATTAGTTAGTTTGTTTCCTTTTTCCTCTTTGCAATCTCCTTTTTAACTCTGTGTATTATCAATTCAAATCATAGTGAAAATACATAATCTTTCTTTCCTCTCATCTCTGATTTCCCACATGGTATCAGAGCTCTAGGAATTTTTCTAGGGTTTTGTAGTCTTCTTCAAGCAGCCTTCATCACTGTGTTTTGTTCCCGCCTTAATTGTTGTGAATTTTTCTTCTTTCACTAAGTCATGTCTGAAACCACCATCTCCAACAATTCCAACCCTTCCGAAGAATCTAACTCTATTCAGAAAATTGGAGAACTGCAGAATATCCCGGCATCCAATAGGTTCAATGGGAAGAACTATCTCAAATGGTCCTAAATTGTCCGCACATACCTCAAGGGCAAAGGGAGGCTTAATCACCTCCTTGAAACCGGACCAAAAAAAAGGAATCCAACATTTGAAGCATAGGATGAGGGAGATACCATGATTATGTCCTGGTTATGGGATTCCATGACACTTGTATGTTCTTAAATACTGCAAAGGAAATCTGGGACTATATCAACCGCACATACTCGAAGCCCGTGATGCTGCCCTTGTGTATGAAATCAAAGAAAAAACCGGAGCCACCAAGCAAGGAGACAAATTTGTCACAGAGTATGCAACGATGTTGCAAAATCTTTGGCAGGAATTGGATCACTACCGGGTCATTGAGATGAAATGCCCTGATGATGTTGCCACTTTGAAGAAGTTCATTGAGAAGGATCGGATATATGATTTTTTGGCATGATTGAATTTTGAATATGATCCAGTTAGGATCCAAATCCTCGGCAAGAAGGATACGCCATCTCTAGAAGAGACAATCTCATTAATCCAAGCAAAAGAAAATCGGAGGAGTGTAATGCTAGAACCACATACTATGGATGGGTCAACCTTAGCAGCAAAAACAAATCAAGAGAAGTCGAAGAATGATATGCCCAAACACTTTGGTAGAGATAACCAAGGGAAAGAAAATAAAGATAATCCTTGGTGTACTTATTGCTAGAAACCCAGACATACAAGGGAGAAGTGTTGGAAGCTGAATGGTAAACCTTCAAGCCGAGAGTAGGGCTACCGTGGGGGGCAGCAACAAAGGCTTCAAGCGCATATGGCAGAACAGCCCAATGTTGAGAAAAATCCAACCATAGAGGGGTTCAGCAGTGAAGAAATTGAGAGATTGAGAAGTTTGTTGGGGTCTCTTGAGAAGCCTTCTGGAACATGTTCAATGGCTCTTTCAGGTAAACCTGTGTGCATGAATGTCTTGGACAAATTCAATACCAACTCTTGGATTATAGACTCCGGTGCTATAGACCATATGACCCCCACATCTCAACTCTTCCACATCTATATCCCATGTCCAAGTAACCCACATCTCAACTCTTCCACATCTATACCCCATGTCCAAGTAATAGAAAAACTGTTGTGGCCAATGGCTCCTTAGCCACTGTTGCAGAGATTGGAGATATACCTATCAGACCTAGCCTTATCCTTAAAAATGTTCTCCATGTGCCCAAACTGTCAACAAGCCTTGTTTCCATTCAAAAGTTGACTCATGATCTTAAATGCTATGCTCTTTTTTGCTCTTCTTATCGTGTTTTTCAGGACCAGGACTTGGGGGGAGGATTGGACTTGCTAAGGAAAGGAACGGTCTTTTACCACCTTGAACCATTCAAAAAACTTACAAGTAACTTGCCTTCTTCTTTCCTTAGTTCCTCGAATAAAGATGTCATTTGGCTATATCACCTACGTCTGGGTCATCCCTCTTTTAGGATTTTAAAAATTATATTTCCTCATTTGTTCCAAGGTTCAGATATTTCTGAGTTTCATTGTGACATCAGTGAATTGGCAAAAATATATCCGTGCATCTTTTCCTATTAGCAATAAAACAGGTTCTCATCCTTTTCATTTGATTCATAGTGACATATGGGTCCTTCCACTATACCTAATGTTTCTGGGGCTCGTTAGTTTGTGTCCTTAATTGATGATTGCACTCGGATCACATGGTTCTTTCTTCTTAAACAAAAATATGATGTTAGCACTGTTATACCTAATATTCATTCAATGGTTCAAAATCAATTTGGGGTCAAAATAAAGAGCTTTAGTTTAGACAATGCTAGAGATTATTTCAATCAGATTCTGTCACCTTATTTTCAATCACAGGTGATTATCCATGATTCATCATGTGTTGACACACCCCAACAAAATAGAGTAGCTGACAGAAAGAATAGGTATTTACTCAACACCACCCGAGCCTTACTGTTTCAAGAGAATGTTCCTAAGTTCTATTGGGGAGAAGCCGTCCTTACTGCCACATATATGATAAATAGGCTTCCCTTCATTGTGTTAGAAAACAAAAGCCCCGTAGAGGCCCTTCATAGCTTTTACCCTCACTTCAGAACTTCAAATGGCCTCACTTCTAGGGTATTTGGGTGTACCGCCTTTGTTCATGTCCGCAAACAACATAGAGGGAAGCTAGACCCTAGAGCCATCAAATGTGTTTTTCTCAGTTACTCATCCACTCAAAAGGGATACAAATGTTACAACCCCTTTATCAAAAATTTTTACATCTCTGCAGATATCACTTTCACAGAAAATAGACCTTTTTTCAAGTCCTCTCTTCAAGGATGGAAGATAGTACTTGTGAGTCCTTCGAACCACTTAAAACCCTTGACCTTCCGCATGTGCCACCCCGTAGTCACTCAAAACCAAACTCTCCTCATGTTCCGGTTGAACCCGAGTCCTCTGAACCAATCACATCTGAGTCACCCGATCCTATCACTGAACCCATATCATCTCCTTCTCCAACCAGCGTCACTCACAATTTTCCAAAGTTTCCTCAGGTGTATTCAAGGAGAAAGACCGTTCCTGAACTGACACAAGTCCAAGAATCCAATCCAAATTCTGAGAATGAAATCACGGTAAGATCAGATCTACCCTTACACAAAATCTGTTGAACAGTCCATTGATTCAACTACTATTTTGGATCTTCCCATTGTTGTTAGAAAAGGAACCAGAGAATGCACAAAACGACCACTCTATCCTCTATCTCACTATGTCTCTTTTAAGCGCCTATCGCCAGCCCAAAAGGGATTCATTGTGAGTTTGAACACAATTGTCATCCCTCACAATGTGTCTGAGGCATTGTCAAAAAGGGAATTGAGGGATGCTATAAGAGAAGAGATTAATGCATTTTAAATGATTTGAGAGTCAAATGGGAGGGTCCTATGAAGCTTTACTGTGACAATAAGTTAGCTATTAATATAGCTCATAATCCTATACAACATGATAGGACAAAGCATATTGAAATTGATAGACATTTCATCAAAGAAAAATTGGAGGAAGGGTTAGTATGTATGTCCTATGTTCCATCAGAGAGACAATTAGCCGATGTTCTAACAAAGGGGCTCAACAGTTCGAGTTTCCATGATCTTGTATCCAAGCTGGGAATGGAAGACATCTATTCCTCAGCTTGAAGGGAGTGTCAAAGAATAGCTGAGTTATAATGTAAATATGTTAGGAGAATCAAGTTGTAATTCAAATATGTTAGAAAATTAATTTGTAATCCCTTAAATTGAGGGATCTAGTCGGTCCCTTAATTGAGGGAATCAGTTAGTTTGTTTATTTATCCTCCTTGTAATCTCCTTTTTAACTCTGTGTATTATCAATTCAAATCACAGTGGAGATACAGAATCTTCTTTCCTCTCATCTCTGATTTCCCAGAGTATCCGACAACAAATAGCACACGTCCTTATATATATAGATATATAAATTGCATTATTTTGGAAGTTCAAAAAATTAGCACCCCCCTTATTAAATTCTAGAAACAAGGTTTTGAGCTTTGATCACATTAGGAATGAACCCCCTGTACTCTTTAATTCAAATCTACTATGGAATAAATTGAGTATATCAACAAACATAGGCAAACTCAATCAATCTACCATCTTAAATAGTATTAAAATATTTCAATTTACTTTATAGGCAGAAGCACCCTCATAAACCATTATCAAAGCACCCTCATAAACCATTATCAAAGCACCATACCTACTTTGGCTAATAAAAACTTGTCTTCATTAGCACGTCAATGCAGATTTTCGGGAGTCTGGACAAATTTCAATTCACTAATTCTGGGAATTGAGAACACATTAGCAAAACATTATAATTCTATTAAATATCATTTACAGCAAAAGTTATTACTTTTGACTGATTACAACTTATCTGTTTCTTAAAAACCTATTCTGCGTTGTTAAGTAACTTAGTCTGATAAAAAAAAATTGAAAATCTCTTGGTCCATTTTAAGACCATTCAGCTTATGCTCTGTATATTCATTTAAATGTATTTTCTTGCAATCCATACATACATTTGACTTGGGGAACAGTAATCTGAGATTCACCGAGGTAAAACACCAACAAATTCCACTTTCCAACCAGTATCGAAACCCGCCTGCCGAATAACAGACATATTATATGTATGTACATATACCTCTAAAACTAATATTCATCCCATCACAATTGAAGCCAAAAAGGATAAGGAAAAGCCCATCCGCCAACGCGAAGATGCCATAAGCACACAGGCTTAAGAAACAAAGGCGGACGCACACCTAAACACGCACATGCCCAATTTTTTGTAAAAAAAGGTGTGTACCTGATTCATTAAGATATCGGAAGATAAGGTAGTTCAACTCCTCGGAGGTTATCGAGATCATTTTCAGAAACCCCTCTCCAGCTTTGCAGAATTCCTCTCCCGCCCGCCCGCTCGCGCTGAAATTGGGCGAGTGAAGAAACGAGAGTGACAGAGACAGCAGGCAAGGAAAAGCGGAAGAAGAATGGCGTGAGACTGGATGGGATGGGAGGGTTTAAATCTATTTACCAAGTGACGTGCAAAAAGACCGAAATACCCTCCCTTGAGGGGCGCTTTGTTTTTTTTTTTCTTTTTTCTATTTTAATTTTTTTTAATACTATAGTATTATATTTATTTTATAAAGAATATTCTTTTAGTTGGAAATTTTAGCTCTATTTTTTGTATTTTTGTAAAGGGATAGTACTAGATTTTTTGAACCTATTGGAGTATAATATTATATTTACTCATTATTTAATTTTAAAAAAAATATATTAATTTAAAATTATTATATGAACAAATCTATTTTTTATTTAGTGATATTATTAAGTCCCCAAATAATTGTTATTTATGTTTTTTCTCTTTTTACATTTACTATATAAATGATACTAGTTCATAATTATCCAATTATTTGTTCTATGTTGCTGTTGGAAGTAAAATGAAATTTTAATTTAAACAATAATTTTATGTTAATTTTGTACGGAGAAAATAGTATATTTTTTAAATAGAAATCAATTAGTCAAGTTAAATTTGGTTCATTTTGATTTTAATTTGAAATTTTGATTTAACTTTAAATTTGAATTTAAATAATATTATAATAATAAATATTTTGTTAAATGAAATAATATATTAAAAAAATTTACAAATTAAATACTTTGATTTTGATTTTGATTTCAAATAAAAATCAATCAAATTCTTAAGTTTAAATGCTTGGTTGAAAGTTTATATTTTAAATTTGAATTTTGAATAATAAAATATTTACATCTAATAATGGTATGATATAATATTTTAAATATAAATTATTTTTTAGTAATTTTTTTTAAGAAAAAAGAAAAAAAAACATAATACAAAAAGTCAAAGAAGGAAAAATATTTTATTATATGAAAGAGGAGAGTTTACAAAGGTTATAGTATCATGTTGCTCTGTTCCTCGTGTCAGAGGATAAGAGCTTCGTCGGGAGGAAAAGCTCAAACAGTAATGTATCATATTGAGCTAAGGGGTTAGTTTTACCAAGTCGGCCTGTCTAGTGCAATGCTAACGCTTATATAATATAGTGTTAGATTTAGATATATATTTTGTATTATTTATTTTAGTTTAGTCCGAACTCACTAGCATATATATATATATTTGTATACTCTTATTTTCGTAATAATAAAATTTTATAATTTCCTCCCAAATTTTAATATGGTATCAGAGTCCAAATTTTCAAATCGAAAATCCTAGCCGCCGCCGCCGCCGCCGCCGCCGTGCTCCAGTTGACACCGCCACCACCATCGCCTCCACAACGTCGTCGCCGGCTGACCACCCAAACCTCACCACCAACCTCCGCGTGTGCGCCGTCCACGTGCCGCCGATGTAAATTGCGGTGGAAACCATATTTCTTCCACCGTCTTCCAGCCGCGTGTGAGGGCGCATCCCTACACCTCCGACCGCTGTTCTTCATCCGTCGCCTTATGTTTTTTATTCCCTACATTGTAGTGTGGTTGATTTTGTCATCGGAGTTGATTTTACTCTTCCGTCTGTTATTGGCATGGCTTCCTCAGTCCGAAATATCGTGACTCTCTCGCATCGAGTTCTTGCTTCCAATTCTTCTTATGTGATGGACAATTCGTGGTATTTTGATTCCGGTTGCTATCATCATATGACACCTACATTTGGTCTCTAGACCGATGCACATCATGTGTCTTCTTCACTACATATACAGACTGCTAATAAGAGTTGCATGGATATCACTCATTCAGGTTTTGTATCTCTACCATTTATATCCCTTTCCTGACACTTACTGCATTTCTCAATTGACTTTAAATATTGTATCAGTAAGCCAACTACTTGAGTAGAGACTTACTGTTATTTTTTCTTCTTCTGGTGTAAAAGTTCAGAATTCACGTACAGGTCGAATTCTTAGGACAGGTCGAAAAATTGGTCAACTATTTGAGGTACAATCTTTGAAGATTTCTCCCCGTAATTTCTCTTCAGTGGCACCTTCATCTTGGTTATGCATCTTCCTCTAAAATTTATTCTCTTGTTAGTAAGGATCATTTGGGTTTTACTCGTTTTTAGTCATTTGATTGCTTATAATATCATTTAGAAAAACAACCAGTCTTATCTTTTTCAAAACATATGTCGGTCGCAAGTAAACCGTTTTCCTTGGTTCATTATGATATTTGAGGTCCTTCTCATGTTCCCTCTATGAGTGGATGTCGTTATTATGTCATTTTCATAGATAATTACTTCCGTTTTACATTAATATATTTTTTGAAACACCACTCAGAATTACCTCAAATATACATTCAATTTGCTCAAATGATTAGAACTTAATTTTCCTGTTCCATATAAAACTTCCGTATTGATAATGGTCTTGAGTATAGAGATTCTACCTTATTGAATTTTCTCTATGCTTAAGGTACATTGATTCAGCGTTCTTGTCTATACACCGGTCAACAAAATGGTCGTGCTAAGCGCAAACATCGTTATATTCTAGATATTGTCCATGCATCTCTTTTGTCTACCTCTTGTCTTGATAGGTTATGGGGGAAAGCTGCTCTTACTGTTGTCCATACCATAAATCATATTCCATCCTCTATCCTCCATAATAGTACCCTTTTTGAATGTCTATATGTTCAACTACGTGATTATAGTATCCTTCGTCCCTTTCGTGTGTTAGTTTCGTCCTTATCCCTCCGTATGAACGTTCTAAATTGGAAACTCGTGTGCATTTATGTTGTCTTCTTGGTTATAGAGTAGAGTATAAATGTTATAGGCTTCGGGATCCAATTTCTAAACGGTTGCGTATATCTCGTCATATTACCTTTTGGAAGAGTATCATATTTTCCACTCTGTGTAAATTTCATATCTCATCTATTTCTGGTTCACCTTCATTCATGTCGTCATGTCCTCCCTTGTTTCTTGACCCTGATCCTACGACTCCATCTCTGCCTCCGGATCATGTTCCTGTTGAGACCTCTGATCCATTTACGACCTCGTCTTCAAATGTTGATCCGTCTACGGTGCTTGGACCTGTCATACATCGTCGATCACATCAAGTAAGTCATCCACATGCTCATTTGTATGATTATCATTGTTACTCTGTCATATTATCTCATCATGAGTCTATGTCCTTTCGTGAGGCAAGTGTTGATCCATTATGGCAGTAAGCTATGACTGAGGAATTGCAGGCTCTGGAAAAGACTCCCTTGGATTTTAGTGGATTTGTCTTCTGGCAAGAGTGCAAGTGAATTTTCAAAATATAGACTAATTATGATGGTTCTGTTGAGCACTACAAGGCTCGTCTGGTGGCTAAGGGTTATTCTCAGGAATATGGAGTTGACTATGAGAAGAACTTTACCCCTATTGCTCGTCTCACTACTGTTCATTATCTTTTTGTCGTTGATGTTGTTCGTCGCTGGTCCCCTCTTCAATTAGATATCAAGAATACATTCTTATATGGCACTCTTTATAAAGAAGTTTATATGACTCATCATCCGGTTTCTCACCTTCTGGAAAGGTTTGTCGCTTACGTCATGCGTTATATAGATTGAACCAGGTCCCTCGGGCTTGGTATGCCACATTTAGCTCTACACTCTTGGAAATTGGTTTTACTATATTTAGTTATGATTCGGTTTATTTCTTTGTCGTTCTTCCTCAGGGATAGTCATACTCTTACTTGATGTTGATGATATGATCATCACAGGAGATGATGTGTCTGGTATTTCTAATCTACAGACATATCTTAGTCAATAACTTGAGATGAAGAGCTTGGGTACCTTCGTTACTTTTTGGGACTTGAAGTCTCAGATTCTCCTGATGGTTTCATTTTGTCTCAGCCTAAGTATATCTCAGATCTTATTACTCGAGTTGGTCTCATAGACTGTCAGATAGCCTCCACACCTTTTGTCTACAACGTTCGACTTACCCCTCATGATGGTTTTTCTCTTGATGATCCCACCCTATATCGTCAACTTGTTGAGAGTTTGATCTATTTGACTGTTACGCGACCAGATATCGCTCATGCAGTTCATATTGTGAGTCAGTTCATGGCCGCTCCGAGGAACTCTCACCACTCTGTTATCTTACATATTTTTCGTTATGTGAAAGGTACTCTTGCATGGTTTACACTTTTCATATCACTTATCTTTGACTCTCAACAGTTACTATGATGCTAATTAGGATGGAGATCATACCGATCATCATTTGACCACTGGTTTATGCTTCTTCCTGGGTGATTTTCTCATCTCTTGGCGCATCAAAAAGCAGACTTTAGTTTCTCGATCGAGTTCCGAGTCCAAGTATCGTACTCTTGCTGACTCTACGTCAGAACTTTTATGGCTTCATCGATTACTTGCTGACCTTGGTGTTCCTCAGTCATCTTCTATGGCTTTTCACTGCGATAGTCATAGTGCTATAAAAATGGCCCACAATGATACCTTCCACGAGTACAACAAGCATATTAAGTTTGATTGTCACTTCATTCAACAACATATCGTCGGCGGGGTTGTCCATCTCGTTTTGGTCTCCTCCGAAAATTATACAGTAGATATCTTCACCAAGTATTTTCTTCCCAGACGCTTCCGATTGCTCTTGGGAAAACTCAAATTGATCTCTACAACCCCTACTTAAGTTTGAGGAGGGTGTTAGATTTAGATATCTATTTTGTATTGTTTGTTTTAATTTACCCCCAAGCCCACTAGTATATATTTTTTGTACTCTTATTTTCGTAATAATACAATTTTTATAATTTTCTCCCAAATTCTGACAAATATAAATTCAGCATGTTAAATATCTTTTCTTTTTTATAAGTGCATTAAAATAAATATATGTCAGTGTTTTACTTGCAATTAAAATGATTAGATCATTATAAATAAAATATTAATTAATTAGGTGCTCAAAACCCCATATGAATCCCATCATGATGCATAGAGCGAGTCTTTCTCACCCAAATTACCTACAAAATATAGCTTTAACATCCGAAAATTGCCGAGTAAGTAGAATAAAATTACACAAGTAAATACAATTTAAATCATACACATTTATAATTTTGATGTTACATGTGTTATGATTACCTCATTGATTCTCCTTTAAATTTATTCCGTTTAAGGATATGAGAAGCCAAGAAAGAAAAACTTCATTAAGATTTGATTTCATATATGTTTGTAATATTGCGCATTGCATAAAACCTTTTTTATTCTTTCAATATAAATGTTTCATTATATAATATTGGCAACAAGTAAAGCCACCCATTAACAATTGAAAATTATCCAAAATTCCAATGAATATTATCAATAGCACGAGATAAGGCAAAACAATCAGCAAAATGCCTCTCGAGAAATAATATAAAAAGTCTAATACAATCAGACAGACATCCAACCCTTATTAAAGACATAACCAATAAGGTACAAATAATAGAAGTATGTCAATGAATCATATTGATAGCCGTATCGCACAATTGAAAAATAAGTTTTAGTTCCTACATTATATAAATATGCAAAATGCAGTAGTTTTAGTAAGTAGGTTCGTATCCGTAGGGAAGCAGTAGCAAATTCGACTATTTGGTTATTTATAATTACATTATATATATACATAGGGGGATTTGATTTATGACTATAAACTAAAGAAGAATAAAAATTCACTCAATTAAATAAAATAAATAGAAATGCAAATGATCGATTTACCAAATATAATTAAACTCTAGGAAAGGCATGAATTTTCCGCCCGGAATATGAAATTTGCTCATCAACTAAAAATAAAGTTCATTGACTAGTTGGATAAAGTGGTTATAGTTAATCTACACGTGTTCACAACCAACCTTTCTTTACTTTGTCGATAGCTAAGGTACGATCGTTAGCTATTTCCCTAATCGAGTGAGAATCCTAGGTACGACCGTAGTTTTACTAACTCGACAACATCAAGGACTAGAAATGTCTAATTCAATTTAACAAAATTCCTACGTTGATTTGTTCAAAATTGATTTTAATTCTTCCCTAGAGTATTCTTCCCTAGAGTATTCTTCCTCTAAGTTTCTACACCAATTGAAAGATTACATAATTACGGGTGTCAATCTCCAATATAACTATAAAATCTCAAATCAATACGTGCGCAATAATCAATTTAAGATTTCTAAACTCGTAAATTAGAAGAATTAAAAATACTCAACATCGATGAACACCAAATTCAATCAAAACCAAGTCTCACAAATTCAATCTCAAACATCAATTCACACCTACGCTAGAAATAAAATTACTCACAATCCTTAAAAATTGAAAACACAAGATAAATCAAGGAGTTCATCATGCCTTCAATTTTAAGAATCGACAACAAACCAATTCTAAGAATGAAGAAAGAAATGCTTGGAAGTTCTGTCTGTGTTGCTCCTATGAATTCTCTGCGTTGTTCTTCCTTTTTTGTTTTCTTCTTCTCTCTTCAAAGATTGGTATCTTAGATTTTCTATGTGATGATGCGTTTTCTTCTCCTTTTCAATTGCCCCCCACTCTTCTTTAATTCTCTAACCCAAGATCCCTTTTATGATTAAATCTTCATAGTTTTGAAATTTTCAATTTAACCTCGGAGGACTTCTTTGCAATTTTTAATCTTCTCACTTTGTGTTGTACTTAGGCGTGATTACGCCTAAGACCTTGTGGCTTCTGTTTTTTCTCTCAAATATGTCCAAAATTTGTCAACTCTGCAATACCTAGTAAACAACCCAAAAACATATCATTAGGAGTATATATACGAAATTTGCATCCAAAAAATCGTTCAAAATATAACAAAATATTCATCTAATATAACAAATATCAAGGCGATATTAACTACAGAACTATCCAGAGCTCATGGTAGCAAATATAGACCTATCCGGAATATCTATCACGTGTATAGTAGTGAAATTCGTGCCACCCAAGAATTACCCAAAGGGAACCGGAAAACTTTACTCCTCCTCATGCGCCCATTTGGGATCACGTTTGGAGTTGGTCAATAATTCTGAAGTGTCGGTAGACCCCACTAGTGGTCAATCTAATAAGTGAATCAAAACATGCACGATAATTATTAGATAGGGCTATAAATAACCAGATCTAATTCCCGAAAGATCCTGCGACATAGGTCAATCGGTTGTCCGACTAACTATTGTTATTGCATAATATAATGGTACATCAATATACGTACGTAAGATGGTATCATCGCCAATCACTAATTTAGATTGCAAATAATAGTAATATCCAAAAAGTTCACACATAGAAATTATGCTATATGTATAAAATACAAGATCCTCAAAATAACAGCAATGAAGAATCAAGTGGATCACATCACTGTCAAGTTCCTAACAAAGAGGTACAATATGTTTCGTATTTCATATTGAATCACAACGATATAATTATTAAGCTATTGAAATTATATTTTGAACAAAACAATTAAATTGTGATTAAGTGTATATTATTTTCATATAACTACTTATCAATTTCGGTAATCAGATCAAGTTAACGAGCTCGATCAATATGACACTATTAGTACATTATTGTGACTGACAACTAGATACCTGTTGAAACAAAATACAAGTCTTATTATATTTGACATTAAATTAATGATTTGATTATCATGTAATATCAACTATAAATTTCTCAATACATTCACTTTTATGCAATTTAAAAACCAAATAATGTAATAAGTACAAAGATAATTTGCTAACATACGAAATGAGCTACATGGTGATTTAAATGAGCTACTAGTTTGCTAATGATAAATTTTTTAACTCAACCGTTAGCTTCCAAATTTTTTCTTGTAATAGAATACTCTATTTTAATTATAAAAGTCTTATAGCTAATATCATTTTGACTGACATATTTTAAAATAAAAATAATTTTAAATTATAAATAAATAGTCCGGTCTAAGACTGCCGAAATAACTTAGAATTCAGATAAATATAAATTTTTTCAAATATAAACTTGGAGTATATCTAATATAATAACTTAAAAATTGTCGTGATTTGATAGTTACATATTCAGTTATAAATTATTAATTTTTTTTTGTCAAATATCTCATTTATAAAATAAATCATTTAAATAGAATTTAAAACTGTAATTATATTTTACGTACCTTTAACAATAAATTAACAAAATTAGAATCAAAATTCAACAGCTAAATATTCTTTTCTTTTCTTTTTCTTCCTCCATTTCCTGTGTTGCTTCTGATCAAGGTAAAGTGGGTTTGTTTGTCTGTTTACTTGTTCGACTAGGATAGTATGTTGAATTACAATATTCAGTTGTGCTAAATTGAATCTAAACCATCCATTTGCTAAATTAGTTAATTAAATTTAATTATTAGATTCAAACCAAAGGTTGAAATTTATTTAACATATGCTATTTTATTTTATTTTATTTTATTTTTTTGATGACGTGGGAACCCGCAGCCGCTACCCGAATATGCGCACTGGATAAACTCCCGGCCAAACTTAATACCCTGCAAACCAAATCCGATGGGAAAGTCACACTACGCGAACCATGTGTGGCAGGTGACCTGAAGCATCGGAAGTTTGAACCCATGATATTTATTTTATTGTTATTTATTCGTTTAACAAATGATATATAAAATAAGAATAAAATTTATTTTAGAATATTAATTTTTTTATTTTATTAATATTATAAAAATATTTATTTAATATAATAATTTTATTTTACACACTTCAGAATCGAGACAAGGAGGCTCGGATTAGGCAATTTTCCTTTCACTTCTGAGGGACAAAGGTAGTCACAGTGGGAGCGGCCATTATTTTTGGAGGAAACTGAGTACGAACGAAAATTATCTTCGTCACCATAGGACTCCAAAGAGAGCTCTATTATTGGAGGTTGCCCAAACAACCCCAGTTAGGGTGTCGATCAGCCGGAGATTCTGGAATCGTCGATGTCGTAGAGTAGTATCAATTGTTTTGATTTTATTAAATATAAAATTAATTTTTAATATAATATAAATAATAATAAAATTTGTATTTAATTTTATATTTTTTAAAAAATTAATGTATAATAAATTTGACAAAATTCTCGAGCCAAACACATCCAGGTAGTCATTTCAATTTTAAAATAGTATTAAAAAATAGTATAAACAAATTGATTTAAAACTTTTGCTATAAGTTTAATGAAAATATGTTCATATTGCAATTAGAGCTACATAGAAATAGTTTCTTGCAATTAGAGCTTCATTATTTTCGAAATTGATAGTCATTTCTAATCACGTAAAATAAATCAATTATTTCCTTTGTCCCACATTTTTTTTGTCTATTATTTTTATTTTTATCTGGTTGACCTTATTTGTCTTTTTTTTAAAAAAAAAAAAAAATTATACACTTTAATTTTATTTTAAATTTAATATGTTTTAATTTTTTTTAATTTTAATTATACAATTATCTTAATTGTAATTTATAATAATTAATTTTATAATACAATAATTCTTTTTAACACATATTATTATATTAATAATTATTACTTCAAGACAGATGATCCGTCTGTTTTTCTTTTTAGTCTTTCGATTTTTTTTGATAAATTTATTAACTTTAAATTCATTTAACAAATTTATAGATTAATTTTATTAAATTTCTAACGTTCTACAAACCAATTAAAACTCTTTGATTTCTATTATTTTTAATGAACAAATTTTTTTATCTACTTCTAAAGTTTTTATCTTTTACTTCATTCGCCACAGTCTTGTTAACAATAGTTTTATTTCCACAAGTAAAACTACATTATTTTTTCATTTTTATTACACTTACAACTATTTTTTTACACTAAAGACTACTTTTTCTTTTTACCCGCTACTAATATAATATCAATATTATATTTATAATATTAATTTATATTAATTATAAAAAATAAATATATTTTTTATTTATATTATATGAAATACAACTTTAAATAAAACAATATTTATATATTTTATTAAAATATAATGATATAAAATATTTAAAAACTCATATTTTAATTTTTTATTTATTTATATATTAATTCATATTTTAAAAATATTTTCTCCAAAACAAATAGATAATATGTCCCGGGACGACAGGGAATGATAGACTTGCAAGCAAACGTTTTGTCCATGAAAATTGGCGTGACAACGTAATAAATATCAACAAATTCTGTACTCTACGGCTGCAAGCTACAAAATACATTTATACAAATACGTACGTACATACCATATTACACACATAAAACACCTAATAGCTAAAATCCAACTAAGGAAGAAGCAACTCCTAACAGACAAAACCATCCTTCTTCAAGGTCAATTAGAGGAAATTAGTGAAGTGAAGGGCAGTTCAATCAAGCTCTACCTTTACACACACAAGTAGGCATAGAGGGACGCAATATCTATCAATACCTACCTCTTCCACGAGTTGATATTCATCATGATCATGTGTTGAAAACAGCATATATCATCTCTTTCAAGTTCTTGCATCCCAAAATCTCAATGCCCTCAATTTTTAGTTCCAACAAAGCTTTCTGAGCAGACTTGGGAACTATGGCCTTCTTGTACCCCAACTTTGCCAAGGTGTTCACCCTCTTCTCCATTTGAGGTACCTGCGGGTTGATTATTGAGACAACACTTGATCAAGAAGTTTCGATTTTGAAGATAATCACAGATGCAAAGAAGAAATTAGAGAGAAGAGTTAAATCAAGATCAAGGCACATACTCCACGAAGTTCACCAGCAAGACCGACTTCAGCAATAAAAGCTATGCCTTTTGGTATGGGGAATTCCAAGAAGCTGAGCATAATGACAAGCAGAAGTTTCACAGAGCTCATGAGGAATTACTTAAGAAGAAGTAAAAGCCAAAACTGTTAAAAAAAAAAAAAAAAGGAACATGCTTAAGAATAAACAACTACTAATGCATAAATACATGTTTATCAAGCAATATAACAAATGTGTATGTAAATTGAATTATTATCAAGACGTGCCTGCTGCAAATTGCTGCTGCCATTGCTAAATCCCCAGCTGTCTCTGTTAGGGTAACCCCGCTAACAACGTTCAGAAATATAGCCTACCAAATGAAGACAATGGAAGGTAAGAAAAAGAGCCTCCTGTAAGGCTAAACTGAGAAATACGGATGAAGATATTACATTGTCTTGGAGATTAAGTCTGGCCTGCTTTCTAATAACCTGCAAAAGGGACACGTTAGATCATTTAGAGCAATCTAATTGTACTAACTGAAACTAGTGTCCAAATACGTCAAAGGACAAGTACTCACTGAAGAGATGATGCTCAATAGAAAAAGCACCAACAGAAATAAGAACTGAGAATAAGTACTCACTGAAATAAGCATAGCAGCTCTGCTGTTTTGAATGCCATTTGCATGCATGTAGCTAGGCGACCCAGCTATACATAATGCCTGTAGTAAAAAGGATGTTCCAGAACAATGAAAAACTCGACGTCATTTCCAAAAATTAAAGAGAAGAATTGGGTGTACCAGCGGTAATGTCTATGTACCTGTGGCCATTCATTAATTACCTAACTCAAGAAAGACAACAAAATAAGAAACACTACCTGAATTTCAATCAAAAATGCCCGGGATCCATCTATAATAACGGTTACTGCCAGGCCAGCTAGGTAGTCTGAATCGGAGTGCTGCTCACTTAAGAAGATCTCACTGGGATTGGACACTCCCTCCAACCCTGACTGTGTCATCCTGAAAATTCCAAGCTGGCATGAATATAAGATCTTGTCAGACAGTAGTTTCACATGCACTTGATGACTCAAGAAACTGTGGCTAAAACCATGATGGATAATGCCTAATTGACAATTATTTTGTACGGAAGAATAGAAGGCAAAGGTAAAGTAGGTCCATAAAAGTTAATAAGCTCAAGACATACCTCATCTGTAGATCCAAACCGATTCTTCACTGATCGAAGCAATCGATGAGATAAACACTTGTCACCCTGATATCAATATTGAGGCGTGTAATTGGTATTTAAAATCTTATTAAACACTCCTTGCAAATATCCAATTTATTAGACATTAGGAAAGAGTAACCTAATTTAATTAAATCAAAAAGGCAAGATATAAGCATTGACTGCATGAGAGAGGAGGTCAGGTACCAACTTCCATATATAATACAACATCTACAATGTGCTCCAAAACACGAGGTCCAGCTATGTCCCCTGCTTTGGTCACATGCCCAATCTGCATCAAGAAAAAAAAAACATAACAATAAACAGAATTTCCTGACATAACTAATATGAAGAGAATATTTCAAACTTGACCCACCAAAAGTACCGGAATCCCAGTGTTCTTAGCAAACCTTAGTAGGGCTGCAGAGCATTCTTTCACCTGGCAAAAGGTAATGCAGTATCATCAAATAACAATATGTCACTGTACACTAAAACATGAGACATCGACATTTTTACATACAACAACCTGGAGCTAAATTTATTCTGCAATCAACATACTAGGATATTATTTAATGATCATCCAAGGAATCAAATTTTAACACTTCAACCGACAATAAAGCATTCAAGACATACACACTTATGAAACTTTCAGACAAGAGATGGGAATTTCAAACCTGTGGGACTCCTCCAGCGCTTCCGGGCACTCCTTGCAAATACATTGTTTGAATAGAATCAACAATTAAAGCCTTTGCTGAAAGGCGCTTAGTCTGTTCAAGAATATCCTGCAAAGGAAGATGAAAGGATAAAATACATAATGAGACATCCCATTCTCCTTGGCACAAACGCCCACAGACTCCCATAATTTAGTTTAAGTTTTCCTAATTGCAATTATCCCCTTGAAGAAACCCTTAAGCTTCAATGAGGGGAAAGAAGAAACAGCAGCAAGATGTATGAAACTTCAATATCAAATTGTGTGGATGACCCATAAAGAAGTTTCTCTCTGCTTCCACTTATATCGTTTTACGAAATATTCAGGACTGCTTTAGAAAATATATATATATATATATAAATAATAATTTGTAACACTTCACAGATTTCCACTTCCACATAATTGGACTCAAATGGTTATTTCATCCTTTTACTTTACAAGCGGATATATTTTTTGCCAAAACAAACAAGTGAATTTCATTATATTGACATATATTCCAACTCCTCTAAAAGCTCCAAACAACTAGCTGCTAATCTTGGCTTTGTGATCAACAGATTCCTTACTGTCAAAGTCAGATTGAATTGGACAACAAACCTAGGCTCTTAATTCTTAGAAATCAAAAATATTTTCAAAATATTAAAAAGCCTGTCTAAGGTTCGTTTCACTTCATTCGAAAGTCTTCTCATTTCATAGCAAACTAAGGGTGTGTTTGTTTGGGGGATTGGATTAGATTTCCACTATTCATCCTATTTTTTTCCCCCAAAAACATCAAATCAAACACCTCTTTTTCATTTTTTATATTATACTAAAAATCAATTTTACATTAAAAACATCACATCAACACCTATTTATATCACATCATACAACTATTCAAATTCAAAATTTTTACTATTCAAATCCCAACTCAAAATCCAAACCCCCAAACAAACACACCCTAACTCTATCCAACCGCATGTCATGAATGAGTCATGACCAGGAGGAGAAATATATCTTGTAGTACAGCGTACAGGAAACAAAAAAAATAAAATAATAATAGTGATCTTGAAGACTCCCATAAAAGCAGATGGTCATATTTAGCAGATTTACCTCCACATCTGTACTAGCATGAAGAAAAAGTTCATCAGAGTCGAGACCCAGACGGCTAGCTCTATTTCCAATTTGTTCAACACTCTGAAATGAAAACTTAGGAATCAACTGTTGAGCCATAGATATTAATACACCCTAAGCGTTAGTTATAAGAATCAGAATCTAAACTAAGAGCAAAAGAATAAAACCACAGAAATTAATACAGCATGGGTACAACAACTAAAAACAAGAAAAGTCCATCTCCAAAGGTATACCAAACACCAAAGAAGTGTGTAAACTCTGAGAAGAAACACACCTCTTCCCCAGATACATATATAACTCGATTGGGCGGATCACCAGCAATAGCATTTCCTTTTGCTATCAATGCAGCAACCTTACATTTATGATTTGAAAATCAATGTCAGATATGATCTAGAGAGCATTGTTAATCAAAGAAGTGAAAATAACTAGTATTGCGGACACCTGTAACAATAATGTGCTTTTACCAACACCAGGGTCTCCACCCACTAATATTAGGGAACCTGTAAGGTAAACAACCATAAAATGTGCAAAACACACCTTACTATAAAGGGTATAATAATGTACAATGGGCACTAGAGAGTTTGGGTATAAAAATACAAATACATGGTAGAATTCAAAAGATCCCTCTCAATCATTTTAGGAGAATTTGTGTGGCATAGAACTAGTTGAAGAAATTAGGAGGAATGCTTGACAATCAACATATTCAAATTAAAACAGCTTCTGCATGAGCTACTGAGCTGGAAAGCTTTTAGGGGCCAACCTAGGTAATCATGTTCAGAAAGGTAACTTGTGAAAGAATTTATTTACTTTTGTATGACACGGAAAAACAACTATTTAGCTATCTAGAGTTTCCAGATCAATAATGAAAATAGACCATGTAGATCACATAGTGAAGAAAAGAAAATGGAGTACCTGGGACTATACCACCACCAAGAACCCTCTCCATTTCAGCTCCAGATGGTCCTGGCCTTCATAATAATACCAAACCTAGTCAATCCTTTCATAACTAAATCATGCTACAAAGACAATAACAATTACCATTAAGTGAGAAAATTCATGTACCGGAAAGATTTACTTTTTTATTTCTTACCCCACTCATGTGCAAATTAAGCATTCCCTAGAACATGTTGTGAAATGAGGGTAAAGAAACCACATGCCTATTGCCTAGTACAATTAATTAGGGCAAGTATTATATAAAGGCCCGTAGTTAGATAACACTATGATGATTTGGATAGTTATTTAGGGGGGAAATTTAATTGTGATCCTAAAGCACTCCTTATCATTTTGGTCTTTTAAGTGGCCATGTCTAAAAATAGGTTTATGCCTCACTAATTAGTTGTTCCAATGATTCAAAATCTGTGTATAAAAGTGTGCTTATTGGGAATGTGACACATGGAAAATAAAAATGCATGCATAAGTGTCGTGAAATAGGACCATTCGCGCAACAGCCAGAGATCGTGTACCATTTCCGAAACAAGTCGCTTAAAAAACAAAGACTATAAGGAACGTCTGCACCACAATAACATTTTCCCAGTATTATATGTCATAAACTCACATCAAACCACCGTCTTAGAACTAACAACACTAAATTTTCAGTTTTCCCCAATTATATGTCATAAGCACATATCTAACCACTGGCGTAGAAGAACACATCATCCAAAGGCAAATGCAGTGCAATAATATAGAACTACTTAATACTAGCATAAATTCTCGTTATGAACTCACAAAGTTATTCTCCATTTTAACTCATCAATCTGAGAACACACATCGCTCGATTTGACAGGGTTCTGAGTAACCGTCTCTCTAGGAAGCCAAGATGATCTCGTCACATTCTCCCTCAACCTGATCCTGCTCGCTTTCTCCCCAGCAGCACCTTCGAGGGTAAGCCGCTTCATGGATCCCGTTTTCTGACATTGCCTACACATGCCCCACCATTGACCATCCGAATACCCGCAATTCTCGCAAACATAAACACTCCTACTCTTTCCCGGCCTCTTAACGCCAATCCCATTTCCTATTACATCTCCGTACACTCTAGAGCCCACTTGAGTAGTGGAAGTAAAATTATCTTCGTCAACATCGGGCTCAGTGCCTTTCCCGCCCTTAGAATCGTGCTTGGTGACAAGACGGCCGGATACGGGATCAAAAACGGTCTGAACGGCGGGGGTTTGCTGAGCAGAGGACTCTCCCGGCAAACCGGACCAGGCGAACTCGCCGGCCGCAGCGAAGCCAGAGTTATATCTCTTAGGAAATTTCAAGCATGGGTTAGGGTTCTGGGAAGAGAGATGGCGAAGGGTTTTGCAGAGATGGAGGGATCGAAGTAGGCGCATGTTTGGAGCTGCCAGCATAGCATCGGAGGGAAATGTCGGGAGCCAAGTTGGGATTTAGGGTTTGCGCCGAATCGATGGCGGGTTCTCTCTGCTTTCAATTTTATTTTTATTTATCATTTTTTAAAAGAATTTATTTTTATTTATCATTTTAAAAAAAAAAGTATTTTCACTCCTATTTAATTTAAGTACAGTTTGAACTCCAAATATTTATCTGCTACAGTATTTTTATTTAACCTATAATTTATTTTTTACTAAAATAAAATTTTATATATTATTTTAACTAACTTTTTAGATTTATAATTCATATCTAATTTTTATTATTATTTATATAATTACTTGTTTTTACTTTAATATTATTTAAAAAAATAATTTATAATTATAAATATTATTTTTTATAATTAACAATCTAGTTTTAGTATCACATACAAAAAAATCAATTTATCATAAAATAAAAATTAATTTATTTAAGAATATTGAATTAACAGATTGAATATGTTTATAATATAAATAAATAATAATTTATTATTAACAATTTTTTTACAAGTTAAATACAAAAACAAATATTATATTAAATATAAAAAATTACAAAATGATAAATTAAAATAAACATTACATTAAATATAAAAATTATACAATGCTAAATTAAATTTTATGTAATTAAATTTTTACTTTTATGTATATTTACAAGATAACTTTTAAATTTTTATTTATTTAAAAATATAAAATATTATTGCATGACGAATATATAAAAAAAATACATAAATTTTTTGTACAAAAATCATTTTGAGTTTATTATAAATATTCTAATTATTTATTGTAAAATTTAAATACTTAAAAAATATCATTTAAATTATAATAAATTTAAATATTATAAACTTCAATCACCTGCATTTGTATACATAATTACATCAAATTGAAAATAAATATTTATACATTTGTATCATAAGAGATGATCTGGTGGTGTAGGGATTGGACTTGTAATCATGAGGTTATGGGTTCAAACCCCAAACCCCAATGGGACGGAGTACATAAATCCAAAAATAAATATTTTAAGAAGAAATTTTTTTAATAAATATGATAAAATCCTCCAAAACTATACACTCATAATGTTTTTTAACAAGTGTAGTGGTGTGTGAGGGATGAAGTTTTGTGGTCATGAAATTTTTTTGATCTTATTTGACTTTGTTAACAACACATGGTCTTCTAATATAAAATGTTACTCTTTGTTAAATGTAAAAAGTGAAAATTATATATAATAAATTAGAAACTGAATTGAAAGTAATTTATGTAATTATTATTTAATTTAATTTAATAATTATTATTATTTCATAATTGTTTTTATTGTAATCATGTTCAACTATAAAAATATCGAACCATTTGTATCATTTTTAGAAAAATTGCTTCAAGTCATAAAGCGATTTCTTAAGAAGACAAACATGATCTTCTTTTTTCTAAACAACGAATTTTTTTGTTAATGCATATAGTTGTTTTTTTAAAAAAAAAAAAAAAATTTGTCATGCAAAAAAATAATTTTAACATCAAATTGTTTCAAGTTCATGTCAAACAAAATAATTATAGCACGCATAAATAGAGCTATACTTCACAACAAGAGAAAATACTTTATTGAAATCAATGTATCCTCTCTAACGACAACATTTTCCTATCAATCGCGAACTTCGATGCCTCAACTTTTAAAATTACTTGTGTTTTTTTTTTTTTCAACATATCCATTTGGGACAAAAAATCTTTTGAAATATATTCATTTGTAGATTCGATGTCCTCACTCATAGTAGTACTTTATTAGGAGTTCATGATGAAATTAATTGTGATATTAGATAATGACGAGAATTATAACTTTGATTGTGTAGAATTATTGTTATTCATATCCTATTTAAATATACATGTGTAGGCTATCTCTGGGCTGGCCCATGAGAGTGATTGCCTAGGGCCCAATTTAGGAGGGGACCCAAAATTTTTAACTCTTGGCGTGTGTATATATATATATATTATTATATTAAAACAACGTTTATATAGAAAAAAAATTGTTATAGGTAAACATAAAAGTTCCAATCTATTTTAATGTCAAGATAATTTGTCTTTTGATACAATAGCTGCCTCTATATGTCATCTATTTAATTATTCAACTGCGTACCGTTGTAAAATAGTACGATACGATTCTTTGCCTTTCACGTCTACCATTGCTAGATGAGGTATTATATAGTAGTATGCTTATTTGTATATTCATCGCACAATTCTTCTCCTACATCGATCGAATTAATCAATTTCATAATTTCGGTTGTCTCTTCCTTTCTCACAGTTTTCAAAATTCTTCTTTAAGTAGTTTACAAGTTTACAAATTTACTTTTTAGATTTATTTAATACCTCCTATGTCCTAAGCCTAGCAAGTAGCAATATAATCATGAACTTTTTTGTTTTTGTGGTGTAATATTATGATTGAATATTGAGGTAATGTTATATCAATTCGTCTAACTTAATAAAATTATCAATTATAATTTGAAATTTATGGTACCCAAACACCTCTCACTTTCATCTACTTCATGTAGTCTTTTTTTTTTTTTTTTTTTCGTCCATTTATAATTGATTTAAATAAATAATAATGAAATATGTTTGTATTTTGTTTCAATCAGTGGAAAATTTAGTTGATGTAGTTGAAAATGGGGATCAGCAAACTAATATTTTGGTTGGTGTTTTATTACTCCCTCGTCCCTTAACAATCGATCTATTTTTTCATTTTGGTCTGTCTCATGACAAAATATCGATTTTCTTTTTTTAGTAATTGTACTATCTACATAACATTACAAATATCCTTCCAATTTACAATATATTACACAAATATTGTTACATTTATATCATACAATACTAATAGGGTTAATTTGATCTTTTTACCTTTATTTCTACTTTATCCCAATATAATACTAATATTTCTAAAACTTCGTGCAAAAGACGAATGTATATATAAATATGAGATGGAGGGAGTATTATTTTTACCTTTAATTACATCAAATTGGTATAGTTTCGAATTGAAGTCTGCCATAATTAGAAAATTTCAGTACAAACTATGTATAATCATGCTTTTAGTTGTTGCAAAAATATGCATTTTCTGTATGATGGTATAAGGCGAATAGTTGGATTTGTTTTTTATATGATAACACTAGTTTTTGTCTTTTGTTTGCTTATAAATTTATCAAAGTGTTATATATATTTGTACAAGGATAAAACAAAGACTAGAAACAACTATGAATATATTTCGACTCCAAATGTGATACAAACTCAGGTGCTTTGTTTCATTGTGTTAATTATATTTTTTGATTGTTTAATTTATTTTCATATAGAAATGTTGCCAAAAAAAAATATTTTTCTGGTAGTAAAAAATAGAGAGGAAACAAATAGAACTATTAGTAGAAGAATCAATTAATAATTTTTTTAGGGCAATGGCAGAGCATGATGGATTTCCGTTGGAGGACTAAGTTAATTATTTATTTTTAATTATTATATAATAATATAATTCAAATTAAATATAAATATAAATATATAAAAAATTATTGTGAGATTTTAATTTTAAATAATAAAATTTTAAATTAAAATAGTTATTTATAATATAAATATGTATTGATATAATATTCTAAATTTAATTAATATTTTTTATAATATCATATATAAAAAATAAAATATTTTTTAAATTTTTTTAAAGCTCGAAAAACGTCACAGCCAAATGTAAACATAAATATACAAAAATAACTAATTATTATTATTATTATTATTATTATTATAACATAAAATAATTTTAATTATATAAATGCTATTAAATTTTTACCTTACTTTACTTTTTCTCAGTCGCCGCGACCACACTTATTTTTTCTCGACGTATCTTTCTTTTCTTCCCTCTCATCTTCCATAGCATTATTGTTTTATCCTTTTTTTTTTTTTTTTTCCTAGATTCTTCTTCTTCCTCCCCATCTTACATTTTCACCTCTTCCCTCTCTAGCATCGACCCGACCACCTCTTCCCTCTCTAGCATCGACCGTCGGGTTCGGGGGATGGGGATTAGGGGCAATTTTTTTGTTTTCTTCTTCCCTCTTCCATTGACGTAATGAAGATCCACCACCGACCACCGAGTTCGGGGTGCGACGGACCCTTCAGGTCCCCACTTAACTCTGCCCATGTCGGTGAGTGTTTGAATGTAAATGATGTTGATCTATTTGAATCCAATGATGTATTAAATACTGAAAATAATTTTGGTGAATCAAATATTAAAAATTTGAATGAGCATGATAATAATCCAAATTTGTCAAATTTAATAGTTGATGATAATATTCTAAATGACTTTATTGACGTAGGTGTTAGATTAATCTTAATAATAAAAAAAAATGAGACATCTTAATTGAAAGGGATCAATAAGGGAATTAAATATTGCATTTTATTTAGATAGTACTTTCAGATATTTTTCATATATTTATTACTCTAAAATTTTAAAAAATAGTGTAGACCGAAAGTGGCTATTGATTCTAAATATAAAGTTAAATATATATATTTTTGCAAATTATTTAAATCTAATAATAACAAAAATTATTTAGTAGGTGATTTTTTTTTTTCATCTCAGCTTCTTCAACTATTCTTTCTGAAAGTCATAGGTTAATATGATTTTGGTGCTTTTTATGTAACAGACGTTTACGGTTTTGAACTTGGAGATAGATTTAAAACACATGAGAATAGTTTTGAACATATTACTAATATGAACATTTAATAATATAACAAATTATGAAAGGCAGGGGTGAGCATTCGGATTTTCGGTTCGGATTTTGCCAAATCCGAACCGATCCGAAAATCCGAAATTTTAAAAAAACCAATCCAAACCGAATCGAAATAACCGAAATCCGAAATCCAAAAATTCGTAATCTGAACTAAAAAATCCGAACCAAACCGAAAAATCCGAAATTCTAAATATTTTTATTATTATTTTTTAAATTTTTAAATTTCTTTTATATTTATTATTATTTTATAATATTAAATATATATAATATATATAAATTAAATATATTAAAATATAATTAATAAATTTGAGTTTTTTATATTAAAATATAATATTTTCTAATAAAATATTAAATATATATAATAAAAAATATATTAAATATTATATTTCGGATTTCGGATTTGTTCGGATTTTAAGTATACCGATCCGATCCGATTCGAAAATCCAAAATTTGTTAAAAATTCAATCCGATCCAATCCGAAAATCCGAAAAATCCGAACCAAATTTTAAATTTCGATTTGGTTCGGATTATTTTCGGATTTCGGATATTTTGCTTACCCCTAATGAAAGGAAAAACAACTTTGGAGACCAGTTTTAATACAAATTATTTTTCTTGTCAAATGTCTTGCTAAAAATTATTTAACTTCTCGAGGATCAAATGCAAACCTTTATCATAATAGTAATGACAATTTTTTTAGAACTGATTGAAATGATTGTTGAGTTTGATTCAATAATGTAAGATTATGCTAGAAAAATTCAAGATCAAGAAATTCATTACATTATCTCGGTTCTAAAATAAAAAATAAATTAATTCTATTATTAGCTACTAGTATGAAAAATTCAAGCATAAAAATTATTAAAGAATCAAAATAATTTTCAGTTATTCTTAATTGTACATCTGTTGTGAGCCATCAATAGCAAATGATTTTAATTATACGTTGTGTTAATATGTCAAATAACAAAGACAAAAATTGTGTGATTATACATTGTCTTTCATACTAATGTTGAATATAAATTTTTTAAAAAAATATCATATTTAGAAAAAGAAACACTTTGATGAAAGTGAAAATGAAGGTGAAATACAATATGATGAGAAAGAAATTTAAAATTAATATATTCTAGTTATTGTAGATATGGTTATTGTATTCTTAAATTAGTATTTTTGAGTTTTTGTTAATTTTTTTTTTTAAAATTAAATATTTAAATGATAATGAGCTTAGAAAATGTTGTGTTAGTTTTTCAAGTACGTTATTTTATAATGATTTATGTGATGTTGATTTTAAAAGATTTTATTACTTAATTACTTGCCAATAAACTTAAATTCACCAATTGAAATTATTGAGTACGTTAGAGTCATTGATTGTTATCTAAATATTTCAATTGATTATCAAATTATTAATATTTTATGTAACAGTAGAATTTGTGGAATTTTTTTTTCTAAATTTAAATTATTGAAAACTTATTTGAGGCCAATTATATCTCAAGAAAGATTTAATGGTTTAGCTATGCAATCTATTGAAAAGAAATGATAGAAATCATTAGTGTTGATAATATTATTAATAATTTTGCATGTAAAAATGCTAGGATGAATAATTTATGTATTTTTATTTATATTTTCTAGGCATGTAGCGGAAGTAGTTCTCAACGAAGTCCAATAATAAAAGTGACCATCAAACTAAATATGAGAGAATGGTGGTAGAGTATTATTGCTACAAGACATGTACAAGACCAATGAATTTGACAAGATATCTCAAATGTTGAGTCGATGTAAATATTTTTGAATTTTAATTATTATATTATTTATTGTTTAATTTTTTTTTTCAATTAAGTTTGTTCCAAAACTGATATAAGATTATATTTAATTTTTCGATAATAAAATTACATGTACTTTTAAACAAATAAAGATATATTTTTTTATAAGAAAAAAATTCAAAGTCTGCCACGTGGCAGACCAAAATCGTTTATAAATATATATGTATAATAGATATTAGATATATTTCATATAATATTAGTTTTTATTTATTTTAAATGAAATGTATATAAAATATTTGTTGAGTTATTTAATTAACTTTTTATAAAAAGATTACAACATGTCAAAATACTAAAAATAATATCTTTATTGATTCAAATAATTATTAAAATTAAATATAATTAAATCAATTAATATCCTTAAATTAATTTCTAACATATCCCTTTGTAATTTGTGTCGCAACAAACCACAATTCGTTTCCACCTGAAAATTTTTACTTGAGTCAAAGACTACCAAATTTCCATTACATTCAAACTAATTTATGCTTCTAATAAACTATTTGTAGTAGAGATAGTAATTATCAATTCATCAGTTTTTTTGTACTGGCTCGGCTCGATCCAAATTTGAAACACGTAAAGAACAATTGTAATTTATATATTTTATATTGTAACAATATTTGATCAAATTGTGCACCCACATAAAAAATTCTATTGGATCCGCCACTGATTGTATTGTATCGTTCTTCAAACTTGGTTAGAGTTTCGAAGAATCAGTTTTGGTTTAATTCCAACTGTTTATTCGGTAAATTTATCATCTTGCAGTCATGGTTGCAGGTCAGTTTATGAATTTAGGATCAAGATTTTTAAATTAGGGTTCTGGAAGTTTAATATTATATTGCTCTTATCGATATGGTATTGTTTTCCCTCTTTTAGTTTGATCCAGTAAATATGAAATTTTTTTTTTAATTATTATTATTTAGAATTTTCAGTGATTGTCATTTTTTTTATAATTGGATATCTAATCCAGTTCGCTCCCCATCTTTTCGTACCTCTCCTGACGTAAAGACGAAGGTTCTCCGGAAAAGTGTTTTTCCATTTCATTTGGAGCCGCGGCCTTTGCGGGGCTTCGTTACTATAGATGCATCTGATCTTAGCAGAACATGATCCCGATGATTTGCTTACAGCGAAAGAAGTTGGGACTACCTCAAATGTATCATACAACTATGTTCAATACACACTAAATTGATCTTTAATTTTTAGCTGTCATATTCAATTCTTTGTATCTTTTACAGAATTGAAAAAGTTTTCAAAATTATTCAATAAGCTCAAAAAAACTCCATCTTTTTTGGTTCAAAAAGTCAATTTAGATTTAGAGACAGTTAAATATAAAAATAAAAAAAAAAACTGCAATATCATTTTTTCTTTTATTTCTCTAAACATGAGAAAAAAATAATAATAGAGAAATAAAAATAATTTATTTTTCAGATTTTATTTTTCTAACTAAACAAACAAGATAAATGTAAATATTTTAATTTGCCTGGTGTCAATTTCTTATACAAAACACACTCTAATAAGCTATTACCAAGATAATAAGCTAAAAAATTATATCCAAAGATACTAGAAAAAAGAAAGAGAAGAACGGGTTGGAAAAATATTCTTTAATTTGGTAACATTTGTTGTTATTATTATTATTAATTAATTAATTAATTAATTAATTAATATTTTACTCTTATCTATTTTTTTTTATTTTGGTCCGTCTAATAATAAAATATTTATTTCATTTTTTTTAGTAATTGTACTATCTACTTAACATTATAAATATTTTCCAATTTATAATATATTACACAGATGTTATTAACTTTATATTATACAATACTTTATAAAATTCTGTGCAAAAAAGGAACTGATAGATAGATATGAGATGAAAGAAGTACTCCCTCAGTCTTATTACCATTTTCAAATTTAATAACTGTTAAATTTATATTATATTACACAAATACTATTACTTTATACCACACAATAGTGTTTATGTCTTTTTTATTACAAACAATTATAATACTAATATTAAAAAATTTATATGCAAAAATAAAAGGCGGGTCAGTTTCTCGCTTCCCGATACCGATGCGAATGATAGTCTCTACTGATGGAAGACCAGACCAAATTCGATTAAATTAAATTAAATTTAAAAGACCCTTCTTAATTAATTAAATAATTAATTATTATCAATTAGAACAACCCAACCCAACTCTTCTTTCATCCGCGAATCGATTGCGTGCCTCTACAAATCTGCCCCCAATTAAATCCATCCTCTTCCGATTCAGATACTCACTCACAATCAAAATGGCAGAATCAGAGCTGGGCGACAATATGGTGTTCGAGATTCTCCGTCACGTGGACGACGGCCGCACTCTCGCCACGGCGGCGTGCGTCAGCCGCCAGTGGAGGCGCGTGGCGTACGACGAATGCCTCTGGGAGTCCATCTGCGCCAAGCTGTACGGTCGAGGCCCCGAGCACCTCCGCCGCCTCCTTCCGGATACTGGCGGAATATTCCGTCGCCTCTTCTCCTTCACTCACCGGCCAGTTCCGAGGAAGACAGTTATTGTTTCACCTTCAAGGTCCCACACTCGGAGTCGGCCGTTTTACAAGTTTCAATCCATGGCCCTGCGAAAAGCCAACATCTGATCGATTGGCTATGACTAACAAAACCTATTTTTACGATCGATCAGTCAGGAAATTATAAGGGAGCAAAGTATATATATTGTTCGATTTCTTGACAATTAGTGAAGTAGTATTTCCGGCGAGAATTGATTGGTATTTTTCATGTTATTATGCTGGTTTTTGGGTTTGGATTGATTTGGAACACATGTAGATGATCAAAATAAAGATTCTCGATAGAAATTATTAGCGTATTACAAGATTAAAGAAAATTAAGAATCTAACTAAAAATCAAGGAATGAAACATGAATTTGATCGAAACAGTCGGCTCAAATCACAGCCACTCTCATCACCAAACTTCGAGTTTTTCAACGTTGCCGATACCACAAAGTGTTGATCATTGGTACCCAAAGGAACCCAAACCGATGAACAGAAATCAAATGACAGAAGGCTGGGATAAGGTCGAAGAGAACAACTACAAAAGAACACCAAAAACATCAATTTCACTTGATGATGAAGGAATGAATAGAAGCCGATGAGATCGGAACACACGAGATTCAACCCAGCAGAGAAGAGGAAATTCAAACCTAATTTTCTTGTCACTAGAGGAACAGATTTGGAAGAAGAAGAAACCTATCTAAACTAATGGGAGAGAATCAAATTTCAGATTATATTTTATGGATTGGGTTAGTTCATGAATTTGGTCGGGTTTGAGTCTTACAGGTCGGACTAAAAACATACGTACCAACACTTTTTCTTGGTTGAAAAGTTTGTTGATGATTTATATGAAATAAATACTTCTTTAATGTTATGATCCCACGATGATCTTATAAGGGTGTGTTTGGTTCAAATGAGGGGAGGGGAGGGAAGAAGAGAGATTCTAATGGAAGGGAAAAAAGACAATGAAGAGAATACAATATTAAAATTGTAGTAGCGTGTTTGGTTCATATGAAAGGTAAGGAAAGTAAGGAAATATATAATTTTTATGTATGGTTAAGAAAAAAGACAAGAAAATATAATAATTTACTATTTTATTTTTATATTATATAAATAAAAAAATAAAAATATTTAATAAAATCGATTAATCTATGCATAAAATATAATACCAAATTTATTTGTCTAATATAATAAAAATAACAATTACATTATTACGTATTGGAAGAACCAAAACACCGTATACATTACATATTTGTTAAACTTACCAATACAGATAAACAGTAGTTTTATATATAAATAGTAACTATATAATTGTTGGAACCTGAAATTCAGAGGTTCCAAAATAGTTCGTCGGCTCCGTAGGTATGGGTTCTGGAAGTACTCCAAAGAGTCAATCCGTACTGAGATCTTATGCGATTAATCAAACTAAACTAGGATAATCTACGGAAAGCAAATAAAATAAATTGAAAGAAGCATGAAAGCAAGTAACTAGTTAAATTGCATAAAACGAAACTATTACGTACAAAAAATAATAGTAATAATAATAATAATGGTATCAGGATCTTAAAGGAAGTTAGGACACGAAGTCGGGCAGAAAAAAGAAAATATGCACTAAGGTCGGTTGGTCCGCGGTCGGTTGATCCGGTCGGTTGGTCCGCAGTCGGATAAGTAGGTCGGAAGGTCCGCGGTCGGACAGGCAGGTCGAAAGGTCCGCGATCGGATAGGCAGGTCAGATGGTCTGCAGTCGGATCGGATGGTTTGCAGTCGGTTGGTCCGCTATCGGTTGAGTCGGCCAATACGGAGTTTGGACCAAGCGAAGGTCTGTTAATTAGTCGCCTAAGTAAGTGAACAGTAGTTCAGTCGCTTGGTTGGGGAGATCATTGAATCATCTGGAAAGACCAGAGGGTGGTCGCTTGATGGGGCGACCAAAGAGTCGTTTGGTCTAGTGACCAGTTAGTCTCTGGATTGGTCGGTTGAGTAATGCGGTTGGCGAGACGGTTGCCGTAATTGACTATACGACGTTTCAAAACGTTTCGTTGTGGGCGGTTGACGGCGGTTGCTGGCGAAGGTTCCGAAACATCTCTTCTAAAGAATATTTAATGATTGAGGTCAGCAACTGGCAGAGCATCTTCAATCGACATCAAATTCAAGAGAATTGTCTTTGGGGATCACCACTTTATTTTTCAGTCTGTAGTTTTATTTTCCAGTTTATTTATGTATCCTATAGTGTTTAGAGATTTCTAATATAGACATTAATTATATCAAATTCGAAGATAATTTCCTATTTTCGGATTTTACTTTTTATTGTTGAAAAATTGCATCAACAGAAACAAAAAACATGAAAGAAAATAGAGAAATATGCGAGTTGATCTTCTTCTGCCTCCGTATGATGTATTTTTTTTCCTAATTTTAATCATAAAATAGAATAACCGTCTCGTCTACTAAAAATGAATAGTTCCAATTATTCCTCTACCACTCTTAACCGCCTAGTAACCTTCTTCCATTGTTTCCCAACCACTTCCATTGCCTCTGTACCAAGTTCCATCCGGTTTGAACATCTTCCGTTGTTTCTGGACCGGATTCCATTCGCTTTGAACTTCTTCAATTGTTTCTGAATCTGACCTGCAGCTTACTCTGACTTGCTTCCATCAAACTCCTAGCCGGTCTATGGGGATATGTCATCAACAGCCTCGACTTATATGAAATCCTCATTCTTCTTTCTTTTGGCTCGACCCATAGAGCTTTTCACATAGAACATGTAGACGCCGGAGTTTTTCATTGATGTTACGAAGTTATCAACCCAGGGTTGCTGGAGATTGTTGTCGGAAAGTTTGTGGAAGCTATATCTTCGTACTCTGTGGAAGCATCGGAAGTTGTTGCCTTCGACTATCAATTTCTCATAAAAATGGTTTGGATGTAATATAGTTAGAAATGATTTTAAACTGTTAAAATTATTGAAAAGGACATGTTAATATAATTGTATTTTTTTATAAAAATTATATATACTTTTAATTTTTTTTAATTATATTTAAATATTTTAAATAAATAGATAATATATTTATAAAATTTAATTATTTATATTTTAAAATTTTAATTTAAAGAAAATACAGTATAAATTAAAGATAACATTACAATATAATAGGAGTATTAAATTATTGGTATTTTTTCAATTTATTTTAAAATTTTATAACTTATATTTTATAATTTTTTAGTATAATTAGAAAAGTTATATACTTTTTGATATCTCAATTATATTTTTAAATTTTAATTAAAGTATAATATATAAATTAAAATTAAAATATAATTATATTTTTAAAAATTTTAAAATATAATATTTAAATTAATTATTCGTATAATATATATAGTATTGTATTTATTATTATTATTATTATTAAAAATAAAACAATAATTTTATCTAAAAAATACTTATGCTTATTTTAGATAATAGTATTGAAATAATAAATTAATTTTTAATACTACTATAATATACAAAAATAAAAATGTTTGCAAGAATTTTTTTTTTTTTTTTATTTTTTTATTATGAATAATAGAATTTTAGACAAAACATTTAAAATAATATATCTTATAAATTTTTATATTTGAATTAAAGTTGATACTCCCTCCGTCCCAAACAAGGTGCTACATTTAAGTTGGACACGAGATTTTTAGGTGAGAAGTATTAAGTAGGATAATTAAGTAATTAGGTAATGTGATAAAGAGAGAAGTATATATTTTATCTTTTTATTAGAGTGATGTGATGGGATAAAATGTGGGGATATAGATTAAATATAATTAATTATTTCATAATTTAGAAATGTTGTAGGGTGTTTGGAACATACCAAAAAGGAAATGTTGCATCGCGTTTGGGACGGAGGGAGTACATTTTAATTATATTATGATTACTATTTATTTTTTCTATTTTAACTATATCAAATATTCTAAATTTAAAATACTTTCTAAAAAAAATATAACAAAAATAAAAATAAAATTTAAACAAAAACAAAAAGGTACACGACCGTGTAAAATTATATATGCCGTGTAACAACATGGTCATGTATAGTTATTCACTAAAATATACATGGCTATGTGACAATATGGCCGTGCATAATTGTACATGACCGTGTAGTAAAAATTACATGTACAATTTTTGAAAAAAATAAAATTAAAAAGTAAATAAATATAACTAACGGTTTAACGAAGAAAAAATATGTATATCTAGTTTACTTTTACGGACAATATTATATATTCTATAAATGAAAATAAAAAAAAGTCAATAATACATATTATATGATAATAGTTTTTTTTTAAATATTATATTTATAATATAAAATACATATTTTTTTAAAAAAGTTAATAATAATTTTCAAATAAGTATATTTTCGTTTTAAATTATTTTTTATTAAATATTTATAATATTATTAAAAAAATATCATCATATTATTTATATCTTATATATCTTCGCCATCACCACCAACAATAAAAAACAGCAACAACAATAATAATAATTAAGAGTCTATCTATATCTCTGAATCTCATTTGAATCTCATTAGAAATTTTTTATGGTACAATTTTTTTATAATTGTTTATAAAAATTCAATAAAATACATAGACTTGAAAATTTATGAATTTTTGAATATCTTCGAATTTTAAAATTTTTTTAAAAGTCTGAATTGAATACTTCTATATTGTAAAAGACTTTTAAAAGTCTGGAATTAATATACCTAAATTTTAAAATCCTACAGAGTTGTTGTGATTGAATACACCCTGTTAAAGTTTATGGATTCTTGATTACAATAATATTTTAAAAAGCTTTTAAAATTTGAATTGAATACCTTTATATTTTAAAATTTTGAATTAAAATTTAAAAATCCAATAGAATCTTACAAAATCTTAGTTGAATACACCTATATAAAACTACAATTTTTCTTAATTGAAAAAAACAAAAAAATTAAAAATAAACATAAACTAAAAGTCTAATAATGTAACGTCAATGTTTAACAACTATACCATGCCAATTACATTAAAACAAAATATGAAAGATAGACCACCAGCAAACAAATTCTTACTCCCCCCTCCCTCTCTCCCTCTCTCCCTCTCTCTCACACACACACACATATATATATATATATATATATATTAGCCTGTTACAAATTGAAGTAATCTAAATGTAGTTTAATATTGCATGTACCATAAAATTCGAATGACTCTTAACAAAAGTAAAATAAAGGCTGATCCAAAGTTTCTATAGGCCACTTTACAAACAAGACTTTGTTCATCTCTATCGATAACTGATCAGTTTCTTACATTTACTCGACTTATTACTCCACTAAAGTTATAACAATAATGTTAGATATATATATATATCCTACCTGATATATCTCTTCTATAAATATAATATTGTACCATAATTGTGAATCAATGAAAATAGAGTTTATTCCATTAATCGTAACATGGTATCAGAGCCATGCTTTTTCCCGACCAAATCGAAACAACCCACGCATTCCATATAGCATATTTCCGACCACTTCCGACCGTCACCGCCACCGCTATCGTCTTCGCCGCCACGAGATCTGCCGGACTCCGGAACAGATCGGCGAACGGCGGCGCGTGAGCCTCACACGCGCCTGACGAGTTTTCCGGCCGGACGCCTCGCCGGCGCGTGGAGGCGCGTGAGGCGGCCGTTGGTGGCGATCTTTGCACCGTCATGTTCGAAATTTAACTTCCTCCGCGATGGTATCTTCACTTATTCCGTTTGAGCAGTTTTTGTATCCGGTTGACTTTTCGTGTTTCGGGTTTGATTCGGTTTTCTTGTGTTTCTGTCGTTTCAGCTTTCGGGTTGAGGTTTGAGATATTGCCTTCTCTTGAATTTCTATGGAAAAGATGGATGTCCATATTCCGATCAATGTTGTTCTGTCCGGAGATAATTACAATTTGTGGGCACAATCGATGAAAAGTTTTTTGATAGGTCGGAAATTGTGGCGAATTGTTACGTGAGATATAGTTGCTCCCATTGCTCCGGTTTCTATAGGAGAAGTTACACCTACCGCCACAGTTGTTGAATCTTATATTGAAAAATTAGAGGATTGGGATAGTAAGAACCATCAAATTCTCACTTGGTTGCGCAATACTTCCACTCCGGCGATCCATGTTCAGCTTGCTCAATTTGACACTGCCAAGGCAGCGTGGGATTTCTTGGCAGTCCGCTTTCGTGCTACTGGTTTGACACACTATTATCAGTTATGGAGCACCCTCTATGATCTAAAACAGGAACCAGGACAATCTATCAACGACTTCCTTGTCCAAGTGCAACCCTTTTGGCATCGGTTGGATCAAGCAGATATCAGTCCTGATCATCTTCGCCTCATTCAGGTCTTGATGGCTTTACGTCCAGAGTATGAGGCAATTCGTGCCTCTTTGTTACATCGGCATCCACTTCTTACCTTGGATGCAGCTATTCAGGAGATTCTGTTTGAGGAAACTCGTCTCCACCTAGCTAAGGCTCCTCAGCTTGATTCTGCTCTTGCGGTCACCGCCCGAACTCCTACTCAGAGTCGTTCTCATCGCTGCAAAAGATGTCAGTCTTCTGATCATGACTTCGGTCATTGCCCAAAGGTGGAGTGTCACTATTGTCATGTTTTAGGCCATACCATACAATATTGCCCCACTAAGCCGTCTCGCTCTGGCAGTAGTAACTACAGGCCTCGGCATTCTCGTGGACCTCAGTCTGGTACCTCCTTTGTCACAGTCTCTGCCACGCCTGCGCCTGCGCCTCCTACGATTCAGGACCTGGAAGCTCTTCTTAAACATGTTCTATCTTCCAATACTACCATGTCTACCACATCCACCGCACCATCCTTACCTCCTATCCTTACTGCAAATGGTACACATATGCGCATCACCCATACCGGACATATATCCACCTCATTCCTCCCCGATACATACTGTATCCCTCAATTAACCTTAAATCTGATTTTCGTTGGTCAATTAGTTGATCAAGGTCTCACAGTGATTTTTTCTTCTACTGGTGTGCAGGTTCAGGACGCGCAAACTGGGCGGAATCTTGGGAAGGGCCGGAAGACGGACCGCTTATTTGAACTTGCGTCACTCCAGGTCCCTCGTTCCTCTATCTCGGCTGCCACCACCTTTACACCATCCTGCCTTCAGTGGCATCATCGTCTCAGTCATGCGTCCTTCAATAAAGTCAGGTCTTTGATTAGTCATGGTAGTTTGGGTTCTGTCAAGTTTGAGTCTTTTCATTGTGTGGATTGTTCGTTGGGAAAACAACCTGCCTTGTCATTTCCTCATAGTACTTCCATTGCGGATACACCGTTTTCCTTAGTTCACTCGGATATTTGGGGACCTTCGCCCGCTGTGTCTATGAATGGTTCTCGTTATTTTGTGATTTTTATTGATGACTATTCTCGCTTTACATGGATTTACTTTCTACGGCATCGTTCTGAACTTCCATCTATTTATATGACCTTTGCTAAAATGATCCATACCAAATTTTCCTTTACCATAAAAACTCTCCGCACCGATAATGCTCTTGAGTATACTGATTCATCATTTCTTCGTTTCTTATCTGATCAAGGTACTGTTGTCCAACGTTCCTGCCCATACACCTCTCCACAAAATTGTCGCGCCGAACGTAAACACCGACATATCCTCGATACAGTCCGCACCCTTCTCTTATCTGCCTCTTGTCCGGATCGCTTTTGGGGGGAAGCCGCACTCACCGCTGTCCACACTATAAATCGTCTCCCTTCCTTTGTCCTGGGTAATGTCAGTCCTTTTGAAAGACTATTTAATCGTACCCCTGATTATAGTTTTCTCCGCCTTTTCGGTTGTGTCAGTTTTGTCCTCCTCCCTCCTCATGAGCGCACTAAGTTAGAACCTCGCACGCGTCTGTATTGCTTCCTGGGATACGGGTTAGAGCATAAGGGTTATCGTTGTTGGGATCCCATTTCCAATAGACTACGTATTTCTCGTCATGTCACATTTTGGGAGGATACCAAATTCTCTTCCTTGTCCCACTTTCGAGTCCCCTTTGATCGTTCGTCTCCGTTCTTTGCCTTGTTCTCACCATCTCTATTCCCCTCCGGTGACACGGCTCCATCTCCCGCTCCTGACGCTGTCCCGGTTGCGCCTCCTGAACCGACGCTGATCCCCGAGCTTACTCCTACTCTCGACTCCGATACATCACCATCACCAGAGCCCGACACGACTTCGATCTCAGCCCCTGATCCTGGCCCTCGTCGTTCCACTCGGGTTAGTCACCTTCCTACTCACTTACTTGATTATCACTGCTTCTCTGCCACATTGTCCCACCATGAGCCCAGGTCTTTTCGTGAGGCGTATGCGGATCCGTTGTGGCGGCAGGCTATGTCTGAGAAGTTGCAGGCTTTGGAGAAAACCCATACATGGGATATGGTTGATCTTCCCTTTAACAAGAAACCTATTGCCTGCAAGTGGGTATTCAGAATCAAAACTCACTCTGATGGATCCATCGACCGCTACAAGGCGCGTTTGGTAGCCAAAGGCTACACCCAGCAGTATGGTATCGACTATGAGGAGACATTTGCCCCGGTTGCTCGTCTCACCTCTGTCCGCTGTCTTATCGCCATCGCCGCCGCTTGTCGGTGGCCCCTGCACCAGCTTGATGTCAAGAATGCGTTCTTGCATGATGATTTATCCGAGGACATCTACATGTCTCCTCCTTCTAGTTTTCCTACCTCTTCCAAGGTATGCAAACTTCGCCGTGCCCTATATGGTTTGAAACAGGCACCTCGAGCTTGGTTTTCGAAATTTAGCTCTGCTCTACTCCAGCTTGGCTTTACTTCTAGCGATCATGATTCAACTCTCTTCCTTCGACGTGGGTCAGCTGGAATTACTGTTTTATTGCTTTATGTGGATGACATGATCATTACGGCAGATGATGCATCAGGTATCTCTGAGTTGCAGGCTCATCTACACCGCCACTTTGAGATGAAGAGTTTAGGGCCTCTTCGGTACTTCCTAGGACATGAGATCTCCGACACCTCCGACGGATATTATCTCTCTCAAGCCAAGTATGCCTCCGACCTCCTATCTAGTGCCGGTCTCACTGACTCCAAGACTGCTCCTACACCCCTTGATTCTGATTGTTGTCTTACTCCGATGGACGGCATTCCCCTTGATGATCCTACTTTGTATCGTCAGCTGGTGGGAAGTCTGATCTACCTGATTGTCACTCGACCGGATATTGCTTATGCCGTCTATATCGTCAGTCAGTTTATGTCTACTCCTCGGACGACTCATCATTCTGTTGTCCTACGGATTCTCCGGTACGTCAAAGGTACTCTTCTTCATGGGCTTCATTATTCCGCTCGTTCTACCTTAGTTTTGACCGGGTATTCTGACGTTGATTTGGCGGGAGATCCCTCTGATCGCCGCTCGACCACGGGGTTTTGCTTCTTCCTTGGCGACTCGCTTATTTCGTGGCGCAGCAAAAAACAGACGGTTGTCTCCCGGTCCATTGTAGAGTCTGAATATAGAGCCCTTGCCGATACCGCTGCCGAGCTTCTATGGCTTCGCTGGCTGCTGGCTTATCTCGGAGTGCCTTAGCCCTCTGCCACTATTATCCATTCCGACAGTCAGAGCGCCATGAAGATTTCGACGAATGATGTCTTCCACGAGCGTACGAAGCACATTGAGATCGACTGTCACCTTGTACGTCATCACGTTGCTCATGGAGGCATCTCCTTGTCTCCCATTTCCTCTGCTGATCAGACGGCCGACGGATTCACCAAACCTCACATTCCCGGCCGTTTTCAGCCATTTTTGCGCAAACTCAAGTTGGGTTCCATCGTTCCACCTTGAGTTTGAGGGGAGATGTTGATATATATATTGTATATATTTAGATATATATATCCTACCTTATATATCTCTTGTATAAATATAATATTGTACCATAATTGTGAATCAATGAAAATAGAGTTTATTCCATTAATCGTAACAAATAACAAACGAAGCATCCCAACTATTGCCAAAAGAAGACAAGTAATTAAGATAAAATATTTAGGATCTAATGCCCAGCCCCGGGGCTCGGCCCGGATTTCTTGATTCCTCCAAGAGTTAAGGGATCAATGAGAGCAAGCCTGTCTTTCCCTGCTGCTTCAGTGTCGAGATCATTTAGAACTTTCATGATATTGAGTTCGATGGAGTTGTGATCCTCGGCCTCATGTTTCAGCAGACGAGCTTCACCGGAAAAAACCGTAAAACAAAAACAACCCAAAAGCAGCAGCACCACAGTGTAAAACCATACTGAGGGTTTTACAACTTTGGCCATTGCTGCTGCAACTTGGTTCTTGAATTTATTACAATGTGTTTGTTGATTATTATTATATTGTGTGGCATTTTTCAAGTTAGAGTTTGATGGTAACTTATAGGATCAGTGCATTGAAATCTTGACTGTGTTATTTCCAATTCAGAAAAGGGGTGCTGTGGAAATTACGAGTAATATTATCTTCAGTGTACAGTGTTCAAACTAGTGTAAGTAGGCAGTGTAATGTTTCAATGGTTTTATTGCAGAATTAATATCAATATGAATTAATATTAGGGTCAAAATTCTAACATCTCTAATTTTCCAAACACTACATTGACTCCTTTTCGTTCCGCTTATTTGTTCAGACTTGCTGAATTAATTACATCATTGAATTACTTGTAGTAGTCCCGCAGTGCCCGCTATATTATTCATATTCCTGCATATATGCTAAAATTTAGACAAATATAATTAGTAAATAATTAATAAGTATATATTAATAAAAATAATTATCTATTAAGATAGTTAAATAATTTAATTAAGATTAAGAAATTTATAAATTATGAAATTTAACAAAAAATAAGAAAGTATGTAAAAGTGACCGAAATAGAAAAAATAGACATTTTTATGTAAAATAGAATGAGTATTTAAATATATATATATATATATAAGAACTCATTTTTTAATCTGGTAACTGATCTCTTATTATCTTAATCTTGTAACAGAGCACGTTGCAAACTAGTCCGGTAAGTGAAAATTTTTCGTACTCTTTAACCTCTGGCCCCGGAGATGCCTACGCAGCACCTACGTGGCTCGCTGGAGGACAAGTGTTCGCTAGGTCAACAACACTTGGCTGATACGTAGATTTTTTATTAAAAAAAATTAATTTATTTATCGTCTTTTTTAAAAAAAATAAATAATTTTCAAAACAAGATTCAAAATTTAAAATTAAAGAAAAAAATCCACGAGTCCGCCGGGTAAGCGACACCTAGGCACATGGGTGTCACATAGGTATCTTCGGCGCCGGAGAACTAACTTTAGAAAAAAAAAAAAAAATTACGAGACTAGTTTGCGCAGACTCCACTTAAAGGAGTACAAATAATAAAAGAGTAAGTTAGGAGACTAAAAAAATCAAATTGCCATATATATATATATCAAGAAACACATATATATGAGAAGTCGTACGGATGGCTACCTGTTTTTACTAAATTACCCTTAATATTGAAACAATGTATCTTTACATCAGTAGTACATACGAGTAATATTGTGGGCAACTATGACTAAATTTGTCAATAAACCTCACGTTGTTAGTTATAGTGAAAATATTGGATGTTCTTGAGCGTTGTGTATTTCCAATTCCATTTGCTATTTTCTCATTTTCTCTCATTCTCTTCATCTTTCGTAAAACTAAATCGGTAATTTTTTTTCTTTTTTTTTTCTAAAAAATATAAAATATGCACCGCTAATGAACTCAGACAACATATTTATATAAAAACAAATTTTAAAAATATTCTACCATAACAAAAACTTGCGCGGCTTAGCCGCGCTCACACGAGTACTAGTGTATATATATATATATAAGAGGATACTTTTGGGAAATGACACCTAATATATAAATTAAAGTTATGACACCTAATATATAAATTAAAGTTTTGGGAACAACTCTTTTCGTTGCAAAATGAAATTCAACTTTGAGAATGAAGCTTGATTGCGCACATGGAAAGAAATAGAAAACTATACAAAGGTAAAATACATAGTACTCATTTGTTTTGCTAGGTCAGCTTCTTCTTGTTCAAAAATAAATAAATAAATATTAAAATTTGTGAATGTATAAAAACCCCATTTAGGGCTATTACAAGTCTAACTAATCTTTATACACAGCAGAAATTTCCAATTTAATTTATTGATAAACCAATATTCATTTTCACTGAAACCCCCATTTAGGGCTTCTAGTACTATGTTCAAAGAATAACAAATGATACTACTGTTATAAAAAAAGAACGACAAATGATACTTGTAAAGAAAAAATGAAATGTTAGGAAGGCAGAAGAATGTCTAGAAATAGTAGAGATCTAATGTCCGGCGCCGGGGCTCGGGCCGGACTTCTTGATTCCTTCGAGAGTTAAAACATCGATCGGTGAATGCGCGTCTTCGCCTCCAGTACTTTTCACAGCTCCAAGGTACAAATTGTTCAAGACTTTGACGATACTATTTTCGATGGAGTCGAGGTTCTTGGCGGCTGGTTTAAGCACACGCGACTCGCCGCATAAGAATGCGAAAGAAGCAAGCAGCATCAATAGAAAAAGAGTCGAAAACCCTGTGGAGATTTTTAGAGCTTTGGCCATTGCTGCAAATAATTGATCGAGCTTAGCTTGTCCTGAAAATATATATATATATTCTCTATGTAATTGTGTGGAAGTCCAGTTGGGGTTTAATTTTGCAGCATAATTATATATTTATAGAATGAATGAATTAGAATTATATTCTGAAAAGGGGCTTTGATCAATTCTATGTTGTGGAAATAATCAATCAACACGTACGTACGGACTCCATTCAATGTAAAATGTATTATTATTATTATTATCATTATCATTCAAACATACACAAGTCAACACATTAATGCGTGTTACGGTCAAATTCTAAGCTCTAACATCTCGTCAATTCCAAAATTCTTGTGTCTCGTCTCGGCTTTGAATTTTAGATAGTAATAATTTTAATTTTTAATAATTATTTAATATAATATAAATATAAAATTATAAAATATTTTCATGCCACTAATATTTTAACATATATAAAAATAGACATGTGAAAAATAAAATGTGCATATTATGAAATTATGAATAAAAAATACTAGTCAGTAAATAGAAAAATTATTTACTACGAAGAAATTATGCATAAATTAACATAATTATTTAGCACGTAGGGAGTATGTAATCAATTTGATTTTTCAAGAACAAAGAAATTTTAAACGAACAATTATAATTAAAAAAAAAAAAAATCTCTAAAAATCCCTAAGCAAACACTCATTTAACCCATATTGATTTGCTCTTTCTTTTACAATTATTTAACACAAGCATAAAATAAATAAATAAAAAATTACAAACCAAATAAAAATTCTAACTTGCATCAGAGGACGTAATCTTTAATATTATGCTCCTCTCTCTCTCTTGTAATTTTATCCTATTTAGGACCGGCACAGAATTTAACAAAATAATTATTTTATTGAATAATAATAATAATAATAATAATAATAATAATGATAAATTGTTTTTTTAGTCCCGTAAGTGGAGTATGTCGCAAACTAGTCCCATAAGTAAAAAATTTTCATTGTTTTAGTCCTCCAGCGCTGGATACTCCCGCGTAGCTCACCGGAAGCCAGGTGTCCTGCCAGGTCAGCAACATTTGGAGGACACATGGATTTTATTATTTTTTTATTTATTTTTTCATGGGACCAAATAAAAAATAATTAAAAAAGGCAAATAAAATTAAAAAAATTAAAAAAATAAAATTCACGTGTCTGCCAAATGTCGTTGACCTGGCTGACACGTAGCCTCCGCGGGCGCTGGAGGACTAAAACAACAAAAAATTTTCACTTATGAAATTAATTTGCGACGACTTTCACTTATGGGACTAAAATGATGAGGAGTCCAGCAGAGGACTAAACAGTTTATCTTAATAATAATAATAATAATAATAATAATAATAATAATAATATAAAAATTGTTGTATGAAAATTTTAAAATAAATAAATGAAGAGAGAAAACAATATTGTTTATAATAATGAGAATAATAATTTTATAATAAATAAATATGGAATAACAAAATGATTTGTTCACTCACTATGTTTTTTCAATAGGAGCCCTAAGATATATTTTGTCCACTAACAAAAAAATAGAATCAATATAAAATATTTTTTTATATTACCGATATGATTTTTATACCTCAAAATAAAAAATAAAAAATATCAAATCAAAACACTAAACATACAAATCCGGAAATTTGTTAAATGTTGCATTTTTTGTCTTTTCAAATATAAGTAATTGGTTAAATTGGGACGGAGGGGAAAAATAGGAATAAACTTGAAATTTAGGTTTATATAGGGTTTGTTCACTTATTTTTTTTTAGATAGTACAAATTTTCATAAGTATTATTTAAAAATATAAAATACATACCGTTGAAAATATCAAGAGAAAAAAACCAAGATATGACAAACTCCGAAGCTACTAATCGAGTTTGAGCCTTGCTTACTATGTGATCTCTTTGAAGCCAATTTGGTCCATCACCGAGCCTCCTAGAATAGAACGAATTGAAATAATTGATTCCGTAAACTGAATTGCGGAATTAGGAGAACAGAACATTTTTTCCGAGGATAATTGTTTACAACAGAGAAAGCTCTTTTTGGTTTTTGGAAAGAAATTGCGGAGAAAATAAACAATTGTCTTGATTTTTTTTGAAAAATCCCCCTTTAATATAAATTTAATGTGAAATTTTATAGGTAGTGTTGTTTTTCAATTGAGAAGAAAAAGAATTTATTCTATAAATTCGAAATATATAAACCTCACTAATGCAAATCAATACACAATAAACTTCATCCAATAACATGAATTAGTCGAATACTATTTAAATTCAAAATTAAATTTCAAAATCTAAAGTAAATTTAATTTATTGGACTTGCCAAGACTATATCTCAAGCTCAAGTACAAGCATCAGCCCAAGCACTCAAGCTCAAATTCAATCTAATTTATTATTTATCATTTAATTGAGTCAAGAAGGGGAGGTCATCTGCAATATATGATGTTCACCCAAAGTATCTCCCCATTTTTAATTTACACTCTTTTTTTTTACATCATACCATCTTTCCTTCGACTCAACCAATATATATATATATATATATATTTATATCAAAATTTTTTATTTAAAATTAAATTTTTTAAGTATATCAATATATATATTTTATGGACAGAAAAAAATATTATATAATATACAAATATAAAAATAATAAAAAATATAAATATAATTATAATAAAATTATAAAAATAAAAAAAGGACTCATTTTTCTTTTTGTTTTTTATATTGAGGAGCGAGAGATTGTTTGAATACAAAAGTCTTCATTAACTTTTGTCACCATTTTCACACAAACAACACATACATTAACATAATATATAATATATAATATATATATAAAACAAAAAAAATAAAATAAATAAATAATATCAAATAATTATTTTAATGTATGTATTTTTTATATTAAATATGAAAAATTGTGTTGATAAAATAAAAAAAAAAAAATTGTATTGAATTGAATTTTTTAAATATATAAAATATATTATGTTAATGTATGTGTTTTGTGTAAAAAACGAAAAAAACGATAATGAAAACTTTTGTTTCCTATATGGGGTACACAAACAATCTCTACGTGCGTACTAGCGCACCTGTGCTCACTTCTCTCTCCCCACATCAGTGCCAGGTAAGTAAAAAATAAAATAAAAAATAAAAAAAAGATCATATATAAATTTGTTATTGCTGTGAATTTATTCCCGAATCTTTGGATTTATCGAACAAACCTTGTATACAAAAATGCGAATCAATTAGTAGTGGAGGCGATTAAATCGAATAAACCCAATTTAATCTAAAATCGAATCGAAATGAAAAAGGAATTAAGGCTAAATTCATAATCTGAATTTTATCAATCAAACACAAAACACAGTGCATTGAATTTCTGAAATTGAAATTAAAGGAAGAAAAACACTTCCTATTCGTCTTCTTTATTCCAGCAATGAGAAATCACTTCAGCCACCGAAGACATACGACGACGACTTCGGCGGATGGCGGCTGAGCGCGGATGGACAACGGCAGTGACTTCCAAGGCTGCGGTTCCGCCGGCGAATCCCAAATTACGATGACACGACTTCCAGCTGCGGCGGCTGTCTTGCACGATTCAATAGCGGGACTTCACCGGTCATCTTCTCAGGCCACAGCGACCTTCTCCAGAACAGACCCGCGTCGTCTGCACCATCTCCGGCAGCACCATCATCTGCACCATCTCCGGCAGCGCCGAACAGCAGCTCCGGCCAGCTGCGCTCCGGTGACTCAAATAGCGCTGACCCGTTCCGATTAGAACTGATCTACTTCGAACCCTTCTCCGATCTTTCAACGCCGAGAGAACATCGACGGAAGGCTCAGACCAAGGTGCAAGAATGGCCCGAGGTAACCACGCCTCAAGGTGGAGATCGGCTCTTCACTCCAAGCCTTGACACCACCGGAGTCAGCTATTGAAAAGGGCTCTTCACTCGACGGAAAACCACTCGGAACTCACCGGAATCCTCTCGCGATTTCTCTCCCTCTCCATCTCGGTCTCACCTTCTCTCTCTCTAGCTCTCGATCTCTGTATCTCTATTCACCTTTAAAACCCACTCTAATATATCTATCAAACTAACTCATCATAACAAACTCATTCACGGTTAAAACCAACAACCTAACAATTTGTTTAGGGTAAAGTGGGTTTGGGTAAATGGATTGGGTTAGGATTAAAGGGTTGGGCCGATCCGGTGGGTCGGGCTACGGAGTGGGACAACTGATTATTTATCGAGGGATTTGTCAGGTTAGGCCTCGAATGGCCAAAATTCCCAACAATCTTCACCTATTTTGATCGTGATTTAACCAAATTCCAAATACGTATTTACTATATATAGACTTACCTAGAACCAATAGATTTCATCATCGCCTTTTGTCCCTCGTTACATCTACGAACAAACGTTAATGCAGAAAAATATATCGTACATAAAACACACAAGTCTTAACATGCACCTAGATTGATCACTCAACAACCTAGCACGTAGTACACAGAAGCTACTACGAAAACAAGCATACAAACAAGTTTGAACAAATTCAACATAATAAACCTACAAATTATGAGCGAGTAATCAAGCTACTACACAATCCAGCAACATACATGCATATTCACAAATGAAACGCAACAACATGCTGAATACAAAACTTAAAATCACATAGCATGAGCTCCACCTTATTTGATATCAATTAGAGAACGCATAAGCACACGAAACAACATAGGCACATAATTCTATATACCTTAGACACACAACTCTACAGCTCAGACACACAACTCTCCAACTTAGACACACTACTCTACAACTCAGACACACTACTTTACAACTTTTTTTTTTCTTTTACACTACTTTACAACTTAGATACACTATTCTGCGACTTAGACACACTACTCTATGCCTCAGACATACTACTTTACGGACTTAGACACACTACTTTATAGCTTAGACACACTACTCTACAGCTTAAGACACGGCTCTACAATTCAAACATGCAACCCTACAGCCTAAGTATAAAGTCCAACAGTCTAAGCGCAAAGCCCTACAGCCTAAGCATAACGTCCTACAGCCTAAGCGCGAAGTCCTACAACCTAAGCATAAAGTTCTACAGCCCAAGCATAAAGTCCTACAGCCCAAACACAAAGTCCAACTGTCTAAGCACTAAGTCCTACAGTCTAAACACAAAGTCCTACAGCCTAAGCACAAAGAACTCACAGCCTAAGCGCAATTATACAGATACGATGACCACAAACAATCAAATAAGAAGACAACATGCTTTAATCAAACAAAAGCAACTCGAGCACAAAAACATGTAATCTAAGTAACAAGCATGATCACCAAATATCAACACTATATTCTAACGTATAGAACACTTCAGGATCACATCAGCAAGATAATCCATATAATAAGATCACATCACAATCTACATAACAGGATCACATCAGGAATTCAATCCACGTAATACCAACTAAACAATCAAATCGTAAACATATCAAGGAATACATGCAACTCATCACACATCAAACAACATTATGCATCAAAGTATTCCTAAGTTTCAACAATTAGTTATACTTTTAGCATCTCATGCATAGCTTCAACTAATTCCCCACAATAAACATGCAATTTTATTTTGACACTTGGCATTTTATTATTTACAAAGAACCAATGGAGGAAAAAAAAAACGAACTTAATCACATAGCATACAAATCAAGAATCTAATACATGCATTTCAATTGTTTCACCAAGGAAACACATAATGCAACAAAATCATTTTATTCTTGATTATCCTCCACTTTACCATCCTTTTTAGCCATTTTTCAAATAATACTTAACATGCATTTTCTATCTCACACGGAAATATTAACATGCATCTAACGATCGACTATAGCAACTCAACTTCTCAAGACTAACACATACATAGCCCAAGAAACTACACTAGAAATAACCAAGGAATCATAAACAATTTCCAAAAATATTTCACTAAGAAATACAAAAAATTCCGACAAATTTCAAGATTATTCAATCAATCACCATGTAAGCATAGCCAATCAACACAAACAATTTCAGCATATTATCAAACCACAATTTTACCAAGAATCATAATATACCGAAATTAAACAGAGACGGTTTAGCCTTTTACCACGATTCAAGTCCTACCATACTTGAATCAATTTTTCTTTCAATTTCGCAATCGGTTAATCACCCAAAGCTCTGATACCACTTATGTGAATTTATTCCCAGATCTTTTTGGATTTATCAAACAAACCTCGTATACAAAATACAACAATGAATTAGCGGAAGCGAACTCGAATAAAACCAATACCGAATCGAAATGAAATTAAACACTTAATGAAAACCAAAAGGCAAAACACAAATCGGAGAATCGATTTTGAAACACAAACAAACAGGAATTGCTTCAATTGCAGAAGCAGACACGAAACAGGGAAGAATATGTTCCTCTAACTAAAAAACCACACACGGTTATAACCAACCTAACAAGTGGACATAAGGTTTGATATATGGGTTTGAAAATTGAGTTAGGATTAAAGGGTTTGGCCGATCCGGTGGATCAGGCTACGGAGTGGACCAACTAATTATTTATCGATGACTTGTCGGGTTAGGTCTCGAACGACCAAAATTCCCAACAGTTATAATTGTATTTATTTTTTTGTTTTTTTTTTTATATTTGTATATTATATAAAATTTTGATTCTCTCCCCAATGATATGTATATTGATATAGTTTTTTTAAAAAAAATTAATTCTAAAAATAAATAATATTGATATATATATACAATTTTATTTTATTTTTTTGTTAAATTGAAGGAAAGAGAGTAGTGTAAGATAAAGGTGAGAAGATACTTTGATGAATATCTTATTGCAGCTTCTTGACTCCATTAAATTATAAATAATAAATTGGATTGAATTTGAGTTTGATTGTTTGGGCTTGGCCTTGAGATATATATAACAGAAGGTCATCGGGCCAAACCCAATAAATTTAATTTAATTTTACAATTTCCAATTAATTTTGAATTTAAATTATATTTGACTAATTCATGTTATTAGATGGAGTTTGTTGTGATATGATTTGCATCAGTGAGGTTTATTTATTCCGAATTTATAGAATAAATGCCTTTTTCTTCGCAACTGAAAAACAATACATCTATAAAACCTCACGTTAAGTTTATATTAAAGAGAGATTTTTCAATAAAAACTCACGACAATTGTTTATTTTCTCGTAGCCTCTTTCCAAAAATAAAAAAAAAAGTTTTCTCTGCGGTAAAAGAAGTTATCCTCCGAAATCCTAACTCGGTTGCAGACTCATTTATTTCGGTTCGTTCTATCCTAAGAGGCTATCAGTGATAGACTGAATTTGCTTCAAGGAGATCACGGAGCACGCAAGGCTCGAATTCGATATATTTCATATCTTATTTTCGATCTGCGGCTTCAGACTTCGTCGTTTGGGTTTTCTCTCTGATATTGTCAACGGTATGTATATTATATTTTTAAATAGTATTTATCAAAATTCGTACTAACTAAAAACAATAAGTAAACAAATCCTGTATAAACATAAATTTCAATATTCTTATTTTTTTTCCGTCCCAATTTAACAAATTACTTGTATTTGAAAAGACAAAAATGTGACATTTAACAATTTTTCGGGTTTGTATATTTAGTGTTTCGATTTAAAATTTTTTTAATGTGGAGTATAGAAAATGTGTTAGTAATACAAAAAATTATATATTTATTTTATATTGAAACTATTTTTGTTAGAGGATAAAATATATCTTAGGGATCCTGTCGAAAAAAATAGTGAGTGAACAAATCATTTTGTCATTCCATATTTATTTATTACTCCTTCCGTCCCACATAATTTGTCCCTATTTTCTATTTTCGTCCGTCCCACATAATTTGTCCTTTCTTTTTTTGAAAAATTAATTATACACTTTAATCATATTTGAAAATTTAAAATTTAATTTTTTTTAATCTTAATTAAACTACTTAGTTATTTTAATCTTAATCTATAATTATTTTTACTAAATAATAATTATTTTTACTAATACATTTCTTAATTGCTTACTAATTTTATTTTACCTAAATTCTCATGTCTACAGTAATAGACCCATATTATATGAGACGGAGGGAGTATAAAATTGTCATTCTCATTATTAAAAACAATATTGTTTTCTCTCTTCATTTATTTATTTATTTATTTTTAAAATTTTCATACAACAATTTTTATATTATTATTATTATTATTAAGATAAACTGTTTAACTGGAACCCGTTGCAAACTAATTTCATAAGAGAAAAATTTTCGTTGTTTTAGTCCTCCGGCGCCCGCGTGGCTTGCCGGAGCACTTGGCGGATGCGTGGATTTTATTACTCCCTCCGTCCCATTGAAAGGTTGCCATTTATTATTTTCGTCCATCCCAAAACAAGATTATCATTTCCCAATTTAGTAATTGTACTACCTATCTAACATAATAAATACCCTTCCAATTTACACTATATTACACAAATATCATTACTTTTATATTACACAATGCTAATAGGGGCATTTTTGTCATTTTCACTACAATCCATTATAAAAGTAAACGGCAACCTTGTACCGGGACGGAAGGAGTATTTTTTTTTATTTTCTAATTTTTAATTTTTTTAAAATTTTATTTGCCTTTTTTAATTTTTTTTTATTTGGTCCAATTGAAAAAAGATAAAAAATAAATAAAATCTACGTGTCCGCTAGATGTCGCTGACCTGGCGGGACACCTGGTGGACATGTGGCTTTCGACGAGCCACGCGGGCGTATCCGGCGCTGGAGGACTAAAACAACGAAATTTTTTCACTTATAAGACTAGTTTGTAACATGCTCATACTAAAATGATAAGGGGTCCGAGACTAAAAAAAAACAGTTTACCCTTATTATTATTATTATTATTATTATTATTATTATTATTACTCTCTTCGTCCCAATACAATAGTCTTATTTACCATTTTTTTATTCCCAAAACAATAGTCTTATTTCCATAAATAACCATATCACCATAAAATTACCTCTACTTTTTTATTTTTATTACACAATTGCCACTATTTTTTACACTAATATATTTACAAGGGCAAAAAAAAATTTACCTATACTTTTTATCAACTACTAATATAATATCAATATTTTTTAAATTTCGTGCTCAATCTAATTAGAACTAACAAAAAAGTATTATTTTTCAATAAAATAATTATTTTCTTAAATTCTGTGCCGGCCCTAAATAGGATAAAATTACAGGAGAGAGGAGCATAATATTAAAGATTACGTCCTCTGATGCAAGTTAGAATTTTTATTTGGTTTGTAATTTTTTATTTATTTATTTTATGCTTGTGTTAAATAATTGTAAAAGAAAGAGCAAATCAATATGGGTTAAATGAGTGTTTGCTTAGGGATTTTTAGAGATTTTTTTTTTTTTTAATTATAATTGTTCGTTTAAAATTTCTTTGTTCTTGAAAAATCAAATTGATTACATACTCCCTACGTGCTAAATAATTATGTTAATTTATGCATAATTTCTTCGTAGTAAATAATTTTTCTATTTACTGACTAGTATTTTTTATTCATAATTTCATAATATGCACATTTTATTTTTCACATGTCTATTTTTATATATGTTAAAATATTAGTGGCATGAAAATATTTTATAATTTTATATTTATATTATATTAAATAATTATTAAAAATTAAAATTATTACTATCTAAAATTCAAAGCCGAGACGAGACACAAGAATTTTGGAATTGACGAGATGTTAGAGCTTAGAATTTGACCGTAACACGCATTAATGTGTTGACTTGTGTATGTTTGAATGATAATGATAATAATAATAATAATACATTTTACATTGAATGGAGTCCGTACGTACGTGTTGATTGATTATTTCCACAACATAGAATTGATCAAAGCCCCTTTTCAGAATATAATTCTAATTCATTCATTCTATAAATATATAATTATGCTGCAAAATTAAACCCCAACTGGACTTCCACACAATTACATAGAGAATATATATATATATTTTCAGGACAAGCTAAGCTCGATCAATTATTTGCAGCAATGGCCAAAGCTCTAAAAATCTCCACAGGGTTTTCGACTCTTTTTCTATTGATGCTGCTTGCTTCTTTCGCATTCTTATGCGGCGAGTCGCGTGTGCTTAAACCAGCCGCCAAGAACCTCGACTCCATCGAAAATAGTATCGTCAAAGTCTTGAACAATTTGTACCTTGGAGCTGTGAAAAGTACTGGAGGCGAAGACGCGCATTCACCGATCGATGTTTTAACTCTCGAAGGAATCAAGAAGTCCGGCCCGAGCCCCGGCGCCGGACATTAGATCTCTACTATTTCTAGACATTCTTCTGCCTTCCTAACATTTCATTTTTTCTTTACAAGTATCATTTGTCGTTCTTTTTTTATAACAGTAGTATCATTTGTTATTCTTTGAACATAGTACTAGAAGCCCTAAATGGGGGTTTCAGTGAAAATGAATATTGGTTTATCAATAAATTAAATTGGAAATTTCTGCTGTGTATAAAGATTAGTTAGACTTGTAATAGCCCTAAATGGGGTTTTTATACATTCACAAATTTTAATATTTATTTATTTATTTTTGAACAAGAAGAAGCTGACCTAGCAAAACAAATGAGTACTATGTATTTTACCTTTGTATAGTTTTCTATTTCTTTCCATGTGCGCAATCAAGCTTCATTCTCAAAGTTGAATTTCATTTTGCAACGAAAAGAGTTGTTCCCAAAACTTTAATTTATATATTAGGTGTCATAACTTTAATTTATATATTAGGTGTCATTTCCCAAAAGTATCCTCTTATATATATATATATATACACTAGTACTCGTGTGAGCGCGGCTAAGCCGCGCAAGTTTTTGTTATGGTAGAATATTTTTAAAATTTGTTTTTATATAAATATGTTGTCTGAGTTCATTAGCGGTGCATATTTTATATTTTTTAGAAAAAAAAAAGAAAAAAAATTACCGATTTAGTTTTACGAAAGATGAAGAGAATGAGAGAAAATGAGAAAATAGCAAATGGAATTGGAAATACACAACGCTCAAGAACATCCAATATTTTCACTATAACTAACAACGTGAGGTTTATTGACAAATTTAGTCATAGTTGCCCACAATATTACTCGTATGTACTACTGATGTAAAGATACATTGTTTCAATATTAAGGGTAATTTAGTAAAAACAGGTAGCCATCCGTACGACTTCTCATATATATGTGTTTCTTGATATATATATATATGGCAATTTGATTTTTTTAGTCTCCTAACTTACTCTTTTATTATTTGTACTCCTTTAAGTGGAGTCTGCGCAAACTAGTCTCGTAATTTTTTTTTTTTTTTTTCTAAAGTTAGTTCTCCGGCGCCGAAGATACCTATGTGACACCCATGTGCCTAGGTGTCGCTTACCCGGCGGACTCGTGGATTTTTTTCTTTAATTTTAAATTTTGAATCTTGTTTTGAAAATTATTTATTTTTTTTAAAAAAGACGATAAATAAATTAATTTTTTTTAATAAAAAATCTACGTATCAGCCAAGTGTTGTTGACCTAGCGAACACTTGTCCTCCAGCGAGCCACGTAGGTGCTGCGTAGGCATCTCCGGGGCCAGAGGTTAAAGAGTACGAAAAATTTTCACTTACCGGACTAGTTTGCAACGTGCTCTGTTACAAGATTAAGATAATAAGAGATCAGTTACCAGATTAAAAAATGAGTTCTTATATATATATATATATATTTAAATACTCATTCTATTTTACATAAAAATGTCTATTTTTTCTATTTCGGTCACTTTTACATACTTTCTTATTTTTTGTTAAATTTCATAATTTATAAATTTCTTAATCTTAATTAAATTATTTAACTATCTTAATAGATAATTATTTTTATTAATATATACTTATTAATTATTTACTAATTATATTTGTCTAAATTTTAGCATATATGCAGGAATATGAATAATATAGCGGGCACTGCGGGACTACTACAAGTAATTCAATGATGTAATTAATTCAGCAAGTCTGAACAAATAAGCGGAACGAAAAGGAGTCAATGTAGTGTTTGGAAAATTAGAGATGTTAGAATTTTGACCCTAATATTAATTCATATTGATATTAATTCTGCAATAAAACCATTGAAACATTACACTGCCTACTTACACTAGTTTGAACACTGTACACTGAAGATAATATTACTCGTAATTTCCACAGCACCCCTTTTCTGAATTGGAAATAACACAGTCAAGATTTCAATGCACTGATCCTATAAGTTACCATCAAACTCTAACTTGAAAAATGCCACACAATATAATAATAATCAACAAACACATTGTAATAAATTCAAGAACCAAGTTGCAGCAGCAATGGCCAAAGTTGTAAAACCCTCAGTATGGTTTTACACTGTGGTGCTGCTGCTTTTGGGTTGTTTTTGTTTTACGGTTTTTTCCGGTGAAGCTCGTCTGCTGAAACATGAGGCCGAGGATCACAACTCCATCGAACTCAATATCATGAAAGTTCTAAATGATCTCCACATTGAAGCGGCAGGGAAAGACAGGCTTGCTCTCATTGATCCCTTAACTCTTGGAGGAATCAAGAAATCCGGGCCGAGCCCCGGGGCTGGGCATTAGATCCTAATTATTTTATTTATGTACTTGTCTTCTTTTGGCAATAGTTGGGATGCTTCGTTTGTTATTGTTATAACTTTAGTGGAGTAATAAGTCCAGTAAATGTAAGAAACTCAGTTATCGATAGAGATGAACAAAGTCTTGTTTGTAAGGTGGTCTATAGAAACTTTGGATCAACCTTTATTTTACTTTTGTTAAGAGTCATTCGAATTTTATGTTACATGCAATGTTAAACTACATTTAGATTACTTCAATTTGTAACAGGCTAATATATACATATATGTGTGTAGATATTGAAAAAGTATTGCAGATATTGTAGCCTGCTAATAGCGATCAAATAATAGATTTATACTTTTTAACTTGTGAATTTCAAGTTTGAACCCTTGATTTTAAGTTGAGAAACATTCCTAAGAATTATGTGTTTGATTCTAGCAAAGGCTGGAATGAATTATACTCTAGGATAGAATGTAAATCTAGCTAAGTGAACTACTGAAAGCTACATGAGTGATGTGAAGCAGCAACATGATATTCTAGTTAGAGCTGGTAAAAATTGACCCGACACGAAATAATTGGGTTTGGGTTAAAAATTTCAACTCGATTATGTATACGGGTTGACAGGAACCCGACACCGATAGTAAACGAGTCGGGTTAGGGTTGAGACTCTCAACTCGAACCCGACACGATAACCCGATTATAATATATTAATATTGATTAATATATTTATTATATATGTAAAATAATCATAATTTAATAATTTTCTCATAAATTAATTTAAACTAAGTTCAATTTTAAATAATCCGACCTAATTTACGCCCAAACCAATAAAAACTAACATAACACGACAACATAACAAAAAATTATTTAATTTGAATCAAGAAAATTCAACTTAATTATGTATATGGGTCAACACGAGTCAACCCGAATCCGACACGATAATAAACGGATCAATACGAACCCGACACGATCATAAACGGGTTGGGTTAGGGTTGAGTAATTTAACCCAACACGAATCGACCAATTGCCAGCTCTAATTTTAGTGGTGCTACGAGTGAAGAGTTTATATGTATATAGAGAATAATTTTGGTGTAAGTGATGTCAAGAGAGCGAGCAGATGCTCGAGCCGGTTATACAGAGTAAAAGTAATAGCAATCTATAAGTATGTCTTAGCGATGTTTCATACTTACAAGAATATATTGGATGAACGTCGTCAAGAAGAATATATTGAATGAATTGGTAAAGCTGATCACACTTGGTTGTTTAAGTTGGACTATCGGGTCTGTCGATACTTGACTTCAAGGTTTAACAAATCGGGTGATTCATAACTAGGAATATTGGCTATCCTTGTGTTAATTCTCTTGTCGATTTGCGCACAATATTGGCTATCCTTGTGTTACTTCTCTTGTCGATTTGCTCTTGCACGCGTCCCGTCCCCCTTGCTTAAAAAAACGTACAACCCCTTTTGTTTTATTTTATTTTTGCACCTTTTGTAATAGTTAAACTTTTTGGCATTTAATTCATTTTCGTATCATTAGACTGATATTAGTCATAACTAAATTATCCAAAGTTGCCTTTTTTTCCTTCCAATTTTACAAATTTTGATGCTTGTAAAAACGATCCTCTATTCCCTTTATTATTATTATTATTATTTTTATTATTATGGCTTTGCAACTTGCAAGCCAACGTTTGGTCCATGAAAACTCTGATAACATAATAAACATCAACAAATTCTGTACAACTACTGCTACTGCTGCAAGGTATAAACACATTTATACAAATACGTACGTATATATATTACACACAAAACATCAGACAGACCACATGCTTCATTGCAAATATCCAACTAAGGAAGAAGTAACTCGATCCTAACAGACAAAACCATCCTTCTTCAAGGCCGATTAGACGAAATTAGTGAAGGGCAATTCACTTAACCTACAGGGAGGGGCACAATATTGTCGATACCTCTTTGACGAGTGAGTGTTTATTTGATATGCATCATGATCATGTGTTAAAAACAGCATATATCATCTCTTTCAAGTTCTTGCATCCAAAAATCTCAATGCCCTCAATTTTGAGCTCCAACAAACTTGCCTGAGCAGACTTGGGAACTATGGCCTTCTTGTACCCCAACTTTGCCAAGGTGTTCACCCTCTTCTCCATTTGAGGTACCTGCGGGTTGATTATTGAGACAACACTTGATCAAGAAGTTTCAATTTTGAAGATAATCACAGATGCAAAGTAGAAATTAGAGAGAAGAGTTAAATCAAGATCAAGGCACATACTCCACGAAGTTCACCAGCAAGACCGACTTCAGCAATGAAAGCTATGCCTTTTGGTATGGGGAATTCCAAGAAGCTGAACATAAAGCCGAGCGGAAGTTTCTTAGGGCTTAAAAACAAAAATAAAATATAAAACCAAAAAAGAAAAAAATGAAAAAAAAAGTAAATAAAGGAACACGCTTAAGAACAAAGAACTACTAATGCATAAATAGATGGATATCAAGCAATACATAACAAATGTGTACATATATCGAAATATTATCAAGACATGCCTGCTGCAAATTGCTGCAGCCATTGCTAAATCCCCAGCTGTCTCTGTTAGGGTAATCCCACTAACAACGTTGAGAAATATAGCCTACCAAATGAAGACAGTGGATGGTAAGGATAAAAGCCGTGTGTAAGGCTAAACTGAAATATGTACGATGATATTACATACATTGTCTTGGAGTTTGAGACCTGCTTGCTTTCTGATAACCTGTAAGAGGGATGCGTTGGATCATTTAGAGCAATTTAATATTACTAAAATACATCAAGGACAAACAACAAGGGATTAAAAAGGAAGAGATGATGCTAAATAGAACAAGCACCAACAGAATTAAAATTTTGAAAAAGTACTCACAGATATAAGCATAGCAGCTCTGCTGCTCTGAATGCCATTTGCATGTATATAACCAGGTGAGCCGGCTATACATAATGCCTGTAGTAAAGAGGAGTTCCAGAACAACGGAAATTTTAAAGTTACTTCCAAAATTGAAGTGAAGGCGCGGGGTGCACATGGTAATGTCTACGTACCCATGGCCATTCATTCATTCATTATTTATCAAACTCAAGAAAGACAAGAATATGAGAAATGCTACCTGAATGTCAATCAAAAAGGCTCGAGATCCATCTATAATAACGGTAACTGCCAACCCAGCTAGGTAGTCTGAATCCGAGTGCTGATCACTTAAGAACATCTCGCTGGGATTGGATACTCTCTCCAACCCCGACTGAGTCATCCTGAAAATTCCGAGCTGGCATAGATATAAAATATTGTCAGGAGTGCTTTCACATTCACTGGATGCCTCAAGCAACTGTGACTAACATCATGACGGATAATGGCCAATTGATAATAAATTTGTACAACAGAAATTGAAGGCAAAGTTCAAATGGGTCCATAAGAAGTTTACAGCTTGACTGAACTCAAGGCATACCTCGTCTGTAGATCCAAACCGATTCTTCACTGATCGAAGCAATCGATGCGATGAACCCTTGTCACCCTAAAATCAAAATTGAGGCATATAATTGGAGAACAAAATCTTATTTATGTTTACCTATAATTTAAAACATTTCTTTTGATTATTCATCAAATTTGTTCATCTTCCAAAAATTACGTTCTACACATTTTCCATTCAAATTCTTATTATTTCAAAACAACCCAATACACAAACACTTTGAGAATATATTGAAATGAAAACTCCATATTGTTTAGATGTGCTTTGATTGAAAACATTAAATTTAAATAGTATTTTGATATGATGTTTCTAGAAATAGATAAATTAATATTTTAAATGGAAAATAGATATTAAATATAATGTTTTTTAGAAGAAAAAGGATTAGTAAGTGCAAAACAGAAATTGAAAATACAATTAAACATACCTATAGCGGTAATTAAAGATGAATAGAATTCGTTATATATCAACTATCCAGTTTATCAGACATTAGGAAAGAGTGACTTAATTTAAATAAATTGAAAATGATTGATATGAACATTGATTGCATGAAAAAGCAGGCCAGGTACCAACTTCCATATATAGTACAACATCCACAATGTGCTCCAAAACTCGAGGTCCAGCTATGTCCCCAGCTTTGGTCACATGTCCAATCTGCAATGAGAAATTGAAGAGAAAAACATATTGCAATGAACAGGATTCCCAGACACAAATAACATGAAGAGAATATTTCAAACTTGAACCCACCAAAAGTACAGGAATGCCTGAGTTCTTAGCAAACCTTAGCAGGGCTGCTGAGCATTCTTTCACCTGGAAAAAGCAAACTCGGTATTATAAAATAATGTTACTTCACAGGAATACTAAAACATGTGACATCAACATTTCTACATACAACAATCAGAAGCTAAATATTCTATGTCATCAACAAACCATAATTGCCCGTTTTAGGATAAAGAAATTGAAGATATAAACAACACAAGCAATTACATACTTAATGATCAGTTGAAGAATCAAATTTGAACATTTTTAACTGAGAATAAAGCATGTTAGACATTACAAACTTGAGAAACTTTTAGTCAGGAGATGGGAGTTTCAAACCTGTGGGACTCCTCCGGCACTTCCGGACACTCCTTGTATATACATTGTTTGAATAGAATCAACAATTAAAGCCTTTGCCGAAATGCGCTTAGTCTGTTCCATAATATCCTGCAAATGAAGATAAAAGGATAAAATACAAAATGAGACAACCCATTCTCCTTGACACAAAAGCCCAAAGACTCCCATAATTTAGTTTCTCTTTTCCTAATTGCAATTATCCCCTTGCAGACACCCTTAGCTTCAATTAGGGGAAAGAGAAGTAACGGCAGCAAGATGAATGAAACTTCAATATCAATTTGTGAGGATGACCCAGACGGAAGTTTTATCTCTCTGTTTCCACTTGCATGTTTTTATGAAATATTACAGGACTGCTTTAAAAATAGATAATAAATAATTGTAACGGTTTGGTGATTTACATTCCCATAATTGGACTCTTAATGGTTTCGTATTCTTTTATTACACCAGCGGATATATGGTTTTGCCAAACCAAACAAGTGAACTACATAATATTGACATATATTCCAATTCCCCTAAAAATCTCCAGACAAGTAGCGTTTAATTTTGGCTTTCTGATCAACATTTTTGTTACTTTAATGTCAGAATCAAATTGAATTGGACACCAAACCAAGGCTCTTTAGTTCTTAGAAATCACTGAAATATTTTCAATACATTAAAAAGCCTGTCTATGGAAACATTCAGTTGACTTCACTCTAAAAGTCTTCTCATTTCATTGCAAGCTATCTATACCCAACCATGAGTCATGAATGAGCCATGATCATGACTAGATGTATATATTGTAGTATGAAATACAAAGTACCGGACACAAACAATTAGTTAAAAATTAAGAAAGTGGTCTTGATGACTCCCATAAAAGCAGATGGTCATATTAAGCAGATTTACCTCCACATCCGTACTAGCATGCAGAAAAAGTTCATCAGAATTGATACCCAGACGGTTAGCTCTATTTCCAATTTGTTCAACACTCTGAAACAAGAAATTAGGAATCAACTGAGGAGCCATAGATATAATACACCCTAATTGTTAGTTACAAGAGTCAGAATCTAAATTAACAGCACAAGAATGAAAGAAGATAAATTGGCACAGCATGGGTTCAACAAAGAAAAACAATAACAGTCGATCTCCAAAGGTATACCAAATGTCAAAGAAGCATGGGAACTCTTAGAAAAAATACACCTCTTCCCCAGATACATATATAACTCGTTTGGGTGGATCACCAGCATTTCCTTGTGCTATCAATGCAGCAACCTTACATTTATGAGTTGAAACTCAATGTCAAATATAATCAAGAGAGCATTTTTAAACATCAAAGAAGCTACAATAACTAGTATTTTGGACACCTGTAACAATAATGTGCTTTTACCAACACCGGGGTCTCCACCCACTAATATTAAAGAACCTGTAAGGTAAACAACCATTAAATGTGCAAACCGCACCTTAATATAAAGGGTATAAAAATAATGTGCTAAGGGCAGTAGAGTTTGGGTGAAAAAACAAATACATGGTAGCATGCAAAAGAGCCTTCTCAATCACTTTAGGAGAATTTGTGTGACACAGAACTAGTTGGAGAAATTAGAAGGAATTCTTGACAATCGGCATATTCAAACTAAAACGGCTTCTGCATGAACTATTGATCTGGAAATCTTTTAGGGGCCAACTGAGTTAATCGTATTCAAAAAGAACTTGTGAAAGAATATCTTGACTTTTTTATGACACGAAAAAATAACTATTTTGCTATGCAGATTTCCAGATCAACAAAGAAAATATACCATGTGGATCACATAGTGAAGAAAAGAAAATAGAGTACCTGGGACTATACCACCACCAAGAACCCTCTCTAGTTCAGCTCCAGATGGTCCTGGCCTGCATAACAACAGTAGCTAAACTTAGTCAATCCTTTCATAACTAAATCATGCTACAGAGGATATAACAATTACAATTAAATGACAAAATCCATGTACCAGATATATTTACTTTCTTATTTCTTAACCCACTGATGTCCAAATTATGCATCCCCTAAGGACAAGCTCAGTAGTGATTAGGGTGAACAAATCACACACCTATACAACTTATTAGGACCATTATTATATTAAAGACCCATAATTAAGCTATATTATGGTATAAATAGTTAGATAACACCATGATCATTTGGATAGTTATCGTTATTATAAGGGGGAAATTTTGGTCCATCATTTTGATCACTGAAGTGGCTTGTCCAAAAATAGTTTTATACATCAATCATCGCCATTCTAAATATGTGTGTACGGGTTAAGCCTGAGTCACAATGCATGCAGAAATGTCATGAGTTAGGAGCATTAACGCAACAGCCAGTGATAGTGTACCATTTCCGAAACAAGGCACTTAAAATTCGAAAATTATAAAGGATGTCTGGACCACAATAAGATTTTCAGACTAGTATATATCATAAGCACACATCTCTTGATATTTTCCCACTATTATATATCAGAAACACACATCGAGTAACATTTTCTCACTATTATATATCACAAAGACATATCTAATAATCAGTGATGTAGAACTAGCAAGACTAAATTTACAAATTTTCCACAATTATATGTCATAAACACATATCTAACCATCGTGGAAGAGCAAGTCATCCTACGGCAAATACAAAGCAATAATATAAAATATCGTTTAGAACTCACAAGGTTATTCTCCATTCTAACTCATCAATCTCAGAACACACATCGCTCGATCTGATAGGGCTCTGAGCAACCATTTCTCTAGGAAGCCAGGATGAACCCGCCACATTCTCCCTCAACCTGATCCTGCTCACTTTCTCCCCAGCAGCACCTTCGATGGTAACCCGCTTCATGGATCCCGCTTTCTGACATTGCCTACACATGCCCCACCATTGACCATCCGAATACCCGCAATCATCGCAAACATAAACACTCTTAGTCTTTCCCAGCCTCTTGAACCCAACTCCCCTTCCTATTACATCTCCGTACACTCTGGAACCCACTTGAGTAGTGGAAGTAATCTTATCTTCGTCATCATCGGGCTCAGTGCCTTTCCCGTTCTTAGAATCGCGCCTGGTGACAAGACGGCCGGAAACGGGGTCAAAAACGGTCTGAACGACGCGGGCTTGCTGAGAAGGGGACTCTTCCGACGAACCGGACCAGGTGAACTCGTTGGCCGCAGCGTAGCCAGAGTAATATCTCTGAGGAAATTTCAAGCATGGAATAGAGTTCCGGGAAGAGAAATGGTGAAGGGTTTTGCAGAGACGGAGGGATCGAAGTAGTAGGTGCATGTTTGGAGTGGCCAGCATAGCATTGGAGGGAAATGTCAGGAACCAATTTGGGAATTAGGGTTTACTTAAAGGCATTTGCGCTTAACCATGGCGGGTCTCTCCACATTCCAATTTCCTGTTGAGTATTTTATTTTGGATTCAATCATCGGTCGCAAACACAGTGATTGGAACTAGGGCTGTCAGTTGGGTCTGTTCCGGACCGGATTCGATCTGGATCCACTATAGCTTTACAGATCCTAAACTCAATTAAAACTCCAAATTTGGATTCGTCTTCTATGGTGCCTGATTCGGTACTAATGGTTCTGATCCGGATTATTGACCCGGATCCGATTCTATATGTTACTATATGTATATTATATAATTATATATTCTATTACGTAGTTAAATATTTATATTATATTTTATAAATTAAAAATTTCTCCCATAATTCATTTCATTCAAAACAAACACATGCCCGTAATTTGTTTTTTATTTTTTCAAATTAATTTAATTATGGTATAAAGATATTGTAGCTGACATCGAATCCGGTTAATAATTTTCAAATTCTGACAAATCCAAATCAACCCAATTGAAAGGGCGGATTCGAAAACTTTAGATCCGACCAGTTTACGGTCATATTTGTAACATGTCCATGCAAAATAAAGGCTCTATTCTGCAATGTGGGTTACTCTTTACTTTACTCTCTCATATGGAAGGGTAAGGCAGATTCTTTCCCATAGTATTGAGAGTGTAATTTTTCATTTTTTAATTTTATATTAAAAATTATGATTTTATTTTATTTTTGTAAATTTTATTTTATTATTAATATATTTTTATATTTTAATTTTCTAATTAATATGATTTTTATTCTATTTAATTAAATGATATTATATAGTAGTATTTTTATTTATATTTTACATAAATTTTATTTAATAATATGAAAATTTTAATTTATCTAATTTAAAACATATTTATTATTTTATATGATCAAATAATAAGGAAATTATAGATTTAATTTATTGATATAATATTTAAAATATTTTATAAATTATATATGAAAACAATAAAATATTTTAATATTATTTATAAATTTACAAAATTGTAAATATATATATATAAAATAAAATATAAATCAAATATTCATTAACCTCTAAATAGAGGGTGTGTTTGGAGATATTATTGTAATTTGCAAAAATAGAGAGTATGATTGGAGATGAATAACTTAGAAGACCTGTCAAAAATGGACATATGTATTATAAATCCGGCAAAATAGAGTTATGAGTTGGAGATGGTCTTAAACATATAATTTGGAGTTTTGGAATTTTGAAAAAAATTTAAATTTAAAAAAAAAAAATTGAATTGAAAAAAGATTAATATTAAATTAAAGTGTGTGTAGATAGAAAATTTTGATATATTTTAAATAATTTTATATTCAAATACTATTATTTAAAAAATTACATGAGTGATGATGTGGAAATAAAATATAAATTTAATATATTTAATAGAAAAATAAATTACATTAAAATGTATAAATATATTAATACAAATATAATTTATATACATATTTCGTAAAAAATAAAATTTTACATAATATAAACAAATAAAAAAATAATAATATCTCTTTTTAGTAAAAAGAATATTATTTACTTTTTATACGCAGTGTTTTTTAATATTAGTATTATATTAATTTTTAATAAAAATACATATATTAGCGTCATATAATATAAAAATAGTTGTTCCTGCAATCAAAATACAATAATTCTCACCAAGATAATTAGTAAGTTAGCTAATCAATCAAATAGACCAAATATCTAGAATAATAATAATAAGAAGCGAGAAAAATTAATGCTATAATAGACACAATATCTAGGCCATCACTCCGTCAATTCTAAACCTTCCGACGAGGCAACACCACAAAGGAGGAGAACCTGTAATCGAAAGAACACAAAGTTTTACGAAGGACAGGATTCCGACAACCACTGCATGTTACAACAGAAAAGGAGAACAAAGAATCACTAAACTCTATATATCTATATATCTCTCCCCAAAATCCACGAGCACCCATCGATATATATATATATATATATAACTAAAGAAGATTTTCGATAAACCCACAACGTTAAGAGTTTTAAATCAAACATGGGTCAATTTATATGGGTTGGGTTGGGCTAAACTGGTTCGGACATAGAGTTACAAATTGAAAACAAAATTCTCAAAAACAATATCCGGTAATCACTTAGTTTTCCATGATTAATAGTAGAAAAATTATCTCTTACCATAAACACATTACCTACAACTTTATTTTCTTTAATCACATTTGTTTTATCACATTGTTGGTTTATAAAATTTTCCTTAGAATATAAACATTGATTTATAAAATGATTATTGTTCCCACAATTATAGCACTTCCTCCTATTATACTTAAATTTACTTTTCTATTTGTCCTTATTATGTTTATTTTCACAATTTTCTAAATTATGTGACTTACTTCTAACTAATAAGAGCTCATCAATGGTTTTTTTTCTTTTTTCATTAATCTGCAAGTCTTATTATTTACTCTTTAATCCACTCATGACTGTTCTAAGAGTTATATTATCTCTATCATAATTAATAGCATATTTAATATAAAAAAATATTTAGGAATGACATTCAAAAGCACTATTCATCAATATTTTTGTTTCCTCTTTGTTTAATATCTTAAGCAACTTTATTAAAAACATCAAAATTCTTATCTATTGATTTAATTAAATATCAGAAGAATTTTTCAAGCATAAACAATTTGTTCAACAAAGACTTTTTCATATAGATATATTCTAATCTTTCCCAAAGCTCTTTTGCAAAATTATATTTTCCTTACTTTTCTAATAACAGAGTCAAATAAGTTTAATATTATCAACAAAATATATATATATATATATTCATCTAATTCAATTTTTTTTTTTTATCTTTAGTCAATAAACGATTAAAATCACTATATATAGGTTTGACAACCTTTTGGGTTATTAGGATACTTTTCATATTTTGTTGTTAAACTGAAAAAAAAAAATCAAATTTGTCGTCAAAAGGTGTAATAGACATAATTGTCATTGTGTGGTAAATATCACACAAAAGTCATACAGTTAGCCCCATATGGAAATGTCACACAAATGAAGTAATTGTCAGTGGTCAGCTACTTATTCGCTTTTGGAGCAACTAATTACATGATAGTAGTGTCACAAAATTACAATAATTGAAAATTACGATTCATAGAATTTAATCACACCTTACCCTATAACTAATTAACAAATAAAAAGTAAGAGTTAATATTCCGCTACCAAATCTAGGGCAAAGTAAATATTCTGATTAAAAATTGTGTTAACTCGTGTCTTATCCAAACCAATGTTCTGATACCAGTGTTGAGAATTCTTTTCACCTAGAATCGACGAGAAGGGTTGTTCCTGCAACCAAAATACAATAATTCCCACGAAGAAAATTAGTAGGTTAGCGAATCAATCAAATATACCAAATAATCAGAATAATAACAATAAGAAACAAGAAAAATAGTGTTATAGTAAACACAATATATGTTGGCTCATATCACAACTCACTTCGCGCAAACTTCTAGCTTTCCGACAAGACAACACCACAAAGATGGAGAAATCGAAAGGCATCAAAGAACCCGTAATAGAAGGAATAAAAAAAGAACATAGAGTTTTATGAAGGGCAGAACTCCGGCAACCACCAAGCGTGGCGGGGAGGAAGAACAAAAAATTACCAAGTTCTATATATCTATATATCTCTCCCTCTCGATTCCCTCTCCCCAAAACCCATGAATACACATCGATGTATATAGCTAAATGTTATTTTGAAAAAACCCACAAACTGAGCAACAAACATACCTTATCATGAGAAGGCATGAGGCTGTGCACAAGATGATAACACTTCCAAGAGAAATCCCAATTTTCTTTTTTTTTTTTTTTCTCAAGAAGAACGTATCAAACCTAGGTCAATTTATTTGGGTCCGGGTCAGATTGAAGTGGTTCGGGTCGAACCGGGTTGGTGGGTAGGGTTGATCCAAAAAAATAATGATATTTATATAATATATTATAAGTTGTAATTTTTAAAATATTTATTATGTTAGATAGATATTACAATAACTAAATTAGAAAACGATACCCATATTTTAGAACGTATACAAATATAAAATGACACACTTCTTATAGGACGAAAAGAGTATTATTTTTTTATTACTATAAAATCAATTTAAAATAAATAAGGTATACATAATATCTGTCGACCTTAATTATTTGAATGAGGCCGACTTCATTCATGCCAAATTGTTAGTTAGGAAGCAAATAGTGAGAATTGGTAGGAGTGTGTAGTATTTTTCAAAGAGTGCAATGAACTTAAAAAAACACATTTATTTTCTTGATTTTAAAACTTATTTTTAAGAAATCACATTATCCTCATTTTCTCTCGACTCATCTAGAATAAGTTTTACTTTCATATTACGTATTTTCATTATTTCCACAACTTAAAAATTAATTTTCTTTTCCTCAAATTCTTCTGAATGTAGGTTACCTTCCTTTCTCGTTTGATTTTGTAATTCGAGTAAGTTTTCTAGTTTAAGAGATTTACTAGTAAAACATATTGTAGTTCAACTTAGGGTTTCTATGGCTTACACAAATGATTTTCGATTAGATTTGGATGAAAGATTTCTTATAAAATTTTCAATTTCTATGTTTGATATTAACAAGAGATGTTCCAATCCTTGAGTATGATGGGTACTGAATCATCTATCATATTAGCTTAGGCAATTTTTCTTTTATTAATATTTTGATTTTGGAGGATTTATGACAACAGAAAGTACGTAAAAATTTAATGAAACTTCATTATTGGCATGCTGTGAGTTCAGATTGAACACATACAATTATATATGTATTCATTCTTACTGGATTGATCAGCCAGTTTGCCTATTGTGTGGTGTAGTCTATTTGTTTGTAAAAAGAGTTGAAAAACTCAATACTTTCACAAATTTTCTTTTGCAATATTATTGATGCATTTAACTCACATATTATTTTTATTTTTATACTTTTACCTCCTTGAAGATTTTCTTGTCACCAATGAAATGACTTTAATATGCTCATATGGAAAATAAAATATGGTTAAAATTTTCAATAAGCAAAAACAATCCTTGTAGGTTATATTATAAATGTGACTCGTGTAAAAGATAGTTACATTAGTCTATCATGATTCTAATATTACGAAAGAATTTTTTTTTTTTTTTTTTTTTTTTTTTTTTTATGATCGTAAATAACGTACTACATCAAAATTTCCGTGTAGGAGTAATGACATCCAATGTTTATATTTGTGCACCAGTGGAAAACATGAAAAGACAAGAAGAATTACATGTTGTACTATAGGCCTGTCTTGAATATTTTTATTTCTATATTAATTCTTATTTGTGTGTTTTCTGTACGATAATGAGGTCTAGATTTCTACGATGCTATATATCAATTGACAATGCTACCGATAATTTAGTGTAATTTGTGTAGTAGCTAGGTTCAATATTAATAAGAAGGTGTATCTGTGACACCCCGGTCCTCAAACCATGTAAAGCCGAGCGTGTCGGGATTATAGACTAACCCTACAGGCTAACACAAGTCCTTCCGGCGCTTCTCTCCTGCGCACCCCGAGAGATTTTCAGTAGGACTTTCTAAAAGGAATGTGCATATCGTTCACATGAGTTGTTATATTCAATCAATTTAACGTATATTCAACCTCAGATGACCTGGCACTGGCTCATCTATGGATAGGGCTGGATAAATTTATCGAAAAAATCGGTATACCGACTTACCGTACCAAAAAATACCGAAAATTTCGGTACGGTATCGGTATCAATTTTAGAAAGTTTAAGTATTTCGGTATTTATACCGTACCAAAAGTTTTTTATTAAATAATTTTCAAATATATTTAATAATTTAAAATTTTTAATTTTTAATTTTATATTATTAACCAAAACTCAGCCTAACCCTAGATTTAGAATTCCCAATTTGAATTCTCAAATTGAATTCCCCCGTTTTCGGACAAACCCCTCTTCTTCTCCACCTTCGCTCGCCCACTCGCCCTAGCAACCATTGTCATCAAGATTTTTCACCGCACTACAATTTTAGTCTTGCATCTTGTTCTCCCGACGCCCGGTTTTTCTTACAAAAACCCTTTTATCCTTCCTCAACGTTCTCCACCATTGAGGTAAAGAAAATTGCAAATTTAAATAATTTCTCCCAATACCAAAGTTTGAGCGTAATTTTTTTTTTTCAATCTCTCTTCTCTTTTTTGTTGATTTGTGTTTTTTATTGTTTGTTTTTTTTATTGTATTTATTTTATTTTTAATTTTATTTATATTTTTAATTTTATTCATATTTTTCTATAATTTTTTTTTTTTCAAAACCTGTTGCTATTTTTTTTTTTGTTGCAGTAATTTAATTTATTTTGGTTAATGAGGAGAATTAATGGATATAACTTTATATATATAGGCAAATATGTAATAGTGAGTGAGTGGGTGAGTATGCGTTGAAATATATAGGCAAATATGTAATAGTGAGTGAGTGGGTGAGTATGCGTTGAAGTAAGTTTAGAACAAGAAATTCTTGGTTTTTTAACATTGATAAAATTTGTAATTCCAATTTCAGAATGTTATGACTTATGTTGTGTTCTTGGATACATTATATTTATATATATTATATGTAGACTAGATGGAGTAGTTTAGCTTAAAGTATTTCTATGCCGTCAAAATTCAAAATTTTCATATAAATTAAAAATTATAATTGCAGTATCTTGTGACTACTTTCAATTTTTATTAGTTGCAATACTTGTTAATTTTTTTTTATTATTTTTTCTTTTAGAATGGAGTCTGAATCTTCAGGTTCATTGTCCACTCCAACTAGTGAGATACCTGATGAGTATTCTAGTCGTAAACGAGGAAGAGAAGATTTAACAAAGCCTCCTGTAGCTCATAAGCAAAGAAGTCAATATTGGTTAAATTGTAAAAAAAGAGTCCGAATATCAAGTGATGGAAGTAAGCAATCAATCGCGACGTGCAATTATTGCAAAACTGAGATTCCTATAACTTATGGAAGTACAAGTGGACTGAAAAATCATTTGGTAAAAAGGTGTAAATTAAGTTCGCTATACGAAGGAGCAAAAAGGAAGAAAAACAATGTGTTTTAACGAATGAGTCTCTAGGAACGAGATAAGGAAGTTCATTGATTTCACATTCTTTTAATAAAAAAAGATGCGCATTAAACATTTTTTTGTTTCTTATTGCAAATAGTATTTTTTTTTAGTTATGAAATTTTTTATTGTAAATAGTAATCTCTTTTTTATTATTGCAAAATAGGTGTGCTTTGAAGCCCGTTAAGTATGTGATTAGCAATGAAGTGTCATTTCGAGCGGTTGAAGGGAAGGGGTTTATGAAATTTGTGCATGAATTACAACAAAGATTTAGACTCCCTAATCGACGAAAGGTTGCATGTATGGTTTACGATTTAGTTTTAAATGAGAAAGCTAAGATGAAACTTGCAATCAATGGTCAAAGAGTGAGCATAACTACCGAGACTTGGACATCTATTTATAATATAAATTATATGGTAGTCACGGCTCATTTTATAGATAGAGAATGGAAATTGCACAAGAGAATAATTAGTTTTACAAAAATTACTTGTCAGTCTGGGGAAGAAATTGATAGAATGGTTGAAGTTTGCTCGAGATAGTAGGGGATAGAAAAAGTTTTTTCAGTTGTAGTTGAGAATGCATCTTTTAATGACACCGCCATTGATTATTTGAAAAGGAGAATGAAAATGGAAAATATGTTGATGTTTGAAGGAAAATATTTACATTTGAAGTGTTCATGTCATATTCTTAACTTAATTGTTAAGGATGGTTTGAAAGAACTTGATGCATCAATTAAGTCTATCAGGAATGCAGTTAATTTTATTCATTCTTCACCTTCAAAATTGAATAAATTTAGAGAGTTTGCAGTTCTAGCTAAGTTTGCTAGTACATCAACCGTGCCTATGGATATGAAAACCAGATGGAATGCTACTTATAAAATGCTTGATGTTGCATTGAAGTATCGGAGGGTGTTTGAGAGGATGGTTGAAGAATATGTGCCTTTTATGAACTATTTTTCTGAAAAGAGTGAAAAGGGTAAAGAAAGGGTAGGACCACCGAATGAGGAGGATTGGGAGGATTGGTCTATCAATCATTGATTGCACTCTAGATTGAAATTGAAAAAATGTGCAATGATCTTTCCGATCCGACACTTAGAAAGGTTGCAGGTGCAATGAAATTGAAATTTGATAAATATTGGGGGAGTCAGGATAACATGAATCTTTTGATTTTCATTGCCAATGTTTTGGATCCAAGCAACAAGCTTTAGGTGATCAAAGCGAGCATCAAAATTTTGAGAGGATCTTCTGAAAAGATCCAAGAAGTGATTGATACAATTAAATTTTTTTTGGTGATTTTATGGACAGAGCATAAGGGAATGAATGAAACATCGAGTGTGAGAGGAGAAAATATGGAGATAGAGTGTAGTACTAGAGATGGTTTTAGCGGCGGTGGCAATGGTCTTTGTGATGAATTATTTGAATATGTAAATACAAAAAATGAAGAAGATCATCTTGAAGAGATCTCGAATGAAATTGATAAATATCTAGCCGATGATATTGAGAAACGGTTTAATCCATCTTTCAATCTTTTGGAGTGATGGAAGGGAAGTGAAACTAAGTATCATGTTCTTTCAATGGTTGCAATTCTAAGTTCAACGGTGGCTAGCGAATTCCCCTTTTAGTTTGAGAAAACGAGTTGTGAATCCTTTTAAATGTAATTTAAGTTCTAAAATGGTAGAAGCATTGGTGTGCACTAATGATTGATTGAAAGCTGATGAGATGAACTTTGTTAAGGATCCAACGGATGATCATCTAGAATTTTACAAAGAAATTGAAGAAATTGAAATGGGTAAGAAATTTAATTATTATTATTATTATTATTTTATTATTTTTTAAATTAATTTTAATTTTATATTATTTATATTTATAAAATATATTAATAAATTTTATATTTTTTTACAGGTGGAAAAGATATTCAAGATCAGATCCCAACCACAGAAAAATTGTCTCTCTAATACATTTGTAAGTTTTGTAATTTTTATGTATTAAATTTATTGAAATGTTTTAATATGTGGTATTGAAAAACTTTTGCATTGTTGATAGGTGTGGCCGTGTGGGCGGCGACCGGAATGGAGTGGGTGTTGATAGCGTGCTTCTGTTCTTACTCACGCGACCCTGTGAGACTTCCCAAGAGGTCACCCATCCTTAAATTACTCTAGAACAAACACGATTAGGGCTTCCGAAAAAGAATATGTAGATTGTTGACATAAGTAGTCTATTTAATCCATTTAACCTTTATTCAACCTCAAATGGCCTGACACCGACTTATCCACGGAATTTGGCCTAACAAGGGTATTACAATATCATATGTTGTAAAATTGAGATTATGATTTGATGTTTGTTAATACATTGATGTGAAATTGGGGTTTAATTATGATCTCATCTTTGATGTTCAACATAGTAGTAAGGTAAACAGACTTCACACAATGAGTCATTGATCACTATCCATAATCAACACATCATCTAAGAGGGGTAGACTAATACATAATTATTAGAATTCTTTTGTGATAAACAAATTTATTATACTCATTATACTTAAAAATTATTTGATAAGTTTGTTTTGACAAATCTCACGTGCCACTGTTTTTGCGCTTGTTTAAAACCATATGCGGACCTAACGAGTTTGCATAACTTGCCATCTTGGGCAAGTCCTACAAACTCTTTAAGTTGTTTCAAGTATATTTCATCCTTTAGGTTACCGTCAAGAACATGGTCTTGACATCCATCAAATGATTCCTCAAATTGTGCTAATAAAAAATCGTGAGAATAAATACTCTATTTGAGGTGATCTTTGACATGGAAGAATATGTATCGAAAATGTTATCCCTTTTTTTTCGTTAAAAGGCCTTGACAATAAATCAAATGTTAAACTTTTTGACTAAACTATTGGCCCTGTATTTTCTTTTTAGTACACACTTACATTTTATAGGCTTACACTGCTTTGGAAGATCAGTCAAGATTCAAGTGCGATTTTGCATGATCAAATCAATTTTGTCATTTATTGCTTCTTGCCAGAATTTAAGATTCGGTTCTGACAATGTCTCTACAAGAAGATTTCTTGTTCAACTCGTATTTCAATGTGCGTCCCTTATAGTATATGATTATTTTTAGTGAAAGTGATGCAAGTCGATTGAAGAAAAAACACATGTCGAAAACGGAATTGAATTAATAATCTCAATACCAAGAATAAAGCTAACTATTCTAATGAAAACATCGAGAACTATAACAGACAAAGAAAAAAAAATACAATAATGTTGCGTGTGTTCGATCGGCTAATTTTTTTTTATTTATTTTCAAACTAGATGGGCTCCTCATTTAAATCCCGTGAACTCTAACTCTTCATCTTGCCATTATTGCAAAACCGTGCTATTATGCTTGGATCTACAATATGGGCTTTAACTCATCTTGTCATTTGGATTACACACAACCCGACCTCCTCTTTTACTTTAACCAAATTTCATTTCTATCTGTTCCGTCATCTTGTCCAATTCATTGAAAATTTTTGTTGGCGAGTTAAAAGAAATTTTTGCACGGAAATAACTATGCCAACTTAAAGTTTGAAAAATCTACAAAACATATACCTTACTGCAATCCTAGTATCCATTATTTTTTACCAAATATTGATGCATTATTGAACATAATTTGAAAAATTATTCAATGTCTCGTAATCATCGTGTACCAACAATGTTTTCCAATCAATGCCCTCGTCTTATATTATTCATAATTTACCAAATATCTATGCATACACAATCTATCAAACATAATATAGAAAGTTAGTTATATATTAAAAGATGTTAAATTACTGTCTCACATAAAAAGTTTAAGCTTATAGAAATACACATAATTTATTTGTTTATTTATATTTTACGGGAGTCAACTAATATTATTCAATATTCGGCATCATTAATTATGTAGCAATCACATTCCAATCCAATGTTTTCCGATCAATTTCAAATCGACAACTACATTAGTCGTGACAACTTTGAAAAGACACGTATATTTATGATAATAATGTATCAAAAAAGATGTTTTTCTTTTAACGATTCCGATTTGAATTTGAATTGAAAATATAAAAACTTGAATTAAAATAATATAAATAAATAAATTTAAGTAATCATCAAATCACCCCTCAAATAAATACTTAAAAAAAACATTATAACGAGTCAATGCATCATTATCATCACCTTCTTTTAATAGTATTTCGTAGTCATGGCCGGCCGGCGGCCACAGTACGGATATCGCAGCACACTGCTTGCAGGCTTGGAAATGGTCATCATAAGTTTTATTATTACAACCCTAATGCATGCATTATTAAATCAACAATATATATATATATATATATATAGTTTAATGCTGGGACGGCTATATATATATATACTTAGAGTGATGCAGTTTATAATAATGTCTATCGTTTCTGTATCATTATATATATGTCCAAAAGAACAATTAATATAAAACTTCAACATTTTATTAAATCAAAACTGCTATATATGCACGTATATATATATGTGTGTGTGTATAAAAAGGGCGATTGATCTTGTGTAAGTTTGGAGTACTATATGATAAAATGGATGTGAATATGCATGCAGGAGAACCACCCCAACCCTTACCCCTCGCTGCTGCTGCCGACCTAAGCAACAAGTTTAACATAAAGGTATATATTCGGGGTTTTCATCTCATTTACATATTTTGTGATTAAATTAATTTTTTAATATGATATTTTGAACGAGAAATAAATGTTGAATGTGATATTTGTAAAGATGGAGAAAAAAGATAAATTGTATAGTAAATAAAAAGTGTATTTTTTGCAATTGTTGTTTTTTTTTTTTTTTTTTTAGGTAAATAGTTGTTGAATATGATGTGTTGTATGAAAAAGTAAATATGGAAATAATGGTTTTGTTTTTTTTTTTTTTGAGAAATTGAAAAATTGCATAGTTAATAATATGTTTTAAAAAATTTGGTTTTTGATTTTGGTAGTTGTTCTAATTCTGTACTTAATTCATTTGTAAAATATAAAGAGAATGAATACAAAATTTAATGACGATGAAGTATAATATATACACATATATCAATGGTGTTTGTTTTTCTTATGCATTTTTTTCCGAAAATCGAACTTTTTTTGTATAGGATGACAAAGAAGAAGCCGCAACAGCGGCATCCTCGACTTTAGTTTCCAATGGATGCATTGATTATCACGGGAGGGTTGCCGATAAACTCACAACCGGAGGGTGGAAAGCTTCCCCTTTTATTATAGGTATATTATTATTATTATTATTATTATTATTATTATTTATCTACAAAAATATTTCGATGTTATCAAAAATTTATGATAAATGCATTTCATAGTAAGAAGATGCGACTTTCTTATTCTTATAAGTGTAGTTAATGAGGTGGCCGAGAGGTTGGCATTTTTCGCGGTCGCGGTCAACATGGTGCTTTATTTGGTGGGGGAGATGCATCAATCGCTACCGGATGCATCAACTCATGTCACGGATTGGATTGGCGCCGCATTTGTTCTTACGTTGCTCGGTGCATTTCTCGCCGATTCCTATTTGGGCCGCTTCCGTACCATCATCATTTTTTCTTGCATCTATGTATTGGTAAGAATCGAACTTGTCTTGATGATTGCAAGGTTGTAATTGAACCAACAATAGATTTAATCATACACCCTCTGCTATAGGTTTAATGGTTAAACCCTCTTTTTATCTCATTTAAAACTTCATAATTTGATTGAAGTCAATAAAAAGTTTTGCGCATAAACATGGAAAACTTGCAAATTTAGTCCTAACCTACCATGGATTATTACTCATTCAATTGTCTTCACATATTCTTGGTCACACCTTTTAATGTGAGTATATATTTTTTATATTTGATAGTAAAAAATTACTCCATCTGTGTGCATCTAAATGGGTCATTTGAGGTTTTATAGTAGATTAAAAGATAATACTAGTATTTTATTACTTAGTGGAAATGTGTAAGAAGTTTTAACGTTTTTCCCTTTGATTTTATATAAAAAGTAATTGTATATTTGTAATTTAGGTAAAAATTAATGGTCTTTTGGTATTGGTGTATGATTACTATTACTAAAATAGAAAATTGACACTTTGAATTGGACGAACGGAAATGATAAAACTAGTACTTTGAGCTGAAACAAATAAAGTATATTATAATTAGTTACTTAAAAAAGATAAAAACAAAATTTTTATGACAGCCTAAAAAAATTAAAAATATAATTAAATGACATAGAAAATATTATTTTCAACTTATATGTTTTCTTATCTTTGCTCCTCACATATTAGGTATCTTACAAAAATATTTGATTTTTTTGTCATAGTGATAAGACCAAACAAAGGCGGGGTAACATAAAAGTTAAAAAAAAAAAAATAATTGACCATAAGCATACGATTAAGTTTTTTTTTTTTTTTTTTTTTTTTTTTATTTCGATTGTAAAAAAATAAAAAGACCTAATCTTGATTTTGATTTCATGTATGGTATAGGGAATGGTGTTATTAACTTTATCGGCGTCCATAGACAGCTTAAGACCACCCCGGTGCAAGGCAAAACCATGCCCCCAAGCAACCACGGGGCAAAATGCTTTTCTTTTTTGCGCGTTAGCCCTCATCGCCCTTGGAACCGGCGGGATCAAGCCATGTGTGTCCTCATTCGGGGCAGACCAATTCGACGAGTCAGATCAAGGGGAAGCCCAAATGAAATACGCATTTTTTAATTGGTTCTTCTTTGCCATAAACACCGGGGCCCTTTTAGGCATCACGGTCATGGTGTACGCGAGAGTCGAGCTTGGATGGGGTTGGGGATTCGGCATACCCACAATGGTTATGGTTGTTTCAATTATTATCATGGTTGCCGGTTTATTCAAGTATCGGTATCAAAAGCCCATGGGAAGTGCTTTTACTAGATTTGCTCAAGTGGTTGTGGCTGCCGTGAGAAATCATGTAAGAGGTGTCGAGGTTGAGAGGGAAGATGATCTATACGAGGTTGAGACAAGAGAATCCGATATTTTCGGGGCCCGGAAACTTCCTCACACGAAACAATACAGGTTAGTGTTTTGTTGTTCTTCACCATAGTTGTAGAATCATTTTTTGCTATTTTGATGGAAAATATGTCAAGAATTACTCTATTGACATACATACTTTTTGAAGTCTTAATACTATAACTAGGAGTAATAATTTTTCGAAAACTTTCGTGTCAAATATATATATATTGTGAAAGCATCGTGTTAAATACCTTAATTTTTACTATTTTGAGTTTTACTTTTTGAAATTTCAAAACTTCAAAACTTCAAAATTTTCTATCAAAACAAAATCTAATTCACAAAATTTTTGAGACATACTCCCTTATAAATTTTAATTGCACAGAAGTTCTTCTGTTATTATTTACAGGGAGCTATGATTTTTTTTACACATTTTGCTTTGTTTAGTTATAATTTGAATTTGAAATTTAATTTAAATAATATTTTGATATTATATTTTATGATAAAAAATAATTATATTTTTATTTATAACTGTAATATAATTTTTTTATTTAAATAAAAATAGTTGCTTATAATTTTTAAAACTTGTGAACATCTCATACTTTTTGAGAAGGTTTTATTGTATACCAACAAAAATTAATTAATCAATTAAAAAAACCTATGCATTTGTTTGAAGGATTTATAAAGATTTCTACTATTAAATATCATATTATTCAATTTAATTTTTTTATTATTTAAAATCTAAATTCTCAATTCAAATGTGTTTCTTTAGTAAAAGTTTTTCAAATTTTTCTATTTAAAATCTGATTTTCTAAAATAAATTGTATAATTTTTTTCACAAAATATCTTATTAAATATTATTTTAATATTAAATTCAAACAAATTTTTTTAAAACTAAATAATAAAAAAAAAACACACTCGACCACTGCGAACATACAATATTTTTAAGACCTATATTTAGTATGTAGGGTTTGAGGATTTGAATTTTGAATTAAGATTTGAATAATAAATTTTTTTGAATTGGAATAGTGGTACGATCTGAAATAAATATGTGTTTACGTAATGAATATAAAATTAAATTTTAATATAATATAAAAAAAATAAGTGTTTGATTTGATATTTTAAGAGAAAAAAATTGATGCACTGTGGAAATATTTAGAAACCTCCATACAAACACACATATTTAGTCTATAGACGGTAATTAACATTTTAATAAGACGTGTGCACGCACAGGTTCTTGGACAAAGCGGCGGCGCGTGCGGCCCCGGCCGGAAGAGATCCGCCGCCGAGCCGGTGGCGGCAGTGCAGCGTAACCCAAGTAGAAGAGCTGAAGTCGTTCCTGCGAGTAGTCCCGGTGTGGGCGTCGACCATTGCCCTGGCCATCTCCTTCACGCAGCTGTCCACCTTCTTCATCCTCCAGGCCACCACCATGGACCGCCGCTTCATCTCCTTCTCCATCCCGCCGAGCTCCACCCCGGTCTTCAGCGCCGTCAACGCCGTCATTCTCGTCCCTCTCTACGAGCTCCTCGCCGTCCCCTTCCTCCGTGCCCGCACAGGCCACCCCCGCGGCCTCTCCTCCCTCCACCGCATCGCCGCCGGCCTCTTCGTCTCCATCCTCGCCATGCTCTCCGCCGCCGCAGTCGAGAAGCGGCGGAGGGACCATTATTCTAATTATGGGGATCGTCGGATGAGTGTATTCTGGCTCTTCCCGCAGTGCTTTCTGATGGGGACGGCGGAGGTGTTCGCGTACGTCGGGCAGCTGGAGTTTTTCTACGACGAGGCGACGGACGGGACGAGGAGCCTGAGCAGCGCGCTGTTTCTGAGCGAGTTCGGGATCGGGAGCTGGCTGAGCACCGCCGTGGTGAAGGCGGTGGAGCGTGGCAGCGGCGGGGTGGAGAGGGGGTGGCTGAGGAATGATTTGAACAGCAGCAGGCTCGATTACTTTTACTGGATTCTTGTGGGGATTAATGTTGTCAATTTCTTGGTGTTTTTATGGGTGGCCGGAAGATACCGCCGGAGGGACGGCGGCGGCGGCCGAAGAGGAGGGAGTGCTGTTGAGGATGAGTCGACGGCGTTGAAGTTGGCCGGAGGGGTTGCATGATGCTCAGGAGTTTGATTTATTTTGTTTTTTCTTTTTAATTATTGCATGGTATAAATTTAATTTGTTCGTCGCTTGCTTTATTATTATTATTATTATTTGTTGTGAAAATTTAAAGACATTGAATTTGTTCATTTGTTTATGGATAATACAATTCCTCGTAAATATTAATTAAAAAAATATAATATACATATTATAACATATATTTTATCAACTCATAACAAAATTAATTACTTCCTCCGTCCCATAACAAAGTATCTATTTTTGCATTTTACTCCGTCACATAACAAAGTATCTATTTTCTTTTTCAGTAACTGTACTATTTACCTAACATTACAAATACCCTTATAACTTACAATATATTACACAAATACCATAACCTTTATATCACACATACTAACAAGGTTATTTTAGTCATTTCTACTTTATTTCCACTATATCTCAATATAATACTAATATTTTTAAAACTACGTACGAAAAGCAAATTGATACTTCTTTTGGGACGAACGAAGTATTTAATTTTAAAAATACTATTTCTTAATTATGACATGAATTGTTCATATCTAATATAAAAAATTATTTCTACTCAAAAATAGGAAGTGAAGAAACATTTGTTTGCTTGGTCATGAGTTAGTGTTTCACAATCATTTTTATTTATCAAAATTATCAAATGAAATATATTACTTAGTTTGTTCACTTGTATGTTTGTCTTGGCGCTTGATTTTTTTTGTTGGTATTCAATAACAAAATTTTTGAATTTATGTCTGTCTCATATCTCATGTAACTTTTTATTTTTAAAAAATGATTATGTATCTTAATTTTATTTTAAATTTTTTAATTAATTTTTTTAATTTTAATTAAACTAATTAGTCATCTTAATTTAATCTTAATTTATAATTATTTAATCTTAATATATAATAATTTATATTATAGGTTAATTATTTTTACTAATACATTCTTAATTATCTAGTAATTATACTTATCCTAAATTCACGTATCTACAGTAACCAAAACATTCAATATGGGATGGATGAAGTATAATATAAATAAGTATTAATATAATGTTTTGAATATAAAATTAATTTTTAATATAATATAGAAAATAAAAGTTGGATATTTGATTTAATATTTTTTGAATGAACAATATAAATTTGTTAAATTTTGATAAAAGAATACAATTTTGTGTTTTTTTGGCTAGGTATAACTTTTTATGTTAGTAATTAGAAAATTATATTCCCTCCCTCTTAGTCATATGTATCCATTTTTTTCTTTGTATGTGAATTTCAAGGAGGTGGATCAAGTGTTGAATTAGTTAATTCAACACAAATCCACCTCCATATAATATCAGAGATGTCAACCGGGCGGGTTCGGGACGGATTTTGCAGGCCACGGGACTTGTCCCGCTAGAAAATATTAAGATCCAAAACCCGCTCCACCTTGCTTCAACCCGGCCCCAGGACCTGTCCCGTCCCGAACCCTCCGGGTTCAGGACTAATTCGACAAACACGTTTTTTTTTTTAAAATAATAAAATAAAATTTTTTAAAAATAATTTAATATTTAAAAAGTGTACTTCAAAGTACCAAAAAATTATAGTTCTAAAAATAAGAACAATCAAATATTGACCATGGCGGTCAACAGTAGTCCCGATCATAAAGAAAATTGTAGGAGAAACAAATGCTAAGATAAATTTGATTTAGAATTAAGGTTCTATTTTATATTAAAAAATTTTAAATAAATAAATAATATAATTTATATTATATAAAAATATTAATAAATTATAATATCCGAGTTCGAGTCCGGGTCCGGGGTGGAGCGGGTTTATAGTAAAACCCGTAACCCGCCCCGAACCCGGCCGGGTCTAAAACTCAAAATTCACAACCCGTCCCGAACCAAAGTTTTTAGACCCGAACCTGCCCCATTAAAACCGGGTCTAGGGCGGGTCCGGAGCTAACCCGCCCCATTTGACATCCCTATATAATATACTCTCTCCGTCATTTAAATTTATGTTTATTTTTCTTTTTTGTTTGTTATAATTTTTTTTAAATAAAAAATTATTACATTTTTGCATTTTTTTTACTATAAAAGAAAAAGGTAACAATTATTACTCATTTTTATTAAAATTCGTGTCCGATCAAACAAGCACACATTTACATGATGAAGGGAATGTATTTTATAGGTAATAGTACTATAGAAATATAAAAAGATCATTTTATCTTTAAAATTCATTTATGTGTAATATTGTGTAAATATTTTTTATTATAGAATTGTACTTTTACTACAAAAATAAATATATTTGAATTGAATTGACGAAAATGCCAAAATGATTACTTATGACTTGAACAAAAGAAATATTTTAAGTCAAATTATTAACTTTCTGTAAATAAATAAAATATATATTATATATATTACGTTAATATGTATGTATATATTATATCTTTTTAAATAGTACATATGAGAAATTATATCACAAAAAACCACAAAGTGAACATTGGTATATTGCAACTCAATGTGCAATTTAAAATTGCAAGCATGTGTTATTGTTACTTTTATTTTTATAAAGTAAGATTTGGATAAAAAGGCTAAAAATAATATTAAAGCATATACAGTGGTATATCGCATGTAATTTTTATAATGTTAATATTATATTTGTATATAGTACACACACACAAAAAAAAAAAAATTCCTTATTTGCAATTTATAATATAAATATAATAATATTTGTATAATATATTATAAGTTATAAGCACATTTTTAAATATTTGATAAGTGTAGTATAATTATTAAAAAATAAAATAGATATTCTAGTTTGGAATGAAGAAAGTAGAAATAAAAATGTATTAATTTGTTACCGTAGAGTATATTTTATACAACCAAATATCAAACTTATTTATCTTCAACTTATTTTTGTTGAATAAAAATTCCAAAAAGAAAAAAAAATAGTATAGATACATATACATTTATATATAATTGTTATCCATCAACTGGTTATACCTTGTCAACCATAAATCTTATAGGAGCTCTTAAACATATAAAATTACACTAGAACTGAGATAGAAACTCATGTATAATCTTGCTTGAAGTTCTAACCATGTCCTTACTTCATTTGTCTTTTCCAACCCATCGATTTTTGTTTATTTGTATTTATCATGATTTCTTTTGTTAAAAAAAATCACAGTCGCTTTTATGGTGGCGTTGAAATATGAAATTGAATTTTTCTATTTCAATTATAATAACTCGTACATATTTATACTGACCTACAAATTATTTAAATAAGTACATACGTGGAGAAATATGATCGCAAATAACTACTTCAAACCCATTTGGTAAATTAAGAACACCAACCACTATATACTAAAAATATTTTTTAATCTCTCTCTCTTTAAGCAAGTGCAAAATGTTTGTTCATAAGTTTGATTCAAATTGGCATTTTGAGCTTGATATAGTATATGAACTATAGACAAGACTTGAAGGCATCAGAAATTTGAACTTAATAATCTCACGATCACAAGTTCATTCATACAACCACAAGTTTCATGAAAATTCTATTCGCAAACATCTATATTGTTAGTACGTCTAATTGGAAAATTACAAAATAATGAAGTTGAGAGATAATAATAATAATAGCACTATCAATCAAACACAAGGAACCAAAAGCCTATTAGTAGTAGAGGAACCTTGAGGTGTGTTTGTGTTTATTTTTATTTATATTATTCTATTAATTAATAAAATTTATTCACCTACCAACTCAAATAATAGTTTTTGTAAATGATTATGTTAAGTGTTATCAAAGTTCGAACAATGCGCATGATATCGTAAGTTTAAAAATTCATTTATAAAATGTATTTAGAGAAGTGTTTTGTTAGCAAACTCTTTAATTTAGTACTAAAGATAGGTACGGTTACAACAATCGATTAGTTAACGATGTGTCATACTCATTACTTAACCATAGAGTTGTTCATATTTCTTTTATGGGGTGAGGATAAAATATCGTCTAATAAAACAATAAAGTGCATGCAATAATTACTCGAAATATAATCGAATGAAGACAATGATCTGATTATTATTATCATTATCCGGTTATAAATTCAAGTATTTAATATTGTAAATATATAATTATGATAGAACACGATAAAATTTGTAATTAATGATTTGTTTTTTCAACTCGTTAAATTTATAGATGAAATAATAATTTAATGTGGTATAGAACGGGAGATCCTACGACAATTCGGCATAACTGTATGGTGGATTATTTATGGTGGTTAGTTCGATGTCGTTGAATATATCTAGTCCAAATATGTTAAATTAAAAAATGATTTATGTAAAAAGTGAAATGAGAATAATATCGTAATGTTAAAAAATGATGTAGGTAAAAAGTAAAATCAGAATATTATAAAAATCTATTAAATAATTGATAGAAGAATAAGGTAAGTAAAGAAAATGACAAATTGATTGTTGTTATTTATTAAAATAAAAGTAATAAAAATATCAATTGTAACCAAATTTAGAAAACAACCAAATAGAAAAAAAATAATAGTAACATCGCTTTATAAGAAGAAACAATATTCGCCTAAGTATAAAACATAAATTTATTTTTGGCGCAAAATTTAAAAAATAATATTCTCCGTCTCGGTTCAAAATGACCATTTCATTAGTGATATGATATTTAAAATAATAGTATTTGATTAGTTAATAATAGTAAATTATAATATTATTATTTTTATTTAATTAATAATATTGATATTTTTAAAATAAATTTAATACATATGATTAAACAATTAAAATATGTATTAATCTTTTAAAAATTATATCACAATAAAAAAATATATGCAATATGAATATTATTTTGTAAAAACTAAAATTTTCTATAATACAACTAAATAAAAAAATAAATTTATTTATTTATAATTAATATAAACTAATGTTTCTATACTTTTTGGTGTAAAAGTAATAATAAGATGATAAATTAGAAGTATTTGTGAAAAAAAATAGGGTATTTTTTTTTACCACAGTTAGTTTGTAATTGAACATATTTTGTGAATGGAGAAAATAATATTTATAAAGAAAATATAATACTCGTTCAATCCATTTTTAATGTTTATATATTTGTATTTTGATCCGTCAAATTCTAAAGTTTATATTTTTATTTTTAGTAATTATAAAATCTACACGTAAGTACTAATTTTTCTTTTTTACATTTATTTACCATCTTATTCTTAATTTATTATATATTATATAAAAAAATAAAAACAATTTAGTATTTATATTATTGTATCTACCATCTATTATTAAGTAAGTAATTAATATTCTTTATTCAGCACAAAATATACTCAAAAGGTAAATCCCGGCTCAGCAGCCATGGTCCGGGACCAGGCCAGACAGACATACAAACCCCATTTTATCTTGCCGACGAGAACAGTTATATATAATTACCCCAATTTCATCCTTCTCTTCCAACCCGCCGCCAAATCAGATCCCACCATATCCATCTCCATCTCCATCCCCATGAGCCAGCCGCTCCGCAGCGACGGAGACTGTTCTTCCAACAAGAAGATCCGATCAGGCGGCGGCGGCGACGGCGGCAGAGATGCCGATAGATTGTCGAAATTAGAATCCGCGCTAAGCGACAACCTGCTGTTCGAGATTCTTCGTCACATGGACGACGGCCGCAGCCTCGGCAGGGCGGCGTGCGTCAGCCGCCGGTGGAAGCGAGTCGCCTACGACGAATGCCTCTGGGAAATGATCTGCGAAAGGAACCACCGGCGCAGCCTCGCCCAGCTCCGTCCCCTCGCTCTAGCCGTCGGAGGATTCCGCCGCCTCTTCTCCAGCCACGTCTCGCCGCCCGCTGCTGCTCCATCTTCGTGGCCCCGCGCCTTCTGCCCCTGGCCTCGCCTTCCGCCATTTCCGTTGAGGTCTTATAAGGATGCTGAGGATGATTATTCGGTTACGTCGCTGTGTATGAAGTACTACAAGATAATCGGTTCTAAGGATCGACAAATCAGGGATTAAGGGAGCAGATATATAATTAGGTGTTGTTGGATTCTGTGCCCATTGTCGTCATCTCATAGTCGTTCAGGTGAGAAAACATTACATGAAATAACAGTGGTTGGATATGAATTTTATTTTTTTATTTTTTTTATATATGATATGAAAGTTAAATTGAAGCCAAACGAGTTGATCTCTAGTTCTTGGTTTTGTATAGAAGATATATAATGAAAAAAACTAGTGTTGTAAAAATTCAATGGAGTTAATTGGGTTGCTATATATATATGTGTGTGTGTGTGTGTAGTTTTGCTATTTGTTTAGAAATTTTTGTTTTGATACAACTTCTTGAGGTTATTTTGATCACTGTTGGTAGTCTTTCGAAATCGGATTAAGGAAGAGATGAATTTTTAATTTGTTCAATTTATTTATTGAGAATGAAGGTTTTTTTTTTTTTTTTTAATGTGTGAAGCAAAGGATCATGTCAGTAATATAAAAAAAAATAATATTTTATATTAAATGGTGACTATTATAAGAAGATAAAATACATATATTGAGGTTGTATCGAAAAAAAATTGTTGATAAAAAAATTCAATGTTTCTATTGAACAAGCCTAGCTAGAATATTATTATATTTTTTTTTAGAAAAAAGAGAAATAAAGTAAAGACATTATTAGAACTTTCAAGCCAGAATTATACAAAACATTTTATCTAAGTTCTAGTGTAATATTATAGTATATGTTTAACTTGAAGAATTATACAAAGCATTTTATCTAATAGAAGAATTATTTTCAATAAATAGTTTGGACAAACAAAGAATTCCCAGTAAGAGAATTCTCAGAAAGTTATATAAAATCAAATTTCGATTAACAAATAACAAAATAAAAAATAACGAGTTTTCTTGTTTAGTGAAATTGTTTGAAGAGTTGTTTTCTTATGTGAAGTATAAAGAATTGTGTAGTAATTTTAAAATTAATGACATATAATATATTTCTTTTTCTTTTGGGAGAAATATGGTTTTTTGGAAATGTATTTTCCACAAAAAGAACATACCCAATTTTTTGTCAATTTGATTTATGTTAAGTGAAATTTGGAAAAAAGGCCAAGAACAACATCAGATCACAACATTACATAATTTTTTTTTGTACAAAAACAAGAACCAAAGATCAATGTGATTTCTTTCTTTGTTTAATTAATTGATTGAAAATGATGTTTATATTGAATATTAAACTTAGTGTTGTGATATTATTATAAAATTAGTCAGTAGAAATATTAATTATATCAACCATTAACCACTATTTTATAATATATATATATATATATATGTGTGCTGTGTTTTAGGGTGTGTTTCTTTACAGAGATTTGAGAAAAATTGAGTTTGAGGTTGGATTTGATTGAAATTTGTGTGTTTCTTCTATGTGCACGTTTGATTTGAGTTATGTGAATTTTGATATGTATTAATTTGATAAGTAATAAACATAATAATATAAATATATATTAAATTTTTAAAATTAAAATTGCATTATTTAAGTATGAATTTATATTATATCTATATATAGTTTTATATTTTTATTTATTTGTATAATAAAAAAATTATTTTCTATAAAATGACACATATTATATATATATTTTATTAAATTATAATAATTATAACTATCAAATAATTGATTTGCTGGGTATTTGCATACCGTGAAATATTTTTTGTAAACTTTAAATTTAAATAAAAAAAGAAAAATCTTTTAAAGAAAAAACAGGTTAAAGCTAAGCCTGTAGCTTATGTTGAGCTAGGGGGTTTGATGCCTTCTCTACTGTGCATTGTGCACAGTAAATAGAATTTTACCGTTTTTCTTTTTTAAATTTGAAAAAAATTAGTTTGAATTTATATTAAAATAATGTTTAATAAAATATTTTATTAAAAGAAAAAATATATATTGTTTTAAAAAAATGCAAAAATTGAAATAGTAAAATTTTAAAATATTTGATTAAAGAAATGTACCCATAATTTATATATGTAATAATATATGTATGGTGATGTAATTGTGAGATAGTGTGTGAGTGTGAGTAATTATATGTGAATGTATATATGTTATGTGAATTCATTCATGTGAATTCATTATTGAGAATGGACTTGTATTTACAGATACAATATTCTTCAAAGTTGAGTAATCTAGCATCCATATAATGTACTTAAGTTGCTGTGTATGTAATATGCATATACTATTTTAAAAAAGACAATGAAGTATGGACATGATTAGAAAGTTGAAGCATGAATTCACTACAAAAATATTGCATTTTAGTAACAAAAATTACTCACGGATTTAATTTTGTGAGTAATTACGGGTGAGTATTGATTCCGTGAGTAATTACTTACGTACAAAATTATTCATGGAATAAAGATCATGAGTAACTATTCAAAAAGTTGAAATTTATTGGTTTTTGAAAGTGTACAAGAGATTTTGGCATTTGTATTCTTTGACTTTTGTTTAAAATAATTGTACGTGTGTAATGGTCTGTTTGTAATTTAAGTAAAAGTTAAAGATATTTTGGTATTAGTTTATGATTATTTTTTCTAAAATTGAAAAGAGATACCTTGAATAATTCAGTAAATAACTATATAAATAATTAATTAATTAGATTGCTACAATATAAAAATAATTAAAATAATAAATTTAGTAAATAATTAAATTAGATTTTAAATTCAAGAATAAATTATAGAAATATTGATGTATTAAATAATAAGATAATTTAATTTAAATTAAATATTCTGATTTTGTGCAGATTCAGATGAGCCAACACTAAAAAAAAACCTATGAATTAACAAAGAATTTTTGTAATTTTTATTAAAAAATAGAAATACTTTTAAATAATATACGTAAAATACAAATGAAATATTTATTTTATTATCATTAGTATTATATTTTTTAATATAATAAATAAATAATAATAACATAAAATAATTTTAATTATATAAGTATTATTAGAATTATTAATACCAATAATCCTACCTAACGTGGCCCCCGCCGACCTGAGGCGTCGGGGATTTTACCCCATAACCTCATGGTCACAAGTCCAACCCCTACACTAGGCAATCCCTTACGGGACTCCAAATCATTTTAACCTTGAGATGGAATGATATAGTTTATAGGTTCCAAGGTAGATAACCAATAGTCTCTTTTATATATATATATATATATATAATTGGACAAATCGGTGCACATAAAATTCACATGTTTTGAACAAAAATAGTGTCTTAGCCTATTAATAACAATTTGCTGCACTATAAGTGTTTATTTTTTAACAACCATTTAAAAATAAAATTACAATTTAATGTTAAATTAATTATACTCAACAATTTATTTTAAAATATTTTTAAAATGATAATTAATAATTTTAAGTTTATAGTATAATTAAAAATTTATTTGATATGTAAATTATAATTTTAAATTTCAATTTGAATATGACATATAAGTTAAAAATGTCTTTTAATTATCAATAAGGATAAACCCATTTACGGTGTTTAAAAGTATTATGATTTTGGATCTTAGTCATGTGGATTTTGGTCGAGATTCATAATTGACGTTCACCTGTAATAGCACAAAAGAAATAGTGATTGTGATTTGTACTAATTTTTTAGATTGAAATCTGATGCACGAGAGGTCTGAATTTGATTTGAACCTGTAACTTTTCAATCTTTTATAGTATTCTTTCGCTCTTCAATTTGGACATCACGTGAGCCACATGGACAATCCTCTAAGAAATTTTGCTTAACTGTTCACTTCCTTCAAATTTTGTTAGCCTCCAGATAGAATTATCTAGTTTCTATGTTTAAGGTAAATAAAAGAGCCCCATCTATGAAGTTGAACCTATAAGTGCATATAAAATTTATATGTTTGGTCCAAACACAATGCTTAACCCTATCAACAACAATTTATTGCACTAAAAAATATTTTTCTTTTTTTAACAACCATTTAAAAATAAAATTACAATTTAAAGTTAAATTAATTGTACTCTACAATTTATTTTTAAATATTATAAATGATAATTAATAATTGAAGTTTCTAGTATAATTGAAAATTTTAAATTTTAAATTTGATACGTCAATTATAATTATAATTTTAAATTTGATTATGAAATATAAATTAAAAATTTGTTTTTAATTATCAACAAGGATAAACTCATTTAGGGTGTTAAAATGTATTATACTTTTGTATCTTAGTCACGTGTATTTCGTTTAGAATCCATAATTCACGTTCACGGGTCATAACAAAAAAAAAATAGAGATTGTTACTTATACCATATTTTTAGATTAAAATATGATGAATTTAACCTTTCGATCTTTCACTATATTCCTATGCTCTTCAATTTGGACGTCATGCGGACGACATGGACAATCTTCCAAGCAATTTTGATGTCTTACTCAACTGCCCACTTTCTTCAAATTTTCTTAGCCTTTACATGAAATTATCTAGTTTTTATGTTGTAAGGTAATTAACCAAGAGTCCCCTTTATAGAGTTGGACCCTTTATAGAGGTGGACTATTGGTACATATAAATTCACATGTTTGGTTCAAACACAATGCCTAAGCCTAAAAACAACAATTTGATGCACTAAAATGTACATATATATATATTTTAAACAACCGTTTAAAAATAAAATTACAATTACTGTTAATTAGTTGTACTCTATAATTTATTTTAAAATATTTTAAATGATAATAAATAATTTGAAGTTTCTAATATAATTGAAAATTTATATTTTTAAACATGATATGTCAATTATAATTTTAAATTTCAATTTCAGTGTGACATAAATTAAAAATGTGTTTTAATTATCAACAAGGATAAATTCACTCACGGTGTTGAAATATATTATAATTTTCGATCTTAGTCACGTGCATTTTGTTTGGGATCCATAATTGACGTTCACCCGTCGTAGCACAAAAGAAATATTGATTGTGATTTATACTTTTTTTAGATTAAAATCTGATGAAAACACAAGAGGTCTGGATTTGATTTGAAATTGTAAGCTTTCGATCTTATACTGTATTCCTTTGCTCTTCAATAAGAACATCGTGCAGCCGTCAGGACAATCCTCCAAGCAATGTTCATGCCTTACTCAACAGTCAACATTCAATATTTTTAACCTTGAGATGAAAGTATCTGATTTTTATTTTCCAAGATAGATAACCAAGAGCCATTTTAATAAAGTTTTGGTGTATATAAAATTAAGATGTTTGGTCCAAATACAGTGGCTAAACCTATCAACTACAATATAGTGCACTAAAAAGTGTATTATTTTTTTAACAACCATTTAAAAATAAAATTACAATTTAATGTAAAATTACTTCTACTCCACCATTTATTTTAACATATTATAAATCATAATTAATAATTTGAGGTTTCTAGTATAATTGAAAATTTATATTTTTAAATTTAATAAGTAAATTATAATTTTAAATTTCAGTTCGATTATGACATATAAATTAAAAATTTATTTTAATCATCAACAAGGATAAGCTCATTCACGGTATTGAAATGTATTATACTTTTGGATCTTTGTCATGTGCATTTCGTTTGAGATCCATAATATACGTACACCGGTAATACGACTAAAGAAATAGTGATTATGATTTATACCATTTTTTTTTTAATATTATTTGATTTGAACCCGTAACCTTTTGATCTTAAACTGTATTCTTTCGCTTTTCAATTTGGATGTCGTGCTGGCATCAGGGACAATCCTTCGAGCAATTTTGATGCCTTACTCAATTGCCCACTTTCTTCAAATTTCTTAATCTTGAAATGGAATTATCTAGTTTTTAAGTTCCAATGTACACAATTAAGAGCCCCTTTTATAAAGTTGGACCTAGTAGTGCATAAAAAATTCACATATTTGTTCCAAACACAGTGCCTAAGTGTATCAACAACAATTTGGTATATTAAAAAGTGTATTTTTTTTTAACAACCATTTAAAAGTAAAATTACAATTTAATGTTAAGTTAATTGTACTCAACAATTTATTTTAAATGATAATTAATAATTTAAAGTTTCTAGTATAATTGAAAATTTATATTTAAAAAATTTGATATGTCAATTATAATTTTAAATTTCAGTTTGATTATGACATATAAATTAAAAATGGTTTTTAATTATAAACAAGGATAAACTCATTTACGGTGTTTTGAAATATATTATAATTTTGGATCTTAATCACGTGCATTTCATTTGGGATCCATAAGTGACGTTCACCCGTCATAGTACAAAAAAAAAATAGTGACTTTTATTTATACCATTTTTTTAGATTGAAATTTGATGAAGACATGAAAGGTCTGAATTTGATTTGAATATGTAACAATCCGATATTATATTGTATACTTTTGTTCTTCAATTTGGATGTCGTGCCGGTGACATGGACAATCCTCCAAGCAATTTTGATGCCCTACTCAATTGCCCTCTCTCTTCAAATCATTTTAACCTTGAGATGGAATGATGTAATTTATACGTTTAAAAGTAGATAACCAAGAGTTTTTTTTTTTTTTTTATAATAAAATTGGACAAATCGGTGCACATAAAATTCGCACGTTTTGAACAAAAACAGTGTCTTAGCCTATCAATAACAATTTGCTGCTTTAAAAAGTGTTTATTTTTTAACAACCATTTAAAAATAAAATTACAATTTAATGTTAAATTAATTGTACTCTACAATTTATTTTAAAATATTTTAAATGATAATTAATAATTTGAAGTTTCTAGTATAATTGAAAATTTATATTTGTAAATTTGATATGTCAATTATAATTTTAAATTTGAATTTTAGTATGACATAAAAATTAAAAATGTTTTTTAATTATGAACTAGCATAAACATTACCGTATTGGAAGGTATTATAATTTTGGATCTTAGTCATGTGCATTTCATTTAGAATCCATAATTGATGTTCACTCGTCGTAGCACATAAAAAATAATGATGGTGACTTATACCATTTTTTTAGATTGAAATCCCATAAGACATGAGAGGTTTGGATTTGATTTAAACATGTAACAATCCAATCTTATATTGTATACTTTTGCTCTTCAATTTGGCGTCGTGCCGGCGACATGGACAATCCTCCGAGCAATTTTGATGTCCTACTCAACTTTCAACTTTCTTCAAATCATCTTAACCTTGAAATGGAAGGATGTAGTTTATACATTCCAAAGTAGATAACCAATAATCTTTTTTTTTTTTTTTTTTTTTTTCCTTTTAAATTGGACCAATTGGTGCACATAAAAACATGTTTTGAATAAAAAGAGTGCCTTAGCCTATCAATAACAATTTGCTGCACTAAAAAGTATTTATTTTTTAACAACCATTTAAAAATAAAATTACATTTTAATCTTAAATTAATTGTACTCTACAATTTATTTTAAAATATTTTAAAAGATAATTATTAATTTAAAGTTTCTAGTATAATTGAAAATTTATATTTGTAAATTTGATGTCAATTATAATTTTAAATTTCAATTTTAGTATGAAATATAAATTGAAAATGTGTTTTAATTATCAACTAGCATAAACACATTTACCGTATTGAAAGGTATTATAATTTTGGATCTTAGTTACGTGCATCTCGTTTGGAATCCATAAGTAACGTTCACCCATCATAGCACAAAAAAAAAATAGTGATTGTGACTTATACCATTTTTTTAGATTGAAATCCAATGAACACATGAGGGGTCTGAATTTGATTTGAACATGTAACAATCCGATCTTATATTGTATACTTTTGCTCTTCAAAGTAGACAACCAGTAGCCGTTTTCATAAAATTGGACGTATTGGTGCATATAAATTTAACATGTTTGGTAAAAATATAGTGCCTAAGCCTATCAACAATAATTTGGTGCACTAAAAAATGTTTTTTTTTTTTTTTTTTTACAACCATTCTAAATATTTACTTTTTAATGTTAAATTAGTTGTTCTCTACAATTTATTTTAAAATATTTTAAATGATAATTAATAATTTGAAGTTTCTAGTTTAATTAAAAATATATATTTTTAAATTGACAATAATTTTCAATTTCAATTTGATTATATCATATAAATTAATTATGTGTTTTAATTATCAATAATTCAGGGTGTTGAAAAGTATTATAATTTTGGATCTTAGTCACGTTCATTTCCTTTGGGATCCATAATTGATGTTCACCCATCATAGCACAAAAGAAATATTGATTGTGATTTATACTATTTTTTAAGATTGAAATCTGACGAAGACACAAGAGGTCTGGATTTGATTTGAAACGGTAAACTTTCCATTTTATACTGTATTCCTTTGCTCTTCAATATGGACATCGTGCGAGCGACAACGACAATCCTCCAAGCAATTTTGACGTCTTACCCAACTGTAAACTTTCTTCAAATCTTTTTAACCTTGAGATAGAAATATCTAGTTTTTATGTTCCAAAGTTGACAACTAAAAGCCCTTTTTATAAAGTTTTGGTGCATATAAAATTCATATGTTTGGTCCAAATACAGTGGCTAAACCTATCAATTATAATTTGGTGCACTAAAAAGTGTATTTTTTTTTAACAACTATTTAAAAATAAAATTTATATTTTAAATTTAATAATTCAATTATAATTTTAAATTTCAATTTGAGAATGACATATAAATTAAAAATGTGTTTTAATTATCAACAAGGATAAACTCATTCACGAAATTGAAAGGTATTATACTTTTGGATTTTAGTCATGTGTATTTCGTTTGGGATCCATAATTGACGTTCACTCGTCATAACACAAAAACAATTGTGATTGTTACTTATACCATTTTTTTAGATTGAAAATGATGAAGATATGAGAGAGTTGGTTTTATTTGAAACTGTAACCTTTAGATCTTTTACTGTATCCCTATGCTATTCAATTTGGACGTCAGGCGGGCGACATGGAAAATCTTCCAATAAATTTTGATGTCTTACTCAACTGCAACTTTATTCAAATTCTCTTTAACCTTTAGATGAAATTATCTAGTTTTTATGTTCCAAGGTAGACAACCAATAGCCTTTTTATAAATTTGAACCTACTGGTACATATAAAATTCACATGTTTTGTCCAAACACAGCCACTAAGCCTACCAACAACAATTTGACGCACTAGAATTATTTTTTTCTAACAACCATTTAAACATAAAATTATAATTTAATGTTAAATTAATTGTACTCTACAATTTATTTAAAATATAGTAAATGATAATTAATAATTTGAAGTTTATAGTATAATTAAAAATTTATATTTTTAAATTTGATATGTCAATTATAATTTTAAATTTCAATTTGAATATGACATATAAATTAAAAATGTGTTTTAATTATCAAAATGATAAACTCATTCTCGGTGTTGAAAGAATAAACTCATTCATGGTGTTGAAAGGATAAACTCATTCACGGTGTTGAAATGTATTATAATTTTGGATCTTAGTCACGTGTATTTTGTTTGGGATCCATAATTGACGTGGGGGCGACAGGGACAATCCTCTAGATTGATGACTTCTCAACTGTCCACTTTCATCAAATCTCATTAACCTTGAGAGGGAAGGATTTTGTTTTTATGTTACAAGGTAGACAACCAAGAACAGTGTTTATAGAGTTGGACTTATCGGTGCATGTAAAATTTACATGTTTTGTTCATATACAGTGCCTAAGCCTATCAATTACAATTTGGTGCAACAAAAAAAGTGTTTTTGTTTTTTAACAACAATTTTAAAATAATTACAATTTAGTGTTAAACTAATTGTTTACTACAATTTATTTTAAAATATTTTAAATGATAATTACTAATTTTAAGCTTCTAGATAATTAAAAAGTTATATTTTATTATTTGATATGTCAATTATTATTTTAACTTTCAATTTGAGTGTTACATATAAATTTATTATGTGTTTTAAGTATCAACAAGGATAAACTCATTCACTGTGTTGAAGGTATATTATTTTGGATCGAGATCCAAAATTGACGTTCACAGGTCGTTGCAAAAAAGAAATAGTGATTTTGAATTATACCGCTTTTTTATATTGAAATATGATGAAGAAATGACAAATATGGATTTATTTGAACTTGTATCTTTATGATCTTTTACCATATTTTTTGGACGTGGTGCGGGCGACAGGAAAAATCCTCCAAGCAATTTTGATGTCTTACTCAATTGCCTAGTTTCTTCAAATCTTTTTAACTTTAAAATTATCTAATTTTCATATTCCAAGGTAGACAACCAAGAGCCTCTTCTACAAAGTTGGACCCATTGTTTGGTGCAGCCACAGTGCCTAAGCCTATCAATAACAATTTGATTCACTCGATAGTGTCTTTTTCAACAACCATTTAAAAATAGAACTACAATTTAAAGTTAAATTAATTTTATTTTAAAATTTGTTTAAAATTATTTTAAATGATAATTAATAATTTGAAGTTTCTAGCATAATAGAAAATTTATATTTAAAATTTTGATATGTCAATGATAATTTTAAATTTTATTTTGAGTAGGACATATAAATTAAAAATGTGTTTTAATTATAAACAAGGATAAATACGGTGTTGAAATGTATTATAATTTTGGATCTTAGTAACGTGCATTTTGTTTGGAATCCATAATTGGCGTTCACCCGTCATATCACAAAAGAAATAGTGATAGTGAGTTTTACCATATTTTGGATTTATTTGAACATGTTACTTTTTGATCTTTTATCGTCTTCCTTTGCTCTTCAATTTGGATGTCGTACGGGCGAAATAGACAACTCCCCAAGCAATTTTGATACCTTACTCAATTGTCCACTTTCTTCAAATTTTCTTAACCTTGGGATGATATTATCTAGTTTTTATGTTCCAACGTAGAAAACCAATAGCCTTTTTATAAAGTTGGACCTATTGGTGCATATAAAATTCACATGTTTGGGGACCAAACATACTGTCTAAGCCTATCAACAATAATTTGGTGCACTAAAAAGTGTCCATTTTAAAAAAATTACAATGTAATGTTAAATTAATTGTACTCTTAAATTTATTTGAAAATATTATAAATGATAATTAATAAGTTGAAGTTTAAAGTAATATTAAAAATTTGTATTTTAAAATTTGATATGTAAATTATAATTTTAAATTTCAATTTGATTATGACATATAAATTAAAAATGTGTATTAATTATCAACAAGGATAAACACATTCACGGTGTTGAAAGTTATTATTATCATTTTGGATCATAGTTACGTGCATTTCGTTTGAAATCCATAATTGACGTTCACCGGTCATAGCAAAAAAGAAATAGTGATTGTAACTTATACCATTTTTTTTTTGGATTGAATTATGATGAAGACATGACAGATCTTGATTTATTTGAACTTGTATCTCATTTGCTTTTCAGTTTGGACATCGTGCGGGCGACATGGACAATCCTCCAAGCAATTTTGATGCCTTACTCAACTACCCACTTTATGTTGGGTATTTAATTAGATAAGTGAAAGAGGAATAAATTATTTGTCCCACATTTTATTTGATTAATTTATTTTATTTGAATAAATAAATAAACAAATAAATAGTTTATTGCAACTGAATGCAACGTGCCGTAGAACGTGGGCAGTTTTTTTCTCTTTACGTGATTAAATACAAAATAATCTAAAAAAAATTATATTTTTCCTCCTTTTTTTTGACATACGGAAAACTTCTTCATTTGCTATATATATATTTATAGATATACACCCAATGACCCAATAGACCCATTCATAATTGGGCCCAATCCAACTAATTAATTTATTTATTCATAAATGCATCACATTGCATTTATGGAGGGTGGAGTTTCTTTGTTTTTCCAATGTGAGATAAACTCCTCACATTCTCCTTCTTCTTCTTTCTCTTTCACATTCACACACCAACAATCTCCCACATGAAAGAGGAAAGGACGATAACTCAATGAAGGAAATAAATTCTGTATAGGACAAGTAGGTTTCCCTTTGAACTTTCCTTGAGCAGCACGTAGGTTTACCAATTGTCCAGTGGATACGTTATTCTTGAACTGTTCAATTTATTAGTAAATGAACTACATACGGACATAGAATCCACATTCCTAGTTCGGTTCTCATTATTTGGTCCATTTTGGCCATAGAACCCATCCTGGTTCTGCAAGAGTTTCTAAAGAGCTGAGCCTGGGCAGTTCTCCTTTGAAGCGGTCTCACTTCTCTCTTATATAGGTGATTTTCCTAAGTATCAAAGTAATACAATACTCACTTAGTAATCATTAAAGCACTTATTTGCTATCCTCTCTACTATGTAACTGTTCGTTGACAGGAATGGATTAAGGCTATTAGCCCCCACAGTGACGCACATAAGTTTTATAGGCAGGTTATCCCATTGAACCTAGTTTTTGGGATCTCCAATCTTTTTAGGTTGAGTTTTCCTTTATAAGACTTATATTTCGGCAGGCTTAACCCCCATTCCTCTAGTCAATTTGTACACTGCATCACGATTTAACCCTTTGGTTAGCGGATCCGCTAGGTTATCTTTTAACGCAACATGGTCTATCGTAATAACCTTAGTTGTGATCAGTTGTCTTATGGAATTGTGTCGACGGCGAATATGTCGACTCTTTCCATCGTACATTGTACTCTCTGCTCTGCCAATAGCAGATTTACTATCGTAGTAGAGAGTTATGGCAGAGACAGGATTGTCCCATTTTGGAATGTCCTCAAGGAAGTGGTTAATCCATTCTGCCTCTTCTCCAGCTTTGTCCAAAGCAATGAACTCAGATTCCATTGTGGATTTGACAATAATTGTTTCTTTTGAAGATTTCCAAGAAATTGCTGCACCAGCTAGTGTGAACACATATCCACTAGTTGATCTCGAATTAAGTGTGTCAGATATCCAATTGGCGTCTGAGTAGCCTTCTACTGCAGCTGGACGTCTGTTGTAGTGCAGCCCGTAGTCTCGAGTGTACCGTAAGTACCTAAGTATACGAACTATGGATTTCCAATGCTCGCGACTAGGATTACTTGTATACGTACTCAGCTTGCTTATAGCATAAGCTATGTCGGGTCTAGTGCAGCTCATTAGGTACATTAAGCTTCCAATTATCCGAGCATATTCGATTTGGGATACACCCTCTCCACGATTCTTGGATAAATGGACACTTGTGTCCAGAGGAGTTCTCGCTATTCCTGTATCATCCTTACTGAATTTGTCGAGGATTTTGTCTACATAATAAGTTTGACTCAAAATTAGACCATTTGCGGTTCGGTTAATCTTAATTCCTAAGATCACATCAGCGAGACCCATGTCCTTCATGTCAAATCTAGAATTTAGCATGTCTTTGGTAGACTTAACGATATATTCGTTGCTACCAACGATAAGTATATCGTCTACATAAAGACATATTATCACGTAACCTGACTCAGTGGTCTTTACGTATATACATTTGTCACATTCATTAATTCTGAAACCACTATCCATCATGGTATGATAAAATTTCTCATGCCATTTCTTTGGAGCTTGTTTAAGTCCGTATAGTGATTTCACAAGTGTACAGACCTTTTTTTCTTTACCTGGAACTGTAAACCCTTCTGGTTGTTCCATATAGATCTCTTCATCAAGATCTCCATTTAAAAAGGCCGTTTTCACATCCATTTGATGTACCTCAAGATTCCGCAAAGCAGCTATCGCAAGGATTATCCTAATGGATGTTATTCTCGTGACAGGAGAATACGTGTCGAAGTAATCTAGGCCTTCTCATTGCCTGTAGCCTTTGATTACAAGTCTAGCCTTGTATTTGTCTACTGTACCATCTGGTTTTAATTTTCTCTTGAATATCCACTTTGATCCAAGAGGTTTTGAACCAGGTGGGAGATCCACCAGTTCCCAAGTGTGATTCTGAAGAATAGAATCTATTTCACTTTCTACAGCTTCTTTCCAAATAGGAGCTTCAGCTAACCTCATTGCCTCAACATATGTTTGAGGCTCGTTTTCAAGGAGGTAAGTAAAATAATCATTTCCAAATGATTTTTCAACTCGTGCTCGTTTGCTTTTTCTGAGCTCAGGTTCCTGACCTGGTTCCGATCCAGAATCAAACATTTCCATTTGATATTGGTCCACAATTTTGCGTTCTCGGTTGGCCGAACTCGGTGCAGCGTCTGCCTTTGCTGGGAACACATTTTCAAAGAATGATATATTTTTCGATTCCATTATCGTATTCTTTGGGATATCCGAGATTTTTGAATCGAATACCAAGAATCGATAGGCAGTGCTGTTATATGCATATCCTATGAAAATATAGTCCACTGTCTTGGGACCGATTCTCACACGTTTGGGAGGTGGCACCACTACCTTAGCTAGACACCCCCACACTCGAAGGTGTTTGTAAGATGGTTTTCGACCTTTCCAAATCTCATAAGGGGTCTTATCAATCTTTTTCCGAGGTATTAAGTTAAGCAAATAGTTACTGTTTAAAATAGCCTCACCCCACCTGTTTTGGGGTAGTGCACAACTTAACAACATCGCATTCATCATTTCTTTTAATGTGCGATTTTTGCATTCAGCAACGTCGTTTGATTGAGGTGAATAAGGTGGAGTTACTTCGTGAATTATTCCATTTTGTGCACAAAATTCACCAATTGGGGTTTCATATTCTTCACCTCTATCACTTCGAATTCGTTTAATTCGTTTGGTAAGTTGATTTTCCACTTCATTTTTATACAAAATGAATTTACTTAATGCCTCGTCTTTACTTTTGAGTAAATACACATAACAATACTTTGTACAATCGTCAATAAATGTAATAAAATATTTATTACCACCACGAGTTTGTACAATTTTCAAATCGCATACATCGCTGTGAATCAATTCGAGTGGTTCAGTTTCACGATGAATAGTTTGGAAAGACGATCGAGTTTGTTTTGCTTCAACAAAAATTTCACATTTATGTTTATTTAATTCAAATTTCGGAATGTGGTTCAGGTTAATTAAACGACGAATTGAATCATAATTAACATGACCCAATCGACTATGCCATAAAGTAGAGGACTCAGCAATATAAGCAACAGACTTATTATTATTTTCAATAATTGTCATAATACAACATTTCAAAAGTCCATCCTCTACATATCCTTTACCCACATACACTCCTGATTTACACAAAACAAAATTATCACAATTCATATTAATATTAAAGCCGTGTTTCATCAGGAGCGTCCCCGACACCAGGTTCTTCGTCATCGCTGGGACGTAGAGGACATTGGTCAGCGTCACAACTCTTCCCGACGTCATCTTCAGAAGCACCTTTCCTCTTCCCTTGACTTCCGTAGGAGCAGCATTCCCCATGTACATCGTTTCTCCTTCGACACGCTCGAATGAGGAGAACTGATTCTTATCCATGCAAATATGGTGAGTTGCTCCTGTGTCAAGCCACCATTGTTTCTTGTTTGATCCCACCAGATTTGCCTCAGAGACAACACACGTCAGGTCGAGTGGCTCTTCATCTTTAGTAACGACGTGTGCCTGATTCGTCTCTTTCTTACTTTTCGGCGCCTTGCAGTCTATCGAACGGTGTCCGACCTTTCCGCAATTAAAACAGGTACCTTTGAAGGTACTCTTAGCCTTTTCAATGCCGCCAGATGGCTTCAACTTCTCTTTTCCCTTGTCCGTTGGCTTCTAGTTCTTTCCTGGATGCTCATTGTTCCTCGGAGCTGCCTTGAAACGAGAGCTTTGGCCTTTGTGCTCGACTACATTGGCCTTCCTGCCAAGTATCAGATGTCCCCTGCTTGCCAGGTTCGACCTGTGCTCCTCTTCAGTTTGGAGACGATTAATCAGTCTCGCCATATCCATTTCCTTCCGTTTGTGTTTCAAATAAATTTTGAAATCACCCCAGCTAGGTGGTAATTTTTCAATTATCGTCGCCACTTGGAAAGCTTCACTCAGCTCCATCCCCTCGGCCTGGATCTCATGCAAAATCAGCTGAAACACATCAAGCTGTTTCGTAACGCTTTTTCCATACCATTTTGAAATCTAGAAACCGACCGACGATAAATTTCTTTGCACCAACATCCTCGGTTATGTTCTTTTTCTCCAGCGTCTCCCACAGCTGCTTAGCCGTTAACGCATGCCGGTAGATACCGTACAGGGAGTCGCTTAGACCGTTCAGTACATAATTTTTGCACATAAAGTCTGAACGGTTCCAGATCTTTAGAATTTGTGCTTTCTATTCTTCCGAGGATCTTTCAGGCACAACAGGTGCATCCTCCTGGCCGCCTCGCGCGCTTCACGCCTGGCAGCAGCGATTTCATCGACTTTACCGGTTGTGCGGGGTGGTTGAGATAACGGAACAATGGGAGCAGGAGCGTGAGACTCGCTGGAATTCACCTCCTCATTCTCGTCTCCGTCAGGATCATTCTGAACGTCATCATTCAGATCATTCAGATTTCTGTCAGGATCGTTTATCGCGTCGATCATCGCTTCATTTTCAGGTACGATCTGGGCAGCCGCGATTTGATCGTGGACATGGGGAATTTCGTCAGCCATCTCAGATTTTCACACGAAGGGAACGGATTTGCTTCAAGATTGTTACCAAAGTTGTAATATGGAAAATCGAGACGCTTTAATTTGAAATCAGATAACAGATTTGATTAAGAAGATTTGAGTTTCCCGTTGCACGCGATCTCCTTGAAGAAAATTCGGCCCGCCACCGATTGCTTCCCAGGATAAAACAAATCGATCAGGGATCTACGATCCCACCACAAACTGAACCAAGAAAGCTCTTTTTGGAAGTTTTGGAGGAAAATCGAAGAACAGAGGGAAACAGAGACTATGAAAAAAAAAACAGCTGACTAAATTTTGATTCACGTTAAGGATTTATGGTGAGTATAATTTTCAATTTAAAGAAGAATATTAAATTAAACTGCCACAAAAGTAGCAACCACTCCACACATTGCTTAGTGTTGCAACCACTTTCCTTTACCCGGTCAATTTGAATTTTTCAACTGTCAAAATAAATTAATTGGATAAAATACAAAATTTGAATTAATTATTTTTCTCACAAATGGGCCCGGCCCACGAGCCCCGCGGCCCCAAGGCCCAACACCCGATGACCCAATAGGCCCATTCATAATTGGGCCAAATCCAACCAATTAATTCATTTATTCATAAATGCATCACATTGCATTTATGGAGAGCGGAGTTTCTTTGTTTTTTCAATATGAGATAAACTCCTCACATTCTCCTTATTCTTCTTTCTCTTTCACATTCACACACCAACACACCCGTTGTAGCACAAAAGAAATAGAGATTATAACTTATACCATTTTTTAGGATTGATATCTAATGAAAGACATGACAAATCTTGATTTAGGTTCTGTTTGGTTGAAATCCGGGGACGGGAGGGATTTTAATAGAAAAGGGGGAGGCGAAGGGAGAGGAAAAAATATTAAAATTGTAATAGTGTGTTTGGTTCATATGGAAGAGAAAGGAGGCGAGGCGAGAAAAATAGTATTTTTGTATTTGGTTAAGTAGGGGAACGAAGAAAAAATATAATAATTTTACTATTTTACCCATGTGTTATATAAATAAAGAAAAATAAAAATATTTAATAAAATTCGATTAATTTATTTATAAAATGTGATACAAAATTTATTTGTCTAATATAATAAAAACAATAATTACATTATTACATCTTGGAAGAATCAAATACTTTATATATTAGTTATTTATTAAATTTACCAATAAAGATAAACAATAGTTTTACGTATAAATAATAACACTATAACAAAAATTATATAAACTAAGTATATTATAAAAATATTTTATATTTTATAATTTATAATTTTTTAATATTAATTAAACTATTTAGTTATCTTAATTTTAATCTATAATTATTTTTACTATACAATAATTATTTTTATTAGTACACTACTTAATTACCTACTAATTATATTTTATCTAAATTCTCGTATATACAGTAATATGCTCATATTACATGGGACAAAATAAGTAAAATATTAGCATTATAGATATAATTATAGGCTAATTTGTCATTTATTAAAAAATTATTATAATTAAACTTGATTAAAAAATTAATTAAAACTATTTCAAAATATATAATATAATTTAAATATATATTAATATTTATTTGATATAATTAAAATAAAATAAATAAATATTAAAAATTTGAAAGATGTTATAAAATTTCTAGTAAAATATGTAAATGTATAATAGGTAATTAGATAAAGAAAATTTTGATAAAATCCCTCCGGTCCAAATTGGAGGGGAAGAAAAATTAGAAGAAATTAACTCAATTCACGGTGTTAGAAATGTATTATTATTTTGGTTTATATTAAAGTGCATTTCGTTTGGGATCCATAATTGACGTTCATTAGTAATAACACAAAAGAAATAGTGATTGTGACTTGCTTCATTTTTTTGGATTGAAATATGATGAGACATGCCAAATCTGAATTTATTTGAACCTATATGTTTTTGATCTTTTGCTGTATTTCCTTACTCTTCAATTTGGACTTCGTGCGGGTGACAGTGACAATCCTCGTAGCAATTTTTATGCCTTGTTCAGTTGCCCGCTTTCTTCAAATTTTCTTAACATTGAGATGAAATTATCTAGTTTTTATGTTCCAAAGTAGACAATCAAGAGCCCTATTACAAAGTTAGACATATTCACTACAAAAAAATAATATATTTGTAATGGAATTCCGTCCCTAAAGTTCACGTAGCTAACGTAATTTTATTCCTAATTCTGTCTCCAATGTCATTAGTAACGGAAAAAGTAGATTTAGAGACAAAAATATTTTGTTACAAAAATGATTTTTTCTTGTAGTGATCGGTGAATATAAAATTCACACGTTTCGTGCAAACATAGTGCCTAAGTCTATCGACAACAATTTGATGCACTCAGTAGTGTTTTTTTTATATATATATATTTATTTTTTAACAACCACTTACAAATAAAATTAGAATTTAATGTTAAATTAATTGTAATCTACAATTTATTTTAAATTATTTTAAATGATAAGTAATAATTTGAAGTTTCTAATATAATAGAAAATTTATATTTAAAACTTTGATATGCCAATTATAATTTTACATTGCAATTTGAGTATGACATATAAATTTAAAATGTGTTTTAATTATCAATAAGGATAAACTCATTTACGGTGTTGAAATATATTATAATTTTGGATCTTATTTACGTGGATTTCATTTCGGGATCCATAATTAACGTTTACACTTTATTGGACAAAAGAAATAGTGATTGTGACTTATATATATATATATATATTTTTTTTTTTTTAAAGTATTGAAATTGGATGAAGACATGACATATTTGGATTTATTTGAATATGTAACTTTTTGATCTTTTACTGTCTTCCTTTACTCTTCAATTCGGACGTCGTACGGGCAATAGGAACAATCCTCCAAACAATTTTGATACCTTACTCAACTGCCCACTTTCTTCAAATCTCCTTAACCTCGAGATGGAAGGATCTAGTTTTTACGGTATAAGTTAGAAAAACAAGAGCCATTTTTTTATAAAGTTTGACCTATTGGTGTATATAAATTTCACATGTTTGGTCCAAATACAGTGCCTAAGTATATTAACAACAATTTGGTGCACTGAAAAGTGTTTTTTCTTAATGACCATTTAAAAATAAAATTACAATTTTTGTTAAATTAATTGTTCTTTACAGTTTATTTTAAAATATTTTAAATGATAATTAATAATTTTAAGTTTATATTACAATTTTAAATTTCAATTTTATTATGACGTATAAATCATTATGTGTTTTAGTTATCAACGATGATAAACTCATTCGACACTGTTGAAAGGTATTATAATTTTGAATTTTAGTCACATGTATTTTGTTTGAGATCCATAATTGACATTTACCCATCATAGCACAAAAAACAAATAGTGATTGTGACTTATACCATTTTTTAGATTGAAATTTGATGGAGACATGAGAGATCTCGATTTATTTGAACCTATAACCTTTCGATCTTTTACTGTATTCCTTTACTCTCCAGTTTGGACGTTGTGCGGACGATATGGACAATCCTCCAAGCAGTTTTGATGCCTTATTAACTGCCCATTTTCTTCAAATCTCCTTAACCCTGAGATGGAATGATCTATTTTTTTTACGTTAAGAGGTAGACAACCAAGAGCCCCTTTTTATAAAGTTGAACCTATTGGTGCATATAAAATTCACATGTTTGGTCGGAACATAGTGCCTAAGCCTATCAACAACAATTTGGTGCACTAAAAAGTATTTTTTTGTTAATAAAAATTTGAAAATAAAATTACAATTTAATGTTAAATTAATTGTTCTTTACAATTTATTTTAAAATAATTTAAATGATAATTAATAATTCTAAGTTTCTAGTATAAGTAAAAATTTATTTTTTAATTTGATTTATCAATTAAAATTTTAAATTTCAATTTGATTATGAGATATAAAGTAATTATATGTTTTAATTATCAACAAGGATAAACTCATTCACAGTCTTGAAATGTATTATAATCTTCGATTTTAATCATGTGTATTTCATTTGGAATCCATAATTGACTTTTATCTGTCATAGCCCAAAAAAAAATAGTGAATGTGACTTATACCATTTTTTTAGATTGGAATCTGATGAAGAAATGAGAGATTTGGATTTATTTGAACCTGTTCGATCTTTTACTGTTTTCTTTTGCTCTTCAAATTGGACGTCGTGTGGGCGTAGGGACAATTCTCCAAGCAATTTTGATGGCTTACTTAACTGCCCACTTTTTTCAAATCTTCATAACCTTGTGATTGAAGAATTTAGTTTTTAGTTATAAGGTAGACAATAAAGAGTCATTTTTATAAAGTTTGACCTATTGGTGATATAAAATTCACATGTTTGATCATAGTACCTAAGCCTATCAACAACAATTTAGTACACTAAATAGTGTTTTTTTTTTAACAACCATTTAAAAATAAAATTACAATTTAATGTTAAATTAATTGTTCTCTACAATTTATTTTAAAATATTTTAAATGATACTTAATAATTTTAATTTTCTAGTATAATTAAAATTTTATATTTTTACATTTGATATGTCAATTATAATCTTAAATTTCAATTTGATTATAAGATGTAAATTCAAAATGAAAATATAATATTATTTTAAATTTTGGTTGAAGTAATATAATAATTAATTATTTTGTATGTTATATTGCTATTATTATTATTATTATTTTTTTTTTAAGGAGTAAAACAATAATTTTAACTTAAATGTGTTAGATAAAAACTAAAAGACCCTTTATAAGCTAATCTAAACAATCCATTGAGGTCGTAAAATTAATGAATAAATTTTACCCTTTGATAAGGCAATTGCTAAACGACATGCATGTCTGTTGATATTTTGAAATTGAGAGCATAGACATCCATGTCAACTAGGGTTATGTTCTTTTATAAAGTCATTATAATTTAAACATTTCAAAATGTTCTTATCCAATCCACATAATGTGAACTATTGCAATTTTATAGCCAACTATAGACTAATACAAAATTACTTTACAATCATTCCAATGAGTTGTCCAGATCAATATTGATTGCGAACCATAATTTACACTTTATAAATTTATAATATGATCTTATGTGTGACACCACATACCAAATTATTTACAATATGTCAACATTCACATTACAAAACAAATATAGAGTGCAAACACATTACCAATGTTATTCCAAATCAAAAAATGTCAATGCAAAGTTAATACAATGCTAGGCTTTTAGTATACAACATGTGTTAAGCCTCACTAATTTTCGGGAACTTGTCTTGACCTTCACTTAAATATTGCATGGAAGTTAGTCATCTCAGCTTGTAAAAACATTATAGAAATGGCAATTCATACTAATAAAGATAATTTCGATGTGACTAAATATATTTTTAAAGTATTTTTGGTTTTGGATTAATCTAGAAAAAAAAAAAATTACTAGAAAATTGAATATATAAAAACTTTAAGTATGGCTAAATCTATTCTGTGATTTTGGATTAATTTAGAAATACTAAAAAATTGAATACAAATTGATACATAATGTTATATATAAAAAAATATTGAATATGATGTTTCGAAAATATATTATACATGTATTTTCATGTTTGTTTTTAGAGAAAAGCAAATTTGATGAATAGTGTTAAAAGAGTTTTGAAACATAAGTAAACAAAAGTTATATAAGAAACTGAGAAACTAACAACTATAAATAAAGAGAAGTTTTATAAGAAATTGAGAAACTAATAACTAAAAGCCATACCTTCATGAAATTATAATAATAATTATAATTGTGTAGGATTCAAATAAATAAAAAAAAAAACAAATTATAAATAGTTAATGCTTATATTCATCCTATAAAACAACTCAAAAAAATTAGGAATTAATTGGCACGTACACAATTGATGCATATATACCTAAACTTATGTATATATAAATTAATTAAAATAAAATATCATATAATTTAATTATAATATACTCTATGTAAATTGCTTTAATTAAAAAAATTACATAATTAACTAAGTAATATAAGTCATAATGTGCTGAGATATTTTAGATTTAGATTTAGTTTAATATTTGTTTAGATTAGTTTAGATTGGTTTATTTTAGATTTGGTAGGTGTAGATTACAATTTGATTTTATTCTTAGGTTGGGTTAATTTTTGAGTTTCCGCAAATTAATTTTAACATAATGGATTGATTCACGGTCATTTAGAGAGGGGGCGTTCGCTCTCTGTTGGATTAAGATCCCCTCGAATCCGAGCAAACATTATCCCTTGATTCACCTCTTTGATCCATTTTCATCCTTTTTTGGTCTTTGGAATTGAACTCATATCTGTTGATGAAACGAGTGCCGTGCATACACAATTTATTGTTAGTATCACATAATTTGAAAAGAATAAAATGAAGTTGAAAGAAAATAACAGTGTTTTTAGTTTGACAAAGAGAGAAACCAAAAACATGAAGGTCGAGCACCATTAGATATACATTATATATAAATATAAGCTTTATTCTCAACTAAGGATGAACTCATGCATAGTGTTGACAGGTATTTAATTTGGGATTTAGCCATGTGCATTTGGTTTTAAATTCATAATTGACCATCAACAATCATAACATAAAGGAAATAGTAATTTTGACTCATACTATTTTTCTCATATTCAAAAATATTGAACACAAAAGTGATCTGGATCGGATCTGAACTTATAACATCTCAATCTTCTATTGTATTCATTCGGTCTTTACTTTGGACGTCGTGTGGGTGACGGGGATGATCCTCCAAGCGATGTTGATATCTTACTCGAGCTCACACTTTCTTCAAATATTTTCAACCTTGTGGTGATTTTATCTAGTTTTAAGATATGTTCTAGAATAGGTGACTAAGAGACTTTTTAAAAAGTTGCTTTTGATGCATATAAAATTTCCACGTTTCGCCAGATACACTGCCTAAGCCCATCAATAATAATTTGGTCCATTAAAAAGTTTTTTATTGAACTATCACGTTAATTTCAAATTTGATTATGAGCTACCTTTTTAATACGTGCCCTCTCGTTTATCCATGTTTAAGATAACACATGTTCGTTATTTTAATTAAGTTACTTGACAACTTAATTAACTAAGTATCTTACATTAAGGGCAGTACCACTCTGCTTTATTAACATCCCGGATTAAATGAACCTATATGGTTTACATGTAATGTTTATGAGTTTCTATAAGGGACATCTTCATCCTAAATATAGGAAATAGATTCCTTCTACAGTCAATAGTACACGATATAGTCAATATTATCGCTTAATCCTCCGAGCTTGTAAAATTAATAAATAAACCATTCTTTGATGAATAGAAAAAGGCACATACTAAACATATGTGTCCATTGCTATATTCACTACAAAAAAATAGTATATTTGTAACGGAATTCCGTTCTTAAAGTTCACGTAACTAACATAATTCCATTTCAAATTCCGTCTCTAATATCATTAGTAGTGGAAAAAGTGGATTTAACAACGAAAAAATCTTGTTACAAAATTGATATATTTTTTTTTGTAGTGATTAGGATTGAGAGGTTGAACATCCATGTCAAAGGGACTCATGTTCTTTTATAGTCATTATAAATCAAATATTTCAAAATGGTCCTATTCATCCACACAAAGTGAACTATTGCAATTTTATAACTAATACAGACTAATACCAAATTATATTACTATATTGGGATTGAGAGGACCAATATCCATATCAACTAGGGTAGTGTTCTTTAATATAGTTGTTGTGATATGAAGTCTGATTATATCCTAAAAGTTAGGAATATGATTTAGATATGATTTAAATTTAATTTGGATATTATATCTCCTATTTAAAGATATGATTGGCATAGTCCTAGGGTTTGCTAGACTATAAATATCAATGTATTCTTACCTTAACAAATGTTTTGCATATTAAATTTCTAACTTGGCAGCACCCCGAACGTAGATTATTCTTATCAACTGGGTAACCAAATATTTGTGTCGTTGTGTTTTGCTTGCCTTCTTCTTGATTTCCTGAGTATTCTCGTAATAATAGTCATTTTAAATGACTCATTGCACACAAAGTACACAAGTTAAATTTTATAGCCAAGATATACTAATACCAAATTACATTAAGTATTCCGACTTTACAGTTCAAATCAATCTTGGATCCAGATCAATCTCGGTTGATATTCCCAATTTACACTTTCTAGAAAACGAATAATATGATCTTATATGTTGCAACACACCATAATATTGGCTATAAAAAGTAAATATACGGTTGCATTAACATAATAAATATAGAATGTAACACTTTAGCAATATTATTCTCATTTAAAATAAAAGTTAATACTAAAACAAGGATTTTAGTATACAAACTAACAAAAGGATATGCTAAGCCTCAATAATTTCATCTTTCTATATTTTTCCGTTGCTTTCATCAGAAAGATCCTCAATAGATACATTAAATATTTCTTATACATCACAATATATATATATATATATATATAATACAGAGTCGATATAATACATAAAAACTGGCTACAAGAATCACAGATGAATTTGCCAGAGGAAGCGAAGCGCTCAATCAATCAATCAGTACCCAAAACATCACTCAAAGTACGCTCACCTCCTGTAGACAGCTGCGACATTTTCTTTCAACAGTGAAGTTTCCAGAAACATGTCTCCGCACGCATCAACGAGGACAGGCTCCATTTCGAAGTTGTCCTGACCCCTGCGCTCATCCCATTCGAACCACATCTTGGCGATGGATTCCTTCTTGAAGCATGCAGCATGGTCCGCCTCTTCAAGTGAGCCAGTCGCGATCAACCGGTAAGTATAAACCTTCCTCGTCTGTCCCGGCCGGAACGCCCTTCCTATCGCCTGCCGGGTCACTGAGGGGTTCAGGTGAACGTCGAGGATGAGAATGCGAGAAGCCCCGATGAGTGAGATTCCCTCGCCACATGCCTTGACAGAACCGAAGAAGACTCTGGCTTCCGGGGACTGATTGAATTGTTCCATCACAGACTCCGAGCATCTGTGTCGGAGTCGCCTGTAATCACGAACATCTCGCGGCCAACACTGTAGCCCTTCAATTTACTGGTCATTATCTCCAGAAATTTCAGGGGCAACAGAAAGTTGCCGAAGACGATCAGCTTCTCTCCGGTGGATTCACAAAGCTGGAGGAGATTTATATAGAAGCTAAGCTTTGCCCCGTCACGAATGTCTAGCTTCTCTAATAATGGGTGAATTCTCCCCTCGTCCACTCTGCCTCTTCCACCAGAGTTTGAGAGCTTGTCTTGGCCTGCATTTGAATATTGCATGTAAGTTACTGTTAATTATAAGAGCTTGTTCTTCTTGACTACATGATTTAAGAAGTGTTGTAATATGTCGTTAATTAATCATATAAAAGGAAGTAAGAGAATTCCACCAGAAAAAAGGTTATACATATGACATTTCATGCTAATGAAGAAACTTCTGTTATGACTAAATATATTTTGAATGTATTCTTGATTTTTTTTTATTAATTTAGAAACAGCAAAAACTTGAATAGAAAATGGAATATAAAGAATTTTGGTATGGTTAAATATATTTTTGTGATTTTGGATTAGTTTGGAAATTGTTAATACAAATTCAAATTTGATGTTCAATAAAAAAGGATTGAATGTATATTACATATTTCATGTTTCTTTTTAGAGAAAACCAATTTTGACGAATATTATGGATATAAGATGTTTCATAAGAAACTGAGTAACTGAAAACTAATAAGGTAAAACACTGTGACCCGAAAGTCATACCTTGGAGAAATTATATTCGATAATTGTTTCAATTGGCCTTTTAATCACCCCGCAAATGCGACAAAAATCGCCTATATCATCTTTGAATATAAAAGAATGGTCACAGTCTTCTTCATCCTCACCATCATCTTTCACGTGCAAAGTAGGTTCAAAGACATCCTGCAACAAGTCCAACAAAAACTGAATATATGTATATAAACTTCGAATGAAACTGATAAGGTGATCTAATTAAACGTTAATGTAAACATGACAGCCTCTAAATTTAAACCAAATGTACTTCTAAAATAAATATGGAATTTTAAATGTGTAAGAGAAAGTGTTACCACCTTCGCACACTCCATTGCAACTGCAATCTCGCTCCACACATCGCCCAGGTCACCGAAACTGACATCCGGAATCTCTTCACTTTCCTGCTCGCTTTCATCATCCGAGCGGTCATCCTCACTTTTAGAGTTCACCGGCTCAGGCTCATCGAACAAAGGTTTATCAAACAACTGATAAAGTTGGTCCTGAATGAATTGTCGTCTCTGCAAGTAGATTTTATAGTATCATCAATAGGTAAAAAAATGTCTCCTGGTAGCAGTGTTAAGAAAGTGAATACTCTGTAAATTGTGTTGGCCGAGTAATAAGTTGATTATGGGTACGAATGTTCAGAATAAATTACCTCAGGGATCTTGCATTAGAAAATTTGTACAATGCTCAGACATGTAAGCTTCAGGTTCGACGTTCTCAGTCCACTCTTTTGTGTCTTCATCATCTGAATCACTGATAAGGATAATGTCAGGATGAGGGCTTGCAGGGCTCGGAACTTCATCTTCCCTTCCGAATAAGCGCTCATGTAATTGGCGTCTATGAATTTCTAACTCACTGCTATCTTCACTTAAGTGTTCGTTTTTTCCCTCATCCAACCCTTCCTGAATCTTTCCTGTGGCTATTAATTCACGGTCATTCACAAAAGGGGGGCGTTCGTTCTCTGTTGGAATGAGATCCTCTTGAGTTCGAACATGCATTATTATTGGATTCGACTCCTTGATCCATTTTCATCTTTTTTTTTTTTTTTTTGTCTCTAGAACTCATATCTGTTGGTGAAAAGGCAGAGCACACAAAAGTTATTGTTGTATTACTTAATTTGAAAAGAATAGAATGAAGTTGAGAGAAAAAATATCAGTGCAGTCAGTGTGACCTATGAAGGTCGAGCCTGGTAGTAATAGGGAAACCTTGAAGACGTGTTTGTGTTTTTTTTATCTTTATCTTATTTTTTTTATTCCATTTACACAAATATTATTCACAAATAAAGACAGAGATTAATGTTTATAAATGACTATGTTAAGTGTCATCATTGTTCAAGCAATGTGCATGATAACGAGCTTTGAAAAAAACAATCATTTATAAGATATATTAAAAGTAGTATGTTACTTGACACAGAGTTGTCGACAAAGTAACAACTATTGAACAAAAAAGTTTATGTATTGAATGGTCGAGATCCAACCAATGAGTACAAAAATTAATGATCTTATTTTTATCATTATTATTATTAGCGTATCAAAAATTCAAGTATTTAATATTGTAAAACGAATTAGCAAATTGTAATAAATTAAGTTTAAAAAAAATTCAATTTAATGAGATTTTTAGAAAAATCTGAAGACCATGTCTCAATAATATTATATTAAAAAAAAACTTAAATTGTGGCGAGATTTTTTAATAATTAAAAAAACAAAATAAATTATAAGATGATTTATAAGTACAATAGAAAATAAAACTAGATGAGTGAAAGAAAAATGAACAAAATAAAAGGTGAAATGTATATGTAAGTTTTAATTCTCAACTAAGGATGAAGACAAAAGGAAACAGTGATTGTGACTCATACCTTTTTGTTAAATTAAAAACTGATGAGACAAGAGCGACCTCGATCTGATTTGAACTTGTAACCTCCCGATCTTCTAAGTATTCCCTTGAATCTTCAATCAGAACGTGGTGTGCGGGCGACGGGTACGTTATTTTCAATCAGACCGACCAGGTACCTTACTCAGCTATCCACCTTCTTCAAATCTTTTTAACCTTGAAATGGAAAGATCTAATTTTTATATTTTAGGGTAGATGACCAAGAGTCCTTCAAGTCTTTCATATATCTTATTGTTAGATTGAAAACTTGGCAAGACAGAGCAATCTGAATCTGATTTTAACTAGTAACTTTTGGATCTTCTGTTGTATTCTTTTGCTCTTCAATTTGGACATCGTGTGGGGAATAGGACGATCCTCCAAGCAATTTTGATGTCTTACTTGGCTGACCACTTTCTTCAAATCTTCTCAACCTTGAGATGGAAGTATCTAAAACTTTCAATGTAAGTAGAAATTTTGAAATGGAAAAATATAGTTTCAATGTGTCTGGTAGCAACTTTGAGAAGGAAGAATCTGATTCTAGTGTATTTTAGGGTAAGTGAACAAAAAAATCTTTTTGCACAGGTAAGCCTCTTTGTGCATTACAATTCATATGTTTGGCCCAAACACATTGCTCAAGCCCATCAATGTATTTTTTTGAACTACGATCTTAAATTCAAATAAGATTATTGATTTATTTCTTAATATCTATCATTTTGTCTAGCCATGCTTAAAATAAGATGCACCTTTCAGATTTAAAAGCTTTGCAAATTTTCAATTGACAACTTTTCGGTTTTAAATCTGGAATGTGCATTTTTTTTGAATAGACATTTTAAAGTTTATTATATAAAACTTATCTTCACAAATTCTGCGAAAGAGGAAATGAACAAAAATAATGTTGTCTGCGGAATAAATCTGTTTGCGCAAATAATCTCCCGATTTTTCGCCTAAAATTCAAGTGTTACTTTGTTTTATCGTCGTACGAATTTCGTGTAACCCGGGCGTTAATAGGGTCAAAATATCGTATAAGGAAAGCGAATCGACACCTCAAAGTATATCCAAGATCGTGTATACCCTGCGGAATTTGATTTGTTCGTATTTTCATTCAATCCAGATTATTTCTCCAACAATCTTATACGATAATTTCGGACGGTCATGGATGGGATACTTTGGCGGATATGAAAATGAAATTTGGAAAGATGTCCAAATTTGAGGATATTGGAATCTATTATTTCCAATGATCAAATCGATAGAATTGATTTTTAAATTTTGAAAAATGAATCCGATGTGGGTTCAGAATTTTTATTTAAGAGAATAAAAATTTGAATCTCGAAAGGAATGCAGACAATTATTTTATTCGGTTGGAGAGACAGCCGGCAATATATTTCGGCTTGCCTGCAGTGCAATTGATCATCGATCATCTAACGATTAGAAAGAGAAAAAGAAAAAATTATGCAGATTCTTGTCTGCAGAATTAATTTGTGTGTGCAAATAATCTCCCAACTTTTACTTGTTCGATTTTTCGCCTAAAATTCGAGTGTTGCTTTGTTTTATCCTCGTACGAATTTCGTGTAACCCGGGGCGTTAATAGGGTCGAAATATTGTATAAGGAAAGCGACTCTACTCGACTCAAAGTATAAATTTGATTTGTTTGTATTTTCATTCAATTCGGATTATTTATCCAACATTTTCTTCTAATTTTTCATAAGATCTGTTCAATCTTCCTTCATTCGCCATTAGAAACTCATCAATTCATCAAGTGTATAAGTTGACAGGTTATTACTTTCCTCAATTGCAGCAACAACCTGATCATATTTTGGAATCATACTTTTGAGAACCTTACTGACACGAATCTGATTATTGACCGATCCGGATTCTCTATAACACTTCATCTGGTTGATCGATAGTTTCTTACATGTATTCTTGGACTGATTCTTTTTCTTTCGTACTCAGTGTTTCAAAATCACACCTAAGGGTTTGCAATTTAATCGGAAGTACTTTGTTGTCACCGAAATATTCTTGCTTCCGAATATCCCGCGCCATCCTGGATGTTCTAGCAGCAACAGTACTGTGCAAAAATATCATCCTGTAATGCCGATTGGATGAGTAGCAGTGCCTTTGTATCCTTTCTACGATTTTCCCGCAATTGTTGATCCTGTGCCGCAGGAGTCGGATCTGGGTCATCAATTCTTATTTCAACAAAATCCCACAATTCTTGAGACTTGAATAGAGTTTTCATTTTCAAACTCCAAAAATGGTACTTCTCTCCTTTGAAAATTAGAATTAATGGTTGAATTGAAGAATTTCGGTTTGACATTTTACATACGAACAAAAAAACTTCAAAAATCTACACTTCTGAAAAAAAAAAAAAAAATGACACAAGCACAGGCCCTCACTTTCTTTGTTGTCGAGAAGACGGACCAAAAATCTAGAATATATTGGCTCTAGGAGAATTTTTTTCTGTTAATTTTAATACAATAAATCTGATACAATAATTACTAAATATTATAAATTCAAATTTTAAACCAACTATTGCAACGCCTAATATAACTTAATACAACTTCTAAAATATATGCACTGTATTATTTATTTAATAACAATAACATGTTGAAGCACTTAAAAAACATTAAAAAAATTTTATACATCACAATATATATAATATACAGTTGATATAGTACATAAAAAATGGCTATCAAGAATTACAGATGAATTTTCTAGACGAAGCGAAGAACCAAAACATCACTCAAAGTACGCTCACCTCCGGTAGACAGCTGCGACATTTTCTTTCAACAGTGGAGTTTCCAGAAACATGTCTCCGCACGCATCAACGTGGAGAGGCTCCATTTCGAAGTTGTCCTGACCCCTGCGCTCATCCCATTCGAACCACATATTGGCGATGGATTCCTTCTTGAAGCATGCAGCATGGTCCGCCTCTTCAAGTGAGCCGGTCGCGATCAACCGGTAAGTATAAACCTTCCTCGTCTGTCCCGGCCGGAACGCCCTTCCTATCGCCTGCCGGGTCACTGAGGGGTTCAGGTGAACGTCGAGGATGAGAATGCGAGAAGCCCCGATGAGTGAGATTCCCTCGCCGCATGCCTTGACAGAACCGAAGAAGACTCTGGCTGCCGGGGACTGATTGAATTGCTCCATCACAGACTCCCGAGCATCTGTGTCGGAGTCGCCTGTAATCACGAACATCTCGCGGCCAACACTGTAGCCCTTCAATTTACTGGTCATTATCTCCAGAAATTTCAGGGGCAACAGAAAGTTGCCGAAGACGATCAGCTTCTCTCCGGTGGATTCGCAAAGCTGGAGGAGATTTATATAGAAGCTAAGCTTTGCCCCGTCACGAATGTCTAGCTTCTCTAATAATGGGTGAATTCTCCCCTCGTCCACTCGGCCTCTTCCACCAGAGTTCTTCGCGACCTCCTTCAGGATCGGGTGTACATAAATGGGACTTGCGAGTGCACTAATTGCGAACCTGTTCTGCAAATTTTTCATCTCCTCAACTTCTGATCGTTGCGCAGGACTGAGCTCCAGGAAGACAGCCAAATCTACAAGTCCAGGAAGTTCTTCAAGGTTGTCCCCCTTGTAGTAGTGCAGGACCTTCCTAGTCATCTCGCGCAAATCTTGTATCAGAGCCACTTTTCGGCTGCGATTCTCATCCTTTATCAAGCAGTCTTCTATCGTCTTGTAGAAGCCGCCGTTGCCTCTACCAAGTTTACTCAGACTCCGACTGCTAGAAATCTCAGCCCTGCTCACGATCCGCCTCAAAATTATTTTGGAATCTTCCATCATAAGAAAATTTGGGCGGACCAGATCTAAAATGCTGAAAACTTCTCTCACGCTGTTTTGGTAAAGAGTACCCGAAAGAACAACCTTTCTTGTGGTTTCAATGCTCCCAAGAGACCTCAGAATAGCGGTGTCTGGGTTCCGCGGTGTATGCCCTTCATCGAGGATGACGATTGAAGGGACTTTAAGCAAATAACTTTTGCAAGCCAAAGGAGCTGGCCTGTCATCAACATCGCAGACGATGGAAGAAAACTGCTTGTACCCTAAAAACAGAATGCTCCTCCTTTCGGCCCATTCCTTCAGAACTTCAAGCTGCTGCCCACGATTGTCTGCCTTAACTGAGTAGAAGTCGTAGAGGGGTATCTCTTCGATCTGCCACGTAAGAAACTCCTTCTTCCAGATGGGCAGAATCCCCCGGGGAAGCACAACCAGGGGCCGAGCAGCAGGATACTTCGCCATGAAGCTCTGAAGGAAACTGATGATCATGAATGTCTTACCAGAGCCGGGAGCATGAGCCATGATACTACAAGATTTTAGAAGTATTGCAATAGGTCTTTAATTAATCATATAAAAGGAAATAAGATGATTGTAACACAAGAAAGCTAGGTTATAGCTCTGACAATTCATACTAATTAATAAAGAGAGTTGTGATATGACTAAATATAATTTTAAAGTAGTTTTGATTTTAGATTAATTTGGGAACAACGTAAAATTGAATAGAAAAGGAATTTAAAGAAACTTTTGGTATGGCTAAATATATTTTTTTATTTTGAATTAATTTAGAAATTGCAAATAAATTGAATACAAGTTCATATTTGATGTTTAATAAAAAAGCTTGAATGTGATGTTTCGAAAGTACATTACATATTTCATGGTTCTTTTCAGTGAAAAACAAAGTTTGACGAATAGTATGGAAATAAAAGGTTTCGTAAGAAGCTGAGTAACTAAAACAATACAGTACAACATAGTAAATGGAAAGCCATACCTTGGAGAAATTATATTCGACAATTGTTTCAATTGGCCTTTTAATCACCCCACAAATGCGACAAACATCGCCTATATCATCTTTGAATATAAAAGAATGGTCACAGTCTTCTTCACCCTCACCGCCATTTTTCGCATGCAAAGTAGGTTCAAAAACATCCTGCAACAAGTCCAACAAAAAATTGAATATATGTATATAAACTTCGAATGAAACTGATATGGTGATCTTATTAAACGTAAATGTAAACATGAAAGCCTCTAAAATAAAACCAAATGTACATCTAAAATAAATGTGTAATTCTAAATGTGACAGAGAAAGTGTTACCACCTTCGCGCACTCCATTGCAACTGCCATCTCGCTCCACACGTCGCCCAGGTCATCGAAACTGACATCCGGAGTCTCTTCACTTTCCAGCTGGCTTTCATCATCCGAGCCATCATCCTCCCTTTCAGAGTTTGCCAGCTCAGGCTCATCGAACAAAGGTTTATCAAACAACCGATAAAGTTGGTCGTGAATGAATTGTCGTCTCTGCAAGTAGATATTATAGTATCATCAATAGGTAAAAAAATGTCACCTGGTAGCAGTGTTAAGAAAGTGAATACTGTGTAAATTGCCTTTGTCGAGTAATAAGTTGATTATGGGTACGAATGTCCAGAAATAAATTACCTCAGGATCTTGCATTGGAAAATTTGTACAATGCTCAGAAATGTCAGCTTCAGGTTCGACGTTCTCAGTCCACTCTTCTGTGTCTTGGTCATCTGAATCACTGATAATGATAATTTCAGGATGAGGGCCTGCAGGGATCGGAATTTCATATTCCCTTCCGAATAAGCGCTCATGTAATTGGCGTCTATGAATTTCTAACTCACTGCTATATTCACTTAAGTTTTCGTCTTTTCCCTCGTCCAGCCCTTCTAGAATCCTTCCCGTGACTATTGATTCACGGTCATTTACAATGGGGGGCGTCCGTTCTCTGTTGGACTGAGATCCCCTTGAATTCGAACGTGCATTATCACTGGATTCGACTCCTCGATCCGTTTTCATCCTTTTTTTGTCCCTAGAACTCATATCTATTGATGAAAAGGGAGAGCACACAAAAGTTATTGTTAGTATTACTTAATTTGAAAAGAATAGAATGAAGTTGGGAGAAAATAGCAGTGCAATCAGTGTGACACATGAAGGTCGAGCCTGGTAGTAATAAGGAAACCTTGAAGACGTGTTTGTGTTTTTCTTTATCTTTATCTCATTTTTATTATTCTATTTACACATTAATATTATTCACAAACCAAGACAAAGATTAATTTTTATAAATAACTATGTTAAGTGTCATCATTGTTCAAGCAATGTGCATGATAGTGAGATTTGAAGAAACAATCATTTATAAGATATATTAGAAGAAGTAGTTTGTTACTTGACATGTAGAGTTCTCGACAAAGTAACAGCTATTGAACAAAAAAGTTAATACATTGATTGGTCGAGATCCAAGGAATGCTTACAAAAATTAATGATCTTATTTTTATCATCATCTTTATTATTATTATTATTATTGTTATTAACTTATCACAAATTCAAGTATTTAATATTGTAAAACAAATTAGCAAATTATAATAAATTAAGTTGTAAAAAAAAATACATTTTTAATGAGATTTATGGTTCTTAAAAAAAATTGGATGCAATGTCTCAATAACTTTATATTAAAAAAAATAAAAATAAAACACTTAAATTGTGGCGAGATTTTTTAAAAAATAAAAAAACAAAATAAATTATTTAGACGGTTCATAATACCATAGAAAATGAAACTAGATGAGTGAAAGAAAAATGGAAAAAATAAAAGGTGAAATGTATATGTAAGCTTTAATTCTCAATTAAGAATGAAGACACAAAGGAAATAGCGATTGTGACTAGTACCTTTTTCTTAAATTGAAAATTGATAGACAAGAGCGATCCAGATCAGATTTGATTTGAACCTGTAACCTCTCAATCAGAACGTCTTGTGGGCCACGGGCTACGGGTCTTACTCAGCTATCTATCTTTTTCAAATCTTCTTAACCTTAAGATGGAAAGATCTAGTTTTTATATTTTAGGGTAGATGACAAGAGTCCTTCAAATCTTCACATATCTTTTTGTCAGATTGAAAACTTGTGAAGACAGGAGCAATCTCGATCCGTAACTTCTGAATATTCTACTGTATTCCTTTACTCTTCAATTTGGATATCGTGTGGGCGACAGGGACGATCCTCCAAGGAATTTTGATGTCTTACTGCTGCCCACTTTCTTCGGATCTTCTCAACCTTGAGATGAAAGTATCTGAAACTTTCAGTGTGTTTTAAGGAAGAAACTTTGAAATTGAAAAATCTAGTTTCAATGTGTCTTGGATAGGAACTTTGAGAATGAAGAATCTGATTTGAGTGTATTTTTTAGGGTAAGTGACCAAAAAATCTTTTTCACAGGTAAGCATCTTTGGGTATTTAAAATTCAAATGTTTGGGCCAGACACACTGTTTAACCCATCAACAATAATTTGGTTTTCTAGAAAATATTTCTTTGAACTACCATCTTAAATTCAAATAAGATTATTGGTTCATTCCTTAATATCTACCGTTTTGTCTAGCCATGCTTAAAATATCACATATTCATTAGTTTAATTATTTTATAGACAATTTAACTAATTAATATTTTATTTTAAGAGCATTGCCATTCAATTTTATTAAATATATTTTGAAAGTATTTTTTGTCATAGATTAATGTAAAATAATAAAAAAAAAAAATAGAGAATTGAATATGAAGACGCTTCTGATATGGCTAAATCTATTTTGTGATTTTGGATAGTTTAGAAATAATAAAAAATTCAATACGAATAGAAATTTAAAATTATATATAAAAAAGAATTGAATGTTTTTGAAAATATATTGTCGTATATTTTATATTTGTTTTTCGAGAAATCCAAATTTGATTATAGTGTTAAAAGAATTTTGAAACATAAATATACAGAAGTTTGGAAAGAAATTGAGTAATTAATAACTATAAGCTACGACATAGTGAATGAAAATCCATACCTTCGAGAACTTATATTCGATAATTGATTCAATTGGCATTTAACTCACTCCACAAATGTGAAAACATTGCCGATATCATGTTGGAATATAAAAGAGTACTCACACTAATCTTCATCCTCACCACCCTTTTTCTCATAATGCTGTGTAGGTTCCAAAACATCCTGAAACATCGAACAAAAAACTAAATATATATATGCTGATCCTATTTAGCATAAATGTAAATATGCCAGCCTCGAGAACAAAACAAATGTACTACTAAAATAAATAGGTAATCTAAATGTTTAAGAGAAAGTGTTACCCACTTCGCACACTCCATTGCAACTGCCATCTCGCTCCACATGTCGCCCAGGTCACCGAAACTGACATCCGGAGTCTCTTCACTTTCCTGCTCGCTTGCATCATCCGAGCCATCATCCTCGCTTTTAGAGTTTTCAAGGTCAAGCACATTGAACAAAGGTGTGTCGAACAAATGATAAAATAGGTCTTGAATGAATTGTCGTCTCTGCAAGATATTATAACCGTATCAGCAATATGTAAAAAATAAATTGCATCCGCAGTAGCAGTGTTAATTAAGTGAATAGTGTGTAAATTGCGCTGGTCAATTAATAAGTTGATTATGGGTACCAATGTTCGGAATTAAGCTACCTCAGGATCTTGCATTGGTGAACTTGTACAATGCTCAGACATGTCAGCTTGAGGTTTGACGTCCTCAGTACACTCGTCTGTGTCATCGTCATGTTAATCACTGATAATGATAATTTCAGGATGAGGGCTTGCAGGGCTCCGAACAAATAACTTCATTCTGGAAAAGTGCTCGAATACTTGGCGTCTATGAATGGCTAACTCACTCCTATCTTCACTTAGGCGTTCGTTTTTTCCCATGTCCAACCCTTATGAAAATTTGTGAATTTATATCTCCAATCAATACTACTGGAAGCAAGAATATCAAATAAAACCAAAACAATATTAAACCCAATGAAATTGAAATAACAACATTGTAAGGCCAAATTAATTTTCTCAAGTATGGAAACTAAAAGCAAACAAACAGGCCCTAAATTATTGAAGACAATTTAGGATTCTTCCTGTTCGTCTTCTTCTTCCTCCTACATTCTTCTCTGATGAACTCACAACAGATATACGGTGGCTCTCCTCCGGTGAATCAGCCAGCGATCGGCAGCCAAACAGCTCCGGCGACTTATTCCAGACAGCAGCGGCAAGCATCATTGCTAAGCAAAAGAACTTGCCCAGTTTATAGTTGCTGATGTAGTATTCAGTTTGATACTGATTCACAGAAGGAAGTGCATCTGCCGTATGCGGTGGGCTACTGTGTAACCCAAAGTGTGAGGGGAGGTTAGGGTACCAGCAAGGGAAGCAATAGAACATAGGCCATATCCAGGAGGAAAATGGCGGGCTATTCAAACAATGAAAAGTTTATCAGTCTGGGCATGGACCGTAATGCCATTCGGATTAAAGAATGCAGGGCTACTCTTCCTTTTCGAACAACGGACAGCTCCGATTCATCTTCTCGGGGACAGCAGCTCCTCCGGCCCCAACTTCACCGATCTTCTCGAACTTCTTTCAGCAGCATTAGAATTATTGATTTTCGGCTCAGCCCATGGTGCGAATAGCCGAAGTAACTACACCTCAAGGTTGGAGGTAACTACACCACCAAAATCGGCCAGATAAAGGGCTTCTAAAGCTCACCCGTACTCACCGGAAAACTCGCTGTTTCTCTCCCTCTTTGCCCCCACTCTGAGATGTTATTTCTTACTCTCTTCTCTACCAGAGAAACTACATTTTCTATATATCTAACCCCATCTCTCTATCTCTTAAAATCCTCCCAAAACCAGTTTACCAGTGCGCACTCTCGGGTAGCGACTGCGGGTTCCCACGTCATCCAAAAAAAAAAAAAAAAAAACTCCTCCCAAAACCTAAACCGTTTTAACCCCAAAACTAATTTTTATAACTAATTCACAGGGTTGGGACTAAAGGTTTGAGCTTGGGAATTGGATTAAAGAGCTTAGGCCAAATTTAGTTGGTTTGACTAAAGAGTGGACCAACTTTAATTTATAAAGGTATTTGTTAGGTTAAATTTGAACGGTCAAAATTCACAAAATGTATTTAAAAAATTATTGGGAAAAATACTTTTAGTTGTTAAATTAATGTATTTAGAGTTTTAGAAAATAATGGAAAGAAATTCATTATTATAACTCTTAGACTTCCCTACGTTGATAATGATTATAATTGTATAGGATTCAAATAAATAAAGAAAATTATAAATAGCTAATGCAAATATTCATCGGATAAAACAACTTTAAAAAATTCGTGTTTGAATTAATTCACATGTACACAAAAATTGATGAAGACATGGGTGATCTGGATTTGATTTGAACCTGTGATCTTACGGTCTTCTACTGTATTTCATCGCTCTTCAATTTGGATGTTGTATGGGCGACAGGGACACTCCTCCAAGCAATTTTCATGTCTTAATCAACTGTTCACCTTCTTCAAATTTGTTTAACTTGAGATAAAAAAAATCTAGTTTTTATATTCTATAGTAGATAACCAAAAGTTTTCTTTTTTATAAAGTTGAAACTATTGTTGTATATAAAATTCATATGTTTGACTCAAACACAGTGTTAAAGCCTATTAACAAAAATTTGATGCACTAAAAAGTGTTTTTCTTCTTTTTTTTGAACAATAGTTTAAAAATAGAACTACAATATAATTTTAAATTAATTGTATTCCACAATTTATTTTCAAATATTTGAAATTATAATTAGTAAAGTTAAGTTTCTAGTATAATTAAAATTTTAAATTTTTTAAATTTGATATGTCAATTATAATTCTAGATTTCAATTAAAAATGGGTTTTAATTATCAACTAAGGAAAAACTCATTCACGGTGTTGAACAATATTATAATTTTGGATCTTAGTCATGTGTATTTCGTTTGGTATCCATAATTGACGTTCACATCTCATAGCACAAAGGAAATAGGGAGTGTGAATTATACTATTGAAAATTGATGAAGACATTGTTGAACTTTGTATGGTTGAATATGAGATAAGACGTAAACAATTAATCACAGATCTGACAACAGGGAATCGAGATCGTATTCGAGTCTCGCGTAGTATGCGATTTCCTTGAAGTGAATTCGGGCGTCCCCGATCGCCTCCCAGGATAGAACGAATCTAACGGAATTACAGTCCCGCGAACCGAATCAGGAGAATTGAAAAATTTTGGGAGAGTTTTGATTGCAGAAGAAAATTTTTGGAGAGGACTTTGCGAGAGAAAAAAAATGAAGAAGTTTCGGAGAGCACTTTTTTCTATATTTTAACGAAAATTTAATGTGGGGTTTCTATTTATTGGTGTAACGTGAGAAAATGAATTCCACATGATCCGATCCCATTATGCACGTTATAATAATATTCTATTTTATCTGATTAATTCAAATTTGTTTTGAATCAGTCAAAACAATATTTAGATAAATTTTTTTTTTAAAAAAAGAAAATTGAATTAATTGCAATTAGGCCTAGCCCACAAGGCCCAATCTTGACTCTATATGTATATATATTAGCCCAATCAATAGTCCATTCATTCCAATCCAATTTATCATTGGGACCACATCACTTATTAAGTAGGAGAGATTTGTCTCCTCCTCCAATGTGGGACAAGAGTTCCTTGTTTTTTTCTTTCACTTCCTACACCAAATACCAACAAACATGAGAGTTTTGGATTTGATTTGAACCTGTAACCTTTTGATCTTCTACTGTATTTCTTCGCTCTTCAATTAGACATCATAAGGGCAACAAGGACAATTCTACAAACAATTTTGATGTCTTACTCAACCACCCACCTTCTTCGAATCTTCTTATCTTTGAGATGGAAGAATCTAGTTTTTACATTAGATAACCAAGTGCCCTTTTTGTAAAGCTGGACCTATTGATGCATAAAAAGTTTTGTTTTTTTTTTTCTTTTAAACAACCATTTAAAACAAAATTTACAATTTGTTGTCGTAAAAAAATCGCCACCGACGGCTTAATTGGAATAGCCAGTCGAAGTTGATTTCATTGTAAGATTCCCCGGCCCCCTCAAGAAAGGATCCGGACTATCTCGCGATAACCGACAAATTGATGAATAAGGAAGGTAAAATAAACAAGAACGAAACTGAAAATTAAATTGGAATTAATTGAAAAAAACTGTAAAAATCTGAAAAAATTACAAGAATGAAAAAATCGCAGAGAAAATAATGAAGAAGAAGAAGATCACATGGTGAAAAAATGGCGTCCATTTTTTGTTATGATATGCTCTATTTATTTGTTTATTTTGAATCATGTTTGGATAAGATATTATCTCTAATTATTCTCAACAACTCCAACCACCTTCACTTCCACCTTCTTTCATCCGTTGACTGCTTCAAATGCACCAGGTCGGCTATGTCCTTGGGCTAGTCAGGTCCGTAGGCCCACTCGCTGATCTGGACCTTCTGTTGGGCTGCGAACCTCGAGAATTCGGGCTACACTTGTGTTGGGCCGGTCCAATTAATTTTGAGTGTGTACAAATGCCCCCAACAAAATCATGTGGACAAGAATCAACTCGTTGTTCTGATGATTTTGTCGAATATCTTAATGTTTCCATGCTTCCTTGGCATGTTCGACCATTTTTTTCTGCTTCTAGAAGGTTATCGTTAACTGTAGTCCAAGTGTGTCTTCTTTTCAGCTCTCAAAAAGAATGATAGAAAAGGTTGAAAAGGAGAGCAATCTATTTATTGCTCATTTGCATGCCACAGATGCGACGAATGCTCATTTTCAAATCATAAAAAGTAGATCATTCCATATAAAGGTTAAGAAGATTTGAAGATGGTGGGCAGATGAGTAAGGCATCAACATTCCTTGGAGGATTGTGCATGTCGCCAACACGACGTCCAAATTGAAGAGCAAAGGAATATAGTAGAAGATCGAAAGGTTACAGGTTCAAATCAAATTCTTCTCTCATTTCTTCTTTAATTCTCAATCTAAAACAATGGTATAAGTGACAATCACTATTTCCTTTGTGCTATGACGGGTGAACGTCAATTATGGATCCCAAACGAAATGCACGGGACTAAGATCGAAAATTATAATACCGTTCAACACCATGAATGAGTTTATCCTTAGTTGATAATTAAAACTCATTTTAATTTATTTTTTATACTCAAATTGAAATCTAGAATTATAATTGACATATAAAATTTAAACCCCGGGAGATTTCTATTTTGCTACGATACCACAATTGTTGGTTGAAGAGAGGGAAAAGATAATGTTTTATTTTATTACCTAAACCACTTCTTAAAAAAAAAAAGAAAAAAAAAAGAAAAAGAGAATTACATTGTTCCCGCATGGGATGACCCGGTGGTGTGGAGAGTAAACTTGTGACTATGAGGTCATGGGTTCAAACCGCACCCCTCGGGGTCCATCTGCCACATCACTACAAAAAAATAGTATATTTATAACAGAATTCCGTCCCTAAAGATCACGTAGCTAATTTAATTCCATCATTAATTCCATCTCTAATATCATTAGTAATTGAAAAAGTGGATTTAAAAACGAAAAAATTTCGTTACAAAAATGATATTTTCTTGTAGTGCATGTCAAATTACATGAGTGGCATTTTTCCGGCAAATAAAATTGCAAACTAATTTAAAAAATTATACTCCCTCCGTCCCGGAACTAATATCCATTTGCTTTTTGCACGTAGTTTTAAAAATATTAGTATTATATTGGGATATAGTAGAAATAAAGTAGAAATGACTAAAATAACCTTATTAGTATGTGTAATATAAAGGTAATGACATTTTTGTAATATATTATAAGTTGTAAGGGTATTTGTAATGTTAGGTAGATAGTACAGTTACTAAAAAAGGAAATGAATACTTTGTTATGGGACGGACTAAAATGGAAAAATGGATACTTTGTTATGGGCCGGAGGGAGTATAATTTATTTTTCTAAAAAAAATCTAATTTTGCATATACAGTAATTATAATTTAAGACCACTCAGGGTCACTTCAACTCCGGCCACATTCACCTCAACGTGATAATTCCACATTGGATCACATGACCTACCTGCACCGAAAAAAAAAAAAAAAGTCTAAAAATAATAATTTATCTCATGTATATATATATATATATGGAAAAATTTATAATTTTTCTAGTTTAATTTTAAATTGAGGTGGTAGTTTAATAAAAAGAATTTTAGTATATCAAATTGTGTCTAGGCCAAACATGAGAGTTTTATATGCACTAAGTGGCCAACGTTATAAAAGTCATGTTCATCTTGGTCACCTACTATCGAACATACTTTGAAACTAGATACAATCACCACAAAGTTGAAAATATTTGAAGAAAGTGTGAGCTCGAGTAAGGAATCAATGAACACAGTAAAATTAGGGTTTGATCTTCATCATCTATTTTAACTTCAACCCCTTGAAGATCAAGAACAATATGGTTAAAGGTATCAAGATGATTGACCTGTCACGCGGTCAATCAAATATTTCACCTATTCCGTGATCATAATTTAATGTAATACAGGGGAAGGGATCATCTCCACAGAGATTGTGTGATTCACTCTTTCGTGTTCTAATGCAATAAATAAAGGGGGATAATTTTCTTTTATTATCTAATGAAAATAAAACAAGAAAGCAATTAAATTAGGGGGAACTGACTATCAATGGGATGTCTGGCTCAAGGATGATGCAGTACTGGCACTTGTGTTTTATCATTGATTCAATAAAGTTAGTTCTTATTAAAGTATCAATAAATTAGTTATAGTTATCAATAAACTCTGACAACCAATTTTTCCTTACAGGGTAGGTAATTAAGGAACGAACGTTAACTGCCTCTAATTAAGCAAATAAACCTAGGTGTACCCATAAGAAATATTGCTTAATCGCATTCTAATCTAGAAAAACCCAATTCAAAACAATTACTACTTAGCAATTACATTTGATTGTCTAACCCCCGGGAAGGAACTATTCAACCCGGTTGTCACCTATTCAAGTGCGAATACAATTACGGATATCCTACCTGAATTGACTTTAGATTATCATACTAATTCAAATATCGGTACCAAAATATCCAATCAATCTAACAATCACAAACGTTATTCTCAGAATTAGACAAATATTGATAATCAAAAAGAACTTTTATAAAGAAAATTAAGAATCTCCAAAACAAAAGAACCAAAACATTATCACCCCTCAAACCAGAAAAGTATCTACTCCATAATCAAATAACAAAAAACAAAAAAGAAAGATAATGTCATAGTGGGAGGGGGAAATCTTCTCTGTCGATTTGCTCCTGCGCGATCTATGAGTTTGTCAGTCTCCGGCTTTTGTGCATATCTGCTCTAGCCGTTCTCTCCTTCTGAAACGTATGATCCCTCATTTTATTTAATTTTTGCTTCTAATTATTTTGTAGTTAGGTTTTTGGGCCTTTAATTAAATTCCCATGTCAAGAGGGTATAGTTAGTCATGGCCATGACTAACTAGGTGGTGCAAATCTGAATTTTTCTTTACTTTTTCTACCAATTACGCCAAATTTGATATTTGCCCTCTGCACACAGTAAATAAACGATATGCATATAAATTAGGTAGAATCCAATCAAAATCAATCAAATATCGCATATAATATGAACATTTAATGCATGTGATTTCTAACTATCAATGATCATTTACCTGAGTACTTTCGGACATCTGGATGGTGTAAAGACGTTGCTTTTGATATAAATTGTTCGTGAGATAGTTGTTCTAATACTTCTCACACAGTTTATTCCATATCCCAACACCAGTCGTCTGATATACAACCTCCCGCAACACCTCATGCTATAAATCTTTCATGCTTGTATTTTTATAATAGTTTGATACGATACTTATCAGATAAAATATTATACTTTTTTATTTATAAAAAATGGAAGAGTTATATACTAATAAAACAGAAAAAAAAATTGATATATAAGCTTAAAAGTTTAACAAACAAAACACGAACAAACATGTTTTCCTTTTTACACAGACTCCAAGCGATACACACTCGGTGGTGCCTTGTCAGCAACATATAAGTGAACAAACTTATTTGGTGAGTAAGTCTACGTATCATACCATCTCCACCTACCCCTCTCAGATTGTCTTTAAATAATTCCTCGGTTCAACCCCGAAAAATTTGCACATAATTACTCAGACAGTCATTGTTCTAGAGGAATGAGAAACTGCAAGTTGGCTATCATTTGCTCAGTTCTTACGAAATAGATAATAGCAAATCAATGAATGCTCCGTTGACGACCCAGGGGATCGGCAGAGTGGAGAGATTTTTGGCAAGGCAGCAGCGAGATAATATTGCTACTACAGATCGTGGTGTGTTTTAATTTTTGTAATATTTTTGTTTGTTTTTCGGTACAACTTCAAGGGAGAAAAATTGATTTCTCCGACATGGTTGCAGATTCTGAAATGGAAGTGAGGATCTTCCCACTATGATGACGACTGGATCTGACAATAAGGTGCGAAGAAAGTTCAAAAAAAAAAAAAAGAAAGTGACACTGCAGACGACAACATGCCTGCGGGGGCTTCAGGGCGGCGCAGCATCAGACCTTCGAAAGGAAGGGCTGCAGTGACCTCTCCTCGGAGGAAGACGATGGAGAGGAGGCTGTTGGAAAATGCAGGAGCACGCCTCGCCTCGGTCTCGAAAGCTCCACAGACCTGCAGAAACAGCGATGGTGGAATGCATGCTTCACAAAAATCAGTCTCTGAAATTTTTGGCAATCCAACCACCATTTCTTTTTACACAACAACTTCAAACCTTCTACATGTAGATGGCTATAACACAAGTGCCAAATATTTGACTCTTCATTTTTCCTAACAACCAAAGCTTTGTCCACAGATCAAGAGAGATCCCATGGAAACATTCGACTTCTTTTCATACGGATAGTCGCTAGTGTTTGACAAGAATTTTTGTCACCAATAAAGCTCGATTTGCCATCAAACATAACCGAATATCTACTTGAAATTAATTGTGCTACACTTAGCAAATTATGAGCTAATGTAGGCACAAATTGCACATGATGGAGAAGACAAAAATCACCTTCAATTGTTTTCACAGTAATCGTACCTTTTCCTTCAATTCTCATTTTCTTTCCATCTCCAAGTCGAACTTCTCGTTTGAATAAAGCTTTATTTCCTGACATGTGGTTTGAGCAAACATTGTCCACAAACCAAATATCGTTATTATCATCCCCAGAAATCAATGAATGTGTCATAAATAATTTGCTTGTTTCTTCGGTTTGCTCGGTGGTAAAATTTGTAAGCTTCTATTCATCCTTCTGCTTTACCCAACAATAAGCCTCTTTATGCCCTATTGTTGCAATATCTGCATTGAATAAGATTTTTTAATTGGCGTTGTTCAGAAGGCCTGCCCCTGCCTCCCCACGACCTTGTCCTTGAAAGCTACCCCTACCATGCCTTCGATTTGCAGAGAATTCAGACTTCCCCTTTGAACTCTCTACCTTAATTTAAAATGTCTTTTATGTTGGAGAAATAATCTGGATTGAATAAAAATACGAACAAATCAAATTCCGCAGGGTATACACAATCTTGGATATACTTTGAGTTGCGTCGATTCGATTTCCTTATACGATATTTTGACCCTATTAACGCCCGGGTTACACAAAATTCGTACAAGCATAAAACAAAGCAACACTCAAATTTTAGGCGAAAAATCGAGCAAGTAAAGGTTGGGAGATTACCTGTGCACACAGATTTATTCCGCAGACAACAGTATTTTTGTTCTTTTCCTCTTTTTCAGAATTTGTGAAGATAAGTTTTATATATAAACTTTGAAGTGTTTATTCAAGAAAAGATGCACCTTTAGCAAATTTAGGGTTTTTGTTCTAAACCCTAAACTCTAAACCCATAAATGGGACTTGCGAGTGCACTAATGGCGAACCTGTTCTGCAAATTTTTCATCTTCTCAACTTCTGATCGTTGCGCAGGACTCAGCTCCAGGAAGACAGCCAAATCTACAAGTCCAGGAAGTTCTTCAAGGTTGTCCCCCTTGTAGTAGTGCAGGACCTTCCTAGTCATCTCGCGCAAATCTTGTATCAGAGCCACTTTTCGGCTGCGATTCTCATCCTTTATCAAGCAGTCTTCTATCGTCTTGTCGAAGCCGCCGTTGCCCCTACCAAGTTTACTCAGACTCCGACTGCTAGAAATCTCAGCCCTGCTCACGATCCGCCTCAAAATTATTTTGGAATCTTCCATCATAAGAAAATTTGGGCGGACCAGATCTAAAATGCTGAAAACTTCTCGCACGCTGTTTTGGTAAAGAGTACCCGAAAGAACAACCTTTCTTGTGGTTTCAATGCTCCCAAGAGACCTCAGAATAGCGGTGTCTGGGTTCCGCGGTGTATGCCCTTCATCGAGGATGACGATTGATGGGACTTTAAGCAAATAACTTTTGCAAGCCAAAGGAGCTGGCCTGTCATCAACATCGCAGACGATGGAAGAGAACTGCTTGTACCCTAAAAGCAGAATGCTCCTCCTTTCGGCCCATTCCTTCAGAACTTCAAGCTGCTGCCCACGATTGTCTGCCTTAACTGAGTAGAAGTCGTAGAGGGGTATCTCTTCGATCTACCATGTAAGAAACTCCTTCTTCCAGACGGGGAGAATCCCGCGGGGAAGCACAACCAGGGGCCGAGCAGCAGGATACTTAGCAATGAAGCTCTGAAGGAAACTGATGATCATGAATGTCTTACCAGAGCCGGGAGCATGAGCCATGATACAACCTCCGGGGTTCTCAGACATTACATTGCTTGCAAGAAAATTGAATCCCTCAACTTGATGAGGTTTCATCTCCCTCCGGTGTCGCGGGTGTGGATGCATATCAGCAGCAATAAAATCATTATTATTGGGTAAATCTAAACCATCCGACAAGGTTTCTGATTGATCATGCCCTCCGGGATTCCGCCCTCCATATCTTCGAGTTCGGGAACTTGTCTGGGCTTGCATTTAAATATTGCATGCAAATTAGTCGTCTCGGCTTGTTCTTCCTGACTACAAGATTTTAGAAGTATTGCAATAGGTCTTTAATTAATCTTATAAAAGGAAATAAGATGATTGTAACACAAGAAAGCCAGGTTATAGCTGTGACAATTCATACTAATTAATAAAGAGAGTTGTGATATGACTAAATATAATTTTAAAGTAATTTTGATTTTAGATTAATTTGGGAACGGCGTAAAATTGAATAGAAAAGGAATTTAAAGAAACTTTTGGTATGGTTAAATATATTTTTTGATTTTGAATTCATTTAGAAATCGCAAATAAATTGAATACAAGTTCATATTTGATGTTTAATAAAAAAGCTTGAATGTGATGTTTCGAAAGTACATTACATATTTCATGTTTTTTTTAGTGAAAATAAAGTTTGACGAATAGTATGGAAATAAAAGGTTTCGTAAGAAGCCGAGTAACTGAAACTATACAGTACAACATAGTAAATGGAAAGCCATACCTTGAAGAAATTATATTCGATAATTGTTTCAATTGGCTTTTTAATCACCCCACAAATGCGACAAACATCGCCTATATCATCTTTGAATATAAAAGAATGCTCACAGTCTTCTTCATCCTCACCGCCATTTTTTGCATGCAAACTAGGTTCAAAAACATCCTGCAACAAGTCCAACAAAAAATTGAATATATGTATATAAACTTCGAATGAAACTGATATGGTGATCTTATTAAACGTAAATGTAAACATGAAAGCCTCTAAAATAAAACCAAATGTACTTCTAAAATAAATGTGTGAGAGAAAGTGTTACCACCTTCGCGCACTCTATTGCAACTGCCATCTCGCTCCACACGTCGCCCAGGTCATCGAAACTGACATCCGGAGTCTCTTCAATTTCCAGCTGGCTTTCATCATCCGAGCCATCATCCTCCCTTTCAGAGTTTGCCAGCTCGGGCTCATCGAACAAAGGTTTATCAAACAACTGATAAAGTTGGTCCTGAATGAATTGTCGTCTCTGCAAGTAGATATTATAGTATCATCAATAGGTAAAAAAATGTCACCTGGTAGCAGTGTTAAGAAAGTGAATACTGTGTAAATTGCGTTGGTCGAGTAATAAGTTGATTATGGGTACGAATGTTCAGAAATAAATTACCTCAGGATCTTGCATTGGAAAATTTGTACAATGCTCAGAAATGTCAGCTTCAGGTTCGACGTTCTCAGTCCACTCTTCTGTGTCTTCGTCATCTGAATCACTGATAATGATAATTTCAGGATGAGGGCCTGCAGGGATCGGAATTTCATATTCCCTTCCGAATAAGCGCTCATGTAATTGGCGTCTATGAATTTCTAACTCACTGCTATATTCACTTAAGTTTTCGTCTTTTCCCTCGTCCAGCCCTACTAGAATCCTTCCCGTGACTATTGATTCACGGTCAGTTACAAAGGGGGGCGTCCGTTCTCTGTTGGACTGAGATCCCCTTGAATTCGAACGTGCATTATCACTGGATTCGACTCCTTGATCCGTTTTCCTCCTTTTTTTGTTCCTAGAACTCATATCTGTTGACGGAAAGGGAGAGCACACAAAAGTTATTGTTAGTATTACTTAATTTGAAAAGAATAGAATGAAGTTGGGAGAAAATAGCAGTGCAATCAGTGTGACACATGAAGGTCGAGCCTGGTAGTAATAAGGAAACCTTGAAGTCGTATTTGTGTTTTTCTTTATCTTTATCTCTTTTTTATCATTCTATTTACACATTAATATTATTCACAAACCAAGACAAAGATTAATTTTTATAAATAACTATGTTAAGTGTCATCATTGTTCAAGCAATGTGCATGACAGTGAGCTTTGAAGAAACAATCATTTATAAGATATATTAGGAGAAGTAGTTTGTTACTTGACATGTAGAGTTCTCGACAAAGTAACAGCTATTGAACAAAAAAGTTAATGCCTTGATTGGTCGAGATCCAAAGAACGTGTACAAAAATTAATGATCTTATTTTTATCATCATCTTTATTATTATTATTATTGTTATTAACTTATCACAAATTCAAGTATTTAATATTGTAAAACAAATTAGCAAATTATAATAAATTAAGTTGTAAAAAAAATACATTTTTAATGAGATTTATGGCTATTATAAAAAATTGGATGCAATGTCTCAATAACTTTATATTAAAAATAAAAATAAAACACTTCAATTGTGGCGAAATTTTTTAAAAAATAATAAAAAATCAAATTAAATTATTTAGACATTTCATAATACTATAGAAAATTAAACTAGATGAGTGAAAGAAAAATGGAAAAAATAAAAGGTGTAATGTATATGTAAGGTTTAATTCTCAACTAAGGATGAAGACACAAAGGAAATAGTGATTGTGACTAGTACCTTTTTCTTAAATTGAAAATTGATAGACAAGAGCGATCCAGATCTGATTTGATTTGAACTTGTAACCTCTTAATCAGAACGTCATGTGGGCGACGGGCTACGGGCCTTACTCAGCTATCTATCTTTTTCAAATCTTCTTAACTTTACGATGGAAAGATCTAGTTTTTATATTTTATGGTAGATGACAAGAGTCCTTCAAATCTTCACGTATCTTTTTGTCAGATTGAAAACTTACGAAGACAGGAGCAATCTGGATCAGTAACTTCTTAATCTTCTACTGTATTCCTTAATTTACTCTTCAATTTGGATGTCGTGTGGGCGACAGGGACGATCCTCCAAGGAATTTTGATGTCTTACTTGGCTGCCCACTTTCTTCAGATCTTCTCAACCTTGAGATGAAAGTATCTGAAACTTTCTGTGTGTTTTAAGGAAGAAACCTTGAAATTGAAAAATCTAGTTTCAATGTGCCTTGGATAGGAACTTTGAGAATGAAGAATCTGATTTGAGTGTATTTTTTAGAGTAAGTGATCAAAAGATCTTTTTCGGAGGTAAGCATATTTGGGTATTTAAAATTCAAATGTTTGGGCCAAACACACTGTTTAACCCCTCAACAATAATTTGGTTTTCTAGAAAATATTTCTTTGAACTACCATCTTAAATTCAAATAAGATTACTGGTTCATTTCTTAATATCTACCGTTTTGTATAGCCATGCTTAAAATATCATATATTCGTTAGTTTAATTATGTTATAGACAATTTAACTAATTAATATTTTATTTTAAGAGCATTGCCATTCAATTTTATTAAATCTGCATGTATTGTATACAAGATAATCTTTATAATTTTTTTTGTGAGGACATCGTCATCCTAAAAATATGACATAAATTTCTTCTAGAGTAAATATAGTACATGATATAGTCAATATTATTTCTTGGGGCCATTTGCATTAATTTAAAAGAGAAGTAAAAGCCAAAAATAAAAGTTTAAAGCATAATCTATTTGATTTTATATTTAGATAAATTTTTATAAAAGCAACTTAAGAAAAAAAAAAAAATTGGTTGGATATAAACTTCCAAAAGGACACATTAATATACTTGTAATTTACGATTAAACTTCTATAATTTATTTTTAATTTTTATTAACTATATTTAAAAACTAAATTATATCTTCTATAAAAAATATATATATTTTTTTTTTTTTTTACATTGGTAACTTATATTTTAAAATTTTAATTTAAAGATACTATATAAAATAAAATTACAATTTAATGTTACATGAATTGTACTCTATAATTTATTTTAAAATTTTATAAATGAAAGAATTAATAATTTTATGTTTCTTGTATAATTAAAATTTTATATTTTTAAATTTAATATCTCAACTATAGTTTTAAATTTCAACTATAGTATAATATATAAATAAAAATATAATTATATTTTAAATTTTAATTGAAGTATAATATATTACTATTATTTTTCTAATTATTATTATTAGGAATAAAAGTTTAATTTAAACTTAATAGTGTTAGAAGTAGAAATTTAAAACCCCTATAAGAAGCTAATCTAAACGGGGTTTTAATCCATCGTTCTCGTAAAATTAATAAATAAATCTTAACATTTGGCTAATAAAAAAGACACTTCGTAAGCTTATGTGTCTATTGCTATATTGGAATTTAGAGGATGAACATCCATGTTAACTAGGGCTGTATTCTTTTATAAAGTCACTGTAAATTAAACATTTCAAAATGGTTCTCCTTAATCCACACAAAGTGAACTATTGCAATATTATAGCCAAAGATAGACTAATACGAAATTACATTACAATCATTCCGATGAGTTGTCCAACTCAATCTTTGTTGTGACCCAAAATTTACACTTTGTAAAAATAAATGATATGACCTTAAAGTGTGACACCACCTACCATATTATTTACAATATAAAGCAAATTGGGATTTGCATTAATAAAACAAATATAGAGTGAAAAAACATTACCAATGTTATTACGAATCAAAATGTCAATCCAAAGTTAATACCAAAGAAAGGCTTCTAGTATACGACATGTGTTAGGCCTCACTAATTTTTGGGAGCTTGTCTTGGCCTTCATTTATACATTGCATGCAAATTAGTCGTCTCAGCTTGTAAAAACATTATAGATATGACAATACTTAGTAATAAAGAAATTCTTTATATGATTAAATATATTTTGAACGTATTTTTTGTTATAGATTAATGTAAAAATAATAATAAAAAAAATGAATAGAGAATTGAATATGAAGACGCTTCTGATAAGGATAATGTCAGGATGAGGGCTTGCAGGGCTCGGAACTTCATCTTCCCTTCCGAATAAGCGCTCATGTAATTGGCGTCTATGAATTTCTAACTCACTGCTATCTTCACTTAAGTGTTCTTTTTTCCCTCATCCAACCCTTCCTGAATCTTTCCTGTGGCTATTAATTCACGGTCATTTACAAAAGGGGGGCGTTCATTCTGTGTTGGAATGATATCCTCCTGAGTTCGAACATGCATTATTATTGGATTCTACTCCTTGATCCATTTTCATCCTTTTTTTGTCTCTAGAACTCATATCTGTTGGTGAAAACGGAGAGCACACAAAAGTTATTGTTAATATTACTTAATTTGAAAAGAATAGAATGAAGTTGAGAGAAAAAATATCAGTGCAGTCAGTGTGACCCATGAAGGTCGAGCCTAGTAGTAATAGGGAAACCTTGAAGACGTGTTTGTGTTTTTTTTTATCTTTATCTTATTTTTTTTATTCCATTTACACAAATATTATTCACAAATAAAGACAGAGATTAATGTTTATAAATGACTATGTTAAGTGTCATCATTGTTCAAGCAATGTGCATGATAACGAGCTTTGAAAAAAACAATCATTTATAAGATATATTAAAAGTAGTATGTTACTTGACACAGAGTTGTCGACAAAGTAACAACTATTGAACAAAAAAGTTTATGTATTGAATGGTCGAGATCCAACCAATGAGTACAAAAATTAATGATCTTATTTTTATCATTATTATTATTAGCGTATCAAAAATTCAGGTATTTAATATTGTAAAACGAATTAGCAAATTGTAATAAATTAAGTTTAAAAAAAATTCAATTTAATGAGATTTTTAGAAAAATCTGAAGACCATGTCTCAATAATATTATATTAAAAAAAACTTAAATTGTGGCGAGATTTTTTAATAATTAAAAAAACAAAATAAATTATAAGATGATTTATAAGTACAATAGAAAATAAAACTAGATGAGTGAAAGAAAAATGAACAAAATAAAAGGTGAAATGTATATGTAAGTTTTAATTCTCAACTAAGGATGAAGACAAAAGGAAACAGTGATTGTGACTCATACCTTTTTGTTAAATTAAAAACTGATGAGACAAGAGCGACCTCGATCTGATTTGAACTTGTAACCTCCCGATCTTCTAAGTATTCCCTTGAATCTTCAATCAGAACGTGGTGTGCGGGCGACGGGTACGTTATTTTCAATCAGACCGACCAGGTACCTTACTCAGCTATCCACCTTCTTCAAATCTTTTTAACCTTGAAATGGAAAGATCTAATTTTTATATTTTAGGGTAGATGACCAAGAGTCCTTCAAGTCTTTCATATATCTTATTGTTAGATTGAAAACTTGGCAAGACAGAGCAATCTGAATCTGATTTTAACTAGTAACTTTTGGATCTTCTGTTGTATTCTTTTGCTCTTCAATTTGGACATCGTGTGGGGAATAGGACGATCCTCCAAGCAATTTTGATGTCTTACTTGGCTGACCACTTTCTTCAAATCTTCTTAACCTTGAGATGGAAGTATCTAAAACTTTCAATGTCAGTAGAAATTTTGAAATGGAAAAATATAGTTTCAATGTGTCTGGTAGCAACTTTGAGAAGGAAGAATCTGATTCTAGTATATTTTAGGGTAAGTGAACAAAAAAATCTTTTTGCACAGGTAAGCCTCTTTGTGCATTACAATTCATATGTTTGGCCCAAACACATTGCTCAAGCCTATCAATGTATTTTTTTGAACTACAATCTTAAATTCAAATAAGATTATTGATTCATTTCTTAATATCTATCCTTTTGTCTAGCCATGCTTAAAATAAGATGCACCTTTCAGATTTAAAAGCTTTGCAAATTTTCAATTGACAACTTTTCGGTTTTAAATCTGGAATGTGCATCTTTTTTTGAATAGACATTTTAAAGTTTATTATATAAAACTTATCTTCACAAATTCTGAGAAAGAGGAAATGAACAAAAATAATGTTGTCTGCGGAATAAATCTGTTTGCGCAAATAATCTCCCGATTTTTCGCCTAAAATTCAAGTGTTACTTTGTTTTATCGTCGTACGAATTTCGTGTAACCCGGGCGTTAATAGGGTCAAAATATCGTATAAGGAAAGCGAATCGACACCTCAAAGTATATCCAAGATCGTGTATACCCTGCGGAATTTGATTTGTTCGTATTTTCATTCAATCCAGATTATTTCTCCAACAATCTTATACGATAATTTCGGACGGTCATGGATGGGATACTTTGGCGGATATGAAAATGAAATTTGGAAAGATGTCCAAATTTGAGGATATTGGAATCTATTATTTCCAATGATCAAATCGATAGAATTTGATTTTTAAATTTTGAAAAATGAATCCGATGTGGGTTCAGAATTTTTATTTAAGAGAATAAAAATTTGAATCTCGAAAGGAATGCAGACAATTATTTTATTCGGTTGGAGAGACAGCCGGCAATATATTTCGGCTTGCCTGCAGTGCAATTGATCATCGATCATCTAACGATTAGAAAGAGAAAAAGAAAAAATTATGCAGATTCTTGTCTGCAGAATTAATTTGTGTGTGCAAATAATCTCCCAACTTTTACTTGTTCGATTTTTCGCCTAAAATTCGAGTGTTGCTTTGTTTTATCCTCGTACGAATTTCGTGTAACCCGGGGCGTTAATAGGGTCGAAATATTGTATAAGGAAAGCGACTCTACTCGACTCAAAGTATAAATTTGATTTGTTTGTATTTTCATTCAATCCGGATTATTTATCCAACATTTTCTTCTAATTTTTTATAAGATCTGTTCAATCTTCCTTCATTCGCCATTAGAAACTCATCAATTCATCAAGTGTATAAGTTGACAGGTTATTACTTTCCTCAATTGCAGCAACAACCTGATCATATTTTGGAATCATACTTTTGAGAACCTTACTGACACGAATCTGATTATTGACCGATCCGGATTCTCTATAACACTTCATCTGGTTGATCGATAGTTTCTTACATGTATTCTTGGACTGATTCTTTTTCTTTCGTACTCAGTGTTTCAAAATCACACCTAAGGGTTTGCAATTTAATCGGAAGTACTTTGTTGTCACCGAAATATTCTTGCTTCCGAATATCCCGCGCCATCCTGGATGTTCTAGCAGCAACAGTACTGTGCAAAAATATCATCCTGTAATGCCGATTGGATGAGTAGCAGTGCCTTTGTATCCTTTCTACGATTTTCCCGCAATTGTTGATCCTGTGCCGCAGGAGTCGGATCTGGGTCATCAATTCTTATTTCAACAAAATCCCACAATTCTTGAGACTTGAATAGAGTTTTCATTTTCAAACTCCAAAAATGGTACTTCTCTCCTTTGAAAATTAGAATTAATGGTTGAATTGAAGAATTTCGGTTTGACATTTTACATACGAACAAAAAAACTTCAAAAATCTACACTTCTGAAAAAAAAAAAAAAAATGACACAAGCACAGGCCCTCACTTTCTTTGTTGTCGAGAAGACGGACCAAAAATCTAGAATATATTGGCTCTAGGAGAATTTTTTTCTGTTAATTTTAATACAATAAATCTGATACAATAATTACTAAATATTATAAATTCAAATTTTAAACCAACTATTGCAACGCCTAATATAACTTAATACAACTTCTAAAATATATGCACTGTATTATTTATTTAATAACAATAACATGTTGAAGCACTTAAAAAACATTAAAAAAATTTTATACATCACAATATATATAATATACAGTTGATATAGTACATAAAAAATGGCTATCAAGAATTACAGATGAATTTTCTAGACGAAGCGAAGAACCAAAACATCACTCAAAGTACGCTCACCTCCGGTAGACAGCTGCGACATTTTCTTTCAACAGTGGAGTTTCCAGAAACATGTCTCCGCACGCATCAACGTGGAGAGGCTCCATTTCGAAGTTGTCCTGACCCCTGCGCTCATCCCATTCGAACCACATATTGGCGATGGATTCCTTCTTGAAGCATGCAGCATGGTCCGCCTCTTCAAGTGAGCCGGTCGCGATCAACCGGTAAGTATAAACCTTCCTCGTCTGTCCCGGCCGGAACGCCCTTCCTATCGCCTGCCGGGTCACTGAGGGGTTCAGGTGAACGTCGAGGATGAGAATGCGAGAAGCCCCGATGAGTGAGATTCCCTCGCCGCATGCCTTGACAGAACCGAAGAAGACTCTGGCTGCCGGGGACTGATTGAATTGCTCCATCACAGACTCCCGAGCATCTGTGTCGGAGTCGCCTGTAATCACGAACATCTCGCGGCCAACACTGTAGCCCTTCAATTTACTGGTCATTATCTCCAGAAATTTCAGGGGCAACAGAAAGTTGCCGAAGACGATCAGCTTCTCTCCGGTGGATTCGCAAAGCTGGAGGAGATTTATATAGAAGCTAAGCTTTGCCCCGTCACGAATGTCTAGCTTCTCTAATAATGGGTGAATTCTCCCCTCGTCCACTCGGCCTCTTCCACCAGAGTTCTTCGCGACCTCCTTCAGGATCGGGTGTACATAAATGGGACTTGCGAGTGCACTAATTGCGAACCTGTTCTGCAAATTTTTCATCTCCTCAACTTCTGATCGTTGCGCAGGACTGAGCTCCAGGAAGACAGCCAAATCTACAAGTCCAGGAAGTTCTTCAAGGTTGTCCCCCTTGTAGTAGTGCAGGACCTTCCTAGTCATCTCGCGCAAATCTTGTATCAGAGCCACTTTTCGGCTGCGATTCTCATCCTTTATCAAGCAGTCTTCTATCGTCTTGTAGAAGCCGCCGTTGCCTCTACCAAGTTTACTCAGATTCCGACTGCTAGAAATCTCAGCCCTGCTCACGATCCGCCTCAAAATTATTTTGGAATCTTCCATCATAAGAAAATTTGGGCGGACCAGATCTAAAATGCTGAAAACTTCTCTCACGCTGTTTTGGTAAAGAGTACCCGAAAGAACAACCTTTCTTGTGGTTTCAATGCTCCCAAGAGACCTCAGAATAGCGGTGTCTGGGTTCCGCGGTGTATGCCCTTCATCGAGGATGACGATTGAAGGGACTTTAAGCAAATAACTTTTGCAAGCCAAAGGAGCTGGCCTGTCATCAACATCGCAGACGATGGAAGAAAACTGCTTGTACCCTAAAAACAGAATGCTCCTCCTTTCGGCCCATTCCTTCAGAACTTCAAGCTGCTGCCCACGATTGTCTGCCTTAACTGAGTAGAAGTCGTAGAGGGGTATCTCTTCGATCTGCCACGTAAGAAACTCCTTCTTCCAGATGGGCAGAATCCCCCGGGGAAGCACAACCAGGGGCCGAGCAGCAGGATACTTCGCCATGAAGCTCTGAAGGAAACTGATGATCATGAATGTCTTACCAGAGCCGGGAGCATGAGCCATGATACAACCTCCGGGGTTCTCAGACATTACATTGCTCGCAAGAAAATTGAATCCCTCAACTTGATGAGGTTTCATCTCCCTCCGGTGTCGCGGGTGTGGATGCATATCAGCAGCAATAAGATCATTATTATTGGGTAAATCTAAACCATCCGACAAGGTTTCTGATTGATCATGCCCTCCGGGATTCCGCCCTCCATATCTTCGAGTTCGGGAACTTGTCTGGGCCTGCATTTAAGTATTGCATGCAAATTAGTCGTCTCAGCTTGTTCTTCCTGACTACAAGATTTTAGAAGTATTGCAATAGGTCTTTAATTAATCATATAAAAGGAAATAAGATGATTGTAACACAAGAAAGCTAGGTTATAACTATGACAATTCATACTAATTAATAAAGAGAGTTGTGATATGACTAAATATAATTTTAAAGTAATTTTGATTTTAGATTAATTTGGGAAAAACGTAAAATTGAATAGAAAAGGAATTTAAAGAAACTTTTGGTATGGCTAAATATATTTTTTGATTTTGAATTAATTTAGAAATTGCAAATAAATTGAATACAAGTTCATATTTGATGTTTAATAAAAAAGCTTGAATGTGATGTTTCGAAAGTACATTACATATTTCATGTTTCTTTTTAGTGAAAACAAAGTTTGACGAATAGTATGGAAATAAAAGGTTTCGTAAGAAGCCGAGTAACTGAAACAATACAGTACAACATAGTAAATGCAAAGCCATACCTTGGAGAAATTATATTCGACAATTGTTTCAATTGGCCTTCTAATCACCCCACAAATGCGACAAACATCGCCTATATCATCTTTGAATATAAAAGAATGGTCACAGTCTTCTTCACCCTCACCGCCATTTTTCGCATGCAAAGTAGGTTCAAAAACATCCTGCAACAAGTCCAACAAAAAATTGAATATATGTATATAAACTTCGAATGAAACTGATATGGTGATCTTATTAAACGTAAATGTAAACATGAAAGCCTCTATAATAAAACCAAATGTACATCTAAAATAAATGTGTAATTCTAAATGTGACAGAGAAAGCGTTACCACCTTCGCGCACTCCATTGCAACTGCCATCTCGCTCCACACGTCGCCCAGGTCATCGAAACTGACATCCGGAGTCTCTTCACTTTCCAGCTGGCTTTCATCATCCGAGCCATCATCCTCCCTTTCAGAGTTTGCCAGCTCAGGCTCATCGAACAAAGGTTTATCAAACAACTGATAGAGTTGGTCCTGAATGAATTGTCGTCTCTGCAAGTAGATATTATAGTATCATCAATAGGTAAAAAAATGTCACCTGGTAGCAGTGTTAAGAAAGTGAATACTGTGTAAATTGCCTTGGTTGAGTAATAAGTTGATTATGGGTACGAATGTTCGGAAATAAATTACCTCAGGATCTTGCATTGGAAAATTTGTACAATGCTCAGACATGTCAGCTTCAGGTTCGACGTTCTCAGTCCACTCTTCTGTGTCTTGGTCATCTGAATCACTGATAATGATAATTTCAGGATGAGGGCTTGCAGGGATCGGAATTTCATATTCCCTTCCGAATAAGCGCTCATGTAATTGGCGTCTATGAATTTCTAACTCACTGCTATATTCACTTAAGTTTTCGTCTTTTCCCTCGTCCAGCCCTTCTAGAATCCTTCCCGTGACTATTGATTCACGGTCATTTACAATGGGGGGCGTCCGTTCTCTGTTGGACTGAGATCCCCTTGAATTCGAACGTGCATTATCACTGGATTCGACTCCTCGATCCGTTTTCATCCTTTTTTTGTCCCTAGAACTCATATCTATTGATGAAAAGGGAGACCACACAAAAGTTATTGTTAGTATTACTTAATTTGAAAAGAATAGAATGAAGTTGGGAGAAAATAGCAGTGCAATCAGTGTGACACATGAAGGTCGAGCCTGGTAGTAATAAGGAAACCTTGAAGTCGTATTTGTGTTTTTCTTTATCTTTATCTCTTTTTTATCATTCTATTTACACATTAATATTATTCACAAACCAAGACAAAGATTAATTTTTATAAATAACTATGTTAAGTGTCATCATTGTTCAAGCAATGTGCATGATAGTGAGATTTGATGAAGTAGTTTGTTGCTTCACATGTAGAGTTCTCGACAAAGTAACAGCTATTGAACAAAAAAGTTAATACATTGATTGGTCGAGATCCAAGGAATGCTTACAAAAATTAATGATCTTATTTTTATCATCATCTTTTTTATTATTATTATTATTATTGTTATTAACTTATCACAAATTCAAGTATTTAATATTGTAAAACAAATTAGCATATTATAATAAATTAAGTTGTAAAAAAAAATACATTTTTAATGATATTTATGATTATTAAAAAAAAAATTGGATGCAATGTCTCAATAACTTTATATTAAAAAAAAATAAAAATAAAACACTTAAATTGTGGCGAGATTTTTTAAAAAATAAAAAAATAAATAAATTATTTAGACGGTTCATAATACCATAGAAAATGAAACTAGATGAGTGAAAGAAAAATGAAAAAAATAAAAGGTGAAATGTATATGTAAGCTTTAATTCTCAATTAAGAATGAAGACACAAAGGAAATAGCGATTGTGAGTAGTACCTTTTTCTTAAATTGAAAATTGATAGACAAGAGCGATCCAGATCAGATTTGATTTGAACCTGTAACCTCTCAATCAGAACGTCTTGTGGGCCACGGGCTACGGGTCTTACTCAGCTATCTATCTTTTTCAAATCTTCTTAACCTTAAGATGGAAAGATCTAGTTTTTATATTTTAGCGTAGATGACAAGAGTCCTTCAAATCTTCACATATCTTTTTGTCAGATTGAAAACTTGTGAAGACAGGAGCAATCTCGATCCGTAACTTCTGAATATTCTACTGTATTCCTTTACTCTTCAATTTGGATATCGTGTGGGCGACAGGGACGATCCTCCAAGGAATTTTGATGTCTTACTGCTGCCCACTTTCTTCGGATCTTCTCAACCTTGAGATGAAAGTATCTGAAACTTTCAGTGTGTTTTAAGGAAGAAACTTTGAAATTGAAAAATCTAGTTTCAATGTGTCTTGGATAGGAACTTTGAGAATGAAGAATCTGATTTGAGTGTATTTTTTAGGGTAAGTGACCAAAAAATCTTTTTCACAGGTAAGCATCTTTGGGTATTTAAAATTCAAATGTTTGGGCCAGACACACTGTTTAACCCATCAACAATAATTTGGTTTTCTAGAAAATATTTCTTTGAACTACCATCTTAAATTCAAATAAGATTATTGGTTCATTCCTTAATATCTACCGTTTTGTCTAGCCATGCTTAAAATATCACATATTCATTAGTTTAATTATTTTATAGACAATTTAACTAATTAATATTTTATTTTAAGAGCATTGCCATTCAATTTTATTAAATATATTTTGAAAGTATTTTTTGTCATAGATTAATGTAAAATAATAAAAAATAAATAAATAGAGAATTGAATATGAAGACGCTTCTGATATGGCTAAATCTATTTTGTGATTTTGGATAGTTTAGAAATAATAAAAAATTCAATACGAATAGAAATTTAAAATTATATATAAAAAAGAATTGAATGTTTTTGAAAATATATTGTCGTATATTTTATATTTGTTTTTCGAGAAATCCAAATTTGATTAGTAGTGTTAAAAGAATTTTGAAACATAAATATACAGAAGTTTCGAAAGAAATTGAGTAATTAATAACTATAAGCTACGACATAGTGAATGAAAATCCATACCTTCGAGAACTTATATTCGATAATTGATTCAATTGGCATTTAACTCACTCCACAAATGTGAAAACATTGCCGATATCATGTTGGAATATAAAAGAGTACTCACACTAATCTTCATCCTCACCACCCTTTTTCTCATAATGCTGTGTAGGTTCCAAAACATCCTGAAACATCGAACAAAAAACTAAATATATATATGCTGATCCTATTTAGCATAAATGTAAATATGCCAGCCTCGAGAACAAAACAAAATGTACTACTAAAATAAATAGGTAATTCTAACTGTTTAAGAGAAAGTGTTACCCACTTCGCACACTCCATTGCAACTGCCATCTCGCTCCACATGTCGCCCAGGTAACCGAAACTGACATCCGGAGTCTCTTCACTTTCCTGCTCGCTTGCATCATCCGAGCCATCATCCTCGCTTTTAGAGTTTTCAAGGTCAAGCACATTGAACAAAGGTGTGTCGAACAAATGATAAAATAGGTCTTGAATGAATTGTCGTCTCTGCAAGATATTATAACCGTATCAGCAATATGTAAAAAATAAATTGCATCCGCAGTAGCAGTGTTAATTAAGTGAATAGTGTGTAAATTGCGCTGGTCAATTAATAAGTTGATTATGGGTACCAATGTTCGGAATTAAGCTACCTCAGGATCTTGCATTGGTGAACTTGTACAATGCTCAGACATGTCAGCTTGAGGTTTGACGTCCTCAGTACACTCGTCTGTGTCATCGTCATGTTAATCACTGATAATGATAATTTCAGGATGAGGGCTTGCAGGGCTCCGAACAAATAACTTCATTCTGGAAAAGTGCTCGAATACTTGGCGTCTATGAATGGCTAACTCACTCCTATCTTCACTTAGGCGTTCGTTTTTTCCCATGTCCAACCCTTATGAAAATTTGTGAATTTATATCTCCAATCAATACTACTGGAAGCAAGAATATCAAATAAAACCAAAACAATATTAAACCCAATGAAATTGAAATAACAACATTGTAAGGCCAAATTAATTTTCTCAAGTATGGAAACTAAAAGCAAACAAACAGGCCCTAAATTATTGAAGACAATTTAGGATTCTTCCTGTTCGTCTTCTTCTTCCTCCTACATTCTTCTCTGATGAACTCACAACAGATATACGGTGGCTCTCCTCCGGTGAATCAGCCAGCGATCGGCAGCCAAACAGCTCCGGCGACTTATTCCAGACAGCAGCGGCAAGCATCATTGCTAAGCAAAAGAACTTGCCCAGTTTATAGTTGCTGATGTAGTATTCAGTTTGATACTGATTCACAGAAGGAAGTGCATCTGCCGTATGCGGTGGGCTACTGTGTAACCCAAAGTGTGAGGGGAGGTTAGGGTACCAGCAAGGGAAGCAATAGAACATAGGCCATATCCAGGAGGAAAATGGCGGGCTATTCAAACAATGAAAAGTTTATCAGTCTGGGCATGGACCGTAATGCCATTCGGATTAAAGAATGCAGGGCTACTCTTCCTTTTCGAACAACGGACAGCTCCGATTCATCTTCTCGGGGACAGCAGCTCCTCCGGCCCCAACTTCACAGATCTTCTCGAACTTCTTTCAGCAGCATTAGAATTATTGATTTTCGGCTCAAGCCATGGTGCCAATAGCCGAAGTAACTACACCTCAAGGTTGGAGGTAACTACACCACCAAAATCGGCCAGATAAAGGGCTTCTAAAGCTCACCCGTACTCACCGGAAAACTCGCTGTTTCTCTCCCTCTTTGCCCCCACTCTGAGATGTTATTTCTTACTCTCTTCTCTACCAGAGAAACTACATTTTCCATATAGCTAACCCCATCTCTCTATCTCTTAAAATCCTCTCAAAACCAGTTTACCAGTGTGCACCTCTCGGGTAGTGACTGCGGGTTCCCACGTCATAAAAAAAAAAAAAAAAAAAAACTCCTCCCAAAACCTAAACCGTTTTAACCCCAAAACTAATTTTTATAACTAATTCACAGGGTTGGGATTAAAGGTTTGAGCTTGGGAATTGGATTAAAGAGCTTAGGCCAAATTTAGTTGGTTTGACTAAAGAGTGGACCAACTTTAATTTATAAAGGTATTTGTTAGGTTAAATTTGAACGGTCAAAATTCACAAAATGTATTTAAAAAATTATTGGGAAAAATACTTTTAGTTGTTAAATTAATGTATTTAGAGTTTTAGAAAATAATGGAAAGAAATTCATTATTATAACTCTTAGACTTCCGTACGTTGATAATGATTATAATTGTATAGGATTCAAATAAATAAAGAAAATTATAAATAGCTAATGCAAATATTCATCGGATAAAACAACTTTAAAAAATTCGTGTTTGAATTAATTCACATGTACACAAAAATTGATGAAGACATGGGTGATCTGGATTTGATTTGAACCTGTGATCTTACGGTCTTCTACTGTATTTCCTCGCTCTTCAATTTGGATGTTGTATGGGCGACAGGGACACTCCTCCAAGCAATTTTCATGTCTTAATCAACTGTTCACCTTCTTCAAATTTGTTTAACTTGAGATAAAAAAAATCTAGTTTTTATATTCTATAGTAGATAACCAAAAGTTTTCTTTTTTATAAAGTTGAAACTATTGTTGTATATAAAATTCATATGTTTGACTCAAACACAGTGTTAAAGCCTATTAACAAATATTTGATGCACTAAAAAGTGTTTTTCTTCTTTTTTTTTGAACAATAGTTTAAAAATAGAACTACAATATAATTTTAAATTAATTGTATTCCACAATTTATTTTCAAATATTTGAAATTATAATTAGTAAAGTTAAGTTTCTAGTATAATTAAAATTTTAAATTTTATAAATTTGATATGTCAATTATAATTCTAGATTTCAATTAAAAATGGGTTTTAATTATCAACTAAGGAAAAACTCATTCACGGTGTTGAAAGATATTATAATTTTGGATCTTAGTCATGTGTATTTCGTTTGGTATCCATAATTGACGTTCACATCTCATAGCACAAAGGAAATAGGGAGTGTGAATTATACTATTGAAAATTGATGAAGACATTGTTGAACTTTGTATGGTTGAATATGAGATAAGACGTAAACAATTAATCACAGATCTGACAACAGGGAATCGAGATCGTATTCGAGTCGCGCGTAGTATGCGATTTCCTTGAAGTGAATTCGGGCGTCCCCGATCGCCTCCCAGGATAGAACGAATCTAACGGAATTACAGTCCCGCGAACCGAATCAGGAGAATTGAAAAATTTTGGGAGAGTTTTGATTGCAGAAGAAAATTTTTGGAGAGGACTTCGCGAGAGAAAAAAAATGAAAAAGTTTCGGAGAGCACTTTTTTCTATATTTTAACGAAAATTTAATGTGGGGTTTCTATTTATTGGTGTAACGTGAGAAAATGAATCCCACATGATCCGATCCCATTATGCACGTTATAATAATATTCTATTTTATCTGATTAATTCAAATTTGTTTTGAATAAGTCAAAACAATATTTAGATAAATTTTTTTTTTAAAAAAGAAGAAAATTGAATTAATTGCAATTGGGCCTAGCCCACGAGGCCCAATCTTGACTCTATATGTATATATATTAGCCCAATCAATAGTCCATTCATTCCAATCCAATTTATCATTGGGACCACATCACTTATTAAGTAGGAGAGATTTGTCTCCTCCTCCAATGTGGGACAAGAGTTCCTTGTTTTTTTCTTTCACTTCCTACACCAAATACCAACAAACATGAGAGTTTTGGATTTGATTTGAACCTGTAACCTTTTGATCTTCTACTGTATTTCTTCGCTCTTCAATTAGACATCATAAGGGCAACAAGGACAATTCTACAAACAATTTTAATGTCTTACTCAACCACCCACCTTCTTCGAATCTTCTTATCTTTGAGATGGAAGAATCTAGTTTTTACATTAGATAACCAAGTGCCCTTTTTGTATATTGATGCATAAAAAGTTTTGTTTTTTTTTTTTTCTTTTAAACAACCATTTAAAACAAAATTTACAATTTGTTGTCGTAAAAAAATCGCCACCGACGGCTTAATTGGAATAGCCAGTCGAAGTTGATTTCATTGTAAGATTCCCCGGCCCCCTCAAGAAAGGATCCGGACTATCTCGCGATAACCGACAAATTGATGAATAAGGAAGGTAAAATAAACAAGAACGAAGCTGAAAATTAAATTGGAATTAATTGAAAAAAATTGTAAAAATCTGAAAAAATTACAAGAATGAAAAAATCGCAGAGAAAATAATGAAGAAGAAGAAGATCACATGGTGAAAAAATGGCGTCCATTTTTTGTTATGATATGCTCTATTTATTTGTTTATTTTGAATCATGTTTGGATAAGATATTATCTCTAATTATTTTCAACAACTCCAACCACCTTCACTTCCACCTTCTTTCATCCGTTGACTGCTTCAAATGCACCAGGTCGGCTATGTCCTTGGGCTAGTCAGGTCCGTAGGCCCACTCGCTGATCTGGATCTTCTGTTGGGCTGCGAACCTCGAGAATTCGGGCTACACTTGTGTTGGGCCGGTCCAATTAATTTTGAGTGTGTACAAATGCCCCCAACAAAATCATGTGGACAAGAATCAACTCGTTGTCCTGATGATTTTGTCGAATATCTTAATGTTTCCATGCTTCCTTGGCCTGTTCGACCATTTTTTTCTGCTTCTAGAAGGTTATCGTTAACTGTAGTCCAAGTGTGTCTTCCTTTCAGCTCTCAAAAAGAATGATAGAAAAGGTTGAAAAGGAGAGCAATCTATTTATTGCTCATTTGCATGCCACAGATGCGACGAATGCTCATTTTCAAATCATAAAAAGTAGATCATTCCATATAAAGGTTAAGAAGATTTGAAGATGGTGGGCAGATGAGTAAGGCATCAACATTCCTTGGAGGATTGTGCATGTCGCCAACACGACGTCCAAATTGAAGAGCAAAGGAATATAGTAGAAGATCGAAAGGTTACAGGTTCAAATCAAATTCATCTCTCATTTCTTCTTTAATTCTCAATCTAAAACAATGGTATAAGTGACAATCACTATTTCCTTTGTGCTATGACGGGTGAACATCAATTATGGATCCCAAACGAAATGCACGGGACTAAGATCGAAAATTATAATACCGTTCAACACCATGAATGAGTTTATCCTTAGTTGATAATTAAAACTCATTTTAATTTATTTTTTATACTCAAATTGAAATCTAGAATTATAATTGACATATAAAATTTAAACCCCGGGAGATTTCTATTTTGCTACGATACCACAATTGTTGGTTGAAGAGAGGGAAAAGATAATGTTTTATTTTATTACCTAAACCACTTCTTAAAAAAAAAAGAAAAAAAAAAGAAAAAGAGAATTACATTGTTCCCGCAAGGGATGACCCGGTGGTGTGGAGAGTAAACTTGTGACTATGAGGTCATGGGTTCAAACCGCACCCCTAGGGGTCCATCTGCCACATCACTACAAAAAAATAGTATATTTATAACATAATTTCGTCCCTAAAGATCACGTAGCTAATTTAATTCCATCATTAATTCCATCTCTAATATCATTAGTAATTGAAAAAGTGGATTTAAAAACGAAAAAATTTCGTTACAAAAATGATATTTTCTTGTAGTGCATGTCAAATTACATGAGTGGCATTTTTCCGGCAAATAAAATTGCAAACTAATTTAAAAAATTATACTCCCTCCGTCCCGGAGCTAATATCCATTTGCTTTTTGCACGTAGTTTTAAAAATATTAGTATTATATTGGGATATAGTAGAAATAAAGTAGAAATGACTAAAATAACCTTATTAGTATGTGTGATATAAAGGTAATGACATTTTTGTAATATATTATAAGTTGTAAGGGTATTTGTAATGTTAGGTAGATAGTACAGTTACTAAAAAAGGAAATGAATACTTTGTTATGGGACGGACTAAAATGAAAAAATGGATACTTTGTTATGGGACGGAGGGAGTATAATTTATTTTTCTAAAAAAATCTAATTTTGCATATACAGTAATTATAATTTAAGACCACTCAGGGTCACTTCAACTCCGGCCACATTCACCTCAACGTAATATTCCACATTGGATCACATGACCTACCTGCACCGAAAAAAAAAAAAGTTTAAAAATAATAATTTATCTCATGTATATGTATATATATATATATATATATGGAAAAATTTATAATTTTTCTAGTTTAATTTTAAATTGAGGTGGTAGTTTAATAAAAAGAATTTTAGTATATCAAATTGTGTCTAGGCCAAACATGAGAGTTTTATATGCACTAAGTGGCCAACGTTATAAAAGTCATGTTCATCTTGGTCACCTACTATAGAACATACTTTGAAATTAGATACAATCACCACAAAGTTGAAAATATTTGAAGAAAGTGTGAGCTCGAGTAAGGAATCAATGAACACAGTAAAATTAGGGTTTGATCTTCATCATCTATTTTAACTTCAACCCCTTGAAGATCAAGAACAATATGGTTAAAGGTATCAAGATGATTGACCTGTCACGCGGTCATCAAATATTTCACCTATTCCGTGATCATAATTTAATGTAATACAGGGGAAGGGATCATCTCCACAGAGATTGTGTGATTCACTCTTTCGTGTTCTAATGCAGTAAATAAAGGGGGATAATTTTCTTTTATTATCTAATGAAAATAAAACAAGAAAGCAATTAAATTAGGGGGAACTGGCTATCAATGGGATATCTGGCTCAAGGATGATGCAGTACTGGCACTTGTGTTTAATCATTGATTCAATAAAATTAGTTCTTATTAAAGTATCAATAAATTAGTTATAGTTATCAATAAACTCTGACAACCAATTTTTCCTTACAGGGTAGGTAATTAAGGAACGAACGTTAACTGCCTCTAATTAAGCAAATAAACCTAGGTGTACCCATAAGAAATATTGCTTAATCGCATTCTAATCTAGAAAAACCCAATTCAAAACAATTACTACTTAAAAGGAGCAATTACATTTGATTGTCTAACCCCCGGGAAGGAACTATTCAACCCGGTTGTCACCTATTCAAGTGCGAATACAATTACGGATATCCTACCTGAATTGACTTTAGATTATCATACTAATTCAAATATCGGTACCAAAATATCCAATCAATCTAACAATCACAAACGTTATTCTCAGAATTAGACAAATATTGATAATCAAAAAGAACTTTTATAAAGAAAATTAAGAATCTCCAAAACAAAAGAACCAAAACATTATCACCCCTCAAACCAGAAAAGTATCTACTCCATAATCAAATAACAAAGAACAAAAAAGAAAGATAATGTCATAGTGGGAGGGGGAAATCTTCTCTGTCGATTTGCTCCTGCGCGATCTATGAGTTTGTCAGTCTCCTGCTTTTGTGCATATGTGCTCTAGCCGTTCTCTCCTTCTGAAACGTATGATCCCTCATTTTATTTAATTTTTGCTTCTAATTATTTTGTAGTTAGGTTTTTGGGCCTTTAATTAAATTCCCATGTCAAGAGGGTATAGTTAGTCATGGCCATGACTAACTAGGTGGTGCAAATCTGAATTTTTCTTTACTTTTTCTACCAATTACGCCAAATTTGATATTTGCCCTCTGCACACAGTAAATAAACGATATGCATATAAATTAGGTAGAATCCAATCAAAATCAATCAAATATCGCATATAATATGAACATTTAATGCATGCGATTTCTAACTATCAATGATCATTTACCTGAGTACTTTCGGACATCTGGATGGTGTAAAGACGTTGCTTTTGATATAAATTGTTCGTGAGATAGTTGTTCTAATACTTCTCACACAGTTTATTCCATATCCCAACACCAATCGTCTGATATACAACCTCCCGCAACACCTCATGCTATAAATCTTTCATGCTTGTATTTTTATAATAGTTTGATACGATACTTATCAGATAAAATATTATACTTTTTTATTTATAAAAAATGGAAGAGTTATATACTAATAAAACAGAAAAAAAAATTGATATATAAGCTTAAAAGTTTAACAAACAAAACACGAACAAACATGTTTTCCTTTTTACACAGACTCCAAGCGATACACACTCGGTGGTGCCTTGTCAGCAACATATAAGTGAACAAACTTATTTGGTGAGTAAGTCTACGTATCATACCATCTCCACCTACCCCTCTCAGATTGTCTTTAAATAATTCCTCGGTTCAACCCCGAAAAATTTGCACATAATTACTCAGACAGTCATTGTTCTAGAGGAATGAGAAATTGCAAGTTGGCTATCATTTGCTCAGTTCTTACGAAATAGATAATAGCAAATCAATGAATGCTCCGTTGACGACCCAGGGGATCGGCAGAGTGGAGAGATTTTTGGCAAGGCAGCAGCGAGATAATATTGCTACAACAGATCGTGGTGTGTTTTAATTTTTGTAATATTTTTGTTTGTTTTTCGGTACAACTTCAAGGGAGAAAAATTGATTTCTCCGACATGGTTGCAGATTCTGAAATGGAAGCGAGGATCTTCCCACTATGACGACGACTGGATCTGACAATAAGGTGCGAAGAAAGTTCAAAAAAAAAAAAAAAGAAAGTGACACTGCAGACGACAACATGCCTGCGGGGGCTTCAGGGCGGCGCAGCATCAGACCTTCGAAAGGAAGGGCTGCAGTGACCTCTCCTCGGAGGAAGACGATGGAGAGGAGGCTGTTGGAAAATGCAGGAGCACGCCTCGCCTCGGTCTCGAAAGCTCCACAGACCTGCAGAAACAGCGATGGTGGAATGCATGCTTCACAAAAATCAGTCTCTGAAATTTTTGGCAATCCAACCACCATTTCTTTTTACACAACAACTTCAAACCTTCTACATGTAGATGGCTATAACACAAGTGCCAAATATTTGACTCTTCATTTTTCCTAACAACCAAAGCTTTGTCCACAGATCAAGAGAGATCCCATGGAAACATTCGACTTCTTTTCATACGGATAGTCGCTAGTGTTTGACAAGAATTATTGTCACCAATAATGCACGATTTGCCATCAAACATAACCGAATATCTACTTGAAATTAATTGTGCTACACTTAGTAAATTATGAGCTAATGTAGGCACAAATTGCACATGATGGAGAAGACAAAAATCACCTTCAATTGTTTTCACAGTAATCGTACATTTTCCTTCAATTCTCATTTTCTTTCCATCTCCAAGTCGAACTTCTCGTTTGAATAAAGCTTTATTTCCTGACATGTGGTTTGAGCAAACATTGTCCACAAACCAAATATCGTTATTATCATCCCCAGAAATCAATGAATGTGTCATAAATAATTTGCTTGTTTCTTCGGTTTGCTCGGTGGTAAAATTTGTAAGCTTCTATTCATCCTTCTGCTTTACCCAACAATAAGCCTCTTTATGCCCTATTGTTGCAATATCTGCATTGAATAAGATTTTTTAATTGGCGTTGTTCAGAAGGCCTGCCCCTGCCTCCCCACGACCTTGTCCTTGAAAGCTACCCCTACCATGCCTTCGATTTGCAGAGAATTCAGACTTCCCCTTTGAACTCTCTACCTTAATTTAAAATGTCTTTTATGTTGGAGAAATAATCTGGATTGAATAAAAATACGAACAAATCAAATTCCGCAGGGTATACACAATCTTGGATATACTTTGAGTTGCGTCGATTCGATTTCCTTATACGATATTTTGACCCTATTAACGCCCGGGTTACACAAAATTCGTACAAGCATAAAACAAAGCAACACTCAAATTTTAGGCGAAAAATCGAGCAAGTAAAGGTTGGGAGATTACCTGTGCACACAGATTTATTCCGCAGACAACAGTATTTTTGTTCTTTTCCTCTTTTTCAGAATTTGTGAAGATAAGTTTTATATATAAACTTTGAAGTGTTTATTCAAGAAAAGATGCACCTTTCGCAAATTTAGGGTTTTTGTTCTAAACCCTAAACTCTAAACCCAAAAATGGGACTTGCGAGTGCACTAATGGCGAACCTGTTCTGCAAATTTTTCATCTTCTCAACTTCTGATCATTGCGCAGGACTCAGCTCCAGGAAGACAGCCAAATCTACAAGTCCAGGAAGTTCTTCAAGGTTGTCCCCCTTGTAGTAGTGCAGGACCTTCCTAGTCATCTCGCGCAAATCTTGTATCAGAGCCACTTTTCGGCTGCGATTCTCATCCTTTATCAAGCAGTCTTCTATCGTCTTGTCGAAGCCGCCGTTGCCCCTACCAAGTTTACTCAGACTCCGACTGCTAGAAATCTCAGCCCTGCTCACGATCCGCCTCAAAATTATTTTAGAATCTTCCATCATAAGAAAATTTGGGCGGACCAGATCTAAAATGCTGAAAACTTCTCTCACGCTGTTTTGGTAAAGAGTACCCGAAAGAACAACCTTTCTTGTGGTTTCAATGCTCCCAAGAGACCTCAGAATAGCGGTGTCTGGGTTCCGCGGTGTATGCCCTTCATCGAGGATGACGATTGATGGGACTTTAAGCAAATAACTTTTGCAAGCCAAAGGAGCTGGCCTGTCATCAACATCGCAGACGATGGAAGAGAACTGCTTGTACCCTAAAAGCAGAATGCTCCTCCTTTCGGCCCATTCCTTCAGAACTTCAAGCTGCTGCCCACGATTGTCTGCCTTAACTGAGTAGAAGTCGTAGAGGGGTATCTCTTCGATCTGCCATGTAAGAAACTCCTTCTTCCAGACGGGGAGAATCCCCCGGGGAAGCACAACCAGGGGCCGAGCAGCAGGATACTTAGCAATGAAGCTCTGAAGGAAACTGATGATCATGAATGTCTTACCGGAGCCGGGAGCATGAGCCATGATACAACCTCCGGGGTTCTCAGACATTACATTGCTTGCAAGAAAATTGAACCCCTCAACTTGATGAGGTTTCATCTCCCTCCGGTGTCGCGGGTGTGGATGCATATCAGCAGCAATAAAATCATTATTATTGGGTAAATCTAAACCATCCGACAAGGTTTCTGATTGATCATGCCCTCCGGGATTCCGCCCTCCATATCTTCGAGTTCGGGAACTTGTCTGGGCCTGCATTTAAATATTGCATGCAAATTAGTCGTCTCGGCTTGTTCTTCCTGACTACAAGATTTTAGAAGTATTGCAATAGGTCTTTAATTAATCTTATAAAAGGAAATAAGATGATTGTAACACAAGAAAGCTAGGTTATAGCTGTGACAATTCATACTAATTAATAAAGAGAGTTGTGATATGACTAAATATAATTTTAAAGTAATTTTGATTTTAGATTAATTTGGGAACGGCGTAAAATTGAATAGAAAAGGAATTTAAAGAAACTTTTGGTATGGTTAAATAAATTTTTTGATTTTGAATTCATTTAGAAATCGCAAATAAATTGAATACAAGTTCATATTTGATGTTTAATAAAAAAGCTTGAATTTGATGTTTCGAAAGTACATTACATATTTCATGTTTTTTTTTAGTGAAAATAAAGTTTGACGAATAGTATGGAAATAAAAGGTTTCGTAAGAAGCCGAGTAACTGAAACTATACAGTACAACATAGTAAATGGAAAGCCATACCTTGGAGAAATTATATTCGATAATTGTTTCAATTGGCCTTTTAATCACCCCACAAATGCGACAAACATCGCCTATATCATCTTTGAATATAAAAGAATGGTCACAGTCTTCTTCACCCTCACCGCCATTTTTCGCATGCAAAGTAGGTTCAAAAACATCCTGCAACAAGTCCAACAAAAAATTGAATATATGTATATAAACTTCGAATGAAACTGATATGGTGATCTTATTAAACGTAAATGTAAACATGAAAGCCTCTAAAATAAAACCAAATGTACTTCTAAAATAAATGTGTGAGAGAAAGTGTTACCACCTTCGCGCACTCTATTGCAACTGCCATCTCGCTCCACACGTCGCGCAGGTCATCGAAACTGACATCCGGAGTCTCTTCACTTTCCAGCTGGCTTTCATCATCCGAGCCATCATCCTCCCTTTCAGAGTTTGCCAGCTCGGGCTCATCGAACAAAGGTTTATCAAACAACTGATAAAGTTGGTCCTGAATGAATTGTCGTCTCTGCAAGTAGATATTATAGTGTCATCAATAGGTAAAAAAATGTCACCTGGTAGCAGTGTTAAGAAAGTGAATACTGTGTAAATTGCGTTGGTCGAGTAATAAGTTGATTATGGGTACGAATGTTCAGAAATAAATTACCTCAGGATCTTGCATTGGAAAATTTGTACAATGCTCAGAAATGTCAGCTTCAGGTTCGACGTTCTCAGTCCACTCTTCGGTGTCTTGGTCATCTGAATCACTGATAATGATAATTTCAGGATGAGGGCTTGCAGGGATCGGAATTTCATATTCCCTTCCGAATAAGCGCTCATGTAATTGGCGTCTATGAATTTCTAACTCACTGCTATATGCACTTAAGTTTTCGTCTTTTCCCTCATCCAGCCCTTCTAGAATCCTTCCCGTGACTATTGATTCACGGTCATTTACAATGGGGGGCGTTCGTTCTCTGTTGGACTGAGATCCCCTTGAATTCGAACGTGCATTATCACTGGATTCGACTCCTCGATCCGTTTTCATCCTTTTCTTGTCCCTAGAACTCATATCTATTGATGAAAAGGGAGAGCACACAAAAGTTATTGTTAGTATTACTTAATTTGAAAGGAATAGAATGAAGTTGGGAGAAAATAGCAGTGCAATCAGTGTGACACATGAAGGTCGAGCCTGGTAGTAATAAGGAAACCTTGAAGACGTGTTTGTGTTTGTGTTTTTTTTTTTTATCTTTATCTTATTTTTCTGATTCCATTTACACATAAATATTATTCACAAACCAAGACAAAGATTAATTTTTATAAATAACTATGTTAAGTGTCATCATTGTTCAAGCAATGTGCATGATAGTAAGATTTGAAGAAACAATCATTTATAAGATATATTAGAAGAAGTAGTCTGTTACTTCACATGTAGAGTTCTCGACAAAGTAACAGCTATTGAACAAAAAAGTTGATACATTGATTGGTCGAGATCCAAGGAATGCTTACAAAAATTAATGATCTTATTTTTATCATCATCTTTATTATTATTGTTATTGTTATTAACTTATCACAAATTCAAGTATTTAATATTGTAAAACAAATTAGCAAATTATAATAAATTAAGTTGTAAAAAAAAATACATTTTTACTGAGATTTATGGTTATTAAAAAAAATTGGATGCAATGTCGCAATAACTTTATATTAAAAAAAATAAAAATAAAACACTTAAATTGTGGCGAGATTTTTTAAAAAATAAAAAAACAAAATAAATTATTTAGACGGTTCATGATACCATAGAAAATGAAACTAGATGAGTGAAAGAAAAATGAAAAAAAATAAAAGGTGAAATGTATATGTAAGTTTTAATTCTCAATTAAGAATGAAGACACAAAGGAAATAGCGATTGTGACTAGTACCTTTTTCTTAAATTGAAAATTGATAGACAAGAGCGATCCAGATCAGATTTGATTTGAACCTGTAACCTCTCAATCAAAACGTCTTGTGGGCCACGGGCTACGGGTCTTACTCAGCTATCTATCTTTTTCAAATCTTCTTAACCTTAAGATGGAAAGATCTAGTTTTTATATTTTAGGGTAGATGACAAGAGTCCTTCAAATCTTCACATATCTTTTTGTCAGATTGAAAACTTGTGAAGACAGGAGCAATCTGGATCAGTAACTTTTGAATATTCTACTGTATTCCTTTACTGTTCAATTTGGATATCGTGTGGGCGACAGGGACGATCCTCCAAGGAATTTTGATGTCTTACTGCTGCCCACTTTCTTCGGATCTTCTCAACCTTGAGATGAAAGTATCCGAAACTTTCAGTGTGTTTTAAGGAAGAAACTTTGAAATTGAAAACTCTAGTTTCAATGTGTCTTGGATAGGAACTTTGAGAACTAAGAATATGATTTGAGTGTATTTTTTAGGGTAAGTGACCAAAAGATCTTTTTCACAGGTAAGCATCTTTGGGTATTTAAAATTCAAATGTTTGGGCCAGACACACTGTTTAACCCATCAACAATAATTTGGTTTTCTAAAAAATATTTCTTTGAACTACCATCTTAAATTCAAATAAGATTATTGGTTCATTCTTTAATATCTACCGTTTTGTCTAGCCATGCTTAAAATATCACATATTCATTAGTTTAATTATGTTATAGACAATTTAACTAATTAATATTTTATTTTAAGAGCATTGCCATTCAATTTTATTAAATATATTTTGAACGTATTTTTTGCTATAGATTAATGTAAAAATAATAAAAAAAAAAAAAAATGAATAGAGAATTGAATATGAAGACGCTTCTGATATGGCTAAATCTATTTTGTGATTTTGGATAGTTTAGAAATAATAAAAAATTCAATACGAATAGAAATTTAAAATTATATATAAAAAAGAATTGAATGTTTTTGAAAATATATTGTCGTATATTTTATATTTGTTTTTCGAGAAATCCAAATTTGATTAGTAGTGTTAAAAGAATTTTGAAACATAAATATAGAGAAGTTTCAAAAGAAATTGAGTAATTAATAACTATAAGCTACGACATAGTGAATGAAAATCCATACCTTGGAGAACTTATATTCGATAATTGATTCAATTGGCATTTAACTCACTCCACAAATGTGATAACATTGCCGATATCATGTTGGAATATAAAAGAGTACTCACACTAATCTTCATCCTCACCACCCTTTTTCTCATAATGCTGTGTAGGTTCCAAAACATCCTGAAACATCGAACAAAAAACTAAATATATATATGCTGATCCTATTTAGCATAAATGTAAATATGCCAGCCTCGAGAACAAAACAAAATGTACTACTAAAATAAATAGGTAATCTAAATGTTTAAGAGAAAGTGTTACCCACTTCGCACACTCCATTGCAACTGCCATCTCGCTCCACATGTCGCCCAGGTCACCGAAACTGACATCCGGAGTCTCTTCACTTTCCTGCTCGCTTGCATCATCCGAGCCATCATCCGAGCTTTTAGAGTTTTCAAGGTCAAGCACATTGAACAAAGGTGTGTCGAACAAATGATAAAATAGGCCTTGAATGAATTGTCGTCTCTGCAAGATATTATAACCGTATCAGCAATATGTAAAAAATAAATTGCATCCGCAGTAGCAGTGTTAATTAAGTGAATAGTGTGTAAATTGCCCTGGTCAATTAATAAGTTGATTATGGGTACCAATGTTCAGAATTAAGCTACCTCAGGATCTTGCATTGGTGAACTTGTACAATGCTCAGACATGTCAGCTTGAGGTTTGACGTCCTCAGTACACTCGTCTGTGTCATCGTCAGCTTGCAGGGCCCCGAACAAAAAACTTCATTCTCAAAAAGTGCTCGAATACTTGGCTTCTATAAATGGCTAACTCACTCCTATCTTCACTTAGGTGTTCTTTTTTTCCCTCATCCAACACGAATTGAGAACTAATTCGGCACTATTATTATTATTCAGAAAGCCGTATCAGAACAATGATCTATTCACGACTTGAGGTTGTTCAAGCGGAGGATGACGAAGAGGAAGAGGTGCAGATGCGTTCGAGGGCTTCATGCATTCACATTAGACGACGATAAAAGATGGTATTGTCGCTACTGTCAACATGTGGCGATTCAACCCAGAGATGTACTTCCTCCGTGGGTAAGTATTGAAATCAGAAAATTATCAAACTGTTGGTAACATCAAAATTGTTACTTTTAATTTTAAGTCAATTTAAAATTTGCGCAGCTACCCTTTATATGACTTCTTCTTTCTCTTTTTGCAGGCGATCAAAGCTCATCGCGCTCCGGAAAAGAAGAAGAAGGAAGAGAAAAGGGAGGGGCTGGATCTCAGCGCCATTAGTCTCCCGGTAGCAGATGCAGCTATTGTAAGCAGCAGCTGGACAAGCGGCTCAGTTTGGAGCATCGTCGCTGGTGTGCGAGAAACTATGTAGGAACACCAGTGCGAGGGATTTGAGTTCCTATGGAAGAACTTGGCAAAGTGACAAAGTAAGAAAAACTGCCCTGTGATTTCATCGGAGAGGGACTCTATAAATCTTAATGAACATACTCCAGAATTTCTTTTGAAGTGTGACGACCGGTACTAAACCTCAGCCTGCGTTGCTTCCCTTTTACACATGCCTCACATAATTGAATTTTACCTGTCACATCCCCACCAAATAAACCTTGCTTGTTCAGCACAGACAACCCCTGCTCACTCATGTGACCCAATCGGCGGTGCCACAAATTTTTCCTGTCATCATGTTTATCCAAGGACTGGGATACCGGCCCCTGTAGAAAATAAATTTCATGCTGCAGTTTTTCTTTAATCGTCACCAGAGCACCTTTCAGGACTTTCACCCACTCACCTTCGCCATGATATTTTAAACCATTCTTGGCTAAGGTGACATGAGAAATCAAATTCTTTCATGAGAAATTAAATTTTCTGACAATACTGTCACACAATTTTATCTGCACTATCCCGCACCCCTTTATGGCTAGAACCCCATGATCATCTAACTTCACCGTTCCATTCCACTCCTTGAAAAGAAGTGACTAGATCACGAGACAACGTCATACGGTGAGAAGCCCCGGTATCCATAATCCAGTTATCGGCAGTACTAGCATTACACACTGTTAGAACTTCACCGAGGTCCCCATCATCAGAACTGTCTTGTACCACAACAACCACTGTTACTAGACTCAACTTTTGTATTTCACTTCTCCTGTGGACGGGCCACTTCTCCTTGCAAAGATAATACTTAACTTTACTAGAGAATTTTAATTTTGAATGCGACCTACGATTCCCATTATCCCTCTCCTGTGGTCTTCCCCTACCTGCAAACAAAAACCTAAACCAGAACCCTCTTCTAGAGAAACTTCATTTTCAATTCTTTGGACATAAGGCATCTTTCACATCATTAACATAAATTGTAGTTCTACATATAGCATAGTATCTACAAAATTCTCATATAAACTAGGCAATGAACACAGTAAAATTAGGTCTTGATCTTCATCATCTATTTTAACTTCAACCCTTTGAAGATCAAGAACAATACGGTTAAAGGTATCAAGATGATTGACCTGTCGTGCGGTCAATCAAATATTTCACTTATTCCTTGATCATAATTTAATGTAATACAGGGGAATGGATCATCTCCACAGGGATTGTGTGATTCACTCTTTCGTGTTCTAATGCAGTAAATAAAGGGGTGAATTTTCTTTTATTATCTAATGAAAATAAAACAAGAAAGCAATTAAATTAGAGGGAACTGGCTATCAGTGGGATGTCTGGCTCAAGGGATGATGCAGTACTGGCACTTGTGTTTTATCATTGATTCAATAAAGTTAGTTCTTATTAAAGTATCAATAAATTGGTTATAGTTATCAATAAGCTCTGACAACCAATTTTTCCTTACAGGGTAGGTAATAAACGTACGAATGTTAACTGCCTCTAATTAAGCAAATAAACCTAGGTGTACCCATAAGAAATATTGTCTAATCGCATTCTAATCTAGAAAAAACCCAATTCAAAACAATTACTACCTAAAAGGAGCAATTAGATTTGATTGTCTAACCCCCGGGAAGGAACTATTCAACCTGGTTGTCACCTATTCAAGTACGAATAGAATTACGGATATCCTACCTGAATTGACTTTAGATTATCAGACTAATTCAAATACCGGTACCAAAATATCCAATCAATCTAACAATCACAAACGTTATTCTCAGAATTAGACAAATATTGATAATCAAAAAGAACTTTTATAAAGAAAATTAAGAATCTTCAAAACAAAAGAACCAAAACATTATCACCCCTCAAACCAGAAAAGTATATACTCCATAATCAAATAACAAAGAACAAAAAAGAAAGATAAAGTCATAGCGGGAGGGGGAAATATTCTATGTCGATTTGCTCATGCGCGATCTATGAGTTTATCAGTCTCCTGCTTTTGTGCATATCTGCTCTGGCCGTTCTCTCCTTTTGAAACGTATGATCCCTCATTTTATTTAATTTTTGCCCTAATTAGTTTGTAGTTAGGCTTTTGGGCCTTTAATTAAATTCCCATATCAAGAAGGTATAGTTTGTCATGGCCATGACTAACTAGGTGGTGCAAATCTGAATTTTTCTTTACTTTTTCTACCAATTACGCCAAATTTGATATTTGCCCTCTGCATACAACAAATAAACTATATGCATATAAATTATGTAGAATTCAATCAAAATCAATCAAATATCGTATATAACATGAACATTTAATGCATGCGATTTCTAACTATCAATGATCATTTACCTGAGTACTTTCGGAGATCCGGATGGTGTAAAGACGTTGCTTCTGATATAAACTCTTCATGAGATAGTTGTTCTAATACTTCTCACACAGTTTATTCCATATCCCAACACCCGTCGTCTGATCTACAATATCCCGTAACACCTCATCAGTAACTGACAACAAGATCGCGGAATGAGCCCTTGCCAAAATCTCTTTATTCATCTTCTCCTTCGTGTCTTTAGAAAACCTGTTTTCTCCCTCCAACGTAACCGCACATACTTGTTGAACCAGAAGTGCCTGCATCTTAACCTTCTAGAACGTGAAGTCATTCGACCCATTAAGCCTCTTCGGATCAAACTTATACGAGGACATCTTCAATCAATCAGATATGACTCTGATATCACTTGTTATGAAAAAATGGAGAAAAAAAAACAAATAAAGAACACAGAGATTTTACGTAGTTCGTTGACAGTGTGTCAATCAAATATGGCTCTAATACCACTTATTATGAGAAAACCAGAAAAAAACTAATAAACAATACAGAAGTTTTACGTGGTTCGTTGACGGTGTGTCAACCTACGTCCACGAGTAGGAACAAGAGAGATTTTATTATACTGATTCAGAGACCTACAGTCATTGTCAAACGGCTATGAACGATAGTTGTCTATTCACACTACAAAAAAATAATATATTTGTAACGGAATTCCGTCCCTAAAGTTCACGTAGCTAACGTAATTTCATTCCTATTTTCGTCTCTGATGTCATTAGTAACGGAAAAAATAGATTTAGAGACAAAAGTTTTGTTACAAAAATGAATTTTTCTTGTAGTGTCATGAGCACTCCAAAACACTCTAAACCCTAATCTCATTTGTTATAACTAGGATGGGCCTAAAAAGAACCTTGCCAATTGAAATAACTTTTTCGCTTTAGTTTCGGGTCGAGTAGAACGCTAAATTCAAGTCACGTTTTCAACAATTATAATATTTAATTTATAATTTTATAGCAAAAAGAGAATAAATAAAATAAAATCATGCATTGCACTATAACAATAGTTATAATAATACAATGAAAACATAACGTGGACACAAGATTTTTTTTTGTTTCAATTTTCTATCTTTTTTATTATCCATACAAATATTTTTTAATAAAATTATATTTTTTACAGATATTATATCATAATTATTTAAACAATAAAATAAAAAATCACATATATTTATATTATTTATTAATAAGTTACTAAATGGCGAATATATTTAAGACCAACAATTACTTACTAATCGTCATTAAAAAAAGAAACCAACCACTTACTAAACAAAATAAAAGAGGTTTATCAATAATTAAATTTACAACCAATTATTAATTTTACAGCTAGTTTACCAAACTATATTGTTATTTGTTTTTAGTAAGTGACATAATTTGAATTGCAATAAATTTGCCAATTAAATAAAATAATAATTTTTTTAATAGAAATATATGAAGTAATTTGGGCAAAATTATAAAATTATTCAAATCAGATATGTAAAAAATATATGTTTTATTTACTAGAAAAAGAGGTAGGTAATGGTGTAGTCTAAACGAGGAATATTTTTGGATATCTCAAACTTATTTATAAGTTATTCAACTTATCATTTTTTATTATATCTAATATATATTTTTTATTTTAAATAATATTACCAATAATGATTAATAAGTAATTATCTTTATGGAAAAATAACAATAAAAAATATATGTAATACTATTTTATTTTGTTCAAATTTATTATAATATTCTTCAACTCAATATATTATTAGTTCAAAAATAGAATAAGTTAATTAAATAATTTAACTAATAAATTCATTATATTATTATTCAAAAAGTTTATGGGTGTTAATTGAAATAATACCAAAAAATACCACATCATTAAATTTAAAAAACGAAAAATTAATTGGTTATATTATTATCGATATATTTATACATTAACTACTACCTAAGTAACCGCATCATTAATTTTAAAATGACAACTTTATATTTTCATCCACAAATTAATTGGATCATTAAACGAAAAATTTATAATTTTTCATCGACAAATTAATTACACATTCATTGGCACATTAATTACATTATTAAATTTTTACACAGTCATCGAAAAATTAATTATATTACAGTATTATAAATTTATAATATATACTTTTATCGACAAAATAATTATATTATTATACAACAAATTTACACTTCATGCTACAAATTAATTACATTATTAACGAAAAAATTTATATTTCAGCTATAAATCTTTCACAAAATACTAACAAACATGTCTTCCTTTTTACACAGATTCCAAGCGATCCACACTCGGTGGTGCCTTGTCAGCAACATATAAGTGAACAAACTTATTTGATGAGTAAGTCTACGTATCATACCATCTCCACCTACCCCTCTCAGATTGTCTTTAAATAATTCCTCAGTTCAGCCCCGAAAAATTTGCACATAATTACTCAGACAGTCATTGTTCTAGAGGAATGAGAAACTGCAAGTTGGCTATCATTTGCTCAGTTCTTACGAAATAGATAAAAGCAAATCAATGAATGCTCCGTTGACGACCCACGGGATCGGCAGAGTGGAGAGATTTTTGGCAAGGCAGCAGCGAGATAATATTGCTACAACAGATCGAGGTGTGTTTTAGTTTTTGTAATATTTTTGTTTGTTTATCGGTACAACTTCAAGGGAGAAAAATTGATTTCTCCGACATGGTTACAGATTCTGAAATGGAAGCGAGGATCTTCCCACTATGAAGACGACCGGATCTGACAATAAGGTGCGAAGAAAGTTCAAAAAAAGAAAGTGACACTACAGACGACAACATGCCTGCAGGGGGCTTCAGGGCGGCGCAGCATCAGACCTTCAAAAGGAAGGGCTGCAATGACCTCTCCTCGGAGGAAGACAAATGAGAGGAGGCTGTCTTTTCCTCTTTTTCAGAATTTGTGAAGATAAGTTTTATATATAAACTTTGAAGTGTCTATTCAAGAAAAGATGCACCTTTCAGACTTAAATGCATCTTTTCTTGAATAGACATTTCAAAGTTTATTATATAAAACTTATCTTCACAAATTCTGAGAAAGAGGAAATGAACAAAAATAATGTTGTCTGCGGAATAAATCTGTTTGCCCAAATAATCTCCGAATGTTTACTTGCTCGATTTTTCGCCTAAAATTCAATTGTTACTTTGTTTTATCGTCGTACGAATTTCGTGTAACCCGGGCGTTAATAGGGTCAAAATATCGTATAAGGAAAGCGAATCAACACCTCAAAGTATATCCAAGATCGTGTATACTCTGCGGAATTTGATTTGTTCGTATTTTCATTCAATCCAGATTATTTCTCCAACAATCTTATACGATAATTTCGGACGATCATGGATGGGATACTTTGGCGGATATGAAAATGAAATTTAGAAACATGTCCAAATTTGAGGATATTGGAATCTATTATTTCCAATGATCAAATCGATAGAATTGATTTTTAAAAAATGAATCCGATGTGGGTTCAGAATTTTTATTCAAGAGAATAAAAATTTGCATCTCGAAAAGAATGCAGACAATTATTTTATTCGGTTGGAGAGACAAACGGCAATATATTTCGGCTTGCCTGCAGTCCAATTGATCATTGATCATCTAACGATTAAAAAGAGAAAAAGAAAAAATTATGCAGATTCTTGTCTGCAGAATTAATTTGTGTGTGCAAATAATCTCCCAACTTTTACTTGTTCGATTTTTCGCCTAAAATTCGAGTGTTGCTTTGTTTTATCCTCATATGAATTTCGTGTAACCCGGGGCGTTAATAGGGTCGAAATATTGTATAAGGAAAGCGACTCTACTCGACTCAAAGTATAAATTTGATTTGTTTGTATTTTCATTCAATCCGGATTATTTATCCAACATTTTCTTCTAATTTTTCATAAGATCTGTTCAATCTTCCTTCATTCGCCATTAGAAACTCATCAATTTATCAGATTATTACTTTCCTCAGTTGCAGCAACAACATGATCATATTTTGGAATCATACTTTTGAGAACCTTACTGACACCAATCTGATTATTGACCGATCCGGATTCTCTATAACACTTCATCTGGTTGATAGATAGTTTCTTACATGCAAAAATATCATCCTCTAATGCCGATTGGATGAGTAGCAGTGCCTTTGTATCCTTTCTACGATTTTCCCGCAATTGTTGATCCTGTGCCGAGGAGTTGGATCTGGGTCATCAATTCCTATTTCAACCAAATCCCACAATTCTTGAGACTTGTCGGAAGCTAATGACCGTCTCACCTAAAAGCTCGAACTTGTTAGGGAAACTAAGACATTAGTTACATATCCCGCAAACGGGAGTCCTCAACACGCCCCCTCAGGTGCAAGTGGGTCTACGAAACTTGCACATGCATATGCCACAAATGGGGACGGGCGGGACTCGAACTCGAGACCTAACCTAGGCTCTGATACCATGTCGGAAGCTAATGACCGTCTCACCTAAAAGCTCGAACTTGTTAGGGAAACTAAGACATTAGTTACATATCCCGCAAACGGGAGTCCTCAACATAGTAGAGTTTTTATTTTCAAACTCCAAAAATGGTACTTCTCTCCTTTGAAAATTAGAATTAATGGTTGAATTGAAGAATTTCCGTTTGACATTTTGCATACGAACAAAAAAACTTCAAAATTTTACACTTCGGAGAAAAAAAAAAAAAAAAAATGACACAAGCACAGGCCCTCACTTTCTTTGTTGTGGACCAAAAATCTAGAATATATTCGCTCTAGGAGAATTTTTTTTCTTTTTTCATTTCTCCTGTTAATTTTAATACAATAAATCTGATACAATAATTACTAAATATTATAAATTCAAATTTTAAACCAACTATTGCAACGCCTAATATAACTTAATACAACTTCTAAAATATATGCACGGTATTATTTATTTAATAACAATAACATTTTGAAGCACTTAAAAAACATTAAAAAATTTTTATACATCACAATATATATAATATACAGTTGATATAGTACATAAAAAATGGCTATCAAGAATTACAGATGAATTTTCTAGACGAAGCGAAGAACCAAAACATCACTCAAAGTACCCTCACCTCCGGTAGACAGCTGCGACATTTTCTTTCAACAGTGGAGTTTCCAGAAACATGTCTCCGCACGCATCAACGTGGAGAGGCTCCATTTCGAAGTTGTCCTGACCCCTGCGCTCATCCCATTCGAACCACATCTTGGCGATGGATTCCTTCTTGAAGCATGCAGCATGGTCCGCCTCTTCAAGTGAGCCAGTCGCGATCAACCGGTAAGTATAAACCTTCCTCGTCTGTCCCGGCCGTTCTTTCCTTTTGAAACGTATGATCCCTCCTTTTATTTAATTTTTGCCCTAATTATTTTGTAGTTAGACTTTTGGGCCTTTAATTAAATTCCCATATCAAGAAGGTATAGTTAGTCATGGCCATGACTAACTAGGTGGTGCAAATCTGAATTTTTCTTTACTTTTTCTACCAATTACGCCAAATTTAATATTTGCCCTCTGCATACAACAAATAAACTATATGCATATAAATTATGTAGAATCCAATCAAAATCAATCAAATATCGCATATAACATGAACATTTAATGCATGCGATTTCTAACTATCAATGATCATTACCTGAGTACTTTCGGACATCCAGATGGTGTAAAGACGTTGCATTGATTGGTCGAGATCCAACGAATGAGTACGAAAATTAATGATCTTATTATTATTATTATTATTATTATTATTATTATTATTATTATTATTATTATTATTACCATATCACAAATTCAAGTATTTAATATTTTGTACAACAAATTAGCAAATTGTAAAATTAAGTTGTAAGAAAAAATGCAATTTTAATGAGATTTATCGTTATTAGAAAAAACTGAAGGCAATGTCTCAATAATTTTATATTAAAAAAAAAAAACTTAAATTGTGGCGAGATTTTTTAAAAATAAATTATTGAGATGGTTCATAAGTACAATAAAAAATAGTGATTGTGACTCATACCTTTTTGTTAAATTGAAAACTGAGGAGACAAGAGCGATTTGGATCTGATTTGAACATGTAACCTCTTGATTTTCTATGTATTCCCTTGCTCTTCAATAAGAACGTAGTGTGGGAAACCGGGGCGACGCGGTACCTTACTCAACTATCCACCTTCTTTAAATCTTCTTAACCTTGAAATGGAAAGATTTAGTTTTTATATTTTAAGGTAAATGATCAAGAACAATTTGAATTTGATTTGAACCAGTAACTTCTGGATCTTCTATTGTATTTCTTTACTCTTCAATCTAGACATCGTGTGGGCGATAGGGACGATCCTCCAAGCAATTTTGATGGCTTACTTGTCTGCCCACTTTCTTCAAATTTTTTCAACCTTGATTTGGAAGTATCTTTAGGATAGAAACCTTTGAAATAGAAAAATCTAGTTTCAATGTGTCTTAGGGTAGGAACTCCGAGAATGGAGAATATGATTTCCATGTATTTTAGAGTAAGTGAAAAAAAAAATCTTTTTGCACAAGTAGATCTCTTTGTGCAATTAAAATTCACATGTTTGGCTCAAAGACACTGTTTAAGCCCATCAACAACAATTTGGTCTTATAGAAAGTATTTCTTTGAACTACCATCTTAAATTCAAATAAGATTATTGGTTTCTTTCTTAATATCTACTCTTTTGTCTAGCCATGCTTAAAATATCACATGTTCATTAGTTTAGTTATGTTATAGACAATTTAACTAATTACTATTTTCTTTTAAGAACAGTGCTATTCAATTTTATTAAATCTACATGTATTGTATACAAGATAATCTTTATAATTTTTTTTGTGAGGACATCGCCATTCTAAAATAGGACATAAATTTCTTTTACAGTAAACATAGTACACAAGATAGTCAATATTATTTCTTGGGCCATTAAAAAGAAGTAAAAGGCAAAACAAAAGTTTAAAGCATAATCTATTTGATTTTATATATTTGGATAATTTTAAAAACAACTTTGAAAAAAAAATGGTTGGATATAAAGTTGAAAATGCTTATGTGAAAATTTTCCAAAAGGACACGTTAACATACTTGTAATTTACGATTAAACTTCTATAATTTATTTTTAATTTTTATTAACTATATTTAAAAATTAAATTATATCTTGTATAAAAAATACATATATTTTTTAATTTTGGTAACTTATATTTTCAAATTTTAATTTAAAGATAATATATAAAATAAAATTACAATTTAATGTTACATGAATTGTACTCTATAATTTAATTTAAAATTTTATAAATGAAAGAATTAATAATTTTATGTTTCTAGTATCATTAAAATTTTACATTTTTAAATTTAATATCTCAATTATAATTTTAAATTTCAACTATAATGTAATATAGAAATTAAATTATAATTGAAGTATAATATATAACTATTATTTTTCTAATTATTATTATTAGGAATAAAAGCTTAATTTTAACTTAATAATGTTAGAAGTAGAAATTAAAAACCCCTATAAGAAGCTAATCTAAACGGGGTTTTAACCCATCGTCCTCGTAAAATTAATACATAAATCTTAACATTTGATTAATATGAAAGACACTTACTAAGCTTATGTGCCTACTGCTATATTGGAATTTAGAGGATGAACATCCATGTCAACTAGGGCTATGCTCTCTTATAAAATCACTATAAATTAAACATTTCAAAATGATTCTCCTTAATCTACACAAAGTGAACTATTGCAATTTTATAGCCGAAGATAGACTAATACGAACTTATATTACAATCATTCCGAGTTTTGCAGCTCAATCTTTGTTGTGAACCATAATTTACACTTTGTAAAAATAAATGATACGACCTTTAAGTGTGACACCACCCACCATATTATTTACAATATAAAGCAAATTGGGATTTGCATTAATAAAACAAATATAGAGTGAAAACATTATAGATATGACAATACATACTAATAAAGAAATTTTTTATACGATTAAATATATTTCGAACGTATTTTTTGTTATGGATTAATGTAGAAATTTAAAAAAAAAAAAAAAAAGAAATGAATAGAGAATTGAATATGAAGACACTTTTGATATAGCTAAATCTATTTTGTGATTTTGGATAATTTAGAAATAGTAAAAAATTGAATACAAATAGATATTTAATATTATATAAAGAAATGATTGAATGTTTTTGAAAATATGTTGTGTATATTTTATATTTGTTTTTCGAGAAATCCAAATTTGATTAATAGTATTAAAAGAATTTTGAAACATACGTAAATAGAAGTTTCGAAAGAAATTGAGTAACTAATAACTATAAGCTACGACGATATAGTGAATGAAAATCCATACCTTCGAGAACTTATATTGAATAATTGATTCAATTGGCATTTCAATCACTCCACAAATGCGACAACATTGTCAATATCATGTTGGAATATAAAAGAGTGCTCACACTAATCTTCATCCTCACCACCCTTTTTCTCATATATGCTGTGTAGGTTCGAAAACATCCTGAAACATCAAACAAAAAACTGAATATATATATATATATATATGTGCTGATCCTATTTAGCATAAATGTAAATATGCCAGCCTCGAGAACAAAACCAAATGTACTTCTAAAATAAATAAGTAATTCTAAATGTTTAAGAGAAAGTGTTATCACAATTGTTGGTTGAAAAGAGGGAAAGATAATGCAATGCAATAACTGTTCTATTTTATTTCCAAAACACTTCTTCTTCAAACAAAGAGAATTACATCATTGCTGGTTCCCACGTCATCCAAAAAAAAAAAAAAAGAGAGAGAATTACATCATTGTCCCGTAAGGGATGGTCCGGTGGTGTAGGGGTTGAATTTGTGACCACCTGTCACTGGCGCAATTTCGGATAGCGGTTGCGGGTTCTCACGTCATCCAAAAAAAAATAGAAAATTACATCATTCATGTCCTAATTTGCAGGGTATTAGCTAGGTTGGGGACACTTCTTGAAACCACACAATTACTAGAAACTCGTAAGATTATCCGAAAGTTGTGGGTAACTTAACGAAACTAACCAACATGCAATATCTTCTACATGGATAGACAAGAGGGCCCATATTAAGAAATAAGCCTATAATTTAATAGAAAAATTGTAAATTTTGTTCTATATGTGAGGTAAATTATCCTTTTTTTAAATTTCACATTTTAGGATAATATTTCCAAGGTTGGCCTTAATTTTCTTCTCCAAAAAAATCACATTCAAGTCATGTGATCCCATGTGCCATTACCGGCACTAAGGTGGATGCTGAATGGCATTTTCCCGGCAATAAAGTTACAAAATAATTTATAAAATTATATAATTTATTTTTCTAAAAAAATCTAATTTTGTATACACAGTAATTACAATTTGGTCCAATCCAACTAAATTGCCAAAAATAGATAACCAACACAAACAAACCAAATTGCAATTATTGTATTTGCAATTTGGCTCAGTTAGACTAAATTGCCAAAATAGATTTTTTATTTAATTTTAAATTATTTTGCCACATCATTGCCCGAAAAATGCCACTCAGGGTCACTTCAACTCCGCTCGCATTCACCTCAACGCTGATAATGCCACATTGGATCACGTGACCTGCACGTAATTTTTTCCGATGTTGGAGAATAAATGTAAGGCCAATGAATTATTGTCATAAAATGTAAAATTCAAAAAAAAAAAAAAAAAAAACAAAAGAAGTCTAAAAATTATAATTTATCTCATATATATATATATATATATACAAAATTTGTAATTTTCCTAATTTAATTTTAAATTGTGGTGGTAGTTCAATAAAAAGAATTTTTGTTGTTGATGAACACCTAAACACTGTGTATGGGCCCGAACATGAGATTTTATATCCACTAAGTAGTCTTACGTTATAAAAGTCATCTTCATCTTCGTCATCTACTTTAGAACATAGATACAATCATCACAAGGTTTGAAGAAAGTGTTGACTTGAATATATAAGATTTGTGTCTATTAGTATGGCTTGCTTTTTAATATCAGCTAGGGTAGTGTTCTTTAATACAGTCGGATTAAATGTCGCTTGTGATCAACAATTTACACTTTCTAGGAAACGAATAATATACATTAAAACGATCCTCAATTCCAGATTCGTGGAGGAACTAATTTTCCCCAGCTATCTTTGTTTGAAACAAGTAGATGTACATGGAACAGAGATAATTTACATAGACACACTAAATATTTATATACATAATATATACAGTTGATGTAATGCATCAATCAAAGTTTGCTCACCTCCGGTGGACAGCTGCGACATTTTCTTTCAACAGTGGAGTTTCCAGAAACATGTCTCCGCACGCATCGACATCGACAGGCTCCATTTCTAAGTTGTCCTGACCCCTGAGCTCATCCCATTCGAACCACATCTTGGCGATGGATTCCTTCTTGAAGCATGCAGCATGGTCCGCCTCTTCAAGTGAGCCAGTCGCGATCAACCGGTAAGTATAAACCTTCCTCGTCTGTCCCGGCCGGAACGCCGTTCCTATCGCCTGCCGGGTCACCGAGGGGTTCAGGTGAACGTCGAGGAGGAGAATGCGAGAAGCCCCGACGAGTGAGATTCCCTCGCCACATGCCTTGACAGAACCGAAGAAGACTCTGGCTGCCGGGGACTGATTGAATTGTTCCATCACAGACTCCTGAGCATCTGCGTCGTAGTCGCCTGTAATCACAAACATCTCGCGGCCAACACTGTAGCCCTTCAATTTACTGGTTATTATCTCCAGAAATTTCAGGGGCAACAGAAAGTTTCCGAACACAATCAGCTTCTCTCCGGTGGATTCGCAGAGCTGGAGTAGATTTATATAGAAGCTAAGCTTTGCCCCGTCACGAATGTCTAGCTTCTCTAGTAATGTGTGAATTTCCCCCTCGTCCACTCTGCCTCTTTCACCAGAGTTCTTCGCGAGCTCCTTCAGGGACGGGTGTACGTAAAAGGGACTTGTGAGTGCACTAATTGCGAACCTGTTCTGCAAATTTTTCGTCACCTCAACTTCTGATTGTTGAGCAGGAGTGAGATTGAGGAAGACAGCAAAATCTACAAGTCCCGGAAGTTCTCCGAGGTTGTCCCCCTTGTAGTAGTGCAGGACCTTCCTAGTCATCTCGCGCAAATCTTGTATCAGAGCCACTTTCCGGCTGCGATTCTCATCCCTTATCAAGCAATCTTCTATTGTCTTGTAGAAGCCACCATTGCCGCTACCAAGTTTTCTCAGACTCCCTCTAGTAGAAACCTCAGCCCTGCTCATCATTCGCCTCAAAATTATTTTAAAATCTTTCATCATCAGAAAATTCGGGCGGACCAGATCTAAAATGCTGAAAACTTCTCTCATGCTGTTTTGGTAAAGAGTACCCGAAAGAACAACCTTTCTTGTGGTTTCAATGCTCCCAAGAGAGCTCAGAATATTGGTGTCTGGGTTCCGCGGTGTATGCCCTTCATCGAGGATGACGATTGAAGGGACTTTAAGCAAATAATTTTTGCAAGCCAAAGCAGCTGGCCCGCCATTAACTTCGCAGACGATGGAAGAAAACTGCTTGTACCCTAAAAAAAGAATGCTCCTCATTTGGACCCATTCCTTCAGAACTTGAAGCTGCTGAACACGATTGTCTGCCTTAACTGAGTAGAAGTCGTAGAGGGGTATCTCTTCGACTTGCCATGTAAGAAACTCCTTCTTCCAGACGGGCAGAATCCCGCGGGGAAGCACAACCAGGGGCCGAGCAGCAGGATACTTCGCCATGAAGCTCTGAAGGAAACTGATGATCATGAATGTCTTACCGGAGCCGGGAGCATGAGCCATGATACAACCTCCAGGGTTCTCAGACATTACATTGTTCGCAAGAAAATTGAATCCGTCAACTTGATGAGGTTTCATCTCCCTCCGGTGTCGCGGGTGTGGATGCATATCAGCAGCAACAAGATCATTATTATTGGGTAAATCTAAACCATCCGGCAAGGTTTCTGATTGATCATGCTCTCCAGGACTCCACCCTCCATATCTTCGAGTTCGGGAACTTGTCTGGGCCTGCATTTAAATACTACATGCAAATTAGTCGTCTCAGCTTGTTCTTCGTGACTACAAGATTTTAGAAGTATTGCAATAGGTCTTTAATTAATCATATAAAAGGAACTAAGATAATTGTACCACTACAAAGCCAGGTTATAGCTATGACAATTCATACTAATTAACAAAGAGAGTTGTGATATGACTAAATATATTTTGAAAGTAATTTTTATTTTAGATTAATTTGGAAAGAGTCGTTAAATTGAATAGAAAATGAAATTTAAACAACTTTTGGTATGGTTAAATATATTTTTTGATTAACTAAATTGAATACAAATTCATATTTGATGTTTAAGAAAAAAGCTTGAATGTGATGTTTTGAACATACATTACATATTTCATGCTTCTTGTTAGAGAAAACAAATTTTGACGAATATCATGGAAATAAGAAGTTTCATAAGAAACTGAGTAACTAAAAATTATAAGGTACAACATTGTAGTGACCGGAAAGCCATACCTTGGAGAAATTATATTCAATAATCGTTTCGATTCGCCTTTTAATCACCCCACAAATGCGACAAACATCCCCTATATCATCTTTGAATATAAATGAATGCTCACAGTCTTCTTCATCCTCACCGTCATTTTTTTCATGCAGAGTAGGTTTGAAGACATCCTGAAACAAGTTGAACAAAAAATTGAATATATGTACATAAACTTGGAATGAAACTGATATGCTGGTCCTGGTTAACATAAACTAAACATGACAGCCTCTAAAATAAACCCAACTGTAGTTCCAAAATAAATATGTAATTCTATATGTGTAAGAGAAAGTGTTACCACCTTCGCACACTCCATTGCAACTGCCATCTCTCTCCACGGGTCACCCAGGTCATCGGAACTGGCATCCGGAGCCTCTTCACTTTCCTGCTCACTTTCATCATCCGAGCCGTCATCCTCGCCTTCACTCAAGTGTTTGTTTTTTCCCTCATCCAACCCTTCCTGAATCTTTCCTGCGGCTATTGATTCACGGTCATTTACAAAGTTGGAATGGGATCCCCTTGAGTTCGAGCATGCATTTTCATTGGATTCGACTCCTTGATCCATTTTCATCCTTTTTTTGTCTCTGGAACTCATATCTGTTCATGAAAAGGGAGATCACACAAAAGTAATATGAAAAGAATAGAATAAAGTTGGGAGAAAATAGCAGTCTGCAGTCAGCGTGGCATATGGAGTAACCAAAAACATGAAGGTCGAACCTAGAAGTAGTAGGGAAACCTCGAAGACGTGTTTGTGTTTATCTTCAACTCATTTTTATTATTAGATTTACAAATAAATATAAATACATTCGGAAGTGTCTTTTCTGAGAATATTTGAACTTTAATTTTAAATCCAAAAGACACAACCTTTAGTGAAAATATACAACTTTAATTTTAAATTGAAAAGATTTCATCTATTCATGTTGTCAATTCAAATTTAAAATCAATTAAATTTGAAAATTTGAAGATTAAAGGCATGAATTAATTAATTTAATTCTTAAATTGAAAATAATAATTTTCAAACAATAGGTACCATACTTTTCACCTTCATTATATTATTTCATACTTCGTTCAATATCGTATAGGCTTTCTCGAACGCGTACCCCACGCGATTCTTTCCGAAAAATAGTTCGATACAACATTCCTTATTTTCGAATAAAATCAATGACAGCAAAATAACCAACATGATATGAACTTGTAACTTCTGGATCTTCTATTGTATTCCTCTCCTCTACAATCTGGACGTTGTGTGAGCGACCGGATGATCTTCCAAGCAATTTTGATATCTTACTCAACTGCCCATTTTTTCAAATCTTATCAACCTTCAGATGAAAGTATCTAGTTTCGATGTGTTTTAAGATAAAAACCTTGAGGCGAAAGAATTTAATTTCAACTTTTTTTTTTTTAGTAAGTGACCAAAAGGTCTTTTAATAAAATTAGGCATTTAAAATTCAAATGTTGGCCAAAATAGAGGGCTTAAGCCCATAAACAACAATTTGGTCTTCTAAAAAATATATATTTGAATTATCATTTTAATTTCAAATAAGATTATTAGTTTTTTTTTTTAAAATATTTACCGGTTTGTCTAGTCTTGTTTAAAATATCTCATATTCATTAGTTTAATTAAGTTATAGATAATTTAACTAACTAATATCTTATTTTAAGTGCAATGTTATTTAACTTTATTATCATACGTTATTAAATTCATATTTATTGTATATAGGTTAATCATTATGAGTTTTTGAGAGGACATCATCATTCTAAAAATAGAACATAAATTTCATCTACAATAAATAACTTAAAAATAAGTAAAAGTCAAAATGAAAAGTTTAAAGTAAAATATGTTTGATTTTATATTTAGATAAATTTTTATAAAAATAAAATAAAATAAAATAAAAATAAAAACTTAAAGAAACAATAAATAAATAAATAAAATTAGTTGGATATAAAGTTGAAATTGCTACGGTAAATTTTTTTCAAAAGACAGTTAATATACATTAACTTCAATAAATTATTTATTTATTTATTTATTTGTTAACTGTATTAAAAAATTAAATTAAATTTTAGTTAAATATAAATAATATTTAATTTTACATTAATTGTACTTTACAATTTATTTTAACATTTTATAAACGATAGAATTAATAATTTTATGTTCCTCGTATAACTAAAAATTTATATTTTTATATTTAATATCTCAATTATAATTTTAAATTTTAATTTGAATATAACATATAAATTAAAAATAAAAGTATAATTATATTTTGAATTTTAATTGAACTATAGTATATTACTATTATTTTTCTAATTATTATTATTAGGAATAAAAGGGTAATTTTAACTTAATAGTGTTATAAGTAGAAATTTACAACCCCTTAAGAAGCTAATCTAAGCCGGATTTTAATCCATCATCCTCGTAAAATTAGGGTGCGTTTGTTTGGGGGTTTGGATTTTAGATTGGGATTTGAATAGTAAAAATTTTGAATTTGAATAGTTGTATGATGTGATATAAATAGGTATTGATGTGATGTTTTGAATGTAAAATTGACTTTTAGTATAATATAAAAAATGACAAATAGGTGTTTGATTTGATGTTTTTGGGGAGAAAAAATTGGATGAATGGTTGAATTTAAATCTCACGGTTTGATGAATAAAAAAGACACTTAGGGTGTGTTTGTTTAGGGGTTTGGATTTTGAGTTGGGATTTGAATAGTAAAAATTTTGAATTTGAATAATTGTATGATGTGATATAAATAATAGGTGTTGATGTGATGTTTTGAATGTAAAATTGATTTTTAGTATAATATAAAAAATAAAAAATAGGTGTTTGATTTGATATTTTTGGGGAGAAAATTTTGGATGAATAGTAAAATTTTGGTAAAATTCTTCAAACGAAAAAACCCTTACTAAACATATGTGTCTATTGCTATACTAGAATTGAGATGATAAATATCTATGCCAACTAGTGCTATATTCTTTTATAAGGTCACTATAAATTAAACATTTCAAAATGCATGGTTCTACTTAATCCACTGAGAGTAAATTATTGCAATTTTACAGCCAAAGATAGACTAATACGAAATTACATTACAATCATTCGGATGATGCGTCTTGGCTTGCCTTTAAATATTGCATGAAAATGAGTGGTCTCAACTTGTAAAAACATTATAAATATGATAATGCATATTAATAAAGAAACTTTTGATACAACTAAATATATTTTGAAAGTAATGTTGGTTAAAGATTAATTTAGAAATAATAATAATAAAAAAAAAAAAAATGAATAGAAAATTGAATATGAAGACACATTTGATATGCCTAAATGATTTTGGATTAATTTAGAAACAGATATTTAATGTTATATAAAAAGAGGATTGAACGTGAAGTTTTGAAAATATATTACGTACATTTTATATTTGTTTTTAGAGAAATCCAAATTTGATAAATAGTGTTAAAAGAATTTTGAAACATAAGTAAACATAGTGAATGAAAATCCATACCTTCGAGAACTTATATTCGATAGTTTCAATTGGCCTTTCAATCACTCCACAAATGTGACAAACATTCATGTTGAATATCGAAGAGTGCTCAGGCTCATCTTCTTCCTCGCCACCATTTTTCTCATGCTGAGTAAGTTCGAAAATATCCTGAAACATCGAACAAAAAAATGAATATATATGTGTGTGTGTAAACTTCGATGAAACTGATATGCTGATCCGCAGTAGTAGCAGTGTTAATTAAGTGAATAGTGTGTAAATTGCGCTGGTCAATTAATAAGTTGATTATGGGTACCAATGTTCAGAATTAAACTACCGAAGGATCGTGCATTGGTGAATTTGTACAATGCTCAGACATGTCAGCTTGAGGTTTGATGTCCTCAGTCCACTCTTCTGTGTCATCGTCATCTTGATCACTGATAATGATAATTTCAGGATGAGGGCTGGCAGGGCTCCGAACAAATAACTTCATTCTGGAAAAGTCCTCGAATAGTTGGCGTCTGTGAATGGCTAACTCACTCCTATATTCACTTAGGTGTTCGTTTTTTCCCATGTCCAACTCTTATGAAAATTTGTGAATTTATATCTCAAATCAGATGACATTGTTCGAACAAACCTCGTATAAAAATACAAAATACTACTGGAAGCAACAATCGAATAAAACCAAAATAATATTAAACCGAATGAAATTGAAATAACAACACCATAAGGCCAAATTAATTTTCTGAAGTATGGAAACTAAAAGCAAACTAAATTATTGAAGACAATTTAGGATTCTTCCTGTCCGTCTTCTTCTCTGTTTTGGGAATTCCAACCACGACAACTACGAGTGTTTCTCCGACAACAGCGACGACGGGCAACAGTTCTTCCAGAGACCAGCAGCACCCCTCCGGCATTCTTCTCTGATGAACTCACGACAGACCTGCGGTGGCTCTCTTCCGGTGAATCAGCCAGCCATCGGCAGCCAACAGCTCCGGGGACTTATTCCAGACAGCAGCAGCAAGCATCATTGCTTTCTTCCTTTTCCAACAATGGACAGCTTTGTAGGTGTTACATATGAAATTTAGAATTAGGTTAAAAAGCCCAAGGTAAAAGAAAAAATGGGCCTGGTAATAGAGTTGATCGAACTGGTTGAAGGGCACCGTGGGGAACTCAAGGAAAATAGGTTAATTTCTAAGGAAAATGCAGGACGGAAGGTCCTCAGGTCGGGAAGTCCTCAGGTCGGGAAGTCTTCAGGTCGGAAAGTCCTCAGGTCGAGAAGTCTTCAGGTCGGAAAGTCCTTAGGTCGGGAAGTCCGCAGGTCGGAAAGTCCTCGGGACGGAAAGTCTTTAGGTCGGGAGGTCCTTAGGTCGAAAGGTCAGGTCGGGAGGTCCTCAGATCGGGAAGTCCTCATGACGGAAAGACCAATAAGTCGGATGGTCTTTAGGTCGGGAGGTCTGCGATTAGACCAGTAAGTCGGATGGTTTTTAGATTGGGAGGTCTGCGACTTGACCAGTAAGTCGGGAGGTCTGCGATTAGACCAGTAAGTCGGATGGTTTTTAGATCGGGAGGTCTGCGACTTGACCAGTAAGTCGGATGGTCTTTAGGTCGGGTGATCTGCGACTGGATCAACAAGTCGGGTGGCCCGCAAGTTGGGAAGATTGGTAGTCGGGCCAATAAGGTGGAAGAGTAGTGTTTGGACCAAAAGGGCGGAAGGTCTGCGATCGGTCCAAAGAGGCGGATGCTGTTAAGAGTGGAATAGAGTGATAATGTGGGTCTGCTAAGGACACGTGTCAGCAGGAGAAGGGTTGGCAGACGGTTGAAAAAGAGACGTTGTAACTGTTCAGGCGACGGTTTCCAGTACAATTTCTCATGAAGTATTTAAAGATTTGGATCTCTTGAGATGGTATCTTCAATCAACTTCAACAAAGCAAAGTCAGATTTGGGGATCACCACTTTAAATTTCAACATTTTATTTTCCAGTTAATTTTCTTATGTACCGTGTTTAGAGATTCCTAATTTCATACACTAATTAATCAAATTTAAGGATATTTCCATATCTTTGAATTTTACTTTTTGTTTGTTGAAAAAATACATCAACGGTAGGATTTTATTGAACTTTTAAAATTTGGGTGTATTCGATTCAGATTTTTAAAAATATTTTAAAATTTGAAAGTATTCAATTCAGACTTTTACTTTTAAAACTCTTTTAAAATCTAGAGTATCTAATTCAGACATTTAAAAGTTTTTTAAAATCTGAAGGTATTAAATAATTTATAAACTTTGAAAGTATACGGATTTTATTGGATTTTAAAGGAAAGTTATGAAAAAATTGTACACTATGAAATCTATCCTGACCAATAGAGCTTTTTATGGATTCTTAAAAATATGTTGTTACTATTATTATTATTATTATTATTATTATTATTATTATTATTTTTAGAAGTGATAAATATTATGATAGTATTTATGTAATATTTTAATAAAATAATAATAATTTCAAAATATACTAGTGAAAAATGATAATAATTTTAAAAAATAAAATATAATTGCAAATTATACCAAATTTTTTAAAATTATATATTTTTAATTGAAAATTTTAATTTATTAATTCTTATTTTGTGTTGCATAAAAACTATGTAAATAAATTTTAATTAAAAAGAATATGGAGAAGATTTGAACACAAATCACTTGGCAATGATATATTATTCTTCTCCATATTCATTATATTTCATTATCATTTTACAGTAAATTTGTTACATTAATAATGCATATACACATAAAAAAAAATTATATTAAAATTCTAACAAATTAAATCAAATTAATATAATAATGGTTATATAATTAAAATTATAGAATTTAAAATATTATTCTTCTATACGTTATTAATAATATATATAATATTTTTATATATTTTTTATTTTATATGAATGTAATACTGCGTATTATATTATATATATACTTATAAAATATGTTTACAAAACCTAATAAAGTTGCGGCCGCCGGTCATTTTACATAATCAGTCGCTCCGGTTGTTATTGTTTTTGGGCACCGTTTTGTTTTCTCCTTTGTGTGTCGATTGCACTAACTTCTTTTAGCATCAATTGCTGCATCGATTTTTTTCCGTTCTTCATACTCCTCTATTAGAACCGACAGTTTATGATTTCAAGAACATAAGAACTGAAATTGGACTGTTCAAAAATTAATTTCGGTTCAGTATTTGAAATCGAAAAACCAATCTAGGTTTGAAACTGGAGGACAAATTTATTTACAATTTAATAAATATTGATACCAAAATCAAATTTTTCATGGTTTGATTTTGGTTGCATGTTGTTGATTGGTTTCATTTGTATTTACTGCACATGTTAATCTGTTTGATATTTTATAATTTGTTAATTATATATTTTATGTTTGTAAAATATCTTATCTCATATTCAATTCAATATTGTTACACTATTTACTATATTTTCTATATGGTCTATAGGCTGTCTAGTTATATGCAATGTGTCTAGTTATATGTTTTATGAAAAAACAAATTAAAGTATTAAATTGTTTATGTATAAATCTTAATAAGCTATTTTGTATTATTAATATAGTATATTATTACGGGGGATTTGCAACAAGAATCAAAAAGAAAAACATCATACGAACAGTGGACTAAGGAATAAAACCTTTATCTGCTAATTGTCCCACACTTAACAAATTTTGATGAAGATCAGGAACATAAAAAACATCAGATATAAAATTCAGAGTCCCATTTTTCAACCGTACGGAGACTTTACCTTTTCCCAAAATTGGAACCTTCGACTTATTTCCAAAGGTAACCTCAGATTGGATAGATTGATCCAATTCAAAGAATAACTCTTTGTTCCCACACATATGATTATTGCATCCGGTATCCAAAAATCATGTGTTCTCATCTGCATGAACCATGTCACTGGCTAAAAGTAAAGTTTCAGCTTCATTACCGCATTCATCAGTTCTCAGCGAGATGTGCTTGGTTGTTAGAATTCTTCTGCCAACAATCTGCAATCCTATGTCCATACTTGCCACAATTATAACAATGAAAGGGAAACTTATCTTGGTTGTTATATGTATCTCTGCTCTGTGATATGTGATTCCACATTCCCGTCCTCTAAAATTTCCCCTTCCTCTTTCTCTTCCACGGCCTCTGCTCAGTCCTTCCTCGTTCTGAAATGCATTTGGGTTCAAAGTAATTTGGCTTTTCAGGGCTTCTTCAATTGGCACTTCTGTCTTTGCAACAATCCGATCGATGTGGCTCTCAATCATACCTTTCAACTCCGCAACCGATAATAGTTCGGTATCATGGGACTCAATTATAGAAGCCACCGCATGATCATACTTCATCGGCATCTTTCTCAACCACAGTACCATCTTCAATTTCGTCTCCAGATAACCTCATTTTGTTGACAAGATTAGTGAGACAAAAAAAAAAATATTGCTCCACTGTCTTTGTAGATGTCATCTCGCATTGATCTTACAATCTTCTTAATGACTGTAATTTAGATTTTTTGGGCTCGATCGACTCCATTGTATGACATCCTCAAGATGTCCCACGCTTCCTTTGCAGTCTTCGCACTTGCTATTTGCCCAAAAACAGAGTAATCAACACCTTGGTGGATCTGACCTAGGGCAAGTTTGATCCCGTCGTTGAGTATTTGCGTCTGCTCTATCTGCAAGTCCCGGCTCAACAAACGCCCATAGGATTTGGGCCTTCAGATGTGTAGACATCATTATCTGCCAATAATTGTAATCCAAGTTTCCATCTAATTTCGAACCAATCCACACAACATTAAAACTGGTTGCCATTTCTCACGAGAGAAAGATACCAATGAAATAAATGTGATTTGCACTCTCGGTAACTTGCAGGTCAAAATAAAGAAAAGACGAAAGACCTTAGCAGGAAGAGATAGTTAATAGGGAAAAAGGGTTTCCGTGGCTCTGATACCAGATGTAGACATAAGGAGGAAAAACCTAGAGATAAAAGGACAATAACTTGATACTTTATATATATATATATATATTTTATCAAATTGACACTGCAAAAACTCACATTTATAGTAAATAAAGTAACTGAGTATTCTTAAAAATAAGCCAACAACTACTCCACTGCTAACAAACATTATTTGACTTGGTTTAGCATACTAACATTTATGCAGGTTTTTTTTTTTTTTTTTTGATCGTGTAGCAATAAGACAAGAAAGTTTTCTTCTTTCTCCTTTAACTTTTCTTTGTCCCAATTTTGTGGTTCTCAATTTTGTCAATTCTAGTTGCAACATAATGATCTTACTACTGTTGATATGCATCCACATCCGCGACACCGAAGGGAGATAAAACCTCATCAAGTTGAGGGATTCAATTTGCTTACAAATAATGTAGTGTCCGAGAACCTCGGAAGTTGTATCATGGCTCATGCTCCCGGCTCCGGTAAAATGTTCATGATAACCAGTTTCCTTCAAAGCTTTATGGCGAAATTTTAGGCTAGTTGTGCTTCCCCGGGAAATTCTACCCATCTTGAAGGAGTTTTTTACATGGCAAGTCGAAGAGATACCCCTCTACGACTTCTACTCGGTTAAGGTAGAACATCGTGTGCAGCAGCTTCAAGTTCTGAAGGAATGGGTCGAAAGGAGAAGCGTTCTGTTTTTAGGGTACAAGCAGTTTCTTCTATTGTCTACGATGTTGATGATGGGCGCTTGATATTTGCTTAAAGTGCCTTCAATCGTCATCCTCGGAACCCAGACACCGACATTCTAAGCTCCCTTAGGAGCATTGAAACGACAAGAAAGGTTATTTATTTGGGTACTCTTTACCGAAACAACGTGAGGAAGTTTTCAGCAGTTTAGATCTGGTCCGCCTAAATTTTCTTAAGATGGAAAATTCTAAAATAATTGAGGCGGATCGTGAGCAGGGCTGAGATATCTAGCAGATGGAGCCTGAGAAAACTTGCTAGCAGCAATGGCAACTTCTACAAGATGATAGAAGACGGGTTAATGAGGGATGAGAATCGCAGCCGGAAGGTGGCTCTGATACAAGATTTCCGCAAGATGACGAGGAAGGTCATGCACTATTACAAGGGGGACAACCTGGGAGAACTTCTAGGACTTGTAGATTTTGCTGTCTTCCTCGAGCTCACTCCTGCACAACGAGCAGAAGTTAGGGTGATGAAATATTTGCAAAACAGGTTCACAATTAATGCATTCGCAAGTCTCATTTATGTACACCCGACCCTGAAGGAACTTGCGAAGAACTCTGGTGGAAGAGACAGAGTGGACGAGGGAAAATTCACACATCATTAGAATCTCACTTGTCAAGGCTTCTCGCATTCTCATCCTAGACGTTCACCTGAACCCCTTTGTGACCCGGAAGACAATGGGAGGGCGTTCCGACCAGGATAGAAGAGGAAGGTTTATAATTACGGATTGATCACGACCGGCTCGCTCGAAGAGGCAGACAATGTTGCATGCTTCAAGAAGGAATCCATCGCGAAGATGTGGTTCGAATGAGATGAGTGTATCTGTTAGGACAACTTCGAAATTGAGCCTGTCGATGTTGATGCGTGCAAAGACATTTTTCTAGAAACTTCACTGTTGAAAGAAAATGCCGCAGCTGTCTACCGGAGGTGAGCTAACTTTGAGTGATGTTTTGGGTACAGATTAAGTGCTTAATTCGATTCCTTCGGCGAATTCTTCTGTGATTCTTGTAGCCATTTCGATGTATTATATCAAATGTTTGTATAATTAATATTATGATGTATGATAAATGTATAATGTCTCTATTCCATCTAAATCTACTTCTTTCAAACAAAGGTAGTTTTTTAGATTTTATAAATTGTGGATCACAACCGAAATTGATTTGGACAACAATTGGAATGGTTGTACTGTAATTTGGTATAAGACTATTTTGGCTATATAATTTAACTGGTGCACTTTGTGTGCAATAAGTCATTTATTATTATGACTATTAAAGAACAACATGGATACATGCTGAATCCATGAAAATCAGCACTATTGCCATTAATTCTAACCCTTAATTTTATTTATCCTTGTGTAATTATAATCATAGATGTAAACTTAGTGGCTAAGATTATATTCGGAAATGTAGAATTGAAATATTAGCTCAGCACATGATCCGTAGCCATTAATACTACCATGGTTGATATGGTGTTAGGAATTAAAAATGGTGGAACACACGCTATTCTCAAATATTAGTAAGATTTATAATATAAGAAGTAACCTATGTATATTCGACATTGTTGTTGATGAGGTTAGACAGTGTGTTTGGATCAAATATGTGAATTTTATATGCAATAAGAGGTCAATTTTATAAAAAAGTATCTTGGCCACCTACCTTAGAATATACACTGAAACTAGTTCCTTTTATCTAAAAGTTGAAAAAATTTAAAGAATGTGGGCAGCCGAGTAAGACATCAAAATTGGTCGGAGGATCGGCCTCATCGCCGCATTGCCCACAAGATGTCCAAATTGAAAAGCAAAGGAATACGATAGAAGATTAAGATATTACATATTCAAATCAAATACAGACCGCACAATTACTATTTTCTTTGTGCCATGAACTGTTGGTCATCAATTATGGATCTCAAACTAAATACATATGACTAAAATCCAAAACTATAACACCTTGCAACTATGAATGAATTCATCTTTAGTTAAAAATTAAAGAATATATATATATATATTTCTTACAATTTTCATTTTATTTATTTCTCTTTCACTCATCAGATATGTATTTATTAACTATCTCAATAGTTTATTTTGTTTTTTGATATTTTAAAAGATCCTGCCACACCTTAATTTTTTTAAATATAAAAATAGATTATTTTCCTCCAATTTTTTCTAAAATTCATAAGTTTCATTAAATATATATTTTGGTTATAATTTAACTCATATGAATTTGTAATAATAATAAAAAAGATGAGATCATTAATTATTATACTCATTCTGTTAGATCTCGAGCAATCAATCAATGCATGAATTTTTATTTTTATTTTTTTTTTTGTTTAATCTAATATTTTTATCTTCTTTAAATCCCATAACACATATTAATACATTTTTAATAATAAGCCATAAACATACCACAAAATATTTATAAGGTTGGTATACAAGCTAATGTTTTCTTACAATAAAATATGTATTAAATTTGCAAATTAAATACCTAGATAATTGCAATATTCATACGTAAATTTGCAAGTATTATACAAATCCGTTACAATAAAATCTTAAGCTAAAGCTCAATAACCAATTTACTTAGGACACCCGCAATGCAAAAACTCATACAGGGTTTCTTCCCATTCTCTTTCCTGCGCCACATCAGCTTTTCTCTCATTCACGTCACGAAGAACTTCAATCATATTTTATATCTACATCAAAGAACCTTTTAAAAACTCTATTTTTTCCACATCATTAAATATTTTATATATTTATAAAATAAAATTATATTTTTCAATCATATTTTATTCTTATAATATTTAATAAAAATAAAACAATTATTTAGCATAAATAAATAAAAATAATAATTTCACACTTGCATAATAATTAAAGTTAAAACTCAAATTTAATAAAAAAAATACATAATATTACAATATATTTTTCAAATAAATTAACCCGATTGACCAAACTTATCCCAAATGTGTTCAACTAAATCCGCTTTGAGTTGATGGTGTGTTTCCGGAGTCGCATTCTATTTTGTAAGTATTGCTTCATAGTTGCATGTCTCGTATTGTTGTATGACCAATTCGAGTTAGCACTTGTCTCCACTTGATTATATTGAGATGTATCGTAATAATGCATGTAAGTGTCTCTTTTATCTTCTACAATCATATTATGCAATATGATGCATGCTTTCATTATTTTATCTAGTAAATTGATATCCCAAATAAGTAATGGAGTTTTAATGAAGGCAAACCGAGCTTGTAATACACCAAAGGCACGCTCCACATCTTTTCGAACCGCTTCTTGATGTTGCGCAAATAGTTGTGCTTTATAACCTTGAGGCAGACGAATTGATTGAACAAAAGTTGCCCACGGAGGGTAAATTCCATCAGTAAGATAATATCTCATATTATATTGATGACCGTCGATAACAAAGTTAACTTCTGGAGCTCACCCATTCAAAACGTCATCGAATACCGGAGATCGATCGAGTACATTAATGTCATTGCATGTACCTGGTGTGCCCAAAAATGCATGTCAAATCCATAGATCTAACGACGCTACAACTTCCAATATAACTGTAGGTTTGCCATGATCTCCACGTTCGAAATTAAGTTGCGTAAGTTTGCATTTAAATTTATGAATAGTTTTATGCATTTTCAATTACTATTTGTATTGTGTATAATTTTAATTAAATCATGTAAGTTTACGTTTAAATTTATAAATATTTTCATTTACTTTTATTTTTATTTGTATTATGTGTAATTTTAATTAAGTTATATATGTTAATAAAAAATTATTTTTTAATCAATAATTATAATTAAATTAATAGTAGATATTAGATCAAATGTTTTATAAAATATTCACTAAAAACTATTTAAAATAAAAAGAAAAATATATTTAAATTTTCTATTATTACAAATATTAAATAAAATTTATATAATAAATTTAAATAAAATCTTTAAAACAAACAAATTAATATAAATATGATATATATAATTTTAATATTATTAATTAAATATAAAAATAGGCACTTGACTCCATCCAAAAGAAGAAATTACAGGGAAGAACTTCAACCTCGCAGTATTCGATTTCCTGCGTCAGATCAATTTTTTTATTTTTTTTTAATAAAATGGTGACATGGGAGGCGCTAAGTTGTGGATGGTCTTATCACCAAATTCAACAACAGAAATTATCTCAAAATTAATGGACTAATTAAGAGATTTGTAACCAATTTACATACTACAAAATCTCATAATTGGCCTAATTTTGGGATTTGTACAAGCAATCATAAAAACCTTCAATTATTATTATTATTAAAAATTTTAAAAATTTAAATTATCAATAATTATTTTTACAAATACAATTCAAATTTATTTTAAAAAATCACATTCACCTACGGATTTTTAAATTATATTTTTTTATATATATTCAATTTCAACATTTATTATTCTCTTTTATTTTTATATTAATTTTTCTTCAACTAGCTTTTTAATAAAAATTATTGAAAATAATTTTTTTTGGGACAATGTATTAATCCAAGTTCATTTCAATCATTTAAATTTTAGATGACATTAATTTCAAAAATTCAAATAATTTTAATATTTCAAAATAATAATAAAAATTATATAATAATATTATTACAATTTATATAAATTAATATTTTTAAATTAAAATATAATACTTATAACACATGTTATTTATATATTATTAAACAATAAAAAAATATATAACAAATAATTATTATGAATTTATAAAATTGTAAAGGTAATAGGGGTAGAGATGATGATGTTATACTGGACGTTAAAAAAAAAAAAGTAATTTAAATAATGATATGAATATGATATGGACAGAAGAGATAAGAAAAGTAATGTTGTGTAACAGATGCTTTAATGGTTTATATAATCCAAATTAATTAATAGATGCTCTAATGCAGTAGAGATATTTACCGTAAAAAAATATTATTTGATTAATTATTATCCAAATTTTGAAATTAAAAAAATTTAAAAATTTAAATTATCAATAATTATTTATACAAACACAATTCAAATCTATTTTAAAATATCATGTTTACCTACATATTTGTTAATTATATATTTTTTATATATTCAATTTTAACATTTATTATTATTTTTAGATTTTCATATTAATCTTTCTTCAACTAGCTTTTTAATAAGATTGTTGAAAATAATTCATTTTCGAACAATATATTAATTCAAGTTAATTTCAATCATTCAATTTTTCAAATGTCATTACTTTCAGAAATTCAAATAATTTTAATATTTCAAAATAATTAATAAAAATTATGTAATATTATTACAATTTATATAAATTAATATTTCTAACTTTAAATATAATATAATATTGTATTATACATACTCCTTCTATCCTTTTTGATTACTTCGATGAATTCGCATGTTCTTTTGGGGTTTTGTAGTAAATTAAAAAATAATAATATTTAATTGGTAAGTAGAAGTGTGTAAAAAAAATTGACATTTTTGCCAATTTTTTTTTATAAAGTAATTGTATATATTATGTAATGATATGTTTGTATTTTAAGTAAAAGTTAAAGGTATTTTAGTATTAGTGTATGATTATCTTTTCTAAAATAGGAAAAAAATACTTTGAAATAAGATAGAAGAAAATAATAAAAATAGTATTTAAATTGGAACACAAGGAAATATTATTTATATTAAAAAAATATTATTATTATGAATTTATAAAAATATATAAAAATAAATCATTATTATGAATTTATAAAATTATAAAGGTAATGAGGTAAAAGTGACGATACTATAATAGATGTTAAAAGAAGTAATTTAAATATTAATATAGATATGAACATGAAAGATAATAAAAATAATGGAGTAGAGACACTCGTTATAATATATACTCTAAATACATTAAACATATATATATATATATTGGACTAAATAATTAAATTATAATAATACACTGAGATAATACAATGCAGCAAAATCTGAATTTGCAAGCATCACAGAAATTTTGATGAATTAATTAAGCATTCAATTAGGGTGTGTTTGTTTGGGGGATTGGATTTTAAATACACTGTTCATCTCATAGTTTTTTCCTAAAAATATCAAATCAAACACTTATTTTTTATTTTTTATATTAAACTAAAAATCAATTTTTACATTCAAAACATCACATCAACAACTATTTATATCACATCATACAACTATTTAAATTCAAAAATTTTTACTATTCGAATCCCAACTCAAAATCCAAACCCCCAAACAAACACACCCTAAGGGTACCCAAAAAATCACTCCAAGTTCACATGCTCCAATTTGAAATCACTATTGAAAATAACCATAATGTCTATAGTTGAACTCTTGAAACACAACTATTGCGTACTCTGGATAATACGATTATTAGGTTCTTGCCGCAATCCCCTTCTGTTCCCTTTCTTTCTGGTTCTGTTTCTGTGAATCCATTACGGATACCAACTTTCGATCCTGTGTGAAGTCGGCAACATTGGATGACTTGGGGTGGTGAAGGGAGTGGCTGTGAATCTGAGGCTACCTGATCGTTTATTTATTTATGTTACTTATATTCTGTTTGTATACAATATATACCGTTATCCGCTAATCAAGTTCTCTGTGTGAGTTTTATAGTATTTACAGGATTCCCGAAGTTCCGAAGTTCAATTCGTGCAAAAAAAACCCAACAACAACACTGACTTTTCATGAATGATTAATCATTTCAAATATAAACAGGTGTAATATGTGTGTATTTTGAAATTTTAATATAAAAAAAAAAACAAAATAAATATTATCATAGCATATATTTTATTCAAAATATTAAATTTAACTATCATCCTGGATTTAAAAGAGAACATAAAATTAATACACAATATTAAATGTCGAGAGACTCAACCACCTCCTACAATTCCCCGGGATCGGGGCATATCTATCTGGGGCAAGGGGGGCTCCAAACCCACCCTCCCCCCACTCCATCCCACCCTTGATTTTTTATTTCCATTTTTTATTTTTATTATAATTTATATAATTTTTAAATAATATATAGTAAAATTATATAAAAATTTTGTTATACCAAAAATTTTGTTATGATCTAATATCATGTTGAATATTTTAGTACGGTAACAATATATAATTTGATATTTTTAGTATATACTAAAATAATTTTAATATTTTAGTATTCGACATATCGATATATACAAATAATTTAATATATTGATGCCAAAATTATTCTTTTAAATTTTAGTATTTTGGTATAAAATGGTATATATCAAGATACTGTATCTAAATTTCGGTATGGTATCAATAAATATATTTATCATACCGATTTTTTGGTATATTGAATTTTGAAAAAAAAAATTAAAGGAAAAAATAATCCGATATTTATTCGGATTCTGGTTCCGCCGCTGTCCCGGTCAATTTTGGAATTATCCAAAAACATTTGTACAACTTTTGTCTTCAACATTATTGGTAAGTTTGGCCTTTTGTACATTTTGTGTAGCTATTAATAGAATTATGATATTGGAAAAGCTGACTTTTGAACTATTTGTGATGGTTGAAATTTGAGGGTTTAATGTTGGTGTGTATATAAGTGGGGATGGTGGATAATTTCAGGACTTCTGATTTTTAATGAATAGATGAAGCTTTTATATACTCCGTCCCAATATAATAATTTTGTTTATTATTTTTGTCTATCTCAAAACAATAGTTTTATTTTTATAAATAATCATGTCACTGTAAAATTACCTTTACTTTTTCATTATTATTACACAATTGCTACTATTTTTTATACTAATACACTCACAAGGGCAAAAATGTCTTTTGCCCATACTTTTTACCCACTGTCAATGTAATATCAATATTCCTTAAATTTTGTATCAAATACAACCGAAACTATAGTTCTGGAATGAAGAAATATATATTATCTTATGAAAGGAATAAATATGTAATTAAGAGAGTGTTAATAATATAAAGGGAAAATATTTGGGAGAAACTTTTTATCTCGTGTGACTGTGGGGTTTATTTTATGATTGTGGGGTTTATTTTATTTATTTATTTTTTTAACGTGGAAATCTGCAGTCGTTATTGGACGAGTGAGCTCTGGGTAAATTCTAATTAAACCTAATAGTTTGCAAATTAGGTCTGACAAATCAAATCATATTAGGCAAATTATGTGTGACAAACAAGACTTAAAGATATCGTTAGTTTGAACCTATAACCTCAAAAGAGTTGAAGGCCCGACATTGTGTTTGTTTCTTTTTTTTTTCTTTTTATTTTTTTCTATGGGTTGGAATTTGTTTAATATGTGCATTTTTTGTGTAGGATTTTTTCTTTTTTTTTTATACTATGTGAAAATGTAAGTGTGGCTCTTTTAGGCTTTTCTATATTTTTTTTTTTATTATTAATATTATAGTGTTTGCTTTTCATTTGAAAAAAAAAAATTATAAGAAGAAAAAAACAGGGGTAGTGGAAATGATGATAAATAACCGTACTATATACCTAATATTACAAATATTTTTGCAATTTATAATATATTACGGAAATAGAATTACCTTTATATTATACAATAATAATAAGATTATTTTTCTTATTTTCTCTTAATTTATACTATATATCAAAATTACATTAATATTAAAAAATTTATCGTTCAAAAAATAACATGATACTTGTTTAAGAGACGGAATGAGGCCAACTATATTTACAAGCGAGATAATTGTCTTTTCAAAAATAACTTGCAGTTAGTCGATATTTTATAAAATTACAAAAAAATAAATTATTGAGATAGTTCATCGGCACAGTAATATAATACAACAAGATAAGTAAAAAAAAAATGTTGAAGGGTGTAATATATATATATATATATATATTCTAATTCTCATCTAAGATGAATTCATTCATGATAAAGAAATATGTTAGAAATTTGAATGCCAGTTGTAAACATTAAAAATATATGTTTAAAATCAATTAAATATCATGTATTTTGGAAGAAAATAAAATTCCAATAAAACAAATATATGGTATTTAATTATGCATATATGTTAATTTTTGTACAATAAATATCAATCATTAATGCAAAATCTGCTTAAAATGGAAGATATAGTACGAATATTACGTGCATAAATAGAGCCATAATAAATTTGGCGGCAAAATAAATTAATCTTGTCAATAAATGAAGTATATAAATTAATATCTTCCAAACAAGGCAATGATATAAAGATCTTGTCAATAAATGAAGTATATAAATTAATATCTTCCAAAAAAAAGGCAATGATATAAAGATTTTGGCGAGAAATGAAGGTGCATAATCAAACCCGTCAAAAAATGGAAAACGGCATCCGATGAAAAAGGAAATATTATAAAATCTTTCCATCCACGTGGCACTATCCGAAAAGGAAGCTAAGGCCACCCTCCCCTATAAATAGGAGCCTTGGCCAATTCATTTACACACCGAAGTTCATTTGAAGACTCGCGCAAGGGTAAATCTCTTTAGACTCTTTGCAATGTTCTTCATTGTTCTTCGTGTCATTCGAAGCGTTCTTCGTCGAAAAGTCACCGATGTGGACAAATGATCCAATATTGGTTGGCGAATCGATGAAGTTAACGTTCTTCGTCGTATGTCCGAGCCGAAGGAATGATTAAAGCTCTCAAAGCCATCGAGGAATCCATCAAAGCCAAGGAAGAGCGTCCAAAGTCGCTCCCAAAGCTTCAAGATGTTCGTCGCCTTCTTCATAAAAGGCGCAAACCAGGCCCTCTTCGATCCAAAAGTCAAAGGGACACGCCGCCAAAAGCGTTATAGAGCACCAAATCCCTCCCTCAAGGATCAAATTCCATCGGATCATCCAAATGAGACATCAATCCAAAGTCGACGATCAAAATCGCCAACATGGATACCAAAGTCCTTCAAAAGCCGGCGAAGTCAAACCGAAGACCAAAATCCCTTCGGATCAAAGAAGCCACCCAAATCCAAATTGGAAAAATGGATCGACCCGGAGAGAGAATCAAAGGATCCAAATAGAGAATAGGACCCGCATATATTAAATTAAATGTAATTTGTACGATTTTGTGTTTATAAAAAATATAACACAATTTTTTTTGTCTACACCAGTCATATGCATTTGGTTCTGAATTCATAAATGATGATGAACAATTATAATACAGAGAAAATAATGATTTTGAATCAATTTTTTTTCTTTTTTTTCAAATTAAAATGTTTTTTAGACAAGAGCGATGTGAACCAAATATGACTTGTGATTTTTCGATCTTCTATAGTATTCCTTTGCCTCCTTAACCTGGACATTGTGCGTATTACAAAAAAATAATATATTTGTAACGGAATTCCGTCCCTAAAGTTCACGTAGCTAACGTAATCCCATTCCTATTTTTGTCTCTAATGTCATTAGTAACGGAAAAAATAGATTTAGAGACAAAAAAATTTTGTTACAAAAATAATTTTTTCTTGTAGTGGCGGGTGACAATCGTTCAAGTAATTCCGATACTTCATCCTGACGCATGATTTCTTCAGATTTTCTCAATCTAGATCATGGTTCCTCGAGGCCTGCTAATGCTTGGATCTAGTGTTTTTCTTTTTATAATGTGGGAATCCGCAGCCGCTACCCGAAAGTGCGCACTGGGTAAACCTCCGACCGAACCTAATACCCTGCAAATCGGGCCCGACGGGAAAGTCTGGATGTAGTTTTATGTGTATGTTCTATGATAGATAGCCAAGAGGCCTCCTCATGGGTATAGACTTCAACATGGATCAAAAGAAAAAAAATTGGCTTCCCATGTTTAATACACTCCCTAAGTTCACTAACAATAACTCTACTAGAGAGTTATTATTAAACTACCACCTCAATCTTAAACTAGATTATGAGATTTTTATTTTTTTTTTATAATAAGACGTGAACCCGCTACTCGACGAGTGCGTTTTAGGTAAACCCTCCGACCGAACGTAATATCCTGCAAATTAGATCTGATAAGACAAGTCACAAAACTTTATTTAAGAGCATCTTCTTCGTTACTGTAATAATAGTCATTACCTTTAATAAGAAATAGAAGTATTATACATTTATTATTTTTCTCAAGAACGAATTACCTTAAAAAAATAATAAAAGACGATGAAATATTATCAAAAAAATTTGAAAATTTAAAATTTTAAAATTAACAGAAATTATTTATGAATATATGTAAAACTCATTAACTAATTACCACGTTTTATTTATCATAATATAAAATTATATATATGTTATTATATAATAAAAATATATAAAAATACTAAATTATTATGAGTCCTATAAAATAGTAATAATAATAGGTTGAAATAGATATAATATAGATGAGAGATAAAAAAAAAAAATTATAGGAAAAAGTAATAACTATAACAATGGTGAGGGTATGTTTGATATAGAGAAATAAGACGAGAAAAATAAAAATTACCTCATTTCTCATTCTCTAAATTCATTTTTCTATCACATACAGAGAAATACAGAGATATTTGTATATTGATGCAGTATATTTATTTTATATTTTTATTTTTATTATTATTTAATTTTATATTTATTAAATTATATTATTTCATTCTTATAAAATATCACATTTAATTTATTCTTCATATATTTTATTTTTTATTATTTTTTTTAAAAAAAATTATACTAAAATTTGATTTTACAAAATATTGTATATAATTTATTATTTAAAAAAATCACAAAAAATAATTTTTTTTTTATGGATTCTCACATGTTAAAATTTTTTATTGCTCGATTAATCATTTATTTTTGATCGATTCATTCAAATACATACAATTTTTTTACATTTCTCAATTGAATTCTCTATTTTAACGATAATTAATTCTCTTTTTGCTAAATTTATTTTTTCTGTAATTCCATTATCTATTCTCATTTTTCTCCAATTTTTTGTACCAAACGCCCTCAATCGAAAACCCCCCATGGTATCTATATATCTATATATATATATATATATATTTTGCTTTTGTTTTTCTAACTTAAATTATATATGTTCTCTATAGTTGTCATTGATTTCCATTACTAGTTTTACCATTATATAGGCACCTTAGGATTTTCATCAATAATAATGTTAAGATATCCAACACTAAAAGAAATTATCAATTTTGTAACGAGATTTTTTCGTTCCTAAATTCACTTTTTCTGTTACTAATGATATTAGAGACGGAATTAGAGATAAAATTACGTTAGCTACGTGAACTTTAGAAACGGAATTCCGTTACAAATATACTATTTGTTTTTTTTTTTAGTGCAAGTGCCTTGATGTTGTTATTATTATTATTATTATATTGAAGTATTATGGTGTATTCTTTTGATATTTTTAATGTGTCTGAGTGAAATAATTATATAATATTATATTTTTAAAAAAAATATATTGAAAAAAAAAAAAGAAGAAGAAGAGAGAGGCAACCCTTTTGTAATTGAGAAATAATAAAGTAAGAAATGGAAAACCTCTCAGTAATTTCTATATTATTGTAAAATACAAGAAGTCAAGGAGAAAAAATAATAATAATAAAAAAATAAACTAATGGTATTGTATGGAGAAGAGTAATTTGAAAGTAAATATTAGTAAAAGTTAGTATTTAATTCAACAAGCTGCCTCTCACGCATTTGAATTTGATTAAGGGTGTGTTTGTTTGGGGGATTGGATTGGATTTTTACTGTTCATCCAATTTTTTTCGTCCAAAAACATCAAATTAAACACCTATTTTTATTTTTTATATTATACTAAAAATCAATTTTACATTCAAACCATCACGTCAACATCAATTTATATCATATCATACGACTATTCAAATTCGAAATTTTTACTGTTCAAATCTCATTTCAAAATCCAAACCTCCAAACAAACTTAATGTCCACATGTAACACAAGAATTAGCTCACCTGTAAGTATTAATTGATTGAATATTTCTAACATTTGACCACAATAAATATATAAATAAATAAATAAATTAAATTCTAATATTCAAAGTCAAACTTGTTCGTATGCATGATGATCTTCAAACCATCTCCCTAGCTAACCATTACTACTAAGAAATTTCTGCTGCCTACGTTTGTTCCCCATTTTACACTCAAAATACACTATTTTGAAGGTATTGTTTTAAATACTCCCTCCGTCCCCGTAATAATTATTTTCGTAACAAAATATTTATTTTTTTTTCTTTTTTTTTTAGTAATTGTGTTATCTATCTAACATTACAAATATCTTTACAACTTACAATATATTATACAAATTTCATTACATTTATATCACAATCATACTAATAAGGTTATTTTAGTCATTTCTATTTTATTCATAATACATCACAATATAATATTAATATTTTTAAACTAAGTGCAAAAAGCAAATAGATACCTAGTTATGGATTGAGGGAGTATTTTTTTTTTGAGGTATTGTGGAAAATTCTCTGTTTACCCAACACATTTTCATTCATTTGTCATTATTTATTTTTATTAAACATCGTATTAAATATATTTTTTCTCTCACAATACATCAAATCAAATACTAATTTTTTATTTTTTATTTTTTTATTTTCAAACTTTCAAATTTCCAAATTTCTCTAAAAACTCATATCTAAACAAACTCTTACAGACTATATTTAGAATATAAAATTTTGGATGAGAAATGAAATTTTGATGTGATGTTTTAAATATAAAATATATTTTTAATATAAAATTTTAAATAAAAATAAATTTGGAACATGATATTTTTGGATTCTTATTTTATTTTTATTTTTTTAAATTTGTTGAATAATACAAAATTAAAATTTTAAATAAAGTAGACATTTGTTTGAGAAATGATTTTTTTTTTTTTTGAAAAGATTGTGTAGTTTAAGAATAACTATTTTTTTCATTTTTTTTATTTTTTTAGTTTTTTTAATTGGACCAAATAAAAAAATGAAAAAATAACAAATAAAATTTAAAATAAATTAAAAATAAGTTTTAAGAAATTTTAAAAAATGAAAAAAAAAAAAATCCACGAGTCCGCCAGGTCAGCGACACCTGGCGGACACGTCACCTCCGGCGAGCCACGCGGGCATCTCCGGTACCGGAGGACTAAAACAGCGAAAATTTTTCACTTATGAAACTAGTTTGCGACAGACTTTACTTACGGAACTAAAATAATAAGGGAGTCCAATTACGGGACTAAAAATACAGTTTACCCAATTTTTTTTGAATGCTTTTTTTATTAAAAGCTGAAGCAGAAATAGATTTTTGAGTCCTTAAAATTTCAATTTTCTTTATTTTGATTTGAGAACCTTTAACACATATAGGTTTTGTTATTGTTGAATGCATTTAGTACAATTAAATTGTATTTTGATTTTGATTTTGATTTCTTATATTATACTTTAAAATAAAATTTTAATTATATTAATAGTTTAAATGCATTATTAGTAAAGTATATTTAAGTTAACATCCGTATATGTCATTTTTGTTAAATTTGGCCGGTTAAAAAATAGTTTTAACTTTATTACATTCTAATATTTTTTTTAAAAAAAACACTTCATTTAATAAAAATTCATTCAAATACAAAATTAATTTGTTTGTTTTTTTAATTTCAAAGATATTTTAATACTGTTTAACTCGAACTGTTCCCATAAAAATATATTTTCTCCATCGACTCACAAAATATATATTTTTTTATTTTGAATTGTCTAATTACTAAGTAATTATATTTTTTTTTTTTTAGTAATTTTTTACAAATACCCTTACTTTACCACCATAGTTTACTTTTACACCAAAAAAAATAAGGTCAAAATTATCTTTACAATATTTTTCACTATAATTAAAATATTATTATTTTTAAAATTATGCACCAAAAAAATAAATGTACATCTTTAAAATGGACGAAAAAAAGTATTATTTTCTCCACACCAAACATAACATTACTATACAAACTCAAAATCAGACATCCAATTTCAAATCAAAACAAACAGCCAATATGGTTCTTCTATTGACTTCAAGTTCTCATATTTTTAATGCTTTTATATTTTAAAGTTAATCTAAACATACCCTTGATTTTTTTCTTTATTATTGTTATTATTATTAAGGGTATTTGTTTCATATAATATTTGATACGAACATATATATAAATTTTATTGCTAATTGTAAAATTGCATGGTAAAAAGTTGAAAAAACCAATGAAAAAAAATAATAATAATAAAACCTTATTTTTTACCAATCCAATTGATCAAGTTATCTGAAAAGAGAAAATAAATAAATACATCACAAACAACATCTATTTCAAAAAAAAAAAAAAAAAACATTAAGGAAAAAAAAGTAGAGAAAGAACTATACGAAGATGTGTTTTTTTACTGACAATTAGTTATTTTTAATAAAAATTATTGATATATTTTTTAATGAAAATATATTATTTTTGTTAATAAAATATTTTAAAAAATAAAAAAAAAAATTACTTTTGTCCCAACTTTCAATACAACCAAAATAAACTCAAGTTGTCCCGCAAGGGATTGTCTAGTGATTGGACATGTGACCGTGAGATCATTGGTTCAAACCTCCGACGCCTCAGGTCACCTACCACACATGGTTGCCTGTCGGGCGCAAATTTCAAATAAAAACTCTAATACCAAATAAATCGTACATTTTCTTTAAGAAAAAAACAAAAAAAAAAAACCATAAATATAAATATAATTTTCCAAAAATATTATAAAAAAACTACAATAATATAATACTCCCTCCCGTCCCAATAGAGTTGATTTATTTTTTTCATTTTCATCCGTCCCAAAACAATTGTCTTGTTTCTTAATTTATTTAGTAATCGTGGTCCCCATTTTATAAAAAAATTATTCATAATTTTTCAAACTACCATGATTATTACTCTAACATATTTTTTAAAATTATTCAAAAAGCAAATGTATTTTAGATTTTTACCGTCTACTTTATACTCATTTGTGTCCACTCCAAATAAGATATCTTTTTTGGGACGGAGGGAGTATATAATACATACACACGTAAGAATAAAAATACATAATAATAATAATAATAATAATAATAATAATAATAATAATAATAAAAACAACACACACAAAACATCATTCCAATAATATTTTTATAATTTTCCACATCTCACAACAAAAATATTTAAAACTATATTACATTCTATAGTTATTTTTTCGTTTAAAATGTTATATTAAACCTGTCTTATATTTTTTAGCAAAATATTAAATAAATATTCGATGCAAGTTGGTTTAATTTTGAGACCACAAGCAAACTAACTTTATGTACGTGTCTGAACAAACTATCATATGTTCGTAAAAGACAGAGCAAGTCAACCTATACTGTTTTGAATTGATCAGATGTTAGAATTTGACCTTACACATTTCTCTATCGACTAGCTTGTGCATGTTTGAATAATTAATAAATATTATATTCGTCTCACATTAGGTGTCTTGATTACTGTGGACATAAGAACTTAAGATAAGTATAATTAGTAGATAAATAAAAATTTATTAGTGAAAATAATTAACTTATAATATAAATCATTATAAATTAAGATTAAGATAACTAATTAGTTTAATTAATATAAAATTAAATTAAATGAGAAAATTTAAAATAAAATTAAGATGGGTAATCATTTTCCTTTTTGGAAAAATGACATGAGATGTGGGACGGACAGAAACGGCAACATGGACATGGTAAGTGGGACGGAGGGAGTAATACTCCACATTTACAATATTAATATAAATATATTTATTCAATATGGACTTGGTGTTGATTCATTATTTAATTTCCACACCATAGAATTCAAAGCACTCCTTTTCAGAATTCCAATTCAACACTTCCCATAACTCATCAATCCATTCATTCATTCTATAAATAAGCTGCAAAACCCTAACTGGACTTCCACACAATTATACAATTCCCTCCACCAAAACATTCATTTTAATATAATTTGAGACAATATATATATATATATATATTTTTTTTCAAGACAAGCTAAGCTTGAACAATTATTTGCAGCAATGGCAAAAGCTCTAAAAATCTCAACAGGGTTTTCGACTCTTTTTCTATTAATGCTGCTTAGTTCTTTCGCATTATCCGGCGAATCCCGTTTGCTTAAACCGGAGCCGAGGAATCTCAATTCCATCGAAAACGGTATCGTGAAAGTCTTGAACAATTTGTACCTTCAAGCTGTGAAAACTGGAGGCAACGGCGCGCATTCAGCAATCGACGTGTTAACACTCGAAGGAATCAAGAAATCCGGCCCTAGCCCCGGCGCCGGACATTAGGGTTGTGTTCTTTTGTGGGTTTTACTATAGGTTTTTGCTATTCAAATTCTTTTTTTCGTCCAAAAATATCACATCAATTAAACAATTACTTTTTTTTATATATTATACTATAAATTTATTTTACATTCAAAACATCACATCAAACAATTATTCAAATTCAACTTTTTACTATTCAAAAATCCAAACCCACAAACAAACACACCCTAGATCTCTGCTCCTAATTTTCCACTTAATTCCTTCTATAGGTTTAATTTTATTTTCCTTCATTTGTTTTATTTTAGAATTATCATTTGTTATTCTTTGAAGGTTGATATACATAGTAACGAGACTAGTGTATATGGATGTATACTTGGATGATCAATAAAATTGCAGAATTCTGCTTTGTATATTGTAATAACCCTAAATGGGGTTTTATATCTTGACATATATATATATATATATATATAGTTTTCTATTTGTTTTATGTTGATTACATTTAGCTGCCTTAACTTTTATGTTTTGTCAAGTTCTTTGTGATTTACAAATGGAGGTAGATGGCTATAATGTTTTGCATGAGAATTATTTTGAATACGTTGACAAATAATAATAATAATAATAATAATAATAATAATAATAATAATAATGTATATTTAATTTGAGTTTCAAATTCATACTATTTAACTAATTCGGATCAACTTAGAGCTGTCATACTAAATTCAAGCCTATGGGCGAGTTGCCCTTGAAGTGTTTAGTCAGATTTGTTATTTCACGGGCGTGATTTTCTGTTCAAAATTATCAACGCAGTATCAAGACAGGGGTTCATTTATCCTATCCCAAATGTATTGTGCTCTTCTATACCGATCAATCACTATCCGTCATGTGTATTGGTCGGTATAGAAGGGGCATAATACATTGAGGGTAGGGTAACTGAACCCATCAGGAGGCGTCACCACCTTAGGTTGTCTTCCAAGATTGCGCATAAACCGGTCCACTATTTCCACTGCACGTGTTTTTCACATTTTAAAGGTATTAAAATCATCATATTTACGCTTAAGGGAATTTACACATACCTCCCTCCGAGACGAGAATGTCATAAATTTGTGTCATTATTTATGGTCATAGAACCGATTCCGTCCCGCATACTTTTCATCATGTAGAAAGTTTCATCTCTTTTTCCTTGAGCCACCACAATGGATCCCTTGGTTACCTTCCACGACTTAGTTTAAAACACTGTCGAGTAACCTGTCTCATCCAATTGTCCCATAAAAATCAGATTTTGTTTCAGACCTAAGACATATCTCATGTCATTTAGTCTCCGCTACACTCAATTCGGTTTTTGATTCAAACCATTCTCTTACCTACAATTTTCAGTGGCTGGTCATCTGCAATATAGCTCGACAACACCAAATTACCTGCGATATAGGATTTCATGATTCCTGAATCACTGTATGAGTAGAATGAAGCTCCTGAGTTCAAGATTTATGACTCCATTGGACGGCTGACGCTCAAAATCAGTGCATCAGATAGCTCATTCTCTGCATTTGCTGAAGCCTGATCCTTCTCCAATGCCCTGCACTGTCATTCTTTTTTGTTGCAGTTCCAATATACCACCTGACTTGCATTTTTTTTCCCTTGTTCTTCGGCTTCGACTTTGACTATTCTTGATCTTGACTCATTCCCTTCGCCTCAGATCTACCCCTATTTTCGACACTAATGGCAGATCCAAATCCAAATTCAGTATTCTTACCCAAATTTCTTCGGATCTCCTCACTCAATATTAGATCTCTTACTGCATCAAACTTCATCATCTTTTTCCCTAAAAAAGCTCTACTCAAGGTTGTTACTATTGAATCTCAACTATCCGGAAAAGACAATAGTAGAATTACGGTTTGATCTTTGAATTGAATTCAAGATTCACAGACCGCAATTGCGCAGTGATCAGGTTGAATTCATTCAGATGTACAACAACATGAGTCTCTTCAACCATCCTCAACTTGAACAGTTTTTGCATCAAGTAAACCTTGTTTGCAGCAAATGATTTTTTGTGCATATCCTGACATGATTCTTAAAATCTCTAGTGTCAATTCTGCATGAACCATGTGAAACAAGACATTTTCCAAAAGGGTTAGTCGAACCATACTCATGGCCTTCCTTTCGATCTTTTTGTATTCAGATTCATTCATGTCTTCAGATTTCTCTTTCAATGTTGCATCTAGATATTTACCATACAGGTAATCTTCTATCTACATCTTTTAGAAACTGAAGTTCATTCCATCGAATACTTTGACTCTCACAAACGATCACCAATCTTGACTCCCACAAAAGAACCTAAGACTCTGATACTACTTATTATGAAAAAACTCAGGAAATCAAGAAAAGACGAATAAGAACACAAGAATTTGATTACCTAGTTCGATCATAATGACTTACGTCGGGGGTGCTGCCAAGCCAGGAATTTTACAATAAAATACGCAGACACTTGTTAAATGAGAATACATGAATATTTATAGTTTAGCAAACCCTAGGACCATGTCAATCATATTTCTAAATTTATGATATAATATCCAAATTTTATGATATAATAGAGTTTTATATCTCAATAATTATAAATAAGTTCTTATAATTGAATAGAGAATTTTAATTTCGTATTTCAATAATCAAAAATTTAAATTACTATTCCAATTTTAAATTAAAACTGAACAAACTTCCAAGTCTATATTTAGGCAGGCCACACACATTAATTCGATGGGCTTAATATGTTTTGACAACTCGAATTATTCCGTTTTTTTTTTTTTAATAAAACAAATAGCATTCATTACAAAATTTATTTATTCTATTAAATATATATATATGTTTTCAAATGTTACAATTCATTTTAACAACATATAATGAAAGATTAATGCCTTACCTACTTAAATACTTGAATTGGATGAAGTCCTTAATAAAAAAATTTAAAATAAAATAAAAAAGTTGATTTGGATTTGTAAATAAAGTTGGAATTATTCAACTTTATTCCCCAAAATATCATATAGATATATATATATATATGTCTATTATTGTGTTAATTTCTTAAAAAAAAGGCTGAATGTCTATTTGTTATATTGGTGCTATAGAAAAATATGTTTCATAATTAATATGTCTGGTGATTAAGACTGGCCCTGGCCAGGTGAGTCCCCATATAAATAAGGGGTTCATGTATTTATGTTATATATATATATAGATAGATAGAGTCGCTCTTGAGTCGCTCTTGACTTTTGAGTGTTCAGAATTAAATATAAATAGGAGTTTCTAAATATGTATAAATAATATTTTTTATTTATAAGAAATATTTAAATAATTAAATAAAATATTTTTTATAATTTTTTAAATATAAAAATAGTATTAGAAAAATTTCACAATTTTATATCCTACGAATTAGAATCCAACCTCACCATTTCAAAGTAACTTAATACCACAAAACTACATTCCTTTTTAATTTAAAGCAAATAAAATAAGTTCTATATATAATAAGTATACCTTATCGCTCGAGCTCAGAGCCGACCTGTATATATATAATTTTTATATATAAAACTTATTTGATATATATTAATATAAAAAAAATATGATTTGATAGCATGGGGTGATCCATATTAGAAAAATATATATTTTTTATTATATATAAAAAAAGATATTAGTTTTTATATATATTTAGGAGTCCTTACTTTTTGTAATCTACAAACGTGAGAAAATATTGTTTTTATTTAATTATTTATATTTTATTATATAAAAAAAATATTATTTTTATATATTTAGAGACTCTTATTTTTATTGCGTTCTAATTTTTCAAAAGTCTGGATCGACCATGTCAATGATTCATATAATTACTACATTCGTCCGGTTCTAAGGGTCTCATTTACTTTTTGTCTGTTGATATTTGAATATTAATTATTATATCAAAATATAGTACAAATTAAGAAAAAAAATATGCAAAAATATTTCTATTATAGTCTTATAATACTAATAAATGGGCATTTGTAAAAAAAAATTATACAAATATAAAGATAATTTTAATATCAAATATAATGATACAAAAGGTAAATGTGACCGTTAGAGGAGGACGGAGGAAACATATATTATGGTCTATACAAGTATATTTGGTGCTCTATAGAAATATATATTATGATCATGATATTATCTTGAGTATATTATATATTATGTTCTTTACTATATTACAAGCATCGAATGACTAAAAGTGCGAAAATTTATTATTTATGAAACTATTTTGAGATAGACTCCAATTGTAGAATTAAAATGATAAAAAATTTACTTATGAGACTAAAAAATAGTTCATGTTATTTATATGTCATATATCTATTTTTATTAAATATTTTACAATATCCAAAACTTTTTGAATCCATAAGGCTAGTGTGATTTGAGTTTTGGATTTAAATTTTATTATAATAAAATTTTGATCAATTGAAATAATTATTTAATACAACATAAATACATGTTAATATGATATTTAATAAGAATTAATTTTTAATATAATTATAAAAAATATTTAGCTTGATATATATCAAAATTCTTTTATAAATAATAAAAAATTAAATAGAAAATTATAAATAATTACAATTTAAAACACCTTCAAAAATATATTTAAATACAAATTAAATGAATGGGATTCTCGACAGGAATATATCTATATATATATTGCACGAAGAAAGATAAAAAATAAAAAATTTATTTAATTAATTTATACTTTTCCGCGTCCATTTTATACATAAGTTAGAGATAGCAATGAGTTCGGATAAATTCAAAATCTAACCAATTATTGAGGTATTGAGACATATATGTATAGGATCTTAAATATCTTAATAGGTCCAGATCAAATTTAAGGTATAAAGATAGACTCAACTCGGATCCGAACCCAATAAAATTAATATATTAATCATATTAAATATATTCTCGTTTTTAAAAAATTATAATAATATAATTATATTAAAATATTTTTTATGGTTTGATTTATTTATTTAGTACTAAACTTTAAACTGGCCGTGTTTTGGCAAAATTTTCAAGTTTTTATTATTTATCGAATTTTAACAAAAAATATAGAAAGAAAAATATATCTATTTTATATTTTATAGTAGGAAATTAAAAATTAATTTTATATTAAAAAAATTACATTAATTTTTATTTATATAGTATATTTTATAATTATTTAAATTTTAAAATTTTATTATTCAAATTCTAATATAAAATTTAAAATTCAAATAAACAAACACATTTTATTACTATATTTTTTAATAAAATACATTGGAGGAGTTGAGACTCGGATCTAACGATGAATTAATTCTTTAACACACTTAAAAATATATTTCGAGTTTGTCGGATTCCGAATATATTCGGGTCGAATTCGGGTTATCTGTACCGACCCTTACAAGACCATTACCATCTAGCGTGTTGAAAACCAGAAAAGCTCCGTTAAGCCCAGTCCAACGGCAGTGATGAATCCGGGCGGCGTGACGACGTGAACCAACGGAGGAATAATTGTCGGCGAGGGGCAATGGCGCCGCCTGAGCGTTTGCAAGCGAGCCAGAGCCTGCATCCTCCATTTCTCACGCCAAGATACTCTATGTTTCATGGTGTCTAGACTAGACTGATTTATTCAATTGCCATTCGCCTTAATTTTTCAGTTTCTGCATTCAATTGTGGAGCCACTCGGCGGCGCTTGGGATGCTCCGGCACCTCCGCGCGCGGCGGCGCCCGCGGTACGGCGCACACATCTGCGCTCTTATTGCTGCGCTTCTCCTCCTCCTTTCCGTTTCCCTTCTGTATAGCCGCCTCTCTTTCTTCACTTCGAATCTTTCACACCCCCTCCCTCTTCCACACGACAATTCTCTTTCCTTTAACCCTCTTCTCGACGATCTCGATTCCGACTCTCTAACCACCTCCCTTTCCAACGACGATCGCATCGACGAGCTTGATGATGCGATTCTAGATAGCAATAATGAGGAATTCCTTGCCGAGGAAGAAGACGAAGATGCTATTCAGAACCAGAACTCTGCTGTGACCTCCAATTACTTCTTCGACCCCGTGGGCGGCGTCGTTCGTAGATCTTTTAACCGACGCTCTATTGAAGAATGGGAAGATTATGTCCCCTTCAATTTGAAGCTCACCTCAGATTTAGGGTTTGGGAATAATGACTTGAAGCCAATTTTCGGATCGGACGATGTTTTGGTGGACGAGAAATTGCGGAAGAAATTTAGTGACGTGAAGAAAATCGAGGATGCGTTGCTGTTGAAGGGATCAGCATTGAGGGAAGGTTGGGGGGAGTGGTTCGATAAGAAGGGTGATTTCTTAAGGAGGGATCGGATGTTCAAGTCCAATGTTGAGGTTTTGAATCCTTTGAACAATCCGATTTTGCAAGATCCCGATGGAGCTGGATTGACAGGGTTGACAAGAGGCGATAAGTTATACCTCAAGGGTATCCTTAGCGAGTTTAAACAAACGCCATTCTTGATAAAGAAGCCGCTGACGACCTCCGAGTCCGAAATTGAGCTTCGAGGAAAGAAAGGAAACGATGAGGGTAAGGAACAGAGGATTGTGGAGAGAAAGACATTAGGTAGTGATCATATCAAAATGGTGAGGAAGAATGAGGGTTTGGAGAAAGCTTATTATGCTGATGGGAAGAGGTGGGGTTATTTCCCGGGATTGGATGGAAGTCTATCTTTTGGGAATTTTATGGATGCATTCTTCAGAAGGGGGAGGTGTAAAACGAGGATTTTCATGGTGTGGAATTCGCCGGCTTGGATGTTTGGTGTTCGGCAGCAGAGGGGACTGGAGAGTGTTCTATATCATCAGAGGGACGCCTGCGTGGTGGTATTTTCCGAGACTATGCAGCTTAATTTCTTCGATGGGTTTGTAAAAGATGGGTAATTTCCTATTCCATGTAGTGTGCTTTACATTTTCATTTGTTCTTCTTGTGTGCATATGGATATGTTGTGTCTTGGATGCATATAGGTTCTGACAGTTATATGACATAAATGTCTTTTGTTGTTAGCCTTCGGTGGTCTTTTTTTAACTTAATCCTGCTCTATTTCCTGTTTATGTTGTTCTACCTTTGATTCAGAACAAAGGGAACAAGTAAAAGGTTGTGTTTCCCTTGTCCAGGTACAAAGTAGCTATTGTCATGCCAAATCTTGATGAGCTGCTGAAAGACACACCGACACACGTATTTTCTTCTGTCTGGCATGAATGGAAGCAGACAAAACATTATCCTACGCACTACAGTGAACTTATTCGGCTTGCGGCTCTTTACAAGTAATCCATATAAATTTATACCTGAAGCTGTAATTGGTTATTCGAATTTCGAAAGTTGGAGAGTTAATTTATTTCACTTTTAATATAAGCTAAGTCGATGCTCTTGGTTAATATACTTACAGAAACTCTGTAGATGAGATTGCATTGGAAAGTGATTGGTGCATAGGCTAACCTAGACAACCATTCTCATTTTAATATTTATCTTTCTATGTCGGCACAATTTCACATACGCACAATTCATCAGGCCGGAGGTATTGTTTATAGTGGAGATAGATCTCCCATCTTACTGTATTTTTCTCTCTTTCATATGTTTGACATATCAATCGCACTTGCATTTCTATTTTAGTTAGACTTCAGAGGGAACATCACTAATTATCACTTCAGCTCGTTGAAGGTAGTATCTTCTACAGATACATTTTTATTGTATAAACTAACCTTTTACTACTTAGTATTCAGCACATATTATGGTTCTTAAGATAAAATTTATAGTAGATTCTCGAAAATGAAAGATTCCTATTTCTTTCATTGTGATGATTAGGTGAGCCCTTATTAAGTGCCAACTATAGATGGGAACTTGAAGCTTTGACATTTCATGCCGTCATGTATTGGCCAACTCCAGAAGCATTTGATCCATTTTGTTTGTGAACTGTAGATATGGTGGAATCTATCTGGATTCTGATGTTATTGTGTTGAAGCCGCTACCTCAGCTAAATAATACCGTCGGATATCAGGACAATCTTGCTGGAGAAACTTTGAACGGAGCTGTAATGGCATTTGACAAGTACAGGTACCTTAAAAGTTTTATAGGGTAAATTATACAACACCCTTTGCAATTTAGTAAAGATGCACACAATAACTCGTATTTTATTTATTGCTTAAAATCCCTTTCTGTTGAATTAAAGTATGTACAAAACACTTCGGCCGGAGGTTTACCCAGTGCGCACTTTCGGGTAGCGGCTGCGGGTTCCCACGTCAAAAAAAAAAAAAAAAAAGGTATGTACAAAACACGTCCCGTAAGGAATGGCCTGGTGGTGTAGGGGTTGGACTTGTGACCGTGAAGTCATGGGTTCAAACCCCCGACGCCTCAGGTTACCTGCCACACATGGTTCGCCCGGAATGTTGTAAGATGCTCATCCCATGCCTTGGTTAACTAATGTTAACTAATGTTGCACGTGCAAATTGAACATTATTTGAATTGCATACATGCTGATGGATTGTTGGATAACGTCTTCATACAACATAAGAGACAGTTGTCTCCACAACAATTTAAGCTTGCCTTTTGTTCTCATTGGCCAGCATTGTTGTGCTTGCAAATTGCAATGCATAATCTTTACTGACCAGTAAATGGAGGGGAAATCCGTTTTTTTTTTCTTTTTCTTTTTTGCTTTCGTACTTAATACTCAGAAGTTTAAATCAATACTTTATGTTATATAGGATGATCTGGTAGAATATCCTTCTGCACAATAGGATGCTGGATGCATGATATAAATTCTAAGATGTACAATTATATTTTTTAAAATATTGCGGAAGCCTCTTATTGATACATCAATGGGTGGATAGTCCTATAATCCTATGGTTTAGACTTTTGTGTGGCTGAAATAATGTTAAGGCCAGCACCAGCGAAATAATTGTATCCTGGTGATGATGAAATCACGTGATTTTGAACTGAATAATTCCTCCATCGAAGCTGGTGATGTCTTATTCAAATAGAACAGAAAGTTGGGATTTAGTGTTCAATGCTTGACTCTGTATGAAGCACTCTATTGGTTGAATTAAATGCAAACTGAATGGATTCATAGTTTTTATATATTTGACGAGATCCATACTTGCACAAACTTACAATAGAACTAAAGCTAATGATTTATGTGCAGTCCTCTTCTAATGGAGTGTTTGATAGAATTCTATGCAACATATGATGATGCTAAGCTGCTATGGAACGGCGCTGATCTTTTAACCAGGGTGGCCAAAAACATTTCAACCAATCATGTTAATTCTGTAACGAAATTCAAGCTCCAATTACAACCCTCTTCCATTTTCTTCCCCATTGACCACAAAAGTATTTCGAGGTAAGCTTCATAGATTAAATTTATGAGTAAACGTGGCAATGCATATCTATATTTTGAAATGTATTGGTAAAAGAATGAAATCTTGTTCCGGACAGTAGGTCAACAAAGAATATATCTCTACTGGTTCGATTCTTATATCGTATCCGCTATGCATAGTTGCAGTCATCTCTTGTGTTAAGTACCAATTTTAGAGATATTACCAAATCTTTATTTGACAAAAAGAATTCATAGTGTTTAATCCTTGATTGAAGTTGTCTTTGATGCTTTTTATGTAGTGTACTCTGTTTGTAAGAATTTGGTTCCACTTTATCGATGCAGCTTAATAAAACGAGCATGAAACCAGTTTTCTAGTCAAATTGAATAATTCGTGAACCTTTTTGCACCAAAAGGTATGAATTGAAAAGCCTCCATGTCATCGTTGTCTGATCATCAGAATCGCAAGGAAGAAACTGTGGTTTACATTGTGAGGGTGTCGATAGCCTCGAATGTGCATATTAGCATTCGGTCAGTGCTGTTTAAAATCTTAAAATTTGTTTGCAGGTACTTTGTTGCACCGGGAACCGAGGCCGAAAAGCTTGAAGAAGATGTGCTCTTCAACAAGATCTTGAAGGAGTCATTTACTTTTCACTTTTGGAACAGCTTAACCTCTGCTCTTATTCCCGAGCCCGATAGTCTTGTTTACCTGCTTCTTAATCGGTTCTGCATCTATTGCTCAGATCAATTATGATTATATGATTAATTATACAGATTAAATGAAATAGGAAATTTCATGATCAAAATTTGTTGCTTAATATTTATTCGTCAATCAATATGATAGATTTTGTTTATAAACAGCAGGGGCAGTAATTTTTAGTGCAAAATTTGTACGGTTATACACTTTGTTTGGGGTTGAGATTTCAACATTAAATTTTTTTTAATTGGAATAGTTGTATCATGTTATGTCAATCAATAAGCTGTGATGTGATGTTTTAAATATGAAATTTATTTTTAGTATTTATAAAAATAAAAAATGAATATTTTTGATTTAATATTTTTGGGAAAAAATGAGAATGAATAATATATAATTTGATCAAAATCGTTCAAACAAACACACGGTGAAGGATGGGAGATTGGAGATTTGTTCATTGCTGCAGCCGCCGGAAGGGTTTGCTACATTATTGGATGGAAATTTGATTTGAGTAGTTGATGTTTTTCCAGCCCAGCCTTCTATTATTATTATTATTATTATTATTATTATTAGATCATCTACAGCCATTACTTGTAGTAGCTACAGTAAAAATGCAAAAAAGTATATTATCTATATATTTTTCTTTTATAATTTTTTATATAATTTTTTATATTTATAAATGACGCCCCAGCTTTAATTTATTTTTACAATATAACCTATATATATAATTACACATTATATATCATTTTTCGAAAGATAAAATTATATATCACTTTTTTAAAAATATAAAATTTTACATTATTCTTAAAAAATAAAATAATATCACTTTCCAAAAAATAAAATTATACATTATTTTTTAAAAAATAAAATTACATCTCATTTTTCTAAAAAATAAAATTATACAATATACCAAAAAAAAATAAAAATACACAAACACCACAAAAACATCACACAAACTCCACTAAAAAAATGGAGTGGAGTGTACAGTGTTACTCCAAAAATAGAGGAATTTGGGCAATTAATTATAGTTATTGCAAAGACGCGCCATTTTCTTTGTGTTCCCTTGGCCGAAGGGATCGCATAAAGAATTACACTCCAACACCACCCAACTGATGTTATCCAACATGCAGAGATGCCAATGGAACCGTTGTGCACCGGAAAATTTATATATTGGCATCCAACTCGAATTTTGTCTATTATTGCGGCGATCTCCTTGCATATGGTCAATTACCCTTATTAATGGTCGGCTTTTTTTATCCTCTAGACGTTGGGTGATAGCCCATCGTTCACGGCTTTCTGAAAATCTAACAAAGCCACTAACACAATAATAACAGTATGTTTTATAATATTAACCGTAAAAATTTCAAATAAGATAATCACCAATACAAACCATGGGCACACACCCACAGCGCACCTGCAGGTTGTGCTGAAGCTGGTATTCAGTGTTGTATAAATATTGAAGGTATGCGTCAATCACCTCGCCTTTGATAGCTTCATCGAACAACAGTTCTAGCACCGAATCGGACGAGACAAACACGATGCCTGTCTGTCATACATTGTCCCTACAAAATGATAGCCGCAAACATAAAAAAAAAAAAAAAAAAAAAAAAAAAAAAATCACTTGAGAAAAATATAAGACGCCCTAGTTGTGAATAGCAATACCGGACGACGAAGGACACGAGAAATTGTCCAATAGTATTTGTCTCATCCTCATATAGTGTCCCTTTCCATACAATAGTTGTCATTATTTTGATATATCTCCCACTTTTTTACTTCATCGTTTGTTCTAGATGTAGCGTCTGAATCCCCATCCTCGCCGACAACAAATAGTTCTTGAACCAACAATGAAGATAATCATACCGTAGGTATCTGTATTTATTGTAGAAGTATTAATTCAAAATATCCGGGTATTTAAGAAACTATCCGAAGTACTTTAAGCCAGATGATTAATATTTGTATCAAACTACGTACTTGCTCATCTACAACATCGGCCATTGATTTTCCTTTAGCCCTCCCAGTTTTTCTGGCTCTCTTTATTCACGGTGTTGATATGGGTGTCACAAATTCAGCCTTTTTTTCTCTCTCTTCCGATCAGTACGTGCCATAACAACACGTACGATCGATGAATCCGCAGCCCCACTAAAAGTCTGACTGCCAGACTCATCGACCGGCTATGATTTCAACAGAGCAAATAATCATTAATTAGACGGACAACTACGACCAACAAAATGTACTTACTATATTAATTAACTTACCTTGACATCCAGAGACGCGATATACGGTACAATGACCATTAGTTGGTTAAAGTCTTGTATGCTACCGACGCCTTCATCGTCCGACTCGTTTATTGGATCAATCTGGCCCAAAAAGGTGTCCATTTTCTTTTTTGCTTTGCCGTTCAGTATTAACTCGTTCTTCCATTGCCTCGTCGAGATCCTCTTCAGCCTGTTTCTCCTCCTCCTTAGCCTACTTCTCCTCATCCTCGGCATGTTTCTCCCCCTCATCAGCCTGACTTCTCCTCCTCCTGGTCCCCCTCTGTTTGATCTTCTTTCATCCTCCTCCAATTGTTTCTCCTCTGTCTCCACATCCTTCCGCTCTGTTGTCTCATCCTCATACTCCGTGTCACCCTCGTCATTACTATCACTTTCATACTCCGTGTTATCATCGTCATCACCATCACCCTCATCCTCACATTGATCTTCACCGTCCTCCTCAACTACCCATTTGCAGCTTACGAGTAAGTTTCGCAATTGCAGCATCCTTTTTCCGTAACTCCACCTTCAACATCTCAATTTCTTGAGCTTCTTTCTACAAGTTATGTTAATCATATCATATAAGAAATTATTTTATTCATTTACAATGGTAACAACATTAAATAATACATTTACCTCTGAAGCATGGTATATTACTCAAACAAACTTCTCTTCGGTTCCTATTCGATAAAAGTCTTGAATATCCGTCCTTTTCAAGGATGATAATTCAGTCACTGCAGCAACCCTAAAGATCGGACCTATGTTGTTCATCCACTGAAAGAGCTGTGGTACCATTTTTACATTTTCTAGTTTTAAATAAAATATTTATTTTACATGCATCATCATAATATAAAAAATAAAAAATATATATTTAGTATTTTGGTTTGAGGTATTTTTTTCGTTCCAATTGAAATGACTCTTTTTATTTGTGATACGGTATTTAAGGTAATAGAGTTTAATTAGTTAATAATATTAATTAAGATATTATTTTATTATCTTTTATGTAATTAGTATTATCGTATTTTTAAAATAAGAATGAATATATATGATTAAAATAAATTTAAAATATATGTCTAAATATTTTAAATATTATATCTCAATAAAATATGTGCAATGTTAACTTTCAACCACTGCCAGGTTCGGAGCAAGTTATGGCTTATATTAAAAACCAGTTCCACCTCGGACCCGGACCCGGATCCGAATCCCGATTTTTAATAATTCTTAGATTAATATATATTTATATAATATAAATAACATTACGTATTTATTTTTAAAAATTTAAATATAAAATAGAATCATAATTTCTAAATCAAATTTGTTTAGTTTTTTCCTCAATTTGTTTCACAATCAGAACTACTGTCATCGTCTCGTCGGCCGCCGATGGCCATCACCAGGGATTACCGCCAATATTTGTTTTTTTTTTTGAACTAAAATTTTGCTTTGTTTGTCACCGACCACCATCATTGCAAACCACCGCCAATATTTTATTATTCTTGTTTTTTGAACTACAAATTTTTTGGTCTTTAACACTTATGTTGGGAATTTGTTTTCTTTAGGATCAATGACTCCGGTTCGTACAACTAAATATTGTAATTCTCACGGAGACAATTAGTAGGCTAGTTCAATAAATAAATAATAAAATCAAAATAATACTCCCTCCGTCCAACATACCATGTCCTCGTTACCGTTTCTAATTAATTATCTTAATCTTAATTTATAATTATTTAAAAATACCATTTATATAGTAACACAGAGGTAGTAATAAGAAAAGAGAATCAATGTTATAATATAACAAAATATCTGGCACTCAGATCACAGTTCACTTCGCGCCAAGTCGAAGCTTTCCAACGACACAACACACAACGGAGAGCAATTGAGAATTTCGACACCAAGTAACCCGCAGTCTCACAAAGGAGCAGAAAGAACACAAAGTCTAACCGGACATGAGAACCGACAAACTCTGGCAAACACTTAATAAAGAACACAGAGACTAACACAAAGATCGTACCAAGCGACTAATCTCGCTCTTGGCTCCTGCAGCCTTCAATCGATTCCCACACCAAAACCCACGAACACCAACCAATATTTACAGCTAAAAAGATAATGGGTAAACCTCAACCAAAGAGGTAACAACTATACCTTATCGAACAACCGGACGGACCGAGAAAGAAGGAGATAAACGCATCGAAAGTAGGAACCGGCGGGGATAATTCAAAATCAATAGCAGAAAGAAAGATAAGTTGGAACCCGATTCTGATTTGAAAGAACCTACAAAACACAATCAAGCTGGTTCGATTCGGTTCTAATTTGTATTGGGTCGGATATATTCTAATTTGTACCGGGTCGGATTAGGTCAAATCGGATGAAATTGCTCTGGTTCGAACTGAAATAAACTCAAATAGTTTTTTTTTTTAGTATTATATTATTAAAATAAAGGGGGAGTTGGATTTAAATCCCTGTCAGATAAATTCACTTACAGTTCAGTCCCTATTAAAAATGAATTAGTCTGCACTCCCTACTTTATGGATTAGGTATGTTATGGCTCCCCATTTGTATTTATCCCTCAATTATTGTTGTATACGCAATAAGTACTCGAAATAAGTTGATCAATACTTCAAATATTGTAATATATACCTACATTACTTCCCGCTCTACCCCCATTATAATCTTATCTACTTCTAGTTAAATATCGCGTACTTTTTTCGCGAATTAAAAAATAAATAAAAAAGAAAAAGATAGTTACCCACGATTTAACAGGGATTGATGAAGAAAATCTCTTATAACTTCTCTTACCACAATTTTAAACCCTACATCTCTCTTCTTCAGGAGAATCGACGCTCTTCAACCCTTGACAACCAAGTAGCGATCGGTTGGTGCAAAAATGCTGAAGAAAACAGTTGATCGCTCCCATCCCCGAGACAAGCTCGAAGAAGAAAACAGTTGATCGCTCCCATCCCCGAGACAAGCTCGAAGAAGTAAGTTCCTGACTGGACTTTTTTCGATTTTTTATTTTGTTGATACTAATATTTTGTACTGTAGTTGTTCGATTGTTTGGGGTGTAACTCTTGGTCTTGTGTTTGTATGTCTCGGTTCGGTGTTGAGGAGCCCTGTGTGATCGATGTAGTTGTGTTTGTTAACCGGGTTTAAAATCGTTCGTATGTTTGCCCACGTAGACCGGGTTGGATTTTTTTTTTGGCACCGATATTTGGTGATTTTATTTGTTTAATATGTGTTTTTTTGTTAATTTTGTAGATGTACATTTTGTTTAGTTACCCGTAGTTGCATATTTTAGTTTTTTTGTTTGATTGTTCGGTAATTAGTCATGTTTGTGGGTTGGCTAATGTGGTATTATTAAGTACCCGGAGTTGCAGTTTTAGATCTAGTTTGCTAAGTAATATACTTTTAGGGACTAATGTGTACTCGACATGTGTTGTTACGTACTCCTGATAGATTCTGATAAATTTTTAAATATATTCAGCATTGGGTAATGTACTGATGATATTTATTTACAGATCGTAGGTCGGATTGTGCTTGTTGTTCAATTCACTATGCGATCCGTTCGGGCAAGGGAACGCGGAGAAATTGGTACGTTTACGAAATAAATATAATTAATTTATCATGGATAAACCGAATTACGTAACAAAATCTTATGTTATTTTTACAATCGTGATTTTTATGCTTGTACCTGAACGCAATATACCTATGACCCATGGTAAGGGAGATGCCCGAGTACGTAAGATGTCGGAATCAAGGTGATACTCTCGACTGTGGTCTTTTGGTCTGCATGTTCAGCAAGTGTTACGCTCACACGAATCCAGCAGTCCATTCCATTGGTGGCATCGACGGTGAGTTTGATAATGTGAAGAGCTACCACAGTAAAATTGCGGTCAAAATAATGAAAGGTCTGCCCTCCGAATCATAGCCTCTTATGAGCAGCACAGGGTAAGTGAACATCTGTAATGAATTTAGATGGATTTGGGATTGATTTGGGTTGTGTAATTTGTACTTGATTTTGTTAATATGTTATTTTCTAATTGAATTGTTAGTTAAATTGGTTTGATTTGCCTCATATTTGATGAGATTGTATTAAGATTGATAGATGGATTGAATTGTAGGTTGAATTTGGTAAAACTTAATGTTTAGAGTAATGCTATGAATTGTGCCATAAATGATTGTATGATTAATTTTTTACATGGTTAGAATTGCAATAATGCATACGGTGTACCTCCACAACGGATCGATGTACCCGTCTAACTAGATCGAAATACCTTCAAACTACATATATATGCTCATATAAATTTTACTCATTTGTTAGGAATGTTATCCTTGTATGAAGACAACAACCAACCAGAAAAGTTACGCATACGAATTTTAAATTGGAATTAACTAATTCATTACAAGACATTGCAATGGTTGAAATAATGTTTGCAATGAACAAAACTGCATTCACGGATACTTAAGTACATTAATGGTGTACTAAGAAAGAAAATTATATACATATGATGCGAAGGTTTATGCTCTTTTAGTCACTATCATTTCTCTCAACCACCAATGAAGTAAAGAATTGCTAATAGAAGAAATGCTTTCACCAAGTTCCTTAATTGCCTTATCCGTCAAGGGATTGACTGAAGTCGACCAAATTCAAAGATATCTGCTATTACATAAATACTACCTAAGAAAACATCAATCATACATTGATTGTCAATGCTCGTATCCAGAACACATATTTAATTATTTATATACCTTCATTAAATATCAACTACCCTTAAGTAGTTTTTACTTACATATAATACGATTTCATTTGCTCTAGTAACAAGTATTTATGCCCTGATAACTTGTGCTTGAAAACCGATCATTCTCAATTTAAAACATTCAATTGTGTCAGTAACCATGGATGAATTCATCATTATAGTTTCTCGCGAATCCTAGAACAATATATAAAGGTAAACAACACATATTTACTATAGATGGATAAACAAGAGAGAAAATACTTAGTTAAAATATGTTGGTTGTTATTCATACATGCTTTGTTGTCTTCCTATCGAAAAATATGGCATGAGTTGTTGAATATAAATGGATGAATTCATCATTATAGTGTTCTCAATTCAAAACATTCAATTGTTGTTGGTAATCATGGATGAATTCATCATTATAGTGCTCTCGGGAATTCTAGAACTATATGTAAAAATAAACAATACATATTTACTATGTATTGATAAACAAGATAAAAAAAATATTTAGTTAAATTACATTGGTTGTTATTTATACATGTTTTATGGTCTTCGTATGGAAAAATATGACATAAATTGTCTAATGTAAATGTACCATGTTCAAACTTTTCCATCGGAGCTGGGAGAGGAAGTACTCTCATTGAGTTTGTGAATTGGCTCGTTCGTCAAATGATTGTCTAAAATTAACTTCATTCAAGGATACCTGCTATTACACAAATAATACCTGAGAAACTATCATTCATACATTGAATTTTTATGTTTGTACCTAGAGCGCATACTTACACACTTAAATCAAATGCATACATACCCTGATGCATATCTTATGTACTTATAATACTAGTGTTATATGCTTCAATAACGAGTATATATGTCCTGGTAACTTGTGCTTGGAAAATCAACCATTTTCGATTCAAAATATTCACTTGTTGTCAGTAACCAGAGATGAATTCATTATGATAGGGTTCCTACGCTACTTTGAATTGGATGAAAAGATAAACAAAATATATTTACTATAGATGGATAAATAAGTCATAAATGACTTATATGATATATGTATAAATCATAGTCCAACTTCTACTTTAAAGGCTAAATAAGTCATAAACAACTAAGTTAAATTATATTGGGTTGTTAGAGTACAAAATTGTTGTCTTGAATTGAAAATTTTTAGACCTATTATATAGTAATCCACAATGTAGCACACATAACAACATTCGATCATGAGCATATTTGCATAGGGCATGACTCAGCTAAAAATACGAATACTCCAGAATGGCTCCGACGTACCCTCAATGTGGCTTGATGTACAAAATCCTACTAATTGTGTACTTATTGCATTCTTTCATGTAACAAATTAACTAAATTAAAAAATATCTATTTTTTTTTTTTTTTACGGATAATACATTTTTGAATGTATATATATACTCTTAAAACTAGTGCATAATTTTCTATTAGAATAGAGATTTATAATCCTCTCCATATGGGTCTAAAATAATATTACACAATATTTTTATAATTTTTAAATGAGTAATACGTTGTAGACTGATATGTCTAGTAATATCAACTAGTTATTTCATTAATTTAAAAATTTTATTATGACTGTCAATTCGTATACCTCTATTATCATTCAAGAAATTTATGTCATCAAAAATTCATTTCTAAATGATTGTCGCCATATACCCGTACTTCTCGTTCAAGTACCACGATACAACAAATTTACAAACAAGTTTCAATACAAATTCGGTCTAACTATTGTATATTTACTTATTATATATTACATAATATCCAACACACCAAAAGTAATTATACAAAAGTTACATTGACATCAAATGATTTTGTAATTATGATCTCTGAAAATTTGAATGAATCATTTTTTATCATTCAGCTTTCTTGAGGAAGAAGTGAACTGGTAGCGAAAGAAGTTGAATTCATACCGGGATAATTTGGAATTCCACATTTAGCTTGAAGCTTAAAAATTATTTGGAAACACACTTTCGAAAACCTTTCAGTAACCATGCTACTCTTGATCTCAAGCGAGAATAAACTTCATCATCAGAGAGGTGAATAAAATATGTTTGTAATTCATTCAGAGAATTAAGAATTGGACGTAAAGCTTTAGATTATCAAAAGAGGATATAAGTCTTTCCACAAAGAATAACTATGTTAAAATTTCCCAACAAGAGCAAATCTAAATCCGAGACAAGTTCTGATATTTCAAATATCGAAAACTTCACCATGGACAACTATTCCCCATAGAAACCTAACCAAAACTCTTAGGACTATCAAACTAAGCATATGTCTTCGATGAGGTATTATGTCGAACATTTGGTGTGCAAGAAGGAAAAGAAAACATCTCGACATAGCTTGACCGATGAGGAGCCGTAGAATCAATCATATATGAAAATTCAACCTCAAACAACCACAACCGCACTGACAATCTACACCAACACCAATACTCCAAAATTAATTAATTCCGACACCAATTAGAGTAGAATCAAACCAGACGAAGAACAAAGCCACACATCAAGATGAACTCAAATCAAATGAATTAGAAAAATAGGCAAGCCAATTGTTACCAGAAATACACAATTGTCCCTCTCTCGTTGATTAATCGACATAATGAACAGGCAGTGAACGAAATTGAGACTGGACCGATTTCTGGTGATGACAAACGAAATCGCACGATTAGAGTAGATCAATCCTTACCTTGATATTTTTCGGAGATGGAGGGCAAAATCGCACGATGAAGAAACCGACGGGGTGAGAAATAAGTCTTTGGGAGGCTTGCAGATTGCCCAACCGAACTGCTGTAAATTTTCCGATGGCTGATTTCTTTCTTATCAAATTTCAGTTCCGATTTTGTGCGAATTTCAACGATATGATATTTTAGAAGAGGAGGGAGAAGATTAAGATGAATAGAGAGTTGAGATAAAACAAAATGAAAAAAGAGGGAGCGCAGCATAATTTATTATGAATGGGACTGAATATCAATTTGATTATGAAAAGAGGGATTTATCCCAATTGTCACTAAAATAGATTATATTTTATATTTTTTCCAAAAAAATGAGTTTCTCATATTCCGGGCCGGACGGCGGGGAAGGCGAATCTTGAGGCTTAATATTTTTAAACTGGCGTCCCGATGCCTGCAAAATTGATTCCCAACCCGCCCCGTCTATGTCCCACCATCCTGTCCCAAAAAGGCGCCACGAATTCCCTCCCTAAAAGCGTTTCTCAATCAACTTGGCAGTATATTTTTTCCCGTCGCCCTCAATCAATAAATACATTACATTAGCGTAGCTTAGCTGCGAAGAAACACAGAGATTCGCCTCCGACTCCGACAATGGACGTCCGACAATCACTCCTCAACCAAACCGCCGTTTCCTTGTCCCTCACAAGCCACGTCATCTCCTCCAAAGCTAAGGACTCCAATTTCGCCTTTTCCCCGCTTTCCATCCACGTCGTTCTCGGATTGATCGCCGCCGGGTCTGGCGGCCCGACCCGCGACCAACTCCTGGGCGTCCTCAAGTCCAACTCTCTGGAGGACCTCAACTCGCTATCCTCGCAGTTCGTGGCGCTCCTCTTCGGCGACGGCAGCCCTCTCGGCGGCCCTCGCTTGTCGTTCGCCAACGGCGTCTGGGTCGATCAGACCCTAAGCTTCAAACCGGCCTACAAGGAAATTGTCGAGAACAACTACAAGGCTGCTTCCAATCGCGTTGATTTTCAGACCAAGGTTTTTCTCTCAAATCAAATTTAATTTCAAATCGTTTCTATTTTTATTTATTTTCCATTTTGGAAATTAGTGCGACTCTGGCTCAAACGGTATTCTAGAAACCATATATATTGTGCACTTTTTGCATTCATAACATTGCAGGTGTTCATCGATCCATGGAAATCTGATTGTTTTTTGGTTTAGATCTGTCATCTGTTATTGCTGAGTTGCTTTGTCCGTAGTATAGCTGCATCCACCATTTGTGGGTTCCAATTAGGCAATTTTAGTTGGAGAAAGAATCACATGGTCTTGAATGGAGCTGAAGAACTTCAGTTTATGCACAGTTAAAGGTTGTTGACTCCATAATATGCTCATTCATGGTGCAGACTGCTAGAGCTAATAAATGAGCCAAGTAAGCTCGAGCATCTGTTGTTCTAATCCAACTTGAACATGTCATTAGTACGGGTTTGACTTGGCTTGTTTAGGATTAGCTGACATGGCTTGTTTGGGATTCGAGTTAAAATAATGGTGTGAGCTTAGCTCGTTAGGCTCGATTTCAAGTTCAAGCTCAGCCTGCCAATGTTTAATTTCACTCATTATTTATCATAAGGGTAAACTATTTTTTTAGTCTCGTAACTGGACCCTTTATCATTTTAGTCCTGTAAGTGGAGTCTGTCGCAAACTAGTCCCATAAGTGAAAAAATTTAGCTGTTTAAGTCCTCCGGCGCCGGAGACGCTCGCGTGGCTCGCCGGAGGTGACGTGTCTGCCAGGTGTCCGGCCAGGTCAGCGACACCTGGCGGACATGTGGATTTATTTTTTTTTTCATTTTTTTAATTTTTTTAATTTTTTTAATTGTACCAAATAAAAAAAATAAAAAAAATACAAATAAAATTTAAAATAAATTAAAAATAAGTTTTAAAATAAATTTTAAAAAATGAAAAAAAAATCCACGTAGCGACACCTGGCGGACACGTCACCTCTGGCGAGCCACGCAAGCATCTCCGGCGCCGGAGGATTAAAACAGCGAAAATCTTTCACTTATGGGACTAGTTTGCGACAGGCTCCACTTACGGGACTAAAATGATAAGGGGGTCCAGTTACGGGACTAAAAAAATAGTTTACCCTTATTATAATAAAATATTCAAAGTTTATTAATAAATACAATTTTTGATAGTGTATATATGGAGTATATTATATTTATATATACAATATACTATTAGTCGATTACTACTCCCCACGAGCCGAGCTTGAGTTTGGTTCGTTTATAAAAATACTAATTTTTGAGCTCGAATTTGACTCGTTTATCTCTATAACCGAATCACCAAATCGAGTCGAATTGTTAATGAGTTAAGGTAGGATCGAGCTTGGCTCGCGAGTTATTTAGTTCGTTTAACAGCTCTAGGTGCAAATAGGTGGGGGGAAAGTTTAGTGTTCTTATATGAGAAAAGCAAAATCATTGTAACCCCATTAGCTCCAGATAACACTTAAACGAGATCATAAGTTCGATCTATTCAAATAGCAACCTTATAATGGCCTTGAGCCTCATCCCTGAGTTTAGGAGCATGCTTAGCCCTGCACATTGACCGCAAAATTTTGTGTTAGCTTTGGATGCTACATATAAAAGAAACCGAAAATTCAAAGTCCCGGGATAAATTAGGTATATACTGCATCAATTGCAAAACCTTATGAATGGTAGTATAATCTCCTGCATTTGTGGATAGTATGTCTGACACAATAGGGATTTTGAGCATATTATTTACTGATATTATAGATAAGTTATGCAATGGAATTTGCGCGGGATTATTCATTCATTGATATTAAATTAGAAGTACGCGATTTGTAAGATGATTTGTGGAGTCAAATTAATAATAGGAATCTCTATTTGGCTTTGATTATCTAATCGTTTCATGGATGAGGACCTGATTAGTCTTATTCTCTACTCCTTGTTTAGAATTAATTTATGTTGGATGCAATGTCATCGAGTAAATCTTTTTTGAATATGTGAAATCCATTGTGATATTATACTATCTGTTAATCGCCATTGTGATTTACAATGAATGGGACGTTGGTATGTGAAATTGGTACAATCTTGAATGTTTACAAATTTGCGAAGGATATATGTCATTGCAGATTTGTCCATTTCAATTCTTTTCATTTTTCTTAGGTGACAGTCTCGGTGCTGATAAGGTAAGGTAGCATAATGTTGTGTTATATAGAAATATGTGCGGTTAAGTTTTATATTTGTCTTATGTTTTGTAACTATGTTTAGTTTGCTAAAATCATGCTATATGAAAATATATTATATATTGTCAAGATATGCACTACATGAAATCATATCGTGTGCTATTAAGTATGTTGTCCGTAATGATTATATATGCTGATTTGACCTCATCAACATTCAAATTGAAGCTATGGGATAAATATGTTCATTTTTTTTTTTTTGTTTCGGTTTTTTGGGGAATGTTGGTGAAAATTTAGTACTAACTATAGTGTTCATTTGTTATTTCAATGATTTTGCAATAAGGCTGCTGAGATAACGGGAAAGGTGAACGCATGGGCTGCAAAGGAAACAAGTGGCCTAATCAAAGAGATACTTCCGGCGGGTTCTGTCGATGCTTCCACAAGGCTACTTCTCGCAAACGCAGTTTATTTCAAAGGAGCTTGGGACAAAAAGTTCGACGCATTCAAAACCAGCCACCACGACTTCTTTCTTCTAAACGGGACTTCAATCCAATGCCCTTTCATGACCAGCACTAAGAAGCAATTCGTCCGAGCTTTCGACGGCTTCAAAGTGTTGAGGCTACCGTATGCGCAGGGCCAAGATAAGCGCAAATTCTCGATGTACATCTTTCTTCCGGACGCCAAGGACGGCTTTTCTGCATTATCCGAGAAAATGACCTCTGACCCGGAATTCATCGAGCACCATGCTCCGTTCCGACAAGTAGAAGTGAAAGCTTTTCGCATCCCCAAGTTTAAGATATCGTTCGGGTTCGAGGCCACGGAAATCCTCAAGGAAATGGGTGTGGTGCATCCGTTCTCTGGCGGGGGTCTGACGGAGATGGTCGAGTCTGCGAACAGCCACAATCTGTATGTGTCGAACGTCTTCCACAAGGCGTTCATTGAAGTGAACGAAGAAGGCACCGAGGCTGCGGCTGTGACGGCTGGTGTAGTGATGTTGTGTTCGATGGAGATGGAGGAGGAGGTGGATTTTGTAGCCGATCATCCGTTCCTGTTTGTGCTGCGGGAAGACATCACCGGCGTTATTCTCTTCGCCGGACAACTGGTGGATCCTCGTACTTGAGGTATCTTGTGTCGTGTGTGTAGATATGTATATATGTAATATAGATTAGATTTTTTGATTGAATAGAGTGGCGATGGCCTGTGTGGGGTTGTCTGTATTGTGTTTGTATTCGTGTTTGTGTTCGTGTTCGTGTTGTCGGATCGATGAATAAGAGCACTGTTAAAAAGTATGCTAGTAGAAAAAAGAAATACAGAGAATAATGTTCAAAACAATGCTAGCATCGTGGGTATAGGTATTGGTGTTTGCTTCTTGTTAGGCATATATATATATGTATATATATTGGAGCGGCTTCTCTTCTGATATAGAGGCAGTGTTAAAATTTTATTTATAGTCATTATTCTGTGTGTTTATTCTGTGTGCTAATCTAGTCAAGTTAAAATGGTACTCAATTGATGAGGTCAACGTATGTTATATAGGTGATCATCATGTGTTTATACAATTTCAACACATATATTGTTATATTATAGTATATGTTGAATTATAATATAATATATATTGTATTATAAATATGTTGAAATATGTATAAATATCTATTTGTCACTCTATACTATAGGTTTATCCTGTCATATCAGCACCATATTGACTTGACCGGATCAGTAGTTGATCCATGCTCTTGATACACAATTAAAGTGTTGGTTTAAAAATAATTTTTTGTTTTTAATATTAGAACTTATTACATTTTTTGTATTAATTTCTAAGAATTCATTCATATCAAAAAATTTTCAATGTGAGTATAATCTACAAAATCAAATAATGATAATAATAATAATAATAATAATAGGCTGCTACAGTGCTGACAACACACCGCAGCACACGGTGTGCAGTTAAATAATACACAGTGTGCAGTCAAACAACACACGATATTACTACCGGCAGTACACCGTCTGCATTCATATAATACAAATACAAACTAACAACACTAACAATACTAACAACACATATTATAGTCTTATACAACACAATCAATACTTGATTTCAGCACATCACGTACTGTTATACAACACACTTGTAACTATGAACCAACAATACAAATACAACACATGAACTGACAGCACATACTATCGTCTTATACATCACAAATACTAATTGATTTCAGCATATCACATACTGTTGTACAACATACTATAATTACGAAGCAACATCACCTATTATTATTATACTCAGTTTGTGCCGTTCAATAATAATAATAATAATAATAATCATTCAAATAAAATAAATAAAGAAACACACATACTACTTAAGATCGAAACCCCAAACAAACACACCCATATGTACACCTTGATGATATATATAATAATGATTATGTCAAATTAATAAGATGTCTTGATCCGCGCCAATATTTTAGAGTGGGCCCAAAGAGTAATAATATGGACATTAATGAATGAGTGACCGACCATCCTGTCCTAAAAATCGCCACGTATCCCTCTTTATACCGCGTTCAAAAATGCCATTCATCACATACCGCACCATCTTAGCTACCAAGAAAACACACACACAGTCTAGATTCGCCTCCGACTCCGACAATGGACCTCCGACAATCACTCCTCAACCAAACCGCCGTTTCCTTGTCCCTCACAAGCCACGTCATCTCCTCCGAAGCTAAGGACTCCAACTTCGCCTTTTCCCCGCTTTCCATCCACGTCGTTCTCGGATTGATCGCCGCCGGGTCGGGCGGCCCGACCCGCGACCAACTCCTGGGCGTCCTCAAGTCCAATTCCCTGGAGGACCTCAACTCACTATCCTCGCAGTTCGTGGCGCTCCTCTTCGACGACGGCGGCCCCCTCGGCGGCCCCCGCTTGTCGTTCGCCAACGGCGTCTGGGTCGATCAGACCCTAAGCTTCAAACCGGCCTACAAGGAAATTGTCGAGAACAACTACAAGGCTGCTTCCAATCGCGTTGATTTTCAGACCAAGGTTTTGTTCTCAGATTAAATTTTATTTCAGATCGTTTCTATTTTCATTTTCTTTCCATTTTTGAAAATTAAACGGTATTCTAGAAATCATATATATTGGGCACTTTTTGGATTCTTCATAACATTGCAGTTTTTCATCAATCCATGGATATCTGATTGTTTTTAGGTTTAGATCTGTCGTCTGTTATTCCAATTAGGAAATTTTAGGTGTAGAAAGAATCAATCACATCACATGGTCTTGAATGGAGCTGAGGAACTTCAGTTTATGCACAGTTAAAGGTGGTTGTTGTTGACACCATAATTTGCTTATTAATGGTGTATTTGGCTTGAATTTTATACATTTTATTATATAAACTAAATATATCTGGTTTTATTGTCAATTTATTATAATAAAATATTTAAATTATATTAATAAGTACAAATTTTCATATAAATAATTATATATTATATTAATATATACAATAATACAAATGGATTATCACTACTGAACTCAATCGAACTATATTATAGTAATAATGATTTTTGAGCCCTGCCCTTCTCATTTATCTCTATAAACGAGTTGACTCGAGCTGTTAATGAGGTTGGCCTTAAGTTACCTAGTTCATTTAACAGCTCTAGGTGCAAATAGTTGTCGGGAAAGTTTAGGGTTCTTATGAGGAAAGCAAAATCATTGTAACCCCATTAGCTCCGGGTAACACTTAAATAAGATCATAGTTCGATCCATTCATATAGAAACCTTATAACGGCCTTGAGCATCATCCCTGAGTTGAAGAGCATGCTTAGCCGTACATATTGGCAGAAAGATTTTGTGATAGCTTTGGATGATGCATATAAAAGAAAACCGAGAATTCGAAGTCTTTGGATAAATTAGGATAATTGTAATTTCAATCTAACAATTGTGAAACCTTATATAATTCCTCATGCTCGCCGGAATGTTAATATGATCTCCTACATTTGTGGATAATATGTTGACACAATAGGGATTCAGAGCATACTGATATTATAGTTAAATTCTGCAATGAAATTTGCACGGGATTATTCATTCATTTATATTAAATTAGAAGTATGCATTTTGTAAGATGATTTGTGGAGTCAAATTAATAATGGGAATCTCTATCTGGCTTTGTTATCTAACCGATTCATGGATGAGGATTTGATTAATGTTATTCTCTACATGTTTTGCAGTGTAACCTCACTTGTTTAGAATTAATTTATGTTGAATGCAATGTCGTCGAGTAAATCTCTTTCGAAAATGTGAAATCTCTTTAGAATTAATCACTTGCCATTGTGATTTACAATCAACGGGACATTGATCTGTGAAATTGGTACAATCTTCAGATGTTTACAAATTTGCGAACGATTTATGTCATTGCAGATTTGTCTATTTCAATTCTTTTCATTTTGGTTAGGCAGCGGTTTTGGTGTTGATCGGATCAAATCAACACACATAATCAAGGCCAACAACGCATGCTATATATAATACTCCCTCCGTCCCCAATCTATCTATCCATTTGCTTTTTGCACGGAGTTTTAGAAATATTAGTATTATATTGGGATAAAGTAGAAATAAAGGTAAAAAGACTAAATTAACCCTATTAGTATTGTATGATATAAAGGTAATGACATTTGTGTAATATATTCTAAATTAGAAGGGTATTTGTAATGTTAAGTAGATAGTACAATTACTAAAAAAAAAAAGGAAACGGATGCTTTGTTATGGGACGGACCAAAATGGAAAAATGGATAGATTGTTAAGGGACGGAGGGAGTATATCACAATATTGTGTCACATAGAAGTTTTATACTTGTACTATGTTGTATAAACATGTTTATTGTGCTAAAATCAATTAATATACTGCGCTACATTAACTTGCTGTCACAACATATGCTATTAAGTATGTGTTGTCTGTCTTGATTATATGTGCTGATTGGATCAAATTGAACTTAGTCAGCACTCAAACCGAAGCCCTCGGATAAATATGTGCAATTTTTCTTTTTTTTTTTTTGGGGGTTTCTGAGGAATGTCGGTGAAAATTTAGTACTAACTATAGCATTCATTTGTTATCTCGATGATTTTGCAAAGGCTGCTGAGATAACGGAAAAGGTGAACGCGTGGGCTGAAAAGGAAACGAGTGGCCTAATCAAAGAGATACTTCCGGCGGGTTCCGTCGATGCTTCCACAAGGCTACTTTTCGCAAATGCAGTATATTTCAAAGGAGCTTGGGACGAAAAGTTCGACGCATCCGAAACGAGGGACCACGACTTTTTTCTTCTAAACGGGACTTCAATCCGATGCCCCTTCATGACCAGCACTAAGAAACAATACGTCCGAGCTTTCGACGGCTTCAAAGTGTTGCGGCTACCGTACGCGCAGGGCCAAGATAAGCGCAAATTCTCGATGTACATCTTTCTTCCGGACACCAAGGACGGCTTGTCTGCATTATCCGAGAAAATGACCTCTGACCCGGAATTCATCGAGCACCATGTTCGGCTGCGACAAGTAAAAGTGAAAGCTTTTCGCGTCCCAAAGTTTAAGATATCGTTCGGGTTCGAGGCCACGGAAATCCTCAAGAAAATGGGTGTGGTGCATCCGTTCTCCGGCGGGGGTCTGACGGAGATGGTCGAGTCTGTAAACAGCCAGAATCTGTATGTGTCGAACATCTTCCACAAGGCTTTCATTGAAGTGAACGAAGAAGGCACCGAGGCTGCGGCTGCAACGGCTGCTGTAGTAATGTATCGATCGTTGATTATAGAGGAGGAGGTGGAGTTTGTAGCCGATCATTCCTTCCTGTTTGTGCTCCGGGAGGACATTACCGGCGTCATCCTCTTCGCCGGACAACTGGTGGATCCTCGTACTTGATGGATCATGTGTCGTGCTCGAAATAAATACATATATATATGTATATGTATGTATGTGTGTGTGTGTCGTATCATCTGGGAGGGTATAATGTAGATTAGATTTAGATTGAATAAAGAGTGATGAAGGCCTGTTTGGGGTTCTTTTGTGTTTTTGTTTGTGTGTGTTCATGTTATGGGCACTTCTCTTTTCCCTTCAGTTTTGATGCGATCGATTGAGAATATATATATGGTGGGTTTGTTTCGTTTTGGTTTGGTTTGAGGATAGAATTTTTATTTGAATGATATTTCTACTTCCCATATGACATACATATTATTTTAACGTATCAATTAAAATGTCTAATAAAATAAATGAAATTATTAAACCTAACTACATTTTAACAAAAGTTAAAACACATCACCTAAAAATTAAGTTACCAAAACTAAAACAAAATTAAAAACATAAAAAAAAAAAAAAAAAAAAAAAACCAAAAGTCCCGAATACATTCCCCGTCAATCATGTTTGTTTCTATTTTCATCTGCCTTCAATCACAAATCCTAATTGATTCTTCTTCCTGAATCTTTTCTGCCGCAATCCATTCTTACATAGCGAGTTTCGATGAAACGTTGGTGGTTGATGTGGTGCTCTCCGTCGGGCGGTGTTAGTTCATCTTGCCCGTGCTCTGAAAATGCTTGTGGCGACGCCGGAGTTGATGCTTTGATTTTGCCGGTTGATTTTTATACATTTGCTAGAGCTGGCAATGGATTATGTCGGGTCGGGTCAACTTTTTAAACGGATTAAAAGTCAATAAAAAATCGATCCATTTATGTAAACGGGTCAAAACACACAATACGAATCCGACCCGGTAAAATCCGACACGATCCGAAATGAGTTGTTATCCCGTTTTATAATTTTTAAATGAGTCAGATGACCCGACACGATCTGACCTATTAACTCATTTAACACAAAATCGACTTATTTATCTATTTAAAAAAAAAAACAAATCTAAAATTAATATTACACAAATTAAATAATAATGAGTTAATTAAAGATAATTCAGTAAGATAGAAATGAATGACAAATGCCCCCAATTCAATAAACATTAAGAACATAAATATTACACCACAATTCAACAAAACACCAACGACAATGCGAAATTGCTACTGAAATTCAATTCAAAAAAATAGAATCCACATCATATGTGTTACCATAAACACAAACCGAAATTATTCCCAAAGCATGTCAAACTCCTGTAATGCAAGATAAGAAATATAAATTAATGAGGATTGAAAATAACAATATATATTTATTGAATTATCGCTAACAACAATCAATACAACATACAAATGTATAAGAATGAATATACTTAACTCACTAACCTAGAATGCTAACTTTTAGAAACTTTGCTTCTACTATCCGAAATATTTAAGACATCATCATCAACAGAATCTTTCATTTTTCATTTTAAATACTTCTCTAGACAATTCTTTCATATCAGGTTCAAATGATGTTATCCACAATTAATAAATGTTAATATCTCAATGAAAATAATACAAAATTACTTAATTATATAAATTATATTTATAATTGTTACCTTGTTTGGATAGTCAATCCCTAAGACACATCAATGATACTCTCCCATTAATGCTAAAAGCTAATTCCGAATTCACAATGAAGATTAAGATAGCCAAAATATCTCTAGCCATCCGAGTTAGGATTGGATAAGTCATTTGACAAGTTTTCCAATATTCCAGAACATTTGTGTCACTTGTGCGAACTAATGTTGGCTCTTCCAAATATATTTTCCAACAATGAGTGAACTCATTGCTATAAAAAAAATCAAAATCCTACATGCAACAAAAAATTAGAAATATATATTATAAACATGAGCTATATTATGAAATTAAAAATAGATAACTACAAAAATAAATGATAGAATTACCTTCGTAAAACCATCATCAACAACTTGTTCAACCGACATATAAGAATGAGAGCCATGAGCTTTTTGAATGTCACTAGTTGAAGAAGTTGAAAATGAATATTCATTAAACAATCTGAAAAGTTTATCTTGAACAACTTCAACTTAATGTCATAATCCACCACATAAATCTTCTTAAATGCATTCACAATCAATAACTTGAAATTTACATCGAGGATAAAAAATAACAGCAATGTCCATAATAGTATTAAACGGAGTCCAATACTTCTCAAACTTTTCAAACATTTTTACAACCATTATTCTTCATAAATGTATCTTTACTTTTCATCTCCTCGTTCAAAAGTAGCCTCACTTTTACTATGTTAGGAAAGTACAAATTGATTATTGAATACTTAGAATCCGAAAAAGCACAAGTAACTTCATGAAATACCTTTAAAAACTTGGGAAATTTTTTCAATTATCACCCACTCATCAACACTTGGACAATAAACAAAATTTGCATTAGTCTTTTTCAAATGTATAAAGGCTTTTTTGTAATACAATACACTATCTAACATCTGATAAGTAGAAATCTAACGTGTGGGAACATCTTACTTAGACCTCTAACATATTCAAGTCCAACATGTTGAGATCCTTTGCAATATTTGACAACCTCCCTTACCTTAACAACAACTTCATTTACATCTTTCAATCCATTATGTACAATCAAATTTTATATGTGTGCACAATAACGAACGTGGAAATTTTTACCATCGGATAATAAATTCAAATCAAAATTTAACCCACCCACTAAAGAATCATTAGAAAAAACATTATCCAAGGTAATAGACATAATTTTCTTTTCAATGCCTCATTCTTTGAATAGATTAACATCCGCGATGCCAGAGACTTTTGGGTCATTTTTTGGTGAGATTGTTTCAAATTGTCCTAACCTTATATCTAAAAAGCTCAATTCTTTTTTTTTTTTTTTTATTCGATATACTTTGTCTAAGATTTGGTGGTATTGAAATCATGTGGTTTATACGATGACTTGGTTGTGCCGGACTCCGAGGACAAGTTCCACTTACCCTTTTTTGTGCCTGAAACTAGCGGCAAGGCAAATATTCTAGTCAAAATCTCATACGTTGTGCTTTGTGAGGTTAAGTTAATGTTCTTAAAAATTCACTATCCTCTGGTCTTCACTCTTCCATAATATGTTCAGGTAAAAAATTTTATCTATTGTTTTATTGCATTATGTTCTTGTGTGTTAAGTAATGTACTTTTGGATTTAGGACAAATTGATTCAGAAATTATGATTTATCATCATCATTACGTCTCAAACAAATTGTTATTTGTGTTTGTTGTGCAAATTATTTTTGAGGCTTACTAGATAAGTAATTCAACCACAATTGGAATTATAATTATTCCACACACACCTACTTAATAAAAAAATTTATCCAAGAATAATTTACGAGCAGTTGTATATACTTAAGAGTGATGAGGTGACACTCTATGATGTTAATCTCAAGCTCACTGCTACATTTATTATATCATAATATAAATTTTGAGATAATACTAAAACAAAAAATACGAACCACTATTGAACATTTTGTTTATGACTTAAACAAATCTCCTATGTGAGGTGTTTTATAGCAATAATGAGCCTCTTTTACCTAGAATAATTCGTAATACTAAATTTTTTAAACAGTTGTAATGAGATCATCCAAACCCCTGGCTTGATTAACATTAATTAAATGATCAATAATTGTTTTGATCATTTCGACATCCATTTAGATGTCTTTGTTTTGACTTTCAGTTCTCCTGATTGTTCTATTTTTTAAATGAAGTATTCTATATTTATTCCCACCTAGATTTACTATGATCTTCACAATACATGCTTTCCAAACTTAAGAATATTGCACTAATTATTGTGTGAGAGATGTTTAAAAAAATCTTTATAATATTGCACTATATTGCACTATAATTCTTATTAAGGGGATTTAGTTATGTGATGATTTATTCGATGATGAAAATATCTTGAGTACAAACATTTTAATACTTACTGGAATATGAAAAATAAGTATCTTAACATTTAAAAACCTTTTCGTGGCTTTCTTTGTGATTGATTTTAATAACTTTGTGACCATGTCCTGGCTGTTCAATTATGTGAAGTTCTTTTGGCTAGAACTTTTTCAATGATGGAGAAATTTTTTATTTTTCCATCAAATATGCAATATCCATTGAAATTATAGACATATTTAGTCGCAACAGCCATGTATAGTTCTATGACTCAAATTTTCATCCTTATATCAACTATTGTTTAGTTAATGTTGTGTATTTATGGCTTCAATACAATTTTTTTAAGGTGATTTTCATGGGAAAAAAGTTATCGGTATGAAAGGAAAAATATATTTAATGTAAAAAATAGACACATTTTCATTGAATTTGTATAGTTGGATGATGCTGCTTGGTTTCAAATGTGTTTTTTATATATTGTGTATTGTGGGTATTGTTGCTTCGTTCTAAATTTTAGTTGTTTCTCCTGACAATTACATGCATTTATCTTGTTTTCGATTATGTTACATTTTTGTTTTGTTTCAGTGTGATGAAATTTTAATTCATTGATTTTTTTCTCTACAAAAATTCCAATTAGTGAAATAAGATAACTTATCATGTCAAATTTTTATAGTTTCGATGTGTATTAATGTTATTTGTTGTTATATCTCATTCTTTGATTTCATTGAGGATTAATAATAGATTTGGGAGCTTCATTTATACAAATTGTCCAATAATTTTTATTTTTATTTTATTTTTAATCTTTAGGTAATGACCCGTATTTAAATAATAAAATTTGTAATATTTAGTTATATTTTATATTCTTTCCGTTTAAGCTCAAAATATTGTTTTTACTAGTTTCATGTGTCACATTCAAAAGTATTTCTTATCTAAAAGTAATAATACATTAATACTAAAAGACCCTTAATTTTTACCTAAATTACAAACCTATTATTACACATACAATTACTTTATATATAAATCAAAGGGCAAAAATATCAAAATATCTTACACATTTCCAATAACTAATAAAATATTATTTCTTAATATAATACAAAACTCCAAAAATACTTAAGAGGAGTAATTTGTAAGCCAATATATATATATATATTTTTATTTTTCATGCAAATTTATTATCGGATATGTAATTTTAATTATTTTTGTAATTAAAAATAATTTTATCATTTTAATCATGTTTTATTTTTTCAAAATTACATTATTAAAATATAAATGACTTAAAAGCCCAAAAAATACATAAGGGTAAATTTTTTGTTAAACATAATATACCATTAACTATACTTAAAATACAACATTTTTAATATTTATTTCAAAAGTAAAAGTTTTTCTATCAAATGGATGGATGAAGTACCTTATAAAGTTTAGGATAAAAAATATGATTTTTTTTTGGCAAAATACAAAAGAATCAAATGAAAAAAAATAAGAAATTAACAATTCATTCATATAAACACTTTGAATAAACAAAATGTAGAGGCTTAGGTCCCCAATCACTCAAATACAAATACAATCGATACAAAACAATACGAACCAACTAAAAAGGCGACAAATGCACACTCTAAAGCCCCTATCTTCACACAAAATTAGAATAAAAATCCTTACGCAAAACAATGGACATAAAACACTACAAAGAAGTTCGAAAAAAAAGGGAAGAAACACCGCATGTTATAACCTCCAAGTTGGAGCGACAATTCTCGTGTAAAGTGAAAGCATACATAGATGTATCTTGTTCTATCATGAAATATCTTACATAATTATATTTCAAATGGGCATGCATGGATCAACGGTTGATCTGGTCAAGTAAACATGATACTGATATTGGATCAGAATATGCTATATGGATGACCAACATATATTTATACATATTTCAACATATTTATAATATAATATATATATTATACTTTAACTCAGTATATGCTTTCTTACACATGCATATCCTGAATGTATAAACATATGTTGATTACTACATGATATATGCTGACCAGTCAAAACATCGTCAAACTGACTTGGCCGAATCAACACATGATCTGCAATAATTTCTTTAAAGCGACTATCTGAAAATATAGTAACATAAGTACGAAAATAATTAATTCCAAAAATTAAATGTTTTTAGCCATAATGCATCTTTTAATATTTTGGTTATTGCTATATGTACAAACTCGTTATGAAAAGTGAGACTAAAAATAATTTTTTCTAAAAATTAAAACTAAAATTAAAAAATTACTGACTAATTGCACCATAAAATATTTAGAAATAGTTAATGATTTTATTATGTATTGTGCATCCGTGTTTAATATTTACCATTAAAATTAAAATTTATATGATTATTTTCAAATTAATTTTGCAATTCTCCGTATAAAAATATATATATATATTTTTATATAAAATATATTAGTTAAAATACTATTAAAATATAAGAATAAAAGAAATTCACCAAAGTGTATTTGGTTAAAAATTTTGGCATGATTTTACTATTTATTAAATTTCTATCAAATATCAAATTATATATCATTTTTTTATATTATATTAATAATTAATTTTATTTTTAAAATATTATATCTAGACTTATTTACCCTTTATATTACTATTTAAAATTCAAAACTAAAACATGGCCAATTTTGGGACAAACAATCTAGTATTTTTATATTTTTATATTTTAATATATTATTATTAATAGTTGTATTAGATTTTAAACTTACATGCAAATATAACCAAAACTAAAATATACTTTCTTTTTTATTTTTTCTTCTCCACCGTTGCCTCTTGTCGAAAAGGGTTTCATATTGTTGTTCATATTATTATTAGATTGTTGATTTTATAATAGTTAATATATTATTTATTTTCAACTCGTAATACATTTTGCGCATATGACTTTTTTTTTTTTTATTATTATTGAATATATGATTAAAATATTTTTTATTATTATTATTATTGAATATATGATTAAAATAATTTATTTTTTTTGTGAGATTCATTATTATATCTGTAGTTAATATTATTTAAAAATAAATTTAATATTTTCTTACTCTCTCACGTGTAATGTCATATTTTTATTTTAAATTTGTTTCACATTTGGTGTCACTTTTTTCTTTTTAAAAAATTATATATTTTAATCGCATTTTAATTTTATAATTTATAATCTTTTTTAGAAATTTTATTAGACTAATTAATTATTTTAATTTTTAATTATTTTTATTATATTGTAATTAATTTTACTAATGTATTTTTAATTATTTATTAATTATACTCTTTTTAAATTTTCGTGTTAAAATATATTTAGAAACAATATATTATATTTATGATAGTTATCTTATTTAAGAGATTGGAAGAATTCTTACCTTATTTAGACGATTTGTATATCACTATAAATATGTACATATCCTTATGATTGAAATAGAGAATTTAAATTTCATATTCTAACATTTCATATCTACAGTAATTTTGACATAATGTCGGTAATGAAAAAAATAATATATTTATCTTATCTAAAGCTTTATTTTTCTTATAATCCTGAAGAGAATATTGCAAAAAATATTCCACACTTATACCCTATTATCACTTTTTGTCCTGTATTTATCTCCCTAGCAAAATATATTCCACATGTTTACAAAAGTCGCTATTTATGTCATTTGCCCCCGCGCGTGAAATTCACACCACGCGCAATCACGCGCGGCCATGCGCGGTCAAATGATAGAAATAACGACTTTTGCAAACATGTGAGATATATTTTGCCAATGAGATAAATACAGGATAAAAATGATAACGAGGTATACGTACGAGATATTTTTTGCAATACTGCCTGATCCTGAAAAAATTTGAAAGTGCGGTTGAAATGCACCCTAGAAATATAGGCGATGTCATTTGGAATTTACCAAGAAATAATATACACGAAATGATAATATATAATATTAATAGATGTAGTTAATCATCTTTCGTTGACAAAAATACATTTTCATAGAAATGACCTCCTTAATTCTTCACCGTGCAATACTCATCAACCAATCAACGCATACACTTGATACGAAAATTTTATTAAAATTAAAAAGCTCACCTTCGTCATTCACTTATATCTATATTAAAAATACATTCCATAAATATAGTCTTAATTGGATTGGACACGAGATTTGAAAAATATTGATATTATATTGGTAGTTGGTAAAAAATTATAGATAAAAGAATTTTTCGTCCCTGTGAGTATATTAGTGTAAAAAGTAGTGACAATTGTGTAATAAAAATAAAAAGTATGAGTAATTTTATGGTGATATGATTATTTATGAAAATAAAATTATTTTTTTTTTGGACGAATAAAAATGGTAAATAAAACTATTGTATTGGGACAGAAGGGTATAATTTATCTTGTTTGGTTAAATTTAATTTACATGTTATTTAATTAAGGGTAAATTATATAATACTCATTTGTGTTTTAGTAAAAATATACAGAATATCATGTGTTTTATTTATTGCATGAAACTCATGTGTTAATGCAAAGTTGATACGAAATAAAAACATAAATTACACAAGTTTTATACAAATAAAAAATACAAAATATTTTAAAATAAATAAATAAATAAATAATTTATTAATCTCTTACAAAATTTTATATTAACAAAAATAAATAAAATATTAAATAATTTATGCATTTTTTACGAAAAACACATGCACAAAAAGTGTTATATAATTTAAAAAATAAAAAAGCAAAAAAAAAATTGCAAGATAGATAAGCATGGCAAGAGGTGATATTGACAACAACCAGGGGCATTCTTGGTATTTCAGAACCCCACACACCCCATGCCGTAAGTTGCCAGAAAGGGACAAGAACCTTCAACTCAAATCCAATCCCCTTTCCTCTTCCTCTTCCCCCTCTCTCTCTCTCTCTCTCTCTTCTGAATCATCAATCTCTTCAATGCCATTATTATTTCCTTTTCTTCTTGCATCACATGTGTCAGGCAGAAAGAAGCAACCATACTCATCCCCATCTGTACAAAATAATATTTTATATATATATAAAAATTATTCTCTCGACCTTCCCAATAAAATCAAATAAATTAAATTAAACTAATCTAAACAAGCCCTTATTTCAATGCAGTTTCATGTAATAAGAAGTACCAGCACCTCTGCTTTGCGTATGCATATGTCTACTGCCTAAACCGACCTCAAAATAATTGTAATAATAAATTAATAAGTTTCATTTAGGTGTCGGTGATTAAGTGCAGAGTCTGTCTGTTCGTGAAAGATTAACAGCAAAAGGAAAAAATAAAATTAGGAAAGGAAGAAAGAAGAGCAAAATCTTTGGTACTGTGCGAAAAAGCAACAAAAAAATGGTGGAAACAGGCAATCACGATCACCACGCGCCGCCGCCGCCGACTCAGGCGCCTCCTCCGCCCGCCGTCGCACCGCCGCTCGGCGCTGCGAGAGGCCCGCTTTTCCCTCCGGCGGAGCAGCTCCTTCAGCTCAATTACTGCATCCATTCAAACCCTTCTTGGGGTCAGTAATTTGTTAATTACTGCTCTATTTTATACTCTTCGATGGATTGATTTATTTATTTCTTTTGATTTTATACTGTTTGTGCTGAATAATTTGTTGATTTTTTCTAAAATGAATACATACATATATATATATATTTACAGTATCCTTTTCAGTGATGAGCAATTTTTTCATTACATTGTAATGCTTAATTTTGGACAATCGAAAGTAGTTCATATGCATCTGCCCATCAAAAAGTATGTGTGGATGAAGACAGTCGAATTAATATAAGTGTGGATCCCTATAAAACAAATGCTTTGTTTGAAATAATGCTCGATGTAATATTTTGCACGAGAAAAAATATTTTTTTTTCGAAAATTTAGAATCTAAATAGTAAAAAACGGGGAACAAAAGCCAAAAGAATCTTGCAAATGTAGGATTTTACCGAGCACAAGTTTCTTGTATTCATTGAATGAAGGCTTTCGAATAATGATTCGATGGATTAATTACTCTGAAAATGTTATTGAGATGTAAAGGTACTAACCTTGTACAATCGAACACATTCGATCTAAGTATCGTCTCGAATGATTATTGACCAGATATTTTTTCATTACTATGATCCCATGGATCCTTCATTGTTAATTCTATGTTTACCGGACGATTTTATTACAGTACAAACCGCGATTCTCGGTTTCCAGCATTACATTGTTATGCTCGGGACGACTGTCATGGTGGCCAGCGTGCTCGTGCCTCGAATGGGCGGAGGACCCGTAAGTTCATTCTCACTCTCACTCTCAAATGTGTCCAAAAACATGTCTGAATGATCGTTTATTTAAGTGTCAAAGAAATTTTATACACAGGGGGACAGAGCACGGGTGATCCAATCATTGCTCTTCATGTCCGGAATAAACACTCTTCTTCAGACATGGTTTGGCACGCGGCTTCCGACTGTAATGGGCCCGTCGTTCAGTTATGTTATATCTGTGTTTGCCATTGTCAACGATCTTTCCGATACAGATTTCCAAAGTGAGCATGAGGTATATATATATATATATATTCACAACACTGTTTTTCCTCACCTTTGTCTGATTAAGACATAGATTCATGGGAAAATACTAATTCGATGTGCGTTAGAGATTCACTCACACCATGAGAGCCATTCAAGGATCGCTGATTGTGTCTTCATTCGTTAACATTTTACTCGGATACAGCAATGCCTGGGGAAATCTTACAAGGTGATTCAATCTTAAAATACCTTATCCGTAATTCCTTTTCCGGATATTTCAAGCTTATATTTTCATCGTTTCGTTTCTATATGCACAATTACTAATTCGAGTTTTGCTTCAAACAAACAGGTCCTTGAGTCCAGTAATTTTAGTTCCATTCGTCTCCGTAGTAGGTCTTGGCTTATTTTCACGAGGTTTCCCTCAGGTATTCTTGCCCTTTCGCTACCTCGTTTTTTAAGTGTGTGTCAGAAATCCTCTATATTTCATTTTATGCTTGTTCTTCCTCTAAAGCTCGGAAACTGCGTCGAAATTGGCTTACCTATGCTGATTTTGCTGGTGATTTCCCAACAAGTAAGATACCATACTTGTGCTCGTCCCGGTAATCTTATTTTTCTTCGAAATCGGAACATTAGGATAACTACATCATATATATATGTTTGCAGTACTTGCAACACATTCATCCAGTTGCCCGGCCCATGCTAGAGAGATTTGCTTTACTCGTCTGCATCGGCCTTGTTTGGGCGTTTGCTGCGATTCTTACAGCTGCCGGCGCTTACAACCATGTTAAGCAGCAGACCAAAATAAGTTGCCGTACTGATCGCTCCTTTCTCATGTCGTCTGCTCCATGGTATGTTCCGTGTAGACGTGTATAGTGATTTTCCTTCTCGTGTTGAACATTCTATTTTGATTCCTCCATTGTTGGAAAGTTTCGAAATCGGAATAAATATAAAAAGAAAAAGGAGAAATATTTTTTAGTCATGGAATTTTCTCATCTTGACGGCTTTTAGTCATATTCCGACGCTTGTTTCATGCACACATTTTGAATCTTTATAGGATCAAGATTCCATATCCTTTTCAATGGGGTACGCCTATATTCCGAGCGAGTCACGTCTTTGGAATGATGGGTGCCGCGCTAGTTTCTTCAGCCGAGGTTCTTTTATTTTCTATACGATCGAGCTTTAATGTGAAGCTAAAGATTTGAGCTTTCTTAATAATACGCTCGTATCGTTTTGCAGTCAACGGGAACGTTTTACGCGGCAGCACGGCTTGCTGGCGCGACATCACCACCCGGGCACGTGCTGAGCAGGAGCATCGGGCTACAGGTAAGTTTACGAGCTTCTGTCTCGAGTATGTAATAGATTTAGGCTGATTGATGATGTCATTTGGTCGATCATTTTATTTCGTTCGTTTCAGGGCATTGGGCAGCTGCTTGAAGGGATATTCGGCTCAGTTGCCGGGACAACTGCTGCTGTGTAATAAGCTTGCGACTTTTTGTGTCCTGGCTAATCTTTCGATACTATATGTATATATATTGAAAATCTTAGTTTTAATTTTCCATGTTCTTGTCTTTCTGCAGTGAGAATGTCGGCCTTCTGGGATTGTCCCGAGTTGGAAGCAGAAGAGTTGTGCAGATATCGACTGCTTTCATGATCTTTTTCTCGATATTTGGTTCGTTCTATTGCTTTCTTTACGCATTCTTGAATCAAATCTACTTTGTGAACGTAGGTTGTATTTTTCACTATTTGCAATATATTCTTGATCGGAAAAAACTTTTTGTAGGAAAATTTGGGGCATTTTTCGCATCAATTCCATTGCCAATATTTGCCGCGATATATTGCATCTTATATGGTATTGTTGGTAAGTCAAGTTTTTTAGGCCCTTTACAAATCCATCGTTGTTTCTTCTTTGTTTACTAATGGTGTGACTAATTCCGCGGCTTCCTTCGACAGCTGCTATCGGGATTTCGTTTATGCAATTTACAAACAACAATTCTATGCGGAACATCTACGTGTTAGGGGTCACATTTTTCTTGGGCATATCGATCCCCCAATATTTTGTGATGAATACAGACGGGGCTGGGCATGGACCTGTCCGGACAAATGGAGGATGGGTAATAACCTTATGCATTCATTTCGCGCATTTTCTTGAATTGAGGCCTCGCATGCGTGCATTGAGTAGAATCGTTATTACTTTATTACAAAATAGAGTTCGTAAATAAGTTTGAAATATGACGCACTTAATTGTGAGGTGTTTGTAGTTATGTAGTCGATTAGAGATGTCATGCTGATTCGATGATATCTTATAACACAATATATGTTGTATTATGTAAAATTAATATTGTTTACCTTTGCGACATATCATGATCCGGTCAAATCAGTACAATATCTTATAACACAACATATATCGTATATATAAAATTAATATTGTTTATCTTTATGATATATGTTGATTCAGTCAAATCAGATTTGACCGGATCGGTATATATTATAAAGGTGAAGAACATTAATTTTACATAATACAACATATGTATATCAAATTAGCATTGGTGCTGATTTGACCGGATCAGATCTAGATTTAACCGGATCAATATACGTCGTAAAGATAAAATAACATAAATTTTACATAATATATTGTGTTATAAAATATCATATCAAACAAGTCTTGGTGCAGATTTCATCGAATCAGCATAGCATGGGATCCATGTCCGGCTTGGCATGGATCCCGTGTAGCCGGTTTTAGACTTGAGTGAACACAATCTATCTAACTCTATTGTTCGATGATCGATCTTTTACATGATTTGTGTGGTGTCAGTTCAACGATATCCTGAATACAATATTCTCGTCGCCGCCAACTGTGGCGCTGACGGTCGGGACAATTCTGGACAACACATTGGAGGCGCGGCATGCCGGCGACGATCGAGGGCTTCCGTGGTTGCTGCCCTTCCACCACCGGAAGGGCGATAGCCGCAACGACGAATTCTACAGCTACCCGCTGCGTATAAATGAATACATACCCACTCGATTCCTGTAATGTAATTACTAATTAGTATATATATACAACATCTTGTTTGTTTTGGTTGGTATCGGATTACATTTTAGTTAAGTACTAAATGTAAATTATATGCATGAAAGAATGCACCTTAGTTTTCATTTTTATATATTTTTTGTTTTCATTTCTGTAAGGTATGAGGTGAGGTATAAACAATGCTCCGTTTAGATAATAGCTTTTGAGTTTTGAAATTTTGAAAATAATAAAACATGTTTTTATTTGTGAAATTTTGATTTTGGTCTTATAATTTTAATTTTTTAAATATTTATTATACTGCATTAAAAATTTATTATATATTAAAAACATACATCAATATATATATATTTATATTATATCAAATAATTATTTCAATTTAAATATAAAATTCAACAAATAAAATACACCCAAAAAGTTTAGTAGTATGTTTTGTATTAAATACTCTTAAATATTTTGGTTTGTTTCAAATACGGTGCAATATTTTTTAAATAAAAAATAATTAATTATGAATGTGTTTCTCTAAAGAGGTTTGGCCCATTTTAATGTTCATGATAAATGGCATCAAGTCATCCCTATGCCACTCTACCTATGCCATCCTATACTGAAGGGAGCTGCATTCAAGAGTTTTATATACTTCATCCGTCCAGTTAGAAAGTATATTTTAGGACATCCAATTACAAAGTAACTATTTCATTAAATACCTCATTTTTTCCACAAATACTCCTATTTTACATCACATCATTACTTTTATACCAAAAAAGTAAAGGCAAAAATGTCATTTCACTGCTTTTACCTACACACTATAATTAAAATACTATTATTCTTTAATGTTCGCGCCAAAAGTAAATGTATACTTTTAGCTTGGACGGAGGGAGTATTTTTCTTTCTAAAAAAAAATAAATTTATAAAAATATATGGCACAGCTATGCACGTATCTACCAAACTATATACTCCTTCCGTCCTATTGAAAGGTTGTTATGTTCTATTTGTGTCCGTTACATAACAAGATTTTATCATTTTTTTATTTAATAATTGTACTACCTTTCTAACTTAATAAGTATATCCTTTCAATTTAAAATATATTATACAAATATTATTACTTTTATATTATACAATATTTTTGTTTTTTTTCCATCAACCAAATATAATACGAATATTAAAAAAAGTACGTACAAAAAGTAAAACCTATCTTTCAATGGGATGGATGGAGTATATGATAATTAAAATAATTATAATTTAATAAAATATATACCATATGTATGTCATTTCGTAGAGAATAATTTTTTTTTATAATTCAAATAGATAAAAATATAAAAACATACATAAATAGTATAAATTCATATTTAAATCATACATTATTAATTTTAACAATTTAAATTTAACATACATTTATATTATTATACTTATTGTCTATCAAATCAACAATTTTCAAAACCTCTCAACCCAAATCAAACCTATACACCTAAAAGAACATAAAAATCCAAACTCTTTATAAAATTCAAACTCAATTCAAACCAAAATCAAATTTCTCCAAATTTACCTTAAAGAAACATGACCTATATTTAACCTTTTATAAATACTATAATATTTTATTTCATCACATCACTCGAATATTAAAAAATAAAAATATATATTTTTTTATCATATCATTTAATTTTCAAATTATCGTAATAAATATTATCTATTTAAATTTTTGTACTGTATAAAAAAAACCAAATATGTTTGTTAAAATATTTTAAAAGAAAAATATATTTAATTTAATATTTTTAAAAATTTATATAATGTCAAAGTTTCTAAAGTTGCTTAATAAATAAATTTGTTGGGGTTTCTTTAATTTTTATGGTGTATGAGAGAATATAAAAATATATTGGGTGTGTTTGTTTTGTGAAATAATTTTAAAAAAATATTTTTTTTTTTTTGTGTAAGATATAAAAAATTATGTAATCAATATCAAAATAATAAATAAGAATAAAAAAGAATTAATCTACAATTTATATTTATGTTTTATTTAATATTATACTTTTTTTTTATCTCAATTCTAATTCAAAGTAATTTTTTTTTTATAGTAAATTAAAAAATAATACTCCCTCTGTCGAGAAAGTAAACATTTATTTTTGTGCGGTATTTAAGAAATAATAATATTTTAATTATAGTGATAGTTAAAAGTAGTGTAATGACATTTTTGCTCTTATTTTTTGGTATAAAAGTAATAATGTAATGTAAAATAAGAATATTTATGATAAAAAAATGAAGTATTTGATTAAATATTTATTTTGTAATGAACATTCCAAAATAAAAATATATATACGGAAAAAGTAATATTTTATTAATTATCGTATAATAATTTTGATATTTTGTCTTTGTAAATACGAAAGAAATAAATAATTTTATAAAAATTAAAAATATTTTGATATTTATATACTCCATCCGTCACTTAGCAATCTATTCATTTTTCCATTTTGGTATGTCTTATAACAAAGTATCAATTTTCTTTTTAATAATTGTACTATATACCTAACATTACAAATACCCTTCCAATTTACAATATATTACAGAAATGTCATTACCTTTATATTATACCATACTAATAGGGTTAATTTAATCTTTTTACCTTTATTTCTACTTTATCTCAATATAATACTAATATTTCTAAAACTCTATATAAAAAGCAAGTTGATATATAGATATATGACGGAGGGAGTATATATATATAAATTGTGACATCATATATAATTTTAATAATAAGAAACAAAACAACATTTGCCTCAGGCTTCTATTCATAAAATTAAATACTCATTTCATTCAAATTCAAATATTTTTTTATTATTTTTTGTCATTCTCATTTCAAAATATATATTTTTTATTTAGAATAAATAATCATACACTAATATCAAATGAGAGATTTAAAAAAGAGGTCAAAAATTCTGCAATGAAAATTTTTTTTCAATAGGGTACCCTATTACTTTTAGAGTTAGTTTAGTACATAGAATTGAATTACAAAGAAATAATAGTAGAGAATAGAATTGCGAGAAATGATAGTAGACAATGGAATTGTAGAGAAAAAAGAATTTGTCTTTTGTTTGACAAAACAAAGAATTCAATTGAGAATCGTAAAAATAAAATACAACCCATAAATTGAATACACTGTATTGCCAAGTTGAAAAAAATATATATATCAATTCATTAAATAATGATAAATTAGATAAGAAAAATATTATTGTATTTTTTAGTTATATTTTTAATTTGATAATTTATTTTAGTAATAATTTAGATATGATAATTTATGAGATTTGAATAATATAAAAATTAGATAATAAAAAATAAACAGAAATTAAATAGTAAAAATTAAATATAAATAAATAAATATATAAACAAACTACGTTTTTTTAATTTTATTTCCCTTAATTTCTCTTTATACAGTAGATAAATAAAACTAGAGAACAAAAAATGGTTTATTTCTGTCTCAACCAAAAAAAAATGGAGACATTTTCAAATATCTGTCTATATTAAATTTTACTTTTATATCATTTTATAAAAGAATTAATATATTTATATAAAAACAAAAATTAAATAATTTTAATATTAATTATTATTTGAATTATATATTTCATTAAATTTATACTATTATTTTTATTGGTACAATATTTTTTTAAATAAATTAATACATTCCTTGTTTAAAATTATTTTTTATTATAAAATTTATTTGAATTATTAAATTATAGGGATGACAATGAATCGGATTCATAAGAAACTGAAATTCGTCCCAAATATATATTGTTATATCCGGGGTTAAAATTGGATCCGATTATACCAGATCCGACCGAAACTATACCCGGTAAGACCGGATGGATTCGACAAATCCATTTTTCTTTTTTACAATTCTTAAATTTTAATTTACAATTGCACATGTACCGGACTCAACATATATTAAAATTTATGTATTTTATTAAAAAAATATTATAATAAAATAATGAATAAATTAAACTCAAAAAATATTTTTAATATAATTATATTGTTAGAAATTATTTTTTTGCATATTTGTAGTTGATATATTATTAATATATTACCCCAAACATGACCCGGACAGTTTACGCGAACCTATTGCCATCCTTATAAAATTATTGATATCTTTTCAATTTATATTAATAATAAATTAAAAATTCGTATTAGAATATAAAAAATCTAAATCCTTCAACTCATATGGAAAAAAAAAAATTGAAAAATATAAATTCTACATAATGTTACCAACTAAACATAGAATAGGATTCCAAATCCTAAATATAATAAATTTCATCACATATAAATCAAATCTCAATCCTACAAAAAAAAAAAAAAAAGTCCATCAACCAAAAATTCCTTTAACTTTTACTTAAATTATAAATATATTATTACATATATAATTACTTTATACATAAAATTATAAGATAAAAATATCAAAATATCTTACAAACTTCTGCTAACAAAAAAAAATATTTTTGCATTATTCACTAATAGTAAAAAAAAATGATCATATCAAATATTTATTTATTTTTATTATTAAGTATTCAAATTTTATTATTTGAAAAGGAATCTTCAATCCCTTCCAACCCCACCCCACTTCACAACTATATATATACATACACGATGATTTGTTTGTCCAATATTTTCTTTACACAATTTTTAATATATATATTTTATTATTTTACAAAAGTTAATATTTAATATAATTTTTTTTTATATTACTAATATAATTCTTTATACCTTATATAAAAAAAATATTCAAATTAAACCACTAAATAAACAAACAAAATATATATATAAAGTTACTTTATATATATATATATTTACATATTATGTATAAATGTACACAATTGTATGGTGAGGTTGGAGGCTGGCTCCGTACATGGAACTGGTGACCCCATCCTTCATTATTTTTAAATTTTCAAAAATCTAATTAAAAATATTTAATTATTAAATTTTCAAAAATCTAATTAAAAATATTTAATTATTTAAAAAAATCTTAAAAAAATTCCTATTATTATATATATATAAAACACATACGTTTATTTATTTAATGCTTCAATGTAAAATATATTTTAATATGACCTATAGAAAATTATATTAATCATATTAAAATTAATATTTTATGTTAAATACTCTCTCCGTTCCATATCTATATACCCATTTGTTTTTTGCACGGATTTTTAGAAATATTAGTGTTATACTGGGATAAAGTAGAAATAAAGGTAAAAAGACTAAATTAACCTTATTAGTATTGTATGATATAAATATAATGATATTTGTGTAATATATTGTAAATTGAAAGGGTATTTGTAATGTTAGGTAAATAGTACAATTACTAAAAAAAAAAAAGGAAATGAATACTTTATTATGAGACGGACGAAAATGGAAAAATGGATGGATTATTAAGGGACGGATGGAGTACTATTCTCTCCCCGTCCACATAGAAAATAAATATTTATTTTTGGGGTGGTGTTTAAAAAATAATAGTATTTTAATTATAATAGGTACTTAAAAGTAGTGTAATGACATTTTTGTCCTTATTTTTTGGTGTAAAAGTAATGATGTGATGTAAAGTAAGAGTGTTTGTAGAAAAAAAAAATGATGTATTTAATGAAATATTTACTTTATAATTGGACGTCCCAAAATATAATCATGCATACTTTCTAACCGAATGAAAGAAGTAATTGTTTGTGAGATAAAATTATTGTATTGTGTAATAAAGACATGTATTGTCTATTCACAATTACGACATATATTGTATAGAAATATATTGTGTACTAATATTAATTTTTGCAATGTACATAAGGTGTGTTTACTTTGTATGATTAAAATGAATAATATTATTTTATCCAATCTTATATGCTTATTATGTATTACTATAACACGAGATTAAGTAAAGTTCGATATAATAATACTATAATCATAGATCATTAATCCTTCTCTTCTAGGTGGTATTAAATAATAGTAAGGTATAATTAATGTACAAAAATTATTTTATTTATTATTAATATCTAACTATTATTAATACCTAACTTACTAGTAATTTTATCATTTAATTAAGTGTATTCTAGGCAAAATTAATAATCTATACAATAATTCATTATAGTGAATATTGAATTATTTTATCATATCATTATATAATCCATTAAATTTATAAATGCCTTATAATCATATTCTACAAAGTAAACGCACTCATAAGGTGTGTTTACTTTGCATGACTTGGATAAATAATACTCCCTCCGTCATAATACATTTTTTGTTTTTGTTTGTCCCAAACTCACTGCAACATTTTTAAATTTAGAAATAATTAATAATATTTATATACATATATTAATATATACTTCACTTTATTCCATCACATCACTCAAATAAAAAAAAATAATCATTTCTCTCTCCAATCACATCACTTAATATCCAAATTATCTCAAAATTATCATACTTAATATTCCCCACCTAAATTCCCGTTCCAAAAACAAATGTTGCACGGTATTTGAAACAGAGGGTGTACTATTTTATCCAATTTAATCATGTGTTTACTATACATTACTATAACTTGGGATTAAGAAAAGTCCGATATAATAATACTATAATCTAGGATTATTAATCCTTCTCTTATAGGTGGTATTAGATAATACTAAGGTATAATTCATACAAAAAAAACTACTTTATTTATTTCTTAATACCTAACTTATTATTAATTTTACCATTTAATTAGGGGTATTTTATACAAAATTAATAATCTTATATAATAATTCATTATAATAAATGAGAATGATTACATTGCTTAATTTTCACATCAACACACGTTATACATACAAACAAGACACAATACATGCCGTGTATAATAAATGTATCTATTGTTTTTTAATAATAACAAGTGTGTTGTATACAAATATGTTATTTGCTAAAATCAATTGTTGTGTGTTGTATAAGACTATAGCATGTACTGTTAGTTTATGTGTTGTATTTGTATTATATTAACATATATAATGTGTTGTCTGTACTAATATTGTATGTTGTCTGTAGTAATATTGTGTGCTGTTGAGACTACAGTATGTGTGTTTTGTTCATGTATTGTATTTGTATTATATTAACATATACAGTGTGTTGTTTGTAAGAATATTACGTGTGTCTAATAGCATACGATGTGCTGTTCAGCACAATACTGAATTTTAAATTAAGCATTGTAGTCGCCGCCATGATAAATATTGAATTGTTTTATCATATAATTATATAATCCAATAAAATAATATATCTATTATAATATTATTCTACAAAATAAATATATTCATAATATATTCTCCGCAATAATATTGTGTATTGTCTACTCATTAACACATCATTTAGTATTAGCACGGTATTAAATCACCTTTAACCGTCGGCATATTATATATTTTCAAAATAGTATTGGTTAGAATAATTGTTGGGCATACAAACCCATTAATAGTGATGGTGGGATATTGCTACCATCAATAGAGAAAAATACTTGGTCAAAGTATCACACATGTCCTCGTGGTCAATCACGAGATGAGACGAAAGACAAGGTCGGCTAAAGAATTACAAGCTCACTAATTTTATTCTAATTTTATCATAAAAATTCATGCCCTAACTAAAGAGGATAAATTAGCTGGGATGAAGAGAGTATTAGATATATTTTATTTAAAATTTTAATTTTAAATAATTTTGATATAAATATAAATATTTATATATTTTTTGTTGAATTGAAAAAAAAGAGAATGTTAGGAATTCTTTTTCTTTAGAATCGATGACTCGGATTATTCCTGCAACCAAATAATATCACTAAGAGTATTAATACATTAGTGCCAATAATCAGAATAATAACTAAATATAAACTAAGAAAGCAATGCTATAATATAAACGGAATATTTGGAATAATCCGGTAAGCTCAGGGAAAAATTGAAAATTTCGTCACTAAGGAACCGGTAATCTCACAAAAAGGAAAAAGGAACACAAAGTTTAACGGGAGAGGAGAATCGACAAAACTCCGGCAAACACAAAGTAAGGAAGAACACAAATGATCAGCACCAAGCGATATTTTCTCACTCCTACACTCCCAATCGACTCCCGCACCAAAAACCCACGAACATCAACCTATATTTATAGCTAAAGAAGTAATGGGTAAACCCCAACAAAAAAGGTAGCAACTATACCTTATCGAGCAACCAAACGGACCAAGGAAGAATGAGATATGCGCCAAGAAGGTAGGGAACGGTGGGGGATGATTCAAAATCGCGAGCAATAAGTATGGATAAGTTAGAACCCTGTTTTGATTTGGTGAACCTAAAAAACAACCAAATTGGAGGACATAACAAGAGTGGGTAACATGCTAACCATCATCTCCTTTATATATGCAACTTACCACATAAATATTGCACAAAGCATATAAGAAACATAAAGTAAATATATATGCAAACACATTTTAACAACACAAAGTTGTAGCATATTAAGAAACAACACCAAATTGTAACATATCAGTAAACAACACGAAGGTGTTGCATATCCATATATTTCTAAGGTTAACACATAACCACACAATCAAACTTTAAATACAACATAACCAGTTCCAGAAAAAGCATGCGACATAGAGTTACTAATAGAAAACAAATTTCTCAAGGGTAATATAAGGTAACAACTCAATTTCCCACACAGGGTCAATAGTAGTCAAACTATTTCTTACCATAAACACATTACTCACTACCTCATTCTCTTTTGCCACATTCTTTCATCACAATGTTAGTTTCTAAAGTTTTCTTTAGAATGCGGACATTGATTTATGAAATGATTCTTATTCCCACAATTATAGCACTTATTATTCTTATTTTTCCATTTTTTCTTATTCTTTTTATTTTCAAAATTATATGACTCCTTAGTTAACAAGACCTCGTCAAATGCTTATTTTTCTTTCCTATTAACATGCAAGTCTAATTCCTTACTTTTAATTCACTTATAACTATTTCAAGAGTTATACTATCTCTAACATACTTAATAGTAGATTTGACAACAGAAAAAGATTCAAGAATGACATTCAAAAGCACAATATGGATGTATTAATCAATATTCTTGTTTCCTATTTATTTAATATCTTGAACAAGTTTAGTAAAAACATCAAGATTTTCATTTATCGATTTTGTTAATTCAAGTTTAAATCTGAAGAAGTTTTCAAGTAGGAGCAATTTATTTGGTGAAGACCTTTCCATATAAGATTTATTCCATTTTTTTCCAAAGTTTGTTTGCGGAATTATGCTTTTATACTTTTCTAACCACAGAGTCAGAAAAATTTAATATTATCAACGAATATTCATATTCATCTAACTCAAATTTTCTATCTTTAGTCAACAAACGATTAAAATCATCATCAATGGCTTTGACAACCTCTTGTGTTACTAAGATACCTTTCATCTTTTGTTGCAAAATTAAAAAATCAATTTTGGTGTAAAAAGGTGCAATAGATATAGTTGTCATAATGCTCAATTATCAATACAAAGCCACCCAATTTCAACACAAGAATGCCACACAATTCACTAAATATACAGTGGTCAGCTACTAACCCGATTCCAACCAAAGCTCTGATACTAGTGTTAGGAATTCATTTCCCTTTAGGATCGATGACTCGGGTTATTCCTGCAACCAAATAATCTTCATAAGAGTATTTTTTTTAATAGGTTAGTGTCAATAATCAGAATAATAACTAAAAATAAACTAAGAAACCAGTGTTATAATATAAATGAAATATCGGTATACTCTGGTAAGCTCAGATCATAGCCTATTTCGCGCCAACTCCAAGCCTTCCAACAAGGTTACACCAGAAAAGGGAGAAATCGAAGGTTTTATCACCAAGGAACCAGTAATCTTACAAATGGGCAAAAGGAAGACAAAGCTTAACGGGAGAGGAGAACCGGCGAAACTCCGGCAAACACATAATAAGGAAGAACACAAAGGATCGGCATCAAACGATAGTTTCTCTCACTCCCACACTTCCAATCGACTCCCGCACCAAAAACCCACAAACACCAGCCAATATTTATAGCTAAAGAGAGTAATGGATAAACCCCAACAAAAGAGGTAACAACTACACTTTATCGAGCAACCGGACCGACCGAGGAAGAAGAAAATAAGCTCCAAGAATGTACGGAACCGGTGGAGAATAATTCAAAATCGCGAGCAAAAAGTATGGATAAGTTAGAACCTGGTTCTGATTTGGTGAACCTAAAAAACAACCAAGTTGGGTCGGGTTGGTTCAAATTTGTACCAGGTCGGGCAAGGTTGGGTTGGGTCGGATTGCTCTGGGTTAAACTGAAATAAACATGTTAGATATAGATATCTATTTTGTATTATTTATTTTAGTTTATCCCCAAGCCCACTAGTACATATTTTTGTACTCTTATTTCATGATAATACAATTTTATAATTTTTTCACAAATTTGAACATGGTATAAGAGCAAAATTTTAAAAATATAAAACCCTAGCTGCTGCCGCACCGCCGCTGTTGTTCTACGCCGTCCGCCGCGCTCCGGTCGACACCGTCTCCACCGTTGGGACCCCATCAACGTCGCTGAGCATCTCTCCAAAGATCGTCGCCAACTGCCACGCGTACACCCTTACGCGCAGCCAACATGAATAACGGCATAAGGGCTTTTCCGTAGCCGCCCCTCCAGCCGCGCGTGTGGGAGCATCTAGCCACCTCCGGCCTCCATCTCCTGTTTTGATTCCCCACGTTGTGGTGTTGTTGATTTTGTCATCAGAGTTAATTTTATTTTGCGTCTGTTACTGAGATGGCTTCATCAATTCAGAATATTGTGACTCTTTCGCATCAAGTTCTTGCTTCCAATTCCTCTTATGTCATGGACAATTCGTGGTAGTTTGATTCCAGTTGTTGCCATCATATGACACCTACACTTGGTCTTTTAACAGATGCGCATCATTAGTCCTCTTTACTGCCTAAAGAGACTGCTGATGGGAGTCTCACGGATATCACTCATTCATGATCTGTATCTCTACCATTTATATCATTTCCTGACTTACTACATTCCTCAATTGACTTTAAATCTTATATCAGCTGGCCAACTAGTTGAGTTGGAACGTACTGTTACTTTTTCTTCTTTTGGTGTGCAGCTTCAGGATCCATGTACAGGTCAAATTATTGGGACAGATCAAAAAATGGGTAAACTATTTGAGGTTCAGTCTTTGAAAATTCCTCCCCATACTTTTTTGTTGTTACTATTCATACTCCTCTTACTACCCTTCCTTCCTCTAGTCTCCAATGGCACGTTCGTCTTGTTCGTATGTCTTTCTCTAAGATTCAGTCTTTCATTAGTAAGAGTCATTTGGGTTCTACTTATTTTGATTCATTTGATTATTTACACTATCATTTGGAAAAAAAATCAGCCTTATTTTTTTCAGAAAATATGTCGGTTCCAAATAAACCGTTTTCCTTGGTTTATTCTGATATATAGGGTCCATCCTCTGTTTCTCCCTCTGTGAGTGTGTCTTTATTATGTCATTTTCATAGATGATTAATCTTGTTTTCTTGGATATATTTTTTGAAATATCGCTCAGAATTACTTCAAAAATACATTTAATTTTCTCAAATGATTAGAACTCAATTTTCTTGTTCTATACAGATCTTCTGTACTGATAATGGTCTTGAGTATAGAGATTCTTTTTTATTTAGTTTTCTCTCTACTCAAGGTACATTGATTTTGTCTATACACCTCTCAATAAAATGGTCGCGATGAGCGCAAACATCGCCATATTCTAGATACTGTCTGTGCGTCTCTTTTGTATGCCTCTTGTCCATATAGGTTTTGTGGGGAAGCTGCCCTTACTATTCTCTATACCATAAATCATATTACATTCTCTATCCTCCATAATAGTACTCTTTTTGAACGTCTATATGGTCAGCCACCCAATTTTAGTATCATTCGTCCCTTCGGTTGTATCGGTTATGTCTCTATCACTCCGCATGGACGTTCTAAATTGGAACATCGTGCGCGTATATGTTGTCTTCTTGGTTATGGGGTAGAGCATAAAGCTTATAGGCTTTGGAATCCGATCTCTAAACGGTTGCATATATCTCGTTATGCTATCTTTTGGGAGAATGTCATGTTTTCCACAATATCTAAATTTCATATCTCATCTATTTCTGGTTCACCTTTATTCCTGTCGTCATGTCCTTCATTGTTTCATGACCCTGATCCTATGACTCCATCTCTGTCTCCGAATCATGTGTCCAATTGAGACCTCTGATCCAAATATGACCTCGTCTGCAGATGTTGATACGTCTGCGGTGCCTGAACCTGTTATACCTCATCGATTACATCACGTAAGTCATCCACCTGCTCATTTGCATGATTATCATTGTTACTCATCAAATTATCTCATCATAAGCCTAGGTCATTTTGTGAGGCAAGTGCTGATCTATTGTGCCAGCAAGCTATGTTTGAGGAATTGAAGCCTCTGGAAAAAACTCACACTTGAGATTTAGTGGATTTGCCTTCTGGCAAGGCACCTATCGGGTGCAAGTGAATTTTCAAAATAAAGACTAAATCTGATGGTCCCGTTGAGCGCTTTAAGGCTTGTTTGGTGGCCAAAGGTTATTCTTAGGAGTATGGAGTTGTCTCTAAGGAGACTTTTGCTCCCGTTGCTCGTCTCACTACTGTTCGTTGTCTTCTTGCCGTTGCTACTGCTCATCAGTTGTCCATTCTTCAGTTAGATATCAAGAATCCATTCTTACATGACACACTTTCTAAAAACGTTTATATGACTTCCCCTGCAGGTTTCTCATTTTCTGGAAAGGTTTCTCGTTTACGTCGCATTTTATATGGGTTGAAACAGGCCTCTCGGGCTTGGCATGCCACATTTAGTGCTGCACTATTGGAGTTTGGTTTTACCACATGCGCTTACGATTCGAGTTTTTTTCTTTGTCATTCTTCATCAGGGATAGTTCTCTTCTTGCTTTATGTTGATGATATGATTATTAAGGGAGACGATGGGTCTGGTATTTATGATCTACAAACATATCTTAGTCAGAAGTTTGAGATGAAGAGCTTGGGTCCTCATTGTTACCTTTTGGGACTTGAAGTTAATGATTCTCTTTATTGTTTATTTCTATCTTAGGCTTAGTATGCCTCAGATCTTATTGCCCGAGATGGTATCACAGACTGTCAGGTAGCCTCCACACCACTTTCCTACGACCTTCGACTTACCCCTCATGATGGTTTTCTTTTTGATGATCCTACCCTATATCGTTAGTTTGTTGGGAGCTTGATCTATTTGACTGTCACTCGACAAGATATCGTACATACAGTCCATATTGTGAGTCAATTCATGGCTGCTCCGAGGACCTCTCACCACTCTGCTGTCTTACATATTTTTCGTTGTGTGAAAAGTACTCTTTTACATGGTTTACACTTTTCTTCTCATTTGTCTTTGACTCTCAGCGGTTACTCTGATGTTGACTGGGCTGGTGATCCTACTAATCGTCATTCGACCATTGGTTTATGCTTCTTCCTGAGTGATTCTCTCATCTTTTGGCGCAATAAGAAGCAGACTTTGGTTTCTCAGTCGAGTGCCGAGTCCGAGTATCGTGCTCTTGCTGACTCTACGTCAGAACTTTTATGGCTTTTTCGATTACTCGCCGATATTGGTGTTTCTCAGCCATTTTCTACGACTCTTCACTTTGATAGTCAAAGTGCTATGAAGATGGCCCACAATGAAAACTTCCACAAGCGCACAAATCATATTAAACGTGATTGTCACTTCATTCGACAAAATGCATCGTTGGGGCTGTCCATCTCGTTTCGGTCTCCTCCGCAGATCTGACATCAGATATCTTCACCGAGTCTCTTTTTCCCAACCGCTTCCAATTGCTCTTGGACAAACTCAAGTTGGTCTCTACAGCGCCTACTTGAGTTTGAGGGGGGTGTTATATATAGATATCTATTTTGTATTATTTATTTTAGTTTAACCCCGAGCCTACTAGTATATAAATTTTTGTACTCTTATTTTCGTAATATTACAATTTCATAATTTTTCAACAAATTCTTAAAAAACCTAACAGAGAATGTGATGTAAAAAAAACAAAAGAGTATTAAAGTGTATGTCATTAATAGTTAGAAATCGCATAGGTTTTATGTCATATCATATGCGATATTTGATTGATTTTGATTGGATTCTACCTAATTTATAGGCGTATTTTATATTTGTTGTGTGTAGAGGAAAAATATCAAATTTGATGTAATTGACAGAAAAAGTAAAGAAAAATTCAGATTTGCACTATCTAGTTAGTCATGGCCATGACTAACTATACCCTCATGACATGAGAATTTAATTAAAGGCCTAAAAGCTCAGCTACAAAATAATTAGGGCAAAAATTGAATAAAATAAGGGGAGGCACACGCAGACGAAAGGAGAGAATGGCCAGACAGATACGCAAGGAGCAGGAGACTGACAGACTCATAGATCGCATAGGAGCAAATTGACAAAGAAGATTTCCCCTCACACTATGACTTTATCTTTCTATATTGTTCTTTGTTATTTGATTATGGAATGGATACTTTTCTAGTTTGAGGGATGATAATGTTTTGGTTCTTTTGTTTTGGCGATTCTTAATTTTCTTTATAAAAGTTCTTTTTTATTATCAATATTTGTTTAATTCTGAGAATAACATTTGTGATTGTTAGATTGATTTAATATTTTGGTACCGATATTTGAATTAGTCTGATAATCTATAGTCAATTCAGGTAGGATATCCGTAATTGTATTCGCATTTGAATAGGTGACAACCGGGTTGAATAGTTCCTTCCCGGGGGTTAGACAATCAAATCTAATTGCTCCTCTTAGGTACTAATTGTTTTGAATTGGGTTTTTCTATATTAGAATGCGATTAGACAATATTTCTTATGGGTGTACCTAGGTTTATTTGCTTAATTAGGAGTAGTTAACGATCGTACCTTAATTACCTACATTGTAAGTAAAAATTGGTTGTCAGAGTTTGTTGATAACTATAACCAATTTATTGATACATTAATAAGAACTAACTTTATTGAATTAATGATAAAAACACAAGTGCCACAACTGTATCATCCCTTGAGCCAGACATCCTCTTAATAGCTAGTTCTCCGTTAATTTAATTGTTTTGTTATTTTATCTTCATTAGTTAATAAAATAAAATTCCCACCTTTTATTTACTGCAATAGAACACGAAAGAGTGAATCACACAATCCTTGTGGAGACGATTCCTTCTCATGTATTACATTAAATTGTGATCATGGAATAGGTAAAATATTTGATTGACCGCGCGACAGGTCACTGATAACTCCAAATAAGAATATATTTTTGTTTGGAAAAACTGTGTATAGCTTGAATTTTTATGTGAAATCCATCACAATATCTGATTAATGATATACTTTATTGATTTGTTTTGTTTGATATCTACCGCAGCGAAGCGAGAGTGAACTACTCCAAAAATTCACTAAGTGTTATCTCAGCGGCCCAGCCATTCATTGTCAGCTAGTGACGAGCTCGAGCTGCGCTGATGCCCTCCACCATCCAGGCAAGGGATATGCCCTTACATTCTGAAGCAAGGGAAGTGAAAACCAGAGAGTTATGACCTGTGCAACTCCTTTAACTGATTAACCGCCGTTAACCGCCTAACTGCCAAACAGTTTAAACTTCCGTTCAACTGCTTTGCAACTGCCAATCACATAAATCTATAAATAGGGCCAGATTCATCTTGTAAAAAATCTACGTGATAGACTTCTTTTCTGCAGATTTTTGTGTTTTCCGAGAGCTTCAACCTTATAAGGGAGTTCTCTAGATAGGAATGACTAGGGGAGTCGAGATTTTCTCCTCATTTGGTTGTTCACCTTACTGCTTTTAGGATACTTTACTGCTTTGGTTATTGGTTTTGTAATATAGATTGTTACCGTTTTCTTAGTAAGTAATGAAATATCAAGATTTCTTCATATTCACTTTCATCCATACTTCACATTTGTGTCAAAATGTTAGGAATAGAATCTTATTTCTTTGTGGAAGAACAGAGAAGATTCGACTATCTTATCCTAATTTCGAGTTGTATTCATTAACATATTCTAGGTAGTTCAATGTAGCTAATTACACGGGAGCCTTTTCGACCTACTTAGTTGCTATTAGAAATTCGATTTTGATTAAAGAGATGTAGCATAAAGGTAAAGTCACTAATGAGACAGAGATTAGGATAATTAATGGGGCATAGGCGCTGGTCTATTGGGTCACAAAAATCTCTAGTGACAGTAGAATTTATTTCTTATAAAATAATGCAATTCAATTATGCTTTCCGCAGAAACAAGGTTTGTTTCCGCGAGCTAGCAGAAACATACCTTGTTTCCGCTAGAAACATACAACATTCATTCTAAACCTGCCAACATTTATATATAGTAAGCCAAAAATTTTACTAAATATCTGTCAACATTTTCCTTTTTTAACAAGCGGCATGCGTTTTAAACAGTAATTGTTGCAAAAATACAGTCAACATATCAATCACCAATTAAAATTCAATTCATCGATTAACACCAACAATCCATATAATTAAATCGATCGATCAATACCAACAATTCTTTCAAATTCAATTCATCAAAGTCAAAAAACCAATAATCACACTCAATTTTTGCCTTGCCCACGACCTCGCCCTTGCCCTCGCCCTCGACTTTGCCCTTGTCCACCAACATATTTTCGTGCACGCATCTTAATACGACTCTTCCCTCGGTTGAGTATCACCTTTTAATTTTCTTCACATGCAATCTTTGCACCAGCAGAAAACATTGACCTCTCTTTCATATTCCCAATATTACGATTCTCCTCCTGCAGTAAGATTTGTACACAATACTTCTTTCGCAATCCAAAAATTTACTCCTGTCAATTTGCTCACAAACCTGCCGAGTCAAGTCAAGGGCCAATTTTCCATGTAAAACATAGCGAAAATACAACAACTGTTGATATCCGGTTGCATAAAACGGGGTGGCAACTCGACTGCATAATGGACATCCCACCGTGGATCTAGAAATAATATATTTGCATCCCGTCGAAAATACCCAAAAATTTGGTCAAAAACCACCGAGTCTGATTTCCAACCATCAACAACATTGAAGCTATTGAAATAGAAAATCTTCTTGCGAAGAATGGAGACGGAAAATAACACTCAGTGGTTGAAATAATAGAATGGAAAAATGAGCTGCAACAAGATACAAAAAACCAATTCAGCATTTCATAATGCATCACATCATCATCTCACGTGCGTAAACTCAGTATTCCATATATACATAAAAAAACACTCACATTGTCAGCCTTTAAGCATTTAATCCGATCGTTACCAAGGTATTCCAGATTCAATTGTCGTTCTTATTCCTTGACCAGTTATTGGTCAATTTTCTGGGGAAAACTATTATCGATCTCAACTCGCACCATATACTACATGCATAAAAAAAATATAGCATCAGTTTATTTCTACCATAAGCATCCAATATTCCATGAGTTAACATTTGATATATGATTAAAATAATCATTTTCAATACATATTTTAAGTACATGTAAAAATACTCACAACCATGTTGGATGAGACACAAAATTTGGACATTGGAACACCTCTATGCTTGCTTTCTCTGAAAACTGATCTGTTTAGAGATGTATCAAACACATCAACCACATTGCTTGCGACATCAGAAGAGGGACGTAAACTCTGAATATTATGCTTGAATATGACATTGATGCCATCCGAAAAAATAATGTCTCCCAAATCGGCCGCTGATGCGCGTTGTAAATAAAATGACCATTTAACAGCCCTTTCTTCCTATTTACTCAACTTGAACTCATAAAAAATGCTAAAGGATCTTTTGTATGGAGAACATAAAACTTTCAAAGGCATTCGATCCCGATGAACCTTAATTTCTTTATGAAGTTTGGGAATGGAGGACTCACTATACTCGGGTAATTTTAGACTAGGGGACATTGGCGATTGAATGTTTTCTCGTTCAGTTGATTCATATAATACAATTTCTTGCCAAATAAATTCATCAGTCTTAAAAAAGGTTTCATATATGCAATTATATATAAAGCTAAAAATGCATTATATAATTAGTTATACCTTGCAAATACTCATATCAATCTTGGTTGGCGAACCTTCCTTCGAACGTCCAACAGCATTCTTAAACTCTTGTGTTAACCCAAGTGAAAAAAGACTCATTGGATCAACATCAACTTCTTCAACGCACCTTTGTTTCTTTCTGGGAGGTTCACAATCTACTCCCTCAGTTTGTACTTCCGTCTTATTTTCAGTTTGGTCCTATAACAATGATCAACAATATATTCTTAATTAATTTAAAATATAAAGGATATAATGGTTATCTAACAATGATCAATTAAAAATACCTGTTCAACATTTTCTTCTTCATTGACAGGTTCCTCCTACAGAGGCAAATCACACTCAACAAATTCCTATGACAATAACCAGAAGGTTTATATACATTGCAATTGTACAAGAAAAACAATTGATATATAACATAACAACATGAAAACTTTAAACTCATACAGTTAAAATCATCTTCTCTACATTCTTTTCATCAATACCTTCTTCTTCATGGACAACTTCCTCCCGCGGGGGCAAATCACACTCGAAAAATTCCTATACAATAATCAAGACTAAGACTTATATACATTGCAATTGTACAAGAAAGACAATGAATTTATAATAGAACAACATTAAAACTATAAACTCATACAATTAAAATCACCTTCTCAACTTTCGTAAAGATCTTCTTCTTCTGCTATTTTGCTGCCATCAACAATAGTATCCTCATGACCCTTAAACTTTTTATTGTATTCTTGTCTTAAATTGCGAAGAATTTCGGACACTCGGGAAATCTCATTCTCCTACCATTGTAATGAGTTGTTGGAATCATCCTCTTATGTGTCAGTCAAGAAATAAAGACAACACTCCAAAAGCACTAATGTAGCATGTCAACAAGTATTGATTAGCATATCACAGTGGAACAATCAGCAGACAAAAACAAACAATATATATCAAATCCGCATTTCAGAAAGTATAATTTAACATGTCAACAAGTGTTATTTGTCATATCATAGAGGCACAATTAGCAAGCAGAAAAATCCATCAACTCAGCATATTCAAAGCTACATGTTTTAACTAGAATACAAATTCTAACTTTTGAGGATCGAGCATTTGGGTGGCTGAAGACCTTTGAAACATCTTGCAAAGTTAGTTTTCTTGTAAGATGACATGAAAAAAAAAGGCCTCTCGCATTTCTCACTATGGAACTCGTCAAAAAACATATATTGAAAATAGAAAAATAGCATATTACACAAAGAGAACAATAAAATAGAAAAGTAAGCAAACATATTACAATATTTTGATTTACCATTAAATAATGCATATCTTCGGATGACTTTCCACTGACCAGTGTTTTTTTCTTGAATTTTTTGGAAATTGTGTCCAAACTCTTCACAATCTTATAACTCACAAAACCAGCCCAACTAAACTCACTTTCCAACTCCTTGGACTCAAGGAACTGGAATTTACGATGATTAATCTTCAAATTGGATATGAGCGTAAGCAAGACGCAAATACGTGACATATATTCTCCTAAAATTAACATCACTCCTTAGCCTGCCACTGTCTAGTAGACTCAACAATATGTTTCTTATCCCTACCTATAAGTTTTATATCTAACCCAAATCTATTGGCAAAACTGTACCAAAAATCAGACTCATACAAAGAAATAGGTTCCTTAATTTTCCCATATGGCAGCCCATACACAGTAGAAACATTTCGATCTGTAATATACCATCTATTCCATTAGATAGATGAAAACGCTCGCTATCAGGGTCCCAATAACTCAATAATTGCATAATTGGAGCCACATGAATAGGCATCGGTTTCACATGGAATAATCCTTTAAAAGGGCTATATTGAATATACCTCATAATCGACTTCCGAGAAAGTTGTTGTAAAGATTCGTTGAGGTGAGTGACTTTTCTGGGAATGTGTGGTAGTTGAACGATAGGTTCCTTCGGCATTGTTGATCGCTTTCGACGAGTTGGAATTAATCGAACTAGGACTTCACGAACTCAAAATAAGGCTTCTCCAAAACTACAACAACAAGAACAACGATTTAACTTGGGTAACATGGAAGGAGAGAAACATTTAACGAGCGATTAAACATACAATACTTACCGAAACTTATGAGGAACCGGCGATGAGGAAATCAACAACCATGAGCGCATCCATGTCGTCGATTTGAAACGACGCAGCGAGTTGAAGAAGTTGAAACGAAGAATTGAAGTTGATGACGAATTGAAGACGGTCGAGGAACGAGTGAACAAGTTTGATGAAGAAGACGGTTCGAAGAAGAATACCGAGAGCGGAAATCTTACGAATCGGTATGAGGGGAGGGATGACAAATGCTTAAACCTTTAGTTTGAATTGAGAAATTAACATCCAACCCCTGTTTAATCTCAACCATTAGTATATAATCTACTATGATAAAGAGTTTATATTGTATCAGCATGGTGTCCGTCTCCCCTAAGTATAGTACTTCTTCTATTCATTGTAAAGGTTTACTCCATCTGTCATCCTGTTATATGTTCATATTTTTGGGCACCTACTTTAATATTGATAACATATATATAAGAAAAAGGAAAATAAAAATATTTTTTTATTAAAACTTAAAAACAGTGAGGAAAATTGGATGACAGAATAATTATATAATCCTTAGATATAAAAAAATACCCATTAATTATCATTAAGATACAACTTTACCGTTTTATTTGAACTCACCTAGTGCACGCGTGTATATATATATATGTTTTCATTTCTTGTTTGTTTGTTTTTTTTATTTTTTTTTAAGGAGAAAATGATAAAAATACATTTTTTAAGATTATTTTGGTTACTTCACCGTAAATGAAAATAGAAAGGAAATTATTGCCAACTATTAATTTCGATTGGGGATTTATCCGAAGCATACTCATCGAGTAGCGGCTGATTCCATGTTATAAAAAATAAAAACAAAAAAAATGAAAGGAAATGAAATGTTAAAGTGAGGGTTTGTTGGAATAAAAATTAGGAATGCTGAGTTATATAAAAGTGGATTTGGTCAAATAAATTTATGTGAAAGATGTCCTTGAATAAATATAAAAATATTTTCAATTATATTTAAAAATAAATAATTTGATGATGGAAATAAAAAAAGAGAAAAACTGTAAATGAAATTGTTATATGTATATAAATAGAGATGACGTACAGAAATAAGACTTGGTGTGGAGTAAATGAAACATTATGAAAAATCGATTGAATGATTTCTATCTATTCTATATATTTTCAATTAAAAAAAAAATCCCTTTTAAGTAAGAAAGTTTTAGGAGTTTTAAATTTTTGAAACTTTAAGAATAGTAAAAAATTAATATTTTATGTAAAATTGAATGAGAAAAAAAATATATTTAAAATATAATACTTTTGAGAAATAAATAGTACTAAATTTTTTTTAGGGAAAGTTGGTTTAAAATACTCTGACACATAATAAGTTAAAGTTCAGTCTCTCTTTATAATAAATTGGTCTGCCCTCCTTTTTTTGATTTGATTTGAACAAACTCCCTATTGGTATTTTTGTTATTATTTTAATTTCTAAATACTAAAAAGTAAGGAATACTTCGATGTCATATATATATATGTGTGTCTATATAACTATTATATATACTCATAACTCTTCCCGCTACTTACCATGTTCTAAATATATACCTATATATGCTTGTTATATACCTTTGCATTTTTCTTTTAAGAAAAAGAATAATAATTAAACAAAAGTTACAAACATGATTTAATAGTGGGTCAGGAAAAACCAATACTCACTATTCTCAGTTGCAAACAAAATTCTACACTAGTTTTCATAATTCTCACCCGCAGCCGATCACTCTTATTTCAGCTCACCGTCTGCCGAACTGAAAAATATGATGAAAAAGAAACTGGAAGCAAGCCCATCACCCCGACGCAGCACGAAGAAGTAAGTTTTCTTTTGTTCTTCCTAAAAATTTTTATTTTATTCACAGTTCTTAACCCTAGATTGTATGTTTGATCGTGGTTTAAACCTCAGCCTTAATATGGTATGCCTCCGTTCGTCCTCGAGAAATCCTCGTTTATTGAAAGTAGTGTTTGGGCATAGTTGTGTGTTTAGGGTTCAACATTTTATATTTCCGAAAAGTTTTACAGGACAATGAGTTTTATTTGGCTGCAATTGTTTAATTTTTACATATTGGTTGGTATTTTTAAGAACAATAATCATGTTTAGGGGTTGACACTTGTGTTACAAGTTAAATCGGTTGAGAATCAGTTATGATATTGTTATATACCCATAATTGCATCTTTTAAATCTAACATACTAATATTTATTTTTTCACATAATATGAAATGAGTATAAATATGTAGTTAGCAGGTTTGTCGTTGCTCACTTTTATAATGTGGTGGAGAAGTTAATGAAGGAAATGTTAGATTTTCATATTAAGGAAATAAAACGGACTTTGTACGGACACTTTCTTGATTGTTCGAAATTGAGATTCTCATGGCATCGATTATTAGCTTTAGTCAATAGTTATCAGCCGGATAGCATGACCTTTACTATTGGCACGGATTTGGAGTTGTTGTTTTCTGTGAGTAGTTTTTTGTGGTGTTTGGATTACATTCGAAAGGAGTGTACGTTACAGATAATTCCATGGTTCATAGCGAGAGCTTTTTTCGTATTTTTGGAAGGAAGCCACGCTCCTTACCTTGGTCCGACATTTTGGAGAAGCTGAAAGAGGCTCTAACACAGGGGGCTGGAGCCTTTAGCTATTTCTGACGTTGCTCGTTTATTTGATTTTTGCAATATTTTATTCATGATGAAAAACTATCATGTCCTTATTTTTCTTCTGGGGTACGTTAATGACCTTACATGTATCAGTTGTATGTAGTTTACAGTGATTATCTGGCCATGTTATGATTAATATATTAAACTGATTGTCCACAAATACTTTCAGTAACATAATGTATACTGGCTTAACACTCATGCACATACCTTTACTATTAGAGGGAGTGCTCCCAGAAAGTGCCTTAATTACCTCAATCGTTGGAGGATCGACTGATATAAGGATACCTGCAACTATACATATAATACTTAAGTAACCATCAATCATACCTACAATGTTGGTGTTTGTACCTCGAGAATATTGTTACATACGTGCACAGCGGGCATACCCCAATGCAGTATTTACGTACCTGAAAAATGAAATTATATGCTCCGTTGAAACATATATATGTCCTGATTATCTGTGGTTGGAAAATAGGTTGTGCTTGGTTCAAAATATTCAATTGCTCGTGGTAACCAGGGATAAATTTATCATTATTGTATTTCTTTATATCGATCGAACTGTAAGTGAAGGAAAAGAACATATTTTTTACTATGGATGGCTAAATAAATCAGACATGACATAGTTAAGTTATGTAGTTTGCTACTCATGCATCACTACTCCTACAGATTGATTGTTTTTAGACCTATTATGTAGTAATCGAAACTGTAGCATACGCAACATTCGGTCCACCAAAGTTGAGAAAGGAAGTGATGCGAATTGATCCTTATGTGTTTTGAATGACTGTAATCAACTACATTTGAGGATACCTGGTACTACACAGATAATACTCGAGGGACCATTATTTATACCTCGCATGTCAGGGTTTGTACCTTTATCACATTCTCACGTACCTACATAGAATAACTACATACCCTAGGGATGATACTAACTACTAATAATTATGGTCTCATATGCTTCTGTAAAGCGTTTATATGCCCTGGTAACCTGTGGTTAGGGTAGAGTCGCTTGTGGTTCGAAATTTTCACTTGCTGACGGTAACCAGAGATGAGTTTATCATAGTAGTCTTATTAAGACACTTTGAAATGTCAGAATAGGTAAACAACACGTATTCTTTATTGATGGTTAAACAAGTCAGGATTGACTAAGTTAGGTTGTATGATATATGTGCTATCATAGTTCAACCTTCACTTGTAGATGTCTAATCAAGTCATAAGTGACTAAGTTGAATTATGTTGGTTGTTATAGTACACGACTACTGCCACAAACAAAAATTTTTTAGACCTATTACATATTAATCCAGACCATAGCGCACACAATAATTTTTGGTTTAGGGCATCTAAGCATAGGGTCTGACTCGGTTGAGCAAGTGAGTACTCCAGATCGGTTGTGCTATACCCCCAATCTGGCTTCGTGTACGAAATTATGCGTACCTATTATAGTGTTTTATGTAACTGAAAAATCTAATCTTATGACATGGTTTCCTAACTTCGTACCTTCATAGCTCTTGTTAATACTTGTGAAGATTTAAGATATGACCGAAAGTGACCTTGATAAATTGTTACATAAGCTACTATGCCAGAGTGTTTTGATACACCAATTGGGAAAGTTAATATAAAAATAAGTTGTGTGGCTTTGATAAGTTCTCATAAACTGTTGGCTTAAGTATCATAGAAAAAATGAGAACTATTTCAAATCCGAAGTTCGTGTCTATGTACGTCAATACATTCTACCGTTCCCTTTAGTGTACAAATTACAATCAATTGTGTATGGGTCTAACAGATGTAACACAACGTGCTCCAATTCCTTCATACAAATTACAATCAATTGTCTATAAGACTGTAATATCAAAAAATGTCATTGTGCTTCGAAAGAGCAACTAAATACCCCCCAGATAACATATATGTCTCTGTTACGTTTCATGATACCTGTGTTAATGAATTATTATATATAAAATGAGAGTGTCAAATACCCATTTTTCGTGTTCATGTACCACAATACATCCAAATTATAATTGTGGTTCTATGCAAATGGGGTCTTGTTGTTGTATAATTAACTAAAATATTACATTATATCAAGCACGAAAAAAGTAATTACACGTCAAATAAGACGTCCATGACAAAGCCAAACATTACAACATCCGAAAGGACTACGACAACCGATCTTTACAGTTTCTTCTATTGTGCCCGAGACGACCACAAGAATTGTATTTTTGTGACTTGCTTTTATCTATTGGGAATATAACGTTTTCTTTGATCGACCAGGTTACACAGACGAAACATGAGGATTAGTACATTGATTGGAACAATATAGAAACAAATTGGTGACAACCTCCCATCAAGCGGGTATATTCAACATAAGAAATGAACTATCTCTGCTTGAAGATGACTCTCATGATCTTAGTTAACTTATAAAAATGAGTAATTATCCACACAATTTTCAATATTCAATCGCTTGAAAAACCAAATATTCGCAAATAGATTTTGAATATATTTACAGATGGATATGTTTGAAAATTTGTTAAATGTGAGTAAGCATCATCGAGCAGGGCATTATAATTTCCCACAATATACCCTGATTTTACCCCTAATTGATATATAGTTACTAACCTAAAAAAAATTGAGGTCTTTCGATTTGGGCGCGGAGCAATGGGTGTTCGAGATCGACAACCGACGAATGAATAAGTGATGAAGATCAAAAGAGTGTGAGCGACCAGCACGGCAGGTTCAATTTTGTAGTTGCCGGTGTTTCTTCATGGATTTTGCGATCGAAAAATAATTGTAGAGGTTTCTTTTTCGTTGGGTGGAGAAGGAGGGTGGGAATGAAGGAAAAAATAAATAATATAGAAAGGGAGGGAGTGCAGCCCTAGTTTTATCAAATACAAACTAAATGTAAATAATTTTTGGCAAATAGGGATTTAAATCCAATTCTACCATATTTTTAAAAGATGTAGTTTAAATTCAAAATCTTTCAAACTTCCTAAGTGTGTGTTTAGTTATAATATTTTACATTTGATTTTATTATTTTAATTTTTTTTTCTCCGAAAAACTATCAAATCAAACACTCATTGTGCGTTTGGTTATCGGTTGAATTTTTGTATTTAAAGTTAAATCGAAAGTGATTTTATTCAATTAATATTTAATTTATGATGTAATATATATACACCATTAAATTTTTTAAAAATATATGTTTAATTATTTTAATAAAATATATACAATATTTAAATTATTTTGTAAAATATAAAATTTTATATAATAAAAAAATATAAATATTTATTTATAGTTAACATAAAATATTTTGTAAATAAATTATAAGTTTTAAATGTATATAAATATAATTATTTATTAAAAAAATGACTAAATTTTAAATAGATTTTTTTTAGAAAAAAAAACATTGAAAATATAATGCCCATTGGAGTTGGAAAATCAACGAATAGAACTTTATTTTTTATTTATTATATTATATGAAAATTTAATTTATATTAAAAAATCATATTAATATATATTTATATTATATTAAATTATTATTTTCAATTAAAAATTCAAAATTAAAATCGTACCTATATCACACCTTTTTATTCTTTTTTTTTTTTTTTTTTTTCTTTTTGTCTAAAGAGGGTCTTAGACAATGTTTTGTATTTTAGTTAATTAATTTATTTATTGATATGATGGGCAATAATCATATGTACTATGAATGAATTGACGTTGGCAGATTCCGCGCTGTTTCTTGTGACTTATCATTAATAGGATGTCAAATGGGGCGGGTTAGCCCCGGGCCGGGTTAGCCCCGGGCCCGCCTCGGATCCGTTTTTAATGGGGTGGGTTCGGATCTAAATAATATGTTTCGAAGCGAGTTGTAGATTTAAAATATTAAACCAGGCTGGGTTCAGGGCGGGTTACGAATTTTACTAAAAACCCGCCTCAACTCAGATCCGGATCCGAACTCGGATATTTTTTAAAATTATTATAACTAATATATATGTATATTTATATAATAAAAATATATTATTTATTTACTTAAACAATTTTAAATATAAAATTCAATTAGTCGCTTGCTCTAAATAATTTTTTAAAATTATTATACCTAATATATCTATATTTATATAATAAAAATATATTATTTATTTATTTATCTTATTTTTATGGATTAATATTTGATTGTTTTTAGATTTTTTTTATTTTTGTACTTTTAATGCTATTTGTTTTACCATTCTATTGTTAAAAAAATATTTATTATTATATATTTTTTAAAAAAATGGGTTTGTCGGGTTGGCTCCGAACCCGAAGGATTCGGGGCGGGACGAATCCTAGGGCCGGGTGAAAGCGGGGCAGATCTCGGATCCTAATATTTTTTAGCGGAGTGGATCTCGGGCCCTGCAGAACGCATCCCAAACCCGCCCCGTGGACATCCCTAATCATTAATACTCCATAAATTTGAATGCACAAATGTTTTGTAAGAAACAAGGGCTTTGTTTAATTGACACTTTCGCTTTTTTTTTTTTTTCACTATTTATTTTTAAAAAATATTACATCAAATTTATTTTTTATTTTACAAAATATTAAATTAAATATTAATTTTTTATTATTACTTTTTAAAATTTCAAAAATTTGTGGCTAAACAAAAGATCTTAATTGAATAGTACTTATTTAATATTGTATAAAATAAATAAATAAATAAGAACAAAAAGAAGGTCTGAATTGATGACTACTCGATCAAATCAGATCTCATTCTCATGGGTCCACGCGTCTTCTCTTGATTTTACTCTTGTTACATTTCGGAGATTCCTATATTATTAATGATAAAATTAACAATTATAAATAGACAAACTTAAATATCTTTTTATCTCATTAAAAAGTGTTAATATTACCGTAGACATACAAATTTAGATAAAAATTATAGTTAATAAGTAATTAAAAAATATATTAATAAAAATTATTATTATAAATTATAAATTTAAAATATAATTAAAATATATTCTTATATTTTTAAGAAAAGAAAAGACAAATGGTGTAGATTTACAAAATTTAAAAAAAAAAATGATTACTTTATGCGGAATAGATGAAATAATACTTAATCCATCCATATATTTTGTAATAATTTTTATTTTGATCTATCTGCATATTTTGTAATATTTTTTAAAAAATAATTAAATATAATTTATTTAATCATATTATTTAAATAAAAATTAAATATATATATATTTTTCTTCTATCATCTAACTTTCCGTTTAATACAGGAGTAATGGATATTATAAAATATTACTGATTTAATCTTAATAATTGTTTTTATAACTACAATTTTAAATGATATAGAATAACAAAAGATACTGCTCCTCCATCTCAATAGAGTTGTCTTATTTTTCTATTTTCGTCTTTCCAAAATAATTATCTTGTTTCTTTAGTAATTGTGGTTCAAATTTTATAACAAAATTATTTATACCTTTTCAAACTATCCATAATTATTACTCTAATATACTTTTTAAAATCATTCAAAAAGTAAAGATATTTTAATCTTTTACCTTTTATTTTATATTTACTTTTAATTAAATACTATTATTCCTTAATTGTCTAAGACAATTTTGACAATTTTTTTGGAATAGAGAGAGTATTATATATAAAAAATATCCAACATCCAGTCAACTATTCATCCATTTGTGGCAATTGTTTCCAAAGTCCAAACAAATAATTAAGAATCGACAAATAATTTCTAATTCTTTCCATCCCCATTGCCATTCATTTTTTACATCCTAACTGCATGATGAAATTATTCAAAATTTGCAAACTCTAAAAAACAACTTTTTTTTTTATTTTCTATAATAACGTAGAAATCTGCCATCGCTACTCATCGAGCCAATCCAGGGTGAAACATTCCCGAGCAACTTGGCACAAACCAGGCCTACTCTTCTCCACATCCTTCCACAGCCACGACACTTCCTCGTCGCAAATAACCCGCCGCAACGACGCCAGCCCCAACGCCGAACCCGGCACCCTCTTCATCTGCGGGCATTCCCTCATATCAATCTTCTCAAGCCTCGCGCACCCGCCGATCCCCTCAGGGAGGCTCCCCAAGTTCACACATTGCGAGACGTCGATATACTTGAGACGCCCCAAATTCCCGACTCCCGGCGGGAGCTTCTTCAGATTTGGGCACGCCGATAGCCTCAGAATCTGCAGTGACCCGAGTCTCCCTAAATTTTCCGGCAGCTCCTCAAGACTGTCGCAGTTCGTAACGCTCAGGCTCGTGAGCGTCTGAATTAGGCAGATGCTCGACGGGAGCTCCGACAAGTTGATGCAGTGGTCCAATGTGAGCTCGGCGAGCCGCGGGAAGAGGTGGGGTAGGTCGGCGTGCGAGTGGTGGATGCTCTTGCTTATGTCGCAGAGAACCAACGAGACTTTCTGCAAGTTCTCGAGGGGCGTCGTCGTGTGGGGTAGTAAAGGGAGCGCGATCTTTTCGAACCAGAGGCTTCGGAGATTCGTTAAGCTGCTGAAAACCGACGCGTTCTTGAGGAAGGCGTTGGTGTTGCTGTAGTTGATCAGTATCAGGGCTCTAAGCTTCGGCATCGTTTTGATGAAGGGAGGCAGGAAATAGGTGTTCGACGAGAAATTCAGGACTAATACTTCCGTTTTCGGGCAGTTCATTTGTAGCCACTCCATCTCACTCATTTCGCCTGTAATTGGATGCATAAAACTTCAATCTTTTGCACAAATTTGTCGCAATAACTAAATTTTCGACATTCGCTAAATATACCTGTGTGTATTGAGATTACTTGAGCGTTGAAGGGCTCGTCGGCGTGCCTTTCCCAGTCTTTCGGGAGCGCCGCTTCTCTTCTCGGCATTAGAAGTCTTTTTCGCTGATTTACGCCGCCAGCATTGCTTAAGTGTATCGCGAGATCCCTCAATACGTCATGCTGATACACGGAAATTTCGTAGTAACTGCTGAACTTATCTCCAGCCCTGCAGTGTGAGTTCAAACCAATATTGAGACAAGCAAGATTCGGACAAAGTAGTTCTTTTGATATATGTAAATCTACGGAGGAAGAAACCTTGCATCTTTCACAAGGGTGAGGAGATTTTTATCCGAAAGCTGAACCAAGACAGCGAAAGCTTCTTGTTCATCGATGTCGCGAAGTTCGACCCACATGTTGATAAGTATGTCCAGAGGTATTCTTTTGTCCTCCGGAAAGGCACCCAAATCCAAGAAACACTCCTTTTCCTTGTCGGATAGATTATCAATGCTCAATTTCATTCTCTCGAGTAGCTGCACTTCGTGAGACTCGCACAGCGGCTGGCTGCGCGAGAGTCGATTCTTGGCACTTGTCCAGAACATCTCTGACTGGCCCTTGAGCGAAGCGCCAATCACTTTTAGAGCCAATGGAAGCCTTTTGCACTCATCCACAACCTACTCAAAATACGGAATCAGCACAAAATTCGGCAAGAAAAAGATCAAAAGAATTCGGAAACTGTTGAAAAATTTTAGTACCTCCTTAATCAAGGCCTCGTCTGCGCCTATAGGTATCGATGTTTGCCCGAAAGCAAAGTGACAGAACAAGGACAAGGCCTCATTCTCAGTCAACAAATCCAATTCATAGGAGTTTTCGACGACTGAAGGAGGGAACTTTATCCTCGAAACGACGAGGATTTTCAGTCCCGGAATCTTGATCAGTAGCTGCTCGAGCACTGATAATGTCCAAACATCATCGAGAACCAACAGAGATTGCGGCGAGGAGCTTTCGACATCTTCGAATCCTAATTTGATTTGGGGGAACCTATCTCCGACAGTGGTGTTCCCCGACACCATTCCCCGTATTTTAGACCTCAATTGCTCGACATTTGGAGATTGAGATATTGTAAGGAAATGAACCTTATCGTTGAAATGACCTGGAAAAGCAGAGTGTCAATTCATCGAACACTTGGTGTGCAAATTCAAATTTAGCAAGAAAATTCTTACTTCTGATCTCGTGATCTTTGCAGATTTCTCTAGCCAGTGTGGTTTTCCCTATGCCACCAATTCCATGAATCCCTACCACACTGAAGGTGTTTAGATTTAGACCTTTTTTGTCAGCCATTAGCATCTCCTTAACCTTCATCTTCCCCAATTCCAGTCCTGTGAACCCTAAATTCACCAAATTATCCTCACACCAACGCTCCTCATCCTCCACTCTCTTCACCGCAGCACCCAACCAGCCTCCGCCCTCCTCCACGCCGATTTTCATGGATCCTAATTTCCACTCCAGCCGATCGAGTCTCTCGTCCATTCCCACCCTCACGTGATGCACGTCGGCCAGTACGTGCGCCTGCGCGCGACGGTTAGAATGGAGATCGCAATTCTAGAAGATGAGAGGCGAAAACATAAGTGATACTAGAGTGAAGCTCTTTACGCATGTCCTACCTGGATGGGGCCTTTCATGAATCTGGAGACGTTTCTCTCCAATTTCTCCATCCTCCTGGCTAAGCAGATGTTGCGGTAAACGTTCCAACGGGGGGAATTGAGGACTTTGTTGGCCAACTCAAGGCCGCCGGAGAGTATCTCGGAGAAATTATCCAGCTGCCGCTGGCGATGCTGTGGGAGTTCAGTTCCGGAGAGCTTGATCTCCTGGATGATCGGGAGGAGGTCGCGGATGTAGTGGATGAGCTGCTCGGCGCTGGAGCGGCAGGACGTGGATTTCCGAGCGATGGTGATGAGATGTTTGAGGAGCTCGGCGGCGATCTCGCCGGCAAATAAGTCCGTAACCGCCATGGAAGAGAGGAGAGGGTGGTGCCTGTGCCTGGCGATCCAAGCAAGGTAGGAACAAAGTGGGGGATTGCAGTGGCTTAGCTTTTATGAGTGGAAAAGTATAATAAAGATGACGAATCCCGACGTCAAATGACAAAACTACCACCACTCAAATACTCTATTTCTGATCGGATTAGATACAACTTTCTAAAATCTTAATACATCTTTTGGAGTAGTACAAAACAAAATTAGATATTTAATACACCATTATTTATAAATATATATATATATATATGTTCCAAGTCAAATTATAGTGTACACACTAAAAATATATGTCTAAAATTAATTAAATATCATATATTTTGGAAGAAAATAAAATTACAATAAAATAAATATATGGTATTTAATTATGCACATATATTAATTTTTGTACAATAAATATCAACCATTAATGCAAAAATATATTTAAAATGGAAGATATTGTACAAATATTACGTGCATAAATAGAGTCATAATAAATTTGACAGCAAAATAAATTAATCTTGTCAATAAATGAAGTATATAAATTAATATCTTTCAAAAAAAAAGGCAATGATATAAAGATCTTGTCAATAAATGAAGTATATAAATTAATATCTTTCAAAAAAGACAATGATATAAACATTTTGGCGAGAAAAGAAGGTGCGCAATCAAATATGTCAAGAATGGAAAACAGCATCTGATGGAAAATGGAAGATTATAAAATATTTCCATCCACGTGGCACCATCTGAAAATGAAACCAAGGCCACCCTCCCCTATAAATAGGAGCCATGGTCACTTCATTTGAGACACCGAAGTTCATTTGAATACTCGCGCAAGGGTAAGTCTTTTTAAACTCTCTGCAATATTCTTCATTGTTCTTCGAGTCCTTCGAAGCGTTCTTCGTCGAAAAGTCACTGATGTGGACAAATGACTCAATATTGGTTGGCGAATCGATGAAGTTTACGTTCTTCGTCGTATGTCCGAGCCGGAGGAAGGATCAAAGCTCTCAAAGCCATCGAGGAATCCATCAAAGCCAAGGAAGAGCCTCCAAAGCCGCTCTCAAAGCTTCAAGATGTTCGTCGCGTTCTTCATAAAAGGCGCAAACCAGGCCCTCTTCGATCCAAAATTCAAAGGGACACGCCGCCAAAAGCGCTATGGAGCACTAAATCCACCTCTTCAAGGATCAAAGCTCTCAAAGCCGTTGAGGAATTCGTCAAAGCCAAGGGAGGCATCCAAAGTTCATCCCAAAGCTTCGAGGTGTTCATTGCGTTTTTCGCCAAAGCAACAACTCGGCCCTCTTCGATCCAAAAGTCAAAAGGACACGCCGCCAAAAGCGTTACGGAGCACCAAATCTACCTCCTCAAAGATCAAAGCTGCGGATCGTTCAAAGAAGACACCAAATCCAAAGTCGATGATCAAATCGCCCACGCGGAGACCAAAGTCCTCCGAATGGCGGAAAAGACAAAACAAAGATCAAAGCTACGGATCGTTCAAAGAATACACAAAATCCAAAGCCGATGATCAAATCGCCTACATGGAGACCAAAGTCCTCCGAACGGCGGAAAAGGCAAAACGAAGATCAAAGCCGCGGATCGTCCAAAATCCAAAGCAAATGATCAAATTGCCCATGCGGAGACCAAAGTCCTCCAAAAACGGCAAAGCCAAAGCAAAGGTCAAAGTCGCGGATCGTCTAAAGAAGACAACAAATCCAAAGACGATGATCAAATCGCCAATATGGAAACCAAAGTCCTCCGAAAGCAGCAAAGCCAAAACAAATTTCAAAGTCGCGGATCGTCCAAAGAAGATCAAATCGCCAACGCGGAGACCAAATTCCTCCAAAAGGCGGCAAAGCCAAATCAAAGATCAAAGTCTCGGACCGTCTTAAAAAAGACATCAAATCCAAAGCCGACGATCAAATCGCCCGCACGGAGACCAAAGCTCTCCAAAAGCCGGCAAAGTCAAACCGAAGACCAAACCTCTTCGGATCAAAGAAGCCATCGAAAACTAAGTTGGAAAACAAATCGACTCGGAAGGAGAATCAAAGGACCCATTTAGAGAATATGACCCACTTTAAATTCAAATCAAATATAATTTGTACAAATTTTGTGTTTATTAAGAATAACATAATTTTTTGTCTACATATTTTTGGTACGCCCAGTGGGACCTCTCTACCTTTCATCTCTCTTTCCGACGAACTTTCAACAACCAATGGCTTCCTACAAGATCAAGACTTCCAACGTTGCGTCAAAAGTTGCTGCTCAAGCCACCATCGCTGCCAAAGAAGTTGGCGCACCCATCGCGTCCAAAACCTCAAGCGCTTCGACAAATACTGGAATGACAACACGAAACATGACCAAAAGAGCATTGTTGTTATCTGAAGACACTTCTCCAAAAATCACAGAGCAAAGTCCACTCTATGAAGAAGACGACAACTTTAAGAGTACTGCCGCACTGTTCACCCCTCAACAAACTGCAAGTCATTCAGCCGCATCAAGCTCTGCTCCGGTGATGACTACAAACGCTTCAAATATTGAGGATCCAAAGATTGTGGATCAAAGTCTTCTCAAGGAATATAAAAGCTTCAAAGGTACTTTCATGCCACCTACTCATCGGCCAATTTCAAGTAATTCAACCGCATCAAGCTTTGCTCCGGTGATGACTATCAACACTTCAAATATAGAAGATCAACTTATAGCATTGGCCAAAATCGTTGAAGGAATGTCTCAACACATGCAACAACAAGACACCCTTATTGAAAAACTTCTCACAAAGCTGGACAAGTCTGAAGAAGCCGGCCATGCAACTGAAAATCAACAATCTTCCCCAGCGGTCCAAAATAAAGCGGTAACATTTTTGGAGCGACGTCATGGCAAAGAAAAGGTGGCGGAATTAAATCCATTTCAAGGATCATCCAACTCCTTCATCCATATATCCCAACTTGACAAATACATCAAATGGACAATCAAAAGAGAATTCGAAGGGAGTTCAAGGCCGACGCACACTTACACCAAGCCTTACACTGCAAGGATTGATGCCCTCAAAATGCCTACGAGGTATCAACCACCAAAGTTTCAACAATTTGACGGCAAAGGCAACTCAAAGCAACATATAGCGCACTTTGTCGAGACATGCAACGATGCTGGAACATATGGAGACCTCCTAGTCAAACAATTTGTGCGGTCACTAAACGGCAACGCCTTCGACTGGTACATCGACTTAGAGGCTGGTTCCATCGACAATTGGGAACAACTAAAGTACGAGTTCTTCAATCGGTTCTACAACACAAAGAGAACCTTCAGCATGACCGAACTCACCAACAGCCGCCAATGGAAAGATGAACCAGTAATTGACTACATCAACCGCTGGAGAAGTCTAAGTCTCAACTGCAAAGACCGTCTGTCCGAGGCTTCCGGCATAGAAATATGCATTCAAGTGATGCAATGGAGCTTGAAATACATCCTACAAGGGATCCGACCCCATACTTTTGAAGAACTCGCCACTCGTGCTCATGATATGGAATTGAGCATGATGTCTAGTGGAATGTATGGACCGCCTACTGAAGATTTTTCAGAAGACGAAAAATACAACACTCCAAACAGTGGTGGCAGTCATACCTTCACCCCTCCTAGAAACGAGGATAAACTTTCTTCAATCTCTTGGAAAGGAGGATAAACTTTCTACAGCACTCCTGGAAATAAGGATAAACTTTCTCTAATCTCCTGGAAACGAGGATAAACTTTCTACAACACTCCTGGAAATGAGGATAAACTTTCTCTAATCTCCTAAAAACGAGGATAAACTTTCTATAATCTCCTGGAAATGAGAATAAACTTTCTAACAAGACTCCTTAACACGAGAATAAACTGTTAACAAAAACAAACAAATTCAATTTGTTTTGAACTACGTTATGACTTGATTCCTTAACCGGATACGTAGGCAACTTGGAATATAACTCCGAGTTCAGTCAATTATGCCAAAAAAAAAAAAAAAGAAAAGAAAAGCCCTAAAAAACAAAAAAAAAAAGTCCAAAAAAAAATCGAGCTTAAAAAAATCATTTGAACAAAAAAAAAATCTCATCAAAAAAAAAGAAAAAAAAAAGAAAAAGTCCTTAGAAAAAAAAATATTGGCTAAAAAAATAAAAAAGGATAGCCATAAAAAAAAAATCAGTCAAAAAGAAAAATTGACTTATGTTTCGAGACTCATTCACGCCTTAAACGCTTTGCGTCGGCTTAAAAGAGTCTCGAGGGGGCATTTTGTAGACACTAAAAATATATGTCTAAAATCAAATAAATATCATGTCTTTTGGAAGAAAATAAAATTCCAATAAAATAAATATATGGTATTTAATTATACACATATGTTAATTTTTGTACAATAAATATCAACCATTAATGCAAAAATATGCTTAAAATGGAAGATATCGTACAAATATTACGTGCATAAATAGAGCCATAATAAATTTGACAGCAAAATAATTAATCTTGTCAATAAAGAAAGTATATAAATTAATATCTTCCAAAAAAAAAGGCAATGATAAAAGATCTTGTCAATAAAGGAAGTATATAAATATATTTTAAAAAAGATAATGATATAAACATTTTGGCGAGAAAAGAAGGTTCGCAATCAAATCCGTCAAGAATGGAAAACAACATCTGATGGAAAAGGGAAGATTATAAAATCTTTCCATCCACGTGGCACCATCCGAAAAGAAAGCCAAGGCCACCCTCCCCTATAAATAGGAGTCATGGTCAGTTCATTTGAGACACCGAAGTTCATTTGAAGACTCGCACAAGGGTAAGTCTCTTTAGACTCTCTGCAATGTTCTTTATTGTTCTTCGTGTCCTTCGAAGCTTTCTTCGTTGAAAAGTCACCGATGTGGACAAATGATCCAATATTGGTTGGCGAATCGATGAAGTTAACGTTTTTCGTCGTATGTCCGAGCCGGATGAAGGATCAAAGCTCTCAAAGCCATCGAGGAATCCATCAAAGCCAAGGAAGAGCCTCCAAAGCCGCTCTCAAAGCTTCAAGATGTTCGTCGCGTTCTTCATAAAAGGCGCAAACCAGGCCCTCTTCGATCCAAAATTCAAAGGGACACGCCGCCAAAAGCGTTATGGAGCACTAAATCTACCTCTTCAAGGATCAAAGTTCTCAAAGCAGTTGAGGAATTCGTCAAAGCCAAGGGAAGGCATCCAAAGTTCATCCCAAAGCTTCAAGGTGTTCATCGCGTTCTTCGCCAAAGCAACAATTCCGTCCTCTTCGATCCAAAAGTCAAAGGGACACGAAGCCAAAAGCGTTACGGAGCACCAAATCTACCTCCTCAAAGATCAAAGCTGCGGATCGTTTAAAGAAGACACCAAATCCAAAGCCGATGATCAAATCGCCCACGCGGAGACCAAAGCCCTCCGAACGGCGGAAAAGACAAAACAAAGATCAAAGTTGCGGATCGTTCAAAGAAGACACAAAATCCAAAGCCGATGATCAAATCGCCTACATGGAGACCAAAGCCCTCCGAACGGCGGAAAAGACAAAACAAAGATCAAAGCCGCGGATCGTCCAAAATCCAAAGCAAATGATCAAATTGCCCATGCGGAGACCAAAGTCCTCCAAAAACGGCAAAGCCAAAGCAAAGGTCAAAGTCGCGGATCGTCTAAAGAAGACAACAAATCCAAAGACGATGATCAAATCGCCAATACGGAGACCAAAGTCCTTCAAAAGCGGCAAAGCCAAAACAAATGTCAAAGTCGTGGATCGTCCAAAGAAGACAACAAATCCAAAGACGATGATCAAATCGCCAACGCGGAGACCAAAGTCCTCCAAAAGGCGGCAAAGCCAAATCAAAGATCAAAGTCTCGGATCGTCTAAAAAAAGACATCAAATCCAAAGCCGACGATCAAATCGCCCGCACGGAGACCAAAGCTCTCCAAAAGCCAGCAAAGTCAAATCGAAGACCAAACCTCTTCGGATCAAAGAAGCCATCGGAAATTAAGTTGGAAAACAAATCGACTCGGAAGGAGAATCAAAGGACCCATTTAGAGAATATGACCCACTTTAAATTCAAATCAAATATAATTTGTACAAATTTTGTATTTATTAAAAATAACACATTTTTTTGTCTACATATATATTTTTTAATATATTACAAAAATAATACTCCTTCTGTTCAAGAAGACGTGTCTTATTGGAGTTAATACAGGAATTAAGAAATAATACTTCATTCGTCCATATTGGATGTCTTTTGTTAATGTAGATACGGAAATTCAATATAAGTATAATTAATAGATAATTAAAAATGTATTAGTAAAAATAATTATTCTATAATATAAATTATTATAGATTAAAATTAAGATATTAATTATTTTAATTAAAATTAAAAAAATTAAAATTTAAAATGAGATAAAGGTGTGTAATCATTTTCAGAAAACGAAAAGTAACATGAGATGTGAAACCGACAAAAACGGCGGAAACAAGACAATTGTTTTGGAAAAGTACAGATGATAATGAAAAAATAAAACAACTATTTTGGGACGGATTGAGTATTATTTAATTGATTAATGAGAATGTGTAAAATAATATTGATATTTATCTTGGTAAGTATATAAAATAAATTTTTTTGTAAAATTTATAAATATTTTTATATTTATATATAAATTATTTTTACTATAATAGAAAATATATAATTTTGAATAAAACAAATGAAAGCTGTAAAAAAAAAAAACCTGTTGTGATGGAGCGATCTAATCATTGTTTTCACATAATACAAATTTCAATATATATAATATACATTTCTCATAGTAAAATATTATTGCTATTACTTATTACTCGTACATTTTTATTTTTCATGCTCTTGTTTTTTTTTTTTCCTTTCCGACTGCAATTTCTTAATTCAATATTGTCAAGAACTTCTATACGTATGATGGTGCTATATGCCAAAGCGGGAACTATCTATGTTTGATGGCCGATTTTGATATTTAATTGAAATTTTTGGTGTTCAAACACTTGAAATATTTAGATATATTTGAAAAAAATAAAACAAGAAAAAACAATGTGGAAAGTTGTTTGTAATTTTCTTTTTTAAAAAAAATTCTCCTATTATTTAATTTAAAAATTATTATACATTAAAAAAATTCTGTCCCGCCAAACAAATTTTCTTGAATTTCATTGTGCTTTCATATAATTATATATATATATATATATATATTTATCGGTCCCAATATGGTATGGGAATAAATATAAACACCGAAAAGAATCAATATTGATTCATTTAGACCGTATGAATTTTGACTTGACACTAAGGGTAGACCAACCCACTTATACGGTGAAAAACATTGTAGATGAAAAGTAGTTATTTGAAAAGTGAGATATGTCCAACGCCTAAGTTTGATGATCATTAAGAAAAGCACTCCATAAATTTTTCCGAAATATGATGATATGGATTCCTCGTCGAAATTAAGAAACATTTTATAAAAACAATAAGGCATAAATGAGTAATCTTCTTAAGAGTCTCATTACTATAAAATATAACGACAAACATACCATAAAAGAGTACATCTTGAACATATTTAATATTGCTACTAGATTGAGGTCATTTAAGCTCGATCTTTCAGATGACATGTTTGTCCTATTGGTCTTGCTCTTGAAATTAATTTAATTTTAATTCATAGACACACCTGAGGGTTGATTTTTTGGTGTAATAACTCACATAAGTGTGTTTATGTAAGATTATTTTCATTGCCGAAAATCAATTGATGGTGAAAAATGCATCTATATGGATGACGGAAATAAGGTTAAAGTTGAAGTTATTGACAATTCTAGATTATTATTATTAAGTATTGGTTATTATTTGAATTTGGATGAAACATTTTTTATGATACCATCTTTAGTCGAAATTTAATTTCAATTTCTGTTTTGGACAAATTCGGTTATTATTGTTCATTCAGATAAAAAGTTTTTGTATCTTCCAAAATTCAAAATTAGTTGAATCTAGTACTCTGTTTGATAATAATAATGATCATTATTTACTTAATAGCGTGGCTTCACATCATAAATTAATTATTGAACATATTTGTATAGCTTCGATGATTGCGGATCCACTTAATTACTAAAAAGTTTCCACATAAGTTCTATAGTAAGCGTGTTGCTCGTTTGAGAGTGAAACCATATTTCGATATTTCGGTTTAGTGGGAGCTGAGTAGTAGTGTTCGAATGATATTAAAGTTACTTTATTTTATATTGCAGTATTATGTATTCACGGTTCAGTATTCATTTTTAATTCAGTATTCAGTTGTTCTGAGTTAAAGTCAATGTGGATTAGTTGGAAATAGATATATTAAGACCACATTACATGAAATTTTCATGTTGTACATCCACATTTGATCGACTCTTAGGTTATATTGATGTTGTAACTATTGATCGGTCTCATTGCGATAAATGCAGTGACGGCCACTTTGATCCGCATTGATGTGATTTATAAATAAGATTGGTAATATACGTTAAAGGATCTGATGACAATTTTCATGAGCTCATAAGGTTATTCAGTATACATTTATCCAAGTGGAAGATTGTTGGATTAAAAATCCAATTGTGCGTTAAATGTAACTATTTGGGCTATCAGTCAGGTTAAGTCTATGTTAAGTGATCTAACTTAAATGTATTTAGTAAGTACGGGTCTCCTATGTGCAGAAACCCGGTAACTTATTAATTGAGTGATGTAGCTAATTAATAATAAGAGATATATATTAGGGTTGTGATCCCAGGTCTAACACAACGTCTATTACTTTTCATATCTCATCGTGAGGGCAACGGCAGAAACTCTAGCGGTTTTCTCAGGAGGAGTTGCTCCATAGGCTTAAAGAACACAAAACCATCCGTCAATTTTTAGATCCTAATCTGCTTTCGCTATTGGAATCGGGTTAGATTTAATTACCTTTATTTTCTTATCTCAATTATTTCAACACGACAAATCATGGGCTGAATGTTGAATTCCTGATAAGTTCCAATATGGACACGATTAAGTTATTTGCAAATATGCAGGTATTTGATATTCGAACCGAATTGAACAAATATCTAAAACTGCAAACCGTATTCAAACCCAAAATTTCGGTTAACCGAAAATATTTGCAAATAATTTGAATGGAACCGAAATTAAGAAAAAATACATTAAAAAAAATTAAAATTCTAATTAAACAAAAATATTTGCAAATATTTCAAATATCTGAAATGAAACCAAACCGAATATAATTATTAATATAAATTTTAAAATATAATAATATAAATATATTCGGTTCGGATAACCGAATCGAAAAAAAAAATATAAAAAACCAAAACCAAACCGAACTGAACTGAACAAATATCAAATATGCAGTATTTATATTCGAACCGAATTTGGTCGATTAACTAAAAATTCTATTCGATTTTCAGTTCGGCGATTCAATTCGATTTTTTTGCCCACCCCTACTCATATATACTCTATCCGCCCACCACAAATGTAACCGTTTTGTCATTTCAGTTTGTCCCACTTTAATATATCTATTTTTTTTATAGTAACAATATTTTTTCTTTTAATAAAAAATATCCTTATTTTTTTACACTATTACAAACAATGTCATTAAAAAATAAATAAGTTAAAATCAAAATAATTTTTTTTTTTATCTTTTTATTGTACTATTACCTATAAAATATTAATATACTAAGATCCACGTGCAGCAGAATGTAGATAATGTGACTGAGCATAATTGTATAAAATAGACCAAAAATATATTTTATCCTATATTACATTTAGACTTCTACATGTATAGAAATGTATGCATATGTGTTCGTATGTAAATATGCATATGAGATAAGTAAATATGTATGAAATATGCTAGTGCAACTATAACAAATTAATGTAGACAGTGAAGTTTTATACTCCCTCCCACCCAAACACTCTGCAATATTTTTTTTTGGTATGTCTCAAACACCCTGCAACATTTTCAAAATAGGAAATAATTAATTATACTTAATCTCTACCCGACACTTTATACCCCACATCATCCAGATAAAAAAATAAAATATATATTTCTCTCTCCATCACATCATCTAATTTCTAAATTATCATACTTAATACTACTCACCTAAAAATTCGTGCCAAAAGTAAATATTGCACCTTATTTGGGATGGAGAAAGTATATTTCCTTGTTAATATATATATATATATATATCTATGTGTGTATAGGAGTTAGGGTTGGCAATTTTATGATTGAGATTTAACCATGTCTTTTGTCCTATACCTACACAACAAAGGCCTTTTAATGAAAGCATCAACATCATTAACACATCTACATTGTGTATTGATACGTAACATAGACACATACTTGTGAATGCGTATAATATTAGACATGAATGAATTTGTAAATATGTATCCATAGCTCGTGCTTATGCTTCTATTATGATTTAGTTTGTAAATATATATAAAGGAAGGCGCATAAATGACAGCACATAATGATACAATATATAATATAATATATTATTGATTTCAATACACTAACGGGATATATTCAATATAGATTTTGTATGATTTTATTGAACTTTCAAAATCTGGTATATTCAATCAAGACTTTTAAAATTTTGAGGTATTCAATATAAATTTTTAAAATCTTGACATATTCAACAATCTATAGATTTTAATGAAAAATTGTGAAAATTTTATATAAGAAAGAATCTCTCCTCATCATGACAGATTTTGATGGATTCTTAAAATTATTATTATTATTATTATTATTGTTGTTGTTGTATATGTGATCAATAATATGATAATATTTATTATTTTTATTATTATAATTTTTAATAAAAATGATAATTTAAAACTAAAATATATTAGCAAATTATTATGAATTTTTTTTAAATATATATTTTTATATTATAAATACAATTTTAAAAAATATTATTATCACAATAAATATATATTACTGTGGTCTTTTCTTTTCAATTATCGAATACGCTATATTATCATTACGATAACAATGAAATAGATATTTAAATATATATTTTTTGTTGAACGGTTAATTTTTATTTATTTATTATTTTTTAATATTTTTTTAAAAAATTGTAAATTATATTTTTTATTTTATTTATATATGTATTTACTCTTTATGTAAAAAAGTTATATATAAATAATAATAATAACTAATAAAGAAATATAAAACTAATTTTCTAGATTGAATGATAATATAATACTAAAAGTATAAAATTAAAATTAATAATCTAGAATATAGTAGTATTACAAATGCTACAATATTTCTATATTATTAATACTTATATACTTATTTATTAATATTAAATATTATTTTATTAATATATTTATAGAATTTGTTGTTTGATATAAATTTATATAATTAATATATATTCATAAAAAAATTATTTTACAATCCTACAAAATCCATATAAATCTATAAAGAATTCAATCGAATTCAATCAAATCTGTAGAAATACATATAAATCAATTACTAAAATCCATCAAACTCAATGTAGACTCCGTGGATTTTCTAAATCCACATAAATTCATAAACTTTTTAAAATCCAAAAAAAATCCATAAAAATCCCAATTGAATACATCCCCTAAATATATTTGTACAATCTTATATTGTTGCCTACAGTTAAAATGCAACATGTCTTGCGGTTAGAGTATTGTCTCACTACAGTTGAAGTGTTAATTAACTTAAATTAGGTGTTGAATTGAATAAATCAACACCTTAAGCGCCGTCCTATAGTTAGTATTGTATGCAGTGACGGAATGAACAATAGAAGTTCGGGGGGGACAAAATCAATTTTTTTTTTCTTTTTATCGATTCAATGTGGTTTTTTTTTATTCTTCGTACATCTTGACAAGAAATGAAAAATTGGAAAATTTAAATATTTTAGAAAAAAATTTCAACAAAATTACGTAAGATATAATCTGTTTTTACTATAAAAAAATAAAATTTAAAGATTAAAAGTATAATTTATAATTTTTTATATTACAAAATAAAAAAATTAAAAAGAACAAATTACTTTAAAATACATAATTTTATTATTTTTTATATAAAAAAAATACATATATTTTGGGGACTGAGGTCAGTTGACCCCTGGCCCGTGTACTTCCGCCCCAGACTGTACGTGAGTGTGTAAAGAAAATTACATAAAAAGAAGTTTGTGGATGTGGTGATGAGTCTTATTCATATATATATATATATACATATATGAAAGCATATATAAAGACAATTTTGACAAATTAAATGCATTACACAAATTACATATATATTATGTGTACATTATAAATACATATGTATTATTCTTAGTGGTGCGAGGATAAGATATACCGTAGATTTTACATTATACTATATGATGTATTGAAAGTATTAGTATAAAAAAATAAAAATAAAAAATTATATTTTGGTATTAAACTGAATTATGCATAATATCAATTTTCGATATATTGAAAGTTATAATATAAATACTTTTTGTATTGATACCAACTTGATTTTTTGACATACCATACTAATTTCTTGGTATACTAGAATGTCAAATTGGTACACCGTACTAAAAATGAATGCATCGAAATTAATGGTATACTAAACATACTAAAATATCAAAAATAACTAAAAATATAGAAAATAACCAAATTTAAAAATAACAAAATGAATACTCTCTCCGTCTATTTTTTAATGTCCTATTTGATATTTTCACGTATTTTTAGGCAATTAGGGTTTTTGTTATAAAATAACGAATTTGCCCTTAATCTTATATGTATAGAAAATGAAATAGTAAATAAAGTAAAGGTAAAAGAGTAAATTTTGTGTATGAAAATAGAAAGAACACAATAATTGTTGAACATTCCAAATAGGAAAGTATGATGTTAGTTTGTAGACGGAGGGAATATATAAATTCTTTTATTTATTTTTATTTTATTATTTAATTTTATTCGATATACTCGTATATAGCGTAATACTGATATGTACAAAATTCTAATATATATCAATATCATAGTATAATCCGAATTTTGGTGCAATTGTGATAGACTATGATATACAAAATTATATATTATTATCGTATCGAAGATCTATGACATAGTAAGACACCATATCAAAATGTATTGTATGAGAAATATGATATGTTTTGTATTGTATGGCTGATATATTATACTCTCACCGTCCCAAAAAAGAGGTATATGATTGGGAGTAAAAATAAAATTTAAGGAATAATAATATTAAATTGAAAGTGAATATAAACTATCATATAAATAATTGTCCATACTTTATGAAGTATTAAAAAAAAATAGATTAAAATAATAATTATGGGTAATTTTGAAAAATATGAATAATTTTATTATATAGTGAAGATCATGGTTACTAAATAATGAAACATGAAAATTATTTTGGAATGGACAAAAATAGTAAAATAAGACAATTTTTTTTTAGACGAATGAAAGTATTTCTTTACATATTTTTTCAACCCTAATTATACTTCGTAAAAAGGAAAGTATGAAGGTGTATTTGGTTGTCTTTTCGCAACATTTATGTGTGTATGTTCTAATATATATTGTAATTAGTTAATAAGAGTATGTTATTATTGTTTTATTATTTTTTATATTATTAATAATATTTGTACTTTTAAAATAAATTTAATATATATGAGTAAAAATATTAGAATATATATTTAAATATTTTAAAAGTTATATCACAATAAAAAAATATGTGCAATATAAATACAAGTAAATAAAAAAATTACGTATATTCATTTATCATTAATATAAACTAGTTTTATTTTAAAAAAAAATTAGAGTTTTAATTACAGATAAAAATATTTACAATATTTACAATACAATATATTGATTTAGTAAGTATTGTCCAAAATAGAAATGTATCAATTCGAAAAATAATTATACATTTTAATCATATTTTAAATTTTATAATTTATAATTTTATAATCTTAATTAAATTATTTAATTATTCTAGTCATAGTATATAATTACTTGTTTTATATTATAATTATTTTTTATCAATATATTTTCCAATTACTTATTAATTATAATCATTTTAAATTTTTGTTTTTATAATAATTTGAATACTCTATGGAAGACGAAGTATATGTGTCTAGTTCTATATAATATATATATAGTTGTAAAATAAATAAATAAATAAATAAAAGCAAGATAGGAGTATACGAAAAGGGCTAATATGTAATTTCACGTCAAACATGATTAGTGGTGGACTTGCGACTCCAAGCTAGTATACGAAAAGGGCTAATATGTAATTTCAAGTCAAACATGATTAGTGGTGGACTTGCGACTCCTAGGCCCTAGCTCCTCTTTCACTATCATTCAATTAATATAAATGAAACCTACTTTAATATATTATTATTATTATTATGATGTTGTAATTGGCCACGTTTCCTTAGCCGAGCAAAAACACAAATAGTGACTACATACGACGTCATCATCTATATTCATGCATCTATCCACCACCACCGGCACACAATACTAAATACTAACCCTCAAATTTTATTTTTATTGTAGAAAGCAGCGGCAGACTTAGGATTTAAAATTTTGTGGGTGGACAAATTAATATAATTAAAATAAATAAATATATCAACAAAAATTTGCAATAATAAAATATAAAATTTTAAACTAACAATCATTAATACATACTACAAAAAAAAAATTGCAAATTCCGATTGAATTCTGCAAGGGTTTACATTCCGTCGCAGCATTGCAATTGAAATTACAATGATAAATATAATCCGTTGTAATTAACAATTTTTGCATGAAATATTAAGACAGAAACAAGAAATTGTAATTCAACAACGGAATTTACAAAGAAATTGATTATGTTGCAAAATAACTACTAATTAGACAACCAAATATTTAAACTATTGCAATTTTAGCAACGGAATTTGCAAAAACAAATTATTCCATCACAAAATATATAATTATACTAAATTGTATACGACGAATAATCAGATCCGTTGCAGTTTTTCAAGGAATTGTACAATGGATATTTATTCCATCATAACCAACAAATATTTATCATCCCAATAGCTTCCTCAAATCACATCATCGGCAACCCACTTCCCCACCGACGCAAACACACCCATCCCGCAGCCACTCTCCCTCACCCGTTTACATCGATTTTGATTGTTTCTCAAGTTTTTATCACCACATTTAGGGACTTTGAAAGCTTAATTTTTCTCGGTAGAAGTTTCAGCAGCAGTTGCGGCTCTCCAGCGGCGTAGGTGAGCAATTTCATTTTCCTCTTCTGTGTTTTTGTCGGAGGGTTTGTAAGGTCAATCCTTAACCTTATGTTAGGTTAAAGTTTATTGTTGGGAGATTTTTTTGTAGTTTTCAAAGAGCATAGAGTAAAAAAAAAAAAAAATTGTTGTTCTCAGTTTGGGGATTTTGTGTTTGATTTTCACTCGAGGCCAGATTTGCTCTGTTATTGAGGCAGCTCGGTATTTTGAAGGTTCCTATAGTTGGGTGACCTTACATCTGATGAATATGGTTGTCAGTTCCTTGTAACCTTTATTTGTTTGTTTATTTTATCTTAAGGATAAGACTATCGCACCTTCAAGCTAATGCTTACATGTTTTATAGTTCTAGTCAACAACAATTTTTTATATGCTATTGTCCCTCTTGCAAATTTCTTTGTTCTATTTCTTAATTAATCATGAAGATTTGAAGCATCAGAACTATGCTATATAACTTTGTACAAGTGAAACATTGAGCATTTCTTTGATGAAGATATGATAACATGTCTTAGCTTAATATTGTAATTGTTATGGCGGAAAAATTGAAAGACATCTGCAGGTTCTGATCCCTTTCAAAACTCATTAAATTAAGCATATGCTTATTTTATCTTATTTTCCATTTGGACCTAAGATTGGCATACGAGGCTACTCAGCTCCGTGGCAGAAACTATTGTGTGTACTAAATTTTCTTCGGAAAAGATATATTTTAAGAAACTTCTAATTAAAGATGCAGAACTGACTGAGATATGTATCATAAGGAAGAAGTATTAGAGATTAAAATCCTTCAGTTTTTTCATTGAAATTCTAGAACGGAACTTTTATCTAATGTACTGGAACAAAATTTTGCATTCTAATTCATACATTGTGTGTGTATGGCATGCACATGGTGTCCAAATCTTGCCATGGTGGAGATTTTAGATGATGAAAAGGTAAATAAATGGAGCTTAATGCTTTCGTTCCATGTATTGGCCATTTTCAATTTAATTAGTTCTATAACCAATTTTGATTATGGAAGTGTAGCGGCCAACAAACAATTGTATCTAATAGTGTATATTTATGCACTCTGATGACACTTTACCTCTCAGAGTTTATATTTATGTAAACAATTTTATTAGTTCTATATATGTTTTTTCCTCTTTATCTGATGTTAAGGTAACATTTTCTCATCAATGTATATGATATTACTCGAGTTCCCATTTGTACCTGCCTTCACTTCGATTATATTTCATTTGTCTTTACTCTGTAATACTGATTGCTTTCTTTTTGTTGTATTTGCATCCAATTTATGTTCCAAAACAAAATGCAGAGCACAAACTCTTTGTTGGAATGCTTACCAAAAAACGTTTCTGATGATGAGATATTTGCTATATTTTTGGAGTCTGAAACCATAACAGATTTTTGAATTCTTAGAGTTTCCCCGCAAACAAGCAAATGTGAGTGGTTTAAATTCTCATATAACAGATTTTCGCATGATTGTTGAGTGATGCGATTTTATATATTCTTATAACTTCTGATCTAACAAATTAGTTTTTGTAGGTTGTGCTTTTTTGAAATTTGAGACAAAAGATCAAGCACTGGCAGCTATAGAAGTCCTCAACGGAAAGCATAGCATGGATGTGCGTAAACAATAATCTTTTTCGAATTGGTGTGTTGTGTATATACTCTTGTAGTGTTAATTTTCACCACATGAATCTCCATTTATCAAACTTAGTAGTACTGTTTTAGTTAAAATTTTGGATTTAAGATCCAGAAAGACTGATTTTAACTCATCAATGCTATCATAAGTAGTCGATTTTCTATTATTCATAAGGCATAAATTTGAGCCTTGATGTTAAAAAAACCCATTAAATGGACATTTGCTTATGGTGAAATTTGTTATTAAGAGTTGGAATTTGGTTCTGAATGTTACTCAATTCCTGTTTGTGTGTCTCTATGTGAGAAATTTATTAGTCTAAACCAGTGGACTATTTTATAGATGCATTCTTTCTCCATCTCCTTCTCTAGACCCCATATTTTTGTTTATATGATGAATCCTTTTTGCTGTTGGTTTGCTTATTTGATTTCACCATCCCACTGAATAAATGCATTGTGTTAAATTGGAAATGTCAAACATTAATGTTGATAGCTTCTGCAATAGGGTTCGACTATACCTTTGGTGGTCAAGTGGGCAGATACAGAGAAGGAAAGACAGGCTCAGAGGGCACAAAAGGCATGGTCGTTGGCCTCTAATGTGCCAAATATTGATTCCATGCAGCAGGCATCGTTATTTGGTGCCTTGCCAATGGGTTATATGCCTTCAATTGAAGTGATTATTCCGAACAGATAGCTAGCAACATAAATTCTTTGGCTGCTGCGATCAAATAAGAGAATTGAGTTCCATGATGTCTGTGATTATTATTGGATTATTATGCATGAGATCAATAGGTACTTCAAGTACCAACTTTATTGGGTGTTTAATTTAAAGAGATACCTAATGAAACAATATCAAAATGTAGTTCTTGTGTACCAAATTTAATGCTTTTGTGCGAAAGGCATGTATCACCTAGTTTTTATATATATTATATATATTTTCTTTTTTCATTAATGCAATTACTTTTTTATGTTTAAATTTAGTTGTTCTTGGGGGTATGGTATCAATTTCGCATGAAAATATTGGATGGAGATAGATGTAATTATTTGTGAATTATAATTTTAACATGTGATCTTCTTTGGGATCGCCATCATTGCTAAATACATCTTGTTCATATTATAATGTATATTGTTTGTTAGACTCTGTTTAAATTTGAAATTTGTATATAGTTTCATTTAGTTTTTGCATGGTTGATGAGAGTTATTAATTGAGTTTTTAAATTGGTTAATTGTGGAGGATTGAATTAGTATTAGCTATATAAAGTTTTGGAAAAGCAGAGATAAAAACAAGCTAAAAGATTAAATAGGGGTAGACATTTTGCAACGGAATTAGCAACATAATTAATGTATTGCAATGTTCTTTAATATTGCGATGGGATTAGCAGCAAAACTAATTCATTGCAATATTATGTAATGTAGATTATTCACTTGCAATACTGTTGCAGTTTTTTGTAACAGAGCCTCAATATGGTCGTTTCGGATTTAAAACCAATTATTTGCGACGGTTCTCATTTGGATGTAAAATCCAACACAATGTAAATTTGCAACGGAAAAATGTCTAGTTGCGACGGAATAATTCCATCGTAACCTGTAATTTTTTTTGTAGTGACATCAAAATAACTACAAATGTTCACGACAAGATCTTATATTTTAATATTGATTGATAATAGCATATATACTAACTTTCGTAAACACATCTATTTTTAGAAAATAACGGACCAATCATTCAATAATTAATCTTTCATATTATTCCGTAATTTGTTCTTGATGATAATTATTGTTGAAAATGATCTTTTCACTGTTGCAATTTCTACATGAAGAAGGTATTTTATTTTTCTTTGTTTGAAATAATTTCATAGAAAGTTCATTTAGATTCAAATTCTAAAATATCTCATTATATTGAACATCAATAATGAAATTATCCAATAATAATTTGAAAATCATCAATTTTGCTTCTGAAAATTCAGTATGATATAATTCGGCAAGTAGCTACAATCTCTCTATTAAAAAAAAAATTATTTAAAAAAAATGCAAGACATCAATAATTCTTTTGATGGGTCTTGTCAAGTAATCACTTATTCATTAAATAAATATAGCACTAATATTTAGGAGTGTATTTGTAATTTTAGTAATAATTAGTACTACCTTCATCCAGCCATGAGGTAAACATAAGTTTTTGCGTCATTGTATTTAACATTAAAAATATCCTTATATTTGTATAATTGACTCAAAAAATATGATTATATTTGTATTATAAGAGACTAATTGATGTATTTTTGTCATTTTCTCTTTATTTGTATTATATTTTGATATAATAATTAATATTAAAATATCAACATAAAAAAACCACTATATATTTTGTGACTGGACGGAAGTAGTATTATTTTTTTATTTCTTTTTTGGTAGGTCAATTAACTCATCTTGCTTAATGCTGCATCTGCCCCTGATAGAAAGTATTATAGTTAATTAATAGATTTTACACACACACATTTATACAATTATTTCTTTTTTACTTTTTATTTTTGTTCGTGTCAAAGAAAGTAGTCGACTTGAACAACTAAAAATCTTTTTGGCTAAACCATTGATTCTGCCGGTGAAATCGCCCATCGTAGCCATTGTTTTCGTATTTTCTCGGGCTCGATTTCCACTCTGGAGAAGTAATATATTATGATCGATTTTCACTCATTCTTCGTCGACTGAAATGGCCGAAATCAAGGGAATGCTAAGAAGTCGACGAAGCCCAAGGCCACAAGAACCACCTCCATATAATTTCTTACAATAATATTGTCTTCGTCCCTTAACAAATTATCCATTTTTTTTTTATTTTGGTCCGTTCAATAACAACGTATCACTTTTCATTTTTAGTGATTATACTATCTATCTAACATTACAAATACCTTTTTAATTTACAATATATTATAGAAATGTCATTACCTTTATATCATATACTCTCTCCGTCCCATAACTAAATATTCATTTGCTTTTTGCACGTAATTTTAAAAATATTAGTATTATATTGGGATGTAGTAGAAATAAAGTAGAAATGACTAAAATATCCTTATTAGTATGTGTGATATAAATGTAATGGTATTAATATATTGTAAATTATAAGGGTATTTGTAATGTTAGGTAGATATTACAACTACTAAAAAAAGAAAATGAATACTTTGTTATGAGACGGAGGAAGTAATACTAATAAGATTAGTTTAGTCTTTTTACCTTTATTTATACTACATCCCAATATAATATTAATATTTCTAAAACTCCGTACAAAAAGCAAATAAATATATATAAATGGAACGAATGGAGTATATTTTATATTGTTACACAATTTTTCATATTACACACAAAAAAATCAATATATTCAAAAACGTTGGGTGAATAAAGCCAATATATATTCTATTTTTTTACAAACAACAATATTTTATACTACCTACATAGAAAGTCGCATTTACTTTTTGTTTATTAATATTTGAATATTAATTATTATATCAAAATATAAAACAAATCCAGGAAAGAAAGTAAAAATACTTCTATGGGTATCTTATAATATTAATATAATAATATTTGTACAAATAATTATACTAATATAATACTATTTTTAATGTTATATATAACGATGCAAAAAGTAAATGTAACATTTAAATGGAATATAAATTACTCACTCCGTTCCCCTCTACGGGTCACATTTACCTTTTGTGTCATTGTACTTAACACTAAAAATATCTTTATGTGTATAATTTTTTGTACAAACATCATTCTATTAGTTTTATAAAATACTAATAAAAGTATTTTTACAATTTTTTTTAATTAAAAATAGTTCAAATTAAAACAATAAATATAATAATTCTTGTCTCCGTTGAGGTAGCAATGTGGCAAAAATTTCATGACTAGTGTGGAAAATTATTAAAAGTTTCTCTAATATTTTATAGCGAAAAAGTTGAGACACCGTGAACAAAATGACTGAGGTCTGATATCATTTCACCATAATTTATTGCAGTTTATTATCATTATTATTTTAAAAAAGGTCGTGAAAATTCTAAATTATTTTTATGTTAAATAAATAAAATCTGGAATTATATTAGCTTTTAAAATACGAAACCTAATAAAAGCAATTAGTTAGGCCGATTGAGTCAAATTAATATAATGTTAATTTGATCTAATGAACAATATTTATAAAGAGAATGACATATATTAATAAAATATAATAAATATTTTAATAGGAAATTATATAATTACATATAGTAAATATAATTATAATTTCAGTCTAATATATTCTGATTTTAACACAATAATATAATAAGTAGATTATACAATATATCATAATATATAATCCACAAAGAAAAATATTAATGCAATATATAACATAGAGCATTATATAATTGCATATATAATGATATATGCTATTTGACTTGTGACAATTTGTTAGTTATTTCAAATTAATATACTAATTTAATAATATATTATTTTTATTGTAATAATTTACTAATTATTGCAAATTCGTTTGTTAACTTAATCAAATTACGGTTTTAACTACAGCCCTACTAAAAGAGATCTCGAAATAATAAATTATTTTTATAATTTCAAAAAACTCCGAAGCAAATTTATAACCTAATTTAAAATATTATTTAAATATTATATTAAAATACTTAAATCAAAAGAAATCAAATCTGAATACAAACACAACAAACCCCTCACTAAATTTCATTTGTTCATTTTAAGATATTAAAAATTTTATTAAAAAAAAATCATTATTGTTTTATTCAAAGAATTAAAAATTGAAAATGAATTGTTTATACAACCATGTCACGATTTTCAAAATATGATAGCGAAATCGAATAATTGTTTGGTGGAAATTAAATTCGGTAAGGTGTGATGTTTTTAGAGGCAATTTAATTAATAAAACGAAAAGTATAGAAACTGCAAATTCAAAAAAAATTGAATAAACTAATTGCAACTAAAGAATTATAATTGAAGTAATTTGTTTACTTTTTCTATTTCAGTTTATCCTACAGTAATTAGTCATTTCTTCTTCTTCTTTTTTTTTTAAATATAATTATATATTTTAATCATATTTTAAAATTCAAAATTTATAATTTTTATTATTTTAATTAAATCATTTAGTTATCTCTAAAATTATTTTTATTATATCATAATTATTTTTACTAATATAATTTATAATAACTCACTAATTAAATAATACTTAAAACTCTGTATCCAAGGTAAATGAGATAAATTAGCTGAGACAGAGAGAGTAATAATAATGTTGGATTCTGGAAAATGTCAAAACCCACTTTGCATCTATTTTTGGCATATGAATAAGACTGCAAACATGTTGTTGGAATTGTCCGTCAGACATCATTTCAGAAAATCTACACAAAGACAATAGGTTGACCGAATTAGTCACTTTGGCTATATTGAAACGTGTCTTATACACATTAGAATGAGACAAACAAACATATCTCGTGAAGATGATACGCAGGAGAAGTCAATGATCTGTCTCTTTCATCCTCCATGACATTAATTGCATTGAACACATTGTCTTAAAGTTGTGCACATACCAGCCTGATCAAACTTGTGTAGAGTGAATATGCTTGGATTTGAATATAGTGATTGAAACAAGTTCGTTTCATACACTTCTTGAGCGAAATTTTATTTCCTCACTTCATAAAGTTAGAAAGTTGTTTCAATGACGATTTGAAGCTGTGAATAAGGAGAAAAATAAGTTGTAACCGGAGAAGACAACCAACATGGAATCAACGCTATTCTTAGTTTGACTGCCGGTTCGTGTTTATAAAACAAATATGAGTTTAGGTAGAGGATAGGTTGGGTCGATTTGTTTGGTGTCTTAAATGGTAACTAAGTGTTTGGTTTAGTGAAATATTCCTAGAATGATTCATCAGATGTAGGTATTTACACCGAACTGGATTAACAAATTGTGTGTGTTGTTTATTTTTGTTTTTCACCACGATAGTTTATATTTCCGTTGCATATAAAATTCAGAAGCGTTAGACATCTTTTGGAATCGATCGAATTTCCAACAAATAATAATAATAATAATAAACCTATTATTAAGCATGGGAAATGTGTTTTTTTTTTTTTTGTATTTTAAAAATCTTTATGTAATTTTTAAAAAATATTAATATTTTATATAAAAATAAATATTTTTTTTATAGATAGCGATAAAATTACATCTAGAAAAATACGCAAAAAGAACATAATTCGAGTTTGTTTATTTTGTAATTTTAGTACTTTGGTGATATATTTACTTATATAGGATACATTAATGGTGTGTTTCTTCAGTCCCAAACCAGGGTTGCTCCTGTATTGCCGACGGAGCTGCAGACAGCTTTATTGTTGTGTTTGTTTATATATAATTTTTTAATTGAAAATACCCAAATAATAATTTATTTAATATTTATAATAATTATAGGATAAAAATATAATACAAATAAATAAAAATATAATATATGTCATTTTGTAAAAAATAATTTTTTTATAATACAATTAAATAAAAATTTAAATATATATATATGTTGGGTATAATATACATTCATAATCAAGTTATACCACTATAAATTTTATCAATTAAATTTAATATACATTTATATTATTATATTCATTACTCATCATCAATGCATATCAAAATTCTCCAAAACCAAACATAAAAGAAACAAAAAAAATTAAATTTATCTTAAAATTCAAATAAAAACCAAATTCAAACACAAAATTTCCTAAACCAGTCTAAAGAAACACACCCTAAATAAAAGAAAGTACTCTTTTCGTTCCATTTACAATGGTTGATATTACCGTAGATAATAAAATTTAGGTAAAATGTAATTAGTATGTAATTAAAAAAATATATTCCTAAAAATAATTCTTTGGGTAAATTATATAACATTCCCCTGTGTTTTTATTAAAAATGCACAAAATACTATGTGTTTTATTCATGGCATGAAACTCCTTATGTTAATATAAAGTTTTCACGAAACACACTCTTTGTCCAAAACTCATGTTTGATTCTAAATAAAGATCTAAATTACGTAAATTTATAAAAATAAAAAATAAAAAATATCTTAAATAATTTTTTTGGATAAAATAAATAAATAAAAATTGATTAATCCTTTATTTTATAGCTTTTTGGAGACAAATTATTATTAAAAATAAATGATTGATCAATTATTCATTTATTTATTTTATTCAAAAAATTTAGTGAGATATTTTACGTTTTTTATTTATATAAAACTTGTGTAGTTTAGGTCTTTATTTCGAACCATACACCAGTTTTGGACAATGAGGGTGTTTCGTACATACTTTATACTAACACTAGGGATTTCACGCAATAAATAAAATACAAAATGTTTTATACATTTTTAATAAAATACAAGAGGGTATTATATAATTTACCCTAATTATTTATATAATAAAAATAAAGGTAAATGGTGAATTTTGTTATCCTCTTGATGTTATACAAAATTCAGGAACATCCTGATTTTTTTTAATCTGTTGGATTATTTTGATTGGCAATCCAACGATTGAGTTTAACTGGGGATATTTTGGTAATTTAAAAAATTAATTAAGGATCTTTAATTAAGAAAAATCAATTAGAAAACATTATCTCAACTACTTCCGATATATTTCGGATTAAGTTAATCCTAAACAAAATTAAAAAACTTTTGCAAATAATTGATTTCCAAAACCGTACATATTCAAAATATAATAATGTATACAGTATCACAAATGTTGTCTCTATAATATTATTATTATGTTTTATCGTGAAATGCCCTCCATATATAATCTACTCAAATGATGTCGAAACAAATGCATTTTGATGCATTATCTTAACTCGCAGATTATTTATTATAACGAGATAAATTTGATTTTATGTTTCCTAAATTACTAGAAATATATCATATTGCACAATTATGATATATTGATCAAATTTAAATGATGGACTATGTAGATATATTTTTCACCATTATGTTTATAAATATGATACTCCCTCCGTTCCAACTCAAAGTACATATTTTATCACTTTCATTTGTCCCACTCCAAAGTTCACTTTACTATTTTAGTAAAAGCAATCATACACCAATACCAAAATACCTTTAACTTTTACCTAAATTACAAGTATACCATTACACATACAATTACTTTTTACGTAAAGTCAAAGGGCAAATATGTCAAAATTTCTTACACACTCCCATTAACTAATAAAATACTATTATTTTTTAATCTATTACAAAATCCCAAAGGGCCACTTTGGACCGGGACGGAGAGAGTATATCAATTCAATAAACATGATAAATACATCAGATATAAATTATATAAGTTGTATATAGGGATGTTGCACGTATAGTTATGATATAGGGTAAATTGCGCCGCTTACACCTGTGTTATCAAATATTTGCATAAAATCTCCTATTTTAGTTAAACCCTTTAAAAATCACTTGTGTTTTAAAATACATGCTCACACCCCATTAAAGCTAACGGCGTTAAATAAAAATAAGGAATGACCGTTCTACCCTTTACAAACTTAAATTTTATTTGTATTTATTTTTTATATTATGAAATTAAAATAAACACGCCCAAATTCGATTCAATCTAGCTTGACCGATTAGGGTTCCGACAGAAATCAACTTCGTTGTGCATTCGATTCCTTGTTCATCCGTCTCTGAACGTATCCATTTCCAGTCTATTCTCCTCGTCCGCTGACGAATAGTTTTGGGTAAGAATCGATTGATACAATCTAACATTTTTATTTTTTTTTTGTTCGCGGGATTTGTTGTTTGTCACGAATGAAAGGGTTTTTTTTTTTTTTCATTTGGATTTGAGAACTTGTAGTCAATAATTTCAATTTAACAATATTTTTAGGCCCCGTATTGGTTATAGATTGTTATAGTTTCAAGAAAGTTGTGCGCAATTTGTTTTTATGTTTGGGACCCGTAAGTTCTTCTTTGGCTATGCGTTGATAATTTTAAAATGATAATTTTGTGCTTTAGTTCCACATGGGTTATGATTGTTATGTTTGCCCATGTGTTATGTCTTTTTTAGTATTGTATTGAAAGTTATTTTTGTATTTATTCGTGAATGTAGGGTTTATTTACTACTTTATTGACATTTTTTCTTTAAAATTGTTATGGATCATGCAGATAGTGGATGACAGATTCTCTCGATGTCTATTTATGGGTGGATGGATATTTAATTTGGTATCCATTTGGTAAGTACATAGAAGGTAGAAAGGTTAAGTTTGAAAACATTGACAATGATATGTTTAATTATTGGACATTAGTTGATATGTATGTCACAACTGGTGGGGTGGGAAGTAATTTAGAATTTTATTATTCTCTTCCGGGTGAAACATTGAAGATTAGCGTGTTGTACATCAGAAGCGATGCTGACATTATCAACCTTTTGCGAATATATGAAAATGAATCGGTAATACAAATTTTTGTGGAGGAATTGAGGGAGCCCTTTACGAGTTTGGATAAATCAGGCAGTGAAATTAGAAAGTCCAAAGAAGTTTTACTTTTGTCTTGGAAAGACACAGGGGTTGTTGACGAGGGTAATGATGTAGGAGGGGGTAATGTAGAGGGAGATGAGATATATCACTCTAATGAAGAGATACAAGAACAAAAAATGACAAATGATGAGGTTAGAGATGCAGTGTAGGAGAATTGGGAACGTGTAACAGTCTTTGGTAACTATAGGGATAATAAGAGGGATATTGATGATGAGGTGGCTGAGGGAGTCTTGGAGGCCGATTAAGGTTGTGGTGGTGATCATTGTGGAGCTGTTGGACTTACAGAGTGTGTTACGGTTTCCGCAGGTGATGTAGTTGGTTCAGAAATAGAGGAAGACTTCGATGAGGGTGTGGCTGCTGGGTTGAGTGGTGGGGGTGCCACTGATGCTGAAAGTGAAAATGCAAGTACTGAATGGGGTGGTATTGACTCGGATGACCCATCTTGGATGTATGATGGCTTTGATGGTCCTTTAGAAGATGATATTTTTGTTGAAAAAACAGACAATGGGCGGGAAAGAATGAAAGAGTTAATGAAGGAATTGCGATTATTAAGAAATGAGAAAAAAAGAGTAATGCAAAAAGAAAAGGTTACCAGGAGTCTGTGAATGATGACATATTAGGACTAAATGATAAATAAGCTGAATGGTACAGTGATGTCGATTCAGAAAGATAGGGTGATTTGGATGCACCTATGGTATCTGATGAAGAAATCGAGGGGCCTCGTTATACCGAATGGGGTGAAAACATGGATATGGGTACAAATGATCTCAACGTAGGGAAGAAATTTCCTAATATGGAGAAACTCAATGAAGCTTTAAAGGACTAAGTTATTAGAAAATGGTGGGACTTGAACTACTTTAAGAAGAAAAATCATGCCGTGGCTGCTATTTGCAAAAAAGGTTGCGGATGGCTTATTCGGGCTTCTTCAATCATGAGAGGGACCATATTTCAAATAAAAACACTAAAGGGCAAGCACACGTGCACATATGATGACAAACTCACAAACTGACTTTCGGTAACTATTTTAAATGTATTTAATAGTTACTTTTTATGTGTTTATAGTGTTTTGATATGATATTTATGGTGTGATTTTTTGTTATGTTCTAACTTTTATAGTATGTTGTGATTTGTGTTTCTGATCTTATTTTTACAGTATGATTTTTAAGGTTATGGTGTTATTTTTGTAGTCTGATCCATAGGGTGCTGATCTTATTTTTATATAATTTCAACTTATTATGTGGTATTAGAATTTTATGTTGTTCCAATTAAATATTATTCATGAGATCTTACTGTTATGATTTTAGTGCATGTTTTTTTTATTTATTCCATCAGGTATCTGGGAAAAAAGATTAAGAATTACGTGAAAGATAATCCTGCAGAGTCTTTAGAATCTTTGCGAAGGAAAATTAGAAGAGATGTTGAAGTCGATGTAAGCACACACAAGGTGTACCGAGCAAAGCAAAATGCAAGAGCTGTTAAAGGGTGATATCAAAGAGCAGTATAATCGACTGTATGACTACAGTGAGACAGTTTGCAAACACAATCCTGGTACTTCAGCTATTCTAAAAGTTGATCGAGAACTATCTCCGCCGGTGCTTCAGATGATGTATTTATGTTTGAAACTACTATCAAATGGATTTCAAGTGGGGTGTAGGCCAATAATTGGAATTGATATTTGTTTTTTAAAAGGACTATACAAGGGTCAACTCTTAACAACGATCGGAATGGATGGGAATAACAATATTTACCCGATTGCTATGGCGTTTGTGGAGGTCGAAAAATTTGACATTTGGGATTGGTTCTTGAACTTGCTATTTCAAGATATTGGAGATGCACATGATGGCCGGTGGTCTTTTTTATCTGATCGACAGAAAGGTCTAATTGAGGCTGTGGCTACGCATGCACCGAATGCCGAACACTATTTCTGTTTGCGATATATGTACAATAACTTCAAAACGAAGTATAAGGGTTTGGAGTTGAAAAGGTTGTTTTGGAAGGCTGCCTCGACTTACAATCTGAACAAGCACAAATGTACAATGAAAGAGATCTTGAAGTGCAATCCAAAGGTGAATGAATCAAAGAATGCCTTTGAGTGGTTGGTTGATATTCCCGAGCATCAGTGGGCGAGAGCTTTTTTTCCTACAAAAACTAAGTGTGATGCATTGGTAAATAACATCAGCGAGTCTTTCAACCATTATATTATGCCTACTCGTGATCTTTCAATAAACGAGATGTTTGAATAGATAAGAAGAAAATGCATAACAAAAATTCAAGTAAAAAAAAGAAGGAATTGAAAAATTTGAGAGTTGTGTATGTCCGAATATTTTGAAAAAAATTGACGTTCAAAGGAAGGAGAGCATAAATTGTTTCCCCAGTTGGGCAGGTGACGAAAAATTCGAGATACTGCACTGGCAAGAAAATCATGTTGTTCATTTGAAATCTAGAAGTTGCACATATGGTATGCTTCAAATGGTTGGATACTCGTGTTGCCATGCAATTTCTGCTCTAGATATGCATAGGCAAGATCCGTTGGAGTTTGTGGATGCCTACTTCAGCAAGTAATTGTATAGCAACCTGTACAATCGCATGATCAACCCTGTATCAGGTATGCATGACTATGGAAAGTCTCCGTTTCGTATTGTGGCTCCCTATATTGTAAAAAAAAAAAAGGTTGGAAAACCCAAAAAAGTGCGCAGGCATGATGCAAATGATATGAAAGATTCAACTAAAACTTTAAAAAAATGCTTAACCCATACATGTGCAATATGCCTTCAACAAAAGCATAATAAAAGGAGCTTTAAGAATGCACCACACCCTAATTCGAGGTTTGCTAAGGTAATAATTTAATTTTAGATTAGTAGTACTAATACATTTACGTACTTTTGGTACTAATTGTGATTCTATGTAGACACAACACGAAAATCCCACCAATATTGGGGCCAATAATCCTATGCAAAGCAACATAGTAGTCGATGAAGTTGTCGGGCTGGTGAGGATTGTAACTTTCGAGGCCAATAATCTAGTCCAGTGCAACTAATCAATTAATTTATCTTTGTAGGGCCAAAGTGAGGATTGTAGAACTCCATTTTCTTCTTCTCGTCGTCATACTGTGGATAGTGAGGAATGAAATAAATAATGTTTTGTTATGTATTAAAGTTTTTTTATAAATATTTTTCTACCAATTACATGAAGTTGAATAACATTTAGGGAGGTCGGGCAAAAAGACAGTGCATCAGTTCACAACATATGACTAATCCTTCCCAGACCATGGAGCAGGTACTAAATAATTCAATGCAGAAATTATTAAGGTTGTGGAGCTTTCTATTGTTACAACGCAATAATAGATAAATGTTTTTGGCAAGTGGAGCGTCAAAATAGCATACCCGATGTTCCTCAAACCACCTGTACCGAAGTTACGGCTGATGTATGTACTAACGTTGAGCAAAGTGTTGTGCAGGTCCATTGTTGATTTCCTACATAAATTTGTCTCATGTAGTTGAGCTTTCTAGGCGAAGTCATCAAAACAGTCACAAAAGTTAAACACCCTGAAATCAACTTCTCAAAGGCGAAGAAAGGGTACCCAACCACAAAGTTCCCAAGCTCCAACAGGTTTGCCACGTCTAAGGGCTTCTAATCGGCGTCTCAGACCATCTCTTGCATTAAGGTTACAAGCCTTGCGGTTCTCTTACAAGCCAAGACAACCTGGTGCAGTAGGATATCAAAAGAAGTAATGTGTGTAGATTTGCTTGATTGCTCATTGTGTCTTGTTTTGTTGTGTCTATCCTTTTGTCGGGTTGATCATGTCATTAGAAACTGATGGGTTGCTGCTATATTGCCGTGGGTTATCCTTTTGTATGTAATATGCATCATTTTGCTAGGGTGCTTTTGGTGGCATTATGTTGTTTAGGGTGTGAAGATGAGTTTAGAGTACTTTCTTTTGAAAGCAAACATGATGTTAAGGGTTGAATTGTTGATGTGATAAGACTTAACGAACAACAACTATAACAATTTTTCTTGGCTTACGAATCAATTAATTTTTATGTTGTGAATTTGTAGTTTAAAGTGTTGTTGTATTGCCATGGGTTTTTGACATATTTTCAGATTATGTTAAATCTTCTATAAGAATATTTAATTGATGTATATATAAAATAATTTATGAGTACAATGTAATTTAGTTTGGATGGTGATGATATATGATTGGAGATATTATTGTTATTATTAATATTATTAAATGTTGCTTTGATTGTGCCGTGTAATAATATTTTGATAATAGGTGAAGGATTTGTCTTTAGCTTTGATTATTATCATGTTGTCTCACAGAGGAAGTAGAGGATATGTCCTAGCTTTCACTCTAAAATTCTTATTTAATGAAAAGTATGATTTGATGAACGAAGATAGTGCAGACAAGATTTGTTAGTGTGCTTGTTATTGGTTTTTGTTATTTTCATGTATGCATAATACTCAGAAGTTCAAAGCAGGAAAAATTTAGACAAAACACTCTTGGTAAATTCAAACAGAACTAATTCAAACAAAGCACAATACTAATCCTTTTACTGCAAAGCAACACATGTAGATGTACTATTAGTCCTTAAATAAATCATCAAATTAAAATGATATCTACTTAGTCATAATTGCAGCAACAATAATAATGCAAAGAAACAACATAATCGTCTACTTAGTCATTGCCACAATTCCAACAACAATAACGCTGATAACCCAAAGATACTTAATCCTATTGATAATTCTTTCAATATGTTTTTTGTTTGACTCTATTGCTTTAGCAATAATCTCCATTTCAGACCTCACCAAGGTAAATAGTACTTCATTGGCATTCGATTCGGGTTTCGAAATTTCTTCATCTTCTTTGTCAAAGCTACCAACCACACATTTGGACCGATCCTTTTCTTGTGCACTCAAGGGATCTAACCAACAAAAAAAGTCACATTGTCTGTTTTTACAATTGCAAAACAACTTACTTTCGGTGTCTTTCGTAGGGCCAACTACTTGAATTGCAACATATTTTTCACATTTACATATTGGATTTTTGTATCACAAATCCGATATTTCACCTATCATACTCCTTTTTCTATTTAACGAAGTCGTCGACATTAGCACCACCTGTACTTCACAACCAAGGTCAACCAATTAATTCAATAAAAGCGATTAACATTTGCGAACAAAAAAAACCCCACATAGAAGGGAGAAATCAACACATGTTCAATTCTAATCTTCGACAACATGAAATTTCGAAAACCATTACCCTTTACAAAACAACATAATTTTTTTTATTTACCCCATCCTTATGATGAATTCGACAAAACACAAACATAAACATGTTGAACATCCAAAACAATATTACTAAACTTTCACACCCAACCAAATCAAAGAACCATTACCAACGTGTTAACTAATATTGTAAAAAACAATTCAAAACCAAACATGTTTTTTTTACCCAGGCTCACAAACAGACCCATCCAGCGCCAACGTACCAATCGAATCCATCAACTCCCAAAATTGCTAAAATTTACTATCCAACGATCTCATATAATGTTCACTAATTTTGAAAATTTATTAAACAATACAAAACAATATTAATAACTTAATTAAATACAAATTCATTAACACCCAAACCACACCCAAACCTAGACGTAAACCCATTGGAAATCGATTACCCAAAATATTCACCCCCAACAAAAGCTCGTAACAGAAAAAATCATTCACAAAAACCATCCAACCTTTAGGCTCCAATAAACAAACACCCAAGACATCAGCACAAAAGAGAAAAACAGAAAAATAAATACAACAAAAATATAAGAAAGAGAGAGAAGTTAGAAAACAATAAAGGAGAAATAGACGTAAGAACGAATTGGTGGGGAAGAACGTGAACAATTCTTACCTATAAGAGAAAGTTCTTACTTGGAAGAGAAATTGCTCGAGTCGATTCACAGACCCAGGAAGTCTTATCTGCGATTGAATAAGAATGTAATGTGTATAGCTTTATCCTAAATTCTATTTTAAACGAGGGCATAAAAGTCCTTTTACATTGAAATTGGAAGTTCTATCACATTATACACGCAAAAGCAGCGCGTGTATCCAATGCTTTGTTAAATCCAGACGGAATGGGGATAATGTGCGTATTATTATATATCATAAAGGTTAATTATGCAAAAAACTAAATATAGGGTATTTCGTGCAAATTTTCTATAACACAGAAGTATGTATTGGAATTTACCCTATGATATACTCCCTCCGTCCACACACAAAGTAAACATTTGCTTTTGGCGTGGTGTTTAAGAAATAATAGTATTTTAATTCTAATGGGTAGTTAAAAGTAGTAAAATGACATTTTTGCCCTTGATTTTTGGTGTAAAAATAATGATGTAATGTAAAATAAGGGTATTTATGGAAAAAGTGAGGTATTTAATGAAATGTTTACTTTTGAAATTGAACGTCCCAAAATAGAAATATGTATATTTTCTAGCTAGACGGAGGGAGTATTTCATTTCATGATTCCTATTTATGATTTATATATTGCATAGTTATGATGTATTTGTCAGATTTAAATGATGGACTATGTTATATATATGTTTCACCATTATATTTATATGTATGACTGAGCGGCAACATCCTCTGAACATGTTCGTTTATTATTGGGGTCAACTTTACTGTTATTTTTGTTTTATTGCGTCAATAGTGAATGTATTATATATTTGATGATCACTTTTTGCCTTTTTGCATTTATTTTCGCACGACAAATATTTGTTTATGCGCGTATATACCATATGACTTGTACGCATTGTTGGAGCTTGAAAAATATGCATTTGTCCAATAATTTTCACCCGGAGAGTCAAATGATATAGACCATTATAAAATATGTTGTTTATTTTTAATGTATATGGTTTACAAAATATAGTACTACATGATGTCGCTCATGCCGAATATTGAGTAACTAAATCACTTACTTTCCTTTTTTTTTGCGTAGTATATGACGATAAATATTCTATATATTTTTTAAACATTTAAATAATAAAAAAAAATAATAGATATGATTTATATGAAAACTGTTTCAAGTCTCCATACTTTTAGGTGGTTGATCCTAAATTTAAGGGTAAATTAGTTTAATTCAATACTTTTAAATTGAGATAAAGTATATTGTTCTTTACCTTATTGGTTTCAAATATAATTTCATAGAGCAATCAATTAAATTATATTAGAAAACTTAAAATTTTTAAGTGGGTACTTATATAAATTCTACGTAACTATAATAAGATTTAAAACCGTCTCAAAAAAATAATATAAACTATTTTTTTTTTAATTTCAGGCTATATATCATTCATATAAATATTGGATTCGACAACTAAGATAAATTTATTATATCTAATTGTACTAATGGAAGTCTGCAAGTCTTCCATTGTTTCAGCCATTGATTAAATATTTCTTGTGTGCAACTATTGATACGTTGAATGACTAATACGATTATGATACATATATATTTAGAAAATGATGTTCAGAAGATAGAGATATGATGTAATAAAAATTCGTCAATATGTTACTTTCGCGATCGATAAAAAAAGTTACCCCACTCTGTAATTTCTAAAACATTATATTCGTCCACAGCACATTGGAACTTACCGGAATGCATATCATTTTGCTTAATCTTGTTCTACGCTCCAACTTCTCCACAATTTATTTTCTTCGATGGATGTCGGTGAAAGAAGATGGAGTTATCTTTTTTTTCTTTTTATGTAAACTGATTCAGATTATGAACACGACCAACATCTATCCATATTTATATTCCCCTGATTTATGCTAGAATAATGTATTAGACTTATTAATTATATGAATCAAATTACATATCTACCCCTACCTGCACTCTTATCTTTTGATTAAAATTTTCATCAAACGATTGTAATGTTTTTAGGATGGTTCTGAATACTGAATTAAGGAGCATACCTAGATTGGTAAATGCATAAAACATTTTCTTTTTATTTATTGTGTGAACCCCCTTCTGTTAATTTAAAATTTGCACAAAACACCCTCTTGTTGTCCAAAACTGATATTTAGTTCTAAATAAAAATCTAAATTACGTAAGTTTTATACAAATAAAATACGTAAAATATTTTTAAGAATTTTTTTAATTAAATAAATAAATAATTGATCAATTATTTATTTTTGTAATTTTTGTAAAAATCAGACAACAATTTGTCTCCTAAAAGTTATAAAATGAAGCATTAATCATTTTATTTATTTATTTATTTTATTCAAAAAATTATTTAAAATGTTTTATCTCTTTTATTTGTATAAAAGTTGAATTATTGAGTTCATATTTACAATAAAATATCAGTTTTAAATGAAAAGAGTGTTTTGTGTAAATTTTATATTATTGCAAGAAGATTTTATGTAATAAATAAAATACGGAATGTTTTATATATTTTTACGAAAACATAATAGATGTTATATAATTTACCCTAAAAATAATTATAAATTAAAATTAATATAATTAAATAACTTAATTAAAATTAAAAAATATAAATTAAAGTAAATAATCATAAATCCAAAAAAAATATTATGTAAATCAGATTAAATAGAACATGTTATATAAATTAAATAATAGAATAAAGTCACAAGTAAATAAAAATATCGTGAGGTGGCAAATCTAACTAAAGTGGCAATGAGAGAAATTTGATTCAATGAATGCAGTACAACTTCTCTTGACAACGACACGACGTCGTAATAGACCCGACCCGTATTAATGAGGTCAATGCGACACTGACTATACTATTATTGCCCCTTTTTTTTAAATTTGTTTTTTGTTATATAATAAATATTATATTTAATAAGTGTAATAGTAAATATATAGTGTGTATTATAGATATGTATCAATGCGTGTGTATATATATATGTGTGGATGCATGATGAATATATATGTATATATATATATGTTATATGCGGAGTAATGAAAGAAGAGAGAGAAATGTGAGGGTGGAAGGAATTTAGGAAGAACTATTTTTTTCTCTTTCATTTCTATAATTCGAGTACATATATATAGATTCTCACGTCCAATAGAAAACATCCACACCTCTCACACATAATCTTGATAAAGGAGTATGTGTATGCTACGTCGCATATATGTGTATATAACACTCCCCCTTGGATGTTTTATACAAAGAATGTGCCTCGTTAAAACCTTACTATGAAAAAACCCTGTGGGAAAAAATCATAGTGAAGGAAAAAAGAGTACATCATTCTTGTATTAATGCGCTCTCCCTGTTCTGGACTTTATTTGAAGTCTTTCATCCGACGCATTCCAATTCCTTGCACCAGTTTGTTGAATACTACAGTCGGTAGCGCTTTCGTAAATAAATCTGCAAAATTTTCAGACGATCGAATTTGTTGCACATCAATTTCACCACTTTTCTGAAGATCGTGAGTGAAAAAGAACTTTGGAGATATGTGCTTTGTCCGATCGCTTTTAATATATCCTCCATTTAATTGAGCTATACAAGCTGCATTATCTTCAAATAATATTGTAGGAGGTAGTTTATCATCGGTAATCAAGCCACAATTTTTCTGAATATGGTGAGTCATGGACCTCAACCAAACGCATTCACGACTGGCTTCGTGAATCGCTAAAACCTCAGCATGGTTTGAAAAAGTAGCTGTTATCGTCTGTTTGGCAGATCTCCAAGAGATCGCAGTTCCACCACAAGTAAACAAATAGCCAGTTTGAGATTTTGCTTTGTGTGGATCAGAAAAAAAACCAGCATCAGCATCAGCATAACCAATTAATTTATTTTAAGATTCACTCGAATAAAATAAACCAAGGTCATGAGTCCCCTGGAGGTAACGAAAAATGTGCTTGATACCATTCCAATGGCGCTTTGTGGGGGATGCGCTAAACCTGGCCAGTAGATTTACTGGAAAAGATATATCTGGCCTGGTACAATATGCGAGGTACATTAATGCCCAATAGCGCTGAGATATGGTACCTCGGGGCCAAGTATTTCTTCATTTTCTTCTCTTGGCCTAAATGGATCTTTATTGGGATCAAGGGATCTGACCACCATTGGTGCACTCAGAGAGTGAGATTTATCCATGTAAAATTGTTTTAATACCTTTTGGGTATATGTGGATTGATGGATAAATATCCCATTATTAACATGGTCCACTTGTAATCCCAGACAATATTTTGTCTTTCCAAAATCTTTGATCTCAAATTCTTTCTTTAGATATTCAACTGCAATTTGGATCTCTTCAGGAGTTCCAATTAAATTGAGATCATCAACATATATAGCAATAATGACAAAATTTGATCCATTGTTCTTTATAAAGACACATGGGCATATTGGATCATTAGTATAACCTTCTTTTATTAAACATTCGCTCAGATGGTTATACCACATTCACCCCGATTGTTTAAGTCCATACAATGATTTTTCCAATTTGATGGAATATGATTCCCTTGGGTTTAATTTGTATGCTTCGGGCATGTTGAATCCCTCAGGAACTTTCATATAAATATCAGCATCCAAGAAGCCATAAAGATATGCAGTAACTACGTCCAAAAGGCGCATATCGAGTTTTTCTCGCACTGCTAGGCTCACAAGGTATCTAAACGTTATTCCATCAACAACTGGAGAGTACGTTTCATCAAAATCTACTCCAGGCCTTTGTGAGAATCCCTGAGCTACAAGACGGGCTTTATATCTCACAATTTCGTTATGCTCATTTCTTTTTCGTACAAACACCCATTTGTATCCAACTGGTTTTATACCATCTGGTGTTTGAACAATTGGTCCGAAGACCTCTCTTTTGTTTAATGAATCAAGCTCTGATTGAATCGCATGCTCCCATTTTGGCCAGTCATTTCTTTGCCGACATTTATGAAAAGATTTTGGCTCTGGATCCTCATTATCTTCCATTATATCAAGTGCTAAACTGTATGCGAAGGCATTATCAATAACTGCCTCTTTACGGTTCCAACATTTTCTTGAAGTAACATAGTTAATTGAGTTTTCAATAATCTCATCATATTCTTCAAGATCGTGCTCTTCTGGAGCAATTATTTCAGGGTTGACTTCCTCGTTAGATTGAGGTTTATCAATGTCATTCTTGATATTTTCATGATTTTCATCATTAATTCCTCTTTTCTTTCGAGGGTGTTTATCTTTGGAACCGAGTGGTCTCCCACGCGTGTCGTTGATTCATTAGCACTTCCAATTTGTCCATCAGGGACAATTATTTTAGCCGGAGCATTAGCAGCTTGGATATATGATCGAGTGACTTTGCTCGAGTCATTGAATGCATCCGGTAACTGATTTGTAATGTTTTGCAAATGTATAATGCGTTGAACTTCTAGTTCACACTGCTTTGTACGAGGATCATAAAAATTCAATGGAATTTTCCAATTATCCCTTTTCGGTTCGTTTTTGTCTCCCCCTAATGTCGGAGAATATGATTCGTCAAAATAACAATCTACAAATCTTGCAGTGAATGAATCGTCCGTCATAGGTTCAAGATATTTTATAATTGACGGCGATTCATGTCCGACATAAATGCCCAATCTACGTTGAGGACCCATTTTTGTACGTTTGGGGGGGGGGGGGGGTGGAATAGGAACATAAACAACACACCCAAAAATACGTAGACGAGATATATTTGGTTCGTGACCAAATACTAACTGCATTAGGGAATAACTATGATAGCTTGTTGGCCTCATTCTTATAAGTGTTCCTGCATGTAAGATTGCATGCCCCCAAGCTGAAACGGGCAACATAGACCTCATCAGTAATGGTCTAGAAATCAATTGCAATATTTTAATAAGTGATTCTGCCAAGCCATTTTGTGTATGAACATGAGCAACTGGATGCTCTACATTAATTCCAATCGACATGCAATAATCATCAAATGCATTCGATGTATATTCACCAGCATTATCTAGACGTATAGTCTTAATTGGATTATCGGGGAATTGTGCCCGTAATTTAATAATTTTGGCAAGCAATCTCGCAAATGCCACATTGCGAGTAGATAATAAACATACATGTGACCATCTGGTAGATGCATCAATAAGCACCATAAAATATTTAAATGGCCCACACGGTGGGTCTATTGGTCCGCATATATCCCCGTGTATTCTTTCCAAAAATGTAGGTGATTCAATACCTACTTTAGCTGGCGATGGCCTGGTTATCAATTTTCCCTGAGTGCAGGCAACACATGTTAACTCATTTGAGTTTAAAACTTTTTGATCTTTTAATGAATGGCCATGCGAATTCTCAATTATTCGCCTCATCATTATACTGTCAGGATGCCCAAGGCGATCATGCCATATTTGAAAATCGGTAGTCTTTTCATCTACCGTGAAGTGTGTTTCAACAATACCTAATCTGGCATAATATAAGCCAGTAGAGAGTGAGGGTAATCTTTCAATGATGCATTTCCTTTTATCAATGATATTGGTGATCAATAAAAATTCACCATCGGTATCACTCATAGTTTCAATGTGATAACCATTTTTTCGGATGTCATGAAAGCTCAGTAAATTTCTTCGAGCTTTAGTGGCCAACAGTGCATACTGTATCACAATTTTTGTCCCCGCAGGGAGAAATATAATAGCTCCTCCAGAGCCTTCAATTAATTTTGCACTGCCACTTATTGTATTGACATTCATTCTTTCCCTTTTCAAATGGGAGAAATATTTTTCGTGTTTCAATATGGTATGTGTCGTTGCACTGTCAATGAAACACATATTTGCATTATTTTAATTGGCATCCATTTAACCAAAAATAAAATAGGCAAGAGCCCTCGTGCTGATAACGTGTTATATAATAAATATTATATTTGGTAAGTATAATAGTAAATATATAGTGTGTATTATAGATATGTATCAATGCGTGTATATATATATGTGGATGCATGATGAATATATATGTATATATATGTTATATGCAGAGTAATGAAAGAAGAGAGAGAAATGTGAGGGTGGAAGAAATTTAGGAAGAATTTTTTTTTTCTCTTTTATTTCTATAATTCGAGTACATATATATAGATTCTCACGTCCAATAGAAAACATCCACACCTCTCACACATAATATTGATAAAGCAGTATGTGTATGCTACGTCGCATATATGTGTATATAACATTTTCTAAATTTGTCGGCATGACTTGTGATGTATAGGATTTTGATTACTAATTTTTTTGTTATTTTGTTTTATTGTTATGGTAAAAAATAATACTTCTTCCGTCCCATATCTATATATATCTATTTGTTTTTTATACGGAATTTTAGAAATATTAGTATTATATTAAGATAAAGTAAAAATAAATGTAAAAAAAGACTAAATTAATCCTATTGTATGATATAGGGGTAATGATATTTGTGTAATATATTGTAAATTAGAAGAGTATTTGTTATGTTAGATAGATAGTATAATTACTAAAAAATGAAATGGATACTTTGTTATGGGACAGACCAAAATGAAAAAATAGATAGATTGTTAATGGACGAAAGGAGTAATAAATAATACTCTCTCCCTCTATAAACTAATGTCCTACTTTTCTATTTGGGACGTACAACAACTATTGTCGTATTCTTTTTTCTTTAAATACAAATTTTATATTTTTACCATTCATTTATTTATTATTTTAGAATTAAAGATAAATTTGTCAATTTATAATAATAATAAAAAAAAACAATAGCCAAAAAAATCGTGCAACGGAGAAAGCATAATTTTTTATTGAATAAAAAAATAATATTTAAAAAGACAAATAAAGATAAAACAATAAAGGTAATTTTAAAAGACATAAGAAGTATTAATTATTCCTTGCTTCCAATATCTACTGTTCCTCATTGAACGAGTAATTTACTACAATATCTTCCTATGTTGTTTCTTTATACAGATTACTTAAACTCGTCTTACCATTTTTTATTTTCGTTCATTTCAAAACAAAATTATCATTTTCTAATTTAGTAATTATACTATCTACTTAACATAATAAAAAATACATTTTCAATTTACAATATATTACACAAATATCATTATTTTTATATTACACTGTACTAATAGGAGTATTTTTGTCTTTTTTATTTAAAATCCAATATAATACTAATATTCAAAAATTTATGTGCAAAAAGTAAATGCCACCCTTCTAACGGGGGACGGAGGGGGGATAATATTTTTAAGAAAACTATTAGAAAATTTATTTTTTCCGTTTCATTATAAAATACTTTTTTGAAGTTTTGTAATAATTTAAAAAATAATAATATTTTATAAGTCATTGAAAATGTGTAAGAAATTTTAATATTTTGTCATTTGATTTTATGTATAAATTAATTATATCTGTAATGATATATTTATAATTTATATAAAAATTAAACGATAAATTTGATATTAATGCATATTTATTTTTAATTTACTAAAATAAAAAATATTTTTAAATGAACAACAAAACATATTAAAATAAATATTTTGAATTAAAACCGAAAAGTATATATAAAAAAAAATCAAAATTGCAATAACAATGAAATTAGGCACTTCAATTGGTAAATTTGATTTTATTATTGTAATATTCAAACAATTATTATTATTTTCTTCATTCGCCTAGGATATTATGATTTTTATCACGTAAATAAAAATTATTTTATCTTCAAAGGCAATTTAAATTTGTAGAGAAACCCAGCGTCTAACATTAAAAAATATTATTTTTATTTTTATTAAATAAATTATGAAATAAATAAAAATAATAAACATATTAAAAATATTGGTATCATTTTATAGAGATTAAAAATTTATAAAATATAAAAATAATATAATCTCTACAAAACGATACCACTATTTTATTCAATAATATTTTGATTAAATATAATTAACTAATCATAACAATTTAATTGTTAGTCATCTTTTAATTTATTTAATAAAAAAATAATTAGAAAACATATAATTGAATTTTTAATAAATTTAAAAATAATATAAATAATAACATTGATAAAATTTTATCTTTTATTTATCTCGATGACAAAATATATTTTATATATTTACAAAAATTGTCATTTTTGTACTCCGACTGCGCATCTCCGCTATAGAATAGTTGTCATGTGAACATAACGCGCGGCTGGAGGATAGAAATAACGACTTTCATAAATGTGTATGATATATTTTTTCAATAAAATAAATAAATTATAAAAATAATAATTTTGTATATATAGACGATGCGTTTTCGCAATTTTCTTTGTAATACATTTGAGTTCTCATCTATAGCTCTAATGAACTTTTTAGGAAAATTTAGAATGAGATGAAGCTTCTTCCAAGGAATTTCATTACATAGTGCAGTGCAGTTATTTATGTAACTAGTGGGGTGTTGTGCAATGCACGGCGTGATTATCAATTTTATTAAATTAAATTAATTATTGTTATTAAAATTTTTCTCCGTCTCATATTATTTGTCCATTATTTTTATTTTGGTATTTCCTATCTAATTTATCATTTTTTTAAAAAAAATATTTTTATAAAATTTAATTATATTTTAAAATTTATAATTTATAATTTTTTTATATTTTGATTTATAACTATTTTTACTAATATATTTCTTAATTAATTACTAATTAAACAATATCTAAAATTTTGTTCTCAGTGAAGGTGAACAAATTGGCTGGACAGTGGGAGTAAAACTTAATAAATTTTATCACAAATATAAATTCTAATAATAGTAATAATAAATCTAGATATGTATGATAGCATTCCACATATATAAATATTATGTTTATTTATTTATTTTGGTATATGTATAAAAAATCTTAAATAAAAAATAAGATTCAAAATTAATTGATGTTAAAAATAAGATTCAAAATTCAAATAAATAATTTGGATATATATTATTCTTTTGCAATTAAGTTATACTAATAAAAAATAAATTATTTATATTTGAAGTTAATAGCTTGTAGTGGTAATCTATCGAAATTCGATTGCATATAAATTTTAATTTTTTTTTACAATTTATATTCACAATAAAAAACATAGTTTGACAATAATGCTTTTATTTATTTATTTTTCCATCTAAATTGTTAATTAAGTGATAAAAATAAGTAACAAAATGTCAAAATTATGGAGTATCTGTTTATTTTATTTTCAATAATCTATTTTTATTGTTCTTTAAAAATGACGTATACTCCTCTTATTGGTTTGAAAGCTAAAAATTGTATAATTGATCCAAATACAAAATATCAAATTCTTTTACAAAGTGTAACTTTATTACATTTAACAAATATCAGAAAATTTGTTTTTATTTACACCGATATATCAAATTAAAATATTGTAACAATTTCGATAAAAAAAAATATGGTGATAAAATAATATATACATACAAAAATATTAAAAAAAAAACTATTTCTTTCGTCCCATATATAATATCACACATTTCATTTATTTTCGTCCCACATCTCATAAATTCTCAGATCTACACTTATTTAACATTTATATAATATAGTATTATTTTTTTCATTTAAAAATATCACTTTTATTTTATTTATATCAAATTCAATAATTATTTTAATTTAAAATTTGCCACAAAAGAATATCAAACAAATAATATATAATATAATACTCTATTTGTCCGCCAAAATTATGTGACCGTTCATTTTTTTTGTTGTCCGCTAAACTTATATACAATTCCTTAATAATAAATAATTTTATACATCTACAATTTTATTACCCTTATTTTAACAAATAATAACTAAATTGTCTTTTTTTAAGAAAAAAAATTATTCAACTATTTTTTATAAAATATTTTAATAAATTTATCATAATACTATCACTTTATTTTTTACATACTTCACTTTAATATTAAAATTTCATTTAGTCTCAATGCCTAAACAAACTATCATTTATATAGGACGAAATAAATATAATACATACGTAACAATAAAAATTACATTTTAAAAAATAATTTTTTTTTTTTTCTTTTATGTGAATCCCACCACTTCGTCTTCATCTTAAGTCTCACGTAGCATTAAAGGGAAATGTCATGAAATAATTAGAATGAAAAAGAATATGAAATGTCATGAAATAATTAGAATGAAAAAGAATATGAGATTCACGTAGAGCTTTTTTTGAATAATAGACAAATAAAATAATTTAAATGAAAAATAAACCCACACCACACACACAAAAAAAAAAAAAAATCAAAAATGGATCCTACAACAAAAAATTAAATAGTATAAATAATACATTTTTATTTTATCTATTCTATAACAAACAATTTTTTTTTTTATATTTAGTAAAATTTACCGATTTAAAATATATTTAATAAATATAAATCTATTTAATTGGTTTTATAACATGTAACATCTTATATCACGTAGGATCACTCAAAATTCTTTATTTCTATTTTTCTTATCAATAAGTAAATATTTTTATTTATATTTAAAACCCTTTATCTTTAATAAAATTTAGTTTTTATTAATCATTTCTATTTATTTATTTATTTATTTATTTATTTATTTATATTATATAAAATTTTATTATAAAATGATATATATTGTATAATATTTTTCTATTGAGTTATCATTTTTAAAATTTAAATACATATTCTATATTTCTAATCATATTTAATTTCTATTTTAAAATTACTAATAATATTTTATATATAAAAAATAATAATAACACTTTCGTGTCTCATTTACAGTGTCAATTTTTCATTTTTGTTTGTCTCATTTACTCTGTCATTTTTATTTTTTGAAAAAAAAAATTATACACTTTAATCTCATATTAAATTTTATATTATATAAATTTTTAATTTTAATTAAACTAAATAGTTATTTTAAACTTAATTTAATTTTTTTTTATTATATGATAATTATTTTCACTAATACTTTCTTATTTACTAATTATATATTTAATAAATTCTCATGTCTACAGTAAATGAGACACTGTAGCCGAGACTGAGGGAGTATTATAACTTACTATTATTAATTAATTAAATATAATCACATTAGAAAAAATAAAATTTAATTATATATTATTATTAAACAGTGGAACCCAATATAATTAAAAATTAAAAAAAAAATATTAAAATGATCAATGAAGAAAAATCAAATAAAATAAAATAAAATTTAATTATATATTATTACATGTGGGCTCTACATTAAAAAAAAAAAAAAAAAAAAAAAAAACAAACTCAAACTGCACCACTTGGTGAAACAACATCGTCTCCAAATATATAGCACTAGTGTATAGCCGTGCTATGCACGGATGAATGATAAATTATTTTTTATGATATTTTATATGTACATTACTATTTGTAAAAGTGCAACAATAAATTTATTTTTTTATATATTTATTTTACACAATATTATATATCCTATTAAGTATATATATATATAGTTATTAAGGTTTTTTTTCACTAATTTATTTTTGAGTCTCATATTCATAAGTATTATAATATATATATATATTAAGACAATATATAATATATAAATTCTATTCACCTTGAAAAAAAAAGTAAATAATGTAATACAAAGTATTATTTTTATATTACCAACGTCATTATCTATATTTAATATAAAAATACATTCATCTAAAAGTATAATTAAAATGAATACATTGTAAATATTATTGTAGTTACTAAAAAAATAAAAAATTATATACTTATTTTTGTTTGTATTTTACATTATATACACTAATATATATTTTGAAGAATAATTAACATAATTATTAAATACTCCATTCATCCCTTACGTAACTATTTATTTGCTTTTTGCATAAAGTATATTTGTATTATATTGATATTTAGTAGAAATAAAGTAAAAATAACTACAATAACCTTATTAGTATTGTATAATATAAATATAATGACATTTGTGTAATATATTGTAAATTGTAAAAGTATTTGTAATATTACGTTGATAGTACAGTTACGAAAAAAAATAAAATGAATACTTTAATATAAAATGGATCAAAATGAAAAAATTAATAATTTGTGGAGAGACCGAGAGAATAGTTATTATCATTAGAAAAAATAATTAATATAAATATTATTGAATGTTAAAGTATACAATAATAATTGATAAATATATACATAATATTCTTTCTATCCTACATAAAATGTCTATTTTTTATATTTTTATTCTTTTATATATAATTATATTTATTATACAATAATTATTTTTACTAATATAATTTTTTAATTATTTACTAAATATATTTTACTTAAATTTATATTTACGATAATATAAATAATTTAATCGAAATAAAAAAAGCAATTAATTAGATTGTTACAATATAAAAATAATTCAAATAATAAAGTAAATAATATTACATTATTATTATTTCTTCACACTCTCAACAGTTCACCTGCTGTTCTCTGTTCTCTTTTATTTTATTATTATTTAATTTAAATGAGACCCACAATAATATTTTTTTTTAAAACAAATAGAAAAAATTCTATATTTCTCCACGGTTTATTTTATTATTATTCAATTAAGTGGGACACACAAGAAAAAAATAAAAATCTTCTGTACCGGTTGCGGAGTTTGACCTCATGATTACAAGTCTAATTCCTGTACCACCGGGTCATCCCTTACGGACAATGGGTGGAAACGAGTGAATAATGTCAAAGTGTATTCTTGGGAATACATCTTTATAGAATAAGACATTTTACATGTAATGATGAAGTTTTAATTTCTTGGAGGCCATGGCATCCATCAAATCAAGTGCTTTAAATACTCATCCTCTACTACTACTAGTGTTGTTTTTTTGGTTAGCAAACATGTGATAATTGTCACTATCTTAAACAAGCAAGAATTTCTTTAAGCTTTTGTCCATCTCATGATTTGACTTGTATTGTTTGGAATGATTGATTACCTATGGATATATTATACAAGTCGTGCATTGTGTAAAGTCATAATAGAGGTGGAGGAAGAACATATGTAAAAATATTTTTTATCTCTACAAATAACTATGATATATAATGTATCTAAAAATAAGATAATAAAAGTTCTTATTTCTATTATATATGTAGCATTTATTCTTTTGTGATTTCAAATTGATATCATTACTCATTCGGTATGATTTTCAATAAATATATATTATTTTCTCTTATAAAATATTATATTAAAATACTAAATAAAATTTCAAATCGACATTCTATTTTAAATAAATTTTAAATAACAAAAACAAAATTATCATTATTTTTAAAAGTGTGCAATATTTTGAAAAACTCTATAACCAAATCTCCAAGCTTCACTTAACCATATTCACTTTAAAAGTTCTATAATCTTTTATGTATCATGTATATGTAAAATATTGTGAGTAAATGATCATTATCTTCTCTTTTCATTTTTTCATCATCGCATCTTTCTTTCAATAATTTGTATATATATATATATACATACTAGTTCTCTTTCACGGGTTACACCCCTTAGGTACTTTGTATATATATATCTTTTGAATTCTTTTACATAAATGAATTATCGAATATTTTTAATTGAAAAAACGAAAAAAAAACAAATAGTTCATACATATATGTAGTATATACTGCAAATGAAAAAACTTTGCTATTATATTATTAAATCTGAAAATATATATATATATATATATATATATAAAGAATCTTAACAGAATATTCTAATTGTTTGAATGACAATCAACATTTTGATCACAATCAACTTGTCCCAGAACAGAACATGTGTTTGAATTTTAATTTTGATTTACACTTGATTAAATATGATATTTTTATTAAATAAAATATTTTTATTAAATAAAATAATATATTTTTATAAAAATATTTTATAAAATACAAACAAGGAAAGAGCTAAGAAACAACTTCTTATTAAACCAGAAAGCACAACAATTGGAAACCATGCAGATCTATTAAAAAAAAAAAAAGGAACATTTTACGTTCAACATGCATCACCTGAAAATACCTTTCGACCTAAAAAAAGCGACGGAGAAATGCAGAACTTAATTCAACAAGGACATGTTTTTCTGTTTTTTTAAGTCTTCTTGCGTCATATGAACTCTCATTTCCCTCAAGGCGAATATTTCGACTTCACTGCAAACAGAGCCTCTGGAATCATAGCTTCGTACTTTATTTTCTTTCGTTGAAAGGTCGTGGGAAAAATATGAATAAAAAGTTACACTATGAAAAACTGTCTGTTTACTTGTAAGATTTTAGAATTGATTTTACTATTCTAATTTTTTTTTTCCTCCAAAAATATCAAATCAAACACTCAATTTTTATTTATTTTATTACACAAAAATCTAATTTTACATTCAAAATATCACATCAAACAATTATTTCAATTCAAAATTTTACTATTCAAAATCAAAACCTGACAAGTAAACACACCATGTAATTTTTCTAAGAAAATATCAAATGGCAGACCTATTTTTTTAACATTTTTTTTATTATTAAGAGTTTTCAAACCTTTCAAAACTTGTATATAAGTAGAGCCCTTTAGTGTTTTGACTAAATAAAACAATTTTCGACAAAAAAGTGTCTATAATAGTAACACTATATGAAAATTAGGAGCGTAACAAACATTTTAAATTTAATCAAAAGAAGTTATTATATATGTTGGACTGGACACTCCATTCATTTTTTCATAAATTTTTTTCGGATCGATCCCTCTCATCAAATTCATTTTCTCATAAATTTTTTTCGGATCGATCTCTCTCATCAAATTCATTTTCCTCGAGTGGATCTTCAAGATACCGAACCGAGACTGAAATAATTTTGAATAATTAGCTATGATGAAAATCGGTTTGGCAGTGTACTATATATATGGTTATGCACAATTAGAAGAATACCTCTTCGTTAGGATTTGGAAACTCTGATGTTTCGATCAATTCTTCCCGATCTAAGCAGCTTGGTCCAGAATGTTGATCCGATTTGTAGTCATTACTACCTATATAGGATAGTTGTGGATAAAATTTTATAATAAGAATGAAGGCTGGCTAGTAGTTGCGGCACATACTTTTATCTTATTCGATGCCTCAAAACCATCTAGTTGATTGAGAAGCTCCAGCATTATTCGCGGAACTTCACTATCTCTGTTTCCGCTGCCAGCTCTATACGAGCGGATCCAATGCTATCAATTTCATCAATGAAGATAATATATGGCGAATGCTTGCTCTCTGTCAAAATAACATCAGTAAGAAAGTGTGCTTCCAAACGAAAGAATCCAAATCCAAGTGTGTTCAACTTTAAATTCTTACTGACGGAAACAAGAGGACTTAAAATGCACAAAATTATTATTGTAGAATTCGGAAAGTAGCAAAATGAATTCTGACATGCTCTTTTAAGTGTATTATCTCCATCTCATCTCCTGGAATGAAAGGTTGTTGTTTCAGTGCAGCAAAAATAACATGTGTTACCCCTGCAGCAATAATCTTTGACCGTAGATAATGTTCACATAGTAGTAGATTTCTATTCCATTTTACTACTTCTCAAAGAATGAAAAGTTTTTCCTTGCAAGAGTACCCAGGCTTGTTATAACAAGTTTACCACACCAAACAATTAAACCAGTCTTATTATTAGGTTCTTTTGGTCAGGTTCAGTAGCAACTTTTAATGTGTTTCCTAAATCTTTCTTGCTAAATGGCCTATCAAATAAAGTTTTCTTACTTTACAAAAAATGGACAGTCATAGACAAACCTCAAAAATAGAAGAATCCAAATCCCCAGGGTTCTGAGTGTCACCTTGCTACTCCCAGCAAGTTCATAAGGATGCGTTGAGAATGACACCCTGAATTCAGAGAATATGAACTAAGATTTGAACACCAAACAATAAGCAACACAACCGATTTAGATGTGACAAAGACGAACACCTGTAATTTTTTATCCTCTTGTTCACCAAAAAGAGCAGCAGCTTTCTCAGGATTCCTCAATAAAAGCCTTGATTTAATGTTCCGATTAAGCAGTGATGCTACAATCAATTCCCCTGATAAAAAACTGCAGTGATTTATATATATGTGACAAAAATGGCAATTACAAAATACAGATGTAGATGTATGTGCCCTAGGAACAAAGCTTGGAAATCATGAGTGGCACCAAAAAAGTTATGGTAGACCTTTTGGATCATCCTAGCAAGTCGCTCAACCTGAAAATATGAGGATTATCCATATAAGCAACCAAATTAGAGTTTAAGCAACAAAGTCAATAACATACCCATCATTTTCGAGAATTTTTGATAAAAAAAAAAATTATTGATTCTCCAAGAACCAGTTTAATACCCAGAACTAACAAACAATGAATCCAACTACATTTGGTTTCAGAAATCCTTAAGAGAAAATTTAGGTTTCGGACCACTTTTGCACCAACCACACACTCGATTCGAAATAAAAAGCCAGTGATTGCAAAAAGCCTAACGATTAAACAAAAAACACACAAAGTATTCCTCCCAAAGATGAAAATGCATCATTAGAGGACTTAGTTTTGGGAAGAAACCTTCATCAACGAGCGCACGAGAAGAGGAAGACCAGAATCGGCGGCAGCAATGGTGAACCATGATTGATCTGGAGGTGGCGCCTGCGACGAGATGAATGGCTGCTGCAGAAGTGGAAGCGGGGACTGCACAAGCTGTTTGTTTGTCGGTTTTAATTTTTGAATTTGGATTTTTAATAGTAAGAGGTAGTTGAATAGGTATTTTTATGTGATATAAATAAAATAAATTTATAATATAAAATAATTAAAAAAAATTTATTATTTGATGTGATATTTTTAATGAAAAAAATTTTAAATAATAAAAATATATTGTAAAATTTAAAAAAAAAAAAAAAAAACACAACCAAGAATGTGTTTGTTGTAGATTTGGTAGATTAATTAATTATTTGAATATTTTACATAATATTTTAAATATAAAATTAAAAAATAATTTTATATTTTTGAAAAAAAAATGATTAATAATAAAAATCTAGCAAAAAAAAAAATTGCAAACAAACCACCATATATACAATTTCTTCGTCCCGACTCAAAGTATTATTTTTACTATTTTCTTCAATCACACTAAAAAATATTACTTTTCTATTTTTTAAAAAAAATAATCATACATTAATATCAAAATATTATTTTTAACTTTTACTTAAATTACAAATATATTGTTACACATCCAATTATTTTATAAATAAAATAAAAATGGCAAAAATATCTTACACATTTTCACTAATCAATAAAATACGAAAGACCTTTCGATTGGGACAGAATGAGTAATATATATGGCTTCTGGTATCCTCCTGACCTTATATAAAATTCAGGATCATCTTGAACTCATCTGAGTAAGTTTGACTTACGATTCCTAAAAATTCCAAATCTACTAACGAATCAAATTTAACCTCAATCAACGGAATTATTTTTTAAAATCATCATGATAATCTCGCATTAATATTTTTATGTATTAATTTTAGAATATTCCTTAATTAAAATTTTTTCCATAAATAACAATATACAATTATTTACCGGATGAAATAAACCCCCACTCTAAAAAAATTCACTCAGCCCTAACCCTCGTGCGAAATCACTCCTGTTACAAATCTCCCAACCACGCCGCCGCCGTCTTCCCCTCCTGCCGTCAACCACACACCATCGCCGTAGTTCGCCTTCTATCGTCCACCAAAATAACTCGAGCCGTAATCCCATCGGACCGGAAACACTTATTCTCGATTTTCAAGCAGTCGTTCCAGTCCCGCCGTCAATGGCTGAAAAAAGGATTCTACTTCCAGAGTCATTGGTTAAACCCAAGCTAAAGAAAACTAAGTACATACAAGTCTCATGTGTATGTCGATTTCAATAACAACAAACTAGTTTAGTCTAGCGGCAACTCCCTAAGAAATTTCATTAAGGGAACATGCTTTAGGTGTTTTTCTTTTTGTTATTTAATGCCTATATATGTAAATCCAATTTTAAAGTTAATAGATTATTGAGATGTCAACCATAAGTGCTTTGTATTTAGATGCTTGATGAAAAATTTATCTACGTTGGTTTTGTAGTAGATAGAGCTACCATTTCTATGCATAACTCGAATTTATATCAATTTTGTTGTTTGATTCCTACATTATATTATTATGGTGTATAGATATAGTTTAGATGGTATCTACCATAACGTTGTAAATTATGATACACATAAATAATATTATGAATTGATATACGTAATATAAAATTATGATGCCAATTCAGCATAAAATACTGAACATTTTTTTTACCCAACACATAAAGGAATATTTATTCTATATGATTATTTAATGTTAAGATAATGAATAAAATTATTGTATTTGGTTTGATTTAAAGGGTGTATCAACTCTCTAGTTTTTTTTTTTGATATTATCTCTGATTTAAGCGGAAATAAGATTGAATTATAAATGTCAACACTTCTAACTTTTGATATGATGTGGTGCTTGTTACCCAACATAATAAAATCAATTTAGGTTTTGATTTCTTAAACTACCGATTATATCGTGATTTTAAAGTTTTAGGTAATAGTTTACCGATAAAAATCGTAATGATGTATAGTATTGTCAAGTATGATGCAATCATAGTACTAATACGATGTTTTATAAGAAACTGGACTCAAGGTATATTTCTTAAGTGATGTTCAATAAATCGCAATATGATGCAATCTTTTCTACATGTGAAATATTTATTTTTTTGAGTAAGTCGACTTTTTTGCTTCCTAATATACATTTGAGCATCAAATTTAAATAAAATACTCGAATTATTTTGAAAATTATTAATCACACTATTTCGTGAAATATGACATTTATTTGTTATACAATATTTACGTAATATTTATTCTCACACACAATAAAATCTAAAATCGACCCAATAAAATAATTTTAATTATTTTTATTCCCGTTAAATTATGCGCATAACTATTGAATTTGATATATAATATAGAATTAAAGTTTGGCAACATACATTGAATATCCGAATTTGTATCGATTTTGGTTATGATTCAGTACCACTTAATACGACCACCGAATTGCTGGATAACCAATAAATTTATGTTGTATTCATGTGTATAATATGATGTTCAATGAATACAAAAATGATATAAAATAAATCCGTTCTACGTTACTTTCCCGATAAATGAAGAAATAAAAAGGAGAACAATTATTGAGTTCATGACTTTCTTGAATTTCATCTTCAGTCATAGGGTGTGAGTACTAAAGAGAATGCACATTATTTTGATCCATCTTCTTTCAAGTTCCAAGTTCACTAGTATATTTTCTCGGGTCGATCGACGTCGGCGGAGAACGCATAATTTTTTTTTCTTTTTTTGGTGTGAAAACGATCGAATTTGGATTTATTATAACCACAATAATAAATAAATAGTACATATATATATATCCTTAATTTATACATAAATAAATGGTTGCCTTATCTATTATATAATGTAAATTACTTAATCATCCCTATTTATAATTTTGACCGTTCATCATCTATTATCAGATCCTCTTGGTATAATTGAATCAGGATGGTCCTGATTTTATAATTTAGGACCATATTATCAGATCCTCTGGGTATAATTGAATCAGGATGGTCCCGATTTTATAATTTAGGACCATATGAGAATCAGATATATACACATACTTATATAGAGAATATATAACAGTTTATTTTATTTTATGTCAACAACAATAAAATAAAATTCAATTCTACCTCATTATAAGATTGTGGGCCATCAGCAGACATGATCAGGCTTAAGCATGGGCCATCCAGGTTCAAGCCTATGCCTCTAAAATTTTAAATCTATTTAGAACTAATTTTTATACTAATAAGATAAAAAATTATAACTATATGTATAATATTAAAGTATATATATATTAAAACTTGTTTAATTGTATTTAAATTTGAATTTTTTATTTAAATATATTTTAATATCATATTCACTACAAAAAAATTCTTTATTTGTCTCGGAATTAGATGTAGGAAATAATAGATTATTAGAAAATAACGGATCATATTTCATCCTACATCCAATTCTAACTCAGAGGACTCCCCCCACATGGAGTTGGAAAATAACGGATCATTAGAAACTTCAACTTCAGCATATCATGGATTGCAACACTTGTAAAGTTTCTTCATGGAATATGTGTAGGGCTTGGAGCAGATGCATGAGGCGAATTCTTAGGACTTTCATTCAAGATTATCAACCAGACTATATGTTTATCCTATAACCTCATATCCAATATGATGATGACATGAAGTACATCTGGAATAGACTTGGCTATGAAGATATTCTTATCCAAGAAGCGAATCATCACGCTGGAGGTCTTTGGTGTCTCAAAGCTATTAATTCCAACTTCAACATTCAACTTCACATTCTTCACCTCGAATTATCACTGTGAAGATTTCGAAGGCCAACAAGTTATGGTTCTGCTCGGGCATATACTCTCACACGGTGTCGTCTGCCAGAGATTGTGATTGGCAACACTTGATTAACTTATCCACCAATATTGGAACTTGCCTATGGATGATATTAGGTGACTTCAATGAAATCTTATCTACCTCCAAACAAACAGGATGTCAGTTCATTTACAGTCGGGCTACAAAATTCTCTGAAACTCTGGATGAATGTGATCTTCATAGCCTCCCCTAAAACGGGCCTTTTTTCGGTTGGATTAGAAAGGAATCTAGACATCCGATGAAAGGTAAGCGTCTTGATAGAGTTTGTGCCAACGACTCCTGGCTTCGCCTATTCCAGAATGCAAGCATCCAAGTCCTGACAATGGCTCAATTTGACCATCATCCTCTCCTCATACAAACCTTAGGCGCTCAAACTAAAACTATCGCAGACCTTTCCGATACATGGATGCTTAGGCTTTGGATAGAAATAAGACATTTATTCAACACATTTGGACGAATCCTTCCAGGAATATCCTTGAGGCTCTTACTCTCACCAAGGATAAATCACTGGAATTCAATAAATCCATATTTGGCAACCTCAAGGACTGTATTCGGAGACTGAAAAAAAAAAAAGATTTATGGAATTTAAATAGAGTTAGCTTTGGACTCATCTCACTCTCTTCTCCAATTGGAATCCAACCTCAGAAAAGATCTAGATGAGGCTTTTGATCAAGAACTTCTCTGGTACCAAAAATCAAGGATTGACTGGCTAAAACACGGTGATAGAAATACTAAATTTTTCCACGCATCTACTGTCATGCGACATCGTCAGAATAAAATTACTTCCTTAAATCTCCCTTCTGGTCAAGTCTGCAACTTCAATTCTCTGCTTGAAAACGAAGATTTGAATTACTTCAAAAATATTTTTACCTCTGCCGATGCTAGCCATCCCAGCCTGGACTCCTTAGCCCACATGTCTTCCCTTCAAACTAATGATATCCGTCTTCTTAGCAAGGAGATCTCTGTCGACAAAATATCAAAGGATTTGCAATCCATAAACTCATATTCAGCTCCAGGCCCAGACGGCTTTCCAACCATATTTTACAAGCGATATTGGGACATAGTTGGTGATGGAGTTATTAATCTGGTAAAAGATATATTTCGAACCGGTCAAATCCCCGATGGACTTGGTGAAACTTCTATTACTCTTATCTGGAAAAATGCTAGCCCTAACTTCTTCTCGGACCTCAAACCTATCAGTCTCTGCAATGTTATCTTCAAAATTATCACAAAAATTATTGTGGCCAGACTGAGGCCCATCCTATGTGAGTACATATCACCGACCCAAGCTTCTTTCCTAAAAGGCAGGAACACTAGTGACAATAGTGCTCAAAGAGGTTATATATCGACTTCAAAAGGACAAAGCCAAGGTGAGCTCTATTGTGCACAAAATCGACCTAAATAAAACTTATGATAATATGTGATGACACTTATTAAAGCAATGCCTGGATGAGATGGAAATTCCTCAGTAACTCACAAAGTTTATCATGAATAGTGTAACATCTACATTGTTAACTCTTCTTTAGAATGAGAGCAGTCTCCCCACTTTCAAACCTACCAAGGGCCTCAGGCAAGGGGACCCCCTTCCACGCCTACTTTTTGTTATCTACATAGAGAAATTGTCCGGAATAATTTCTCGAGCTGTTGATGATGGCAGGTAGAAGCCGATCAAGCTCTCAAGGTCTGAAACCCTTTTATTCGCGGATGATATTCTCCTATTCAACAAATCCGAGAGAAATCAGACTGATATAATAAACCAAATTCTGGATTCTTTTGCTTGTGCCTTAGGCCTACGTATGAACAACTAAAAATCGCGGGCTATTGCATCTCTATCCACGCCCAGACACATCTAATGTGAGTTTCGCCAAACCATTGGGATCCAATTCACCCATGATCTCGGAAAATACCTCGGATTTCCAATGGTGCATGGACGAAAAAAGAAAGACTTCTTTTCCCAGATAATGGAATGGATGACTCAAAAGATCAATAATTGGTCATTTAGGTTCTTATCAAAATGCGGAAGAATTAGCCTAGCTCGTTCAGTCCTTAACTCCATTCTAGTCCACTTGATGTAAATTTTCAAACTTTCATCTTCCTTAATTCAGAAAACAGAAAGTTGCATGGCCAGATTCATTTGGAAAGATAAAAAAAGGCCATGGAATACATCTTGTAAGATGGAAATCTATGACAAAACCCATAATACATGGTGCTCTCAATCTTCGAGCATAACTTTCTTTAACTTCGCATTACTGGGAAAACTCACTTGGGGGATGTTACACTAAAAACAAAAACTATGGGTTGGCCTCATGCACGAGCTCTACTACAGAGAGAAGAATTTTTGGGAAGTCACTAGAAAGAATGGATCTCCGATTTGGCGAGCCATTTACAATGGAAGAGAAATATTAGAATCGGGCTACAACTTTAGAATTGAAAATGGAGAATCCTCACTCCAGTTTAAGGAATGGTTGGATAGTTGATTGTTATGTAATGAAGTTCCTTTCATTGACATTAGGGATATCAATTAGAAAATCAAAGATATTTGGGACGAAGGAAAAGTCAACACCGAGCACATTCTCATGGCTCAATGAAAATCTCAAGCTTGAGCTTGAGGAAAAATTCATCATTTTCTATTATAAAAATGAGGACTCCATGATTTGGGGTGCATCTATATCCGGAAGCTATTCAACCAAAGATGGCTACCTGGATTACAAAACTGACAAATAATAATACAAATTACAATTGAAAAAAAATTTGGTGTCTACCAACACTTGAAAAGGTTAAGCTCTTCCTCTGGTTGATGATAAAAAAAATCCGTCCCTCTTAATGATTTAAAATATAATAGAGGTATATTACAATTTCAAATATGCATGAGATGTCAAGAAGATACTGAAAGTTGGACTCATTCCTTATTTTACTGTTTGCATACCGAAGGGTTTGGCCGAGCTTTATCAATGAGATAAGCTACAATGCTGATCAAAATGAGATCATGGAATGGATCTTGCGCAACTTCAACATAGGTCATACCAATTTTTTGGCTAGATTATGGATGGCTTGGAAATCAAGAAACGAGGAAATCTTTCTCCAGACTGGTCCCAAGGCTTGATAGTAAAGTTCTTGGCTTGTATATATTTGGTTGTGGGTGCAATTTCTCACTTCACTATTTAAGTATATTTTGTTCTAAATTAATTCATTTTTTTTAAAAAAAAAAAATTTAATTTTTTTTTTAAAAAAGGCGGGCCGGCCCGGCATGGCCCATTTTGAAACCGGGCCATGATGGCCCAGTTTAGAATTGGGTTGGGGTCGGACCGGAACAAAAAAAATCGGACAGGCCTAAATTGCTACCCCTAGTTTTAATTACTCCTTCCGTATCATATAATATGGGTATATTACTGTAAATGCGGGAATTTAGGTAAAGTACAATTAGTAAGTAATTAAGAAGTGTATTAGTAAAAATAATTATTTTATAGTAAAAATAGTTATATATTAAGATTAAAATAACTAAATAGTTTAATATAAATTAAAATAATTCTAAAATTCAAAATTGATTAAAGTGTGTAATTATATTTCATAAAAAAAAACAAATTATATGGGATAAAAAAAATAGAAAATATGAACAAATTATATGAGACGAGGGAGTATATTTTATTGAGTGAAAAATAAAATAAGCATTAAACTTATATTTTTTTAAAAATTTCTTTATATTGAATATTTTTATATATTAAAATTAATTTAAAAAATTTTATTGTATAAATTATAAATCAAAATAAAAATTAAAAAAACAAAAAAATAATTAAATTAACTTTAATAATCCAATATAGATGTATAATAAGAAAGCCTTTACTTTTTAAGGATTACATTATAATACTATAGATTATTTGAATAGATTAAATAATCAAAAAGTTCATTAATATAATGTTTATTTTGATTGATTAAACAATCGATTAAATTATATTATATTTATTTTGTTAGATTATATGATATAATTATTTTTTTTTATCCAAAATACCCTTCATAATCATATTATAAATTATATAATTTGTTTTATACATTTTTTTTCTACATATATAAATATAATATAAAATAATCCATTAAAATTTAATTGTGATACCATTATCATATGTATATAATTTGATAGAATGTTTTTTTTTTTTATAATTAATTAAATATATTTAATTTTATCTTCAAAATCATAAACTAGGTTTTACCAATATAATATATTTCATTTTAGCACTTCATATTTTGTTAATTAAAATAAAAAAATATATATACAATTACTCTTCAAAATCATAAACTAGGTTTTACCAATATAATATATTTCATTTTAGCACTTTATATTTTGTTAATAAAAATAAAAATATATACAATTACTCTTCAAATGGATTGAAAATAAATTTTAAATAAATATTAAACAAAAAATTACTATTATATTCATATAAAATAATTCTAATATTTTTTTACTATAATATTTATCAAATAAATTATTAAATATTTTCTAATAAAGTATATTTTAACAAACTTTTATATTACTAAAGTATTCATTAATATTTTCATACATGCAAATATGTTCGATACTTACATATATAGTTGATGAATTACCACCAAAATCTGAAGCTACTATGTGTGCGAAGAACCTGAAGCTACTACGTGCGCGAAGAACTTCAAACTGCGCAAAGAACTTTACAAAAAGAAAAACTACGGAAATGGAATGAATATGGTAGAAAAAAAAAGATCAAGAATAAGGATAATTTAGTAATTTTATTAAATTGTATGAAATAATACTAGGATATTGGATTAAATTAATAATCCTATAAATGTATATTCGTGTATCGAACCTGAAATTATCTCGAACCCGAATACATAAAAGTAAACATGATATTAGGTCGGATAAAATAATATTATCCGACCTAATCCTTCGAAGTACACGTCGCCTAAAAATATTGTGTCGCAAACACAACCAAACTAAGGGTGTGTTTTGATTGTGATTATAAATTAGTATTTGGATTTGAGTTTAGTATTGAAATAAAAAACAAACAAATAAATTTTCATTTCCTCAAAGTATTTTGGTACTTTTTTTTTTGAATTTATGTGTTTTTCATATTAATATATGTTGATAAAATAAAAAATATTTTATATTAACAAAAATATTTTATATTAAAAAAAATATCTTATGTTAAATTTTTTGATTTTTTTAAATGAATAAAATATATATATTATACTTCGTTATTAATATATATATATATATTTTGTTATAAGATGGACAAAAATATATAATTTATTAAGGAAAGTAGGTATCAATATTATACTTAATATTAAAAAATCTAAAAATCTATGTCCAAAAAGCAATATGAGAGAATATATTATGATAATACATGCATTGTAGTATTTTTTGTACTCCCTCCGTCCCATATTAATTTTTCCATTTTAGTCCGTCTCATAAGTACTATCTACCTAACATTACAATTTACAAATACCCTTACAACTTACAATATATTATACAAATATCATTACCTTTATATCACACATGCTGATAAGGTTATTTTAGTCATTTCTACTTTATTCCTACTATATTCCCATATAATATTAATATTTTTAAAACTACGTGTAAAAAGCAAATGAATATTACTTATGGACGGAGGGAGTAATATTTATGAAAATCGTGCCAAAACAATGTGGGTGAACAATCCCACCAGAGTTGTGTCAACCAAATTGTTACGTACGAATCATCTTCCAAAGATCACAATCTTTCCCGAATTTCATACAAATCTTTTTTTTTTATGACGAAATTTCATACAAATCTTGCAATGCCAAAACATTGCAGAAAATAATAAAAGTAGAAACAAGATTCAAAGTTGATCTCCAAATGCATTCATTCCATCAAACATTTACAAGTGCATTTATGCAAGAACACAAGACTGTTCTATGTATTATATAAACCATTCACCAATATACACAAGATAGACAGAATTCAGTCGTCATCAAAAGATCGGCAACAAGCTAAAAAACTAGAGAGCGTATTCATGAAGGCGACAAGAACATTTCGCAATCGTGGCTAACATTTTTTAGGACGTTTAATTTTGAGGAGGTTGGAAACACCAGCTATTACATGGAGTCTGCTGTTTGGAACCCCTGTTTTCGCAAGCGCCTTGCCGTGTTTATCCAGCAGGACAAAGCATGGGACATATTTAATGTCGTAGAGGAGGAGCTGCATCACAAACCATTTGATATTTTAGATGGATCAGCTTGCAAACAGATATGAGGAGCCGGAAAAGTCAGGTTTACTGATTTCGAAATGAAAATGAAGATTAGAAATGCATTAAAAGGAAAAGCATGAATGCCTGTCTTATCTTCAAAGTCCAGTAAATGGTAATTTTGCCGAAATGTCTATAAGGATTCAGGATCTAGGAACTTCATAGCATAAGTCTTTGGAGATGGAAATTGTGTACCAACGTATACATATATTTCAGAAGTCCTTAGCATTACCAACTATAAATACCTAGAAGTTGCACAAGAACAATGATTCAGATTTTGTATTTAAAATCCATCTGCAAACTTCAATTCCTACTTCTAATCCCATTTAGAAAAACAAAAAAGTGAGAGAGAGAAAGACATGTAAAGAGAGACAGACATTTTTCAATTTTAATAAGATGTTGGAAGTAACTTATACCAGCGTCTCAATTCTATATAATTTTTTTTTTTTTTAAAAAAAGACAACACTCAACATTCAAAGAACTTTTTTCATTCCAACTTTAATTTATTCAAACTTACTTGTAATTGTGATCATAGTTACATGTAAAAAACTATAAGGGTGTGTTGGGAAGCCACAACCTAGCAAGCAAGCCCCCATCGCCTAACCTTGGCAACAAATTGGCTAAAACGGAGCACCTTCTTTTTCAATGTCAACAAGCAAAAACTCCAAAGCGGGCTTATTTTTAAGTCAATTTTAAGATGGGCGACTCCAGAGGGAAAAATTTTCCTAGAAGTTTCCTGGAGTGCACACAAGTAAAAACAAGATGCACTAAGATTCTATTTGATTTGTGGGGCTAGTCTACAATTATATAATACCAATTGGCTCTTGACATTGCGCTTGAGGAGGAGCTGAGGTGTTACAATATGAGCTTTAGGAGCTTCAAATTCAGAAGACAAGGCCTCTTTCCTATTTGGGACACAGGTCGTGCGAATTAGTGGCACTATGTTGAAATCCCTCAATCCTCAACATATCTTGTGCCATTGACCAAACATCGCTTTGTATGAAAACAGCTCCGTCAAATGGTAGTTACGCTTACTCTCACCAAGTTCAGAAGAACCAACTGCAAAGTCAACCACCTCAAGGCTACCGAGGTTGGTAACAAGGAAGTTGTCTGTCTGTAAAATTCTCATCCAAGTCGGCAGGTAAGGTAGATGAATTACAGTGATTGGGATATCAATTGCGTCAAGTTATCCCTGAAACTTGACCCCAACTACAGCTTTGGAGGGACATAATCGGAGGCGATGCTAGCAAGTCGAGACCGAAGTGATTGACTCTCTAGTAATTTGATATTTTGATTATTTGAAAGAATAAAATGCATGATCATAGCAGCATTGACTCTGACTCAAGAAAAAACTAGTATTTTGAAAGACACTGCCTCTCACTATAAGAATCTCCACCTGATGTTCACTATACATTCTCATTGCCAAAAGATTCAAGCATCACCTACAAAGTTTGGGAAGTTACAACAACTCATGGATAAAAAATTCATTTTGGACCTATGGTTAAGTAATGGGTTTCATATTATCTGATAGTTTTTCATAAAGGGAAGTCATACAAGAATAACGATGCTAAAGAAATAAAGATGCAAGTGAGGTGGCATTAAGCACAGAAAAGCACCTAAATCATCATCCCACACTTTCTCATCACAGACTAGATTTTTCTAACTTGATAGGAGGACTAGTCTACAATAAGACCACACACCTGACAAAAGACAAAAAGGTGTTACATATTGGGATCCGACCAGAAGATGCAGGGGGCCTTGTATTCATCCATGAATTTTGAGCCCCGAAATTCTATAAGTCCGTACAATGGCCCAAGTTGAAGAAGAGGAGACAAATCTAAGAAAACCAAAGCCCAAAAGGAACTTTTATCTAAGAAAGGGAAAAGGTTTGAAGAGTCCACACAAGTAATGAGAAGGGTTGGCCATTGAAAAAGGCCAAGCTCATCAAACAACTCAAATTAGCTTATTTGCAAAGTCAAAGCAGAAGTAGAAAGCAGTTGCTACAGGCTACCAACGAAGATTGTACTTAATCTTGTCCGTGTCATTTGTCCAAGGAAGTATTGGGATTACATATGTTGATGAGTTAAGCCTAGTAGCATGATCATCCAATTTCCCTATGTTTTTCCATTTCAATTACTTACTTAAGTGCAGGTATTTATTTCCATTTTTATTTTTTTGCATTGAGATCATCCAAATTCAATCAATACAATTGCATTTCTTTTCTCAAAATTTTCTACAACTTTATGTGAATCTCCTTGTAAACCTGACTATGTTGGAGGCTCACTTGAACGTCCAAAATATACAATACCTTAACCCTTTTGGGAATATTTTCTTCAGGGGCTCTCACCATTTCAACAGCATTGGAAAAGTTTTATTATTACCCAATCATGCATCTCCATTGTATATCAGAACACTGAATCCAGCATGTCAAGAGACATAGGCAAAATTCACTACCGACAACCATTCCTACATATACAATCTCTCCAACTAATCAATATTGTCAATTATTGTCCCTAATGAATGCTACGAAACAAAAGTTTTGGAATGATAATATACGAATGGAATATGAACCCCAAAGACCAAAATACTATCAATTCCCATACAAATCCAATTTCTTCAAGACGTAACTAGCAGATAGCAAAAATATGTGATGCAAGAAATCAGCTGAAGGAAGGAACAAAGAGTGGAGGAATGACTTACCTCAGGCAACCACAAATTATTCTCCGCATCAGCCATGACAATGTTGAGCCAATCAGAATTCCTTTTCTCAACTTCCATCACAAAACCGAGCAACGAGTTGCAGAGTCTACATTTTGGCGAATAAAATTCGAGAACCGTGGCTTCTTTACCATTCGCCAAAGCAGCAGCAAATGCTCTCTGCTCCGCCTCTCCTTGCTCCTGCGGGTTCAAAACATTTTTCCCCTTTTCATTAAGTTGAAATGGATTGTTGAGAGAGTGCGTAGATACTGCAGAATTGACGAAATTGAAGGCCACGGTGCCGAGATTCTTGAAGGGCTTGAAAATCCAGGGGGTATCGAAAGTACAGGGACTGTTGCTGTTGCTGTTGCTCTGGGGTCGATTATGAATATCCCACGGCCATTTGAGGCAGAAAAGAGGGTTTCCAGGGGTAGATTTCATGAGCATCCTTTCCTCTGTGCTTTTAGATTTCTACATTTGTGGAGGACGCAAGGGTTTTGTTTCTCGCAGGGGAAGGTAGACTTGCCCAACCGGTTGCGAACCGGCGGTTCTCCGGTTTCAATCCGGCGGTTCCGGTTCGATTCCTATATTCACCGTCAGTCAGTCGCCGAGCAGCATGATGAAGATGAGACGAAGAGGAAAAGGTAAAGTGGAAGCAATGAGAAGAAAGAAAGAAGAGAGGAAGAGAAAATTGGTGCTCGGAGGAAGAAGACAGAAAAGAAGAACCGGGTGCGTGCAGCGGGGCGGCGGCTTGTCATGTATAAGATGTACTTCGCTAGAATGTTAAATGGGAGTATGGGACGGGTTAGCCCGGGACTCGCCTCGGACCCGTTTTTAATGAGACGAATTCAGATCTAAATAATATGTTTTAGGGTGGGTTATGAATTTGAAATTTTAAATTCTGCCGGGTTCGGGGCGGATTACGAATGTATATTTATATAATAAAAATATATTATTTTATTTATTTAAATAATTTTATATATAAAATTCAATAAGTCGTCAGCTCCAAGTAATTTTTTAAAATTATTATATCTAATGTATGTATATTTATATAATAAAAATATATTATTTATTTATTTAAATAATTTTAAACATAAAACTCAATTAGTTGTCTGCCCCAACCCTAAATCCCTAATTTCTTTTTCCGCTTCTTCAACTGCGACTGCTGCCGTCTTTCATCCTCATCTACTTGTCTTCTGCCGACCATCATCGGCCGCCAGCGCCAATATAATAATATGTATATGTATATTTTTAATTAGGTATTAGTGAATCGAGTGCAATACTAGATGAAGATGAAGATTTTGATGTTGAAGAATATTAGAATTGACTATTTGACGTTTTAAATTTTTATATTTGCATTGTGTTTATGTATTTTTATCTTATTTTTATGGATCAATATTTGATTGTTTTTAATTTTTTTGTGCTTTTAATGTTATTTATTTTAGTATTCGATTATTAAAAAAATATTTATTATTATATATTTTTTAAAAAAGCGGATTTGCCGGGTTGACCCCGAACTCGGAGGGTTTGGGGCGTGGCAGGTCCTGGGACCGGGTGGAAGGAGGGCAGGGCGGGTCTCGGGGTCTAATATTTTCTAGCGGGGCGAGTCTCGGGACCTATAGAATCCGTCTCAAACCCGCCACGTTGACATCCCTCGTTCAAATCTATTATATTTCTAAAATTATTTTATTTATTTTTAATAATAAAATACCTCTTTTCTTACTTTATATTTATCAACTCGTATCAAATGAACATACACTTAGATTAAATGATGAGGAAAGTAATAATATATTGGATTAGGGAAGCATTAACTAAAATGTACTTTTTCCTCCGTCCCATCTTTATCAATATTTGATTTTTTGTGGTCAATTTTCCCTTAAATTCCTTAATTTTATACTTTTTCATATCTTTTATTTGGATAGAGGAATTTAGTTATTTAAATAATTGAAATTAGTTATTTAATATTTATTCCGTTCTAAAATAATATTTAATTTTGCTATTTTTGTACGTCTTAAAATAATAATTTAATTTTCATTTTTGGTAATATTTTTCATATTTTTACAAAATTATCTCCATTTTTTACAATAATTACATAAAGTAAGGATATTTTAGTCTTTTACAAATATGTTTACACCCACTATCAAAATAATATTATTATTTTTTAATTCTCGCACTAATCTCAAATTTCTCTATTATTTTGAAATAGATGGAGTAGTTAAAAAAATTTAAATATATTTTTAAAATTATATTTTAATAAAATATAGGAAAAGTTGGATTCAAATTCACGTCAGAGAAATCAAGTTGTAATTCAGTCGAAATCAACTAGACTGTAGTCCCTACTTTATGGATTATGTATGTTATAACTCCCTAATTTGTATGTTTCCCTCAATTAATTTTGTATATGCAACAAGTACTCGAAATAGGTTGATCAATATTTTCAATGTTGTAATATATACCTACATTACTTCCCGTTATACCCCTATTATAACTTTATATACTTCTAGTTAAATATCGCGTATCTTTTTTGTGAATAAATAATAATAAAAAAATAGTTACCCACGATTTAACAGGGGTTGAAGTAGAAAACTTCTCATAACTCCCCTCACCCCGATTTTAAACCCTACATCTTTCATCTTTAGACGAACCGACGTTTTCCAACCCCCAGCGATCACGACTGATCGGTGCAAAAATAGTGAAAAAAACTGCTGACCTACTTCCATCCCCCGGGACAAGCTCGAAGAAGTAAGTGTCTAGTTTGACTTTGTTTGATTTTTAATTTTGTTGACATTAGTATATTATGCCGTAGTTTATTTGATTGTTTGGGGTGTAAGTCTTGGTCCCGTGTTTGTATGTCTCGGTTCGGTATTAAGTAGCCTTCGGTGATTGGTGTAGTTGTGTTTGTTATTCGGGTTTGAAATCATTCATATGTTTGCTCACGTAGATCAGGTTGGGTGTTATACTTTCGCACCAATTTTGGGTGATTTTATATGTTTAATTCGTAATGTTTGTTAATTTTGTAAATGTACATTTTTTTTAGTTACCCGGAGTTGTATATTTTAGTTTTTTTATTTGATTGTTCGGTAATTAGTCATGTTTGTGGGTTGAAAATATGGTATTGTTCGGTACACCGAGTTGCATCTTTTAGGTCTAGTTTGCTAAAAATATACTTTTAGTGGACTACTGTGTACTCGGAATGCGTTGTTACGTACTCCTGATAAATTCTGATATTTTTTTTTAAATAAATTCGAGATTTGGATAATATGGATTGATGGTATTTATTTACAGACCGTAGGTCGGGTTGTGCTTGAGTGCAATTCACTATGTGGTCCATTCGGATAAAGGAACGCGAAAAAATTAGTGTCTTTACGAAATAAATATAATTAATTGACCATGGATAAACCGAATTACGTAACAAAATATTTTGTTATTTTTGCATACGTATTTTTTATGCTTGTACTTGAACTCAGTACATCTATGGCCCATGTGAGGAAGATGCCCGAGTATGTAAGATGTCGGCATCAAGTTGATATTCTCGACTGTGGTCCGCATGTTCGCCAAGGGTTACGCCCACGTGAATCCAGTAATCCATCCTACTGGTGGTATCACCGGTGAGTTTGATAATGTAAAGAGCTACCACGATAAAATTGTGGTTAGGATACTGAAAGGTCCGTTGTCCGAACCGTAGACTTTGATGAGCAGCACAGGGTAAGTGAACGTCTGTAATAAATTTGGATGGATTTGAGATTTTTTTTGGTTTGTGTTGTTTGTGTTTTGATTTGGATAATGTGTTATTTTCGGATTGAGTTGTTGGTTGAATTGGTTTGATTGGTCTCTTGTTCGATGGGATTGTATTAAGATTGATTGAGAGATTGAATCGTTGGTTAAATTTGGTGAAACTTAATGTTTGAAGTAATGCTATGAATTATTCCGTGAATGATTGTATGATTAATTCGTCACATATTTAGAATTGCAATAATGCACATATTGTACCTCCACAAGGGATCGATGTACCCGTCTAATTAGATCGAAATACCTTCAAAATACATATAAATGTTACGATTAGTTATGAAGGTTATCCTTGTACGAAGACAGAAACAAGCCAGAAAAGTTATGTATACTTCTCTTAAATTGGAATTAACTAATTTGTTACAAGACCTTGCAATGGTTGAAGTAATATTTGCAATGAACATAAGTGCATTTATGGATACCTGAGTACATTAGTGGTGCACCTAAGAAAGAAATGTATATACATGTTACTGCGAAGGTTTATACTCTCCCAATCGCTGTCATTTCTCTCAACCACCAATGAAGTGAAGAAGCGTTTTCACCCAGTTATTTAATTGCCTCATCTGTCAAGGGATTGAGTAAAGTCAACTATATTCAAAGATACCTACTACTATATAAATAATACCTAAACAGTCACCAATCATACATTATTGTTATTTCCAAGTCCACGACTTCTGGGAGCATAAAATTGTACATTCAGGCTCCTACTTACTCGAGTCCTTATCTCGGATTCGCGATAGGCTAGTTAGTCATTTCTAGGGGGTGGGGGTGGCTAGCGCCAAGGTTGGCCTGTCTCGATGGTACAGCATTAAATCCAACTTGCATGCTATGTATGACTTCTTCAGGGTTCTAGGTATTCCATGGCAGTCTGCTCCCATCATTTGGAACAGCTCGGTGCTCCCTAAGCACGCCTTCATTTTGTGGCTCGTAACTCATGAGAAACTATAAACCAAAGACTGCTTGCACTTCCTCGACATTGATCCACTATGTGTCTTCTGTAAAGACTAAACCGAAGACTGCCACCATTTTTTTTTTGCCTACCCCTTCTCCTCCAAAGTGTGGGGGCAAATCTGTTTCTGGCTCAAGCTCCTCTCGGGACTTAATTCGATCACTGAAACTTTGGAGTGGCTTCGAGACAACAACTCCTCTGTTCCCTCGCTCAAGTTCATGTGCCTTACTGGATTTGCTGCAAGAGTCTACTATCTTTGGACAGCCCAAAACAAAGGAGCGCTAGACAACAACTCCTCTGTTCCGTTTGCTTTATTCTTCAAGTACTGGAGGTCGATCTGGTGGGGCTGGATTTTAAATTTGTTTGTTGTTTGATTGTTTCGAGCTTCTATTCGTGCACTGAACCCATGCTCTGCCCAATGGATCTTGATCTTGATAATATCTTTTTGGCCATTCTTATAGTGTGTTTGATCGGAATTTTTGGACTTATCTTTAGGACTTGATTTCCCGGGTATGCCCGGCGTAATTGTAAATAGCTCTCTATTTTATTTATTTATATATACCATACTTGATCTTTCCGATAAAAAAAAAAAAAATTGTCTCGGTTGATCACTTGTAACACACGTGTCAGAGCAAAATTGTCCAGTCATAAAAAATCAAATAAAAGCCACACATTGGGTTCAGTATTGCAATGCACCAATATTTTCTTGGAGATCCAAACATGCGATGAGCGAGTCGCGTCCAACAGGCTGGTCGAACTCTAGTAAGAAAAACAACTTATTTTTGTTCAATTTTTTCTTCTTCTTCTCCCTATTTATCAAATTTGAACTTGATTTTATTTTCGAAGGCTGGATATCTTGTGTTTATTATCCAACCATTTGTAGCTAAAATTAAGCTATAGAGTAGAGGCCTAACGATGATATTGTTATATTAAATTGTTTATTCCAGATATGTTGTATCAATTTTGAACTTGATTTTATTTTCGAAGGCTGGATATCTTGTGTTTATTATCCAACCATTTGTAGCTAAAATTGAGCTTTGGAGGAGAGGCCTAACGGGAATATTGTTATATTAAACTGTTTATTCCAGATATGGTGTAAATATAGATTTTGTAAGAATTAGAATTGTTTCCCATTAAGTTTATAATTCTCCAAAATAGGAGCGATTGTTAATCTAATATTTGAGTTTTCATTTAAGTGTTTTTCAGTATCTTTTTGTTTACGAAATTTAGAATTGAGGTTGTTGTTGGTGATCTAGCGAATCAATTTTTGTAGGCAACTAGATTCACCTATGGTGGTATTTATCCCATGTCCTTTGAGAACTTTTGCAAAATATGGGAGCATTATATTGGACCTTTTATTCTACATTACTTATAGATGTTTTATACGAAACAAAATGCTAATTTACTCTATTGGCCAACTAACTGTTTTTTATCTTGATGTTTTATTCTCATTTATAATTTTCTTGTCCTCTCTCATATTTTCTCTGTTGGACTTAATTTCTCAGTCTTCTATAGTCCATTTTATTTCAATCTAGGTATGTTTTACTATATTTTTCTTTCTCTTTTTTTGATTTCTTTCACTAAGTTACATATTTCTTACAATTTTCTATTTATTTACTATCGATCATTTCAAAATGCATTTGTTGTCTTAACTTGGTGCATTGTAGATCATTTAAAGAATGTAGTTTTCTATTAATTTACTTTGGAAAATTGTATCAAATAGGCGTTCATCTATGTGTTTTGTGTGATGTTCATAGAATATTTTTTGTGTCTGACTGCAGTTTCCAAAAATAGATAGGCTGGGAGAATAAATATTTGCTTCTCTAAACTTTTTGTTAATTATACCAATCAACTCAAAATTCAGGAAGGGTTTGTTTAACTGTTTTATTATTTATTTCTTTTTCCTCTATGTGATGTTTCTTAGGTGAATAACGGTGGATGTTTTGAATGGAAAATTGGTGTTATATGTGATATTTTGGAGAAAATTTGAAATATTAAATAGTAAAAACCAAGTAAAAAATACATAAGTAAACAAAAGTTTGTATCTATCTACATATGTGACTATTGAATATATAGGGTTGACAATCCAAAATAAATTAATATGGGTATAATATATTAGAGAAAACAAGATAAATTTACTTGTTTATTGCAGTCTTGTTTGTTTTTTTTATTGTCAATAGTAGGTTTCTTGTTCATTTTTTTCAGGTCCCTTATTGTGTATATTTATCATCATTTGTGGTGAATATATTGATTGGCTTTCTCTATATCCATTGGATGAGTTGAGAAGTTATTTATCGGAGTATATTGTCCATTTGCTAGATTAGTTTAGGCTAGGTTAATCGATTATTGTAAGTGGTTTCAGATATTAAATAGCTAAATGGAAGTGCAGTTAAGTAGATGAATTTGGTGTTTTGGTTTTTCAAAGAGAAAAATACGCCGATGAAAAAGACAATAGTCCACGGTACTTTAACGACAAATTTGGTATAGTCAATTAGTATAGGAAATTCATGTTTGGCATTGGGTTTTTCCCAAATTGGAAGTGTTTTGACATCAATTTCATATCATAATGAACTTTTATATATTTTAAGGTTGTGTTATTCTTAGTTCATTTCCATGTTAATCTTATTTCGGATGTATTTATTTTTGTAAAGATTACATATATACGGCTTCAATGGCGTCAATATGTCATTATGGTAGAGAAAGTGTCGTTAAGATATCAAGAAGCGAAAAAAATCCAGGAAGAAAGTATTTCAAGTGCGAGCCTTGTGACAATTGGTTTGCTTGGGCAGACATTGAGGTTTGAAACCCAAATCACAGTTTTTATGCGAATAATGAAAGATATCTTACACTGGAAAGGGTAGTGCAACTTTAGCACACCCATGTACAAGTAATGAAAGTTGGTATTCATGTTCATGCAGCAAGAAGAAACATCGAATGGAGGAAATCTCCATGTTATATTACATGATGGTATTGAATAATGCATGAATAATTTGTGTTGTAGAAAAGTACTCTATTGCGTTGTTTGTGATTCCCTATGCTTACTTTTGGGGAATACTTTCGTAGTTGTGTATGTAATCAAGAAACCTACTAGTTGTGTATGTAATTTAGACTCGTCTTACTGTGTTAATATTGATGTTATTATTGTCGTGATATTATTGAAGCTACTATCATTATTGTTGTTATCATTGCATTTGTTTAGAAGTTAATCTAGACTATTTTCAATTCATTTCATGTGGGAATGACTGCTCCTTAAGTCGTTGTTTCAATAGTTATGTTTACCAATAGCACGTATAGGAGATGCATTCTCTGCACTCAAAGTGTTCATGTTTGCAGGGAGTTTACAAACTACCTCAATGGTTGTTTTTTTATATTCGATTTAGGTGCACGCCCTTATTCTTCCTCTTATCAAATACTATGCTGCTTAAAAAACTGTGATCTTATTGCCGAAGTTAAACTGTAAGGGCAAGAACAAGTGTAAATTTAGAAGATATGCTTCGGTTAATAAACTGTTACCAAGTTATTTTGCACATTTTCTTAGTGTTTAAATAATGAGGGTGGGTTTCAAAGATTTGCATTGTTTTGAAATTTTTTGTCCAGTTGAATATTATCGGCTGCCTCATTAATGGAGAGCGAAGAAGACGAATTTAATCTTTGCGATGAGGAGGCTTATTTTTGGTCAGTCAATAAGAATGAGGATAAGTAGAGGCGCTTGAGGCAGCAATGGTTACTTCAACAAGATCTCATGAACATTCAGTGGCTTCGAGATTCACTCCCTCAAATATCTTAGTATGAAATCACGACTACAACGACATAAAGGAACTACGTCTACCGAGATAGGAAAGGGAGACATATGGAGATCTAGATAGATTACTTGTGCAATACATCTCATTACTTGTGCAATACATCTCATGAGCTGGTGCTAGGCCATCCGAGGTTGAATAGTAATTAAATGGATTAAATAGACTAATCATGTCAATAATATGCACATTCATTTTCGGAAGCTCCACTGAAAGAATTTTAGAGTTAAATGTGTTTGCTCTGGAGTAATTAGAGGATAGGGGACCCCGTGGGAAGTCTCTCAGGGTGCATAGTGGAAGGACTCGTGTTGACCTGTGGGGCCAGTCTACAATCCCGACATGCTCGACTTTTCATGACTTGTGGTCCGGGGTGTCACAGTTGGTATCATAGCCGACCTGCTCGTTGACCGGATTGGTGACGGGTCTAACAGTTGATCCTTGGGGTGCAATGTGGACGTTGTATTGTTAAGTGTGACAGGTTGTAATACCCCCGGAGTTGGGCCAGTTCTAGGTCAACTCCCGTGGATGAACTAGTGCCAGACCATCCGAGGTTGAATAGTAATTAAATGGATTGAATAGACTACTCATGTCAATAATGTGCACATTTCTTTTCGGAAGCTTTATTGAAAGAACTCTATAATTAAGCGTGCTTGCTCTGGAGTAATTTGAGGATGAGTGACCCATTTGAAAGTCTCTCAGGGTGCGGGTGAGTGTAGACAGAAACGTGCTGTAAGGAGTCGTATTGACCTGTGGGGCCAGTCTACAATCCCGACACGCCCGGCTTTGCGTGGCTTGCGAGTCGGGGTGTCACACGGTGTTTTCGCATGCGTCGGGGTGTCTTCAGTAAAATTTATCGATTGTGTATAAGAATAATTCATATTTCACAACACGTAGTGTTTGTACGAGTATGATGAGTTTTTCACCCTTTATAAACAACAATATTTACGAGATTCATTGGACTATATGCATTGCCGGTGAGATGCGTGTCCTGTTGCTTCGAGAGGCAGTATAACGGCCGATACGGATATCCAACATTTATCTTGGAGGCTGCTTCTTCCAAGGACCAATGGATCTGACATGCACTTTTCGTATGCCTGCTACAAACAACGGCGTTACAGTTTTAGATCATTCCCCATTATTCAATAATTACATAGATGGCACAACACCTCCAGTGGAATAAAGGTCAATGGAACACACTATAACCTCTCATATTGCTTGACAGATGGAATATATTATAGGCACACTATATTCATGTAGGTGGTGAGGAATCTTGTAATCGCCAATGAGTGAGCTTTCACGATGTTGCAAGAAGCATATTGTAAAGACATTGAACGGGCTTTTGGTGTTTTGCAACATAAATGGCACATGTTGTAAAGAATAATAAGCCTTTCAATTGAAAAAGAATTTTTGATGCAATTAAAATAAATGTTTGAAATAATATCCGAACAAATATTAATTTTTCATTTAACACGCAGAACCTAAAACTTTCCACAAACAAACCCTTAAAATGAGACGATTGTGCTTTTAAAATACACCAAAAACATCGAAAGTGCACCACACTACGTGGATAAGGTCTGAAGATCATCGTCTTCCTTGTGTGTGCATTATTAATGCATATTTTGTTTTAGAATGGCCTAGTATTTTATCAAACCTATGTCCTTCAACCATGGCACCATCTCTGTCAAGCCTTCTTTCAAACTTCTAGGGTTATAATCCAACTCAGCCTTAGCCTTCTCACAACTATATGCCCATTGATGCCGGGAGATGTCGACTGCCTGCTCATTCCACAATTTATCAATTACAGAAAAAAAAACATGAAAAATGTAGTATTTTCAATGATATGTTGTTGTGTTAATTTAATGTTGGAGAATGCATCCTTACATTGTTAAAATGCTTGACCATTCACAAGAGACATCTAACTCCATATACTATAAATATCTTTTCTTACGGAAAAAAAAGCGTGGAGAACCATAAAAAGAAATTTATCATTTACCAAAGGACCAGGTACCACAAGCTTAACTATCCAACATCGGCAACGGTTACAATGTTGATTAAATATAATCAGCATAATTCTTATAGTACAAGAATATATACCGAACAAAACATTAGATATAAATTTACAACATACATATAAAATATACTTCCCAGTACATAATAATACTTTATACATCATGTGATGTATGTTATATTATCATATGTTATCTATACTATTTTAATATATTAATAAAAGCAATCACCATGATGCTTATAAATTCTCAATCAACGCCCTAACCAAAGCGATCGAACATATAAAATTTTTATATAAATTCATCTATAGAAAATTATAGTATCCGAGAAATTCGATATCGCTATTATTATAATAAGTTAGTATTTAAAATATTCAAAAAATCATTACTCTTAATTATATTTATATATACAATTCAACACAATATTATTAATTTATTTTTATATTATTAACACACTTGTCCATAATTACCGTCGAAAGTGCTTCAAACTAAAAGTATCAAACAAATACACTCATAATCATAACTACTCTTCTGTTAATTTTTCCTAGCTCCTACCCCGAAAAAGAGATAGAAACAACCCTATAAATTTTGTTTATTTCAAATAAAAACTATTAATGTTCATACTGCATATATTCCAACAAAAATAGTTATATCTTTTTATAAAATATAGTATCAAAATACTATTTAAATGAAAAATTAAATATAAAAAACTCAAACTAAAATCAAAACCAAACAAACCCTAGTTGAGACCATCTAAGCTAGATTTAACTAAACTCATTAATCTAAATATGTAACTTGTTACTACTCCAGAGAATCAAGATATATATAAATATGATATATAAATTCCATACCTGGGGAGTGACCAGTGGATGCTTTTGGCTTATGAACTTGCAAAAGAAAATGCAAATCCATCCATAAACTGCAAGCACAAAGATTGGGATTCTGAACTGAGGTTTTTGTGTATGAGTGATCTCTGCAGCTATGTCGAAAACATCTTTGATGGATGCATTCTCCCCCGAGAGAAGATACCGTTCGCCTAATCGACCCTTGGTCATTGCTGCAACGTGCCCTCGCGCAACATCGTCTACATGGGAGAACGAAAATGCCTTCTCTTGACCAACATAACCCGGCAATCGCCCATTAAATCGCTCGACCAGCTGCACATTGATGTAAGTTTAAGAATAATATAATGATACTGAGAGTCTTTGCAAGATTCACTTTTTTTTATATAGAGTTTGAGGCCTATTATAATGGAAATAATGCAATAATGAACGAGATAAACAATGCAAAGACACAAAATTTAGTTACATATTGAGGTATGTCTAAAAAGTTGTCTAATCAGTAATATTACTATATTTGGACATTAGCATACACATACAGTAAAATAAGAATATAATTTGTTTGCGTATATATATGGTAGCAACTTAGGCTAACAATTGGCCAATGCCAACAATATACTAATTTCATCACTAAGCTCCACGCTTTATGTGATATCCCCGGAGTTGACCAATTCTAAGTCAAATCTTATGCATAAATGAACTTATGTTATATTATTTGAGATTGAATAAAGATTAAGTGAATTGAAAATATATACATTCTTTTTCAAGAATCCTACAGAAATAACTCTAAAGTTAAGTGGACTTATAGTAATTTGAGAATGATTGACCCTTGAAAAGTCTATCAGGGTGCACATGAGTGAGAATAAAAGTGCACTGGAAAGACATGTGACCAGCCTAATCCCGACATGCCCGGTTTGTGTGGCTTACATGCCGGAGTGTTTCAGTTGGTATCAAAGCCAACCTACAATAGTTTATAGTTGTTGATTGAATTGTTGAGAAACCTAGCTAGTAGTTGATAGATCATTGGGGTGCAACGCGGACGTTGTATTCTTAAGTGAGAGAGGATGTGATACCCTGGAATTTGGTTAGTTTTAAATCAATGTTCATATTTGGATGAGTCAGTGCTAGTCCATTCGAGGTTGAATAAGCTATTTATGTCAACAATGTATACATTCTTTTTTGGAAGTTATATTAAAAGAACTGTAAAGTTAAGCATATATGCCCTAAAGTAATTTGAAAATGCGCATGAATGATAAAAAAAACTCGCTAAAAGGACTTGTGTTAATCTATGGGTCAATCTAATCCTGATATGCTCGATCTGTATGACCTATGGGCCGGGTGTTTCACTTTTATGCTTTGAATTCAATAAAGTCAACTAGGTTTGGTTTGGATGTGTCGTTGAAATAATCCTATACTAGCCTCTACTGAATTATCCACTTTGACTCAATGTAGATATGTTCAAGCTCGTGATTAAAACTTAAACGAAGCCATTAGGTAGAAATGTTATGGTATAATTCGTAGGTTTATTTATGCTTTTTTATTTTAATTTTTAATATTCATCAATAGTTTTGTTCAAAAAAATTATATCATATCAAATATTTGTTTTCATTTAAAATATTCATAAAAATATTACACTAAAAATGCATTTTAAATCAATATTTTACTATTCACAAACTAACAAAGCAAAATTTCAAAATACTTCCAAATATGTCTTAAATGCATTGCATTTTGTAACCGTTTTGAAATTCATAGTAAGGTTAAACTATCTTAGGATTAATATGGATGAAAGCATTTGATCTTAATCAATTTAAAGTTAGTTATTTTAAATTCATTATTTTCATTTAAGTAAGTGAATTTCAAATCAATAAATTTTGTTGTAATTTTTTTAAAATTTCCTTACTCTCTCCTCTCCGTCCCATAATTAAGTATCAATTTGTTTTTTACACGTAATTTTAGAAATATTAGTATTATATTGGGATATAGTAAAAATAAAGTAGAAATGACGAAAATAACCTTACTAGTATGGTGTGATATAAAGGTAATGACATTTGTGTAATATATTGTAAGTTGTAAGGATATTTGTAATGTTAGGTAGATAGTACAATTACTAAAAAAAATGGATATTTTTTTATGGGACTAAAATAAAAAAAATGGATACTTTATTATGGGACGGATGAAGTATTTTCATTTCAAGTACAAAAAAATAATTTTCACTATATCACAGAGTTCATCGCCAAGATTAATTATGCAATAATTTTCCATTTGAATAACTGGATTTGTTCTTTTACAATTTCAAAATCAAATTAAATATTATTTATTCCGCATAATTTTTAATAAAAAAATATATATTTTTTTCTCACAAATTTATTATAGCAAATATTATTTAAATAAAAATTCAAATCACCATTTCATTTCAAATCAATTTCAAAACACAACCAAACAAATTATTAAAAGTAAAACAACAACAGGATAATCTTCTCCTTTATTTTTAATAAACTTAAACTTTACTCGTTAGAACTAATTTATATTTGTGTTTACTTTTAAGATTTTGATTTTGAATAGTAAAATTTTGAATTAAAATAATTATTTGATGTGATATATATAAATATCTAATATGATATTTTGTATGTAAAATTAAATTTTAGTTGATATAATAAATAAAAAATTGATATTTGATTTCATATTTTTTGGGAAAAAATTAGAATAGTAAAATGTTACAAGTAAATACACTCTATTATGATTAATAAGATATTTTATGAAATCATTAAATTGTGTTCATTTTAATTAAATTATGAATAATAAAAAAATTATATTGGTGTATAAATAAGGCATGTCAAAATGGGTATTTTGACGTTAATCTTCTAAAATTTATTTTTAAAAATTTATTTAATACTTTATAAATACTTATCTACTTTTGTTCCAATTATTAATTCTAATTCGAAAATTTTAAATTTTCATGTACACATATTGTTCTTTTTTCCTTTATGTTTCATTTTTTTTTATTATAAAATTATTCTAAACAAAAAGTAAGATAAAATAGTATTCCCTCAATCGTTTAAATCTATTCTCAATTTTCTTTTTTTGATTGTTCATCCAAATTTATTTCCGTTTATCTTTTTAGTAAAAAAATACCATTTTTCTTTACAAAAAAAAGTAAAAATTTTTATTATTACATATTTTTCTTAAAATCCGTGCCCAGTCAAATAAACACACAATTGGATAACGGAGGGAGTATATATATATATATTAAAAATTAACCTAAAAATGGCATTACAAGTAAACAATTGTGGGGTTTCTTTTTATTGGTAATTTACATCATTTTTTTTTCACAAAATATCATATTAAATGCTCTCTATTTTTATTATTTCATTTTAAAAAAATTCAAAAACATATGACTATATTTGCACATATACTTTAAGAACTTTTACACTATTCATTTGTAGTAACATATATATATATATAATTCTTAGATTTAAATAACTATTGCTTTCACTTAATAACACATCAAATATTAATTTTTTTTTGGAATAAATAAAAAAAATTCCAAAGTTTATATATAGAAGGAATCCATATCTAAACAAAGATCTTTGACCAAAACTATAAAAATATCGTTGAAAAGAAAATGAAAAAAAATGAATGATTGATAAAAATAAATAAATAAATAAAATAAAGATTACAAAGTATCTAATTTTAAAAAATACAGAAAAATAATTGAAATTAAAAAAATTAAAAATATAATATCATTGTACATTTTAATTTCAAAACAATCATACTATTAATTGTTATTGTATTTATTGACACACAAATTAAAAATACTATCAATAAAATAAAATTCATATACATCAAAGGAAGTAATATATAATTAATTTGAAATCAAATGAAATTGTTTAATGGCATAAAAGTATTTTTGTAACATTAATAACATCATGTATGTGTATTAACTATTAACTAATCTAGATCACTTTCCAATATATCTAATATTAATACTATATAACTTCAAATTTATTTTAAGCTTCCTCCATTTATATACTCCCTTCGTCCAGCTAGAAAATATATATATTTTTATTTTGGGACGTCCAATTACAAAGTAAATATTTCATTAAATTACTCACTTTTTTCCACAAATACCTTTACTTTTATATCACATCATTACTTTTACACCAAAAAGTAAAGACAAAAATGTCATTTTACTTTTTTTAACTACCATATATATAATTAAAATATTATTATTTTTTAAACACGTGCCAAAAGTAATGTTTACTTTATATGCGGACGGAAGGAGTATAAATCACATTATAATCATTAAAAAATTATTCCATCAAATTTGACCATTAAGAAAATATGAACATTGTCACTCTACCACCGAAACACACACATATATATACTTGTAATTTAAGTATCTTAAATAGTTATATAGAATTAAAATAATTCATATAATTTTTTATTTTTTTATTAGTGTTTTAACAAATGCCCACAACTTTTTATGCACAAATTTAGGAATGCCATACATAATTTTAACTAATAATACTAAATTAAAGTATACAATAAATTACATATAGTATGATCATTTATGTTTAAATTAATATATATAGATAGATAATTAAGGGTAACGCTAGATACAATGTGTAGATTGTACATAACAATAATTGTTATTAATTAGTCATAAAAAAATTGTTATTAAATAAATTTGGTTAGCTTTAAATTGCTTAAAATTTCAATATACAAATTAGGATTAATTGCTGAATAAGTCACAAATCTAGTCAAACCTGAGCTATGAGATTCGTAGTCTTGTTTACTATTTTTGTCCGTCTCAAAACAATAGTCTTATTTCCATAAATAACCATATCACTATATAATTACCCTTACTTTTTCATTATTATTATACAATTGTCACTATCTTTTACACTAATACACTTACAAGGGCAAAAATATTTTTTACCTATACTTTTTACCCACTATCAATATAATATCAATATTTCTTAAATCCCGTACCCAACACAATCAAGACTATAGTTCCGGAACGGAGAGAGTATATATTTAATGGGTGTTGATGAAACCGTGTTTAAAAATGCATTTTTTTAAAATTTTTTTAATATTATATTAAAAATTATGTTAATTTAAAAATATAAAATTAGATACCTAGTTTTTTCATACACTATACTTACACTTGTTTACATTCAAATCCATATATATATATAATATTCTATTTCAATTACTTGATTTAGACGATATAATAAATAAGTTGTATTATTTTTTCATAATTATAAATTTATTCTTATTTGAAATTATTCTATATACTAAAAAGGAAAGTGTGTGTTTAATAATTACCCGTGAGGAGTTATATCGAATAAATAGAAAGCCCCCAAAAAAATGATGTGAATAGAGAATTGAAAAATTTTAAGAAAATTAACTTTTTTATTTTTTAATAAAATTGATCCCTGAAAAAATCCCTTAGACCAAACAGATCTAACTTAAAATTATATAATAACAAAAAAATTTCGGCCAGACCTAATACACTACAAACCAGGCCCGACAGGCCAGTCACACTAAACGAACCTGAGGCGTCAGGGGTTTGAACCCATGAACCTTACAGTCACACGTCCAACCCCCACGCTATCAGGCCATCCCTTACCGGACAATATATTTCATATATTTGATGTGTGTGTTTTTGATATATGAAGTGAAAGAAAGCAAGCAATATATATATATATATATATATATAGATTTACCCAATTGGCTACTGTATTTCCACTGGTGAGGTTGCCGACGCCATAGATGAGTCCTGGATAAAGCAGCACCATGGCCACTCCTTCCTCTCTTGCAGCCTCCAATGCTATCTCATCTGCCATAGCTTTCGATCTCTCGTATTCACTACAAAAGTACTTCCCAGAGTGCATCTAACAATATTATATAATATATATAATTAATTCCCAGATCCATTTATATAAATTAAAAAAAAATTAATTAAACAGTACGCAATGTGTGTCTTCAATTAATATATAGATCCTACAGATCATTATCGACCTGAGTCTCGTCGGCGACGTGGCCGTCGGTGAAGCCGAGCGCGAAAAACGACGACGTATAGATGATCTTCTCCACTGTCTTTGTCTCCTTGTACGCCCTCACAACATTCCTCAACCCTCCAACGTTCACCTAATTAATTAAATAATTAATAATAAAAATAAGTAATAACTTCATGGAGTTGGGTATGGAGCGTACAGCCATGAATCCGGAGGGACGAGGAATCCAGGACTCTACAATGGCAGCCACGTGGAAGATGACGTGGCAGCCGGAACAGGCCTTTTTGAGCGACGCATAGTCGGTGACGTCGCCGACCACAAGCTCGAAATTACTATAAGCAGGCGAAACGACGTCGTCGTGGCCGCGGCTGCGGGGTAGTACTGTGATGTCGAAACCCTTCACTGAGTAGCCTTGACGGAGAAGCTCGCCGCAAATTCTCGAGCCCAGGAAACCGGAAGCGCCGGTCACCAGAGCCACCTTCTTCTTCCTCTTGTTGTCCTCCATGCTCATTCTCTAAGGCCTCAACCTAAGGTTGAACTCAATAATTAACTAATTTTATAATGTACCATACCCACTATTTTATTTTTATTTTTACCTTTTTTACCTTATTTAAATCTTTGACCACATGGTATGTGTTCATTTTGCACCACCGCCGCAAATTAGGCTAGACAAGACAAATTACACTAAATAAATTATATGTGGCAGGTGGATCTGAAAGAGTTTGAAATTTAAAACCATGACCAGATCATCACAAGTTGACTTCTTATGCCACGAAATCATGTATTACTTTTGTTTCAAGAACTCGTTGCCTATAACAAAATTAATTTTAAATAAAAAATTACTTAATTAATTATTATTCAAATTTAATGTTAAAATTATCAATAATATCATTTAAATTTATATTAAAATATCATGCTAACCATATGCTGCTCTGTTCTTTCAATTATATTGTTGAATTGTAATTTCCCAGAAAAAATAATAAAAAACATAATATTTTATACAAATGTCAAAATACTCATTACAAAAAATAAAAAATCATTACAAAAAGTAAGTTAAATATTCAATCTAAAATAATATATTTTATATTTTTGACACATTTCTTGTATCATTCATAAAAAAAAATCACTTCATCCAAAAATGTTGCATAAATGGAGGCATGTATTCTTCAATCATATTTCTATGATTAAATTTTTTTAAAAAAAAATTATTCAATTATATAATATTATCATAATTTATAAATTAATATTTTGAAATTTAATGTAATATTATTTATATATTATAAATAATAAAATTAAATACTCCCTCTGTCCCTGCCATGGTTTTTTGTGTGTTAATATTTGAATATTATTTATTATATCAATACGCAGTAAAAATAAAGAGAAAATGACAAAAATACTTTTATTAGTCTCTTATAATACAAATACAATGATATTTTTCCGAGTAAATTATTCAAATATAAAGATATTTTTAATGTTAAGTACAACGACGCAAAAATCGAATGATAACATTCTTGTGGGATGGAGAGAATAATTATTATATATTTTATAATATTATAAAAGTAATAAATTGAAGGTGATAATACTTAAAAAAAAAAAAAAGTTAAAAATAAAATTAATATAACTAGGATAGGAATAAGAGATCCAAAATATAATAAAATAAAATAAAAATTCGATTAGAAAACATATTCTGAAATTAAATTAAATGCGTAGCACCAACCCCTCTTCGCCTTGAAACAGGTCTTGTAAGGCACTGACGTGACTTGTCCACTTTCTATATTTGGTAGCTTTAATTAAGAGATGGAAATGAGTTTGGGTAGATCCGGACACCTTGATTCAACCTATATTTAATGAATTTCAGCAGCATGCTGTATTAATATTTAATGAATTTCAGCAGCATGCTGTATTAATAGAAGCGATTAGATTGATTGATTTTATAATTTTATGTGTCATAATAATTGAGAATAATTTAAGTATTGTCTAAAAGTTGATTTTACGATTTTTTAATTTAAAAAATCAATAACTTTAATATCATATGTTATATTTGAAAATAAGAATAAATCCATAATGAAAAGTCCATATACTAAATTTTAACCAAAAGATTTACAATAAAAGCAATAGATATTGGTGACAATAAAATTTGCTCCCGACAAGTCAACAATATGATTTATTATTTAAAATTATACATAAATTATATGAGGTGAGAAATATCCAAATATTATGTTATTAGTACGGCACGATGATGATATATATTTTTTATCAATAAATCATTATATATGCAATTATTTGGAGTTTATTATTTTTTAAAATAATACGATTGATTACAAAAATCACATCTCAATTTAAGGATCTATGTTTAGAAAAATAAATTACAATTATTTACGAATATATATGTTATATAACACACCTAAAATAATATTTCTTACCATATTTTTTTACAATGATCTTATTATATTTCCATTAACTAGGCGCAGCACCATGCGGACAACACATCGCAGCACACAGTGTTAGTACAGACAACACACCATATGTATTCATATAATACAAATACAACACATAAATTAACAGCACATGCTATAGTCTTATACAACAAAAAAATAGTTGATTTTAGCACACCACATACAGTTATACAACACACTTGTAATTATAAACCAACCATACAAATACAACATATGAACTAACAGCACATGCTGTAGTCTTGTACAACACAAATAATAGTTGACTTCAGCATACCACATACTGTTATACAATACACTTATAATTATAAACCAACAACACGTCTTTACTATACAACATGTGTTGTGTATGATAAGACTGTATGCTGTTTATATATATTACGGGTGCTGATTTGAAAATTAGCAAGGTACTGAATTTTTCAAATCAGCACCCTAACTATTTGCCATTAACTAATATTCTTTCCATATAACACATGTAGTTTACAAATTTTGGGGTAGCTTCAACAATTAAAAAAATAAAACAAAATAAAAAAAAAATTAAATAAAAATTAATGTAATTTACTTCTCCCTCCCTCACCACCCATCTACGACCCAAAATCTCTTCGCCAATTTTTCATTCGAAAAACTCTCCCGACGCACCATCGGCAAGAAGTCGTCGGGTTCGACCTCCCCCACGCCGTCATCATTGATTCGAACACCACCACCGTGACTAGTTCATTTTCGACCTGATTCATCACTAAATTCTTATGTCCCTCTCATTGTTTCTAATCTCTATAGCAGACCATCAATAGCGAAAAAGATAGTAGATCCTGAGGCTTTAAAACCCTTCCGAATCGTTTTCAACAAGATATCGCCGGAATTTTCAGCCCCCACGCCATCGGCCATTGATTCAAACTGTTTTTTAGTTTCCATAACTGGATCTATTTATCATTTTAGTCCTGTAACTGGAGGCTCTTTAAAAATAGTCCCGTAAATGAATTTTTTTTACATTTAGTTCTCAAACGCCGGAAATGCCTGCGTGGCATGTCGGAGGATACATGTTCGCCACGTTAGCGTCACCTAGCGGACAAGTGGATAATTTTTAATTTTTATTTTATTTTTAAAAATAAAAATATAAAAATAAAATGTAATAATATAAAAAATAAAATATAAATTAAAAAAAAGTAAAAAATAAAAAATAAAAATAATTCACGTGTCAACTAGGTGGCGGTGACCTGGCGGACATGTGTCATCCGACGTGCCACGTAGGCATTTTCGGCGCCTGATGACTAAATATGCAAAAATTTTCACTTACGGGACCATTTTAGGACAACTTCTAGTTAACGGACTAAAATGATAAGGGAGTCCAATTACGTGATTAAAAAAAATAGTTTACCCTTAAGGTTTGTATTTTGAAAACCCTCGATGATGTATATTGTGCAACCAGAATGTGCATATTTTGAAAAAAAAAAAAAAACTCTCGATATTGTATATTGTGTATTCTGAAGACCCATATTTTCAAATTCCTGATTATTTATATTATGAGCACCCTGAACGTGCATATTTATGAATTTTGAACTTGGCATAATTAATAAAACCAAAGATAATTTATGTTTCATTGATAGTGCATCAATGCACACCATCTTGAAGTATAAGAAATATTTCATCAACCTGAAATTTAGAAGAATCCATGTTAATACCATATGTGGTAGTGTGAAATTGATTGAAGGCTCAAAAAGAGTAATAATATTTCTTTCAAAATGAGTAAAATTTGACAATCCAAATGCACTATTTGTTTAGCAAATCTCAAAGAAAATTGCCGAGCTTTAATGATATTCTCATAAATTGTATTATATTGAGACATCGAATGATGCAAATATTCGTTGATGGACAGAAATATGTACTGAAAAAATTATACTACATTCATTATTTTTTGAGTTATAGTACATAGCTGAATACATTTACAATATATCTGGTATACCAAAACTCTACAGATTTTACAATTTATCACAATCGGCTTGGGCATCATGGTAAAATTATAATGAGATGAATTTTATTGAAAATATCCATGACCATATTTTGAAAAATCAAAGAATATTAAATACAAATGAGTTGAAATGTATTATCTACTCACAAGGAAAATTATTAATTAAGCCATCAATAACAAAAGTGAGACATGAATCCACAACATTTTAAGAACTAATGCAAGGTAATATATGTGGACTTGTAGATCCACAATACAGACCATTTTTGATAATTTTTTGTACTTATCGATTCATTTACTCGATGGTAGCATGTATTTTTATTATCCATTTGCGATGTTGCTTGCTTAAATAATTAAATTATGAGTACAGTTTTATGATAACCGAATGAAGAAAATTTATCTTGATAATATTGTGAATTTTCATCCAAGATATTTAATGATTATTGCATGTCTATTGGAATTGATATTGAACATTATGTAACTTATCTACGTACTCAAAATGGTCTATATGAATCATTTATAAAGAGATTACAAATAACTTCTAAACCAATGTTGATGAAATCTAAACTTCCTGTATTAGCTTGGGGACATGCAATTTGACATTCAACAACATTAATAAAACTCAAATTAACAAGCTATCATATCTGCTCCTTAATATAATTAGTGTTTAATAAAAAAACTCAATATTTCACCATTGCCAGTTTTTGGGTGCGCGGTTTATGTGCCGATAACACCTTCCCAAAGCACAAAAATGGGTCTCCAATAGAGATTGAAGATATGTTTGGGTATGAATCACTATCTATTATCAAATATCTTGAACCTTAATTGATGATTCTTGTAAGATTTATTTTGTTAATTGTTATTTTGACGAGTCATATTTCCCAATATTATGGGAGAGATTGATCAACTGAGAAAGGATATTAATTGAAAATTACTATTTGGTTTCATTGATCATCGAACAAATCAAAGTGACTTAGAAGTGCAAAGAATTATGCATTTGCAACGAATTGCAAATCAGCTAGCTGATATTTTTTGTGATGCCGGTAGAGCCACTAAATTATATATAGCTGCAGAAAATGCACCTGCTAAAAATTTTTCCACTTAAGTAAAATACAAAGTTCTAATGTATCAAATCCACGCGTGAAGCGTGACAAACTTGTGTTTAAAAGATGAAAATTCTCGAAAAAAAAGAGGAACAAATGAAAAAATTGGGGAATTAAATATAATCAAAATCCTCATAAAATAGTAGTAATATAAATCAATTTTTTGAAGAAGTTGATTATGATAAAATTTGTCACGAAGAGAATGAAGTTGTTAAAAATTTAATAAATTATATTACTATCTGAAAACATTGGAACCAAAAGAACGTAATTATAGATAATGCTTTTGCGTATAATGTAGCACTTGATTTAATGAAAAATGACGAGGATCCTGAACCTAAATCAATTAATGAGTGTCAGAAAAGAAATGATTGACCAAAATAGAAAGATGTGATACACTCTGAATTAAATTCATTGGAAAAATAAAAAATTTTCGGACCCATTCTACAAAACTCTAAAGATGTTAAGCATGTTGGCTATAAATGAGTATTTGATTGAAAGCAAAATGAGAACAATGAGATTGCAAGATATAAAACAAGACTTATAGTCTAAGGTTTTTCACAAAGACCTAGAATTAATTTAATGACACTTATTCTCAATAATGGATGGAATAACATTTTATTATCTTGTTAGTTTGATAGTTCATGAAAATTTGAATATGCGTCTAATAGACGTTATACCTATTTATATGACTCATTAGATACTGATATCTATATGAAAATACCTGAACGATTCGATATGCCCGAAACATATAAATCAAAGCCAAAAGAATGTTATTCTATTAAATTACAAAAGTCTTTGTATGATCTCAAATAATCTAGTCGTATGTGGTATAATCGTTTCAGTTAATTTTATTGAAAGAGTGATGTGCCAATGATTTTGTCCCCCCATGTGTGTTTTTCTTTTAAAGAACAATGGAAGAAAATTTGTGATAATAGTTGTTTATGTGGATGATTTGAATTTAATTGGAACCCCTGAAGATGTCCAATAAGCTATCAAATATTTAGAAAGGGAATTTCAAATAGAGGATTTTGGGAAAACAAAATTTTGCCTTGGTATACAAATTGAACATTTGGAAAATATAATTTTGATCCTTCAATCTGCATTTACCCGGAAGGTATTAAAACGATTTGCAATGGATAAAATACATTCATTAAGTACTCCAATGGTCGTTAGAACTCTCAATCCTATTAAGGATCATTTTAGAGTGAAAGAAGAGAATGAAAAAATATTTGTTCTTGAAGTACCATATTAAGTACTATTGGCGTACTAATGTATCCGGCTAACAATACAAGATCAGATATAACATTTGCTTTAAATTTATTAGCAGGATTTAGTGCAATGCCAATACAACGACAATGTGAAGGAATTAAACATATTTTTTTCTCTAAGAAACAGTTGATCTCGATTTATTATATTCAAAGAATTCTAAACATGAATCAATTGGATATGCAGATGTTGGACATCTTTTTTATCCGCATAAAGCTAAGTCTCAGATAGATTATATATTTACTTGTGATGTTACTGTGATATCTTGGAGATCCACTAAACAAACGTTAACCGACGTATCTTTAAATCATGTTGAAATAATAAGCAATTCATGAGGCTAGTCGAGAGTGTGTTTGACTAAGATCAATGAGTCACCGCATTTTACAAAATTGTGACTTGAGATTTGAAAATGATAATCCTCCTACTATTTTACACTAAGATAATATAACTTGTATAATTCCACTGAAAGAAGAATATATTAAAGGAGATAGGACGAAATATATTTCACTAAAAAATTTCTTTCCACATTAACTTCAGAAAAATGTTGATGTGCAATAGATTCCATCGGATGAAAATTTAACAAATTTATTGACTAAGACTTTACCAAACGTAACGTCCAAAAAATTGATGAAGAATGCATCGGCTATAAAATTTGAAGTGAAGGTCACATCCAAGGAAATATTTTTTTTAATACATAAAGTACGTACTCGTTATCCCTCATTAAAATTTTTGTCCAATTAAATTTTTTCTTAATAAAATTTTAATAACACGTATTCATTGCATCAGTCACATCTAAACGGGAGTATTATAACACATAACATTATAGATGTCACTTACATCAAAATATGCCTTTATCATTTGATAATGATATGTAATGATTAATCATATAAAATATTGCCTATTTAAATAGGCTTTCTTAAAATAAAATGTGTATACATTTTATTATCCCATAATTCACTCTTCCCATTAAGGTCATACAAACACAAACGATTTTCATAGTCCTTCCCACCTTCTTTTACTTTTCCTTCGTTTCTATCAATAATACACACAGGTTTATATATATATATATAATATCTATCCATACATCTTATTATTATATTAGTATTTATTTTTATATATTACATATATTTATAGAGGGTGGGCATATAATTTTTATCTTTTTTAATATAATATATTTATAGTATGGTGGTTATAAATTTTATTTTTAAAAAATAATACATATTAATAATGAATGACCCACATAAATAATGTTATTTAAAATATATATATACAAATTCATATTAATCTCACAAAATTCACGTTAAATGTATTTACTATATGCTTATTTATTTACCTATTATTAGTATTAATATTATTTTTATTATAATAGTGGATGGAGTCTATATAAAAATTTTATTTTTTAAAACTATTATACTTCCTCCGACTCATTGAAAGGTTACCATTTTTTATTTTCGTTCGTCCTAAAACAAGGTTACTATTTTCTAATTTAGTAATTGTATTATCTACTTAACATAATAAATACTCTTTCAACTTACAATATATTACACAAATACCATTACTTTTATATTACACCGTACTAATAGGGGTATTTTTGTCTTTTTTTTAATTATAATTCAATATAATACTAATATTAAAAAATCTACTTGCAAAAAGCAAACACCACCGTTCCAATGGGACAGAGAAAATATATATTTATAATGAACGGAATCTAGATAAATTTTATTCAATCGATTTTCTTTTATTTTTGGGCAATATAATCGAGGACAATAAATGTCATACAGACATTCGGAATCATCTTTTAACTTCTTCAAAAGTCACTCTTCATACGATAATACGAATTTGTCCACAAATATTTAATTTAAATGGAATTTGACCAAGCAAAGTGGGTTCATAATTATAATTCTTTTTATACGTAATATTTCTATTTAATTTCGAGGTCAGAGTGTAACAACAGTACCTCAACTTGTCTCATATGTTGTCAAACTCTTGTAGATTAAGTGGTAAGACATTCCTCACTTGTATCGGTGTTAAAAAAAATAATTTAATTATTAATATGGATAAAATAGATAAAAGAAGTAATGAGGTTAAAAATCATTATAACCGATGCTCCAATATAAAGTATATCAAGTTGTAATAATTTTATTATTATGAATATCACACGACAATCGAAATTTCAAGTATAAATTCATGAAATGCTTCATGCATTGCACTAAGCACGGCTCCATCTATATCTCAAGCCCAATTGTACTTCTTCACAGTATAAAACCCAACTCCTTTATAATTATGCTGCAAATAAAATCCATCTGGTCTCACTAACCATATACAGTCACCCGATTTATCGCATTCATCTTGCCACCAGTTGGAATTGAAAACTTCGAAAGCCCGTTGCTTCGATCCCCAATAAAAATGGCAGAAGAATAGCGTTCTCCGGAAAAAGTGATCGCAAAATGACCAGTGCCAATTGTTTGAATGATATCCGAGATCGTCATCACCGGAAGCACAGCGATACCTTATGTTTTTAAGATCTTTTGTTTCGATTCTTATCCATACAGTATGTTTTTTAGTAAAAGAACAACAGTCTATCGGTTTCGAAAACCCTAAAGAAAGTAATATGAAAATTACTAATGTGTTTTTGGTTAATATAAAGGCAACCATATTATTGTATTATTTGTTGCAAAGAGATATGGATATATGCTATTAACAAGGGCTTTGATTCCCAATAAGTGAAGTTAGAATATGTTATTTATAACTCAAAAAAATATTTTAATGAATGTAATTAGTAATTCGATTATTGCAGGCGTTATTAATTAAATATGTAATGATATTTATTTAACTATATGTAATGATTATGGAACACTTGTTGGGATTGTTGACATGATTATTATGTATTATAGAAATATTCCTATAAATGGTAGTTATTTATTTAGTGACTATAAATTTTAAAGTAACGAGATATTTATATAGATGATATTATTTTATAAATTTCAATTAAATATAAAAATAGTGTAAAAAAACTTAATTAATATTGTTAGAAATTTTGGAAAAAATAATGAAACTGTCTTATTGATCATCAAAATAAGAGGCCTATATATAGGTAATACAAAATCGACTCGACAAACTCAAATCTAAGTAATTTAATCTATAGATAAAACCAAATCTAAATTTAAATTATACTAAATCTAAAACCAAATATCTAAAATATCTCAACATCCCCCTCAAAGTCAAGATGTGGTAGTAGAGACCAACTTGAGTTTGTCCAAGAGTAATCGGAAACAGTCTGGAAGAAGAGATTTTGTGAAGATATCTGTTTTCTGATCTGCAGAGGATACTGGAACGAGATGAACTACTCCAATGACAACATGTTATCTAATGAAGTGACAGTCAAGCTCAATATGCTTGGTGCGCTCGTGGAAGGTATCATTATGGGCCATCTTCATAGCACTCTAACTATCACAATGAAGAGCTGTAGAAGATGGCTGAGGGGCACCAAGATCAGTGAGTAGCCGTCAAAGCCATAAAAGTTCTGAAGTAGAGTTAGTAAGAGCACGATGCTCTGACTCGGCACTCGAGCGAGAAACTAAAGTTTGCTTCTTGCTGCGCCAAGAAATGAGAGAATCACCCAGGAAGAAGTAGAAACCAGTGGTCGAGCGACGATCGGTGGGATCACCAGCCCAATCAGTATTAGAGTAACCGCTGAGAGTCAAGAACGGGTGAGAGGAGAAGTGTAAGCCATGTAGAAGAGTACCTTTCACATAACGAAGAATATGTAAGATGACAGAGTGGTGAGAGGTCCTCAGAGCTACCATGAACTGACTCACAATATGGACTGCATGAACGATATCTGGTCGAGTGACAGTCAAATAGATCAAGCTCCCAACAAGCTGACGGTAGAGAGTAGGATCATCAAGAAGAGAGCCATCATGAGGGGTAAGTCGAACGTCGTAGGCAAGTGGTGTGGATGCTACCTCACAGTATGTGAGACCAGCTCGAGCAAGAAGATCGGAGGCATACTTAGCCTGGGATAGAAAGAAACCATTGGGTTTAATCAGAGACTTCGAGCCCCAAAAAGTAACGAAGGGGACCTAAGCTCTTTATCTCAAACGGCTGGCTAAGATATGCTTGTAGATCAGAAATACCAGATGCATCATCTCCCGTGATGATCATATCATCAACATAAAACAAGAGTATAACTATCCCAGATGAAGAACGACGAAGAAATAAACCAGAGTCGTAAGCACATGTGGTAAAACCAAACTCCAATAGTGCAGCGCTGAATGTGGCATACCAAGCCCGATGAGCTTGCTTCAACCCATATAAAGCACGACGTAAGCGACAAACTTTTCTAGAAGACGAAAAACCTGGAGGAGGGGTCATATAAACTTCTTTAGAAAGTGTGCCATGTAAGAATACATTCTTGACATCTAGCTGAAGAAGGGACCACTGACGAACAACCGCAACGACAAGAAGACAACGAACAGTAGTGAGACGAGCAACGGGAGCAAAGGTCTCCTCACAGTCAATTCCATACTCTTGGGAATAACCTTAGGCCACCAGATGAGCCTTGTATCGCTCAATGAAACCATCAGAGTGTGTTTTGATTTTAGAAATCCACTTGCACCCAATAGGGGTTTTTCTAGAGGGAAAATCCACTAAATTCCAAGTGTGAGTCTTTTTCAAAGCCTGCAATTCCTCAGTCATAGCTTGTTGCCATAATGGATCAGCATTCGCCTCTCGAAAGGACCTAGGTTCATGTTAAGATAAAATGACAGAGTAATAATGGTAATCATTAATTTGAGAAGGAGGTTTACTTACACGAGTGGAGCGACAACAAGTAGGGAGAGGCGCAGGAGTAGACGTCGGCTCAGGAGGCGCAGACGGATTAACTTCAGGAGAAGGTGACAAGACAGATTAATAAATGAACTGTGGCGAAGAACATGAAGAGGTGTCTGGAAAGAGATCGGAGAGAGAAGACAAAAAGAATGGAGAAGATGAGTGAAACGGTGTGCTAAACCCGGATAAGGTGGAGAAATAGGTGCAATTCCAAAATGTGACATGATGAGATATGTGCAACCGATTAGAAATAGGATCCCAACATCTATAACCCTTGTGTTCGATGCCATAACCCAAGAAAATACATAAACAAGCTCGAGGTTGAAGCTTTGTCAACTCATGGGGAGGGAAGAGGACAAAGCACACACAACCAAATGGATGGAACAAACTATAATCAGGAGACTGACCAAATAGATGATCGAAGGGACTGACATCATGGAGGACTGACGAGGGTAACCGATTAATGCTGTAAATAGCTTTCAAGGCTGCTTCGTCCAAAAAACGATGAGGAAACTTAGCAGAAAGAAGGAGAGCACAAAGAATATCGAGAATGTGACGATGTTTGCGTTCTGCCTGCCCATTCTGTTGAGACGTATAAGGAAAGGAATGCTGTACCAAGGTACCCTGATTGGATAGAAACTGCAAAAATGATGACATATTGTACGCACAAGCATTATCAGTACGAAGGAATTTAATAGGACGGGAAAATTGAGTTTGAATAATCTGAGCAAATTGAGCATATATAGAGGGTAATTCAGAATGATTTTTCAAAAAATGAATCCAAGTAAATCGTGAAAAATCATCAACAAATATAACATAATACTGAAAACCACTGATGGACGCAACATGAGAAGGACCCCAAATGTCAGAATGGACTAAATAAAAAGGTTCAGTAGCAATAAATGAACTTAATGAAAATCTAAGAGCAGGTTGTTTGCCAAGTTTACAATCGACACAATTAAAAGACTTAAAACGACCTGGACCTAAAATACCTTTAGTATGAAGTGCCTGGAGCTTACTGGAAGACGCATGACCTAGACGAAGATGCCAATGAAGAATAAAGGAATCAGAGGTAAGAGCTGCAGAGCAGGGATATGTGCAGAAGGTATGAAGAGACTCAAGCTCAAATAATCGACCCGTTTTACGTCCCGTCCCGAGAAGTTGACCCGTCTGAGAATCCTGAACCTGCACACCACTAGAAGAGAATGTAACGGTAAGACCTTGTTCAACTAATTGACCAACATAGATAAGATTTAAAGTTAAGTCAGGGATGCAATATGTACCAGGAAGATATAGGGAAGGGGAGGACGTAAGATCGGTGTGAGTAATATGCATGGTAGTACATATTATGTATAGGTTGTAAATGGGAGACAAGAGACATAGATATGTCAAGTTATGAGGGTTAGACGTCATATGGTGACAAAAACCAGAATAAAAATACCAAGTAGATGTACCTGGAGTGGTAGACATAGCAGAATTGGTTTGTATAACCTGTTTGATGATGGTTTCTATATCGTGAGGATTGTAAGACGAATGCTGACTCTCATTAGTAGTAGCAGTTGTAATCGTAGAAGAAGCAGTCGAAGAAGACCCACTAGGCTCCCGAGGTTTGGGAGCAGAGCTACCGGAATGTCTAGGAGCAGAACTACCTGAACGCTGAGATCTAGTGGGACAGGCAGGAGCAATATGGCCACGCATACAACAAGATGACACTTAATCTTCGGACAGGTGGACCAAGTGTGATCAGGAGACTTGCAAACTCGACATCCAGTACGAGCAGATTGGGACTGGCGAGACACAGCTAAAGCAGAATCAAAACTCGGTGTCTTAGCCAATTGGAGACGGGTCTCCTCAAAAGTAATCTCCAGAATGGCAGCATCAAGAGTAGACAATAGATGTCGATGTAGGAGTGAGGCACGAACAACCTCATATTCAGGTCGAAGGGCCATCAAGAACTGAATAAGGTCAAGATGGTCCTGACTAATCTGTGACTGCCGGAGACGATAACGAATAGGCTGAACCTGAGCAAGAAAATAATTAACAGACTGACCAGGTTGCTGTCGAGCGGAGCTCAACGTCGTCCAAAGCTGATCATAATGAGCAAGACCTGTAGTTTGAAAATGAGTAGTGAGGAAATCCCATGCCTTCTTTCCAGTATCAAAAGAAGTCAATTGTACCTGCAGGTTGATGACTCCAAATATGAGCATATTCTCCGCTTGAAAAAACTATGTATTACTTGAATTTCTGTATAAAAACTATCACAATATCTTATTTATGGCATACTTTATTGATCTATCTTGCTTGGCATGATCCAAAATTGATTTGTTGAGATTATTAAGCGATAGCCGTTTCCGCTCACAAGCAACGACTTCACCGCTCAGGCCAGCGACCCAGACACCCACCGCAGCGGAGCGACGACAACTGGTTGCAATTAACCTCTAAGTGTTCAATCCGCAGCGGTACAACCATTCCACTACCAGCCAGCTTTGACAACTCCGCTCAGTTGCGCTGATGCCCTCCAACCATCTGGGTGAGCGAGGAAGATTTGTACCCTTACAAGTTGAAGCAAGTGAAACGAGCACTCTGGGAGTTATGGCCAACAACTGCTCCAACGGTATAACTACTAGCACTGCCTAACTTCCCAGCGGTTGGAACCACTTCTCAACTGCTTGCAACTGCTACTCCCATTAGCTATAAATAGAGCCAGATATCCATTTGTAAAAAGATTTCGAGAGGAGTATACAAGCACTATATACACACGCAATCTAGTCGTCTTCCTGCCTCCAGAGAGCTCCATTCCTGTAAGGGAGTTCTCAGCAGGAATGACAAAGGGGGTTGAGATCTCTCTTCTCCCTTGGCCACACTTTACTGCTTACTTAGTTTTAGTTACCGCTTTAGTTACAACTTTTGTAGAACTATAACTTTCCTGCTTTGGTAGTAAGTAATGAAATATCATTTGTTATTCATCATCACTTCTTCCATATTTTTTTCATATTTCTATAAACCCTAGTTGTATAGAATTTCAATTCGCTGAGAAAGAACGCAAAAGAATTGATTATCCAAGCCTTGTCTTTTGTCACAAACAGATTCAAGGCAGTTCGATGTAGTTAAGTACGCAGGAGTCTTATCGACCTACTTGATTACTGATCTAAATTCAATTTTGATTAAAAAAAAAGGTAACATAAAGCCACTAATGAAAAAGAATTTGGGATAATTAATGGGGCATAGGCGGTGGTCAATTGGGTCACAGAAATTCCTAGTGACAGTACGGTTTCTTTCTTATAATGAATAGATTCTGGGCGTAATTGAAGTCTTGTTGTAAATCCCTTAAGGTCAAGTATCAGCGATCAAGGTTCTTTATAATCTGGCTTATAAACTTACATTACTCTCTCATACCGTTTTTGTATTATACATATATGTTTCGATTAAACACCAACATCACTCACTCATTTCATCCAGGAAAATCTAGCCATTGAGTAACGCACAGTTCAGACACAACACCTCTCTATCACCTTCTACCGCTCAATTTATATAAATATATATTGTGCCCATCCGCTCATGTCCCTCTTGCTCACACATCGCTGGCACCAGTCCCGCTCACCACCGCTCCGCTCACCGTCGCTCGCTTTTACCGCTTTCCTTAGTTTTTCAGCTTTCTGTAGCTTTAGATTCTGGCTCGCTTCTGAGCGGGTCTTCTTACTGCTTTTCCGCCGCTTTCATGAGATCAATACTTGATATAAATTTGCGACTTAAAATCCCTGTGTTCGACCTGGAAACTCACCAGTTAAAGATTACACATAATTATGATAAACGATTTAGGGTCTACAACCACAAACTTTTGCTATATCTGATTGCTCACAATAAGTCCTTACATATACATTTTCGACGAAAATTCCCTGCATTTGAATGTATATATCAACATCGTGTTGCCATAGGTACAGAAGTATTGCGTAGTCAAGTAAGAATCTGATGATTCTTAGTATCCCAATCTTCCAATTTGGCAACATAATCTTCATGCTCCCGAGAGGTGGGATCAACATTCACAAAAGGAGATGAAGAGACAGGTAGCCGAATATCGCCAGTGAGAATTAGCCATAACTTCCTACCAATAAAGAAACTTTTCATAGACTGCATCCAAAGATCTTAATTATCGCCGGATAAGATAGTAGTAATAGGTAAATGAACGTCCATACACTCCATAACAAAAAAACGTAGAAAAATATGTTAATCACGAAATCAAAGCCCAAATCAAAAAAGTAGATCGAACAATCCAATCGGTAATAGTCGCAAAATGAAATCAACTCCGATGATAAAGCCAACCACACCACGACATAGGGAACCAAAGCAGGAGGTTGCGACAGAAAAATGACGGCCGGAGAAGGGCGGACGACGGCGAACAGCGACGGCGGCGGCGGCGACTAGGGTTTGGTTTTGGAAAACCGTGCTCTGATACTATGTTAGAAATTTTGGGTGAAATAATGAAATTTTCTTATTGATCATCAAAATAAGGGGCTTATATATAAGCAATACAAAATAGACTCGATAGACTCAAATCTAAGTAATCTAATCTATAGGTAAGACCAAATCTAAATATAAATTATACTAAATCTAAAACTGAATATCTAAAATATCTCAACAAATATATATGCTTAACCAGGTGGTTGTTATTTGTTTTACTCTTAACCATTAATTAATATTAAGAATAAATAAATAAAAAATAATTGATTAATATTCTAGTCCAATTGTGCACACCTGAATGATTCTAATTTGGTACAACCCTTGCAATATTATGACTTGTTTTGTTAATTACGAGTGTCTGGTATGGTGTTGAACATGTATTTTGCTACACCATACTGAATTATCTTAAACCGTTTTGGACTAATTATGCAATTAATCTAATGGTTGGTATGCATAGAGGTTAATTTAAGAATACAAGTTTCATTTATTTAATGACATGTTAATCATGAAAGTTAATATAATTAATTAATTAATTATGGTATACTCGCAAATGAAAAAGCTATTAAAATTTGAAAACTTGATCAAATTTGTCAAAAATTTATACTTCATTTGTCCCAAAGGTATTATTTTACTAACTATTTAGTGTTTGTACCGTTTAAATAGTCTCTTCTATTTGCAATCTATTTAATTCCTTATTATCAATTTATATCGACTCTTACTTTTATTTACCAAAATATCATAAACACTTACTATTAATGGCCACACAAAAATTCTATCGATAATAGTGGATTGCCGATTGTTAAGAATGTCAGGCGATTGGATCAAATCGACTTAGATCAATGGCCAATGTTTACAAGTGAAAAATAAACTATGATCAAACCCAATCGAGTATCCTTGAGCTAATCGACTTAGATTAATGGCCAATGTATACAAATGAAAAATAAACCGTGATCAAACCCAATCGAGTATCCATAGAGCTCAAGGATTGATCAATAAATTAATTGGTTGATTTTCTCATTCAACTCAATGGATTAATTGGCCACTACCTTAATTCTTATGAAGAGAGTAAGTGACCATTAATCGATCAATTATGTGGTGGAAGTATTGGCCATTAATCGGTTAATTATGAATGAGGTAGTGGCCTTAAGTGAAGGGGATATTTTGTGAACGTTTCGGAGAGTTGAATGTGAGCGTTATGGAATGGCAAAGAATTTTTTTTGCCATGAAAGAAGCAAGTCATGCAAGAGAGAAGAAAAGACACATCTTAATTCACAAAATTATCTTTCTTTTCTTTACATTTTCCTTGCATTTTTTCTTCTTTTGTTTTTGTAGAGTAATGTGGAATCAATCTGAATCAATACAACTCATTTGCACCATCTTTCCTTTGATTATTTTTATGTGATCTATTTATTAACTTTACCGCATACCACCGGAGATTGACATCAAGTTTCCGGGAACCAACCAATACTCCCGGCGAGAAGTTTTATGCCGAAAATTATTTTCTAGGCCAACATAATTGGCACGTCCAGTGGGACGCAATGGCCTATGCGATTACAATTGGGAAAAAATTGTTCATATGGCGAATCAAGGAAAGAACGGCGGCTAGTTTTTGGATGCCTTCCATGGGCTGTCCATTCAAAAGAATTTACGTCGAGAAGGTGCCGCTTCGCGTTTAAAGGGCAACGGTTCATCCAAGAGGATGGTGACCACCTTCATTCGCGAGAAAATGTCATTAGCGATGCAAGAAAGCCTTCGAGACTTTGCATTTGATATATCGTGCCAAGTGGCTGACATTTTTCGGCCGGCCACAAACAATGGAATTGCCGCCGATCGACACAAGGAGAACCAACAATTTTCAGAAACTACCAGATGTTATTTTTCTCCAATCGCCTAGTCTAAATGATGTCGATTCTGTTGCAAAGTGAAGATCCCGTTTTCAGCCCATTACAGTCTTAAATCAGGTGATTTTTTTGAATTTTCCTTCATCTATATATTCAGAAATTCCCCTAGTATAATTTGGGCAGGTTCAAGCACTCCGGATGGACCGTTCGACAAGTACACCGACTATTCCAAATTGTAGCGGTAGCCTTAGTGGATTTGGGGGGCAACATCAATTTGGCGTTCCTGAGAGCAATTTTTTCAGCCGCCACCGCTGATATACAATATTCCAATGATCGATTATGGTAGAGGCGAGAAATTTATTTTTCTCTCATGAGATTACTCCACCACATCAATCCATTATGGAGCAATGACAATATGACGCTCCGGGGGGCAATTTTTTCCAATCTCCACAGTTGATTGTTCCACCAAAAAGCGATATTAACGTTGTTGGTAGGACAGTCATAGGGCAGAAGATATATACAACCACTTATGGAAGCCCAAATGCAACTAGTTTGTTCTATGGGCAAGGAATAACACAAAAACAACAATCTCTTGGGGAGCAACAACCATTCGATGGTTCTGACAATCATTACTTACAGCCTGAATTTCAGGGGCAGCATTCGTCAATTCTTCCACCTGTCAGCATTCGCCAATTCTTCAACGGCCGGGTTTGGAGCATCGGTTAATTGGGGGGCAGCGGAAATTTGATGAACAAATGACCAATTATATTTAGCCGCCATGTCATGAGTTGCCGTCGCCAACTTCTTTTCCAACAGACGATCTTAACACCGTTGGTACAATATTTTGGGGGCAGCAGGTTGGTCTGTCAGCCCCTCCGGTGTCTCAAACCATCATCAATCCTCAAATATTAACGGAGGCTGTTTGTGGATTATTTATGCAGCACCTACGCCCAATTGATAGACCATTATATCGTCGGTCTTACCCCGATTGGATAGGACAAATGATGCCATTGCCACGCAACACCGAAACACCTATGTTTACTCTTTTTTTCGGGAGAATATAGATGTTCTAGTATGGAGCATGTAAGTCATTTTATTGCACAATATGACGAAGCTAGCGATTGGCATAAACTTCAAATGTTTTCGCTATCGCTAACCGGCGTTGCATTCAATTGGTATTTGGCGCTACCGCCAAACTCCATAAGGTCGTGGCAAGAGATGGAGAAGACATTTCACGATCGATTTTATAGCCTGCTGATTGAAGTTACATTGATTGATTTGATGAATGCAAAACGACAAATTCATGATCCGGTAGACGAGTGTATTGAGCACTTTTTCGATGTTTGAAAAATTTCTACAATATACAAATTCCGAATACTTAAGCGATACATATAGTGGTGAGAAACATGCATCACAACTTGATGAAAAGCTTGCTTTGCAAGAGTTTGGCTATTTTCAACAACTTATATCTTGCACCATTCGGGTTGAGCAAATGATAGACGAAAGAAAGGCCGCCAATCAATTTAGGCCGGCCGATCAACCTTTTATCATCTTTGACGATGAGGATTTTGTTGAGCCGGAAAAGCAAGACAAAGAGTTAGCTAGCAATTATTTTGCGGTGGGTATGAATGTCATATCATTGGCGGATAGGCCAATGATAAAAGATCATTTGTGCCCATCAGCAGTGGTTATGAAAGTTGGCGCTAAGAAAGATGGTAGTGCCTATAATGTTACCACTGTCAATAAGGTGAATATTAATCTTATTCAATGAGGAAACCGCCAATTGTACCACCGTCGGATGAATGGCTTGTAAACCATAAAGCGCCGATGGTTCAAGGGCCGAAACACTTGACACAGACGCAAAAGAGACGCCTCCAAAGGAAGAGGCTGGTATATAAAATTCAAAATGGGCACATGTTGGAAAAAGCATACGATCAATCAAAACATTTGGCTCAAGGAAGTGAGAAAACAAGTTGTGGCGAGAGGAAATGGGTGGCGACGAGAGGATCAAAATATGTCATTAAATGTCATCAGATCATCTCTAACCCACTGCATAAATACCAAAAATGGGGGGGGGGGGAGGGGGGAGGGGCTCCAACCCACCCCAAATCCCCCCTCCCATTTTTGCAGGATGGTATTTTTTTGGTGTATTGTGTAATTTTAATTTTTTAGTAGATGATATATAATTTTATATTTTAAAAAGTTGTATGTAATTTTATTTTTTTTGAAAAATAATGTATAATTTTATTTTTTAAAAGTGATATAATTTTAGTTTTTGGAAAGTAATATATAATTTTATTTTTTAAATTGATATATAATTTTACTGTTTGAAAAGTAATATAATTTTTATTTTTTTAAAAGTGATATGTAATTTTATTTTTTAAATTAACGTGTAATTTTACTTTGTAAAAAGTTATGTTTAATTTTTTATTTTAAAATTAATTATTTTATATATTTTCCACAAAAAAAATTTATAATATGTATGTATAATTATTAAAAAACGATATGTTTGTATTTAAATTTAAATTTATTTAAACTTGAAAATAATATATGTTATAAAATTATTTAGCAAATAAAATTAAAATACAAAAGCACGTTGCATAGGATGCAAATTACATAAAATATTACATTGATAGAATTCAAATTACATAAAACAAATTGCATAAAAAAAATTACATTGATAAAATACAATTGCATAAAATATTAAAATATACTGATCTAATACGGAGGAATATCAGCATTTTCATCTCCACCAATATCACTAAAATATTGAGAAAACATATTCGAAGAAGCCTGTGGATTTGATCATTGAAATTCCATTGTTCTTTTCTGTAAAATTTCATATTTCTTGAGTTGGTAATAAGCACGCTGAGCAGGATCAGAAATCAAGTCCATATTCATAATTTTTTCCTCGCGTGCCATTCTCTTAAATGCTAATTTCTCTCGTTCCAGTTGCAAAAATTCTTGCCTGTGCAAATTTGATTTTTGTAGTATTTCCAGAACTATTGAATTTTGTTCTTTAACTTCACTAACATGAGCATCTTCTTTGTCCTTATTTTTCTTCTGCTGCTTTGCTTTTTTCACCCCTATGGGGCGCTCATATGAAGACCCACTAACATTATAATTTAAATTTAATCCACTCTCACCATCGTCTAAGTTAACAGAAAATTATGAATTTCCAGGAGATTCAAAAGCAGTGTTATCCGACGATGATGATACATGAGTGGAATTATTTTTTCGAGGTATTTTATATGGGTTTCTAGCTTCATTATGATCATTAAATTTTTCAAAATCTTTTAAAAAATTCCAAACATGGTCAAATTTAAAACCTTTTTTAAAACTTGCATCTTCCTTCATTAGTATCTCCTTTGCTCAAACAAGATTTTAAGGTTACAAATAGAACTTTCAAGCTATATATATATTAACGATAAATTTAAGAAATGAATTACAATATCTATCTCTGAAGCTCCACTGTGTTTTAAAATTTCTACTTTCTTGATACAAGCAAGTAACTTTCGAAGAGCTTTCTCCATGGCTTGGATCCGATTTTGTACATATCTTGCACTACGTATCTCCGAATCAGGATTTTTAGTTTGGTTGTATGCATCAGTGATTTGATCCCAAAATTGATCCCTGGATTGCTGCCTTCCGGTAATTGGATCTTGCGAGATATCTAAATAATGTTGGCATAGCAACACATCTTCATCATGAGTATAACCACCACCTCGGATGGACATTTTGAGAAGAACTTTTGATAAACTTTTGTTATATTAGAATGAAAAGTGAGTGATTTTGGTGCAATAATTCAAAGAGTGGAAACATGTATTTATAGACAAATTTTGGATAGATATCAAATCTTATCCATTGTGAAACTTAATCTCAGATGTTGATTTAGATTTCACAACACCCTAGCCGTTGGATTAAAACACTTTTTTGACCAATTTCAATTATTTATATTATATTTGACTATATATATTGATATTATAACAATCTACTTATCTATATAAAAAACAATCTGAACCGTTCGTTTGGATTTCATTTTCATTTCATCTGTTGGATTGAATATCTATATTATTCAATCAATTACTCCCTCCGTCCAGCTAGAAAGTATACATGTTTCTATTTTGGGACGTTCAATTACAAAGTAAACATTTCATTAAATAACTTACTTTTTTCCACAAATACCTCTACTTTACATCATATCATTACTTTTACACCAAAAAGCAAGGGCAAAAATGTCATTACACTACTTTTAACTACCCACTATAATTAAAATACTATTATTTCTTAAACACCGCGTCAAAAGTAATTGTATACTTTTTTTGTGGACGGAGGGAGTATTATATACTCCCTCCGTCCTAGATACCGTGTCTGCTACACTGTAGACACAGTATTTTAGGAGGGGTGTTATTAGTAGATAATTAAGAATGTATTAGTGACAATAATTATCCTATAATATAAATAATTATAAATTAAGATTAAGATAACTAATTAGTTTAATTAAAATTAAAAAAAAAAATTTAAAAATTTAAAATGAGATTAAAAAGTGTGTAATCATTTTCCAAAAAAGGAAAGTGACATGGTATGTGGGACGGACAGAAACGGCAACGTGGACATGGTATCTGGGACGGAGGGAGTATTATAAATTATAAAAATTCACTTATCCATGTCAAAGTAATCATGAGCGTTCGTTTGGATTTCATTACATTTCATCCGTTGGATTGGATATCTATATTATCCAATCAATTTTTATATATTATAAATTATTAAAATTCATTTATCTACGTCAGAGCAATCATGAGCGTTCGTTTGGATTTCATCTCCATTTCATCCGTTGGATTGGATATCTATATTATCCAATCACTTATTATATATTATAAATTATAAAAATTCATTTATCCATATCACAACAATCATAAGCGTTCGTTTGGATTTCATTTTCACTTCATCCGTTGGATTGGATATCTATATTATCCAATCAATTATTATATATTATAAATTATAAAAATCCATTTATCCATATCCGAGCAATCATGATTGTTCATTTGGATTTCATCTTCATTTCATCCGTTGGATGGATATCTATATTATCCAAATATTTCTCATATATTTATATTTTATCTAAAATTTTCATTCTATAAATTAGTTGACATTCAACGAAGGTTTATTCATCAAACTTATATTCACTTATCAAAACAATATTATTTCTTCAGCATGAGTAACTCTTCATCGTCAGATGATGAAAAAGTGAGTAGAATTTTCATGGAGTCCTTTCAAGAGGATGAAACAACAATCTCCATATTGATGCAAAACAATGCTTATTTGGAACAGTTACTCAATCCATCTCAATCAACCCATCGAGGCTCTATCCCAGGTCATCGAGTAATTAATCGTGATCGTAAAAGTTCAGATCGTAATTTATATAATGATTATTTTTCAAATAATCCTTTATATAATGAACAAATGTTTCGTCGACGATTTCGAATGTCTCGAAGTCTGTTTCTTCGTATTGTTGATGTGGTTAAAGATCATGATCCGTATTTTCAACAACGGAGAGATGGTCTTGGTAGACTTGGCTTATCAACCTTACAAAAGGTAACTGCTGTTTTTTGGGTGTTAGCATATGGTGTACTTGCAGATTCAACTGATGAGTACATTAAAATTGGTGAATCAACAACAATTGAAAGTGTTAAGAGATTTTGTCGTGCCGCTGTTGAAATTTTTTCAACTGAATATCTTCGACATCCTAATGCTAATGATATTGCAAGGTTGCTTCATATTGGAGAATCTCGTGGTTTCCAAGGTATGTTGGGCAGTTTAGATTGTTGTATTGGAAGTGGAAAAATTGTCCTACGGCTTTCGCAGGTCAATATGCAGGTCGTAGTGGATCACCAACTATTATTCTCGAAGCTGTGGTTGATTATGATCTTTGGATTTGACATGCATGTTTTGGTATGCCAGGTGCCAATAATGACATTAATGTTTTAGAATCATCGCACTTGTTTTCAAATCTTGCTCTAGGCATTGCTCCTTCTGCACATTATACCCTTCAAGGGAAAGAATACAATATGGGGTATTATCTAGCTGATGGTATTTATCCTAAGTGGGCTACTCTTGTGCAAACTATTCGTGATCCACAAGGTCCAAAAAAAAAGACTTTTTGCACAGAAACAAGAGTCTTGTAGAAAAGATGTTGAGCGTGCTTTCGGAGTTCTACAATCACGTTGGCATATAATTGCTGGAGCTGTTCGATTTTGGCAAAAAGATGTTCTGCATGATATTATCACTGCTTGCATTATTATGCATAATATGATAATAGAAGATGACCAAGATCTAAGTGCACCTATCAGAGAAGTTTTAGAAACACCACCCCCATCTGTGGAAATGGCAACCGATGAAACCATCCAACTTCAACAATTTCTTGCCCGACATAGACAAATTAGAGACAAAGATGCTCATTTTGCACTCCGTAATGATTTAATAGAACATATATAGGAGCAATATAGTAACTCCATTGAATAAATATGTCTTATTTTATTTGAACTATTTTGTAATGTATGTTTTTGTAATAAATTGTTATGAAATAATAATATTACGTTATCTTTGTTTAATTATTATGATCATATTTGTCTTGATAGCATTTGATTATTTATTTAAAATTATTTTATTTGTAATAGTTATTAATTATAAATGTTAATTTTTATATATGTAATTTTTAAATAATTTATAAATTATATGTGTATGGATCTAATGTAAAAATAAATTAAAGTTGGGGTGTAATTTATAAATATGAAAAGTTATATAAAATAATATAAAAGAGGAATATATAGGGAATATACTTTTTAGAGTAAAAATTAAAGTTTATGGTTGGAGTAAAATTACTGTAGATCAACTGCATTTTTACTGTAGCAATTGCAAAAATGGAGTGGAGGGTTGGAGATGGCCTGAGTGAAAAATAATTCAATCTGTTTGCCAAATAGGAGGCTTGGTCACCAAGCAGGCTGCGGCGAAAGGAGACGGGCGACAATGAGAAGATTTGAGCAAATCACGAGTTTCCATGAGCAGAAATAAGTTCGACTTGATCGCCAAATGTCCAAAATGAAAGATGATCGAGTTTATGAGCAATCACCAAAGAGATCATTCGAAAAATGGGTTCCAATTAGTGCTCGATCGTTGAAAACCCAATCGCCGATAAAAAAATGGATACCGATTAGTCCCAAACTTTCGGTTTGACTTTTGGATGCTCCCAAGGAGTTTGGAGAAGTTGCAATTCACAGAAGCGGTGATGGAGTAAAAGGAAAAGATAAAGGCGATAGACGGGACATCAAACAAAAAGTTGGCAAGTTGTGTGATGATGAGCTTGGCGTAGAATGCATTCTAAACATAGCTGGCTTTGAAATAAGGCCACAGATTCAGCGATGGGCAAACCAAGTGAAAATTCAATGATTTTGTTTCAGCCAAGAAAAAATAGAGGGCTTGAGTTGTTCCTTCCAACTTGGAGAATATCGATAATGTTCGGGGATACATTGCTGAAAATAAACCTTTACTACATGATGGAACAATCTGGATTTGCCCCAAACTTTCTAATCTTGATCGTTGGCAATTAAAAGACTTGGCTCGCCGATGTTGTGAATATTTTTTCGGGGCAAAGTTCAGGCTGGCAAGAAAGCTGGTTGAGCATCTATTGTCGATTAAAATAGATTGCCGACCGCACGAATTGCCGCTCATGATGTCTAATTTTGAGTTGATCGTTGCAACCAAGTCAAAAAGTGATTGTATGATGAAATTGGATCAAGTAGCACTATTCGCTATATGAAGTCGGCATCCAATGTTGTCTCCAACTTTAGCGAGACATTTTTTTTTTTTTTTGGGTATGGTTGGTTTCTAAGTTGATCAAATTGATGAAAATTTATAACGGCGAGCTATAATTTTTTGTGGCAAGTAAATTGGCCTTTCCCCTTTGGCGATTCAGGTATGTATATTTCACAAAATATATTTTATATCTAATATTCAATATTTTGTGAAATATAGCGGGGGGGGGGGGGGCATTATATTGCCACACAAAAATTCTAACAATAGCCGATCGCCGATGTTGAAGAATGTCAGGCGATTGGATCAAATCGACTTAGATTAATGGCCAATGTATACAAGTGCAAAATAAACCATGATCCAACCCAATCCAGTATCCATAGAGCACAAGGATTGATCGATAAATTAATTGGTTGATTTTCTCATTCAAATCAATGGATTAATTGGCCACTACCTTAATTCTTATGAAGAGAGTAAGTGGTCATTAATCGATCAATTATATGGCAGAAGTAGTTTCCATTAATCGGTTAACTATGAAGGAGGTAATGGCCTTACGTGAAGACGATATTTTTTGAACGTTTCGGAGAGTCTAAGGTGAGCGTTACGGAATGGAAAATGATGTTTTTTGCCATGAAAGAAGCAAGTCGTGCAAGAGAAAAAAAAAAAACATATCTCAATCCACAAAATTATCTTTCTTTTCTTTACATTTTCTTTGCATTTTTCTTCTTTTGTTTCCGTAGAATAATGTGGAATCGATCTTGAATCAATACAACTCGTTTGCGCTGTCTTTTCTTTGATTATTGTTGATTTGTTTCTTAAATTTATCGCATACCACCGGAGATTCGCATCGAGTTGCCTAGGAACCCACCAATATTCTCGGCTAGAAGTTTTAGATCGGAAATTATTTTTCAGGCCAACAATTATATAATCATGAAATTAATTAATACTTCTCCGTCCAAGAGTAAATTTATCATTTTATCATTTTAGTGTGTTCAGGTCAAAACTCCCCATTTCATTTTTGTTTAGTAAAAGTAACTCTCAACTAAATAGCAAAATACTTCTGCTATGAAAAGTAAACTAGACATTATATTATTTTATTACATTATATATCTATAAAATATTAATTTATTTTAATCTACATGCAAAAGTCAACTGAAAAACTTACCTGTGGACGGAGGAGTATAATATTTACTTTGTTTGATTAAATATTGGATAATATAAACTTTAATATGAATATGACTTCGATAAATTAATACTACTCATCTAGAGTTAAGTATCCTTAATTAATAAATTAATGTAACGAGTTTAATGAATATCCGATTTTAATCAATTATAGTAAATATATAATTAGATTGAATAAAATAATACTATCCATATTAAATCAATCAAATAAACACAATCTTATTATAGAACATATGGAATTTTTTTCTCTAATGGTTGGAAAAGCTTGTGTGTGGTTTGTGTTGTTTTTTTAATATCGTTGTACATATACTAAAAGGGTGGAGAATATTAGGAAAAAGTTCTCATACTTTTTTGGCATATGATACAAAAATAGTGTCAAAACATGTTGTTAGTCTAACACATTGAAAATTAAAGAGCACCAGTAACCAAGAAATTCAAATATAAGTATCTTTATTATTTTTCATTTTTGACAGTACTTTTTTTTCTTTATCACATGAGCAAAGATATTCTTTTCTATTTTATACTTCAAACAAAGAAACTTATATTATTTTATTTTTTTCCAGATCATTATATAAAACTTATTTTTTTAAAAATAAAACATTTTAATTAAATTTATGATTAATCAATACTAAATTAATATTTTGTAATAATTAATTTTAAAAAGTAATAGTATTTAATATTTTAATATTATTTAATACTATTTAATTTAGGGAAAATTGCAAAAAAATACCCTATATGTAGGTCCAATTATCATTTTCGAACATTTTTTTCCACCTTCGCAATTTAGTCCGGGCATTATTTTTGCCTTTCGGCACCGGAAAAACGCACCTGACCGTCACGTGCGCCTTCGTGGCATGGCCGGCGCATACGTGGACGCCGTTGTTGCGGTGTTGTCGTCCGGCTGGTCGTTGGATAGGTGACGTGGAATTATCTTCTTTTTGCTTTTGCAAATTAGGACATTATGTGTACTCTAAGTATTATTTTTGCCCCCTGGTTTCGAAAAAACAATTTGTTATAGGATCGTTGGATAGGTGACGTGGAATTATTATTTTTTTAAAAAAAATATTATATCTTTTAAAAATTTTAACTTGGCCCGATTGGACCAAATTGAAATAAAAAAAAAACTTAGAACAAACTGTTTTTTCGGCACCAAAGGGAAAAAATAATACTCGACGTACACATAATGTCCTAAATTGCGAAAGTGAAAGAACAATAATTCCACGTCACCTGTCCGACGACTACGCGGACGACAACACAGCAACGGCGATGTCCACGTATGCGCCGGCCATGCCACGAAGGCGCACGTGATGGTCACGTGCATTTTTTCGGCGCCGGAGGGCAAAAATAATGCCCGGAGTACAGATAATGTCCTAAATTGCGAAAGTGAAAAAAAAATGTTCGAAAATGATAATTTGACCTACATACAGGACATTTTTTGCAATTTTTCCTTTAATTTAACTTAATATTTAGTTTTTTGTTATTGAAATAATTTTTTTAATATTGTATTATTATTATATTTATTATTTATTTATTAGTAAATCAAAATATAGAGATAGTAACTAATTTATTCAAAATGAACAATACATTACAAATACAATACAAATACTCAAAAATAAAATGAAAACAAATAAGTTAATTGTTCATCGAACCAAACTTTTTTCATATGTGTTCAATCAAATCTAAATTGAGTTGTTGATTTGTTCCGTTGTCTTGAAGTCCCATTCGATTTCCTAGGAACTTAGTCATTATGGCATATCTATCGGTTGAATATGACTGAAACGAGGTGCTAATATTATCTACCTCCACTTGTTCGAATTGAGATATATCATAATAATGTATATATATATACATATCTTTTATCTTAAACAATCATATGGAATATGATGCATGCCTATATATATTTCCCAACATTTTATATAAGAAACTTGAGGGTCGATTACAAATTGTGAGCTAAAGTGATGTAATTTTATTTTGTGCTTGTTGTACTGTTAGATTTCCATAGTATCCATGAAGTCATTCTTGTGGCTTTTCATTATTCTCTTTAGATATTTAGTTTGCGACTTAGTAGATCTATATTTATATTTGATTTTACTCATAAATTAAATTATTTAGATTTCAGTTTATCGAGAGTGTTTTATAGTGCTTATACATAAACTCTTATTTTGATAATCAATAAAAATACAATTTTCTAATTTTGATAATTTATTTTCATATGGTATCAGAGTCTACTTTTTCCCTTGAATAAACACTACCTACTAACCTATGTTTCTCATGGTACATTCAACCTGGAATATACCAAAAGGTCTCCCAATATTAAGATTTTGGTTATAGTCTTTAGGTTTCTAGTTTCCGTAAATTATTGTTGAAACCATTTTCCGGCCGCCGCCCCTTGCTTTAATTCCCAACGTCGTGGTGTGGTTGGTTTTGTTATCTTAGTTGACTTTATTTTGTTGCCGCTACAGGAGTCCTAATTTATGTGTCTGAATCTGAGAGTTGTTCCGTCTTCTGTGTTTCTCCAGAGCTATGTGTCCGACTGTAGTGAGAGTTCCGTCATTTCTAACTCGTCGTTGTCTATGTTAAAGTTTTTTAGATTGACGTATTTCCTCCTCGAACATGAGAGTTCCGTGACTCATTGTTGTCCACGTACAAGTTTCGTAGATTGACGTATTTCCTCGTTGCACGTGAGAGTTACATGACTCATCATTGTCCACGTGCAAGTTTCATAGAGTGATGTATTTCCTCCTTGCACGTGAGAGTTTCGTTATTTTCTAGTCTGAGTCCTGTTGTTACCGATTCTAATTCAATTGAGGCACTACTTCTAATTCTGGAATGATGGACGATCGTGGCTACATCATCTTCGATGTCTCTTTGCAAAATCAAGTTTATTTCTGTTATACCACTTGAGTTTGAGGGAATGTGGAGATATTTTGGATATTCAATTTTAGGGTTTAGTAGATTTATATTTAGATTTATTCTTATCCATAGATTATATTGTTTATATTTGAGTCTATCGAAACTATCTTATATAGTTTATAAATAGGCTTTTATTTTGATAATGAATTACAATATATTTTTCCAATTTCATAATTTATTTTCAATTCATATATTTTTGTTACTAAAATCCAACACCAAAAATAAATCATTTAATATTTATAAAGAAAGGTTACGACACGCGGTGTTTATAGAGAATTTAATATGATCAATCGAAAACATATATCATTTTATTTCGAAAAAAAAAATGTGAATATTAAATTGCTACCACAAGTCAATTACTATGTCATTGCCAATCATACATCTTCACATCCTGTTTGCCTTTCTTCACATAAAATCCATCTGTTCTCACAGACCATGTGCAGTCTTTCCCACAAATCTTAAGCCTTGTTTTACTATTGAAAACTTCAAAAGATCGTTTCTTCGATCCCCATGTAAAATCACACCAGAACAATGTTTTCATGATAGCATGTTCGCAAAACCACCAGTGCCAATTGCCCATGTGGGTGCCGAGATCGTTATCGGCTGATTTGCAGTGATAGCTTACGCTGTTGGGGTCGGGCATGTCGACATTTATCCAGACACTATGTTTATCCGTCCACATACAAACGGGTTCTTTCTCTTTTTGTGGAGAGACAACACTGCCTGCGGTCGCTTGCTGTGTAAAGATGAGGCTAAGAAATATAAGGATTAGAAATGACTTCTTGGCTATAAGATCAGCCATAATGTTGTTTTGTTGTTTTTTTTAGAGAGGATGAACTGATGAGATAGATGTGCTTTCGGTGTTATATAGTGTATCTATGATCATTTTTGTAATAAAATTAAGCTACAATATCACAATTTGAATAATAAAATTCTTAATTTTCATAATGAAACAAGGTTTTTTTAGATAAAATTATATTTTGATATGACAATAAGATTTATACATATATACACATAATATAATTTTGATATGACAATAGAATTTATACATATGTACACATAATATCACTTATTTAGGGATATCAAAATGTCTATTTTATTACAAGGAAGTTTCATTTATGTGTTTGGTTGGGAGTTTCGATTTTGAATTTGAATTTTGAATAGTAAAAAACTTTGTACTTGAATAGTTTTACGAAATATATAAATATATATTGATTTAATATTTTGAATGTAAAATTAATTTTTAATAAAAGTACAAATATACTCCATTTCTCGTAAAAAAAAATATGTATATTTGACCAGACGTGAGTTTTAAAAAATAAATAATTAAAAATAGAAAATTTTATTTTAAGGCATAAAAGAATAGTAGAGAAAGTGATTTTTTTTTACTAAAAAAAAAGATAAAAAATTAGATAAAAACTAAAGAAAATTAAAGACATGTTTTGATGATTGGGAAAATATATGTTTTCAGAGTGAAAAAAATTAATGAATAATAAAATCTTCTTGTTTGATTTATAGATGAAGTAGGGTCGTCTCCTCGGGGAACTAAAAATATTTTATTTTTTATTGTTTGATTTATAAATATAATAAAATTGGGGATTTTGGAAGTAGGAAATAAAAATAAAATAACAAACTAAAAACTCTACGACTAAAAGATAAATTCAATAAAAACAAATTTCCAGTTTATGAATGAAATTGACAACTTGGTAGTGGATTTGATCATCGATAAATATTTAATTTTATTGGTTTCTAAATAAATTAGTTATAGAACACGCGCCTAATAACCATCTCGTCCTTAATTTCTTGATAGTCTAGGTACGCCCGCCAACTGCTTCCCTAGTTAGACTAGAACCCTAGTGACGCCACAAAAATTTACTAGCTTGACCGTCTTGCGAACTAGAAGAGCCTAATTCAATTTAACAATTAGCTATACGAAATTGTTTAAAATTGATTCCATTATTTCCTAATGGTGTCTGTCACTAGTTGCTACTTGAACCAAATTAAAATGCAATTACTGACGTCTAATTTAGTTTAGCAATTAATCATTAATCCAATTGAAATACCTGGCCACAATACTCAATTAAATAAAAAATTATAACTCAAAGAAATCAGAAATCACATAAACCAAAGAAATATCATAAATCAAAACAAGTCTAATATCTCAAATCCATACCAAGTTATTTTCCACTCTTAGACTAAAAAAGTAAACTACTCGCGAATCATACGAGGAAGAACAAAGGAAAAGGAAGCAAAGAGAAACATCGCATGAGAATCATTTTGGAAGAATATTTCTCCTTCTTGCCGTTGATTGGATTTAAACATTTTAGGCCTACTCAAATGCGGGCCTAAATGAGCTAATCCATGCGGGTTGTGGCTTAAAAGAGGATTAGCCCTCAGTGTGGTAGATTAGCCAGCGAAACAAATAAATATAATTATATTTACATATATTATTAAAATTTCAAATGAATATATATATCGCCATTATAGTATATTCAAAATTAATTAATTAATTTTATTTTAAGGAATTGTATTTACTATATAATTTTAAAAAATTCTTACAACTTACGTACTCCTTTCGTCTCTTAATAATCTATTCATTTTTTTTTATTTTAGTTCGTCCAATAATAAGTTATCGATTTCTTTTTTTAGTAATGGTACTTTCTACTAACATTACAAATACCCTTACAACTTATAATATATTACATAAATATTATTACTTTTATATCATATAATACTAATAAGATTATTTTAATCTTTTCTATTTTATTCATACTATAGTATAATATAATATTAATATTTTTAAAATTCCGTAAAAAAAAAACAAATGAACAAATAGATATGTAATGGAGGAAGTATTATACAAGAAAAATATCATCATTGTTTAACTAAATTTTTTAATTAGTAAACTTTACTATTCATACATTGGCGGTTTGTGGGGCCGAAAGTTGAAAAAGATAAATATGTTATAGAGGATTTATTAAATTTTATTAAGTTAATTATGTATTTTATATAATATATTTTATATTTTTAATTATTATACTATTTCTGCCCCCTCTAAAATTTATATTTTCTTTGTACGTCATTATAGTTAATATTAAATATATTTTTATATTTGTATAATATTTTTGTACAAATGTTATTACATCAGTATTATAAGACACTGATAAAACAACATGTAAAAAGTAAATTTGTGCTTTAGAGTCTGACAGAAATAGTAATATTTAATTTAAATTAAATATAATTATGTAAAAATTTAGTGTATAATAAAAATATATTTTAATCATTTTTAAAAATATATATAAAATATAAAAAAATTCCATTACACTCTTACTAATTTTATACAATTAAACATTAAAAACTACTCCCTCCGTCCACAAAAAAAGTATACAATTACTTTTGGTGCAGTATTAAGAAATAATAGTATTTTAATTATAGTGGATAGTTAAAAATAGTGTAATGATATTTTTGCCCTTGCTTTTTGGTGTAAAAGCAATGATGTGATGTAAAGTAGGGGTATTTGTGGAAAAAAGTAAGATATTTAATGAAATGTTTACTTTGTAATTATTGGACATCCCAAAATAGAAACATGTATATTTTCTAGCTGGACGTAGGGAGTATTACATTAATAATAATATTAATGATATTAATATTATGAATATATATTAATAATAATAGTTATATGAATTATATCAGTCTTCTTATTTAATATTATGAATATATTTATGTGATATGATATTAATAGTAATGATAATACATAGTAATATCTTATGGATATCAAAAAAGTGGTATGATGATCAAACACACAATTAATGAACCCCTGTTAATTAAATAGTAATTTGATGATCCCTAAATGCGAAAAAAAAGTGGTATGATGTGCATATATGTATTAATCTTATTGTCATATCAAAATATAATAGTATATAAAAAATACTTGGTTCATTGTGAAAATTAAGAATTTTATTATTGTAACCGTAATATTGTGTTTTAATTTTATTACAGCAATGATCATAGCTACACTATATAACACCACAAGCACATCTATCTCATCAGCTCATCCTCTCACAAAAAAACATCAAAACAACATTATGGCTGATCTCATAGCCAAGAAGTCATTTCTAATCCCTACATTTCTTAGCCTTATCTTGACACAACAAGCTGTTGCAAGCAGTGTTGTCTATAATTCACAGAAAGAGAAAGAACCCGTTTGTATGTGGACGGATAAGCATACTGTGTCGATAAATGTTGACATGCCCGACCCCAACAGCGTAAGCTATCACTGCAAATCAGCCGATAACGATCTTGGCACTCACACGGGCAATTGGCACTGGTTCTTTTGCGAACATGCTATCATGAAAACATTATTCTGGTGTGATTTTACATGGGGGTCAAAGAAACGATCCTTTGAAGTTTTCAATAGTAAAACAAGGCTTAAGATTTGTGGAAAAGACTGCACATGGTCTGTGAGAACAGATGGATTTTATGTGAAGAAAGGCAAACAGGATGTGAAGATGTATGATTGGCAATGACGACGTAGTCGACTTGTGAGAGCAATTTATGAAATGTTTTTGGAAATAAGACTGAGAAATGTTGTCGATTCATTTTTATTAAATTCTCTATAAACATTGTGTCGTAACCTTTCTTTATAAATAATATTGAATGATTTATTTTTGTTGTTGGATTTTAGTATAAAACTTCTATGTTTCTAAATATAATTTCATACGCTTTTGCAATATGTTTTATCTCTTGTCATGTCAAAAATTAACACACATTTATGAAGAAAATAATGAGAAGGCACAAGAATGAATTCATGGAACCTGTGAAAATCCAACAGAGCAACAAGTACAATGTAGAATTACATCACTTTAGCTCACAATTCGTAATCGACCCACAAGTTTAATTTCTCAAGAAAATTTTTGAGAAATATAAGTGCAAGCAAGAAGACAACTCTCATCCAAGCCTAATGTGAGCAGAAATTATAAAACTTCAATGAGATTTGGACAATTTTTATGAAGCCAAAAAATGTGAAGCTTAAAGCTTTATAGGAGGAACCAAGAATAACTTCGAGAAAGACAAAATTATATGCAGATTGATGAAGACTTTTACAGAATTCGGAAGACATCCACGGAATTCGGAAGACGAACCCAAGGCTTTAAGAAATGCCAAAAGAAGTCCAAAAGGAGTGGCCGGATGCATAGTGATAAATCCACTATGTTGATTGGGCCATAGAAACTCAAGAAGAAATAACAGTAAATTTGAAAGAAAGCCCAATTCGATTAAAAAGGATAACAATGATGTTCGGCCCAAAAAATGCAAATAAGAAGTAATCAATGGAAAGACCAAGCCCATTAAAGAAAGTGAAAGAACAATGGATTAAGACGAGGATTCATGAGGATTCATAAAACCTCATTCGTGATAGGACTTTTTAATGATTCGTGTGATGATGAAGCTTACTTGAAGAAGTTACATGGATTCAAAGAGATCATAACGATGAAGGTTCCTTGGGGATTTATGGTGGGGAGGCACAAATAAGACTTAATATGGAGTATTAATGAAACTCCAAAATGTGTAAAAGGGAGAAGAAGATGATAAGAACAACACGACTAAAACTATCTTTTCCTCTATGTTTTGTTTGTATTTTTGTCTTATTTTTGTTCTTTATGTTTTTCTTGCAATGAATTTCCTCATCTTCCTTTATTACATGTAAATTTATCACGTTTTCCTCATATATATATTGAATTCCACCAATTTATTCTTGTTGTTCTTTCCTTATTTTCCGTACATATATAATATTATGCGAGACTAGCCTGGAGGCTTTATTGAGTCGGCCGGGGAACTCACTATTTTTACCCTTTTGACAGGTCTAACAAACATTGGTTGTCTGAGCAGAATTTCATATACAACAGTTGTAAAAGACGTAGCAAGTATTCTTTTACCATGTCAAATAATATTGGTTGAATTTTTCTTGTTACGGGTTCTATATATATATATGTAACAAATGGTAGGAAATCATAACAAAGCCATCTCACGTGCGAAAAACCACCTTGACCAACTTTTTGTAACAAAAGATGGCATAGAAAAAAAAATTGTGTTGAGAGTATATGTTACGGAAAAAATGCATAACAAAATCGAGACAAATAGACATTTTAAATGAAAAACAATAGCTTGTTATGGCTTATTGGTAGTCAATTCTCACCGTGTTTGTTGAATGACTATTAGACTTATTACTTGTCGCCAAGAAAAATGGAAAGTTCATAAATTTCATCGACTTTTGATACTGGAACCTCAAAACACCAAGTAGATTATGATTGTGTCTCTCATCGATTGTTGTGATGGGTAAATCACCAAAAGATAATTGTATTAAAACAGTAAAGGAGAATCAAAGAAATTAAGAGGTTGAGCATGTTGAAACATATTAATTATATTAAAACATATTCTTCTCCAATTAAGCTTTTGGCCAAAATCATAGATCTGTGTTGATTTCCTTTTGTGCTGGCTACTTCTAACTGTGAACTGAGTACATGAGAATGTCTTTTGGTTGCTTTTTGGAGAATAAATTTGTTCGGAGGCTATATTTTTGGGGTCAAGCATCGAGTGCTTGGGTGTTTCTTGAATTTTCTTATAGGGATGTTCATTTGCTTTCTTTATGGTCTTGCTCAACGATACTTGAGGGTTTGGATTTAACCATGAGTTGCAAGAAGAGCTATTTTTTAGTTACCTATAATTTATATTTCAAATATGTTATTTTGGTTGTGTGTTTGTGCTTTCATTTGCTTATCTATATTTTTGGCGAATATCTTAAGTTCCAAGTGAAATGAAACACTACAATAAAATGTGCCTTATTTTATAATTCCAATTGTCATTTGAAAATGGAAATTTCATGTATAAAATAGAATTGCCTTGTGAATACAACTTGCAAGGCTCCATCAATGTCTCACTGCCAATCATACTTCTTCACGTAATTAGGTGGAGAACCAGGTTCTGTACGTTGCAAATAAAATCCATCTGGTCTCACTGACCATATACAATTACCATTCCGTTCACATTGACTTTCCCAGAAGTTTGTATCAAAAACCCTAAATTCCCTTTGGTTCTTCCCCCAATTGAAATGGCAAGTGAATATTGTTCGACCCATAAAGTTTTCACAAAATGACCAGTGCCAGTCGCCTGAATGATTTCCGAGATCATCATTACCCGAAAAACAGTGATAGCTTAAACTTTGAGGATTTGGAACCTGACTATTTATCTTTACTGTATGTGGTTGAGTAAAACAAAATTTCGATTCAGAAAACCCTAAAGAAAATAATAGGAGAATTACCAACAAATTTCTTGCTATTATTGTATCAGCCATATTATGGTATTATTAGTTGGTATGAAGTATGAATATATCTTAGGAGAAAAAGGGTTTTAATTTGTAATGTATGTTAAATTAAGATGGGGTATTTATAAATGCAAAAATGAAGAAAAAAGTGTTAATACTAACTTGGAGTGATGGCATTAAGGATTTCAATAATGATATAAGTAATGATATTTTATTAATAATATGTAGATGTATTCAATAAAGACGTGTAACTATTATTGTAACATGGTATATACAATTTCATATTAATACTTGGAAGCAAAACTTTAATCTTCAATTGAGCATGTGATAAATTATTTACCGGGATAAAAACGAATGGTGTAGAATATATAATAGTATTGCTGACATTTCATGGAGTAGGATTTATTATTATTTTTTTTTATTTTTTTTTTTTTTTGGTTGAATTTATTTTGGTTTGTAAGAATAAATTTCCTTATACCATTATTTTCCCTGAAATTCATGGATTTTGCAATCCTTTTATAATATATATATATATATATAAATCATTTGATTTCAAAAAAATTCACAAAAAATTAAAGGAATAGGAAGCATTATATGCCTCCAACTCAATAACAACCCTTCTAACTCTAGTTCCATAAAAGTTTGAAACCACAGAGGGTTTCCACATAAATGTAAGATGTTCTATTATTCCGTGGTTACAAGCATTGTGAGTTGAAGAGTTAGTAGACTTATTGTTGTTCGAGCTTAGAATAACACAAGAAACATACAAAATTTGTTGACGAGTTCGATATCAAACCTAGTTCGAGTTAAAGAATAAGTTGACTTATTGATGTTCGAGTTTAGAATAAAAAATAAAAAGTAAAAAGTAAAAAAATAATAAAAATAAAAATATTGGCTTATAAGGCTATATGAATTCCAATAAAAAAGATAGATCTCTACAATAAAATATATAACCAAGTTCACAAGGATAAATATTTATTTTTTAAAAAAAATATTCCAAAAATCATTTCATCTCTAAAATAATAATAAAAGACATGCACACTCTCAAAAAGTAGATTAATAAATAAGTGAACAACCAACTCATTTTATTACCACAATTTCAAATGATAAGGCTGTTCAAAAACAAAATTTTGAATAAAATAACTTTTATTTAAAAAGTGCAAATTTTCTATGTGGAAAAACTCATTAAATTATTAATTAGGTGATGAAATCAATTATTATATTAGGGTTGTGATCACGCCATTACTTCTCCATATCTCATAGTGGAAAAGGACGGCACAGTGAACTATGATTTTTTGAGGAAAAGTCATTACAATTATTATATTGAATATGAATCTATTAAATTCAAGAACAAGAACGACATAGATAATTTATTTATTTTTTTGGATGAATCGATTTATTTGGATGTTCTATCAATTATGGGTATCTTGATTAAATGAATTGCTTGCTTAATTAAGATTACTCTCGATTGAAGTTTAATTTGAATTTATTAAATCATCAATCTGCAATCATATTTGTTATCGAAAAATATATGAATTCGTACTCGTTTATGCATTCATTTTATTATTACTAGACGGAGAATGAATGTTATTAGCACAATTAGTTGTAAAGTCATTCTCATCTTGTTAATGAATGTTATTAGCACAATTAGTTGTAAAGTCATTCTCATCTTGTTATAGATAGATTTGTTATTGATTTAGCTACTTGTATCAAGAGGCACTTATATGAAAAATATGAAGAAGTCTAATCCCTTTTGAAATTCGTTCTGTTGATTATTGTTCTTGATATGGCACATGACTATATTGATGTACGTATGTATGATGTTTGAAATTTTGGATTCTTGATTGGATCATTTAAAATATATAATCCAGAGTAAAATATAAGTACGTGTGAAATCACATTCATATTTAATGTCTCCGCAATTAGATTTAAAATACAATTCATATGAAGTTGATTGAATAGAAATGAAAACACATGCTTTTGTTTGTTTCAATACAATTTGATTCATATGAAGTTGATTGAATATAATTGAAAACACATACTTTCTCGTCTATGTCAACGTGTTTTGGATAGTATATATTTGTTTAAATTCGATTATAATTGTTTACTGTAGTAAATTTATAGTCTATTTTGGTGACATATTTTTTGTCTGTGTAATTCTGCTGCATTTACTAATTTTTTGGACTATTTGATTATTTATAAATTTGAATATTATTTGCTACTGTTAAAAGTTTTCATTTGTATTGGATACATATTTTTAATGTGAATTTAATTAACAATAAATAATATAATATTTATAAATTTGTGAACACAATATGTTGTTAAAGCAACATCTACTGTATAAATCAGTTTATTTTATATATTAGAAGGTATTATGTGTAATTTAACGATTGTTGATTGGCCTAGAGAAAAGTCGGCGATTAAATAGGTTACATGCATGTTCTGTGACATTTAATGTTGTAATGATAATTTGATTATTGTTGTGTGAATAATATATATATATATATATCAAAAGACGAAAATATTATTTGATACATTACTTTATTATCAACATTTGATTGCCAAAAAAAGTTTATCACTGAATAATCAGTAATTTGTCCAAAGATGATTATTGATGTTGCTCGATAACTTGTGATAAGATTGCTACTTTATTTTTAAATTCACATATGTTGCTTTCAGTTGTTTATAAATATTTTTTGTTTTTTTATGAAATCAAACTCGTATGCATTGAACACGATTCTGATTGATTTGGTTTGAGAAAAATAGAGATTCATTAATAATGTTTGTTGCAAACCGTAACCTCTCTAATATGATATTTGTACTTGATAACGTAAGTTTTTCATATGTGTATTTTGATTCACGTGATTATTTTCAGCTCAAAGGCAATTGGTGATCGAAAAATACGATATACATCTACGATAATGTATATGTGATAATTATATCACTCTAACTTATGTGAATAATGAATCATTCAAGTGATTTATTATTTGACATTACTTATCCGCATATAATTATTAGAAAAGATGACTGCTATCAATTAATATTATTAATCCAAATATGATCACTGACGTTGCACTTAGTGTCTTGAGATGATATTGCATTATTCTTTAGTGTCATTATGATGTGTGAGTATATATGTGTATATTTATCTAGTCCCAATACTATTTAGGAACAATTTCAAGCACTACAAAGAATCAATATTGATTTATTTGAGTTGTATGAAACTTGACTTTGCATTGATAATTAATATTGTCTCTATTGTCGAAAATCATTTGATGATGAAATATAAATTTATGTGGGCAATGATAACAAATTAAAGTTGATGCCATTTGTAATTTTAGATTATTATTAAGTATTGATTATTATTTGGATTTGTATGAGAACATTTGTGTGGTACCTTCTTTTAAGTGAACTTTTGTTTTCAACTTATATTTTGGACAAATTCAATTATTATTATTCATTCATAAATAAAGTTTTAGTCTCTTTAAGAATTCGAAATAAGTTGGAACTAGTAACTTATCTGATGGTGATAATCATTATTTGCTTAATAATATGACTTTATATCATGAATAAGTTATTGCACATATTGATACAACTTCCATTATTGCTGGTCTGCTTACTAAAGACTTTCCACTTAAGATCTATCATGAACATGTTCCTCGTACGATAGTGGAACTACATTTTGATATTTTAGTTTAGTCAGCCCGTTCCTAACCTTTTTTAGGCCCAGGGCAAAATTAGAATATTGGGTCTTAAATATATTTCTTATATTATTATAATAATAATACAATAATTATATATATATTTTTAATGTAAATGTATTAATAAAATATTTTTTTATATATTAAAATATCAAAATATAAAAATAAAATTAATGTGACATGTTTAATATAATATAAAAAATAAAAAAAAATATTTGATTTAATATTTTTTAAAAAATATTTTTATAAATAATCAAAAGTGTTTAAAAGAAAATTTTCAAACAAAAATGTTTATTAAGGGTTTGTTTCTTTTGATTGGTTCAGAGAAAAGGTTGGTTTGAATTTGATATTAAAATAATGTTTGATGAGATGTTTGTGAGAGGGAAAAATGTATTTTTTCTAGAAACGCACAGTCCTAATAGTAAAAATTAGAAAAAGTTTAGATTAAAGAAACAAATCCAGTGTTTATATAATACACAAATTTCTAAAAATACTACTAAAAAATATAATAAAATATACAAATTTAAACATATAAATATAAAAATAAAATAACAAGAACACACAAAATACTACTCTATCATATCTTCTTAATTTTACATAATTCACAAAAATATATAAAATCATACCATTAAATAAACACACTAAAACATACAAATAAATAATTTAAAAAATAATATAGAAATCATTTATTTAAAAATTAATTATAAAATAAATTTGTTATTTAAAATTTTATTTTATATATTCTATAGAAAAATTAATAATAATAACAATATATATTAATATATAGGTGTGTATATATATATATATATTATTGGCCCCTATATGGAATGGGCTGGCTCTTGCCAGGGCCGGGCTTGAGTTTAGTGAGAAATGATTAGTAATATTCAAATAAACTGGACGTTACTTTATTTTATACTATAATATTCAGTCTTCAATTCTAAGCATTCAATATTTTCAGTTATTATGAATAAAAGTTAAGGTGGACCAGTTGGAAATATGTATGTTAAAGATCATATTACATAAAATTTTCATACTGTGTATCTGCACTTGATGAAATCTTAAGTTATAGTAATGTTGTGACCATTGATAGGTCTAATTGCGACAAATTATTGTTTGAGTGATGCGGCCAATTAATAATAAGGTATAATATATTAAGATTGTGATCCTAAATATACACGTAACAACATTACTTCTCTATATCTAATTGTGGAAATGGACGACGCAGTGAACTGTGATTTTCTCAAGAATTATGTCATAGACTTGAAAAACACAATACCACCAATCAATTTACATATTTGAATTCGACTACATTAATGGAATCATGTTAAATTTATTATCTTATCTTCTTATCTCACTTATTTCAACACGGTAGGTCTTGGCTTATGATTTAATTTTGGATAAAGTTCTAACAATATGATCCGTTGTAATTATAATTTCATATAGGACTTAATTATAATTGAGATATTTAACTTCTACTTTCAAGCTTAGATGATTTATAAAGTAGACATAAAATTCACTTATAGTTAATTGTGGATTGACTAATTAAATTTGTGTCTCTTTTAACCAATTAAACCTAGACTTTTCTTGAATATTTTGTCGCAAAGGCCCTGGATAATGATTTAACAACTAAAAAGGAGTTTGATAAGAAAAAAGATGAAAAATCACTCTATATCTAGATCAAAAGAGATGTTGAAATATAAAGAAAGTGAGGCTTTCAGATCTGATTGTCCAAATCCAGATAGATGGGGACAACCGAAAATAGCACATGGCTAAATACAGAGATATTACTAGAGTCAACTTGGTTGAAAATTTTCTTAAGAAATGTGCACTCTAAAATCTGACAGACAAGGGCAAAGGTAAGGTCAAACAATCCAAATTTACAGGTAAATATTTTAACTGTAGAAAAACCAACTTATGACCATGAACAGAAAAAGCCAGGTTCTAAACCGGATTGACCATAACCTTAACGATAAGCCTAGTCCAAATATTTGTTTATATGCTTGTAAAATTCCTAAATGGAAGAAGTCAAGTTCCCAACTAGTTGAAAACTCCCAACAGATTGATTGTATCCTTAATTGTGATGATCTTGTCACTGTGGTGTACAAAACAAAAAATATGGAAACTCCGAAGGTGTGATTCCTTAATACTAAAGTCACCTGTCATGTCGATTCCGACAAGATGAGTTTCTCAACCTACAAAGAGACCGAGGTAAGAAATCTACACATGAGAAATTATGTGACTTTTGAGGTTAAGGGTTTGGGGAATGTGGTGCTAAAGATGACATTTGAAATGAGCAAAATATGAATGGTATTTTACATGTGCTAGAAATCCAGGAAAATCACGTCTCATGTTCAGTACTAGTTAGAAACAATTTTAAATTTGTATGTGTAACATAAAAACTATTTTATCAAAGAACAAAATATGCCTTCCGGGGTCCATGTAGCTGTTGCGCCCGCCCCCAGACGACACAACATTTTCGTTCAAATATAGGCTGACCGTATTTTTTCTTTTAGCGGAACTCGAAACAAGAGCTCTTGCTCGGCGGCGCTTTGAGCTAGAGATTATCTTACGAATGACTTATTTAAGCTTAATGTAATTGCTGCGCACTGAGCATGCCCTAGAGGTGATGAACAAATCACGAAGAAAACTTCACTAGGCCTTAATTAGGGCCAGCTCAACCCAATTTTCCAACATTATTACTTTGTATGACACGTCACATAATTACACATAACAAGAATAGGGTCACAACCTTCAAGAAAAGCTCCACAATATGTACATAAGGGTTCAAAGCCCAAAGTACACGTAAGTCAATTTATTTATTAGTTTTTTAGGGGCGTCAAACGGCCCACAACCCTCTAGTCTCTAATATAACATACCAAGAGGGGATTGTACGCAACCCATCCCTTCATCATGGATAACAGTCTAAAGACCTTTTCATCGTGAATGACGGGTACCTCGGAATCACCCAAAAAGGGAACCCGCCATCTCGATCCCTCGACCTAGCCCATTCGGGTTCTAGTTCGAGGTTAGCTAGTTATCCTAAAACAACGGTATACCGTCATGTATTTACAAGGCACGGAGGTGGAAGGCTATGTCTTATCCAAACAATCAACGAGTTGATCGAACTCGACGTGTAGTTTCAATTACCAATTTGACACAATACTCAACATGCTATTAGGCAAATTTAAAAGAGAGTTATAAACTCAAACTGTTCCAATTGCCAACATTTAACCAAGCAAAAGTAGGGTATTAAAACCCAACAAGTTCATTATAATAATACGCCTATTCCAATAGGCATGATCTAACTTCAAAAATCATAATATTGAAACATAATCATAAATAATTTCCCAAGAACCATAACTAGGTTAGGGCAAAACTAGGGTTTCAAAATCATTTCACAAATTCTACGATTTTCAACTTAAAATACTTTAATAATCTTTAAATAAGCCCTAGGAGACATTATAATCAACTTTGTAGAAGAAATTAGCAAAACCTAACACTTCTAAGGCAAATTCATTTGAAAATAATTTTGAAAAATATCACCAAAAGGGTTCTAGGGATTAAAACATATCATTTATCTAAGATTAATCTCACTTACCTTAAGAGAAGAGACCAAGAGGAAGAGTTTTGGAGAAGAAAACTTCCAAGGAAGAAGAAGAAGAGGCATTGGGCGGCGTCTGCTAGCTGCTGCCTCTCTATTCTCTCTTTTTTTTTTTTTTAATAAACATAATAGACTTGGGTCTTTATTATCTATCTTACCCTACTCGGGCCCAAAATGGTCCAAACTCAATTTTACTCCCAATTTTAACCAAATCCTTAATTTCTTACACCAAAAGCCCAAAATAAAATTTTTCGGACTCCGGCTCTTACTATGGCAAGTTCTGGCGAACTTCCGGAGATTATTTTTACGGGGTATTACGTCCTCCTCCCATTAGGACATTTCATCATCGAAATCGATCTGTACGCCCGGAGCTTTCTCAAACAACTCTGGCAATTTAAGCTTCAAAAGATTCGTAGAAAATTCTATATCTCCAATCATATGACAAACACTCCTATAATAAGACAATTACAAGGCACTAGCTCTCCTGAAGGAAGCTTAATCCTTACCGAATCCTCTGTTTGAGAATCCAATTTTAGTTTCTTAGCACATCTACTCGATTTGAAATAAATGGATGCACCGGACTCAAAGAGACTAACTACAACCAAAGACCTCACTAAGAATGTACCGGTCAGGACGTCTCCTTGGTTCTCCACAGCTTGCCCTCTCGTCATGAAATTGATGTGACCTCTTTGGCCACTATTTCCTCCTCCTCTCGCACGCTGAGGTGCCACTGACGGCGTACGACCTTGCTTTTCAATCGCATTCGGAGCTCCAACTAACTTGGGACAAAACCTCTTCACATGTCCCGGCTCATAGCAAGTGACGGACTTGCCATTACAACGAACTCCCGGATGAGACTTCCCACATCGGATACAAACAATCGGACCACCATGACTGCCATTCCAATTCTTAGGAGTGAATTTAGGGCGATATGCATTAGGCGTACCCGAGAACCTCTTCGATTGATCCTCTCGTTGATGGTTCTTCAACCCCTCCTTCACCTTCTCTTTTTCTCTATCTGTCCTGCGGATTTCATCCATCTGCTCTTCATACGATATCCGATTCACCCGATAGATGTTAGCGCCTTCTCGGATGCCTCCTGAAGGGTCATCACACTCAAGCCAGCCAAGAACCGTTGAAGGTCTCGGTTTAGCCCGCCAACAAACCTCGTCAACTTGCATCGATCATTAGCACCAAGGCATATGACCTTGGTGCAAGTACTCCTCCACCATCATATGACCTTGCACCAAGGCACTAAACTCATCCTCCTTTGCTCTCTGAACATGCGAGGGATAAAAGCGCGTCCTTATCATCCCTTTAAAGGCCTCCTACAGCAATCCCACCAAGTTGCTCCCGGAAGACTTCTCATTATTCCACCACTTATTGGCTTCTAAGTAATATGAGGCTATCATAGTCTTCTTTCATTCTGAGCATCTCACTACCTCAAATATCGTCTCTAAATGATCCAACCATTCTCCCAAAATAGTCAGGTCCGATTGACCAGTAAAAGTCAGAGGACTATGACGTAACATTGCATCAATAGCACTCTGGGGCTGCTGAGCAAAATGTCTCATAAACTGACGAAAGATCTCCAATGTCGGGTCTGAAGGCCGAACAGGACTCTGAACTGGAGGCTCGGGGTTTTGGGATTGCCTACTTTCAACCTCTTAATCGGACTCAAGTGCCACAAGAGGCTGACGAGCACACCTAGGGGGCATCTTGGTAATCGAGACTAGACCTAATAAGCTCTAACTAATCAAATAGCATGACCAATGTGCATACACACATGGAATAAACATAAAATGCAATACATGCCGTGAATGCAGTTGTAGACAGTAAAAATATATGTCTAAAATCAATTAAATATCATGTATTTTGGAAGAAAATAAAATTCCAATAAAATAAATATATGGTATTTAATTATGCACATATGTTAATTTTTGTACAATAAAATCAACCATTAATGCAAAAATCTGCTTAAAATGGAAGATATCGTACAAATATTACGTGCATAAATAGAGCCATAATAAATTTGGCAGCAAAATAAATTAATCTTGTCAATAAATGAAGTATATAAATTAATATCTTCCGAAGAATGGCAATGATATAAAGATTCTGGTGAGAAAGCAAGGTGCACAATCAAACCCGTCAAGAATGGAAAAGAGTATCAGATGGAAAATGAAAGATTATAAAATCTTCCTATTGGCCAATCAAAACGCGCATCGTGGCACCGTTAAAAAAGGAAGCCGAAGCCACCCATCCCTATAAATAAGAGCCATGGTCAGTTCATTTGAGAGACCGAAGTTACATCGAGGATTCAAGTAAAGGGGTAAGTCTCTAGACTCTCTCTGTATTGTTCTTCATGTTCTTTGTGTCCTTTGAAGCGTTCTTCGTCGAAAGTCACTAATTTGGACAAATGATCCAATATTGGTTAACGAATCGATGAAGTTAACATTTTTCGTCGTATGTCCAAGCCGGAGGAAGGATCAAAGCTCTCAAAGCCGTTGAGGAATTCGTCAAAGTCAAGGGAAGGTCTCCAAAGTTTCTCTCAAAGCTTCAAGATGTTCATCGCGTTCTTAAACAAAGCAATCAACTAGGCCTTCTTCGATCCAAAATTCAAAGGGACACGCCGCCAAAAGCGTTATGGAGCACCAAATCCACCTCTTCAAGAATCAAAATTCCAAAAGCCGTTGAAGAATCCATCAAAGCCAAGGAAGAGCATCCAAAGTTTCTTTCAAAGCTTCAAGATGTTCATCGCGTTCTTCAACAAAGCATCAACTAGGCCCTTTTCGATCCAAAAGTGAAAGGGACACACCGCCAAAAGTGTTATGGAGCACCAAATCCACCTCTTCAAGGATCAAAGCTCTAAAAGCCATTGAAGAATCTATCAAAATCAAGGAAGAGCATCCAAAGTTCATCCCAAAGCTTCGAGGTGTTCATCGCGTTCTTCACCAAAGCATCAACTCGGCCTTCTTCGATCCAAAAGTCAAAGGGACATGCCACCAAAAGCGTTATGGAGCACCAAATCTACCTTTCCAAAGATCAAAGCTGCGGATTGTCCAAAGAAGACATCAAATCCAAAGCTGAGGATCAAATCGTTCGCACGGAGAGCAAAGCCCTCCAAAAGGCGGCAAAGCCAAATCAAATATCAAAGCCTCGGATCGTCCAAAGAAGACACCAAATCCAAAGTTGATGATCAAATTTTCCACACGGAGACCAAATTCCTTCAAAAGGCGGCAAAGCCAAATCAAAGATCAAAGCCTCGGATCGTCCAAAAAGACACCAAATCCAAAGCTGATGATCAATTTGCCAACATGGAGACCAAAGTCCTCCAAAAGCGGCAAAGCCAAAGCAAATATCAAAGCTTCGGATCGTCTAAAGAAGACATCAAATCCAAAGCCGATGATCAAATCGCCTACACGGAGACCAAAGCTCTCCAAAAGGCAGAAAAGGTAAATCAAACATCAAAGCCTCGGATCGTCCAAAATGGACACCAAATCCAAAGCAGATGATCAAATCGCCCACACAGAGACCAAAGCTCTCCAAAAGGCGGCAAAGCCAAACCAAAGATCAAAGCCGCGGATCATCCAAAGAAGACATCGAATCCAAAGCCGATGATCAAATCGCCCACATGGAGACCAAAGTCCTCCAAAAGCGGAAAAGCCAAAGCAAATATCAAAGCTTCGGATTGTGTAAAGAAGACATCAAATTCAAAGCCGATGATCAAATCGCCTACACGGAGACCAAAGCTCTCCAAAAGGCGGAAAAGCTAAATCAAACATCAAAGCCTTGGATCGTCCAAAGAGGATATCAAATCCAAAGCTAACGATCAAGTAGCCCACATGGAGACCAAAAGCCCTCCAAAGTCTAGCAAAATCAACCAAAGACCAAATCTCTTCGGATCAAAGAAGCCATTGATAATCAAGTTGGAAAACAAATCGACCCGTAAGGAGAATCAAAGGACCCATTTAGAGAATAGGACCCGCTTTAAATTCAAATAAAATATAATTTGTACAAATTTTGTGTTTATTAAAAATAACACAATTTTTTTGTCCACAGCAGCCAAACCCAACTAAGCCTATGATCTAATTGATTTTAGAAATTCTGAAATCTTTCAAATTTTATTAACCAAGAAGCATGAGCCTTTAACATAGGCTCTGATACCAACTGTAACACTCCGGTCAGCTCAAACCGGAGTATCACCGCCACGCCACACCGAAAAACTTATTCGAACCAACGAGCTCTACGTTGTGGCGCTAAGGCTAAAATAACCACTATAAGCAACTAATTAGAAATTTAAAAGCACACCGGCTTATCATTTAAATAAATAAAGTTCGATTCAAAAGCATAAGTTGGGAATAATTCAAAAGACATTAGTTCTTAAACATTAATAATGAATTTCAAAAGCATTATAGAAGATTAAGTACTTCTAGTTCCCCCAGATAGATCATGTGACGTGAATGCATCATTTAGGTATAACGGAAACACCATCACCTACAAAAATTTTTAGAAATAGGGTCAACCCGGCGGTTGAGTAAGCGCAATTATTCAAAGACATATTAATACAGTATAAGTCATGATTCACGTATAAATGTCACAGAATCATTTGAATAAGATAATTTGAATAAAATGTCATATATCACATAAAGATAACTCACACATACAAATCTTTTAGTGCCTCCCTTATATCTCATTTTTATTCTTAAATAATAGTGATGAACAATCACGAAGAAAACTTCATTAGACCTTAATTAGGGCCAGCTCGACCAGGTTTTCCAGCCTTATTACTTTGTATGATACGTCACATAATCACACTTAACAAGCATAGGGTCACACCCCTCAACAAACGCTCCACAATATGTACATAAGGGTTCGAAGCCCAAAGTACACGTAAGTCAATTTATTTATTAGTTTTCGAGGGACGCCAAACGGCCTACAACCCTCTAGTCTCCAATATAACATACTAAGAGGGGATTGTACGCAACCCATCCCTCCATCACGGATGACGGTCTAAAGACCTTTTCATCGTGAATGACGGGTACTTCGGAATTACCCAAAAAGAGAACCCACCATCTTGATCCCTTGACCTAGTCCATTCGGGTTCTAGTTCGAGGTTAGCTAGTTATCCTAAAATAACGGTATACCGTCACGTATTTGTAAGGCACGGAGGTGGAAGGCTATGTCTTATCCAAACAATCAACAAGTTGATCGGACTCGACGTATAGTTTTAATTACTAATTTGACACAATACTCAACATGCTATTAGACAAATTTAAAAGAAAGCTATAAACTCAAACCATTCCAATTGCCAACATTTAACCAAGCAAAAGTAGGGTATTAAAAATCAACAAGTTCGTTATAATCTCAATTTATTTCACAAAATAAACATTTAAATAATATGGCAATCCCAATAGGCATAATCTAATTCAAAAAATCATAATATTTAAACATAATCATAAATATTTTCTCAAAAACTATAACTAGGTTAGGGCAAAACTAGGGTTTCAAACCCATTCCACAAATTCTACGATCTTCAACTTAAAATACTTTAATAATTTTCGCATAAGCCTGAGGGACGTCATAATCAACTTTCTAAAAGAAATTAGCAAAACGTAACACTTTTAGATAAAATTAATTTGAAAATAATTTTGAAAAATATCAATAAAAGAGGTCTAGGGGTTAGAACATATCATTTATCTAAAATTAATCATACTTACCTTCGGATAAAAGACTGAGCTGCGTCTGTTGGCTGTTGTCTCTCTATTCTCTCTTTCTTTCTTTTTTTAATAAACATGATAGACGTGGGTATTTATTATCTATCTTATCCTACTTGGGCCCAAAATGGTTCAAACTCAATTTTACTCCCAATTATAACATAATTCCTTAGTTTCTTACACCAAAAGCCCAAAATAAAATTTGACGGACTCCGGCAAGTTCCGGTGAACTTCCGCGATTATTTTTACGGGATATTACATATACTATATTCCCGGTATGAAAATGATATTATTCGCTAATACTATGTTACAATTTATCAATTTTATTTAAAGACAATATTTCATAATAATAAGTTTATTCGATTATCTGGGCTAAATTTTCTCAAAAATATATATATTGTATATTAATTTCTTCAATTAATATAAATAAAGTAAACTATAATTATCTAAATCATAAGCTAATTATGGTATGTTAATTAATAAATTTAAATTTTCGTAAATTATAATGATAAATTGATTTTTTTTATTTATTTGTGGATATAAATTTGTTTAAATTTTATGTTTCTAAAGCTTTCGAAATTCTTAATTATCAATAAAAATATTATTTTTCCTATTTATATTTACTTATACTAAGGTAATATTTTTTAATAAAATATTATACAAAATATAACTATAATTGGTTTTTCTTTTTAATTGGATTAGTGTGGCCAACAATTTTTGAAATTGGGCTTTATTCAATTTGGATTTTCAAGCCCAATCTAAAATTGGGTCAGACCTATTCGATACGAATTTAAAAATGGGCTAGACCATCTGCACAAAAAAAAAATTCACAGTATTTTTAAAGTATCACTTTTAATCTAAATTTAATATTTTACTATTTAAAATTCAATTTCCAATAACAAACAACACTCCTTTGAGATTTGTATTCTATAATTACAATTAAATCAATTATGAGTTATATTTATTTCTTTTGTATTTTTATTAAAAAAAAAATGAAATTAAAAATTTTCTGATGTAGAATTTATATATTATCATGAAATGAAGATTTTTTTTTTTTTTTGAATAAAAAACAAATGAAGTAGTTTATCACATGGCGTAGATGTATAATAATTTAGTCCTTTTCTTTCAATTAAATTAAACATATATAAAGCCCACCAATGTTTAATTTATAAACTAACGTCTGCAAATGTTTTATAATTTTGTGTTATATGAAATAATATTTTCTTTCTTCTTATTCCATGTATCAATTTTTTATTTTTATTTTTTAACGGTAGATTAAAAAATAATAACATTTTATTAGTTAATAAAAATATGTAAGATTATTTTAATATTTTTATTCTTTAAAATACAAATAAAATTAATTATTTTTAAAAATTAAAGATATTTTGATATTTAAATTTATAAATAAATATAAAATTAAAAAGTATAAATTAGTATTAAAACTATTTGTAATAACTAGAAAATATTTATATTTTATCAATTAAAAAAAAAGCTGATATAAATTGAAGAATTAAAAGAATAATATTAAAAAAAAGTGAGCATGAGAAGATGCATGGTAATGGATGGTGATGATGGATACATTAGCATGTGAATTTAATAGTGGCATCCATCATTAATCCTGCGCCTCTTCCTTGTAAATAAAATTTATTTATTTGAATTATATATTATATTGAAATATAATATTCATAATATTTAAATACATTTAAATATTTTTAATCATGTCAATTAATTTTTATTTTAAAATATCAATAACATCGTCCATATAAAAAATAATAAATAAATATCATAAAAAATATCAAAGAATCATTTGAATAAAAAAAAATACTCCCTCCGTCCCAAATATCATGTTCATATTGCCGTTTTTGTCAATCCCACATAACATGTTACTTTTCTTTTTTGGAAAATGATACACACTTTAATCTTATTTTAAATTTTTTAATTTTATTTTTTTAATTTTAATTAAACTAATTAGTTATTTTAATCTTAATTTATAATTATTTATATTATAGGATAATTATTTTCACTAATACATTTTTAATTATCTACTAATTACACTCCTCCTAAAATACAGTATTTACAGTGTAGCAGACACTGTATTTGGGACGGAGGGAAGTAATATTTTGAATAAAAGTAATTTTTTAATATAAATAAAAATAATAATTATTTAAATAATGTACTATATAATAATAAAAAAAAAAAAATTATTTAAATATTGTACTATATAAAACTGGGTTTTGAAGTACAAGCAAACACATTAGCATCCATGTGATCTATGCAGCTTTAATCCTACAAATCATAACCAACAGTCAATTTTCTTTTCTCTACCTTTTTTTTTTTTTTCTTTTTAATAATTCATAATTAAATTCTAAACATTTTTCACCTATTGGATGCTTAGGGTATGTCTTTTAAATTTTGGTTTGGAAAAATCTGATGTAGATTTAATATTTAAATAATATTTTATGATATATTTTATAAAAGTATACATTTTTAAAAAAAAAAAAAACAAAAATCAAATAGTAGAGTTTAAAATTTGTTATAAAGAAATACTGTTTGTTCAGGGATTGGATTTTAAATTCATTATTCATCTCATTTTTCTCCTCAAAAATATCAAATCAAAAACCTATTTTTGATTTTTTTTATTATACTAAAAATTAATTTTACATTCAAAACATTACATCAACACCTATTTATATCACATCATACAACTATTCAAATTCAAATTTTTTACTATTCAAAATCCCAACTTAAAATTCAAACCCCCAAACAAACATAGTGGTAAGTTATGTTCTGGTTGGAAGCTGAATTCTATTGACTAACAAAAGGTTTGTTTATTTTGTATTTTTGGATAAATTTATTTTTATATTAAGTATAGATAATTTTGTATGTTCTATTTCAAAGTATTTCATACATTAATATCAAAATATTCTTATTTTTTACCTAAATTACAAATATATCATTACAAATATAAAAATTTTTACATAAAGTCAAATGACAAAACCTCTTACACACTTCCACTGTCTAATAAAATATTATTTCTTACTTCACGGAGAGGCTAATTACAGAAAATTTGTTATACACCGAAAAATATTAGGACAAATGTATATACTGATAAAAAAAATAAAATAAAATAACCGTTTTATACCTAAATAGTGAAATTAAAAAAAAAAAATTAATTTTTTCATCAATATATTGAATTATTGGTATAAGACGATATTTTGAATACTAAAAATATCAAATTATATATGTTATCGTACAAGAAAAACTTCAATATTGTATTATAACATACGGAAATTTCAATATTTTCGACAATAAAAAAATAAATAAATAATTTTGGTACCAAAACTTATTATATATCAAAATTTTTATATATTTTTCATTACTTTTTTACCTTATATATAATTTAAAAATATATATTATATTGAAAAATATAAAGGGTGGGTGGGGCAGAGGAGCCACTTGCATCTATGTAGTTCCGCAGCTGCACTTTGAAAACACAATATCAACAAATTCAAAATTGTTGTTTGGTTTTAGATTAATTATGATATAATATAAATTTTATTAAAAGTAATTTTAAATATATTTTGAAAGTTTTAAGGTAATTTAGTAAAACATATTCACGGTGATTGTTAGCTTATAAAAATATAATTAATATAAAATGAAAATTATAGATAATTAATATAAATTAGCTATAAAACTAAGAAATTAAAAATATATATAATTAAATAATCGGTTTGTTTTGATTATCATGTCCAGATTCTCGTGGATACGAGAATTTCGAAGAAATATAATTAAGAATATATTATTAAAAAATAATTATCCTATAATATTAATAATTATAAATTAAAATTAAAATAACTAATTAGTTTAATTAAAATTTAAAAAATTATAAATTAGAAAATTTAAAATGAGATTAAAGTGTGTAATCATTTTTCAAAAAATAAAAAAATAAAATTAGATGTAAACGTTAACTATATGATGTTTGTATTTATATGTCGCTAATTGAATATAAACAATGTGTATTTTGCATATAAGTATAAAATTTTTCAAATATACTCTAAGTTATTTCTACCATTAATGCTAAATGAACGATAATTATGTAATATTTGTATTTATATATCATGTTAATTGAATATAAAGTATATGTTGTTTATATATAAGTATAAAATTGTCCAAATATATTCTAATTCATTTTCATCATTTAGTGCTAAATGAACATTAACTAATGTTTGTAAATTATAGGTCATGCTGATTGAATATAAATTGTGTGCTATTTGTTTCTATATGAATAAAATTGTCTAAACATTTTAAGTTATTTTACAAATTACCGTTGAATGAATATTATTAATTATGTGATATGTGTATTTATATGTTTTGGTAAACATATATTAATAATATGCCATATATATATATATGATATTAAAAAAAAAATTATATGTGCTTATGGAATATAAAATACTCTTTCTGTTTTAGTTATCGTATTCATTTTTTTTTTTTCTCACTTATTCTGTTACTTTTTTTTTGAAAAAAAATTATACATTTTAATGTCATTTTAAATTTTAAATTTATAGTTTTTTTTTTAATTTTAATTAAACTAATTAGTTATTTTAATTATTAATCTAAAATTATTTTTATTATATGATAATTATTTTCACTTATTTACTAATTATATCTTTCATGAATTCGTGTATCTACGATAAAAAGGACACCGTAACGGAAACGGAGAGAGTATGTATTTATTCTATACATATGATATATTGATCATGTGTGTATTAAGTAATATTTTCATATATAAAAATAAATAAGGTTAGTATATTAAATAATTGAATTTAAAGAATACACAAACTTTTACTCTTACTATTATAAGAATTATTAGAAAAAAAAAAAAAAAAAAGAAGAAGAAGTTCAAGAAAGAGAGAAGATAAAATAAAATGACAAACTTTTACTCTGAATTATTAGATTAAAAACTAATCTAATAAATTAGAATTAATTAGCTTGATTGTTGTGTTTTATTATACTACCATAAAAATGCTAAATTGTCTCAAAAAAATTGTCTTGGAATCTTTATAATTGCGAAACAATTAATTGAATAATCTCGAAAATTGTCTCGAAGCCCTTGTCGTGGCCGTTTGCTCGTGACAATCTGGATAGTTACATAATTACGAGACAAAATGTCTCGACGGATTGACCGAGAGATTTCCGTGACAATACATTGTCTCAAGAGTTCTCGCAAACACCCCGTCGAGACTATATTTTGCCGCGAACTACCATGACAACATGCGAAACTATATTTTGTTGCGAACAAACATGACAACATCCAAGGCTATATTTTGTCTTGTATTGCCAAGACAATATTCGAGACTAAATCTTGTCTCTAACGCTCATGACACTATTCAAGACTTTAGTTTGTCTCTAACAACCGTGACAATATCCGAGACTATATTTTGTCTTGAATCTCCATGACAAATTTCAAGGCAGTAATTTACCTCTAACAGTCGTGACAAGTGTTAGATATGTCTTAAATCTAGTTTTTCACTTCGCTGAGTTTTCACAGGAGTCTCGCTAAGCCATGATGTATTCCCTTAGTCTATTTGAATAGACTTAGAGATATGAAATCTGTAATCTGTAACCTTGTCGTCCTCAATAAATCTTTTCTCCATTTCTGCCCGTGGACGTAGACAACACGTTGTTGGTGAACCACGTAAATCTGTGTCGTCTTTACATTTCTATTTTTTATTCGATTATAATCCTAATCCATCACAACAAGTTTTGATACTGTAGTTTGTCTCAAACAACCGTGGCAATGATCGATCTGGTGGCGGCAGTAAGTTTTTCCGGCGGCAGCAGGGTAGTCCGACAATAGGGATATTCTACAATAGCACTATGACAATTTATTTATTTATTTTAATGTAAATTTGTATCTATATATTTCTTTTCTCATTTTTTAATGTAAAGCTGGAAACAAGGGATATGCGGTCGGCTGATGGACACCTATGCCCGGCGGGGATGGAAGCTGCCTCCGCCGGAAATACGGGTTCTCTGGCCAAAACCACTCTAATCGTTGCCCTATGCTTGCTCGGTCTCATCCTTCTTCTCATTCTCCTTGTCGTCTTCCTCTGTTGGTCGAAGAAATAAAAGTCCAATCTCAGCCAACCAGAAGCCACTCCCACCGGCAACATCGACCGCAACACTGCCGCCGCAAGAGAAGTACTCGCCTAGGCGGCAGCACTAAGAAACACCTCCGCCAAAAAATCCGACCATTTGACGCCACAACACACTAACAAATCGGCAGCACCGGCGGCAGCGCCGGCAAACTTACCTTCATCAATGAAGAGCGTTGCAAGTTCGACCTCCAGGAAAGTGTAGCATTATCAAATCTACCATCTATTGCTCGAGAAAGTTTTTGAGTAATTAAGATATTTTTCATTCTTTTTTTCCAAATAGCTGAATCTATTTTCTCATCAAACGGCTGTATGTTAAAAAAAATACCCACAAGTGCAATTATTTAAAATAAAAATATTTACCCACAGAGAAAAAAATCCAAACAAAGCAATTACCCATCAATTACCAAACAAAAGTACAAAAAACATCAAGATTATGAAGAAAGTATATCTATAATCAAAAAATTCACCAAAAAAGTAATTAAAATTCAGATTCACCAAGAAATTAAAAGGGAGTTTAGCCTTTTACCAAAATTGATCTATTACCAACAATCGATTTACCCGAAGATTCTGAGAGAAATCTGCACTCAGTTGCTTCGACAGGTTCTAGCTCTGATACCACTATTGTATTTTATTATATCTATCAAGAACAAAAATCTTCAATAAAAATATGCCCCAAAATTGATATCTAACCGAAACTAAATAACTAGACATAAATGAAATTAGAAATTGAATACTAACCGAAGGCATAAACTAGAAATGACCAAATGAAAGCAAACAAACAGGAGCATAATTAAATTGGATATGTAGACTTAAAACCAAACAAAAAGAATTTAAGAACCAAACAAATTCACTGTCCGTCATGTTCTCTGAAATTGGCGAATTGGAGAAAGTAATTTATGATTTTAGTGCACCGATTGACGACGACGAAATCGACTCCCGATTCAAGCATCGACACAACTTAACTCCAACGACGGCAGCAATTCACGTCTTCAGTGGCTAGCAGGCAGCGGACAACGGCGGGGAAAAGCAGCGACTCCGGCGACTCCCAAGCGATTCGACAAGAACGATTTGGGAAAAAAAAATTTGGCTTAGTCTACAATCTAATGGCTCACTTAGAGAATAACCCAACCGCCTCTAAGCAAACCTCAAACCTACAGACTCAATCTAAAACCTTAACTCCAATCGACCAATTTCTCCAAGAACTCACAAAGAAAGAAGCTAACAACTAGTGTTGACTTTCCTGTCAATGGTGAAGGTTAAGCATTGAGCTTTTAATGACTCTCTACCGATCATAGGTAGAGTATGACAAGATAATCTTGGGAGATCACTTATGCAAGTGCGAAATGGGGCCGTTTCAATTGAAGCAATTGTGAAGACAAATATGTTTTGTATAGCCCGAAATGAAAACAAGCGTGAGAACAAGCGAGATGTGAGGTGTTGTCGTTTTCGATAATATTGTTTAGGTGTATGCTGTGGAGGAATAGATCAAGACAAAGTTCATTAGGCTGCCCTTATACCATACGGTGTCGAGAAATGAAGATTCAAAGCCAAAAGCTACCTTGAGAGCACCAGACTCCCTCATTTATGAAAATGTTTAACATCAACTCCCTACTCCGTAATTTTCATTTATACTATTAGCCCAACCTTAATTCCTTTTCTACCCTTGTCTTTCCCACATGATTTCATTCGAGTCTGTTTATTATAGCGCAAGAGATATACATCTCATATTTCAGGTGGCATATTTTCGGTAATCCAACCCGGTGAATTAGTGATTGATCTCGATCCCAACTTTGGCGGGGATAGGAATTCTCGAATCGAAAATTTTGATTACAGACTTTTAACAAGATAAATTTTGATTTATTTATTAGAAACTTCGATGGCTTAATTTTGGGAGTTTTTTGTCCATCAGAATCGATGCCCAGAGAAAACCACAAGCACTGTCGGAGATCCTATTAATCGGTTCGATGGCAAAGGAGGAGTCTTATCTTGTTTTCTGAAGCTGTCATTGCCGACCGACTCTTAAAGATGTTGGTTTTCCATTCTTTTTGAAATCACTACTTGAGTTCTATATCCAACAAAAATATGAAAATATTGTGCAATTTATTAATGTAGCACGAACAAGGAAGTAATTTCTTTCATTTCAATTAAATTGAGTGTTAATTGGTTGATTCAATTTCTCAATTCCAAATTAATTTTATGCTCTATTGGTACCTCGATTTGAATGTCAAAATTTGCGTATGTTATTTTAGGTTTTAAGCTTTGATATATTTTTAGATTAATTTCAGTTTTGAATCGATTCAATATTAATTTGATTATTATTCGAATTTTTGGAGTTTTTTGTCCATCGGAATCGATTGTTATTACTTGAACTCATGTTGATCTGTGGGGCCAGTCTACGACAATCCCGACACGCTCGGCTTTGCAGAGCTTGCGGGCCGGGGTGTCACAGTATATTGATATATTACAGGGTATTTAGCAGTCCAAGTAAGATTTTCAAATTACAAAAAAAAGTATGTGAAATAACATTAAAAGTCATTGTCGTATATGAAATATAACTAGGAGTATATTTCATTTTATATGGATATTTGATTATAAGATTCAGATAGTGCTTGGTATCATTTGTGTCTCCCAAGTAGTCGTATTGGTATTACACGGCCTATAGAAAACTTTATTTGTCTACCTGAATTTACATTAACATAAATTGCATTGATTAATACAGGTATTTAAACTTTTATATGGAGTTCTTACAATTCTTTTAAGAGTATGGATTTACATGCCTAAGGTATATTGAATATTACCAAAGGCGTACTTGTTTTATAAACAGGCTTTGTCGTTGTGTATAGAAGTATTTATATTCCTATATGGGTATTTATTTGATCAACACACGTAACGTCTACTGAAAATATTTTATTGATTTTGGCTAGATTATACGGTTATGAGTTGAATAGATCGTTATCATTTCGTCTAATATTGGTATTTATCAACCAATACTATTGAAATGATCAATGATATAATTTTTTCATATATTTAAGAGTAGATGAGAATGTCACATAAGATAGGTTTGACATAACATATGATATTGTAGATCATGGTAAGAGATATTGATGAATTAGTAGATAACTAATGAGATATGTCTCGGTCCCCACATTCTTTATTGGCTTTGTCCATGTTAGCATTTTGTAGAATAGAAAAAATATTTCAAACGAATAAATGTATTAGAAGGTATGAAGAGTAAATTTTACGCATGAGACATATTAACGCTACTCACACTATAAGCAAACTTTTTTCATTGAGGTGTATATAAAATATGTTCATCGCCGCTTTCAGAATGGTTTGGTAAATACATATTTTATCACTACATATCGAATATGTATTTAGTTACTTATAAAGTTTATTCATTAATAGGAGTACATGCAATTATGTCAGAAGTATATAAGTTTGTTAAATAAATGAGCATATGTCTTCATTAGGGATACGTTGCTCAAACTTAGGGGTTTCTCGATACCCAACTGTGAAATTTTTACAAATTGAATTATATATCTTAATGATGCGGATATGTAACTCTAATATCAAGGTTCATACTTATGGAAAGCTGTATATATAGTATGTTAAATTGGAAAGTAGAATAATTCTAAAAAAGTCTTAGCAAAACTAACATCAATAACTACCCCAATTTGGAAACCACCTAAATCAAATCTCAATTGTTCTCAATTCATGCATAACAATTAACATACAAATACGGTATAAATAATACTAGGTAGTCCCTCTGGGGTATCTGATAAAATCTTTACAACAATTTGCTCGATATGTCTTAATATCATTGAATTCAATAACTCATCATTTAAGCGGATAAGTTTCTGTGTTACATAAAGTATAACTCTTGACGGATATCCATTAATGGCCCACAGTTGAGATTCACCTTGGGCTTAACAACATTTAAATAAAGATAAATATATACATTACCAATTCAAATAGCGGGATGAATAGATAAAAGAAAATAAACAATAATGATGACAAACACCAAATATTATCTTTTACAAATCAATTTAGAATTAAATAATAATAATAATTAGTATAAAATATATTGAAAATCACCCACAAGCAATGCCAGAGAAGCTTCAAATTTGGATAAATAAGAAAATGCCTTAATGAAGCGAGTTGTACATCCTTCATGTTTTTCTCGTTCATATCATCTTTTCCTTAAACAATCTTGAAAAGCTTTTGTATAGTAGAATAGCATTATTAGACACATACATGATTTTGCGTGTAATCCAAAAATTATTGAGAATTTCTCAGGAGAAAAAATTTAATTCATATTCATCTCCGATTCTAAATTATCAGGACTCGATGTCAAACATATCGACAATCGCCCATAACCGATGCCAAGGTAGCTTCATTTTCAAATAATTTAATAAATGCCCAAATGGGGTGAATTGTAGAGCTTTTAGTTGTTTCTCGTTCATCCCAACTTTTAGTTTAGTCATTTTTTATTTTTTATTTTTTTATTTTTTTTTTTTAGAAGAAAGGTATAGCAAATTTTGAGGTAAGTCATTTGTATTTTTTTTTGGGTTTGTCATCATTTCATACAAAGACATGTATTCATAAGTATACTCAACAATAATACAAGTTTATGGCATAACTAGAAGGTAAGTAATGTTCTCGTTGACACCCAAGAAATTATCAATTTTGTAATGAGATTTTTTCGTTTCTAAATTCACTTTTTCTGTTACTAATGATATTAGAGACAGAATTAGAGATGAAATTACGTTAGCTACGTGAACTTTAGGAACGGAATTCCGTTACAAATATACTATTTTTTTGTAGTGTGAGGCACGTAAATTAAAAATCACGGCACACCAAAAACAATTTGAGATGCTAATAAACAATAAATAAAGTAAGAAAAATTTCACTAATCGACAAAATAAATACATCTACAACCAATACCATAATAGAGACATCGTCCAACACCTTCAATGCTTAAAAATCGCTCCACAAGAGAATTTTGTCTATGGTATTTGAAAAAAAAAAGGAACACCACCTTTCTCATGTCTTAATCATTTTACTACAAATGTAAGCCTACAAAAATAAAAATAAAGGTAAAATAACTCATATTCAACCTGGTGTTGCAATACAAACACAAGGTATAATAACTCGGCATCCAAGTTTTTACAACCCAATCGAGGCATAAATAAAATAGATTTGAACACACCACAAATTCAAAATTATAAAAATAAAATATTGATTCTACCAAAAACATAAAATTTAACCTACGTTTTTCGAACTCTACTTTGGGGAGAAGATCTTTTTGGACATGTCGAGCGGGATCAAAGATTTCGGCAGCAACATAAGACTTCCAGAAGTGGCGAAGGTTTTTGCGGGGAGTTTCGGCAGTGATTACTTCGGCGGGGTGCTTCAACAATGATAGACTGAGTGGGAGGGGAAGGGTTTATAAGAAATAAACTCATTCACAATGTAAGATCGTGGATCTTATCATGGTTTTCTTCTGTTTTGGGGTTCAAATTACTGTAACTTATCTCAGTACATAAATAAAAATTATAGGCACATTACTTTGAATTTTTTTATACAGCGGGATAAATTTAGAGTACATAATTAGATAACGTAGGTTTATATAAAATTAACGAGAGTACATACAACACTTTTTACATTATATTGAAATGTTAGAAGAAATTGGTAATAGAGAGTCAAATATAAATATAAATAAAAAATAGGGAGTGCAGTGTGTTCTTAAGTATGGACTAAATTTAATTTTTTTTTTATGACAGAGAGATTTTAATCCAAGTTGCCCTAAAAATGAATGATATAAAATATTTAGGTCATGTCCAACTCATAATTTTCATTTTATAAAATTTTTAAATTTATAAATGTAGTTGCTACATTATTTTTATTTCAACTATAACTCTATTTATAACTAATATTTTTTAAATATTTTATTTTATATATCATTTTAAACAACTTTTTATTTTTATAATTTACATTATTTTTTTTTTAAAAAAAAAATCATAAATAAAAAAATAAAAGGCAACGGCAAAAATTAATGTGGGATTTGGCGTTGATTGAAGCCATCCGACACCAAATGAAAATAACTTTAAGGGAGTGGATTGGTTGTTAATTTTCCCATGCTGATTAGTGTACATATTATTATACATAATTATATAATTTATAAAATAAGTCAGCATAATTAATTTTTCACATTGGGCACTCAATCCTATCTTAATGTTTTAGATGCATAATTAATTTTTCACATTGGGCACTCAATCCTATCTTAATGTTTAGATGGTATATTATCACTGACTTGCTTTGTTGGGTCAAGTTTGCAGTCAATTAGGTTCGACCAAAGGTTTACTTAGAATGCATCCGAAAATTAGCGGCTGCGGATTATCGTATTATCAAAATATAAAAAAAAATCACAATTCATTCATAAAAAAATACGAGTATAAGTGTTGTCAGCAAAAATCGCCTCCAACCGTTTAATTGAGAAAGTATGTCGGAATTGATTTGTTCAAAAGGTTCCCCGACCTCCTCAAATAAGAGTCCGGGCTATATCGCGATAAACAAATAATTAAAGTATAGAAAGGTGAAAATAAAGCTGATAAAGAAGAAAAAAGGTAAAAAAATGAAAGTTGCAACTTGAAGAAAAAATTAAGAAAAAATACAGTGTTCTTGAGTAAAAAGTGCAGAGAAAAAATTATGGAAAAAAAAAAAGGATGATGAATGGGGTCTGTCTAGTCTGTCCTTGGTTTCTCCCTTGGTTTGTTTTGAAGTTTTGTATAAAATTTTATCCTCAGTTTTTCCTCCAACAACTCCAACAATTTTCACTTCCACCATCTTTCATTCGTTACTGCTCCAGATGCACCATGCCCAGCTGAGTCATTGGGTTGGGCGCTCCGGCAAGCCCGTTCGTTGATTTAGACCTTTTGTCGGGCCGCGAACCTTCTAGGACCTAAGCTGCACTGGTATTGGGCGGGCCCAATTAATTTGAATGTATAATAATTGTCAAACTTCTTAAAACTATTACTCCTTCTGTCTACTTAGAAGGTTGACATTTGTTTTTTGCATATTGATCTTTAAATATTAATTATCATATCAAAACGTAGTACAAATAAAGAGAAAATGACAAAAATATATTTATTAGTGTATTATAATACAAATATAATGACATTTGTATAAAAAACTATACAAATATAAGTATATTTTTAATGGTAAATACAATGATGCAAAAGGTAAATGTAAACTTATTAAGTGGACAGAGGGAGTATAATATACTAAATATATATATAAGTTTTTTAACTTAAACAAGTGTTAAATATAGTATTTTGTATAAACTAAAAGTCTAAATTTATATTTAAGCACATCCTAAACAATAACTAAAAAAATTAATTTAATGTATGTAATAATAAGGCTCCGTATCAAAAGGTAAGGTTAATTAGTTGTGTCTTATTGTTTAATGATTCGATGTGAAGTAGTAATGATTGGGTTTGTTTTTTCTTTTTCTTTTTTTTTTTTTCTTTTGTTTTCTCTATTTTTCTTTTCAATAATGACATAATTTTAATAAATACTATTAAAAATATACATTATATACCTATATTAACTTAATATATATTATATCGGTTTCATAATTAATTATTCATTTGCTTAATGTATTAAATTTTAAATATTAATATTATATTCATACATAATATAAATTAAAAAAAAGAACAATTATTAGTGTTGTATAATACAAATATAATTATATTTATATAATGTTAAAAGTACAATCAAATAAAAAGTAAATAGAGAAGAGAGAGTATAATTTATATATAAATCTTATTTATTCACAAAAAAATTAATAATTCAACATAAAATAATATTTTTATTATTAATACAATTCATCTTACCTAATATAAAAAATATTTATCGATCTAAAAATACAAATTCAACACATGCATTCATGACCTGCTTATTAAACTTATTTGGTCTATATTTATTTTATGTTATTTTTAAGTTAAAATAGCAAAGAATCTCCCTATCATTTTTCAAATTTGCTGAAAATCTTTTATGATTTTAATATTCTAAAAAATCTAGCCGTGGTTTGTAAAATATTGCATATGTATTCTCCTCTCTAAATTCCACTAACAACCAACTAAATTTTATCACAATTAATCATTACACTCTTATTTATATATTTTTAATTAAGGGTCATGATTATATAAATTTAATTTTGTAATTAAATAAATAATTTAATAATTAAGGGCCATGATTAAATTCAACCATATTGAATTAGAATTTTCAGCATAGTATGCCTCTTTATTGGGATATTCTCAAAACTCACACTGAATTAGATAAAAAGAAAAGTAATTTGGACAAAAATAAAGTTTTTTAAGAAGATATATTTTTTATATTATATGAAAAATGGTGTAAAGATAACATAGAAAATATTTATGTTAAATTATTAATTTTTTTTATAAATAGATAGAATCTATATCTTATATTTTCCCGTCTCATTCCAAATGATTTTGATTTTTTGGAATTTTATAGTAAAGCTAAAAATAATAGTATTTTATTGGTTAATGTAAGAGGTTTGAATATTTTTGCCCTTTGACTTTATAGTAATTGTATGTGTAATGGTATATTTGTAATTTAATTAAAAATAAAAATATTTTAGTATTAAAGTATAATTTTTTTACTAAAATAATAATAAAAAAATTTCGAATAAGACAAAGACGAAAATAATAAAAATAATACCTTAAATAAAAATAGTGCATATGTAAAAAGTATGTATATATTATATTTTTTATAATATTTATTGACAATCTTGTCAATAAAAATATCTTAGGAGAGCGGACCATAAGTTGTGTTTGTATGTGGATTTGATCTTTTGATTTAAATTTTTTTAATAATAAAAATTTGAATTTAAATAGTTACTCGATAAATATAAATAGACATTTATGTGATATTTTAATATAAAATTATTTTTTAATATAATATATAAAATAAAAATTACTTAATTTAATATTTAAAAAAAAAATAGGACAAAAGAAGATAATAAAATAATGAGCTCCTTTTAATTGTCGTTTTAAACATAATAGTACTAATAATTGCACATCGCTTTCGTTATTAATATTGAATTTGCAAATATAATACTCCCCCGTCCACAAATTAACGTCCTACTTTTCTATTTGGAATATCCAACAATTACTGTCCTCTTTTTATTTTTATATACAAAATTTACTCTTTTACCCTTACTTTATTTATTCTTTTATTTTCTATACACAAGATTAAGGACAAATTTATCATTTTATAATAAAAATCCTAATTGACTAAAAATGCGTGTAAATATCAAATAAGACATTAGAAAATGGACGGAGTAAGTATATATATATATTACTTAGACTCTTTAATTAGACTTATAGTAAAGTTTTAAAGTAGAATTGATTTAAGATTAAAAATATTTTTTTACAGATTAATATCTGCTGTAAAAATTTAAATTAGAAGTGATTGGAGTTGGATGATGCAAAATTTACAATTAAATGTTGTGAATAATACTCCCCCGTTCATCCAATTGTGTGCTCATTTGACGGGTTTTAAGAAAAATATGTAATAATAGAAATTTTAATTTTTTTTAACGAAAAAGTGGTATTTTTTTACTCAAAAAAAATAAAAATAAATTTAGATGGCAACTAAAAAATAAAAATAAAAATAAATTTAAACGATAGAGGGAGTATTTATGTTTGATAGTTCTCTACGAAGGGGGACAAGGAGAATGTTCAACGAAAGGGGCATTTCCGGAATTAGCCAAGGATCATATATGAGTTTCAGAGTTTGTGTTTATATCAAAAGGGGCAGCGCACGTTAGCGAATGATGACGCATAAAGATGGCCTGTCTATTTCGTGTGGTACTACCTTGCGCCTGCAGTATCCATTTGCTTTTCCTTTATTTTTTCTTTCAACGTTTCCTTAATAATTGGAATTTGGATAGTACCATTATCCACGTGACCCAATTATTCACACTAGAAAGGGATAAACATTTCCAATCAGATTTTAGAAAATATATTATATTGAGAAGAAAAATAAATTGCGTATACATAAAATTTTAGAAAAATATATATTTATTTATATAAGAGTCTATAACATTCCTTAATAAGAAAAAAGTGTGGATAGTAACTACGAATTTTCATGTTATTAAAAAATATATATATATTAGAAAAAAAATGTTGGATTTGTTTTTTTTTTTTTTTCCAATAGTGACATAATTTTATAAATATTATTAAATACATTAATACTATATATATAATATATATACACTTTATCTATTAAAAAAAAGCTCGATAAAGAAAAATGTTGGCAATTCTGTAAGAGGACTTAGTAGTATTGAAATACACTTGTATCCGTGAGGTTATAAATTCGAATAAACTATTAAGTGAAAAGGTTTACAACTCACTCAACTTATTTTCATTAGATGATAGGATTGAACTATTACATGAGATATTATTTTATTTTGAGAAACGAGAGAATGAGGGAAGAAATATTGTGAGATGCTAAAAATTAAAAGAAAAACCTTCTAAACAAGTCCCTATTTTAAAAATACAAAGAAATTCATGGAAAAATGAATTACAAATCATTTATGCATTTGGTGGATGTAAAAATTTTTTGTGAAAGATAAAATTTGTCAGTAATTTCTATAATGATTGTAGTAATTCTTATTTTAAGAATTTAACAAATCAATTTATGATTAAGCATTAAGCTTATTCTCAAAATCGAAATAAAGTGAGTGAGAAATAGATGAGATAATTGGTATAATATAATTATCATGACACATAATTATGTGTCGAATCGAGTTGCGAACTCAGATTAGGCACCGGACTGAGTCGGTGAGCTCATGATAAACAAATCCAAAAAAAATCTATCCACACTAAATGGATAAAGCATATCTTATAATTGATTTTCATATCTAATAGTTGATATCATATCTAAGTACTATATGATTCTTTTGAATGATGTAGTATATTATGATTCTTGATATCATATCATGTGAGATATGATTTTGGATATAGTTGTTATCAAGATTATCGGTACTATATCAAGAGAGAATTCTAAAAAATTTGTTATTTGGTAAGTCTATGAATAGATATGACCTTTAAACCTAAAGTCAATACACATAAGCCTAGATACTTTCATTCCGAGATTCTCCTCTACACCCTCTGCCGACTATCCTGCTTTTTTTCATGTTCTTTATGTCTTTTGCCAGTAGTGTTGCTTCGAGAGGATATAAACCGTTTCAATTTTAAAAGTGATACATATACACTGGACCACTACCAATTTGTATTTTGTTCTGTAGAAAGAGATATTTCTCAACTCAGCTTCTTTTCTGATTCATCATTATCGCCCATTTTCTTTTCCAACAATCGTAGAGTGAAATAGGGATGAAATGAATCATTATATGCCAATAGCTAGCTCTTTCTCCACAGAAAAGCATCCTTCCTCTGTGACCAATATAATATAAGTTTTTTCTGTCTTTCTTAACGCAACCGCCACCAAGAACCACTGCCACCTTCAGTGTTGTAGGATCCGTCGTTAATGTCGATGCTTCTGCTACTATTGGTGCCAGCTCCGTCAAAAGATAAAAAGAAAATTTCCGTCCAAAACTGTGTAGCCTTGGAAAAATGATGATTTTTACTTCATTAACCATTGGATCAAGCTGAATTTTTTAGAGAGTGTTCAAGACTCATTGCTTTTTCAATCCTACGGTGGGGTGAGATTTCTGATCAGAACTATGCAAATTGAGCAAAAATTTATAGTGTAGTAGAATTTTTTAGGTTTGTTTTCCTAATCTTGACTATTGTTCAGAAGGTGGTGTGCGTGATCAATACCACACTAAATGAAGTATGCCCCACATAAGTTGTCCGTTTTCCTTTTGTAAATCAAATGAGTGATGAATGCAGGACAAATATAAAAAATAACACTCTCCGTTCCAAACAAGCAAGATGCGATCAATGGAGACAATAAAATTTTGTTTATGTTCACTTTTTTTATTTTTATTTTGGATGAATTTTATGATTTATTGTACCTTGTTTTTCAATATGTAAAGAATACTAACAAAAAAAAAAAAAAAAAGAAAAACCAAAACTAAGCATGTGGGTACCAAAAGGTACCCTGTATCGAGAAAGTGGCCGTACCATATAGTCAACGGGTGCTCAATTATAGAACAAGTACAAGAGTTTCAACTCTTGGTAAAAGGTGTCCAAGTTGAGGGGATATTGTTCCTGATGCCTTTAATGTGACTTAAAGAATGAGGCTGAGAATGAACTTGGCATCCGAGTCAAGGAAATTAGAAGCGATAATAGTGGTGAATATATTCATTGCAGTTGAATGTTTTTTTGTGATTGCTTATTATGATGGTGATTGATGCCCTGCACAATCTAAAGATTCATCAGATGGATGTCAAGACAACGTTCTTATATGGTGATTTAGAGAAAGAGATCTATATGAAACAACTCATACGATTTATAGTACTTTGTTAAGAGTGTAAGATATGTAAATTAGTTATGTTCTTGTATGTACTTAAGCAAGCTCCGAAGCAATGACACTCAAAATTCGACAATACCATGCTATCGAATGGATTCTAATACAATGAGCGTGATAAATATGTTTACTATAAATAAGATTTCAGCAGTTTGTATTGGTTTTCCTCTACGTAGCTTATATGTTGATAATGGACAATGATCAAAGACTTATTGTTTAGACGAAACGTGTGTTAAAAAGAAATTTTGACATGAAAAATCTAGAGTTGGTGGATGTGATCTTCAAGATCAAAATTAATAGGATGCCATAAGGAATCGTCCTAACATAATCTTACTATCTATCGAAAATATTAACTAAGTTTGACCTCAATGATGAGCCAACAATGAAAACTCTGCTTGACCCAAGCGTGAAGTTAGGAAAAAATAAGGGTGATCTTGTAGCTCAAGTGAAATACGCAAGAATAATTGAGATTTTTATGTTTATGATGAACAAAACTCGCGTTGATCATGCGTACTCAGTAAGCAAACTGAGTAGATACACTAGCAATTAAGCATGGATCATTGGAAAGATATTTTAAGGGTTCTAAGGTAAGTAAAATATACTCAAAACCTAGGGCTATGTTATTCAAAATATTCTCAAATGTTTGAAGGGTATTCCGATGCTGATTGGATATCGGATCGAAGTGACTCATTTTCCACAAGTGGATATGACTTCACGATCGGATGAGGTGTTGTATTGTAGAAATAAAATAAGCAAACATATATAGTCCGATTCTCCTTGGATATATAGTCAGATATGTGTTCACGATCGGATGAGCTTTTAACGACTCTCTACCATTCATTAGTAGAGTACATCATGATACTCTTGGAAGGTCACCTATGCAAATGCAATTTTGGATCGGCATAAAACCGAGTCGATGAGCTCGTGGATTGGATAGAATATTCGAAAAAACTCTATTCATACTAAATGGATAAAACATATCTTAAAATTGATTTTCATATCTAATATTTGATATTATATCTAGTGAGATATGATTCTCGATATAATATCCTGTGAGGTATGATTCTTGATATGGTTATTAACGAAATTATCAATACCACATCAAGAGAGAATTCCAAAAATTTGTTACGTGTAAATTCTATACATAAACATGACCCTTAACCTTAAAGCTAATACACATAAATCTACACACTCTCATCCCGGGATTTTGTCTCTTCTCTCTACTGATTATCTTACTATCTCTCTATTTGTCAAGCTTATTGCTAGTGATGTTGCTTTAAAAAGATATAAATCATTTTAATTTTGGGAGTGATACATATATATCGGAGCACTATTGGCCATATTTTGTTATACAAGAATAGTCTTTTTCGACTCAATTTTCTTCTCAATTATTCTTTATTGCCTTTATTTCCAACATGGATGACCGTTGTTATTGAAATTGTGAAAAAAGTGTCCATATTAAATATTGAAGAGAAAGAGAAGATGAGTTGACTCGTAGCATTTTAAAAGAATATGCACCAATGAATTTTTATTTGAGAGTGATATTAAGTTTGTATAAAATAGAATAATCATTTGCATTTAATTGACTTGGTGTTTACCTTATTATGAAATTATGGGTTCAATTTTTCAAGATGAATATGATCAATTTTTAAATGTCATTTAATATTGAATTTAACTTATGTATAACTTTTAGTGTAAATAAAAAGAAGCAATAATAATGAGCATGCGGGTGTATTTATTGGTATTTTAAGTGTTTTAATTTATTAGAAAGATTGTAATAATAAATTACAAGATATATATTTGATATAGTATTTTAATATAAAATATGTATTTAAAAATATTTTAATAAATCATTTCAAAAACACAACACACATACGAGAACCCTTTTATTTATCAGTCCAATGGGCATCATTTTTAGCTCACTTTGTTTGTGAATTTTTTTTTATATATAAATATCAAATTAAATATTTTATTTATCATTCAAATTTATTTTTTTTTATTGTTATCTAAATTTTTTTGTTTCAATTTTTTAGTAAAAATAATACTCCCTCCGTCTTTTATTATCTATCCGTTTGTTTTTTTTTTTTCACGGAGTTTTAAGAATATTAATAATATATTGAGATATAGTGAAAATCTGGTGGCTTATAACTTCTCGGGAGAGGATGCTCATTAATGATACTCTCTGGAAATGGCCTTTGATATGCCGGCCTGTTCACCGTTTGCGGATTCATTCCGAAATGCATCCGCAGAACTTGGGCGATGCCTTCCGGATCCACTCTAGGAGGAATAGGATCGAACATTTCTCTGGGCAAGGCTGGTTCGGCTCTGACACCCAGTGGAACATTATTTGGGTATGTCAGAAGAGTCTTTCCTCTATCAACCATAGTAGTAGCACTTGGAAAAGTACTGTCTATATATGAAGGCCCTGCGAAATTTGCTTGTAACTTGGATGGTGACATCCCTGAGGGTGACTGAGTGGGTTGAAGAGTAACCCTTGACAAAGCTTGATCTAGCATGTTTTGCATGAGGTTTTGTTGCTCACGCAACATATTCTGCATGACCAGAGTTTGCTGATTGTTCAAATGTTGAATATAAGACACCCAATCTCTTCCGCCGGTGTTGAAGAGGCTTGGGGTTGTGAACCCGCCATATGGATCCTTCCGATGATTCGGCCGAATCTCAATCGTATGAAATTCTCTCTTGACGTAGGATCAGCAATCTTGCCTTTCTCCCGCTGTGGTCGCCAAATTATTGATGCAAATTTTCAATAATAAAAACTAAAATCCAAAATAGAGATTATCTTCGAATTTGATAAAATAAATGCTTGAGATTAAGAATCTCTAATCACTGTATGATACATAAGTAAACTAGGAAAATAAATACTACAGATTGAAAAAATAAAATGGTGATCCCAAAAAAAATTCTTTGAATTTGATTGTCGATTGAAGATGCCTTTCCAGAATAGATCCAGATTTTTAAATAGTCCCTAAAGAACCGTTTTGGAACCGTCGCCTGTTCGATTATAGCAACCGCCCACTAATTTATCCTCCATTGACACGTGTTTTAACTGTTTCACCAACCGCTCCTACCAGTTATAGAACCAAACTGGCTCGACCGACCGCCTCTGGGCACCTTACCTCCTTAAATGGACGGCTGGTCCCGAATGACTACTCAACCGCCCAATATACTTTAGACAGACTGCAGGTCGACCGATTGAAGATGGTTTCTTTAGGTCATGAACATACCTATTTAAAACCTATGTCAACCGCCACAACCAGGTCGTGCCTTCATATCCGCTCGCCGGTTGTAACTTCTCTCAACCGTCTTTTTAGACGGATCATAAATGACCATCCGACTGAAAAATCGTCTGGACCATCCACCGACTGAACCTACCAATAACCCAACGATTAACCAATCGACCAATCCAAATACTAACTGGTCGCTAAACCAAATGACTAATCAGTTGCCCACTCGAGCGACCACCATTCGGTCCCTTCAAACAGCTGAACAACCATTCGTCCAGACGATTCATCGGTCGTCCAATCAAGCGACCATCATCCTGTCCATGCAAACGGATGAACAACCGTTCGTCCAGACGATTCATTGGTCGCCCAATCAAGCGACCACCATCCAGTCCCTGCAAACGGCCGAACAACCGTTCGTCCAGACGATTCAATGGTCGCCCAATCAAGCGACCGAACTACTGTTTGACCAAATGACCGGCCAATCAATCAGTCGATTAACAAGTCGCTTAATTAAGCGACCAATTAACAGACCTTTCTTCGCCTGACCAATTAACAAACCTTTCCTCTTGCCCGACCTCCGTGTCTGCCATCTCATCTTTCTTCGCCCGACCTTATCTTGTCCGACCTCCTTATCGACCGTCTCATCCTTCTTCGTCCGACCTCCTTTTGACCGACCTCCGTATCGGCCGTCTTATCTTTCTTCCCCCGACTTCCTTTTGACCGACCTCCGTATCGGCCGTCTCATCTTTCTTCGCCCGACCTCATCTTTTGATCGACCCCCGTATTGGCCGTCTCATCCTAATCACAGGTTTCTTCCGAAAAAACCCATTTCTTAATAACACTTGGGCCGTTTGGCTTATATTCAGACTCATTTAGGATCCCACTGCCATTAACAGGCCCATTGAACTATATACCAGTCCACAGCCCTAGGCTCATTCTCGAAAACCCTGCACATTGGTTTTTTCTTACTCAACAATAATAATTTTATTGACATAAAATTTTATTTTTGTATGTCAATAAGTAATAATTAATTTGTCACTATCTTTCTACTTATCACATAATATCTTATTTTATTTTCTAAAGTATTTTATTTTTATACTAAAAATTACTATCTCGGTCCGTTTTTAAGGATTATATTTGTTTTTTCCATCATTGTACTTAACATTAAAAATATTTTTATATTTGTTTAATTTTTTTATACAAATGTCATATTAGTATTGTAAGACATCAATAAAAATATTTTTGTTATTTTTTCTTAATTTATACTTTGATATAATAATTAATATTAAAAAATAATACGCGAAAAAATAAATATAACCCTTAAAGCATAGAAAAAATATTATTTTGTAATTCCTATATATAATATAAAAAACTCGAACGAAAGAAAATATAAAATATTTATTTCAATTCAAAACTTCGCTGCTTTGACAAAAATCTAATTTCATGTCCAAAACAAACGTCATTTAATTAATTGTAAGTATTAATTATATAGGGTGATCTGGCACATAAAAGAACATAAAATTAATGGCCAGTGAAAGCCACGTAACACAATTATGGAAGTAATCATTAATAGCTTCATATGTACATGTCCCTTAATTTTACTATCTTTATATAATTGAGAAGCCAAGCCAAATGGTTTGCTATTTTTATCAAATAAATCAATATATTTTTCTAAAAAATTAATATATTACAAATAATTATTGTTTTAATATTATTTATATAATCTTTTATATTTTATATAATTAGAAAAATTAATATATTACAAATAATTATTGTTTTATATTATTTATATAATCTTTTATATGTTATATAATTATTATTCTTTCAAGTTATTTCACAAAATAAATATACCTAAAATTACTTTTAAAATAAACATAAACTTTTGTTATAATAATAATAATATATTATACTTAAATGAAAATTTAAAAATATATTTTTAATTTATATATTATATTTGAATTGAAATTTAAAATTATAATTGAGATATTAAATTTAAAAAATTACAATTAAGTCCGCTTACAAAGTTTACATTTTTTTTAGTAAGTATGGACCCCACCCCATATTACTCATACCCTTACTTTTACACTTATTTACACAAATACCATTATATTTATTTATACAACTATTTTTTAAATAAATACAATTATTAACATTTAAACACAATACTTAAAACTAAAACACAATTATTAAACATAAAACCCAACAATTAAAACTAAAACAAAGCACGTTTTTTAAAATAAAACACAATATTTAAAAACAAAAAATAATTTCTAAAATTACAATAATTATCTGAATCTCTTCATTCTCGTCGATCCTCTCTCGCTCCTAGGGTTCTCTCGCAATCTTCGTCTTCATCGTTCTCTCTGAATCTTGGTTCCACCGTCGTTGTCGACCACCCGAATGGCGCAAAATCGCCCAAATCGTGATCGAACGGAGGATTTATCAATGGATCCTCCTCCGGCTTCGCCCGTCGACCTTGTTTGGCAGTCGCCCGAGAAGCCATATTCCAATCTTTCACTCTTTGACTCTGATCTTTACAGATCCATGGTGCCGGAGACGTGCGGGACCTTCGACGGTGGGCTTGAGACCTTCGAGACGGGGGGCTGTCGGCTGTCTGTTAAGATGCCTTACTCTTGTACAAGCTCGGAATATTTGGCCTCCGAGGTGCCGGAATCGCCCCACCTGTACTCCGGCTGGGTTGTGCCAGACTCCGAGGATGCCATTGTGTGTCCGTCGCCAATTGTCGTTCAAAATGACATGGCCAAAAAAACCCTTGTAGCTGGAATCGATGCTCGTAGCTGCCGTGAAGTGTTCCTTCAGTTCCTGAGGATTTACTGTCCTCTTGCGACCACCTTGCCTGAGTACTCTGAGGTATACCTTCTATGGTTTTTATTTTATGAGTACTTGGAGTTGGGAATTTCAATTTTAATGGCTGAAATGATGATTTTCGTGTTGATTATGTTCAATATAGGTTGCTGGTTGTGTGTAGTGCATATTGTTTATGGATGACTTACTCTATAAGTAATGCACCATATATGTACAAGACTTTTTGCATAACTAGCTTCCACTCGATGACGATTTTCTTCTGAGAGTGTCTCGATCGTGCATAGTTGTATCGAATGCTTACTTTATAAGTAATGCAACCACTGTGCATTTTAATTTTTTATGAAAAAATATATTTTTGGGGAATGATGGAAGAACACAACATGATCCTAATTACTATGACTAGTTTTGAATTGGTTTTATATTTTTATTAATGTTAGATACAAAGAAATATGTAATTAATATGAAAAATAATATTGTATATTTTTAATTATCAATATTTTAAAAAAATAATAAAATTGATAGAGTATATAAATTACGTTTTTCGTCCCAATTTTTAAAGTATTATTTTTATCATTTTTGTCTGTTCCATTTTAAAGTATTCATTTTCTATTTTAGAAAAAACTAAACATACACTAATACGAAAATATCTTTAATTTATACTTAAATTACAAACATACCGTTACACATACAATTACTTTTTACATAAAATTAAAGTTAAAAAGACAAAAATATCAAAATTACTTACACATTTCCATTAATAATAAAATATTATTATTTTTTAATTTACTATAAAATCACAAATGAAGGAAGGGAATATATATATTTCATAAATATATATTTTTTATACTATTAAAACTAGTATTTACTCCCTACGTTCATATATTTATGTTTGTTTTGTTGGATACAAAGATTAAAAATATAATAATTTTTCAATATAACATGGTAAATAAAAATTAATATATTAATATTATGAAAATTTTATTAAAGAGTTAATTTAAAAATAATGAGATAATTTACAAAGATAATAATAATTTGATTATTTTTATTAAAATAAAACTAATTAAATTATGAGTCAATAAAATAGTTTACTACCAGATGAAAAGCCTATTTATATAATAAAAATTTACTTTATCAATGAATACTTCAAAAAATTTAAAAAATATTTAGACCGTGTTTCATAATTAACTATTACGTATATTTTAACTGTTAGCTAATTTGATTAGATTATTTAACCAAGTGAATATATTTGCACTTGTATTAGATTATTTGCTAACTAACTCTTTATATATATATATATATATTTGTTAATTTTATTTTATATTGAATATTTTATGTATTAAAATTAATTTTAAAAATATTTGACTAATTATAAATTAGTACGGACAATTAAATAACAATAGTAACTAAATTGATTTTAAAAGTTTAAGAGATAATATTAAAAATGTAGGTTTGTAGACTTGTAAGATTTTATCTCTTATTTTACTATTCTAACTTTCTTTTTCCTCCAAAAATATCAAATCGAATATTCAATTTTTATTTATTTTATTACACTAAAATCTAATTTTACATTGAAAACATCACATCAATACATATTTATATCACATCAAATTACTATTTCAATTCAAAATCAAAACCCAAAATTAAATCTCAAACAAACACAAAAATTTTAATTTAAAAAATATTTTACATAAAATTTTCTAATTTTTTCCTTTTTAAAAATACTTTAACCACTTCTATCCATACAAAATAAAATAAATGACATAAATTGAACTCAGTCATAAATGTCATTGTCATGAATAAATATTTTTTTTTTTTTGTTATTTGTAGAAAACAATTATAATAAAGTCAAATCACACTATTCATTATTTTTCTCTACCTATAATATCACATTAAATATTCGATCCGTTCCGCAAGAAGGGTGGCGTTTGTTTTTACACGTAGATTTTTAAATATTAGTATTATATTGGATTATAGTAAAAAAAATAAAAATACCCCTATTAATATGACGTAATATAAAAGTAATGACATTTGTGTAATATATTGTAAGTTAAAAAAGTATTTATTATGTGAAGTAGGTAGTACAATTACTAAATTAGGAAATGATAACCTTGTTTTGGGACGGACAAAAATGAAAAATTGTAACCTTTCAATGAGACGGAGGGAGTACTTAATTTCTAATTTTTATTTTAAATTAAAAATTAATGTAATATTTCAAGTTTCCCATTAATACTTTTTTTTATATAATATATCAAACAATTATTCAAATTAAAATATGTATTATTAAAAACTCAATTCCGCATTAATTTTTAAAGAATAAATTAAATTCCAATTAAAATTCAAATTCTAAATTAATTATTTAGTTTTTTTACCAAATAAATCAAATCAAATCAATATCTATTTTTTATTTTTTATATTATAATAAAATTAATTTAACATTTAAAGTTTTAAATATGTCAACTTGTATTTATATTATATTAAATAATTATTGCGATTTAAAATTTTATCAATTATAATGCAAATATACAATTATTTTTTTTTATTTATGTCTATAAAAAATAAAATTTAAATCTAAATTTTACTATTCATTGGTCTTTCCTAAAATATAAAATCAATTATGCATTATTTATTTTTTATTAAACTAAAAATTAGTTCAAAATATGATATTTATGTTATATAAAATAATTATTTAAAAAAAATTTATTATTTCAAATTTAAATTTGACTATCAAACAAATTTGATATAATTATTAGTAAATATGTAATTAAGTTTTTATGAGATATACAAAAGAAAAAAAGATGAGACTATTTCAATGGAGACAAGTCAGCATGGTGCTATTTATGCAATATGTATAAATATATGTTGATAAATCTTGCAGTATAGTGTCGGTTGAGAGATTTGGACAAAATCTCACTATTCATCTAAAATTTTTCCCCCAAAAACATCAAATCAAACACCTATTTTTTATTTTTTATATTATACTAAAAATCAATTTTACATTCAAAACATCACATCATCACCTATTTATATCACATCATACAACTATTCAAATTCAAAATTTTTACTATTTAAATCTCAACTCAAAATCCAAACCCCCAAACAAACACACCCTTAGTCCATTTCACCTACAGTGTCAATTTCGTCTGTTCCATTTATTCTATCACTTTAATTTTTTTGAAAAAATATTATATACTTTAATTTTATTTTAAATTTTAATTATACTAATTAGTTATTTTAATATTAATTTAAAATTAGTTTTGTTAAATAAAAATTATTTTAACTAATATATTTTTAATTATTTACTGATTATATGTTGGTAACCTTTGATCCTTTACTCCCTTCCTCCCAAACATTCCCAATATTTCTTTTTTGTTTGTCCCAAATTTATGCAATATTTTCAAATTTAGAAATAATTAATAATATATATATATTAATATACACTTCACTTTATCCCATCACATTACTCAAATAGAAAAACAAATAATTATTTCTCTCTCCAATCACATCACTTAAGGGTTGTTTGGGAAACAGCGTTTTGAAAAGCTTTTAGCTTATTGAGCAGTTTTTAGTTGTTTAACCAGTCGAAAAGCTAATTTAGGTGTTTGGTAAATTAGCTTTTTGAAAGAGCTTTTTGGACAAAAAGCTAATTTCTGAAAAGCTCATCTACCCAGCGTTTTGAAAGAACTTTTTCACTTTAATTTTGCTTATTCCTTATTTACCCTTAAAACTTAATTATTTATTTTTTACATATAAATATATTTTTATATAAGTATTTATTAATTATTTTTAATATATTTAATATATTAAATTATATTTTTATTTTTTTTGTAAATTTAAAATAATTACTATTATTAATTATTAGATATAAATTATTTTATTTGTAAAATATATAATTTAAAACTAAATCAAATAAAAAAAACAAAGGTTATTAATTTATTTATATATATTAAAATAATAATTAAAATAATAAAAATATATATACGAAAGATTTATTATTTTATAGTTTACATAATTTCAATAAAAAATTATTATTTTTTAGTAAAAATAATTTTCTTGAATCTAAATAATAAAAATAAAAATAAATATTTTTATAATTTCAATAATTCATAATAAAAATTCTCAAATTTCAAATCAAAATGAACAAAATAAATATTTTAAAAAATAACATATTAATTCTTTAATAATAATTTTATTTATAAACAGCTAATATAAAAAAGTTGTTTTACCAAATACTTTAATACAAACAGCTAATTGTATCAACTAGTCAAACCAACTAATTGAATTAGCTAACACCTAATTGAATCAGCTTACAGCTAATTGCCAAATGCACCTTTAATATCCAAATTATCTCCGATTATCATATTTAATACTCTCCACCTAAATTCGTCGTGAGAAACACAAATATTGCACATTAGTTGGAACGAACGAAGTATATTTTGAAGGCAATATATTTGAATTAAAATTCCAAGTTAGACGGAATGGAATTTGGTTCCCTTGCCAAATAATATTTGTTCATTACCAAAAATCGGTCAAATGAATTATTTTTCTTCCATCTAAACATAATGTACTCCATTTTTATATTCCACGATACATATACAAAATATATATATATAGAGAGAGATAGAGAGAATGCTAGAGAGAGAGGGTGAGGTCTGCTTTGTCCCCTCCCCCACTACGTGATGCAGACGAAGGTGTGTATGTATATATGAAGCTCAGAGACAACCTTTATACATAAAAACTTTGTATATGCTAATAGTACAGTGTAGAGTAGTAATTTTCTCTCTCCATCTGTGCGATGAATAAAGCGTCTCAACCTGAGGAACGAATGATTTGTGTTTGTGTGTGGGTACAGACACAGTCCAGCGGATGATAACGATTGATTGCTGGTGTTGATAAGCTCTCATGATTTCCTTCCTGCTGTTGGGATCGGGAAATTTTTGCGCCGATTGGATTGGAGTGGTGCCCGAAGAGAAGAACTGTGTAAAGTAGTTTGTTAGTTTTGCCGTTTCGAGCTTAATTAGCTTTCGATCGATTCATCCTGCGCTCGCACCTCTCGCCTCGCCAGTGAATTCCTCGCTCGTCAGAGGTGTGTATTATTCCTCCATTTATTGGCTTCATTAATACACCCAGCCTATTGTTTGATTTGCGAATTCCTTTTTTTTCTTCGGGGATATTAAATGCGTGGTGTTGGTGTTGCAGCGGCGGAGATCATTGATTAATTTGGTACCTGGGGACTGACGAAAAAGATGAATACCAGAGGCAGAGGCAGGAGCAGGACCAGTTTGCAGGCTGTGAAGGTGCCGGAGACGACAGAAAAAGTACTGTTCGTGTTATTAATTCGCCCTATTTTAATGAATATGTACAGAGACAGAGTTATTGTTCTGAGCTTGTTTTATTTAAGTATCCATTTGTTGGATTTTGATCTTGAAAAGAAGAAGAAGAAGAAATGGCTTCATCTTGTAGTGGCAGGAGGATCCAGAGGATTAAATTCTTCAAATTTTTAGATAAAGTATGCGTCTCTGGTTTGAATCCCTAATTTGATTTTCAAAATCTCCTGATTTGTAGTAGAAGATGGATTACATTGTTCAATTGGTTTTGAAATTTCGATCTTAATTTGCTCATGATTGTTTTTCAGGCTCTTGTTAACTGTTAATCCCTGTTCTTGATTGTCTTTGTAAAGCTACTGATACTTTTTTTTTTTTTGGTTATCTTTAGCTTATACATGTTTACTGTTTGAGATCTTTTTCTTTTTTTCAATCAGTGTGCACTTAATATCAAGAGAGCTTTATCTTTATCCTATAGAGTTGTAATTCCTTTCTTGTGGGGATCTGATTGTTGTTTGCAAAACTTTAATAGGAAAAAGTGGAAATCCAAAGGGGTAGAATGGTGAATGACAAGATGAGAATGATGACGAACCGTCGAGGTTCGAGTAGGGAAAGGAAGATCGCACTGCAGCAAGATGTGTGTGTGTTTTCGCGATCTGCAGTCACTTTTATCGTTATCTCTTCGAATTCTGAGTAATTTTAGTTACATTTCTCATTTTGCAGGTTGATAAGCTGAAGAAGAAGCTCAGACATGAAGAAAATGTTCATCGAGCTTTGGAGAGGGCCTTCACCCGGCCACCGGGAGCTCTTCCTCGCCTCCCACCTTATCTTCCCCCAGATGTCAGTCTCAAATCTCCTAGTTTACTGTTCTTTAAGTTTCTGATCTTTTATTACACAATTAATGGAATTCCTGTAACTCAAAAGGACATATTGGTCGAAATTGAAATAACTTGTTCTGTAATGAATGGGAGTAGACAAGCTACTGATCATTTGTTTAGCCTGGTTTGGAAATTTTTGTAAATCTTGTATGGACATGTGCAGACACTTGAGCTTCTTGCCGAAGTCGCAGTTTTGGAGGAAGAAGTGGTTCGGCTCGAAGAAAGAGTTGTGCATTTCAGGCAGGGGCTATATCAGGAAGCTGTCTACATTTCTTCATCGAAGAAGAACATGGATGGCTCTGCTGATTTCTGCAATCCCGATCAAATTACAGATCTGAAATCAATGCCGGCTAAATCATTGCTTCAGATGGAGTCGAATGTGGCCGCTTTATCAGGGAAGAATTTGCTCTCTCTTTCAGGTAACACGACTAATGAGTAAGCTCTAGCTTCTTTAACTAAAAATTTATGATATCAGTGACAGATTGCATTTGGTTATTGTTGTTAGATGAAAAGAGGGGGAAGGAAAACCAATCGAGTGCCAATTCCTCGAAGAATAAGCAGCAATCGCCAAACTCAAAGTTAAGGCTGAAGATCGGATCTCCATTAAAAAATTCTCGCGTCGAATGTGGATCAGTCGAGAGGCAAATTGATGCTAACAAATTACAGGTTCTCTTTTTCCACTTGATTTGTTACCACACGACGAAACACTTAAAGAATCCATTAGATTTAACAAGAAATTAATTTTTGCATTTTCTCTGTGTCTTTTCAGTTTGAAAGCAATGTAAACATGGATGCTCGGAGTTCAAAAGAGAGAAATCCCGTCAACCATGATGAAGTACCAGAAGTTTCCGACAACCCAAACAAAATTTCCGAAAACATGCTTAAATGTTTGATGAGCATTTTAGTGGGAATGACTTCTTTGTCAATCCCAGACTCGGAGAATCTCAAGTACACTGAGTTTAAAGATCCTTACGGCATATCTTCAAAGTGTGGGAAGCTAGACATTGGTTCGTATAAAAACTTGTTGTCTATTGACGCATCCTCGATCAAGCAAAACCAGACAACCATATCTATAATTCTAGTTCGAAGATTAAAGTAAGTTACTATCAATCAAACTTTAAAGTTTTGTTCTGTTATCATAACTTTAGTAATCGTGCAGCAGCTAATGCGTTGTCTGCCTTCAATTATAGGTTTCTACTCGAAAAACTGGCATCGGTTGAGCTAAAGGGCCTCAGTCATCAAGAAAAACTTGCATTCTGGATAAACTTGTACAACTCGTGCATGATGAATGTAAGATCAAGAGCTATCCTCACTTTTACGACGACCATTTTAGGCATTTCGAAATTTATGAAGAAAGCGATGTAGATAAAAGATTCATTTATTTCAGGCATTTATTGAGTATGGCATTCCTGAGAGTCCTGAAAAAGTTGTTACGCTGATGCAAAAGGTAACCATAACTTTTCCCTTTCTCTTTACATTTATGCTATTCTTTTTGTGACATTACATTAGGCAGTTTTCGGATATGTTCTCATGTGCTAATGCTAATACACGCCTGTTTTCGCGTCTATAATTAATGCTCAGGCGACGATTAATGTTGGTGGACACATTCTAAATGCTATAACGATCGAACATTTCATACTGAGACTGCCTTATCACTCGAAACATGTAAGGACCTTTTAGCGCAAGACCCTTTCATCCATTTATCCATTTGGGTTCTGTTTTTATGACTAATCTTATAATTTCGACATCCTCAGACATTCTCAAAGGGTGCAAAACATGATGATGCGACTACACGCAGCATGTTTAGCTTAGAACTGTCTGAACCATTGGTGACATTCGCACTCTCTTGCGGAAGCTGGTCCTCCCCTGCTGTAAGTTACTTCTCCCGGTAATTTACAATTAGCTCGCTCGAAAATACGAAATATTCAAGAAATCCTCTGCAAATTTATTAACAATCGAAGTAATCATTCTGCAATGAACATGGTTTTGTATCGAAGGTGCGAGTGTACACTGCATCTGAAGTTGAGCACGAGCTCGAAGCTGCTAAACGGGAGTACTTACAAGCCGCGATTGGCATTTCAACATCGGAGAAACTTATATCAATACCAAAATTACTCGACTGGTATCTTCTCGACTTTGCTAAGGACTTGGAGTCTCTACTCGACTGGATATGTCTCCAATTGCCGTACGAACTGAGGAAAGAATTAATGAAGTGGCTGGAGATGCAGAAGGATCGACCTCTTCGACAACTGGTCCGGATAATGCCGTATGAGTTCAACTTCAGATACCTTCTGTGGAGATGAACAAGGTTAGCTAGCTCAAATTCTCCATTGTTTTTCTTCAAGTTACAGCAAAATTTTTGTAGTTGGAATTAAGTTTGATATATTATATAGCTAAAATTGTATAATCAATCAATCCTTCATGTAAATTATAAGGTTTGGGTTGGGTTGGGTTGGGTATATTATACCCTGAAATGTTTGGTTGGTTCCTTCGTTGATGTATGAATTGAAAACTTCACTTGATAAATAAAAATGGCTTTATTTATTTATTTTCTTGTCTTGTTTGTTAACTCAATATATACTTGAAAGATATAAAAAATCATACAAGGAGTAGGCAAGACTATCCATGCATGCTCCTGAGTAGGGGTGGGCAAAAAAATCGAATGGAATTTTCGGTTAATCGAGTAAATTCGATTCGAATACAAATACTGTATATTTGATATTTGTTCGAATCGGTTCTCTTCTGAAATTTGATCGTTATGTTCGTGCTATCGAGGAATCCAATAATATAAATAACTATCTTGTAGTAAGTGGTGTCAAAGTTCTATGTGAAAAAGTTCTACCTAAAAAGACTATGAAATAGTTTATGTAGTGAGGATTAAAAAGACCTATTAAAAATAAAATCAATTGATGAAATGAGGATAAATCTCTCCGGACAAGAAATGAATAAGAAATTAGATTAAGGTTTCAATCATTAATTTAATATAATCTTGTTGATTAATTAATAATTTGATTATAAACATTAGATATGATCAAATGCTCAATTTTTCTTTACTTTGTTGGTGGTAATGATACAAGTGATTAATCATATCTTTAATAAAAAAAAAATAAACTAAGTACAATAATAGAATAATTTTTCCAATTGAATTTAGCAAGAGAAAATCTAGTTCGAATATTTTCAGATATTTTTTTGTTTGTTTTTTTCTGGTTGATCATATAATTTCTAGGCTAAAATGACCAATCTATATACTACTTCATCAAATCAATATACAAGTACATATATAAATATTCAATTGACACACAATTGCAAGAATATTTTAGAATCTGATCACAATAAATTTTTTTTTTTTTTTTTTTAAAATAATAGTCATAAAACATAAAAATTGCAAAAATATCAACTAACAAATAAAAGAAACAAAAATTCCATCAAGAATGATCATGTTGTGTTGTGAAGTCCAAGTTGGAACCCGAACGAGTATTATACATCTAACCCCTGACTTAGCCACTCTCAGATATTGATCATTTTGATCGAATTGACTCAAAAAGATTTCGTCTTCTTGTGTGTGCGTTTGTACGCATATTTGTTTTGTTTTGTTTTTTATTTTTTTATATTTTAAAATTTTTAACATATAATTATGATCTTCTTGTAATTCTCTCTCCTCCACTGCCAATTATGTCAACCTATCCTCCATGCCAAACAATGGATAATGACGAATTCTCCCATCCGCTCAATCCATATGTATATACACAATATCGTTTTGACTAAATGTTGATTCTATTTTTTATGGCATTGATTACTCTTTTATTCATAAATCAAATTCCAAATCTATTAAAATATTATCCTTTAGCCCTTAATGTTTATCTATAGTCTTTCTTTTGACTTTGATACATGAGCATGCCTAACGGTGATGTTTTTTCTTAAATTTATTTTTCCTCGTTTTCAAACATCAAATAAAATTCTATCACAAGTTTGTAGGTTTCATGATTGTTAGATTTGTTAGATATATTATGTACGGAGGTATTTTTGTATTTATAATAGTATAAGGGCAGTTTAGGTATTTTGTATAATTTTAATATATTAGGGTATTTATATTTCGTAATATTCAATTTTTATCAATGAGAATCGCGATATTCTTCATGGTAGCAGAGCTACCCTAATCCCGTCACCCATCCAACCCTGTCCAGCCACTCACTGCCCGCCGCCCGCCACCACGTTGTCCTCTCTCCCTTCCTTCGGTCTGGCTGTCCAGTTAAGGTTGTTTGGTGTTTTTTCTCCGGGGTTGAATTTTTATTAGGTTGTGGCTTAAGATTTCAGTTGCTTTTGTGATTATGAATTTATAGAGCTCTCTTCAATTCAAATATTGCCCCAAACATGTTTGCTTTTACTTTTTTTTTTTTTTTTTTTTTTTTTTTTTCGGGTGTTCTTTCTCCAACTCCGGACATTGCTACCGAACGATTGGTTGGGGGTTCTAACTGTGACTCTTGGTCCAAAGCACCGAACGATTGGTTCAGGGTTCTAACTATGACTCTTGGTCTAAAGTTGTCCAAATGTGGTGTATGGGTCAAGGTTTGGTAAATCACCTTGTTATTCTATCCGATCCGATTGTTGACACTGAGACAGTTTCATGGCTTAAGGCTGATGCTTTATTATGCGGTTTGCTTTGACACTCATTGTTCCAAGCCTTCATCCAATTTTTACCAATTTTACAAACTGTGATGATCTTCGGAGACGTGCGAAGACTTTATATATCAATTATATTCAGCGCCTCTATAGTGTGGTATCTAATTTGGTCAATTTTTATCAACCCGGATTGACAATTCTAGAGTATCTCGGTAAACTTTCATCCATCAAAGTTGAACTCAATTCAGTTTTACCTCCGGGGAAAAACAGTTGCGGAGGAGCTTGCTTAGCGCGATACATTCTATATAGTGTGTGCACTAGTTGGTCTTGGTTCAGCTATGAGTCCGGTTCGGGATCACCTTATTTTCAGCTCAAAAGTTTCAACTTTTGATGATATTTATTCTCGTTTATTACATGTCTCCTCTGTGGCTCATCCGACTTTTTATTCTAGAGATAAGTCTGCTCTACTAGCTTACCTTCTTCACCTATGCAAAGTGATCCTAGTCCTCATGGGAGCTTTCGTGGGACCTCTCGTCCATGTTGCACTTATTGCAATAGGTGGGCTATAATTGTGATAAATGTTTTAAATTGTATGGCCGGCCACCTCGGGCTGTTGTTTCGCAGGCTGAAAGTCCTCAGTTATCATGCAATTTTTTCACTTTGATTGATTCAGACTATGAGCAATATCTTGCATACTAAGCTTCAAAGCAGTCATCTTCTTCACCCATTGCCTCTGTCGCTCACACTGGTACCTCTCTTGGATCATGGGTCTTTGATTTTGGTGCCTCTCCTCACCTATCTGGTAATCCAATTTTTTTTTTTCCGAATTTTATAAGTCTACCTCGTTACCTTATGTTACTTTAGCTGGGGGGTCACGAGTTTCTGTTAAGGCTGTTGGTGATGCTCAACCATTGCCATGTGTTCTCTTATCTTCCGTCCTTTTTGTTCCTTATTGTCCATTTAAATCTTGTTTATGTTAGTCCATTTAAATGTTCTTTAGTTTATCTTCATTGTCTTGTGAGTCGTGTCAGCTAGGAAAAAAAATCGCATTTTGTTTCCCCAGGGTTGATATGCCTTTTGCTTTACTCCACTCTGATATATGGGGTCCGTGTCGAACTACTTCTCTATTTGGATTTCAGTACTATGTTACATTTTTTTTATGACTTCTTAAGATGTACTTGACTTTATTTGATGAAAGCTCATTCCGAACCATTTCTGTCTTTGAAACATTTTATGGTGAAATTCAAAATCAGTTTGGCGTGTCTCTTAAAATACTTCACTGATAATGCCACTAAATACTTCTCTACTCCAATGACTCAACTTATGTAATCTCATAGTATTTTACACCAGTCATCTTGTGTTTATACTCCTTAGCAAAATGGGCTGGCTGAACGCAAAAATCGTCATTGCTCGTACTTTGCTTGTGGATCATCATGTTCCTTTCCGGTTTTGGGCTGATGCTGTTCTTAATGCCTGCTATCTTATCAACCGCATGCCATCCTCAGTTCTCTAGAATAAAATTCCCCACTAGATGTTATTCCCTCAAGATCTTTTATATTATTCACCCCTTTATATCTTTAGGTGTACTGCATTTGTTCATGATCACTCCTTGGCTCGGGATAAGTTAGCTCTACGTGCGTTGAAGTGTGTTTTCCTTGGCTATTCTAGGGTTCAAAAGGGTTATAAGTGTTTATCTCCTTATACTCGTAGGTATTACTTTTCAGCCGATGTTACATTTTTTGAGTCCATATCTTATTTCTCTTCGTCATCTTCGATCTTGTCTGTCAACCATGTGTTACCTATTCCTTTTTTTTTTTCCCTCTTCTTTCACATCCACCTCTTCAGGTTTACACTTGTCGTCCTCGCCCGCAAGTGTTCCATTCCAATGGTTCTACCGCTCATGTTCCTCTAGCGTCTATCGACTGTCCCGGCTCTCAAGACTTGCCATTGTCTTCTTTTCATGCAGCTCCTATCCTGCCAGATTCTGTACCATTACGATGAGGTACTCGTTCTTCTCGTAATCCTCACCTTATTTACAATTTTCTTAGTTTTCATCATTTGTCTTGCACATACTATACCTTTGTGTCAAACTTATCATTCGTCTCCCTTCCTAAATCCCTTTGTGAAGCTCTTTCTCACCCAGGTTGGCGAGAAACAATGATAGATGAAATAGCTGCTTTGCATGCTAATGGTACTTGGGACTTGGTGCATTTGCCTTTAGGTAAGTCCCCCGTGGCTTGTTGTTGGGTTTATGCAGTTAAGGTTGATTCGGATGGTCAAGTTGCTCGTCTTATGGCCCGTTTGGTGGTTAAGGACTTCACACACGTTTTTGGTGAGGATTATACTGAAATATTCTCACATATTGCCAAAATGTCTTCGATCCATCTTTTTATTGCTTTGGCTGATATACAATACTGTCCTCTTCATCAGCTTGATATTAAAAATGTATTTCTACATGGAAAACTCCAGGAGGAAATTTATATGGAGCAACCACCTAGATTTTTTGGTCAGAGAGAGTCTGGTCTTGTTTGTAAACTATGTTGTTCGCTTTATGGATTGAAATAATCTCCGCGTGTTTGGTTCGGTCGATTCAGTAGTGTTATACAAGAGTTTAGCATGATCCGAAGTGCATTAGACCATCCCGTCTTTTATAGGCAACATCAAGTGGTAAGTATTTATATCTTAGTGTGTATGTTGATGATATTGTTATCACTGGAAATGATCAAGAAGAGCTCATTCAATTAAAGCAGCACCTATTTAAGCATTTTCCAACTAAGAATATGGGACCGTTAAAATACTTTCTTGGTATTGAGATTGCTCAATCACGTGATGGTATTGTTCTTTCAAAATGGAAGTACGCATTGGATATCTTAAAAGAAACTAGTTTGTCTGACTGCAAGCCAGTAGTCTCTCCCATGGATCCAAATTTGAAGCTTCATCTGAGACAAGGAAAGCTATTAGCTGATGTAGAAAGATATCGTAGAATGGTTAGTAAACTTAACTATCTCACACTTACTCGACCTAATCTCTCTTTTTCTGTAAGTGTTGTGAGTCTTCAGTCTCCATGCGATTGTCACTTAGATGCTGCCATTCGAATCTTAAAGTACAACAAAGGGTCTTTCGGTAGAGGTTTATTGTACACTAATGAAGGTCACACTGAAGTAATTGTGTACTAAAATGCTGATTTGGCAGGATTCCCAGTTGATAGATGCTCTACTTTAGGATATTGCATATTTGTGGGAGGTAACCTTATCTCATGGGAAAGTAAGAAACAAAATGTTGTTGCTCGATCAAGTGCAAAGGCAGAATATCGAGCCATGAAATTAGTGATATGTGAACTTATTTGGGTAAAACAACTACTTCATGAACTCAATATAATGGAAGTTTTAGAAATGAAACATTTTTGTGACAATCAAGCTGCCTTGCATATTGCATATAATCCGTGTTTCATGAGAGGACTAAATATATGAAGATTGATTGTCATTTTATTTGGGAAAAGGTGTTATCTAGATGCATTGCCACTCGTCATGTTGCTTAAAGTGATCAACTTGCAAACATTCTTACCAAATCTCTTAGAGGCCCTTGAATGAAATTTCTATGTGACAACCTTGGATCATATGATTTGTATTCTCCAATTTGAGGGGAGTGTTAGATATATTATGTATATGAGTATTTATTTATTTATAATAATATAAGGAAAATTTAGGTATTTTGTATAGTTTTATTATATTAGGGTTTTTGTATATTATAATATTCAGTTTTTATCAATGAGAATCACGATATTCGTCAATAATAAATTATGAAAGACAATCGAAATGAATATACATATACATGCAAGAACTTATTGTTAGTCAATGAATTGATAAGCTCACTTTAAACTCATGACAAAGGATTAATAGAATACAAAATGAGTTCCTTGAGTAGGGATTTTAATCAAAGATTTTATTATATATATATTTTTTTTCTAGAAAAGACTCACCAAAATTATATATATATTTTTCTAGAAGACTCACTAAAATCAACAACAAAGAAATTTTATAGAAGAAATCAACCCAATCGCGGAAGAGAATGAAAAAAAAATATTTGCTTCCGAAAAAAAAGAAAACAAATCTAGAAAAAAAAAGCGCAAAAAGAGTCCATATTGGATTATCTACAAGAACATCAATCGTTGTTGTTGTTGTTATTATTATTATTATTTTCAAGTATAAGAGGTGTCAAGTTGAAATCACCCTTGAGATGAAAAAATGGGAAAACTGAAGCATACTTTACTAAGGAGTATAATGTAGAGTCTTAGACATCATATTATTTAACACATATGCTGAAATATGAAGAATATATATATAATGGCTATATAACAACCATATAAAAAATAATAGAATAATTTTTTACATCTCGACAGAGGCTGCATCACACATATAAAGCATGAAAATGAAAAAATACAGATCACATAAAAAAGAGAATGATTGTAGTGTTTACCAAAAGAAATAACAAAAAAAATTAATTGATAAAATTCTATACATGCCAAATCTAGTGGAAAACCTTTAAGCGTTAGGCAACTTATACAACATGGATATTATGTAATTTTTTTAGGATGAAAATGCCAAATTTTTAACAAGAATAATGACTTTTTGGCTGATGTTGACATGTGTATGAATAAAATTTTTTCTTGGATTATACCTTCAAGCAATCAATTTGTCGTGAAGAATAAAGTCTTGGAAATTTTATCACGTGACATTTAAGCTATGACCACTTAGATATAGTAGCATTGTGTATTTTGAAACAAAGTAAAATGGTTATTGGATTACCAACCTTCGTCGCAAAGAAAAATTATATAAATGGTACTATTATAACAGAATGCATCGATCTCTACTTTCTAAAACTTCATAGAGAGCTCCACTACCTATTGAGTTGATATACTATGATAAATGTGGTTCTACGAAGATAATGTCACTCAATGAGAAGAAATACTTGATTTTAGTTATTGATTTCACAAAGATGCTGTAAGTATAGTTTTGAAAGAAAAAACTAAGAGGTTTTTCAATAGTTTCTCAAATTAAAAGGCATCGTAGAGAATCCAAGTGACTGCCAAATAAAAATACTCTTGAAAAAAAAATAAAATAAAATAACCCAAAGAGTTCATATATGCTCTATTCTTACAACATTTCAAAAAAAATAAAAAAGACATGACAAAGATATTTTATTGTGAGTTATACCCCACAACAATTGGTGTGGTTGGAATAGGAAACTACATTGTATTGGAAGAGGCTTGGAACATGTTGACAGGGAAAAGACTTTCATATAATTTATGGGTTGAAATAGTTAATACCATTGTTTATATGCTAAACAAATCACCTATCAAAGCATTACAGAATAAGACTCCATTCAAAGCTTAGAATAAAATAAATTCTGGTACTAAATCTTTTAAAGATATTTGGAATAGATTCTTTTTCTCATGTACTAATTATAAAATGAAGTGATGAAACGAAGTGGCAAAAAATATTAAATATAAAGAATACAATATGCTTATTTTTAGAGATGTCATCTTTGGTGAAGGTGGTGTTTGAAATTGGAAGAGAAAATTTATTTTAGATCATAAAAAGTTAAAATTAGTATGATATATATATATATATATATATATATAAGCAATGAACAAATATATTGATATGATTAAGAAGATCCAAACATGGAAATTCTCAATTTAGTGGAAAAGAAAAATATCATTTGGATGAAGTGGATCTAAAAAATAAAATATAACAAGGATGATTTATCACAAAAATACAAGGTATCACTTTTTGACAAAGTGTAAGCACAACATTTTGATCTTGACTTTAATGATTTTTTTTTTTTTTGGTGGTGAGAATAAATACTATTTGGATTGTCCTTGCAATTATGACCACTGAATCTTTATCAATTTGATGTGAATTATGCCATTTTAAATAAAAGATTAGAGGAAGAAGTATATTTAAAACAACTATAATGATTCATGATGAAATAAAAAAAAGAGAAAAGTCTATTGTCTTTGAAAGATATACGGGCTAAAGTAAGCCTTACGAGCCTAAACAACAAAATTGATAGGCACTTTTCAAGTTACAATTTTCATTACATGTCAAAAGAGCTTTCACTATACCTTAAGAAAAAAAAAAAAAAAAAGAGTGATTTTTCTTGTTGTTATTATATGTTGATGATTTAATTTATTTTGAAACTAACTAATCATTGCTAGAGAAGTTTTAGAACAAGATAAAGATGTAATTTGAAATAACAAATTTAAGAACACTGAAGTATGAAAATACAAATGTGGTAAAGTGAACGAGAAATTTTTCTTTCAGAAGAAAATTATGTTAATGTCACCATGATATGATTTTTCATAGGTAATTACAAATCCAAATTCACACCAATGATGGTAAATAACGAACTCCAATAGTTAGTGATAATTTAAATAAGGTGAATGTTACAATCTTAGAAGTATAGTGTGGTTCCTAGTTTATTTAATATACACAAGTCCAGATTTGTCTTTACAATTAGTGTTGTTTCAAGGTAAAAGAGTGATGCTAGAAAAAATTTATTTGTAGCAGTTAAAAAAATTATGTAGTATATCTTCAAGAAAATAAAAAACTTTTTATTTTATGAAAAGGAAAGACAATTGCAGTTTGGTTGGATATGTTGTAGCGATTGAATTGGCTGAATTAATTGTAAAAAGAGCTTCACAAGCTATATGCTCTATCTTAGGAAATCTCCAACATCCTAGTGTTCAAAGAAACAAAAAATCGTAGCCTCATTATCTACCGAAACTAAGTACTTCGCTTCTACTGAAGCGACTTATAAAGAAGTTTGCCTAATAAAAATGTTAGAAGATTTGCAATTGAAACAAAAGCATGTAACAATAGTTTTCTATGAAAAAAATCCTATATCTCATTAATCAAAATTCTAATCTTTCGTGCTCATTTCATACATATCGATCTGCATGATCACTTTCTTCAAGACTATGTATTAAAGAGAAAAATAAATATCGTTTTAATCAATTCAAGTGAGTAATATTCTCACCAAGCCACTAGGTGTAAATAATATAGAGTGATACAAATGACATATGAAATAATTTAGTTTAGCAATTAATCTGGCCACAATACCAAACTAAATCAAACATTATTAAACTTTAAATCAGAAATCACAGAAATACTTAGCAACTGAGAAATTTCATAAATTACCAAGTTGTTTAATTTTTTTCACTCATAAACTAGAAAAAGTAAAATACTCCCTAGTCATGGGAAGAAGAACAAAAATAATAAAGATAAACATCGTCTTAGAGTAATCGGATTGACGGGAAGAACTTGAAACCGCCTTATTGCTTTTATTGCTGCCCTAATTTTGTAGCAATTGAGCTTTTGGGCCTTTAATTAATTCTTCAAAGTCATTGGACCTTCTTGTTCTTTTTTTCCTTTAATTCTACTAATTTTATTATTTTTGTCCTGTAAATCATAAATAACAATATATACACAAATTAGGTAGAATCCAATCAAATCAATCAAATATCACAAATAATATAAATATTTAACACATGCGATTTCTGACATGCGATTTTTGACTATTATAAAAATTGCAAATTAAGAAAGGATGTTGAAAATAAAATTTATAATTTTCAAGTCAATTATTATTATAATTATATCTTATGCCCTAGGAACTATCAAATACTCGTTCCGCCCCTGATAATTATGCCAATATTTAATTTTTGATTGTCTGTTAAATTTGTTTTTAATTCATTTATAATAAATAAGTTATCAACTCATAATTTTATTATTCTTATTTTAACACATAATAACTAATGTGTCGTTACTTTTCTATTTATTCTATAATTTTTTTGTCATTTTTTTAAAATAAAATTTTTATCCTACACTATTTTACTTTTTACATATTCTATGTTTAAAATAACATAATAATTTCGAACAGAAAAATAATAAAATATTAAACTAATATTCCCTCCGTCCGAGAAATTTAGCCCATTTTCTTTGTGTTTTTACAAAGAAGTGGGATTTAATTTCCCGGACAGAGGGAGTAGTATATAGTTAAAAAGTCATATCTAAAACGGAAAAAAAAGTCATACCTACGGGACAAAAGAAAAATTGCAAAAATTTGGAGGTGCGGAGAATTGAACCCCGTGCCTCTCGCATGCGAAGCGAGCGCTCTACCATATGAGCTACACCCCCAATTGATATATATATATTATGTGCTAAAATCAAACATAATATATATTGTACTGTACTATTTTGTTAGTTCATTTTGATACAAATTATATTTATATTAACATTCATATAAATAGTATATTGTATGGAATTTTGGTATCCTCCTGATGTTGATTAAATTTCAGGAGCATCCTGAATCATTTTAATCCGTTGGATTGTTTTTATTGGCAATTCAACGATTGAGTTTGATTGAGGGTATTTTGGTAATTGAAAAAATTCATTAAGATATCTAATTAGAAAAAATCAATTAGAAAAAATTATCGTAACTACCTCCGATAATTTCGGGATTAAAATTTTCTTAAACAAACAAAAAAGTTTCCTAAGTAATTACTTTCAAAATTGTATACACTCAAGTTATAATGATGTATACATCATCCCAAAATGATGTCTCTATGATACTATTATGATGTTCTACCACGAAATACTTTTCTTATATAAGATAATTAAACGATGTCCAAAAATTATCGTAACTACCTCCAATAATTTCGAGATTAAGTTTTTCATAAACAAACAAAAACGTTTTTCAAGTAATTACTTTCAAAATTGTATACACTCAAGTTATAATGATGTATACATCATTCCAAAATGATGTCTCTATGATACTATTATGATGTTTTACCATGAAATACTTTTCTTATATAAGATAATTAAACGATGTCAAAAAATTATCGTAACTACCTCCGATAATTTCGAGATTAAATTTTTCTTAAACAAATAAAAACGTTTCCCAAGTAATTACTTTCAAAATTGTATACACTCAAGTTATAATGATGCATACATCATTCCAAAATGATGTCTCAAGTTATAATGATGTATGCTATTATGATGTTCTACCACGAAATACTTTTCTTATATAACAAAAACGTTTCCCAAGTAATTACTTTCAAAATTGTATACACTCAAGTTATAATGATGTATACATCATCCCAAAATAATGTCTTTATGATAATATTATGATGTTCTACCACGAAATTGCACTTTTTTTTTTTTAATTTGATTGCTTAATTAAGATTTTAGAAACCCGAGCGTTTCTTTATTTCCAGCTGCTATTCTCAACACATCATATGATGATCTTAAGGAAAGGTCTGCCTCTTTATTAATTGTAGCTGCAGTCATCTGAGCGTCATCTACGGCCCTATTATACGCTCCCGCTTCTCCACTATTTATTTTCTTCGATGGACATCGGTGAAAACAAAATGGAGTTATCTTTTTTTCTTTTGGATGTGAAGCGACTAAAATTATGAATACGATATGCATTTATCTCTATTTATATTCCCTTAATTTATGTTAAAACAAAATATTGATTTATTAATTATTAAAATCAAATTACATATCTATCCCTGACTGCAATTTCATCCGTTGATTAAAATTTTAATCGAACGGCTGATATTTTTTCAGGACCATACCCGGATTGCATTGTATGTAGTAATATCATATATTTGCTGGTGGCAGTACTTAAATTCAACACAATAATAGTAGTCTAAAAGAAAAAAAAAAGAGTTCACATCTAGATAGATATTATAGGTGATATATATTTGCACCCATATTCATTAAATAAAAAGGAAAAAGCATATTATTAAAAAAAAAAAAAGTGTAAAAACACTTTAATTCATTAGTATTTCCTTATCTCCATACTCTTTATCAACAAGATCCATCATCTTTTATTTTGAATTGATCTTTGGTTATTACAATTGTCAAGCAGTTGAAATTACTTTCTAATCTTGAGGTCTGTTTGGTTTGAGGGTTTAGGAGGGGAGGGGAAGGGAAGTGAAGGAATGGAATTCTAAAAATTTTTGTGTTTTGTTCAAGTTTTTTGAGATGAGAGGGAAAGAGAAGGGAGGGGATTTAATTGTTTAGATTTTTATTCCCCTTCAATTTGGGAGAATTTGGAGGAAATGAATTTTATTAAACAATTTTTACCTATTATACTCTTTTAAACATTTTATTAAATTTTTATATCATTTTTGAATTTTAATGTTTATTTATTTTATTTTTAATTAGACGAATAAATATTAATGTATATTGTGCATATATCTAAATACATTATATATTTTAAAATATTTTAAGTTAAAATTTGCATTAAATCTAGTTATAATATTTTCAAAAAATAATATATAATATTTTTTTAAAAAATAAATAATTTTAAATAATTGAATTTAATTTTAATAACTGATTTTATCAAATAAATATATTTTAAAAAATTAATATAAATTTTATAATTGATTTAGTTTATATAAATTTTACTATATCTATTGTTATACTTGAGTGGATTTGCTTGGAGCCCTTCTACTCAATTATGGGATGCCGAACTAAAAGTTTGGAATGCTTTAATAGAGGTTTGTTTTAAAATCTTATGTTTTTTTTTTTATTATAAATATTTTTATTAAATTTTTATAAGTATTGTGTGACTAAATTTTTTAGCATTAACGACGTAGACAATCTTGTTTCTCATAATGAAGTCACTTTAGATCAAAATGATGTGTTTTCTAATGATGATATGAACAATTTCTCAATTCATGAAAGTAATACTCATGGCGCAACTACTGGAAATAAAAATAAGAAACAGAAGAAGCTCAAGAAGAAAATTAATGAAATTGAGGAGATCGGAGGAGGATTAAAAGAAGTAGCGCAGACATAGAACACGGTAATGCAAAAATGGAAAGAAAGTGAATAGCAAATTATGTCAACTTTCAGGAGAAAAAATTGGAATTTGATTAAGGAACGTGGAATTGAAACAGCACATCAGCTCAGATATATTTTTTTCTTATAACTAATCCAGACCAACTTCGAGCGATTATTGAATGTCCACCCGAAGCACGCAGATCGGTCATTATGTATATGGTGTTTGGTTATAGTTTTTTGTTTTATTATATTAGACAAAGAAATTTTGTGTCATGCTTTGTGAATAAATTAATCAAATTTTATTAAATACTTTTATTTATTTTTATTTATATAATATAGGGCAAAATAATAAAATTATTCTATTTTTCTTTCCCTCCTCTGCCTAACCAAACACAAAAATATTATTTTCCCCCTCTCTATTCCCCTTCGTATAAACCAAACACGCTATTACAATTTTAATATTCTATTCCTTCCATTCGTCTCGCCTCTCTTTCATTAAATTCTCTTCCCTCTCCTCCCTTCATTTGAATCGGACAGACCCTTGGGGTAGATCTTTTAGAACAGAGCCTTTCTTTTTTTTTTTTTTCTTTTTTTTTTTTTATTCTTTTATCAAATTTATTATATGATTGTCGGCGATAACAAGCAAACTTGCCATTAGATTGGCTAAAGCAATTGAGAATAGATCTTATGCTGATGTATATATTACTTTAAATATGTTGAATTTATTTTAACATTTAATTTTATAACTAATAATCTTAATTAAATTTAAATGTGATCTAAATAAATCATTGTAATTAAATTCACTAATTTTGAATTTACAAATTCTAACATGCAATCATAAAGCCAATTATGGGTAAAAGTACCTATTTAATAATATTTAAAAGACAATTGGCGTGTTGTGCTTTTAGATAAATGAATTTTTAATGTTAGATATGAAAAATTGTATCGATAATATAAAAAAACTAATATTTTACTTTGAATTTTTAATTTTTTTTTTAGTAAATAGAATATACTTCAACTGTCCACCAAATTTACTTTCATTTTCCTTTCTTTTGTTAGATTATCTTTGTTCATTTCATTTAATTACTAATTAAATTTTAAAAAATATAATTAATTATTTTCTATTTATTTTACTTTTTTAATAAAATATTTATTTTTCTTAATCTCCGTACCAACACCAACTTCCAAGTGCTAATTTTTGCGGACGAAAGGAGTAATTATATATTGATTAATTAATATGAATACATTATATTTTTATAATATATATAGGAAATGATCCTATCCAAAAATAAATTGAGTGAATAAACTAATTCAATGATCATTTTATTATTATTATTATTTTTTTTTTATCACATCAATTTTTATAGTTCGTGAGCTTTGAAGTAACAAATGCATATGAATTTTGTCCCGAGGCAAGTAGAATGTCATAAAAATAAAAATGTGAGCATCTGATGTATTATTAATTAATTAATTAAATGTATATATAGTGAAACGAAAGAAAGAGGACAGACACGAAAGACAGACAATAAGGAAACATACAACTCATCATAATGACTTGTAATAATTATAAATTATAGATCTCGACGTATATAATAATAATAATAATAAATAAATAAATAAATAAAATAGAAAATAGTGGATAGTGAGGCAGGCAAAACAATACGTCAGGGAAAGCAGTTCGTCCATTTTTCCAAATAAGCAAATGAGAGATCACTACAAGAAAATATTATTTTTGTAACGAAATTTTTTCGTTTTTAAATTCATTTTTTCCGTTACTAATGATATTAGAGACGGAATTAATGATGGAATTACGTTAGCTACGTGATCTTTAGTGACGGAATTTTGTTACAAATATACTATTTTTTTTTCTAGTGGATGATTACAGGTAATAATAAGTGTACATTCATATCTACATACATGTAAATACGAAGCCTTGTCTGTCCTATTCTATTCAATAGAATAAAATAAAATAAAGGCTAAAATATTTTTTTAGTCCCGTAAGTGGAGCATGTCGCAAATTACACTACAAAAAAATAATATATTTGTAACGGAATTCCGTCCCTAAAGTTCACGTAGTTAACGTAATTCCATTGCTAATTCCGTCTTTAATGTCATTAGTAACGGAAAAAGTAGATTTAGAGACAAAAAAGTTTTGTTACAAAAATAATTTTTTCTTGTAGTGTTAGTCCCATAAGTGAAAGTTTTTCACTGTTTTAGTCATCCGGCGCCGGAGACGCCTGCGTGGCTCGCCGGAGGTGACGTGTCTGCCAGGTGTGGCGGACACGTGAATTTACTTTTTTTTTTTCATTTTTTTTTTATGTTTTTAATTTTTTTAATTGGACCAAATAAAAAAAAATACAAATAAAATTTAAAATAAATTAAAAAAAATTTAAAAAATTTTAAAAAATGAAAAAAAATAAAATTCCACGTGTCCGCCAGGTCAGCGACACCTGGCGGACACGTCATCTCCGGCGAGCCACGCGGGCGTCTCTGGTGCCGGAGGACTAAAACAACGAAAATTTTTCACTTATGAAACTAGTTTGCGACAGACTCCACTTACAAGACTAAAATGATAATGGAGTCCAATTACGGAGTAAAAATAATTTACCCTAAAATAAAATCTAAGGAAGACTGACACACTAAAATTAATACAAGTACGTACACTGTATAAATTTTATATTTGTCCTCAATACACTCACATGTCTTTTCTTCCAATTCTTTCCAATCTATCTATCTTGTTATTATTATTACTGCTGTATGTATCTCTTATTCAACTGTTTCTTCATTTGACAGAGTACCAAAAATAGGTAAAAATAAAAATATTTCTATTTTAGGATAAAAAAGGGTAGAGAGTGGGGCACTTTTTTGTCCCAATGATTTTATTTTTTATTTCCGTTAGTCCCAAAACAAGAGTATTATTTTCTAATTTAGTAATTGTAGTATCTATCTAACATAATACATATCCTTCTAACTTACAATGTATTTCACAAATGTCACCCCACATTTATATTACAAAATACTAATAAAGGTATTTTCATTTTTTCTACTACAACCCAATATAATACTAATATTAAAAAATCTACGTGCAAAAAACAAACGTTACTCTTTATATGGAACAGATGGAGTATTTGTTTTACTAAAAAAATAAAAATAAATTTAGATGACAACACAAAAAATAGTAAGAATAAATTTGAATGACAAATTAAATAGTACTATTTTATATATAGTATCATAGTTACTAGATACAACAATTTAAGAAGTGTGTGACTAGTAAATGATTAAAAATATATTAGTTAAAGTAATTATAATATAATAAAAATAATTATATATTAAAATTAAGATAATTAATTAGTATTTTTAAAATGTAATATTGCTTATAACTTCCATGTGGTTTCGAAATTTTGCATAAAATTTTCCTGTATTTTAAAAATTGCATGACACTCCCTTGTACTTTAAAAAGTGTTGCATGAAACTCCACCACCATTAAACCTATTATGTGATGGAATGATGATTTCTTATCCATATTTTTTGAATAGCGGGGAGTTTCATGCAATATTTTTGAAAGTATAATGGGACTTATACAATTTTTTTTTTTTTTAAGTAAAATGAAGATTTACATTGAGTTCAAAACCACAAAGGGGTTTTATGCAACGTTTTTTTAAAGTATAAAGGGAGCTCAATGTAATTTTTAAAGTAAATGAGATTTACACTGAGTTTCGAAACTACAAAGGAGTTATGGACAATTTTACCTAATTAAAATTAAAAAATTTATGAATTTGAAATTTCAAAATATGATTAAAATATATAATTATTTTCTAAAAAAAACTAATACTACCTCCGTCCACCGCGAATCTATCCATTTACTTTTAGCATGTTAATATTTGAATATTAATTATTATATCAAAACGTAGTATAAATCCAGAAAAAACGACAAAAACAATTCTATTGTTGTCTTATAACACTAATGTAACAATATTTTTACAATAAATTATACAAAAATATAATGATATTTTTAATGTTAAAAACAATGACGCCAAATGCAAATGGATAGATTGGCAGTGGACGGAGATAGTATAAGATGTCCGAGGAACAAAAATAAAAATCGTAATATAATAGGTGGAATGGGATGGAGTGATATTATTACTATTATTATTATTTTTATTGGAAACATTGCTTTAAATCTCCGGTAGTCACCTATCTTTTTCTTCTTCTTCTTCTTTCTTTTTTTTTTTTTTTTTTTTTTTAAATCTTTAAAACAAATAAATGCAATTTATGATATGCTTTAGATAGATGTTTTAAGAATTTTGAAATATTTTAGATTCAAATTAATCTGAATTAAAAATAAAATATTGTGCTCTAAAAAATGTTTAGATTGAAGTATTTTAAGATATCTTGAATGATTTTGAAATATAACAATTACACCATAATCGACCATGCTTGATAATATGAAAAATAAAATATTGATTTAATATATTTTATTGATTTCAAAATTTGTAAAGGTTTTAATATAAAGTATAATTAATATTAATATTAGTTTGTAAAGAATACAATTTTATATAATTACAAATAATAAAATAACTAATTAAGTACTAATACAAATTAATTTAAAACACCTTTTGTTTGTTTATTATTTTAATTTAAAATATTTTTATTGTAAAATATGAAAATTTGTATCGACAATATAAAAAATATAATATTTTATATTATATTATTAATTTTCACGGAAAAATAAAATATAAATATTATATATATTGAAATTCTTGTTAAAATAATTTAGTTGGTAACAAACCAAAAATATATTAAATTAATATATAATAATATTAAATATACTCTATCCGTCCACATCAAAAGTTTACATTTATTTTTTGAGGTGCCTTACAAAACAATGCATAGCCTGCGACAGTGGGCACTATATGTTCCTAATGATCCCGAGAAGTTCTCGTTTAAACAGTTATGCCAAGTAAATTAATTTTAATTTTAGCAATTACCCAAATGCAATCTGAATTCATGTATAAACAAAACTTTCACTAATTTTGTGAATCAAAATATTCACCAATATGCAAATTCAATCAATTTCAAAAACCATGATAAGGTAAACTCAATACCAGTGCAATTGAAAATTTATCCTCGTTATCAAGAAATGAGAGTGATGGATAGTCGGCTTGTCTGAAGAAGAAGAAGAGAGAAAAGGTAAAAATAATATCAAAAAAATCAGAATGTGTATACATTATCAATATATATATATATATATACATATAGAGATATATGTATATTTATTTTAAGAGTGTTTTACTATGTAATTAGAACAATACAATTTGTTGTGCAATAATTTTATTGCATGAATGAACAGAAAAGATGTTTTGTGTCTATCTTAATTGATAAATTTTTATAGAGAGTGTTTACTGCATTGGATTAGGGTGTATACCATTATTTTAACCACCACAATTCAATATTTGTAATAATTTGTTTTGATAAATACTGTAGCCAAAAAAGATTAGAAATATAATTGTTTCCTTAATTGGAGAATTAATTGTATTCTTTGATAAAAAAAAAAATAAAAAAAATAGTTTTATTTATTGTATCCTTAATGACATTGTTAATTATTCATTTTTTCTCTTTATCTTTTCCAATAATAAAGTGGGAATATTTTGATCTTTTAAAAATATTTTTACACTCAACATTAATATAATACTATTATTTTTTAAATCCCTGCAATCTCAAATGTCTTTATTGTTTTGGACGGGAAAGTATATTATTTGTATTCTTTACAAATGGTAGATGATAAAAATAAAATAAAATAAAACCAACGACAAAAGGGTTAAAATTTTATCCTTTTTTTTTTTTTTTGTGATGCTTTTTCCAAACCTGTGTTTGATGTCTTGCGAATAAATTCAATTTTCAGCCATATGATCATTATGGTGATCGGATGCTTGATTGTTCTTTGGTATTTATTGGTTCGCCTTTAAAATGCTGTAATATTTTGCATCCAACTCAATCTCTCAAAATCTTCAAAGGCATGTTGATTGGGCTAATTAGGCTGGCTATATGGGATATTGCAAATTTGAGAGTGTAAATTGATCTTGTTGTTGGTAAATTTTATTTTATTTATTTTTTTATTTATTTTTTTCTTTTGTCGATTTTATTGTGTCCTCTCAGAGCATAATATATCTTGAGGGAAGTTGTGTGAATCGGATGGTTGGCGGTTCGGTTCGATTGTTGAAGCCTCTCGGGTTCTGTTCCTATGGAACAGTTCGGAATTTAAAGGCTGGCTTTTTCTTGGCATGTTCTTCGAATGAATAGATTCATCACTACATCAATCCAAGTAGAATGTTGTATTGAACATGGTGGTCACTCATCCAACATTGCTCGAGGTTGTTTGAGAGGTAGATTCTTGGTGCCGATAATTTAGGGTGTGTTTCTTTAGGGGATTTTGGAAAAATTTGGGTTTGAGTTTGGGTTTGATTTTTATTTGAATTTTGAAGTGAATTTGAATTTATGTGTTCCTTTTGGGTTTGAGTTTGAGTTGAGTTTGGAGAGTTTTGATGTGCAGTGATTTGATCGTATAATGAATATAATAATATAAATGTGTATTAACTTGTATAATTAATTGATTATAAATTTATTTTATATTTACATATATATTTATAAATTTTTATTTGTTTATATTATAAATATTTATTTGTATATATTTTATTCAAGTATAATTATTATAATTTTTTTTATATTTATAATTTATAAAAACTAAAAAATAAAGAAATAAAAAAAAAGAAACAACGCCCACGTCAGATCGTGTCTCCCCAATCAAACAGTTGCACCGTATTTTTACCCAAACTTAGGCCGGAGAAACATATCCTTAATTTTTGAATGATTTAATGAATTCGGATTTTTTTGGTGGATCATCAATTTTGATTTAATGAAAAGGAATTCTAATATGAAATATTGCGGAATGTTCCCACGCAATGCTCAATCTGAACAAAATGAACCAAATTTTTATATCTTTTTATGTAACCATTATATTTATTGAAAACTAAATTATTAATATATTTAAGTCATTTTCTATTCATTGATTCAGCATCTCCAGATTATATTCAATTTTTAAAATTTGAGTGTATTTAATTTAAAATTTTAAAATTTGAAGGTATTCAATAATTTATATAAATTTTATTGGATTTTAATGAAAAGTTACAAAAAAATTGTATAAATTTTTTAGATTTTGAATGTTTCTTAAAAAAATATTATTATTATTTATTAATATTATTATAATATTTTAATAAAATAATAAAATTTCACAAATTAAAATATAATAGTAAATTATTAGCACATTTTTTGAAAAAATATTTTTAATTGAAATTTTAAATTATTTTTTACTTTTTTTTTTGTATAAAAAAATATCCAAATAAATTTAATTAAAAAGATATAGAGAAAATTTAAACTTGATCGAATCACTTGACAATAAAATATTATTCCTGTCCATATCAAGTTTATCTAATTGTCATTTAATATTAAAATTTTTAAATTAATAGTACATATACACATATAATAAAATTATGTTAAAATTTAACCTATTAAAACAAATTAATTTATTGAATGATAATATGAAAAAAATACAAAATTAAAAATATTAATATATAAAAACAATATTATGCTATAATTATTATACATAATTGATAATATATAATATATAATATATATATATTCATATATACTTTATTTTATAAAAATGTAATACTCCATATATATATATATTTACATTTTATTTGTATTTTTATTTAATTATTTTTATTTTTTACTTTTTATTTTATCTACAAATGTTTTTCATATAAATTAATACAAATTATATAAATTAATTAAAAAAATATATTTTACAATCCTACAAAATATATATAAATTTATAAAACAATCTAATCAAATATATAAAAATCCATTTAAATCAATACATAAAATTTAGTCCTCTAGCGTTGGAGATGCCTACGTGGCACCCGCTTGGATCGCCGGAGGACACGTGTCCCCCGGGTCAGCGATATTTGACGGACACGTTGATTTTTATTATTTTTTACTTTTTAAAAAAAGTTTAATTAACTTATTTTGTCTTTTTGTGAAAATTAAAAATTTTAATAAAAAAACTTAAAAGAAATTAAAAAAAATAAGTAAAAAATTCACGACTTCGTCGGGTGTAACTGACTTGGCAAACACGTGTCGTCCACGCGAGCCACGGGTGCCACATAGGCATCTCCGGCTCCGGAGGACTAAAATTGCGAAAATTTTCTACTTACGGAATTAGTGTGTGACAAATTTCAGTTACGAGACTAAACTGATAAAGGAGTCCAGTTATGGAAAAAAAAAAAAAAAATCAGTTTAGCTTATATAATATTGCATAAAATTCCTGAAAAGTCGTAAGTTTGAGTGAATTTCATACAAATTTTAAATCAGAAAAGATAATGGTGTAGAATTTTTAAACACACGTCCTCATTATAAGAAATTTTGCCTATAACATTTAATCTAATTTTATGTTGTGAGATTTTGTGATACTTGTTTTGTAAGTAGCTTTACTTAATATTCTATATTTAGTTATGTTTTTGTTATTGTATTTTTTGTATTTCTTACATATTGCAAAAATGACCATAAAAAGTAATAGCCACAAATCACATGCGTTAAATATTTATATTATTTGCGATATTTGATTGATTTTAATTAGATTTTACCTTATTTGGATATATATTATTTATTTATAATTTACAGGAGAAAAATAATAAAATCGATAGAATTAGAGGGAAAAAAAAGCCCAAAGCCCAATTGTTATAAAATTAGGACAAATATAAAAGAAAGAAAGAAGGGGAGGCGCCACCACTTGCCGAGAAGAACACCGTGCAGAACAGTCCTTGGGAGAAACCGTGCAAAGGCAAGAAATAAAGATTCTTCCAAGAAAATTTTGAGTTCTACCCCTACCAACATCATTCTGGGCGATGTTTCTCTTTGCTTCCTCAGTTCTTCCTCTTATGATTAGCGAATAGTTTACTTTTTCAGTTTAGGAGTGAAAAACAACTTGGTATAGATTTGAAAGATTAGACTTGTTTTGATTTATGATATTTATTTGGTTCCTAAGTATTGTGTTTCTGATTTGTTTTGAGTTATAATATTCTTTTATTTGATTAGGTATTGTAGTCAGCTATTTCAGTTGGATTAAGGATTAATTGCTAAACTAAATTAGGCGTCCATAATTGCATTTTTAATTTGGTTCAAGTATCGGTAGACACCATTAGAAAATGACAGAATCAATTTTAAATAATTTCGATAATTGTTAAATTGAATTAGACTTTCTTATTCGCAAGACGGTTACACTACTAAATTCTTTTTATATTTTTGAATTATTATTTGCATATCTGCTTCTATTTTTTCTATTTTTGAATTATTATTTGCATAACTGATAACTTAATATTTTATCTTTGTTTTCGTTTTTGTTATTATATATATATATATTTATTTGTAATTGTTTTAAGACTGAGGGATAGGAAAGAAATAACAATAATAAAGATTAGAATTGGTGTGATGGATTAGAATTAACGATCGAATAACACACAAAGATAAAGAAGACTAGGTTACATCAACAAACATAATAGTTCACCATCAACATGTTGACTATATTAAGAGACATAAATGGAGAACATATTTTATTGAGGAGTACTAGGTTACATATGACGGAGCCGAGCCGCTTGACCGGTTGTTAGAATGGAAATACATGCCTATTTATAGCATAAACTTGTACCAATGATATCCAAATCTTATCTCTATATCTATGATATAATATTTAATATCCAAATCATATCTCTATATTTAAGGCATATCAATAAATCTCGATCTAGATTTGAATTCTACTTCCAGATGCATCATTAAAATATCAGATAAACAGGTAACAAACTAGTTTCAAGGCATATTAAGAAGAATTTATCTTCTTCCTCCCCCATAGCTATGAATTATTTTTGATCTAATTTGATTTTTTATTTGATATTGATTATAGTTTCTGTTAATCTAAATTACACTTGAATTTAAATTGGATTAAAAATGTTGTAAGACTTGATATATGATTTGCATTTAAATAGCTTTTGTTTTTGTTATTATCGCTCTATTCTCTCAATACCATTTTGCAGTTACGATTTCTAACAAATAATAAAAAATACAATATTTTATAAAAAAAATCAAAAAGTCAAAATATTCATCATAAAAAATAAAAAAATTATTACAAGAAATAAGTCAAATATTCAATTTAAAATAATAAATTTTATATTTTTGACACAATTTTTCGTACCTCAAACCAATAAGAACGGAGCCTATATTTTTATATTGTTTGAATTTTCTCCTACCCCAAACTGATAACATATGATAAACAATAAAAAAAATTCATTAAATTCTTTTTGTTTTTCACATTAATATGTATGAATTTATTTTAAATTTATCTTAACTTTTATTCTTATACGGACTATAATTATTTATTTTTAATTCAACTTAAGTTTAAATTTCAATTGGGATATAGATTTTATGAGATTTTTTATTTATGTTTGACATTACTTGATATTTTATATTCTTTTTCTTTTTTTTGTTATTCTATTATTTTATGTTAGATATTATTTGTATATTTGTAAAATGGTAGATGATAGGGAAAATTGATGATGATATATATATGAATTCTTCTTTCTCATCTATAGTAATGAATTCATTCAAATTTATTTTGATTCCTAATTTAATATGAATTGTAAAGAATTATTTTTAATCTAAATTAAGTTTAAATATAAATTAGAATATGAGTTTGTGAGACCTATTTATATTTGAATTAATTAATAGTTTATATTTGCTTTTATTTTGGTTAAAATAAACAAACTTAAAATGAAAGTATTGTCAATATTTTTTATAAAATATTTTAAAGCAAATATTATATGTTAATCGTACAAAAATTAAAATTACAATATAAAATAAAATATTTTATTATAATTGTATATAAACTTGTCTTGCAAGGTTCTCCACAAGTTAATATATATATATATATATATACATATGAATATGTATTTGAACATATGTTATCTATGTATATAAAACCATCAAAAAACACATTACACCATATTACTGCTACCAATCATACTTCTTTTGAAGGCTATTGCCATTCTCAAGAAAGAAACCATTCGGCCTCACATGCCAAAAGCAATTTCCATTTTTTCCACAATCCGAATACACCAAATTTTCATTATAAACTTCGAAAGCACGAGTTTTCGACCCCCACCAGAAGCGGCAAAAGAATAGTGTTCTGCCAAAAATATTATCACAAAATGACCAATGCCAACTGTAGGTATGGTTGCCAAGATCATTATCGCCGGAGGCACAATGATATACGACTCTTTTGGGATCTGCAAGTTCAAGATGTATCTCAACAGTATGTTTAGAACTTGATGAACAACATCTTGATTTAGGAATGTAGCTAAGAGAAAGTAATGTAATGATTATAAGTGATTTTATTGCTACTATATTGTCCATAATGTTTTGTGATTTTGTCCGGTGGAAAATGGTATTATATATAATGTACAAAGTTTTTTCGTAGCATACACCTAATGTAAATTAGAATTACATAATTAAACAACGAGAATCAAATTTTACAAGGATTTGTTACTTTCTTAAATAATCTATTTTTATTATTTTCTCTTTTTTTTTTCCTTCTTTTGCGAATTTTTCACATCTATTTTAATAATACTTCCTTCTATTTTGTGGTATATAAAGTGTATTATTATCTTTATAACAAAATTTCAATCAACTGTAAATATTATTAGCCCCTTTTCATGTCTTTTTCTTGTGGTTTTGTGCTTTAAAATGTTTTAAATAGAAAATTTTTTAATGGGAAATAACTATTTGATATAATATAAAAAGATGATTATTGGAATATTTTCAATAGAAAAATTAATTTTAAACATAATATATTGAATAAAAAGTAGGTGCTGTATGAATAATATTAAGAGGAGAAGAAAAAGATAGATCTTGTAAATGAAATAGTGAAAATATTATTATATAAAAAGCATATACACAAAAAAATAAAATAAAATAACCTTTTCCAAATCTAAAAGAATAATGTTTAAGACCATTTGATGATAAATAATAGAAAAATAGATTTAAAAATAGTTTTAATGTAAATTTGTCATGTTAAATATCAATAGTCCATGTCTATTTAAGACGGTGCAAATAGGACCCTTCTTATTGAGAGGCAAGAGTTATAACTTGCAATTTCCACTTCAATGGCTTTGGCTCATTTCTCAACCTTCTCTTGAAGTATTTTTCCTTCCCTTGTTATGTGTCCCCCCCCCCCCCCCCCCCCCCCCCCCCCCCATCTTGCACATGCGGGTCCAATCACATTCGAGGTTGTGGGAATGGTGTATGGATATCCTTCGTTTACTTATATATGATTCGTGTTCTGTGTCATACTTTTCAAGTTAAATATAGATCCACACGAAATAAAATATATTGTTTTTTCGGGGTTGTGGGAATGGTTTATGGATATCCTTCATGTACTTATATATATGATGCATCACTATTATTCGACTGTTACTTTTTTGTGTCATACTTCTCAAGTTAAATATAGATTCTACTCAAAATAAAATATATTGCTTTTTCAATGTTGTGGGAATGGGTTATGGATATCCTTTGTGTACATATACATGATGCATAACTATTATTCGACAGGTTCGATTGTTATGTCATACTTTTCAAGTTGATCCTACTTGAAATAAAGTATATTGCTTTTTAATTAAATATTTTACTGATAATTTTATTAACATAAAATATATATGGTTGCGTTGAGCATCACAAGAACTTACCAGGCGAGGATGAGTTCTTCGATATGTCTATGTTAAAATTATTGCAGTTAACCTTATCAGGATCCCTTGCAATTTTTCATAATGAGATTCTTATGTTGATTGTTTTCATGGATCTTGTTTGACAATTTGATTTTCAGACCTTTTTGGTATGGGATATATTAGCCACGGTGACAAGAAACTTGTTAAGTAGTTTTTAGTTTTGTTAATTATTTTAGGACTTCATTATTTATTTATTGGTATACCATGTGAGATTTTTGGAAAAATATATTTGTATTATTGAGACATAAGTCATTTTATCGGATCAAGATATCATAGAGTACTAGATGAACTATATACATATATATATTGAAATCCCATATTTCATACTAACTTATTATTGATCAACATGATAACTCCAATGTTTTTTGGATGCAAGTAGTATCTATTGTATTGGAAAAAACATGTAAGCATCGATTTGTTTCATATGTATATCAAGAGGTATATGCCTGCGATATTTTCTGCGCTAATATCATATTTTTTGCCCTGAGTTTGTAGTGACCTTATGGTCACAAATCCAACCCCTACACCACCAGACCATCCTTTACGGGACCACTAGGTTAAATTTTGGTTATTGGTATTGGTGAGGGAGCTTGTGATAGAGAGTTACATAAATATATATCTATGGCACGATTTGGGCCTGTTATATTCAAGTTGCCAATTTTCCAAGATATTCAATGAGCTAGTTTCAGGGTTTCCATTAGATGGCTAACTAAGCATTGCATAACCTGCGACATCCGAAAAAACTGTCTTCTTGATCCACATTGGGCACTTTATGTTCCTAATGATCATGAGAAGTAATAATTTAAACAGTTATGTCAAGTAAATTAATTAAACAATTAACCAAATGCAATATAAATTCATGTATAAGCAACACTTTCACTAATTTTGTGAATCCAAATCTTTTTCACCAATATGCAAATTCAATTAATTAGTGATTGATCTCAATTCAAAAACCATTACAAGGTAAACTCAATGGCAGTGCGATTGAAAATTTACCCACATTGCCTAGAATTGGGAGCGATGGGCAGACAAACGGTTTGTCTGAACATGAAGAAGAAGAAGAAAATACAATGCAAGAAAGAAAATTGATATATAAAAAAAAAAAAAGCAAAAAATAATCACTACAAAAAGAATTACAAATTACTACGGAAAAATTCGGTCACAACTGACAAAATTTCTGTCATAATTTTCAATTACAACGAAATTTGCCACCAAGTGGAAGTTGTAGTAAATATTATTGTAGTAATCCAATGTGAATTAAAATTTTCCGTGCAGAGAAGTCATTTCTATAGCAATTTTTTGTTATGGAATTTTACTACAGAAATATATTGTTATCATAGTGCAATGTAATGAAAAAGATCTGTGGCTAATTCTGTTACAAGTTTTTGCGACGCATATTTAAAAAGAATATATATGTTGCAAGATCCGTTGCAAATAGAATAGCAAATTTCGAGAGAATATAACTATTGCTAATTCCGTCGCAATTTTTACAATTTCTTTTTCAATATCTATCTTAAAAATATTAATTCAATCCTCCATAATCAATAAATTTAATGATTTGATTAATATATATTCTCAAAGATACAAGAACTAGTTGAAATCATATAAAATTTTCAAATTTAAACACTATCAATAGACAAAAACACAATGTATTTAGTATGAGTACCGCAAGTAGCACATATCAGAAAAATGTATAAATCTAATTCAAGTTACCATAATATCATACCAAAACAACTAAGGTCGTAACTAAAATATTTGTAATAATAAAATATCATAATATCGGAGCACTATCACCATATGAATCGGGTTCGGACCTATGAATGGATGGTGCTCCCATACGTCGTAATTGCTCCATAATGGTCAAGTTCAAATCGTATATGGCTCGTTGTTGGTTCTCCATATTTGTGACACGTTGTTGCATCACTTCCCATTGATTACGTCCCTCGGCAAGATCTGTCCTCAACTCACCCAACTCACACTCCATCTTTGTCAATCGTTCCTCAAGAATAAATGTCCCCGGAGTATAACCATCGCTGCAGAAGGATGATGGTCGAGGAGGAACAGTCGCACCTAATGACCCCAACCCATAAATGCGATTTTTCTTGTCACGGGGTACTACGGTGAGGAACACATTATCCGGATTATATAACATATTTCCTTGTTGAGTCAGGTGTGCTTCAACAGCATCCACCTCATCCTGAAAATAATTTAGATGAATACCATGTTAGTTTTCCAAAACTCTTTCAGACATGTGCCATACATAATACATGAGCCTCAACCCATGTAGATGAGACAAGAAAGATATTGCAGTTCAAAGAGACATACCAGGAAGAATACTATCCGTCCAGGAACGTACACACTAATGTTGTTCACTTGTTTTAGAAAATGACATTTCATTTATCAGATAACCATTCCATATTCAGAGACGTGTAAATATAAAGTATGGAGTGCATTCAGAGAAGAATTTAGATCGGTAAGATAAACCACATTTAAACTACGGCTAGTATTCGATACATCCAAATGCTAGGAATATAAATCAACATTTTCAAACCTATGATGTTTCCTAGAGTTCCTCGATTGAGATGAAATTGCAGGAAAGGCAAATCGATTTAACTGCAATGCTTGGCAAATCAGCTTAACTGCATTGATAGAGTTCCTTTCACAATCGTTACATGTTTATGCAAAATAAGCAAAGATATGTTGAATGTAAAACAAACCACATCATCTAAATAAATAAATACAGAGTCATCCATACCTACCAAACAAATGTCAGATATGCCTCTTTGAACCACGCAGAAAAGGATTTCCAGCCTCAAGTCGAGTTTTGTGCTACCTGGAAGGGCGACGTCAGAGCAGATGATCGGCGGCGAGCATCGGGGAGTTCGATTTGGAGAAATTAAAATGTCTATGTGGTGAAAAATGTGAGAAGCTCAAGGCTTGTTTGCGAGTGAGTAGCGTCGAGTGAGAATTAGGGAGTGAGTATCGCGAGTGAGAATTAGGGCAGATTTGGTAAAAAATCAAAATTAATAAAAATATATAAAAACAAATTTAAAAATTAAAAATATTTAATAAATAAATAAAATTAATTATTAAAAATTAAAATTTTAAAAATTAAATTAAAAATTTATAAAATAATAATTATTAAATTATTTATAAAATTAAAAAATTAATTTTTTTTATTTGAACTCTGCAACAAATTTAATTTGTTGTTATTTCTGTCGCAATTTTGCAACGAAATATTATATTTGTTGCATAATTTTTGGAAAATCTGCAACAAATTTAATCTATTGCTATTTCCATAGTAATTTTGCAACGGAATATTTTATTAGTTGCATAATTTTTGGGAAATCTGCAACAAATTTAATATGTTGCTATTTCCGTCGCAATTTTGCAACGAAATATTATATTCCTTGTGTAATTTCAAAAATATTTGTGACAAATCTATTATATTATTCTGTCACAACATATCGCAATTGGGACTATTTCTTTGTTGCCTAGCAAATTCCGTTGCAATTTTGTAATAGATTGTATTCCGTAGCAATATTCCATTGCAATTTCTAATTTTTTTTTTGTAGTGAATATCAAGTGTAAATATCAGAAAATGTATATATTATTAATATATACATATATGTATATATACTTATATGTATATTTATTTTAAGAGCCATTTAAGTGTGAAGGAGGTTGGGGTAAGTAAAAGAGATTCTCATAATCAATTTCTTAATTTTCTTCGTGTTCTTCGTCATAGAAAACATATTAATAGTTAAAGAACAAATTCATCTATAGTATCAAGTAAGACAACTAAATATTTATTAGATTATTTTGAATCGTGTAAATTTTACTATGTTAATTAGAACAAATCCAAATTTGTTGTGAATTGTATTGCATGAATAAATACATAACACTAAAAAAAAACAGTATCTTTGTAACGGAATTCCGTTCTTAAAGTTCACGTAGCTAACATAATTTCATCTCTAATATCATTAGTAATTGTTGAGATATTTTAGATATTCAGATTTAGTAGATTTATATCTAGATTTGATCTTATTCATAGATTAGATTACTTAGATTTGAGTCTATCGAGTTTATTTTGTATGGCCTATTTATAGGCTCCTTATTTTGCGATAAAAATACAATCTCATTATTTTCTCCCAAAATTTCTAACATGATATCAGAGCCTATTTTTCTCATGCCGTAGATATAGCCTACCAACCCGTGTTTCTCCGGGTACATTCAACCTGGATTGTACCCGGAAGTCTTGTGATTTTGAGATCATGTCTTTGCAAGTTGTCTTTTTGCAAATCTGTCTCGCCTCGTCTGCGCTGATCTGTCCGATGTTTGCGATTTGTCTGTTTTCGGCTCCGGTGGAGTCATGTCGTTTTCGGCTTCAGTGGAGTCCTGTCGTTTTAGGCTCCGGTGGAGTCATCTCGTTTTTTTGACTCCGGTGGAGTCATCTTATTTTCAGCTCCGGTGGAGTCATATCGTTTTCGTCTCCGGTGGAGTTATGTGGTTTTTTGCTCCGGTGGAGTCATGTGATTTTCGACTCAAGTAAAGTCATGTCGTTTTCGGCTCCGGTGGAGTCATGTCGTTTTCGGCTCCGGTGGAGTCATCTCATTTTCGGCTTGTTTTCGGCTCCAGTGGAGAGTCATCTCGTGTTCGGCTTCCATGGAGTCATGTCGTTTTCGGCTCCGGTGGGGTCATATTGTTTTCGGCTCCGGTGGAGTCATCTCGTTTTTTGCTCCGGTGAGTGGAGAGTCAACTGCTAATTTTATTTATGTTTTCTTTTTATGTTTATATTCAAATTTCTCATCAAACTCAAGTTGGTTTCTGTTATACCACTTGAGTTTGAGGGGGGATGTTGAGATATTTTAGATATTCAGATTTAGTAGATTTATATCTAGATTTGATCTTATTAATAGATTATATTACTTAGATTTGAGTCTATCGAGTCTATTTTGTATGGCATATATATGGGCTCCTTATTTTGACGATAAAAACACAATCTCATTATTTTTCCTCAAAATTTCTAACAGTAACAAAAAAAATAAATTTAAGAACGAAAAAATCTCGTTACAAAATTAATAATTTATTGTGCGAAGATATACTCTATCTATGTTTGGATTGAAATCCTTGAAACTTAGATGATGGCCGAATTAAATAAAGCAAATAAAATGTGTGTAATATTTTCAATCTTTGTTGACATGTAACACAATCTAATTTTTATATATAATTTTTCAATTTTCATGTTGACATGTAACACAATCTAATTTATATATATATTGTTGAAAGTGTATTATAGTCTACTGCAGTTTTATTCAAAATTGAATTTTTTATATTATATTATTTTTCACGTTTTAAATTGCTGAGTGTTTCAAATAACTAAAGGGCGAGGTAGATTTTGTGAATAAAAATTTATTTTTCTGTTACAAAATATCACATCATCATGTATATTTTAATATTAAATCAAAACTAATTTTTCTTAAACCCACCCAAATGAACCATACTTGCTAGTCATGTACTCTCTCCATTTTGATCGTATCTTTTTATTATTTTCTACATCCCATTTAAACATATTCATTTTCAATTATAGTTAAAATAATCATATATAAATACCAAAATAATTTTTCACTTTTACAAAAATATTCATTGTTTTGTAATTTTAAGGCCAAAAAAATCAAAATCATCGTATATATTTGACGGTCCCACAAGATATATTTCTACACCTTAAACTCCAATCCTGATCACTCTTGAACCATGCAGCGGAATGGAATGCAAACTCAAAATATTTGCTGTGTTCAAAGTGATGTTGTCTGCTTGAGATTCGAACAACAAACAAACAGCAAAAAGTGCAGTGCAGAGTGAATCGAAACAAACAACACACTAGCGTTTGTTGACCCAGCTCGGCCCTCAACCGGCCTACGTATGGGGAGTACCAACCCAGGGCAATTCCACTATGAGTAAGGCAGGAACAAGATACAAAAGCTCCTCACACACACTCCACAAATCAACAGCCACAAACCCAACTTAAATGCATTGGTTTCCCTACCACATACAAGTGCATCTTCCTTTCAAAAGGCAAACATGCAAGACCTCGACCTCCATTGGTTGTGCTATGAAATGGGACATTGTTGTAGGCAGCATGTTACCTCCCCCTCATTCGACTTTTCTTGGAATCCCCTTTGAACCAAAAAAACACTCGGCAGTTTGTCGACACAGCAGACTGCTGTAATTCCTTCAAGATGTGATTTTGGCTTCAAATCTCAGCAACTTCGACATGGTTCAGACCCAATGTAATAGATAAAGATCCTCCCAGATCTTTCTACTCAAAATATGGTCTAACCTCCCACAAAAATCCCTCAAAATAAAAGAGAACACTTCCCTCAACTAGAAGTGAAACTCAACTATTACACCATGAGATTTGGGCTTTCCTTTTGGTAAAGATAAGCAGAACTCTTCAAGTTCTCACTATCTAATTAGAACATGAAAGATATTACACTTTCTCTCTTAGAAAATTATGAAAGCTTCCTCTCCACAATTCCATGGAAAGTATATATATACACATACACAAACCCATTTCTTCCGATCAAAACTCGACAGCACAAGGACACCAAATGGTCAAATATGCCAACATACATCTCATGTCACATATTAGACCATATGACATGAAATTGACTTGACACAACTCTTATAAATGACATAGAAAAGAGAGAGTCAAAAGTTACCATTTTTTGTTTTGTGATTACGAGGCTTTTTCTTGCTTCCTCTTTTACCATCCATTTTGATGCAAGCACGATGGACAATGTTTTTTGTCTTTGACTACAGTCAAGCATTGAGATAAACAATTTATCTCATGTTGGAGTTTTTCAAAGACCACTATACCAGGCCATGAACCGAGCATCAAGAACAGATTTGAAGACATGCAGGCAGCAGCTTGGTCTCTGATATGTCTGCGGATCCAAAAGGGGTAAAGTATCCCTTCCTCTTTCTTCGTCTCTTTTTTTACTTTCCAAGTCAATGCTTGCACATTTTTCTTGGTGCATTTTGTCAATAAAATAAATAGAATTCCAATTGTCTTTTTATCTCTTAAATTTTTTTTTTCCAACTCAAAAAATATATGAAAAAATATTCAACATCAGCAGCTAACGTGAAAAATTTAACAGCCACACATACACTAGTTGATTGTTTGAATATTCTGCGGATATATGATACATCAAACAAAATTGAATACCAACAATTTTTACTAATCAATAAATTACTATTTTTCTTAATCTATTTAAAAAGAACAAAATAATTACGTTGGGAGAGAGAAGTATTTCATTTAACATAAACATATGATACTTGCGCAGAAAATTATTCGTATTATTTTTCTTCTATTGCTAAAAATAAAAACTTAAATTCAATATTATTCTATTTCCATTAATCACTCTAACCACATATTTCATTTCCACTTTTGACGAAAACAGGACCTATTCGCAATTTCTAACAACTATCGTACTACTTAACATGTTTCGGCAATAATAAAACATCAATATATATATATATATATATATTTATAGAGCAATGGTGTTTTTTGATTATAATATATAGTATTCCCTCTAACACCCTACAATATTTTTTAATTTAAAAATAATTAATAATATTTATATACATATATTAATATACATTCCATTTTATTCTATCACATCATTGAAATAAAAAAAAAAAAAATAATCATTTTTTTTTTCCAATCATATAACTTAATATTCAAATTATCTCAAATTACCATACCTAATACTCCATATCTAAATTTTTGTGCCAAACACAAATGTTATACGATATTTGGGACGGAGGGAGTATTATTTTAATAGATTATTGTATAAAATTTTTAATATTTTTCTAAAATATTTTTAATTCTATGATATAAATTAATATTAAAAGTTAATTATTAATAAAAACAAGTTTTTTTTAGCATTAGTAATATTCAGTGTTCTCTGGTTCATCAAATTGTGTGCTCATTTGACTATGCACAGATTTTAAAAAACAGTTAAAAATAAAAATATTTATTTTAGGGTAGAGAAAAAGTAGAAAAAATAATATTTTTTCATTCAAAAATAAAACGTGATAAATTTAGATGATCATAAAAAAAAAAGTAAAAAAGAATTTGAATGACAGATCAAATATTATTGAATCCTACTTATAAAAATAATGATTAATAATCTTTAATTATGCTATTATTATACCCAATTTTACTTAATTACGGACTATAATAATATAGGATAGGATAAACTGTTTTTTTAGTCCCGTAACTGACCCCTTATCATTTTAGTCTCGTAAGTGGAGCCTGTCGCAAACTAGTTCCATAAGTAAAAACTTTTCGCTGTTTTAGTCCTCCGGCGCCGGAGACGCCCGCGTGGCTCGCCGGAGATGACGTGTCCGCCAGGTGTCCCGCCAGGTCAGCGACACCTGGCGGACACGTTGATTTATTTATTTATTTTCATTTTTTTTAATTTTTTTAATTTTTTTATTGGACCAAATAAAAAATAAAAAATGCAAATAAATTAAAAATAATTTTTAAAAAAATTTTAAAAAATGAAATAAAAAATAAAAAAATCCATGTGTCCACCGGGTGTTGCTGATCTAGCGGGACACCTGGCGGACATGTCACCTCCGGTGAGCCACGCGGGCGTCTTCGGCGCTTGAGGATTAAAACAACAAAAATTTTTCACTTATGGAACTAATTTGCGACAGACTCCATTTACAGGACTAAAATGATAAAGAGGTCCATTAGACTACAAAACAGTTTAGCCTAATAGGATAATAGGATAAGCATATGGTTAGATCTCATAAAATAACATTATCCACTAATCATCCAAAATAACTCCTAACTTAATAGAATATATTATCTAAAGAAGTATATATACTTATGGCAAGCATATAAATGACTTCAAGTGAAAATAAGTAACGATAATTAATCAATGTGCTATTTATATATATGATTATTATATAATAATGTATATTTGTAGCGAGTTTTCATCCGCAATAAATATTTTATTGTAAAAATTATTTTTTGTACCAAATATTTTTGTATCAATTTTTTTTTTATTTGTTTGGTCAACCATTTCTTTAGTTGTTGCGGTATTTTTTCGTAATTACTATAATTATTAAAAAATATAGTCCTATTTATATTTGTTATATCCGCTGAACGATTACAAAATAATAAAAATTAAATTAAAGAGAATATTTTTGTATTTATTATAAATTAAAATTTTAAAAATTATATAAAATATTTTGAAATATAACAAATTAAAATAAAAAAGAAGTATGATTAAAAAAATAATATATAAAAAATATTTTTTTATTCAAAAAATTAGTCAAAATTAAAAATAAAAAAAAAATTAATTAAAATTTATTTACTAAAATAATAATTTTTAAAAATTTTAATTATAAATATATTATTAAAATTTTTATAACTTTAATTAGGGCATTGACAGTCGCTTGTCACGGTCGGACTTTCAAGCGGTCGTATGGCGGTGGTTTTTCCATACTTAAAACTTTTTTATTATGCCAAAGATTTCACTCAAACTCACTAGCATCTTCTAGAAGGTTCCGGAAGGTGGTAGAACTTGGCATTAATGTGGTAGTTGGAAAGTTGATGGTTGATTGTTGGTAAATTGCATTTAATTCGGTAGTTGGAGAGATAACATTTACTCATTTGGCTTGTATAAATAGGTGCTTGCACCTCACTTGTAAATCATCCAAGTCTTAGCAATCAAAAGCATTTCTCTCCCCACGTTCTCTCTCTAGTTTCTCTCTCTAGAAAGCCTTTGGCTTTTGTGGTGCTTGGCCGAGTTGGGAAGCCTGCCTTAGTAGCCGACGGGAGTGAGTTGCTAAGGGGCACATGGTTACTTCGAGTGAAGGAAGTTAGCCCGTGACACGTGGTATCAGAGCAATGATTTTGGCAAGCGGCGGGAATGTCGGGAGAACACGACGGGTACGTGTCGGACGGAAATGCTACGGTCTTGGATGGACGCAAGGAGAGACGGAGTAGGTCTTGGGAATTCATTACACAGTTTGAGACACGGACGGTCAAGCTGGAGCTTGCCGTGGGGGAGTCCATAGAGCGGTTGGACACCTTGGAGACGAACGTGGGCGAAGTCGAGAACAACGCCTTGGCGGGACTCCACGAGTTGAGGAGTTTTGTGTTGGAATCTATCAACGCATTGAAGGGTACCATGACGATGTCCCTTAACGAGTTGAGGGTGGAATTCAAAGCCATGACCGTGGTGGAGTTAGGCGAGTTGCGGGAACACACGGCTTTGAGGTTGGAGCGCCTTGAGGAGGATCGAGTCTTGTTCAAGGCGGCCTTGGAGAATGGAGGCGGCACCAAGGTGCGGGAAGGTTCACGGGTTAGAGCTCCGGAACCTCCGAAGTATTCGGGTAAGCGTATTCCTAAGGAAATTGATAATTTCTTTTGGTCCATCGAGCATTATATGGATGCAGAGAGAATACGCGATGATGAGGACAAAATCAAGACGGCGGTCTTGTACTTGTCGGATGATGCGGGTTTGTGGTGGAGGAGGCGCCACAATGATATTGCCCGAGGGGTAGCCCGAATCGATACGTGGGAAAAATTCAAGTCCGACTTGAAGGATCAATTCTACCCGAAGAATGCCGAGGAGATGGCCAAGAAGAAGTTGCGCGACCTCAAACATACGAGGAGCATTAGGGAGTACATCAATGAATACACATCGTTGATGCTTGATCTTCCCGAGATGGTCGAGAAGGATTGTTTGTTTAACTTCATAGAGGGGTTACAAACATGGGTGGCGATCGAGTTGAGGCGCCAAAAGGTCCAAACATTACAAGAAGCCATATCGGCGGCCGAGGATCTTTTGGAGATCCGACGGGACTTCGTGCCCAAGAAGGTGATCAAGTACAAAGGTGGGGGAGTGAAGCCCTACAAGCTGGTGAACAAACCTTTCTTTAAGGGTCGGGAAAGAGCACCCGAGACCGGTGCGAAGGACCGGAGTTGTTTCACGTGTGGAGAATCACACTTTGTTAGGGATTGTCCGAAAAGGAAAGCTCTCAATGCTACCACCGTAGTCCACGAGGAGCGGGAGAAGCCCGAAGAGGCGAGATTGGGAGCAATGAGAGTCCTCAATGCCGTAAAGGCAAGCGATGAAATGTTCACGGTGCCTACGGAGGAATGACCCGAGGATGAACTTATATATTGCGAGGCCAAGGTAAACGGGGTACCTACGAAGGTCTTGATGGATTCGGGAGCGTCTCGAAACTTCTTGTCCGAAGACAAGGTGACGGAAATGGGTGTAAAGGTGACGAAGGGAATCGGGTGGATGAAACCGGCGGATTCGGAGTCAAAACCAATCACCGGCATGGCCAAACAAGTCCCGGTTCAAATTGGTGGATGGCACGGAAAATTGGACTTCATGGTGCTACTGATGAGCGATTACAAAGTCATATTTGGTGTAAAGTTCATGAGAGAAATGACGGTGATCTTCCACAAGACCAAGTCAATGAGCTTCACGGAAGGTGACGTAAGTGTTCATGTTCCTTTACACGTTCAAAAGGTTAAATCGCATGTTTTATCGGCTATGCAAGTTTCGAAGGGATTCAAGCGAGGGTATGAGACGTACTTCTTGGCTCTCAAGGAGGATGACCCATCAAAAGGCAAAGATGTCCCGACGGAGATCAAAGGCGTGCTAGACGAGTTTGAGGACGTGATGCCCCCCGAATTACCAAAGAAGTTGCCCCGAGACGAGAAGTCGATCACGAGATCGAATTGGAGAAAGGGGCGAAACCTCTGGCAATGGGTCCATACCAGATGGCCCCGCCCGAATTGGAGGAACTTCGAAGACAACTAAAAGAGTTGTTGGATGCTGGCTACATCCGACCGTCAAAAGCTCCTTATGGCGCACCGGTACTATTCCAAAAGAAGCAAGACGGGAGACTTCGAATGTGCATTGACTACTGGGCGCTCAACAATGTGACAATCAAGAACAAGTACCCGATACCGTTGGTGGCGGACTTGTTCGACCGCTTAGGGAAGGCCAAGTCGTTTTCGAAGTTGGACTTGCGATCGGGGTATTGGCAAGTTCGGATTGCGGAAGGCGACGAGCCAAAGACCACTTGCGTAATGAGGTATGGCTCCTACGAGTTTTTGGTTATGCCCTTCGGCTTAACTAACGCCCCCGCTACATTTTTCACTTTGATGAATATGATATTTCACCCATTTTTGGACAAGTTTGTTGTTGTGTACTTGGATGACATAGTCATCTATAGTGAGTCCCTAGACAAGCACGCGGAGCACTTGCGATTGGTGTTCCGGGCCTTGCGGGAGAACGAGTTGTATGTGAAATTGGAGAAATGCTTGTTCGCCAATCAGAGGTGATGTTCCTCGGACACAAAGTGAAGTAAGGCGAGATCTTGATGGATACAAAGAAAGTGCGGGCAATTGTCGAGTGGGAACCGCCTAAGAACGTTTTCGAACTTCGGTCGTTCCTTGGGTTGGTGAACTATTACATACGATTCATTGCGGGATATTCGGCGAGGGCCACGTCATTGACGAATTTGTTGAAGAAGAACGTTGCTTGGGAGTGGGGTGATGAGTGCCAAACATCTTTCGAGAACTTGAAGATGATGGTCGTGAAGGACCCGGTACTTAGCCTCCCGGATTACTCGAAGCCGTTCGAGCTTCACACGGATGCCTCGGACTATGCCATTGGAGGAGTAGTGATGCAAGATGGGCATCCCGTGGCATGCGAGTCTCAGAAACTCAACGACACGGAGTGGAGGTACCCGGTCCACGACAAGGAAATGTTGGCAATCATCCATTGCCTTCGGACGTGGAGGCACTACTTGCTCGGGAGTCACTTTGTGATCAAGACGGATAATGTGGCAAGACTTTTTGGCGGAGTTCGACTACACATTGGTGTACAAGCCGGGCAAAGCCAACGTCTTGGCGGATGCGCTTAGTCGGAAGGCTTCCTTTGCGGTGATTACTCAAGTGCAAGGAGACCTTGCCGACCGGATCAAGGAGGGATTAGCCGAGGATTCCTTAGCCACGAACTTGATAGAAATGGCTAAGAACGGCACGACGAGGAAGTTTTGGGAGGAGAATGGCCTACTCTTCACGGTCGGGGATCGACTATTTGTGCCTCGGTGGGATAATCTTTGGCGGGATATCCTTAAGGAGTGCCACGACTCGAAATGGGCGGGACACCCAGGTATTCATCGTACTAAGGCGTTGGTCGAGCAATCGTTTTATTGGCCTAACGTGCAGGATGATATCAATGCCTATGTGCGGACGTGCTTGGTTTGCCAACAAGACAAGTTTGAGCAAGCCAAACCGGTGGGGCTTTTGGAGCCATTTCCGATTGCCGAGCGGCCGTAGGATAGTGTGACGATGGATTTCATCTCAGCATTAACAAAGTCGGACGGATGCGGACCGATCATGGTGGTGATCGATAGGTTTTCCAAGTATGGGACGTTAATACCGGCGACAAAAGATTGCAAAGCTGAGGAAGCCGCCCGACTATTCTTGAAGCACGTAGTCAAGTATTGGGGAGTGCCGAAATATATCATTAGCGACCGTGACCCGCGCTTCACCGGGAAGTTTTGGAGGGAGCTTTTCAAGCTCTTGGGGTCGAGTCTCCACTTCTCGACGAGCTTTCACCCGCAAACCGACAGCCAAACCAAGCGGGCAAATCACTTGTTGGAGATATACCTTCGACACTTTGTAAGTGCCAACCAAACCGATTGGACTCGTTTACTTGATGTTGCATAATTCTCGTATAACTTGCCTCGTAGCGAGTCTACCAATCGGAGTCCTTTCGAGTTGGTGACGGGGCAACAACCAACAACCCTTCACGAGTTGGCACGAAGATACGAAGGAGCGAGTCCGGCGGCGTATAAACTTGCTAAAGGATGGAATGAGGAGCACGACATAGCAAGGGCGTACTTGGCGAAGGCCGCGAAACAAATGAAGAAGTAGGCGGACAACAAGCGACGTCCACGGGACTTCGAGGTCGGGGACCAAGTGTTGGTCTGAATGTTGGGGAGAAATGTAAAGGCGATCCGTCAAGTGCACAAAGGCTTGACACGGAAGTACGAAGGACCGTTCGAAGTGGTGAAGAAGGTTGGCACACGATCCTACCGACTCCTACCCGACAACTTCAAGATCCACCCAGTCTTTCACGTGAGCTTGTTGAAGCCGTATCACAAGGATGAGGAGGATCCGTCCCGGAACGAGTCACACCGCGCTCCACCGACGATGACGGTGTCCTACTAGAAAGACATTGCACGTGAGCTTGTTGAAGCCGTATAACAAGGATGAGGAGGATCCGTCCCGGAACGAGTCACACCGCGCTCCACCGACGATGACGGTGTCCTACTAGAAAGACATTGCGAAGATCATGGCGGATCGTGTGATGGGCAAACGGGGGACACCCCGTTGGACCGAGTACTTAGTCCAGTGGAAGGGCGAGCCGGATAGCGAGGCGTCATGGGAGAAAGAACAAGACCTATGGCAATTCAAGAACCACATCGAGGCGTACCGAGTGAGCACTTGATGAGGACGTCAAGGTTTAGGTGGGGGAGAGTTTTCACGGTCGGACTTTCCAGCGGTCGCATGGCGGTGGTTTTTCCATACTTAACACTTTTTCATTATGCCAAAGACTTCACTCAAACTCACTAGCATCTTCTAGAAGGTTCCAGAAGGTGGTAGAACTTGGCATTAATGAGATAGTTGGGAGTTGATGATTGATTGTTGATAGATTGCATTTAATTCGGTAGTTGGGGAGATAACATTTACTCATTTGCCTTGTATAAATAGGTGATTGCATCTCACTTGTAAATCATCCAAGTCTTAGCAATCAAAAGTATTTCTCTCCAGACTTTCTCTCTCTAGAAAGCCTTTAGCTTTTGTGGTGTTTGGCCGAGTTGGGAAGCCTGCCTTAGTAGCCGACGGGAGTGAGTTGTTAAGGGGCGCACGGTTACTTCGAGTGAAGGAAGTTAGCCCGTGACACGCTGCCCACATGTTAGTTTCTCCAATTTTTTTATTTCTTCCTCTTTCTTCTAAAACCCTAAATCATGTCTCAACTCTAGAGTTATTAAATGAATCTAATCGTTGGTGACCAGGACTCAATTCAACTCAGTTAAAACTCGTTTGCGAACATTAATGAGTCAAATCGAATAGAATAAACAAACTCATTTAAATAACAAATAAGCCCGAACTTTATTACTAAATATTCGTTAAAATAATATATTTAATATAAATATTATATAAAAAAATTAGAATATATAAATAAATAAATAAAGTATTAATTTAAAATAAATAAATAAAATAATTCCAAATTTTAATTTCAATTTATATATAAATTAAATATATATAAAGATTAAAAAATAATTTCAAATTGACAATAATTTTAAATTTCAATTTCAATTAAAAATAATTTTAAATTTCTACCTAAATTATTGTGTATATATATATTATATATTAAAAGTAAAATAATATTCAAATTATTAAGTATTTACAATTCATTTATTTCTAATTTTCAATTCCTCTAAATCCCTAATTTACTCATTTCTTCCCACGACCAGCCCGCCACTCACACCCGTAACCCCTTCCTCTCTCATTCCCTCGCTCATCCCTAGTATCCGACCCTCGCCGCCGTCCTCCTCCATCACGCGCCGCCACTGTCTTCCTCCACCGTGCGCCGCCTCTCCTTCACCATTCGACCGCCCGCCTCCTCTGAGTCCGAGCTCCACCCAGTAAGTTTTGTTTTTATTTTCACATTTTTGAATTTATCAATTTAGTAGCTCGTTTGGGCAGATAAATAGATTTATGATTTATTTTCGCTCGCCTCCTCCCACTAAATTTTCTGATTTTCCGATTGTTAGAGAATGACAAACAAACCAAGCACTTGGAATGGAAGGCACGCAATCCCGCCTCTGTCTTTTCCAGATGGATTTTCTCGACTGCGCCTCCATTTCCGCTACAGTGAAGGGTGCGGCCGGTGTTTCCACCTCACATCTCCGTGCAATGTCGACCGAGTTGATGATACACAAGTGAATTCCCTAAATAATAGATCCCCAAATTCTCTAAGTTTTGAGCAAGTATCAAATCTAGTTGTACTTGTGAAACCAGTGGCAAATTTTAGATCCTTCCGTTAAGGGACCCATTAAAGTGCAGACTCTGGCCAAAGAGCTTCGGATTTGCTGCTTTGTCTATCAATTCCTCAATTTCGGCCACCATTCCAAACCCTGATTGGCCGTCTGATAGGTTAAGAATGAAGAGTGTTGGACTGATGAGGAATACTACAAGCAAAATGAGGTTAAAAATTTCTTAAATCACTCGTATCTTTTGTTTTTTCTTGAATAGTTGATAGATTCACATTTATATATATATATTTAAATGTGTTGGATGTTTAAGATGCAAAATTAGTTATTCTATCCACAATTAGATTTATATATAAGAGATATTTTGGGGGTTTTAGTTCAACATGTTGCACTTTCAATTAAGACGATAGTATCGAATGTCTAAACATACTTGTAGCTGGATGGAAACTTTACTCCTTATCATATTAGCACATATTTTGTTGTTTCAATCACTGGGCTAACTTTTTAAAACTAATCTATGTTCAATGATATGCCTCATCTAGTTGTTAGTGAGGATGTTATTCAAGTTTGAAATGATGTAAGCTTGTGTGATGAGTTTTCTTATCTGAATTATGATAATTGTATTACTAAGCATGTCTGATTGTAAGCCAAAAATCTAAATTGTGCAGTGAATTGATGTTGGAATATATGGGTATTGCGAAAATAAACGTGAAACCGAGTCGAGGATGGATCCTCTTTCCGAAAATTAGATACGCCCCGGTAGTGCCTCTGGTGGGTGGCGTTTTAATCCAAGGATAAAACAGTTTCCCTCTCCAATGAGAGTGGCACCTCTAATCGTTGGAGCTCCGGCGAACAAAACGAGAGAGAAACTGAGCTGGAGAGGCTGTCGGAAAGCTAGAAGAGATGAGAGAAGGACGAGAGGATTGTTTGTGTTGTGTTGGATCTTAGAATGAAGGGGGAAGCCCTTTATATAGGCGTCTCCACTCAGCCAAAATGGCAGGGGATCAATTACGATCATAATTACGACCTTAATAATCGATGTAATTAATCATAAATTCAAACCTTCCGTTTGAAGCAGTCGTAATTGATTCTAATTACAAACCTTCCGTTTGTGACGATCGTAATTTATTCTAATTTCAAACCTTCCGTTTGAAACGATTGTAATTTATTTTAATTTCAAACCTTCCGTTTGAAATTATAATAAATCTATCCAACGGATAATATTTTATCCAAATAATATTGTGACTTAGGCCATATACTTGGATTTAATTTGGGGTTGCACAATTTGGTTTGTCTCGAGACAGGCAAAATAGCCAAAATATTAACAAACCCCATACACAATAAATAAATAGTATTTATTTATTTCTTCCAAATTAATAATTAATTTGGTACACCGGCCCATCGCATTTTCACTCACAAAATAATCGATTGCAAAATAACCGATTATCCAACAACTGGTGCATGTTTACAAAATCTAAATTTTTATTCAAGAATTATATTTCTTAATTAAACTTGAGCGTGGTCTTCAAATTAATATGTAACTGGTGCATGTTTACCAAATCTATGCAGCGGTGATTACATAATCATATTCTTGGAATAAACTTTTAATAGTTCACATGGGCACCGCTGGTTGTATAGTGTGGCATGCAATTTTAAATTTTCCTCATGGTGAACTCATTTCATATTATTACATCGTTGAACAAGTCAACTAAGTAATTAATTAAGATAAACTCTTCATTGCTCTAATATGGAAGCTCTGAGTTTCATTATGATGAATAGAGAAGTAAGGCGATTTGCCAGAATAACATGACTAATTTGTTTTGGTACTGAACTATAGATGTTGACTGTGATTACTCCTCAGAATCCTCTAACACATGAACCTGTTTCTTATCATATTGTGGATGATTGTAATTATATATTATCGTTTTTTTTTACTCCTATTTAAGGTTGGATTGTAGGTGTGCAGAAACACAAGTGGGCTTAAAATCACTTCTAACATTGCAATAGAAAACTAAAGATAATTAGGTGTAACTTCTCTTTTGAAGTAATCTTAATGATGTATTATGTTGTCAAAATTAGATATTACAATCTTGTAGTTTAAATTTTCGCTTTTCTCCTTCATCTTTGGACCAAACTTAATCAATGAATATTTTTGCATCTCATTGTGCTGCTTTTTCCTATGGCACTATGTAGTGGCTGGAATCACATACTATGCGGTTAAGCTATCTCCGAGATCGAACCAGTGATTAAGGATGTTGGATGGAATATCTTTTTCTTACTACATCTTGGTTTTATTTTTCAAATTTATGTTCACTTTTTCTTCTTCTTTCTTTTTTAATTTTTTTCTTATCCTTCCCGTCTTTCTTCTTTTTTTTTTCTTCCAAGTTGTGCTGCCATCTCTGAGATATAGCCAGTGATTAAGGATATCAGCTTTGCTTTAACTTTTATCGAAGTAGTGAGCAGCGCCTAGTTAGATCATTTGGCTTATATTCTAGTTATATATAGTGCTTGCCTTTGGTAAAGTCTTGATTGATAAATTTTCTCATGTTTTGGTTGCTTGACATGAAAGAAGATTAACTATTGTAGTTGTTGCACTTTGATACAATTTGATTGCAAGTTCATAATATATATGCTTTGTTAGTTTGTTACTAAGTGTGAGGAGAGATCTTTGCTATTCCAAATTTTGTTGCTAACTTGAGAATTTTTCAGGAGCTTAGGATGTTATCAATATGGTTGTTGTTATGGAGCCAGGGAAGTTCGCCTTATTGAATTTTTTGATTCCTTAACTTGATATCTTGTTGGTTTGTATTCTTCACAATTATCCTAATGAGTCTTTGAAATTTTTTGACATGCATTTTGAATTGTTGTGTAATATATTGGTTGCAAGCTTGTTCTTATTTGCGATTAGTGTAGATTGTGCTAGGCCTAACGATTGAGATGTGCTTTACTTAAGTTAATGTTGGAATTAACTTTAGCCGCTGTCTTGCGCTGATTTTTTTTTTCTCTTTCCGTTTAATGACCTTTTGGTTGCTGGTGGTTGCGTTTCTTTGGGAAGAACTAAAATCTAGTAACGATTTGTTGTTCAAGTTAATTGTAGCTCCTCCTTGATGCTGGGCGAAGTTGTTTGAGATGAACAAACATGTAAATGAAAGTTTTTTGTGATTTCATAATTGATTTTATTTAAGTTAATTTGTTTCCGGGCTGCTTTTTTTAGTGTAATGTGAATTCCTGCTAGCGCTAGCATTGTAATACGGAATTAGATTACTATTGTAAATGTTAAAGATAAGTTTAATTTAGATTATCTTACCTGTTGTTTTCTTAGTATATTACGATTTAGCTTTATCATTTTAGCTTCAATTTTAATCCTTAGCCTAGCTTAGCTATCTGTTTAATCTATACGATAATTGTCATGATGTATGTTGATGTACTTTATGCAATTAATTGTTCAATGCATTGTAGGGAATTAGCCGCACCGAAAGAAGGTTAGAGATTCCGAGGACTAAGTTCAATGAACCACTTATGATTAGTTTACATGAATATGTGATGGGGTTTTAAAGTAATATCTAAAGTTATGTAAATTAACATTGTCTCTTGTTCATAGTTGCAAACACTTTTATGTAGATTGGGTTTCGTGGCTTGAAAACACATGTTGGTGAGAGATCATGCTTTCGTCCCTAACCTAGATTCGTTTGCAATTTTGAATACGTAATAGCCATGAAATTTAAGTTTTTGCATAATCCTTAATGTGTATTGTTGTTTGTATAATTGTGGGGCATAACACATATTTATCTACTGTATTTAGATTTTTTCCGTTACCCTTTGTTTGTATGTTTATTTTATGCTTGCGTTCTATGATTGTCTTGTTTATATGTTCGTAATTTCTATTTCATAATTAAATTCTTATAGAACTTATTTATTAATTGCAGCTAGTTCAGCATACCCGAGTTCCTTCCATGTACTTTTGTCACTGCATAAGCATCCGCATATCATGTATATGTTTGGACATGGATTGATGTCTTGCATATTTTCTATACTACGCCTTTTGGGCTTACTAGATTGATCATTTTGTGTATAAGTAAGTTTTGCCTTGTTAGCATTTTATGTAGTCCTATGTGTAGTTGACAAGATTGTTAGTGTAACTGATTATGAGATATCTTCGAATGTGGTTGGATCATTCACGTTTTATAGGTTTAATAATGATTTTCAGAGCGAATATGGAAAAACAAATTGTATATTAATTGCCATGAAATAGATGTTGTAACAAAAAATTATGATAACTAACATGCGGTATATTTTTTGTTGCAGAAAGATGTTACAAATATCATTACAGAAAAAATTGTGAATATTAGAAAATATTTGCACTGCATCATTTGTCGCTTATGTTTTGTTACAAATAGAATTTTATTTTTTGTCTCATACAAGAAACCATAACAAATACCGTTACAAAAAGATAATCTGATTGTCAGAAAATATTTACACCGCATTATTTGTTACGGCTATTTTTCGTTACAAAAAGAATTCTATTTTTTGTCATGTATAAAAACCCGCAACAAAAAATCTCATCACTCGCGTTGCCCACCAATTTCTTGTTTCGACATTTGTTGCGAGATAGAATTTTTGTTTCTCGAGTAAACATACCGGAAAAAATCCACAACAAAATCGTCACAAATAGCTTTTTGTTACGAAAAATTGGCATTTGTAGCAAATTCAAACCCGTTAGAAATAGTGTATCTTGATTTTTTTTTTCCCTCCATTTTTTAGCATCTATTATTTTTATTTAAAATATCCTATTGGTATTAATTTTCCAACATCTTATATAACAAACCGTTTTGGTTAGGATATTTGAGAATTTCTCAGCATTATGCTGATTGTTCCAATCAGTCTGTGAAAATTAGAATAGATACAACATAATAATATAATAGGCAATACATGTGATATAAAATATTAGTATGTGTTTGTCAGGTTAATTTTATGTGTATTGTAAATTTATATGTAATATGTTGCATGTCGGCACAATGCTGACTCATTTTCATTTCAAAAAATAAACAATAAAAACCAACATTGTTATAGGGCGCGGATCTAGTGCTCATACTCAATTAACATATAATCCATCATTTTTCAATTCAAAGTATCATTCTTATTATTTTCGTCGGTTCCATTTTATAATATCTGTTTCATATTTTAGAAAAAGTATTGATATATTAATAATAAAATACCCTTAACTTTTACTTAAATTATACTCATATTATTATATAGACAATTAATTTAGACATAACGTCAAAGGACAAAAATGTCAAAATATTATTATTATTTTTTTAATTTACTACAAAACATAAATAGGCCGATTTGATTTGGAACAGAGTAAATATAATAAAACATGCATCATATGCTTGTACAAAGCACAACATATACTGTGTTATAACAAAATATATGTTGCATTATAAATATTCTATATGTACAAAATACTAGTAGCTAACCGGTGCTACACGGATATTTAATATACTAAATTATACTCATTTTGTCCCACATAATTTGTTTTTATTTTTTATTTTCGTCCGTCCCACATAATTTGTCCTTTTTTTTTTTTTGGAAAATTGATTATCCACTTTAATTATATTTTGAACTTTAAAATTTAAATTTTTTTAATCTTAATTAAACTATTTAGTTATCTTAATCTTAATCTATAATAATTTTTACTAAATAATAATTATTTTTACTGATACACTTGTTAATTATTTACTAATTATACTTTACCCAAATTCTCATATCTACACTAATGCGCCCATCTTATTTAGGACGAAGAGAGTGCGTATTCGAATCATTATATATTTAAAATAATAAATTATATCCGTAAGAGAATTACAATTACAAATAAAATATTCTAAAAAAGTTATAATAATAGTTAAATATAAAATTTTAAAAATTGAATTTTAATCAAAATAATTAATTTAAAATTATTTAAATAGTTGACTCAAATCAAATATTAAATTAATGTTATTATTATCATAGTCAAAAAAAAGAACAAATATGAGTTAATAGATGGAGTGCCGTATTTATAACAATAACTATAATTTATTTTGTTATTGAAAGTAATGTGAGACATATCATAATTTTATAAATAATTATTAGTATAAACAATTTTTGAGTTGGGATTTGAATAGTAAAAATTTTGAATTTGAATAGTTGTATGATATGATATAAATAGGTGTTGATGTGATGTTTTGAATGTATAATTGATTTTTAATATAATATAAAAATAAAAAATAAAAAATAAGCATTTAATTTGATGTTTTGAGAGAAAAAATGAAATAAATAACGTATTTAAAATTTAAACCCCCAAACAAACACACCTATTACTCTTTAGTCCAATTCATTATTAATGGCTATATAGGCAAAAAAATAAAAAATAAAAAATATTTCAACTCACAATTATGTTGAACAATTATTAATATGTATAGAAACTCATATAATATTCTAACTAATCAAAACTTTAAAAAATAAAAATTCAAAAATTTAAAACATTAATATGGTGCAGGATGAGTTATGCAGCCTTCATATATATATATATATATATATATATATATGAACAAATCTGTTGAATCTATCAAGAGGAAATCTGCTCCCATTGTTATATATTAGGCGGCAAATTTTGTACTAATCCGGCCAACATATATGATAGGGATGACCAATATATATATTTATTCATATAATATGAAGAAAAAAAAGATATTAAATGTAACTGTCAATTACTTTCCAATTGAAAAATACAAGGTGAAGTGTGATAAACAAACACACTTTACGCCAGGTTGGACTGATTCTCATCGAAGGTCCATTCTCGTTTTGGGTTCTTCATAACAATAGGAAAATTACCTTATACTTGAATGGTTTTTGTGGGATGAGCCCATGAATACTCAATAGCTTCAGAGATATATTCTTCTTAAGATCTTAGGAATGATTCTATCTTATTCTTCCAACTTCTATAGTTTTTTCCATCGAATAATGGAGGTCGAGCTGTTGATGTGACACCCTGGCCAGCAAGCCATGCAAAGCCAAGCATATCGGGATTGCAGGCTGGCTCCATAGGTCAACACGAGTCATTCCAGCGCACTTCTGGAGTCATTTCAACGCGCTTCTGTCCTCACTCACATACACCTTGGAAGACTTCTCATGGGGTCACCCATCCTCAAATTACTCCAGGCAAGCACGCTAACTGTAAAATTCTTTCAGTAGGGCTCTCAAAAAAAATTGTGCATAATGTTGATATGAGTAGTCTATTTAATCTATTTAACCTCTATTCACTTTTGAATGACCTAGCACCGTCTCATCCGCGGGAGTTGGCCAAGCAACGGCCCAACTCCAGGGGATATCACATACCACCTTCATTACTCATTTTTAGAATTGTGAGATGGTCAACTCAATGATTTAGAGAACACTGCTATGGTATCAGATGTTAGATAATAGTTCTCGACGAAAACTTCTTCGTACACCAAAAAAGGGGCCAAATCCCCGAAGCATAATTAACTCACAATAATAAGAACACATTGTCAATGAAATAAATATTGGAACACCAAAACAATAAATTAGACAAGTGTTTGTTAATCAAGTTCACTTATAAATCAACCTACATCTTAGGGATCCAATTCAGGAGTAGATCAATTATAATTAGTGTTGATTACAGAACAAAAAAACTATAAACTCCTTCAATTCTTTTTCTCTACAGGGACTAACCTTGGAATACCTCCATAGATAACGGTTGTTACAAGCTCATTTTGGCATTAGTCACAGAGTAAGGCAGTTCAAAGCTGGTCATCTCCTTTGATTGGATCTCCATTACTCTGTCCTTCAGCAACTCTTTCAGCAAGTTTAAATATTAAACACAAGTTCAAAATATAGAGATTGAGTAAAACAAGAGTTAGAGCAGTAACAAAAATATTTCTCTCTAAATTTTGTCTCTCAAATATGCTCACAACCAAGAGCATTTGTCCCATTATGATTTAGAACCACCTTTTTGACTTAGTAGAATAGAAAAAATTAATTTTCCTTAGCAATGATAAAGACTGAGACGTTACACAATGCACCTAACAATGTTTCTGACCTTCCCAATTCGTCTAATTTGTCTTTTGTATGAATTTGTACAGATTGGACAAAGTGGACAAACACAAATGCAAAGACTCAGATGTTGCAGTCTCAGTCCGTCTGCAACCAGATTGAGACCGATGTTGTATTTGGAATCTGATCACGACCGCTCCAGGTGGATGAGTTTTGTACATATGTCAAAACACGTAATTGGGGTATTTTTCATTTAACACTATCCATTTTTAGGCTCAATAGAATATGAATAAACCTTATTAAAGGTCTCAACACTATATACTTCGTCAATAAAGTCTGTTGGATTTAATTTCTATCCATATATGACACTCATCTCATGGTGACAATAGAGTCCACATAAATCTCATGTTCTACAACCATACAACTTATTCAGAATGTCAATTATGAACATACTTAATTGGTACAAAAGATAAGATTTCCATATATATATATATATTTCATAATCTTTACTATTTTTGGGACAACCGTATATTCTTTTATTTTTAAAACGCCATGCTCCTTTGTTTGAAATCCATGAAAACAAATACGTTCTGATCTACTCCAACAAAGATAGTATTGGAAATTCTTTAGTTTCTGATATAATATTGATAAAAAATTGCCACAGATGGTTCAAAATCATATCAGACTTTGAAAATGTGACAAAGTATGACCTCAACCATTGGGAAGACGGTTTGTTGGCAAACGAATCAATGAATTTGCCATTCAACTGTTGGATCTTTTACATAGCATCCTTGCTTCAGGAATAGTTATTGCATCTACAACCATCCAAATAACTCATTTGTATGAAAGTCCCTTAAACCCAATATTTTTCATATTACCATATAGGTACACAAAACTTTTTTTTTCCGATCTGGGAAATAACATTTTCCGTAGCAGACACGAGTTTTTATTGTTTGTCTGATATTAAGGTATTCGTCTGATCATTTTTTATATTTTTAAGCCTCTTTCAACAGTATAAAAAATCATTCTCATGACGCACACACTACAAGAAAATATCATTTTTGTAACGAGATTTTTTCGTCATTAAATTCACTTTTTCCGTTACTAATGATATTAGAGACGGAATTAATGATGAAATTACGTTAGCTACGTGATCTTTAGTGACAGAATTCCGTTACAAATATACTATTTTTTTTGTAGTGGCATGTCTCACTGCCAACGACATAGACCAAATACACTACAAGAAATTATAAATTTTGTAACTAAGGTTTTTTCGTTCCTAAATTCACTTTTTCCGTTACTAATGATATTAGAGACGGAATTAGAGATGGAATTACGTTAGCTACGTGAACTTTAGGAACAGAATTCCGTTACAAATATACTAGTTTTTTTTTTTTTTTTGTAGTGAGAAAATAATTCATTATGAGATCAATACAATGACTTATACTCATTGGCATATTTTGTAGGGTCTTAAACCAAATTATATATTGAATCAATAATTTAGAAAGATAACATAATCATTAATTGGTAAGGACGTATGAATTAAAAGTTAAATTTAAATAGATAATAATATTTTAAAAGTGTTCACGAGTTTTCCATCTTATATATAGCTACATACATGTATATAAAATTTTATTACCTATATTAATAAAAGTCGAATGATATTTTATGTAGTTCGAGTTTTATAAAAATAAATTAAAAGTTATATTTATTTATTTGTAAATAAATGAATTAAAAAATTATGGCTTTAAACCAGTTGCCGGCTCTAGGCGTGGGTAATTATCGCTTGAAATCAGTGCCGGCCTTTAGCATGGGTCCCTCTATACCAGAGTCCAGGGATACAAAAATGGACCAAAGTTTTTTGGGTCCTTTAGAGGGCAATTTTGATAATATATATATATAATATTAAAATTTTTATGTTAAAATTTATTTCATTGTATTTAATTTAAAATTTTTATTAAATATATTTGAATATGATTTTTTTAAAAGAAATAATATGTTTTTATTTGTAATAGAAATAAGCAAACTCAAAAAACATTAAAAAGTAATTAATATTTTATTCTTTATATATAAAATAATTAAATAAAAGCCTCATTTTAATTAATTTTTTTTTTTTTTTGGGGGGGGGGGTGTTGGTTTCCTTAACGCTCAGGAACAATCCTGCTTAGAACGAAAGAGTGGTATCTATTAAGATTTATAACTTCTTAAATTACACTGCTAAAGTCCTAAAATTCTCCATTCTCAACTGTTCTAATTGAGACAGTCTAAGTCCACCCTTCACCCCACAAAGGTTAAAGCCAAGGCGGGAGGGTAGTTTCTTCCTTACACAATTTTGTGTCTATTTTATCTTATCGGAACAGATTTTAGCTGAATGTTTTCAGCCTTCTGGTGTGTTAATGGCATTGATAGGCTCTCGGTTCTACAAATTTTGGCAAGTGATAATGCAATAACTGTCTGAACGCTTTTTGATCTTCCGAGTATGTCTTGCGTATTTGTTCTTTATTCTTTCGGTATTAATATACCTCTTTAATCTTTCCGATAAAAGAAAGGAAAAAAGTTAACCCCAAGAGAGTGCAGCGTGAGAATGGATCCCAATTACTCAAATATGACCCAAAATTTGGGATGATTAATGGTAAATTGATAATTATTGGATGGCGAGTGCACGTATCATCGGAGACTTGGGTTCTTAACCTGTGTGGCCCCAAATTAAAAAGAAATATCCGTTGATATGCTTTGAATCTAGGAATATGATATAGATATTATTGGCGGCCCAAGCTGCTCAAATCAGTAACATGTAATCTAGCCGTCCCACAATAAATCTGTTGTCTGTTTCTGCCCATGGACGTAGCCAACATGTTGTTGGTGAACTACATAAATGTGTGTCTTCTTTATATTTTCTGTTTGTTATTCGATCATTATCCATAATCCGTCGTCACAAAACTATTTTACATAGAGATAAAGGAGAAAGGCTACCAAACCTTCAAGGGTGATGAAGCTGAGGTTAAGAGGGCTAGTGAGCAACCATCCAAGATCCAGGCAATTCAAGACAGTGAAAGTCACTTAGGCGACCATATATGAGAACCACTGAACCAGTTCTCTGTATCATCTAATCACTTAGCAGCTATACATCCGAGAAAGATGAGGAAACCCGCTTCTGCCACCTCCAAGAAGGAAGAGAATCCAAGGTGTTAGAATATGTTTTTGGCTAACGTATATTATTGGATGAAATAATTGCATATATTTTTTTGATTGAATTTCTGATATGATCTGAGATGTATACGGATAGATTTGTGGATGAAAGTATGAAGATTTTTATGGAAATATTGTACGGTTAATTTTGGGATTTATCGAGTAAATTATCAAGTCAAAATATAAGTGACTTTTTTTTCCATATTTGATGCTTTATCAACATAAAGATTTTTTTGTGGTGAGATTGACTTATGGGGGATTTGGAGACATGAAAAAAGAAAGTGGTGTTGAGAATTAGAATTTAGACATAAAATATTTTGAGAAAAAAAGGAGAGAAGAACTCAACACAATTCTTGAGAGAATTGTTGATTTTCATGGGTAAATTATGATGAGTTTTTCTTCCGCATGTTCTTGGTTTTCTTGAGAAATATTCATGCATATTTGAAGAAATTTAATGGTGGAATGTTGGAGAACAAGTTAAGATAGGTTCTAGACTTTATTGGATTCGTACAAAAAGATTATTAGGTGAAGACGCAATCAACATCAGAAGCTGATAACGGATGCATCCTGAGTGATTCATGTCCGGTGTAGGCGACGCTCCAACACTGGTGACAGATTGGTCATGGTGCTTAACCATAATTTTCTGTGATTGTTGTTTTGATATTTTTTATTTCCTAAACAATTGTTCTGAAATCTTTGTTGACAGTGAATGAATTCTGGATTGGTATCTCCTGGTGTAAGTCACGGTTGAGCCAAACTGGAAGAACAAATTGTGTGTTCCCTTTGTTTTTCTGTGGTATGTATGATTATTTTCTAATTGTCTGGACGATGTATAAACCACCTGCTCTAGTGGGTACACTAACTTTAAGGTATCTTCTGTTGTGCGCCAAATTTGCTTTTTCGGCACGTTTCACAAGAAATAAAGGGTCTGTTTAATTGTAGTTTCAAATTGATTTAAAATGAAATATTATTTGAATTTTTGTTTAAATAATATTTTGTAATATAACATAATTTATTTCTAATGAAAATTATATAGATTAAATAATATTGATTTAAGTTTGAAATAAAATAAAAAAAAAAAGCCTTACACGTAACGGAAGGAAAAATACTTCAAGATAAGGTTAATAAAAAGAGCCATAGGAAATTGCCAGCTAGAAAGGTTCCTACTAGGACCGCCTTAAATAAACATGGGTTATTGATATTTAACATGACAATTTTACAAAAAAAAAAAATCTATGTAATTTATTTATATTCGATCTCTCTCCCATAAAATGTCAATTTTTTTTTTTTATTTTTGTTCGTCCTAGTTCTTTTTTTTTTTCAAAAAAATAATTATACACTTCAATCACATTTTAAATTTTAAATTTTAATTTTTTTAATTTTATTTAAACTATTTAGTTATTTTTATAATAATTAGTTTTATTAATACATTTTTTAATTATTTATTAATTATACTTCTCTTAAAATTCTATGTCTACGGTAACGTAGACAATTTTCATGGGATGGAAGGAGTATTATTTTTCATGAAATGGTCCTAACATTCTTCTTTAGATTTGGAAAATATTTTTTTGTTGTGTTTTATAATAATATTTTCCCAATTTCATTTACAAGATCTGTCTTTTTCTCTTTTTTTTTTCCCGGAATATCATTCATTGAGCACCCATTTTTATTCAAGATATTATATTTAAAATTTATTTTTTATTTAAAGCATCTCATTTCCTCTATTTATATGTTCTATCAAAAAAGTTATTTCAATTACCTTTTTTTTTGCTATTTCGAACATTTGAAAGTACAAAAACACAAGAAAAAGACATGAAAAGGTACTAGTCTTTAGGGTTAGTTGAAATTTTGTTATAGAGATAATAATACACGTTATATACCAAAAAAAATATAAGGAAGCATTGTTAAAATATATGTGAAAAATATTCACAAAAGAAAGAACAAAAAAAAGAAAATGATTGAAATAAATTATCCAAGAAAGTAACTAATCCTTATTTCTAGAATTTGATTCTTGCTATTTAATTATATAATTCTAATTTATTTTAAGAGTATGCTATACGAAAATGTTTTGTACATTATATAAAGCACAACACCTCCCACAGGACAAGAACAAAAAACATCATGGACAATATAGTAGCAACAAAAGCACTTATAACCATTACATTACTTGCTCTTAGTTGCATTCCCAAATCATCATGTTGTCCACCAACTCTTAAACGTAGTGTTGACATACACATTGAAATTACAGATCCCAAAAGAGTCATTTATCATTGTGCCTCCGGGGATGATGATCTTGGCAACCATACAAACAGTTGGCATTGGTCATTTTGTGAAGGTATAACTGGTAGAACACTCTTCTTTTGCCGCTTCTGGTGGGGATCGAGAACTCGTGCTTTTGAAGTTTATAATGAAAAATGGGCGTATTCGGCTTGTGGAAAATATGGAAACTGCATATGGCATGTGCGGCCGGACGGTTTCTTTCTTGAGTTTGACAAAATCCTTCAAAAAAAGTATGATTGGTAGCGATATAATGTGTTGTCCGAAGCAATTATATCTTTTTATATACATCGATAACAAATATTTATAGATGTATTCATATCTATACATATATGTTTAAAAATATATTATATTTATTAGAAGGAATACTTAATCAAAGAGATCTGAATAATAAAGAATGAAGCGTATAAACGATTTAGTTAAGAGAATATGGTTTGATACCCACAGCGCCACATTATTTTCTTTACATCGTGAATACATATAATTGACACCATAATTTTGGCCATAACTTTCGCTAATTTTAACACGACAGTTATTACAATTATTTTTTATACATTATTTAACTATTACAAGTTTAGTATTTCAAAAATATTTGCTTCTTAATGCGACTTATTTTTTTAGTATTAAATTATTAAACATTGACCAATTTGTGAAGGGCTTATTAAATATAGTAATATATAAGAATAATTATATATTTTTATATTTGTTTGTTTTATATGAATTTGGCCAAAAGTAATAAAACAAATAATATAAACACAAGCAAACATACAAATGCAGCGGCAGGGTAGAGGTTCAACATCAGCCCTATCAGCCGGTACACATCTTTCTCCTCTCGCCCCCGTCACCCTCTTAACGATACTCATTATCTCACTACAAAAAAATATCAATTTTTTAACAAAATTTTTTTGTTGTTAAATCCACTTTTTTCGTTACTAATGATATTAGAGACGGAGTTAGAGATGGAATTACGTTAGCTACGTGAACTTTAGGAATGAAATTCCGTTACAAATATACTATTTTTTTGTAGTGTCTGTAGCATCCGAAAACCACAAGGAATCATGAAACAACATATCCTCATGGTTTAGCTCTACACATTTCTTTTTATTAATCACTATATCATTTGCTCTAGATTATTTTGTTTACGATGTATTCATTTTTACAAACAGTATATTTTGTTTACCTACAAAAATTAAAATAGCATAATGTAGCAAAAAAAAAAAAAAATCGATAATAATATATTTATTACAACTTATACATGCTATGTAGATATATATATCATTTTCAAGGGAGGTAAATAGTTAAACATATAAAATACAAGATACAAATAGTATATGTAAAAAAATAAAAGATTAAACTTCTCTTAAAATATAACACACAGAAAAAACCCTAAAATTGTATAATATAGAAAAGCATACCATGTTAGAGGATAGACGATACATGCTACACTTCTCTTGCAATGTACGGAGACAAAAAAATATAGGCTTTGTTGTACTAAAAGAGTAGGAAAATAAGCTTAAAAATATAAAAGAAATACCATGGGTGAATTGGGGAAGAAGAGTTCTCTACACAAAAAATGCTATAGAACACAGCCGGGGATAAACATAACACGGCCGTGTTACAAGAAAAAAGGCCATGCTTTGATACGACAGACCTAAGCCATGTTTCAGTGAATACGCTTGTGTGTGAGCACCAGTAAATATACGGCAATTTTCTAGGACATGACCGTGTAAATTTTGAACATGGCCATGTGTGTTTGGTCAGCCCATTATTGGTTACGCAAACATGACCATGCTTTGATGAACACAATCGTGTTCGGTCTAGGTCAGCTGCGATATCGGATCTCGTTACGTCCATATTAATATTTTTCGTTAGTTTTCAATGATATAATAAAAATTGATTAAAATTTTATATAATCATGCTAAAATTGAAGATTTTTTTTTTTTTTTTTTTTATATTATGGCCGAAATTAATGATTTATGTTGTATTGGAACCAATTTTGATTTTTTTTTTTTTTTTTTTTCTATAGAGAAATCTTACCGTTCTTCCATGGAAGCTAAAACAAGAAGAAAATTGTTAGGGATTTACTCGCCTAAAGGTGAGATGAATTTGAAGAAGCGGATCGAAACAAAATTGAAGTACAAATAAAATTTTGTAAAATACGAAAAGAAAAACACAAGATTTAGGTGGAAAATCCAAAATAGAAAAAATCCACGAACAATGAAGAATTCATTAGATGAATCGAATGTTTACAACGTTACAAATAGATGATTTACTTCTATCAAATCCCAAAAATGTCCCCCCCTGCCCCCTTAGTATCTATGCAAAGGGGACGGCAAAAAGGTTGAAGTTTTATCTGATGCCTCGTCCAAACCTGCGTTGGATGTCTTGCGTACATATTCGATTTCCAGCCTTATTGTGATCATTCTGGTGATCGGATGCTTGATTGTCCTTTAGTATTGGTCTGTCTTTGAAATGCTTTAATATTTTGCATCTAACTTGGTTCTGGACAAGGCTGCCGATTGTTGATTATCTTGCTCCTACAGGGTTAGGCTTAGAACAAGACCCATCGGTGGATAAGATCACCTCAAAATCTTCTAGGTATGTTGTTGATTGGACTAATTAGGCTGGTTAAATAGGATGCTTCAAATTTTAGACTGTAAATTGATGTTGTTGGTGAGTTTTGGTGATGGTTGGCCGTTGTGGCCTGCCAATCTTTTAGGTTGTCTCAATACTATACAAGGGAGGCTCAGTTCTTGTAGATGAATTGCCATTTATTTTGGTTTTGTGTTAGTTTTTATTGTATTCTCTCAAAACAGATTTTAACCTGATTTTATTATTTCAAACATTATTTTCCCTCCAAAAATATCAAATCAAACATCCAATTTAATTTTACATTCAGGGTGTGTTTGTTTGGGGATTTGAATTTTGAGTTGGGATTTGAATAGTAAATATTTTGAATTTGAATAGTTGTATGATGTGATATAAATAGGTGTTGATCTGATGTTTTGAATGTAAAATTGATTTTTATTATAATATAAAAAATAAAAAATAGGTGTTTGATTTGATATTTTTGGGGGAAAAATGGGATGAATAGTATATTTTAAATCCAATCTCCCAAACAAACACACCAGTTATCACATCAATACATATTTATATCACATCAAACAACTATTTCAATTCAAAATTTTATTAGTTAAAATCAAAACCTCTCAAGTAAACACACTCTTGGGAATCGGATGGTTGGCGGTTCGGTTCGATTGTTGAAGCCTCTCAGGTTCGGTTCCTTGTCCAACGTTGCTCGAGGTTGTTTGAGATGTGGATTCTTGGTGTGGTTAATTTTATTTCTCAATGATTTAATGAAACTTGGATTTATTATTATTTTTTTTTGGCTCGTCAATTTTTATTTAATGAAAAGGAATTCCGATTAGGCATATTTCGGAAAGTTCCTACCCAATGCTCAACGTGACTAAATGAACCGATTTTTTGTATATTTTTATCCGTAACAATTATATTTATTAAAGACTAAATTATTAATGTACTCCGATATTTTCTATTCAATTGTTTTGGAATCTTCAAATACTCCGCAATATCAAAATATGTAAGTCCGCAACATAGTACGGACAAAGAGCACTAATATGTATACATACAAGATTAAGAAGAAAAGAAATATAATAATGCATGTGTTTTCTCATTATTTAAAAATAGCATGTGCCGTCTTTATATTTTAGATAATATTGCATATAATTCTTTAAATATTATGAATTCGAGCGAATCTCATACAATTTTTAAATCACATAGAAGAATGGTGTAGAAATTTTAAATGACCTGTGACGTTATAAGAATTTTATATCATGAGATTTTAGGAAATTTTTCTTTTAATTCGCTTTACTTACTATTCTATCACTACAGAAAAATAGTATATTAGTAACGAAATTCCGTCTCTAAAGTTCAAGTAGTTAACGTAATTTTCTCTCTAATTTCATTAGTAATGAAAAAAGTGTATTTAAAGACGAAAAAAATTTGTTACAAAATTGATATTTTCTTGTAGTGTATATTTCGTTTTATTTTTGTTATTGTATTTTTTGTATATTATTTGTATTATTTACAAATCGTAGATGCTATAGAAAAAATGATGATGAATAGGTTAAAATTTATTTTTTTCCTCTCTGATAGGTATGAATTTCTTTTTTAAAATATATTTTATTTTTTCAATATAATATGAATTATGAATATTTTTTTTTAATTTAAATTAGATTTTTATTTAAATTAAGAAATGAATTTTGTGAGACTTAATTTATGATTCACATTACTTAATATTCTATGTTTGCTTTTTTTTTTTAATTACTAAATTATATTTGTATTTTTTGAACTTTTTCCGACTGCAACTCACAACATAATAAAAACAATAATAAGAAAATTAATGATTTCTCTTTCTTCATATTGATAAATATTGATTTCTTTTAAATTTATTTTTATTTTAAATTTTATAAGGATTATGAAGAATTGTTTCTAATCTAAATTTAAATTGTGAGTTTTTTAATTTTTTTAATTATTATTTGCATAACTTAATATTTTATCTTTGTTTTTGTTTTAGTTATTGTATATTTTATTTATTTGTAATTTTTTAAGACTGGCGGATATAAATAAAATGGCACTAATAAGACTAAGAATTTATCTTCTTCTTCGCCTCGATAGCTATGAATTTCTGTTTTCTATTTTGATTTTTTATTTAATATTGGTTTTTTTAATATAAATTATACTTGAATTAAAATTGGAATAATCATATTGTGAAACTTGATTTATGATTTACAATTACATTATTAGATTGCTTTTGTTTGGTTACTATATTTTTTTATATTGTTTGAAGTTTGTCTATTGCAAATCTTATATTTTATCTTATCTTATATATCTATGTATTTGAGCTCTGTTGTGGGCTCCACTTGAGCAAAAAGCATGAATTTTCATTGGTTCTAATTTGATTGATGTGTTGTATATGTGAAGCCTATTTTATTGATTGTACAATTGTATTGATTATAATTATTTTAAATGAATTTTGAATGTATTTTTAGTTATTTTTTGTTAGAAGTAGTCATTTTATATTATTTATATATTATTATATTCGTATTTAATGTTAATAGATAATGTCTTTATTAAAATTCATTATATGAATATTTTATGCAATTTAGATACAAATACAAAGTTTTTAATGACTATTTGGTAGAATAATTTTATTAATTTAGTTTTTAAATATTTTTTAAATTGATTTTGTTATTGATCAAAACATAGTTTTATTTATGTGGATTATTTCACTTTTTTCTCCTTATTTTTCTCTCCACTTTGGACAACCGTTTAGAAAAATACGAATAGGCTGTTCAAATCGCCAGAACTGATATGATTAGTTTAGAAAAACGAGTCTTACATATGTAAAGATCATCATTAAAACTTGAAATAATAATTGAAGGATCGTAATTAATAGTTGCAAAATGCGGGTTGCGGTAATCAAGGAGACACTACTCTAACTCTCTCTCTCTATTGTCACATACTAGTCTATATTTTTTTCTATATATACTATACGTTTGGGACATAAGGGGTGTGGCTTGCAACCGTGGATGCATTGTAGTTGCAGGATAGGGCAAATTTTTCGTACTGCTCTATGTATTGATGTTGATGGCATTCATATGTATTTTTCAATGGCTAGAGATATTGGGATCTACCAGTGAAGAAATGGTAAACGAAGGGTTGTCTGCGATGACGCGGGGGTAAAGATGATGAAGGAAAATAATGGAAAGATATAGGAAGAATGAGAAGAATGAGCGAAAGGAACGAAAACGAAGACGAAGAGGTTGGAGCTGCTAGAGGGACGGCGGCTGCTGAAGGATTATATATAATCTTTCCTTCACCCCGCTGTAAATCTCTTATATATATATGTTGAATTTAAATGTCCGATCCTTATAGCGGAAGCGTACCTGAAGATGAAGCTATATACGAATCTTGGGTGATTAAAAGTTTGGTCTTCCAAGATCAGGGTGCCGGCTTCCTTTCTGTCCTTGATGGGTGAGAAGCAGAAACTGCATGGAGAATCAGATCTCTTTTACGGCGCACTGATCCCGGGGACCTAACCTTAGCCTATTTATAATAGGGCAAACATAATTGTAATTACAATTATGCCCTTAATTAATATTATTAATTTGTCACGTCACCAAAATAATAATATTATACGGTTAGCTGCATTTTCATTTCATAACAATCAAGTCTATCAGTCAATAATTAATTAGACCACTTAAAATAATATGACTGAATAAAATAATGACTTTAACAATATATTCGATACACATATTTGATCCCAAATCCAACAATCTCCCACTGGATCTAGTATGTGTCTAAATGAACATATTATTCCTTATGAGCTCAGTTTTCAGTCATTATAAAACAAGGCTAGCAATAATCAGATTCATCAATCACAGTAATATAGGACTAAAGAAGCATTCGCCGTACCAACAACTAAACTTACAGTAATCACGAATATTAGTGTAATCAAATGACATAGATCAATCATGGAACGTGCAGAGAGAAAATTACATAAGTGTGATCTGAATATGTCAATTTTCTACTGATCCAAACTGAATGAGATCGTAAATTACTTAAACATAATGTCCAAAACATCATAACTAAAATAATGATCAAAAGAGTATAAAACAAATATCAAGTGAATGACAAAAGAATATAAATGCATACTTCTACTACAGTGAAACTTCCTTAAATTGTAACATTTAGTTAGGGGGTCTGCTAACATGGATTTTGTTCCTAAGTGCTCGATCGAAATATGATGATCTTTCACTCTCTCCTTCACAACTAGGAACTTAGTTTCAATATGCTTTGACCTGGACGAGCTCCTATTGTTATTGGAGTATTTCAACGGTTGAATTGTTGTCAGAGAAAATCTTGATGGGTTTTTCAACCATCGGAATGATTCGCAGCCCAGCGACAAAGTTCTTTAGCCAAATCGTTTGCTGTGATGCCTCAAAACACGTCACAAACTCAGCTTTCATAGTGGAACTGGTAACAAGTGTCTGTTTGGCCCTGCGCCAAGCGATGGCCCCGCCAGCCAACATATAAATATACATAAATATAGATTTCCTACTATCTTGGCATCCTGCAAAGTCGGAGTCAGAGTATCCAACGATCTCCAATTAGTCTGGCCTCATATATATGAGCAAGTGATTATTAGTTTTCTTCAGGTATCTCATCACCCTCTTGGCTACCTTCCAGTGATCCAATCCAGGATTACTGAGGTATCTGCCTAACACACCGACTATGTACGCAATATCTGGATGCGTACATACTTCTGCATACATGAGGCTCCCAACTGCCGAGGCATGGGTGATCTTTTTCATCTCCTCAATTTCCAGATTTACTTTAGGGCATTGGCTGAGACTTAATTTCTCTCATTTAGCTATAAGGGTATCTCCCGGCTTGCATTTCTGCATGCTGAATCGCTCAAGTATTTTATCAATATAGCTCTTTTGAAATAATCCAAGAATACACCGAGATCTATCACGATATATTTGGATCCCTAATACAAAAATGCTTCACCAAGATCTTTTATTTCAAAGTTACTCGAGAGAAATTTCTTAGTTTCGTGCAACATTCTCACATTATTTGTGGCAAGCAAAATGTCATCCACATACAAAACCAAGAAAATAAACTTGCTCCCACTGAACTTGTGATAAACACAATCATCAACCACATTCATCTCAAAACCGTATGAGAGAATTACTTGATGAAACTTGTGATACCACTGTCGAAACGCTTGTTTGAGCCCATAAATGGATTTTCTTAATTTACAAACCATTTTATTTGGGTCACCGACCTCAAAAGCTTCTGGTTGTACCATGTAGATCATTTCATCAATGTCACCATTTAGAAACGCAGTCTTAACATCCATTTGATGAAGCTCTAAATCAAAGTATGCCACAAGAGCCATGATTGTTCTAAAAGAGTCTTTCGAAGAAACCGGAGAGAAAGTCTCTTTATAGTCAATCCCCTTTTTCTGAGTATAGCCTTTAGCTACAAGACGTGCCTTATACCTCTCCACATTACCATTTGCATCTCATTTGGTTTTAAAGATCCACTTGCAACCTACGGGTTTTGCAGCTTCTGGCAATGGGACAAGTTCCCAAAGTTTATTGTCTTGCATTGACTTGTACTCATCACGCATTGCATCGATCTATTTATTTGAATAAGGACCCTTCATGGCATGATAAATATTAATTGGATCCTCTGTCATGCCATCATTGTCCTCACTTTCTTGAAGAAATGTTACATAATCATCTAGAATGGCATTTCTTCGTTTTCTAGTGGATTTACGCAATTGCGTTGGCTCTTGAACTGTATGTTCTTGAGTTTGTTGGGTTTGTTCCATAGGCATAGATTTCGTCTCTATACGAACGGGTTCCTCAGTCGCACTTTGAAACTCTATGAGATATGAGAGCTGGAATGACTGCTAACTCATGAGGTGTTTGAGGTGTTTGATGAATCACATCAGTGATTTCTTGATCCTCAAAAGTAAAGTCTAAAACTGTATTTCTCCCCCTAAACTCAACATTCTCAAAGAACTTGGCAGTCGCAATCTCAAAAATAGTTCTTGATGTGGGATCATAAAATTTATACCCCCTTGACTGTTCCGAATAGCCAATAAAATAACTGCTCACTGTATGAGGTACTAGCATTGGTTCATTTGGCCTATAGGCCTTCGCCTCAACTAGACTACCCCACACCCTAAGATGATTTAAGCTAGGCTTGCGCCCAATCCAGAGTTCATAGGGTGTTTTGGCAGTCGCCTTAGTTGGTGCTTGATTAAGAATGTAGACTGATGTCTTTAATGCTTCTCCCCATAATGATGGTGGCAAAGTAGATTGACTAATCATACTTCGAACCATATCCTTCAATGTGCGGTTTCGTCTCTCAGCAACACCGTTCATGTTAGGTGAACCGGACATGGTGTATTGAGGGATGATTCCACACTCTTTAAGGAAGTCAGCAAAAGGACCTGGACGTTGTTCACCCGAGCCATCATTTCTGCCGTAATATTCTCTTCCACGGTCAGATCTAATAGTCTTAATTCGTTTGCTCAGTTGATTTTCAACTTTAGCCTTAAATGTTTTGAACATGTCCAGTGCCTCAGATTTTTCCTTAATAAGGTACAAATGACCATATCGAGAATAATCGTCTATGAATGACACAAAATATTGTTGACCGTTCCACAAAGGAGTGGAAAAAGGCCCACAAATGTCTGTATGTATCAATTCTAAGACATCCGTAGCCCGATAAGCACTTATCCTTTTCACCTTGGTTTGTTTACCCTTAATGCAATCGACACAAACATCAAAGTCTGAAAAATTTATGGAATCAAGGATTCCATCCTTAATGAGTTTTTCAACTCTATTTCTTGAAATATGACCTAAACGTTTGTGCCACAATAAACTAGAGTCATGCAATTGTCGCTTAGTACCTTTTGATTCCGTATTAAGTGCCTCATTATAGGAAACCAAAATATTGAGCATATATAAATTTTCATTCATCATAAAAGTACCAAAACCAACCAAACATGAATTAAAAGACAAGTGAACTTTATTCTTTCCAAAAGAACAATGATAACCGAATTTGTCCAAATAAGAAACATAAATCAAATTCTGTCTAAATGACGGTATAATAAAAGTGTCTTGCAATTCAAAAAAATGTTCAGTACTCAATAACAACTAGAAAATGCCCACGGCTTCCACCTCTACTTAATCCCCATTTCCAAAGTAAATGCGTCTTTCAGCATCAGTTGGGTTTCGGTAGCTCAGGCAACCCTGCATTGAAAGGCTGATGTTAGTAGTTGATCCAGAGTCTAACCACCAAGTGTTTCGAGGTACTGAAGCTAAATTAACCTCAGAACAAACCAAAGCAAGAAACGTACCCTTCTTCACGCGCCAAGTGTGAAACTTAGTACAATTCTTCTTCTCATGTCCAGGTTTCTTGCAAAAGAAGCAAGTCTTTTCAGGACGAGCTCGAGGAGCTGGAGTTGGAACATGAGCCTTAGCAGTCTCAACCTTAACGACCTTATATTTTCTCTTCTTGCCGCCTGCATCCTTTGAGGTACTGACCACATGTACCTCTTCAGTCTTATTACACTTCATCATTTTTTCTTCTCAACACAGTGAAAGATGAGCTCATTAAGAGTCCACTTATCCTTTTGACAGTTATAACTGACTTTGAACTGATCGTATTGAGTAGGAAGTGAGAGCAAAACCAACATGTCCTCCGAAAGGTCTAACTTAAATGCTCTCAACTTAGAAGTAGTATTAGACATGTTTAGGATGTAGTGGAATCCTAACTTCGGTTGAAGATTTCAATATATGCAAGCAAACACGTACAATTTATGCATTATAAAATGAAACTTCAATCAATTTTATTGCATTAAACATGCACACAAATGACAATGTAAAATACATACCAATATATGTACAGACATACCCGAAGTCAAACTAAAGATTTCTAATGATAATTATTAATAAATAATTAGCAACCAAATATACACACGAATTCCAAGGGAATAATAAAGGACATTTAGGCATACATCTGAAGATGTTCAATATTCAGATTAATCGGAAGATTAATAAATTGATTTGGGTGATAGAGATCAGATAAGTCGATCAACATACCAGCAACAAAGAAATTTTCCAAGAATAAGAAAATTTAATAAAATCCTGATTAAATACCGATTAATCCAATAGCACAAAAAAAAATAATTCAACATGCTCTGATACCAATAGTTAAATTTAAATGCCCGATCCTTAAAGCGGAAGCATACTTGAAGATGAAGCCATATATGAATCTTGGGTGATTAAAGGTTTGGTCTTCCAAGATCAGGGTGCCGGCTTCCTTTCTGCCCTTAACGGGTGAGGAGCAGAAACTGCAGGGAGAATCAGATCTCTTTTACGGCGCACTGATACCGGGGATCTAACCCTAGCCTATTTATAATAGGGCAAACATAATTGTAATTACAATTATGCCCTTAATTAATATTATTAATTTGTCACGTCACCAAAATAATAATATTATACGGATAGCTGCATTTTCATTCCATAACAATCAAGTCTATCAGTCAATAATTAATTATATTAATTAGACCACTTAAAATAAAGCGACTGAATAAAATAATGACTTTAACAATATATTCGATACACATATTTGATCCCAAATCCAACAATATAATCTTCTCTTTATCTTGTTGTAGTGCCTGTGCCCGGGAAAGATCCTAGAGATGAAGACGACTTGGCTATCGACTGAGTTGCGTTGATTTGAGAATTGTTGAAGTTATCGTGCGGGATGAAACATCTCTTTAATCTTTTTGTTGTTTGTTGTTTGATCTTTCGGGTGGAGTTTAGGGTATATCTCTTTGTAATATGATGTGTTTTCCCTTAATCTAACAGTTTTGTAGAATCAATTCTGATGTATATACATATTGTTTCGTTATTATAGCATTGAAGATTTCTAGTTATTAAATAGTTAGTTCTTTTGTCTTCTCGGTACAGGATGTTTGACAATTTAATGTCAAAGATAATAGTTGTGACTGTATTTTCTCCCATTCAGATTAATTCTTGGGTCATGCTTGGTTGATTTAACTGCTCTTGTGTTTTTATGTGTTAAGTCTAACTTTTATAACAAACGAATTGATGGTGCTCTTTTATCCTTTGCTTGTTGCATTTGTGTGTTTTAATGTTTGTAAAAGAAGATATGCCAAAAAAATAACGGTGTATAAAAGAATTCAATTTCAATTTAAAATTAATACTAAAGATGTTTGATATATTCTTAAATTAATTTTAGTATGCATATATTTTTTTATATAAAAAAATTAATTATTATAATTATAGAACAATCAATTTTTATAAATTACATAAATAATAACTTTCGAAGAAATACTTTTCATAATATTATATATACAAAAAAAAAAAAATCATTATGCATGTTATATACACACAAAATATATAATTTGTATACAGATTAATTAATTGGATATTATCACTTATGATAAGAACGCAACCTAATCATTTTTGCTAATAATCAATGTTGTGTAGGATAAATGAATAGATTTTATTTTTTAGAAGTCATATATAGGTATATATATGTATATATATTATGTATCATAATAACTACGATTTAAAAATAATTATATGGATATTGAAGAGTCTAAAAACTAATATTGTTGTTAGTTCATACTAGAATCGAAGAGTCAAAAAATGCCTATAGACGCATTGCATTAATTTTTTGCTTATTAATTATTTTTTCATCTCTTCAATCTTTATAATTAAAGTTTGAATATATTATTAGACATAAGATTCCTTCTAATTTATGTTAATTATAAATAAATAAAAATATGTTTTTTATAATTGTATTATATATTTTTTTATTCTTTAAAAAATAATATACACATTATATATATTTTTTATTGATAAAATAGTGTTTAAAATATTTAGATATATATTCTAATTTTTTAAAAGTATATAGTAGTATTAATTTTTGTATCTACACTTAAAACCCTTTATTTTATTTTTTTTGTAAAATTAGTTTATATTAATTATAGATAAATACATAATTTATTTATTTATTTGTATTATATAAAATTTTATTGCAAAACAATCAATCTTGGTCTCAATATAACAAAAAATTATTAATGTTAGTCTCGATATAGAAAACTCATCAACTTTAGTATTATTATAAAAAAAATTAATCTATTTTGGTCCACAATTAAAAAATTAATGAAAATTGCTGACGTGGACATATCGCGATTAACATGGCAGCTAACTTGAAAACTAGACGTTCATGTTGTCACACGAATGTGTATAATTCAGTGTACAATTATACAGAATCATATTTCCACACGGTGATGTTTAATTCTATAAGGTTGTGTACCTTTTCTATTTTGGTTTAAATTTTTATTTTTTTATTATATTTTTAATATTATAATTAATTACACCGTGTGTAGCACGGACCTTTCCGCTAGTAGACAATATAAGAGAAAAAATAACAAAAAAATCCATTAATTTCTCTTTTATGTATCAATTTCTTTCAAATGTATTTTGATTTTTAATTTTATACAGATTACAATTATTTATTTTTAATCCAACTTATGTTTCAATTAAAATTGGGACAAATGTTATGAGATTTGATTTATGTTTGAAATTACTTTGATATTTTATACTAATTTTTTTATTATATTATATTGTTCAATATATTATTTGTATTTTTCTAAAGTGTTAGATAATAGGAGAAAAATGATGATAAGAATAAGAAAAAAAAAAAAAAATACAAATTCTTCTTTCTAATCAATAGCTATGAATTTATTTCAAATTTATTTTGATTTTTTCATTTAATATGAATTGTAAAGTAATTTTTAATTCAAATTTAATTTGATTTTAAATTAGAATATAAATTTACGAGACTTATTTATATTGAAACTAGTTAATATTCTATATTAGCTTTTATTTTGGTTCAAATATACAAATTTAAAATTAATATTAAAGTATTGTAAATATTTCTTATAAAATATTTTAAAACAAATATTATACGTTAATTATATAAAAATTAAAATTACGATATAAAATAAAATATTATGTTATAATTTTATATAAACTTGTGTTGGGTAACAGGAATTCTCCTCAAGTTGAAATATATATATATATATATATTTAAACATTTGTTATCTATGTAAATAAAACGATCAGATAATACATTACATTATATTCAATTCCTCTACTATTACCAATTATACTTCTTTCGAAGGCTATTGCCATTCTCAAGAAAGAAACCATTCGGCCTCACATGCCAAAAGCAATTTCCATCTTTTCCGCAATCCGAATACGCCCATTTCTCATTATAAACTCCGAAAGCACGAGTTTTCGATCCCCACCAGAAGCGGCAAAAAAACAATGTTCTGCCAAAAATATTTCCACAAAATGACCAATGCCAACTGTAGGTATGGTTGCCAAGATCATCATAGCCCGAGGCACAATGATATACGACTCTTTTGCGATCGGCAAGTTCAAGATGTATCTCAACAGTATGTTCAGAACTTGATGAACAACATGTTGATTTGGGAATGCAGCTAAGAGCAAGTAATGTAATGATTATAAGTGATTTTATTACGACTATATTGTCCATAATGTTTTGTGTTTTTGTCCGGTGGGAAGTGGTATGCTATATATAATGTACAAAGTTTTTTACGTTGCATACATCTAAAGTAAGTTAGAATTACATAATTAAATAACAAGAATTAAATTTTACAAGGATTCATTACTTTCTTATATAATCTATTTCGATTATTTTTTTCTTCTCTTGCAAAATTGTCACATGTATTTTAGTAACACTTCCTTCTATTTTGTAGTATATAACGTGTATTATTATCTTTATAACAAAATTTCAATTAATCCTAAAGATTAGCTCCTCTTTTTCTTGTGTTTTTGTGCTTTAAAATGTTTAATTGAAGTAACTAATTGATATAATATAAAAAGATGATTGATGGAATATTTTCAATAAAAAAATAAATTTTAAACATAATATATTGAATAAGAAATGGGTGGTCGATGAATAATATTGTGAGAAAAAAAAAGAAGATAGATCTTGAAATGAAATAGTGAAAATATTGTTATATATTAAACATAGACACACAGAAAACCTTTTCCAAATCTAAAAGAATAATGTTTAAGACCATTTGATGAGAAATAATAGAAAATATATTTAAAGATAGTTTTAATGGTAATATGGCATGTTAAATATCAATAGTCCATGTCTATTTAAGATAGTGCAAATAGGAGCCTCCTTACAGAAAGGCAAGAGTTATAACTTGCAATTTCCTCTTCAATGGCTCTGGCTCATTTCTCAACCTTCTCTTGAAGGTGGAAGAAGAGGGTTTTCTCATCTTTCTCGGATGTTTCGCTAAGTGATTCGATGATTTGGAGAACTGATTCGGTGGTTCTTGTCGTCTCCTCAGTGAGTCTTGTTAAGATTTGATTAAAAAATAATTAAAATATATTTTATATTTATTATTTACTATATTCAATTTTAGAAGGTGGATTTGATTAATAATTATTCCATGTTTATCTTAGAATGTAATCTCAATATATTGGGATGTTTTCCATTGAATAAAATAATATCTTTGAAGTTTATTCACAAGAAAATACGCCCAGCATGTCATTTCCTCTCTTCTATGTTCTTCTTCATCGTCTAAAACCTAGTTTGGTGGCAATTTCTCTCTTGATTCGCAACAGCCTCACTGTCTTGGATTGCTTGGATGGTTTCTCCCCAGCCCCCTTAGCTTTATCACAATTAAATGTTTGGTAGCCTTTTTCCTTTTTCTCTATGTCGGATATGTTTTTTCGATTGTGTCCATGCAGGTTAAGAACCCAAGTCTCCAAGGACACGCTCGCCATCCAATTATCATTGAACTTAATTAGGTACTCTCCCTACTTGTTCTTCTATTCAAGAAACCCTCATTTCTTTGGTACACATTGCACGGGACTAATCCATTTGTTGCCAATGATAGGGTAAGCAATAGCTGCATCAAGAAGTTTTAAGACATATTTCTTCCCCCCATATCTTGCACATGTGGGTTCAATCACGTCGAGGCTGTGGGAATGGTTTATGGAGGTCCTTCGTGTACTTATATATGATGCATGACTATTATTTGATTGGTTCCTTTGTTGTGTCATACTTTTCAAGTTATTATTGATCCTACTCGAAATAAAATTTATTGCTTTTTCGAGGTTGCGGGAATGGTTTATGGATATATTCTTCATGTATATATATATGATTCATGACTATTATTTGATTTGTTCCTTTGTTGTGTAATACTTTTCAAGTTAAATCTAGATCCTACTCGAAATATTTATTGACATATATGTGATTCATGACTATTATTCGACTGGTTCCTTTGTTGTGTCATAGTTTTCAAGTTAACTATAGATCCTACTTGAAATACAATATATTGGTTTTTAATTGAATATTTTACTGCTAATTTTATTAACATAAAATGTATACGGTTGCTTTGGTGCATCACAAGAACTTACCTGGATAGGAGTTCTTCCATATGTCTATGCGAAGATATTGTAGTTTCACCTTATCAACATCACTTGCAATTTTCATAATGAGATTCCTATGTTGATTGTTCTCATGGATCTTGTTGGACAATTTGATTTTCAAACCTTTTTTCCTAAGGAATATATTTGCCATGGTGATAAGAAATTTGTTAACTTTTTTAAAGTTGGTAATTATTTTAGGACTTGATTATTTATTTATTGGTATACCATGTAAGATTTTTCGGAAAAATTATTTAGTACTATAGCGACATAAGTCATTTTATCGGATCAAGAACACTAGATGAATTATATGTATATATATTGAAATCCCATAATTCATACAAACTTATTATCGATCAACAAGATAACTCCAACTTTGTTGAGATGCAAGTATTATATATTGTATTCGAAAAAACATGCAAGCATCTATTGCATATGTATATGAAGAGGTATATGCCCCGAAAAATACATTGCATTCCTCAATTCGTTTATCACCACCAATCATACTTGTTGTGAAGGCCATTGCCAGTCTCTAGAAAGAAACCATTCGATCTCACATGCCAAAAGCAATTACCGTCTTTGCAGTCCTTATTCGCCCATTTCCCATTATAAACTTGGAAAGCGCGTGTTCTTGATCCCCACCAGAAGCGGCAGAAGAAGAGTGTTCTACCAAAAATATCTCCACAAAATGACCAATGCCAACTATAGGTATGGTTGCCAAGATCATCGTCACCGGAGGCAAAATGATATCCGAGTCTTTTGGGATCTCTAAGTTCATTGTGTATCTGAACACTACGTTCAATACTGAATACACATGATGTTGATTTGGGAATGCTAAGAACAAGCAATGTAGTGACTATCAATAATTTTATTGCTATGTTGTTGTCCATAATGTTTTGTGTTTTTCTCTTAAGGAATTCAGGAGGGTATGCTATATATAATGGCGCAAATGCCTTTTACAACAAACTTTAAATATAATGCAGATAATAAGATTGCATAATTAAATAACAAGAATGGGATTTTATAAATTATATATGATATATGACTTTCATATACAATCTATTTCAACGATTAAAATACATTATATTAGGAGGCAGATCCAGTGCTGATGGGGCACCATGCTGATCCAATCTGAACCGTTCATCATAATTAGATTATGATGAACGGTTTAGATTACACAGGAGTAATATAGTAATTTTTATTTTAAAGATTTACAGGCGTATAGGAATTCTTCGTTTTCAAATCATTAATCTTCTCCATTCCGTCTTCAAATCGCCTTCTTCAACGAAACCCTTCCCTCGCGCGTCATCTCCAATTCGTCTTTTTCAACTCTCTGTACCGTATAGGGATCCTTCGTTTTCAAATCATTAATCTTCTCCATTCCGTCTTCAAATCGCATTCTTCAACGAAACCCTTCCCTCGCGCGTCATCTCCATTTCGTCTTCTTCAACTCTCTGTACCGTACTTCAAATCGACGACACTGGGTGCGTCCATGGAGGCGATTTTCGGTAAGTTCTGTTTTTTCTATTGTGTAGTTTAGGATAAATGTTCATCTTCTTCTATTTTACCTATTTTGAGTTATGTTTTTTCCATTGTGCAGTTTATAATAAATGTTCATCTTCTTCTGTGTTACCTATTTTGAGTTTTTTTTTTTTTTTTTTTTTTTTTTTTTCCATTGTGCAGTTTAGGGTAAATGTTTGGAGCGAGGACGAGGTCGTGGACAAGACAAAAATTAAGTGTGATGATTGATTTGTTGATTTTGATGAATTGAATTTGAAGGGATTGTTGGTATTGATCGATTGATTTAACTTGAATAGATTGTTGGTGTTGATCGATGGATTGAATTTTAATTGGTGATTGATCTGTTGATTATATTTTCGTAACAATTACTGCTTAATAATCATGCTGCTTGTTAAAACACAAGATGCTGACCGGTACATAGTAAAATGCTTGACTTAGTATATATAAACGCTGACAGGTTTAGAATGAATGCTGCATGTTTCTAGCGGAAACAAGATCTATTTTCGCGAGTTAGCAGAAACATACATCGTTTCCGCTATAAACAGATTTTTTTTGTAAAAGTTGGTTGCTCTCCGCAGAAACAAGTTTTGTTTCCACGAATTCGCGGAAACAAGTTAGAATTTTTTCTTAAAAAAAGTTGCATGATTTCAGTAACAATTTTTAAAATTGACAATTAGTTTTGCAGCATTTTCTGGAATAACATTCATATCATTTGATAGTTCATTGACATCCTAAACACTTGTGGAAATTGCTTATTGGTACTCAATAAAATGTTTATTGGTATTCGAAAAAATGCTTGGTCTTATATATGTAAGTACTTAATATCAATTATTCACAATACTTTGCAGCTAAATCATATATGAATTGACAAAAAATCATTTTTTCTTGGATTTATCCTGCTGGTTATCTCTCTTATTCATCATTCGATATTTCTTTTGTCTCTTAGAGTTGCTGATTGACATATTTCTTTTAATTATTCTTTTTGGATTGTCTCTTGGGCTTCAATATTAAATGGTTTGCAGTGGTTATATTATGTACTTCTCTTGTAGCATGAAGAATCGATTAATTTAATATCATATATATTTCAATTAATATAAAATATATACCAAACATAACTTTTATTTTCATCCGTCAGCATTCCTCCATACAGATTTGGGCATGTAACTATGTTGTGAAGCAATTTTCCAAATATTGCACGTGCACTCAATTGAAGATTCTTCTCAAAGGATCTTTGGTGTTGCTTCTGAAACTATTGAAAGACATTCGGTGTGTAGAACATAGCTGCAGATTTCATCAATGGATTGAACATATGATTTGCAGTCAACCGTCTATCCCGTGCGAAAAAATCCTGTTCATTTTTTTTTCTCTATGATTCTCCACCACTCATTGAAATTGATAAAGAAATTGAACAATATTACTGTCTAGCTGTAAAAACCTGCTCAGCATATTCACGTTCATTCAACAGCATATATGAAGAATACATTCAGCATAATAAGCTATTAATTTGAGCAGCGGGCCAAATAAAGAAGCATATTCACATTTTTCTTTCCTCCAGCAATTATTTTTACAAATCATACGATGATCTAATTGGTAGTCCAGCTTCTTAATTTGTATTCGCAATGATTAAATGTGATGTATTAATCCTACGATTGGATACAAACATGTGCTTGTATTTTGTAGGATGTAGATTGTGGTTGTGGTTTTCTTTAAAGTATGTCACTTGTACTTTGCGTTCTCCTTGTCAAACTGAAGTCGTATCTTTGAATTATAGTTTGTTCTCGTTTCATGACTAGGATGTATGGTTTTGATCCTTCCTAACTCACTGTATTATTTTGGATGAATCTCAGGATTGTTTCGTTTCACATTGCTACCATCTTTGAACTCTGCTTTGTTGCAACGATACTCCATTAATTGTATCTGGTGCGGTCTTTTTTGAAATTTTTCTGCATTTCTATCCTCACTGAAAAGCCCACATTGTGTGCATATTTACAATTGAAACTGTATGCATCATCCGGTTTTGTAAATTCCATTGCATGTCAATCTATGGACTCTGCACATATGGAATGCTAGATTATTTTAATCAAAATGCTGACCACCATATTTCAATATGCTTTCAGATAAATTGCAAGATGTTGATATCTGTATCAAATACAATCACATATAATACTGGTAATTAACGCTCTGATTGAATTGCGAATGCTAAAGTATATTTACGAAATTCCAATCCGCTGAACATAATGACATAATTTGAATGAAATCGATCACATAACGTACAATGATCACTTGTACTTGTATATATATATATATATATATCTATATATGTGTAAAGTTATGTTAACTTTGTTTTTTCTTTCCTATGAAATATGTTTTCCAATTATTGTAGATAAAATATAAATTATGTGATACCTAATTTTATTTTGTATTTTCTTTCACCAGTCAATATGTTCTTAGCACTCATTGAATTGCAAAAAATACTATTACTTCTTCAACCCAGTAAAAATAGTCTATGAAGATATATATATATATATATATATTGAAAAGTGAGAAAAATAAAAATATGATTAGAAGTATTATTGAAAATTTTATTAATAATTAAAAACAATGAGGAGATAATATAATAAAATTAACAATAGTCTGAATGTAAATAAATATTGAATTAAGAGTAAGAATTAAATATTGATTTATTAATTTTGTCAAATATAATAATAAAATAAATTTAATGGATCGATGAAAAAAAAATTAAACAAATTTGGGGGCAAAGAGAGTACTTTTTCTTCGCATTTTTAAATTGAAGTGGTTTTGGGATATAATATTTTGTACCCCAAAAAAATCTATTCTTTGGCAAGTGTTTTAGTGAATGAGTAATAATTTACATCTTTCTTATTTATAATAAAAGTGACTATAATTTTTTAATAATAATAATAATAAATAAAAAAAACCCTTTTGAATGACATACTATAAAAGAAGGAAATTGACTTATTTTTTATGACATGAGAATATAGTAAAAATAATTGATAATTGAATAATAATTATAATAATAGTATATATAAAAAAAAAGAGTGAAATAATAGTTTTATGCTTAAGATGTTTTTTTGTTAATTTTAAGTTACAATAATTGATTGTTGAGTATGATCTTTTGTACTAAAAAATCAATAAAAATCGAAATGTAACCAAGCAGTCAATAATCATATCAATGAGACGTATTAGTATTATTAAAATGCCTAATTTCATTTCCAATCATACATTTTAACCAAAGTATTTTCCTCAATATTCTTGAGATAAAACCCATCAGGCCTCACTCTCCATATGCAATCAAATCCTCCACATTTTTCCTCGTTCCACCTGGCGCTAAAAACATCGAAGGATTGTTGCCTCGATCCCCAATGGAAAGTACAAAAGAATAGTGTTCTTCCGAAAATATCTAAACAAAATTCCCAATCCCAATTGCCGTAATGAATGCCTAGATCATCATCACCCGAAGCACAATGATAGCTTACGGATTTAGGATCTGGAAGATCGCTGAATATTTGAACAGTATGCTTAGGGCCCGAAAAATGACAACGTCCTCTATCTTGTGCTAAGGCACAAGAAACTAATAGAATGATAAGTAATGCCTTCAAAAATATTGCTCTATCCATAATGTTGTGTTATTTTTTTCACAATAAAAATCGATATGACATATATATATATATATATATATGCATATTGAATTAGTTGCTCATAATGGTAAGATATTACAAATAGATTGTTCTATAAACCTCATGATTCATTTCCTAAAATTCTAAAATCATTTCCAATGGCGAATAAGTTATTCATTTATTTTTTATTCTAAGTGATCAGATTTATACTAAAAATCAGGATCATAATGTGGATTAGAAAATAATAGTAAAGTCACTTTGATTACATTTCTGTTTTTCTTATTGAAGGTATTTATAATTTGAGATATTTAAGTACATGATTTTTTAGGACTATATTCTTATATATTTTTCATAACCATATATATTGCTGAATTTTTAGATCGATACTTTTTAAGTTAGAATCAATTTTTTAGGGCAATAATGCATAATCAATATTTTCTTATGGGATCATATCAAGGGGGTTTCTAAAATTTGCCAATGAGTTTTTATGGTCAACAATTGAAATGAAATAATATATGAGGTTTGTTTGTTTGTTTTTTTGAACGCAAAATAATACTATTACTTAGCCAATACGGTTAGTCATAAAAATGAAGTATATATATATATTTTTTTTATGTGAACTATATAAAATTGTGTAAATAATATAAAAATAAAGTTTATATTGCATATTGATTTTTTTGTGAGATAATAAAATATAGTATCATATATTATATCATATATCATATATCATATATATATATATATGACTAGATATTTTAATTTATGCGTTCTCATAATTTTAAAGTTTTATTTTATTTTTTAAATATTTAGTTTAGATAATAAATTAAAATTTGTTAGAATAACTAATCATCCAATAAAATTAAGATTTATTAGATAATAATAACAAAAATATGTATAAAATTAGGATTTTATTATGTATATATACTTCACTTTTAATTCTACAAAAGTTTCAAGCAGCATTTATGACTTTCAATCTAACGGTGAGATTTGCAATTGGATGTTTGTAGTTCGACCAAAATTTTGCATAGCGTGACTGATAATTCTTGATTTTGCTATATTTTATAGCTTTATTTATTTAATTAATTATTTATTTATATCGAATTTTGGTATTATTTATGTTAATCTACTCTAATAATTATATTTATTTCATCTTATGTGTATAATATTAATTTATTAGTTTTTAGGTGTAATTTATAATTATTTTGATGTATAATTTAAATTAATTGATGTGTTTCTTGAATAATATTTTTAATAATTATTTATATGCTATTTAAGTATTTAATTTTTTCTAAATTAGTTTTATTTATTATTTATTTAAATAAATATTTATAAGGTGTTTATTATTTATACAAGTGAGATAATGCTTGAAAACTTGTTTGGAAGTTCAAAATTGGCTTTAAAAAACGAAAATGGCGGCTGGCGCGGACTCCATGAGCGGCGGCTGCACGGAAATGTGAGCGGAGCGGAAATCTCTGCATGAAAGTGAGCGATGACGACTATGCGGAAAACAAGCGGCGGCTGCATTAAATACGCCCAACCTCTCTCGGCTCCTGCATTTATTCCAGTCACCATGCATTTATTCATGCACTCTCCCAACTCCCATATTTAATTTCTGCATCATCACTTAGCCAATTTTTGACTATTTTTGTAATATTTATTCTAGAACCTTCCAGAACATAGGTAGTTTTTAATAAGTTATTAGTAGTTAGATTAGTTGCTATTTTCAGAAGTAGTTAGTAGCTATTTTTAGAGGTAGTTATTTATGGTTATTTTTAGAGGTAGTTAATAGTTATTTTTAGAGATAGCTAGTAATTATTTTTAGAAGTAGTTATTTATGGACGGTTATAACCGCGAAGCTTTTAGAAGTTTTTCCCCCAGTAAATATCCCTCTAAACACACATATATACACCATAATATACATTCAATACACTCCATTTTCTCCATTTCTTTTCTCCCATATTTTTATCTAGTTTGATAATACGAGATTTTCGGTTTTGTGTCACAAGCAAACTGAGTTTCTCCTCCTTTTCTTTTAATTCCTGCATATTATTTTTAGCTAGTAAAATTCATATCATATTTCTCCACCTCACCTTCACCCAAAAATTTCATGTTCGATTTGAATTGTTCAAGTTGGATTTCCACAAGGTTGCGGAAGGGCGATAGAAGAATCGACTATTTCAGCCTTGTTTCGTGTCACAAACAGATTCCGGGTAGTTCAACGTAGCTAAGTACGCGAGAGTCTTGTCGACCTGCTTAGTTGCAGTTCTGAATTTGATTCTGATTAAAGAGAGGTATCAGAGGGGTAGAGTCACTAGCGGAACGGTTGGAAGAATAATTCATGGGGCATAGACGGTGGTCTATTGGGTCACAGAAATTTCTAGTGACAGTAGAGTTTCTTGCTTATAATGTTCTTCATCGGGTGTCGCTGAAGCCTCGTTGTAAATCCTCTAAGGTCAAGTACCAACCGAGTCGGCTTAAGCGAGCAAATGTGATCACGCTCATTTCTCCAAGCCGCCCTACAATTATACATATATTTTTCGCTATCACGCTATCGTCATCCCGCTCATTTCATACATGAAAATTTAGCCATTAAGGAACGCAAAAGTCAGACACAAATGCCTCGCTTCATTCTTTTCGAGATACTTATATTTTATTATTTTTTAGTCAGATTTATTTTCTGTAATTTATATTTTCAGTTCTTCGATTGCATTAACTAATTGCACTAAATATAGGATATTCGTATATTCCCTGAGTTCGACTCGGACAGTCACCGGTTAAAATTTTTTTTTATTTTTGACGATGTTTTTGGAGTTACTACACGAACACGCACGAAACTATTTTCATTTTATATATATATATATATCATTTTTTTGTATCTTAAAAAATATTTTTAAATCTTTCCAAAAATTTTTGATCAAATTTTGGCACCGTTTCCGGGGAATAAGCCTAGTATCTTAGTTTTAATTGAAAAATATTGAGTTTAATGCTAATTTAATTTTAATATTGAATTTTATTTTATTTTAAACCTTTAATCCATCGGCGGTATGCTTTGTAGGTTTCGAGAGTGCGATATCCTTCAAGGATCAAACCCGCACGGCAATGTATCTATCGGAGAAAATCAGAAAAATTCAAAAAAAAAAAAAATCCTGAAAATTTCCAGAAAACCGTTTGCGGCAGCGGTTCCTGTTTTTCCTTTCTATTTTTTTTTTGTTTAATATGTTTCTCTATATTCATATAATAATACTAAGCATAATAATGATAATAATAATAATAATATTAATAATATTAATAACCGTACTGTATAAATAATAATAATATTAGTTTTCGTTGTTAATTCGGGAAATTAAAGATGATCCGTTCGTCGGTTCATAGTGAATTTTGAAGTAGAAAAAGCGAACATCTATCCTTGTGAACCAATGCATGAATCGCTTACAAGAGATGAATCCACTGCCCGCTGATCCTTGATCAAAATGAAGCGCCGCTACACCTGAATCGGCCGGTCAGCCCTAACCAAGCGGCTGCCAATCCTGCACCGAACAGGCGGTCTGCCCAAGCCAAGCGGCCAATACTGCAAGTGAACCTATGGACTCCAAAGCAGATGCAGCAATGAGCGATGGCCAGTACTTCAGCCGGATACAAGCGAGCAAAAACTTCGGCGAGCGATGGCACCGATCAAGCCCTGTCTCACCGCTCTTTTTAAGCAACGGTCATGAACGGCGATTGTCCAAGCGGGAATTAGCAATGCCATTTGTAATCAGTCAGTTAGCATGCGAAGTGATGGACAATCTCAATAGATTTTTTTGGTTCATTTTTTATCTTAATTTTTTTTTTAAGTTTGTGGTTTTTTTGGTTGATATAGTTGTGATTTGGTCATGTTTACACGCATTTTTCAAAGACTCTTGTATACACTTTGATCATATTAGATTTTCTTATTTGGTCTGACTAACCCGTAATTTTTTTTTTATCTTAAAAGATTTTTCATATTAAAATTTATGGTATTTCTTCATATTTTATTTGCAAATATAATTTTTTATCGTTTTTCATGTTATTGCAAGGGATTGTGTTTTTTTTTTTTCTTTAATATGTATAGTGAAATTCTTACAATAATTTTTTTTGTTTACTTTTAAAAATTTTAAATTTAATATGTATTTGATACAGAGAAATGAAGCCAAAAATAGAAATAGTCTCATTTATCTTAAAAATATTAAATTAATAATATATAATTTAATATAAAAATTAACTCGTGTGTAGCACCGATTATAAGCTAGTATTATATAATAAGAATTGTGCCCAAAAAAATAGTTGGAAGAACAAACATATATTTATTATTTTTTAAAAATATCATATTACATTATTACTCCGTCCGTCCTACTTATCATGTCTATTTTTTGATTTCCGTCCCTTTCATTTATTTTGTTAATTTTTTTTTTTGAAAAAATTTATACACTTTAATCTTATTTTAAAATTTTAAATTTAGAATTTTTTTAGTTTTAGTTAGTCTAATTAGTTAGCTTTAATTTATAATTATTTTTATTATATCCTAATTATTTTTACTAATACATTTTTAATTATTTACTAATTATACACTTTTTAAATTCTCGTGTCTATATTAACGTGGACATAATATATGGGCCGAAGGGGGTATATTTTATCCAAAATATACAATAGTTAGTTTTGCATATAATTTATTGATTTTTTATAAATATCTATACTTTTTATACTTACATAATTTAAAATTGCTAACATATATGTAATTTTAATATTATTGTATGTATATAATTATTTAACTAATAATATTACCAATTTTTCATAATACCCACTTTACTTTGTAAAGTATTTTTTTTAATATTAAAATATTATTATTGTTAGCAAAAATTTTGCAATTTCTTTTTTTTTTTTGGATTTGAACCATGACCTCATAGTCACAAGTCTAACCCCTACACCACCCTACCATCCTTTACAGGACTAAAATGTAAGTAGTTTTTTGTTTGTATGTTTAAATAGTAATTTAATTATTTAGCATTTTGCTAGAAAAAAAATGTATTTTGATATATAATTTGGGGTGAATAGCAAGAGAAAAAAAAAAAGACCATGTAATTTTTATTTGTTTTCTAAAAACGACTCACCGAAGCTCCATATAACATTTTGAAAAAAAAAATAATAATAAATTTATGGGTTTGTTTTGTTTGTATTTGACATTGTATTTATGTTTTGTTTGCTTACTTTAAATTTATATAATTTTCAATGCACAAATATATTTTTTTTAAATACATATATCTTTCAAACACAAAACATTTAAAAATAACAATTTAAAATTTTTCAAGAACTAAAAAAACAAGAAAAAAAAATTCAAACACTTTTAATTTGTTGGGGTTTCGTTTTATTTTGTTTTTTCTTATGACGTAAAAATCCATAGCCGCTACCGAAATTTGGATTTGTTTAAACAGTTATTTAATTGATATAAATATATATATATGAATTTGTTTTTTTAATATTTTAAATCAAAATTAATACTATTAATTTGACACAATTTTCAATAAAATTACACTATTTTTTTTACAAATATCACAGTCAAAATACCATTTAAACAAAAAATTAAACAAATACTTTATTTCAAATAAATTTGAAATCACAACCAAACAAATCAGATATATCGAGTTTGTTTGGTTGTACTCTAAAATTAATTTAAAATGAAGTATTGATTTGAATATTTGTTTAAATAGTATTTTTGACGTAATATTTTATAAAAAAAAATATAAAAAATAAATAATATTGATTTCAATTTAAAATAAAAAAGTCATATTAATTTAATAATTTGAATATAAAGCTAATGTAAAATATATAAAAGAATATGTCATGATTAGAAATTCTTTATAAGATTTTTGAAAGATTTTTTTTTTTTTTTTTTAAAAAAAATATGAATAATAAGAATGTAGATATATATACAAACAAACCAGAACTAAAAGTTGTGTTAGAGTTATTAGTTAAAATATTCATTTGAGAAAAGAAATAAACATAATTTTAGGAATAATCATGATGTTTGCATAATAAAGTAAGAAAAAATTAAAAAATAAAGATATAATAATTATAATATAATACTATATAAAAGTCCTCATTGCGTTTGTTATATAAGAATATTATAATATAATATTATACTAAATTTTTATACTAAATTTTTTTTATTATTTCTCAATTAAAGTAATTGTTGAATATCAAATTTACTACTACAAAAAATAATAAATTTCAATTAGAAACAATTATATACTATGCTAGAAGAAAATAAACTAAAATATAATATAATATAAACAAACTTTAAATAATCATATCAATTGACAATTTAATAATAACTATTATTATTTTAAGACGTAGTTCGAAATAATTTTTTGAAATGCCTTATTTTATTTCCAATCATATATTTTATCGAAAGTATTTTTTCCAATATTTTCGAGATAAAATCCGTCCGGCTTCACACTCCATATGCAATCAAGTCCTCCACATCTATCCTCGTACCACTTTCCATTAAAAACTTCGAATGATTGTTGCCTCGACTCCCACTGAAAAGTACAAAAATATAGTGTTTTTCCGAAAAACTGTAAACAGAACTCCCAATCCCAACTACCGTAATGAATGCCAAGATCATCATCACCCGAAGCACAATGATAGCTTACTGATTTAGGATCCGGAAGATCGCTAAATATCTGAACCTTGTGTTTAGGTCGAAATATATAACAATGGCCTCTATCTTGTGATGCTAAGGCATAAGAGAATACTAAAATGATAAGTATTGCCTTCAGAGATGTTACATTATCCATAATGTTTGTGTTATTTTTCATAAGATCTCAATATGATCGATATATAAATTGAATTAGATGCTTATAATGGTAAGGTTTTAAAAATATATTGTTCTTGATTGCTCATAACTCGTTTGTTAAATTTCTAAAATATTGACCTACACAATCCTTGCCCAAAATATTTATGTTATGATGAAAAAGTTATTTTGTATTTAATATTAGGATGGTAATACAGATTTAAAAAATACTTTGATTATTCTTTCTATTTTTTACATTAATATTGAAGGTATTTAATAGGTTAACATATTTAAGTAGTATAGGATCTTTTAGATAATATTCTGTTTTTTCAAAACTGTATTTGTTGCTGGTTTTTTAAGCTAGAATCAATTTTTAGGCCAATAATATGGAATCAATGTTTTATCATGGGAGCATATCAAGGAGGGGTGCTAAAATTTTCCAATGGTTTTATACTTTCAACAAACTGGAAATGACATAATATATGATTAGTTGGATAAAAAATATCTATATAAATTTAGGTGGCGGTAAATTGCTGAATTATCGTGTTTACAACACATTATATGTTAACAAATAATATACGATATTACTATAGACAATACGTCATATATATATATGTATTAGTATAATACTAATACAGGATACATAAATTAACAACATATGATACAGTTTGAAACAACACATGCAACAGTTGTTTTAACACATAGCACACACAACATATGTTATTTGAGATAAAGACATGCATTGTCCGGAGCTTTTGTCGATGGTGATTGAAAAAATCACCAAGGTGCTGATTTCTTCAAATCAGTATAGTAGTCCTCCCATATAAGTATTGAAAGAAGAATGTATACTTTTGTTGGCTACATTTATTGATGTACAAGACGTGGTCAAGCAAAATAAAATAAAATACGGTTCCAATATGGTCTCATCCTGAATGAATGTTATATAGATTAAGGGTTGAGATCATTTCTAGGGATTGATTAGTAAATTATTTTATATAATAAACAAGACAAACATAAAATCATGCATAATTTAAGGAGAGAGATACAAATATACATACGTAATTTTTTTTAATTGTGAAACTAGTTAGAAAAAAAATTATATGCTCTCCGCCGACGTTGATCGATCTGAGAAAATAAACTAGTAAAGTTCTAACTTGGAAAAAGATGGATCAAAATGATGTTTGTTCCCGTAAGTGTCGGTACCCTACGGACGAACCAGAGACTCAAGAAAGTCACCAACATAGTAAGTTTTAATTATTCACATTTATCGTGAAATTACCGTACGACGGATCTTTTTTTCACATCATATGTGTATTCATTGAACATCAATTATGCATATACATACATCATACTTTTATTAGTTATCCAGCACATCAATGGTCGTATTTCATGGTATTGAATCATAACCAAAGTCTATAAAAACGTATACAGATAAGGGGGGTGGGGACTAAAATATTAAATCTTGAGACCGATTTTAGATTTAATTAAGTTTTTCATGGGTAAAATATTACCTAAAAAATCACGATTAATGTGATTGTTAAACTCTATAAATAAATCCGTTAATTGCGATTAATCATGATTTATGTGTAAATTTTGAATTTTAGAAAATACAGAAGTTAAACTCATTTAATATAATAAAAACTCACTTAATATAATGATTATTTTACTGTTTAAAAGAGAATGACATCATATTGAGAGTTTGTGAACATCAATTTAGAATAATATGTATTTTGATTACTTTACCTTAATACATCATACCAGTGATATTATAAAAGCATAGTGGAAAGGCTGATTTAGTATTTACGAAGACAATGATTAGAATGAATTAATATTATAATTTTAAACTACATACAATTATTCTTGGAACTAAGTATATCAAATTTTACAACGTTGATTATCATTCACTTCTCCAAACGCCAATAATTGGGAGAACGCAACATTTTCAAGCCCTGATGATGCCTATACATCATATTGTAATTACGCACACAGACGGGATTTTGTTATGCGAAAACAAATGCAAAAAAAGTCAAAGGTGGATCCTCAGAAAGTGCACTACATCCACTTTTATTTCAACAAAGAGGGGTACAAAAAAAGAAGTAGGGTTGATCCCAGAAATGAACATCACTATTTAGAAGGTATCTCAGGTCCATCTAATACACCCGTGATAAGAATAAGATACGAAACACGTATTGGGTTTGCAGCAAGGGTGAAGTTGCAATTCAACAAGGAAATCCAAAGATGCACGGTCACAGAATATATGGACGAGCACAACCATGAACTGCATCCTCCAGCCCATGCACACATGCTTGTTTCAAATAGGACTTTCTTTAAGATCGTCATATGATGGTATTGAGAATAGCGGCGGACAACAAGGAGACACTTCGCTTCCTTAAGTCTGCTCTAAACAATCAAATTAAGAAAAAGAGGAATACAAGTCTAAAGTTTAGTGAGGCCGGGGCTATATTAAAGCATTTTAGCTAGAAATCAATTGAAAATCCATTCTTCTTCTACGAAGTGGACGTTGATGAGGAAGACAAGATTGCAAACATATTTTGGGCCAATGCAAAAATGAGGTCTGATTATGCTATATATGGAGATTCTATTACTTTTGACACTAGATATCAAACAAACAAAAACTACTGGCCGTTGAGTGAGTGTGCAATATACATATGCTTTTTTTCAATAATATTCTATAACTAGTTTAGGTAATGCCAATTAAATAGCGTGCATACATCAACGTATATCTATTCGTATCGTTCTGATGTTGCATTACATTTTTTAGATTTTGTAGGGGTCTTTGTGGGGTTTAACTACCACCACCAGATGTGTGCCTTTGGCTCAGTATTATTGTTTGAAGTACATGTCCAGAAAGGAACAAAAAAAAATATTCACAGATCAAGACCTTGCAATGGCTCCTGCCATTAGTCAGACAATGCTAAATTCTTTTCAGACACTCTATACATGGCCTATCCTGCAAAACGTCAAAAAGAATTTGAGTGCATTACTCATAGCGCAATATGATGTTGCGAATTTTATGTTATAATGTAATAAGAGGTATAATCTACTGTTGTATTTATTGATGAATGATGTATATACATGCAGTTTCTCTAAATCATTCCAAAGACTCTTGTATGGCGTTCACGATGAATATCAATTCGAACAAGAGTGGTAAATAATGGTGCAGACATACTTCCTCAAAGGACCGTATATGTGGTTGAAGGGTGATGACTCCAAATATGAGCATATTCTTAGCTTGACAAAAATGTGTGTTACTTGAATTTCTGCATAAGAACCATCAAAATAATTCGTAATCGGCATACAATATTGATTTATATCACCATGCATGATCCAAAATTCGTTGTTGAGACTATTAACGATTTTTGCCCTCTTAAGCGGTATTCTGGAGCCAGAAAAGCTAAGGCAGACGCCGCAAGCGACAGCCGCCTTCGCCCGCAAGCGCCCAAAACACACCTTGAAAACACTAAGGCATGAGAGGCAAGCGGCCACCTTCATAGCCGCAAGCGATAGTCTCTCCCGCTTGCAAGCGACAGTCCAGATACCCGCCACTGCAGACTATCACCAGATTTCAACTAAGTACTTCAAATGCAGCGGTACAGCCATTCCAATTCCAGCTAGCTCAAGCGAGCCGTGCTACGCTGATGCCCTCCTGTTCTCCAGCAAGCGAGGAAGATCTGTGCCATCAACGCAAGCGAAGCGGACACCCTGGGAGTTATGGCCAGCAACCGCTTCAACAGAATAACCACCTGCAACCGCCTAACTGCCCAGCGGTTGGAACTGCCCAACAGCTTCTTGTAACCGTCTCGTTACACCTGCTATAAATAGGGCCAGATATCTGTATGTAGAAAGAATCGAATTCTTGGACGATTTTCAGAATACACACAGCGTTCGTTGTCTTCCTATTTCCGAGAGCTCCAACCCTGTAAGGGAGTTCTCCACAGGAAAGGCCAAGGGAGTGGGCGTACTCCCCCTCCCTTGGCCACGTCTTTAATGCTTTCTTAGACTAGATTACTGCTTTCATTTACAGCTTTGTAGTCTAATCCTTTTCGCAATTTCGTAGTATATAAAGAAATATCATTCACTTCTTCAAATTAAATTCTTCCACAATTTTCCATACTTATATAAATCAATTTTAGAGAATTTCATATCACTGGTATAGAGCGAGAGACGAATTGATTAATTAAGCCTTGTGATGCGCCAAAAGCGGTCTCAAGGTAGTTCAACGTAGTTAAGTACGCGGGAGCCTTGTCGACCTACTTAACTACTGCGCTAAATTTGATTCTGATAAAAATAGTATCAACATCAGGGGGTAAAGCCACTAATGAGGCAGAAATTGGGAAAATTAACGGGACATAGACGGGGGTCTATTAGGTCACAGAAATTCCTAGTGACAGTAGGGTTTCTTTCTTATAATGTCTTAATTCTGGGTGTCATTGAAGTCTTGTTGTAAATCCCCCCCAGGCCAAAATACCAGTGTGATGAGTTCTTTATAATCGAGTTTATATAATTACAACACCTTTCCATCATCATTTTCGTAATATACATATATGCTTCCGATAACACAATTACGTCACTCGCTCGCTGCATCCAGGGAAATCTACCCATTTCGTAACGTCACTCCTCTCGCTTTCGCTTCGCTCACCCCCGTTCATTTTCTTTACTGCTTTATTTACCGCTTTCAGTAGTAGAAGATTCTCCGCTCGAAGCGGACTTCCCTTTTTTGTTTCTTCGTCGCTTCTCCAAGATTTTTACCATTGAAATTCATGACTTTAAATCCCTGTGTTCGACCTGGAAACTCACCAGTAAAAAGAGTATAAATAATTATGATAACTATCCAGGGTCTACAACCACACAATTACTATATCTGACCATTCTTCTATAAAAACTCTACTCATTGATTTTCGAATAAAATTCCCTGTGAATTGATATATAACCTAACAATAAATATATTTTTCTGTTATCAAAGGGATATATTCACTAAGGTATCAGTGGTCATCTGCATGGACAAGGAGCCAGTTTACCACTGGTATGTGGAGCACTTAGTTAAGCGAGTCATTGAATTTGTCAGTGAAAAGGTCCCTATACATATAATGTTAACATTGTTATGATATGCTTTCAATACAAAAATAATATGTTGGATTTATACTCATATTATGATGTATATATGATCATCCATAGGTTCTTGCGTTCGGAAAATAACATCGTCGAGTTCTTTGATCAGTTTGAACGGGTTCTGCAGTCTAAGAGAGATGTGGAAGAGAAGAAGATCTTTTACACACGGGATCATCACTTTGCAGCAATAAATCCTTTCAATCCAATTTTGAAATCGGCCTCAAATATTTACACAAAAAATATCTTTGAGATGTTCCAAGACCAACACCAAAGGTCTTTCGAATACATGGTCGAGTGTCTGAATCCAGGGAAAAGTACCACAGTGAACGACACAATGACCGATATATACTAGAGACAAACCTGCAGAAGTGCATGATTGAATGTACTTGTAAAATGTAGATAAATGTTGGGACATTATGCTCACATTCAATACGTGTGATAGAGCTCCTAACAACAACTGGACATCCACAATTCAAGACTATTCCCGACAAATATATCCTACGTAGGTGGACAAAGGATGTCAGTCTACCGGAAGGCTATAAAAACACCACAACGCCTGATATGGACTTCACTACAAGGTATATGTCACTTTGCCAGCATTTCATGAACTCTTACAAAACTATTGCATCAACCCAAACCGCATATGACTCCATTATAATCAGTTTGAATCAAGTTTTAGGAAGCACTACACAGAATATTGGTCCCTCCATAACTACTGGTAAGCGGTCTCTTACTCAAAAAAATCTCACATTTTTTTTATAACAACGTCATAGTGATCTCACATCTTGCATCATATTTTAATAAAACCCTATATCATCACGAACGCAAAACATACAAACGAACATATTGAGGCAAAAAATCTGTCACTGAAAGAAAATGAGACACACCGAGGCAGGACCCGTAGAACTATGTCCATCAGCAATGCAAAGAGGCGGGAAAAATGTAGACGACTAAATATAAAGAGCACAACTGTTACAATGAACACCGAAATCCGTAAAATATATTTGTTCCCACAAAACCTGTCAATGTGAATACATTGCTTAAACTGGCAATAAAACAAATAATGTTGATATAGTTACCGCCCATTGAGTTTTGAACAATATATTAAACAAACAATCGACATACATATGGGGAAAACAAAAAAGTTTCTTCATCAGTATACCATTCATATAGTATATATATATGTGCAATCGACATCATCTGGTATATTAAGATAGATCATGTAAATATAAGAGAAAAATCATTGAGTATATCAATGTAAAAGTTAGAATTTGTGCATGGAAACAATTGTATACATCATATGATTCTAAGACAATCACCATATCTAATTGAGATTTATATCACACAATGAAAATATTTTATGAAAACAAACAACCATTGTCACATTTAATATATACATCATTTATCATTTATATATATACCAGTAATATATCATACTTATCTAAAAATTGACCTTATCTAGCATATACCCCATAAAGACAAGTGTGCGCATGGGAATGATATATCCATAATATAATTCTAATATAAACACCATATTTATTCAAGACATACATTATAACTATATATTAATTTTAGGCATAAAAAACGTCACATCTAACATATATACTATTTTATTCTTACTAGAGCATACAAGTCACGTAGCATACCAATTTATGGTTGACATAAATGTAACATCTAGCATAGTCATAAATATCATTTATATCCCTAGTTAGTATAACAAAAGTACATCGTGAAAAAAGGGAAGCAATTAGGGTTTCATCTACCAGAGACAAGGATATGCAGATAAATTGTAATTATATATACCAGATAACTAACATGGACAATTTTTTCATCAAGCAAACTAAACAAAAATGCCTAATTACGGCCGAGCACATTGCAAAAAATACGCAGTCAAAACAAAAAGGCAACCAAATATGTTCACACATCAACCAACCCTGTCCCTCCCCTCCACTTACCACGTGCAACAATACCTTTTGTTGCATCATGTGATGAATATTCTTTTCTCTGCTATGCTTCTTCTGCAGCCATTTTTTTTTAGCTTTGCCATCGCACGTTCTTTCGATGCATATTCTCTTCCCTTCTCCCGAACATGCTGGCCAAGTGCATTCTCCGGCTGTAAAAGTAGCGTAGCACAAATCTTTGTTTGCTTCTGTTTATTTTTGAGAAAATTGGGGACCAATGGTTGGTATCAGAGCCTTCTCTTCAACATATTACCGAATAGTGATTTGAAGATACGTTAAATAAGATAACTAAACAGCCCATCAAGAAACCTGATCCAAAGGTATGTTAAAATAATAAAATTATTGATGCTGACGAAACAAAGATGAATTGTCAAAAATTGAAAACTCTGAAATGGTTATTGCAAAGTAGAAAATACTCATTACTCGAACTAAGAATCTCAAGGCATGTGTTGATCATTTGGAAAGAAAGAATGAAACAATTCTTTGATTGCAGGATGAAATATATATATATATAGATTCAATCCGGTTGCGAAACTTAAATTCCTAAACTAAAACTAATGTAGCAAACTTCAAACCTAACTTCCTAATCTAGGGCAAGAAAAAAAAATTATTATTATTATAATTATTCTTATTATTATTATTATTATTATTTTGTCCTGCCTGCACATTCCTTATCTTCTTTTAACTCTTACACTCCGTATTTTTTATTTTTTTTCAACCTGAAACATATGCCCCAAACCTCATAAATTTTCTATACATAAATCGAGACATAGCAAAGGTTTTAATATAAAAGACATCCATGGTCAAATATATGCATAATTAACTAAATATTCTACAAGCTATGATATTAAACTTAAATTAAAAAAAAAAAGCTACAAGTATAACATATTTACGTAAAATAGAAGAACTTAAGTCTAAATAGACACACTTTTCAATGTAGATGATGACTAAAAGATAGCGTCCAATGGATGCTATCAAACATCCTTGCTCGTCCCTTGAGCAACAAAAATGAACATAGACCCAACATTTAAATTTCATATCTCCATTCAGAGAAGAATAAATGTCTTCACAATATAGAAGCAAGGGGTTTTATGCAACATAAATGACTAAAGGCTGAAATTTAATAAACTTGATGACTTGAATATCGCATACTTAGTCACACAAAATCCATTGGTGAGAAATTAACATCAAGACATTTATCCATACATGAGAGCTTCTAAATGAGGTATGCTACAATTTTTCATTCATTTCATCAAGTGATTGATGATTCGGTTTCACAATGTAAGGGAACCCCACTATCCTTATCATGGACGAGGCTTCAATCTTTTTGTTCATGACACTTTCACTGAGTCGCGACAGTTGAATTCCAAAAAGCTACTTGTGTCAGTTGAACAACGTGCCAATCATCATAGCCAAATCTAATCATTCTATATATTCTTTTCAATTTTTTTTAATGATAATCACTCAATAATTAAGATGATTTATTTTTTTTCTTTTTGCATACCTTTATGATATTCTACTGTATAATCAATTCATGTAGATTACAATTTCGATGCAACTTCTAACTAAGATTATATACAACTTCCTATGCAGAAACTCAAGCATGATCTTTTTTAAAAGTAATATTCCATCATTTTAGTCATGTTAGCAACACAAAACATTACTCGATATTCATCATTGTGAAGGCTGAAATTTTAATTTATTAAGTAATGGTACAGAGTGTTGAATCTTGGAAAAGTTATTTTTCAACAAAGTTGAATGAGAGTTTCAGCCGTAATCTACAGCAAAATGTATGCCATTTTGACCCAAATATTCCCGAAACTACACCATAGTAGAAACAACAGTACAACTTAATATAGTAGGATAATGAAATCCTTATTATCAACTAATCTAAGCATCCATTTCTATAAACCTTCCTAAACCTTTACTAAATGTACATATCTAACATAAATAAATTAACATCCTTACCAGAACTTAAGAAATAGACCATGAATAGATGTCACTTGATACATTGCTAGCGCCTTGCTACAAGTCGAAAATTGATTAATATATATATTACATCTCTATAATCTGTCTCTATAATCTGTCGCTTACGTGTTTTAATTCTCTAACTTTGTTTTGCTGTTTTTTTTTTCTTTTCTAACCTTCTTTTTTTGTGTGGCAATATTTAATTTAGGGTTCCAAAGCGTTTTCAGAGAAGATAGGGATGTAATCATACAAAAAAATTTACGCAGAACCTAAACCGGTGATACTTGACCTTAAGGGATTTACAATAAAACTTCAATGACGCCCAGAGTTAGACCATTATAAGCAAGAAATGCTACTGTCACTAGACATTTCTATGACCCGATAGACAAGCGTCTATGCCCTTTAATTATTCTAATTTTTGTATATTTAGCTTTACCCTTCTGTTACCTCTCTTTAATCAAAATCAAATTTAGAACAACAGTTAAGCAGGTTCACAAGGCTCCCGTATACTTAACTACATTGAACTACCTAGAATCTATTGATGAATACGACGCAAAACTAGGCTCAAATAATCGATTATTCTCTATTCTTTCTCAGCGATACATAATTCCAAATTAATCATGCTTAAATGAATATGAAGAAGGGGAAGAAACGAGAATGAAGAAATCTTGATATTTCATTACTTACTAAGGAAAACAGTAATGATTTACATAAAGAAAATACTATGAAAGCAGTAACACAAAATTATAAACTTAAACTAGAAAGCAATAAGACGAGTGGGCAGACAAGGGGAAAATCTCAACTCCTCTGGCCATTCTTATTGGACATCTTCCTTACACGGTTGGAGCTCTCGGAAGGCAGGAAGGCAGAATAAAATCGAAGAATAAAAAAATGTATACTCTTGGTGAGTTTATGTTACAAAAGAAATCTGGTCCTATTTATAGCTAAAGAAGACAACAGTTGTGAGCAATTGAGAGGTGGTTCCAACTGTTGAGCAGTTAGGCATTCTGTTGAAGCAGTTGCACTGCTCATAACTCCCAGGGAGATCGCTTCTCTTGCTCTGAATTGTAAGGGCGTAGACCTTCCTCGCTTGCCCAGATGGCTGGAGGGCATCAGCGCAGCTAAAGTGGAGCTATCATTGCTGGCTGGTATCAGAATGGCTTCACCATTGATAGCTGGACACTTAGGTGTTTCTCTGCAATGGTCCACTCTTGCTTTGCTGCGGCGGAGATCTGGTCGCTGGCGCTGGCTCGAGCGGAAAGAGCATCGCTTGCTGAGCGGAAAGCACCATCGCTTGACTTCCGAGACTTAGCTTTTTTGGACCAGAAACATTGTTTAAAGAGGCAAAAAATTTCAATAATCTCAACAGACAAGTTCTGGATCATGTCAATCGAAATTAATCAGTAAAGTTCATTTTCAAAGAAAAAATTATGGAGTTAGTCCACGAAGGGAAAATCACCCTATAATATGACAGTGCTACAACCAACACCACTTCAATAACATTTGGATCTCTCATAACAAACATATGAAGATTCCTGGATCAAGCGCAAAGTCTCATTGACTTAAGATTCATGGGACTCAAGCATCAAATAAAACTAAGAAAAATAAATTCTCTGAAGAATGCAAAAAAATTCCCTCAAGTAATGGTTGTTCTTCCTAAAATGTCTACTGAAGGGTTGAAGAATTAAAAGCTCATCACAAAACATTGCAAACTCAACAAATATTAGAGTGTTCTCAAGATTATCTATTCTGAACTTTCACAAAAAATAGAAGAAGAAGATATCAAAGCATAATGGTGATCAACTTCCAATCCATGAACAATTTTTTCCAAGGAAGATGGACCTACATCATCATAGAAGTCTACAAATTGATGACTAAAGATGAACTTCAAGTTGGTCCCAAAAAAACAAACTCCAAATCAAGTTATAATCTCTTGAAAACTAAGATAAACTTTCTTCAATATCCTGAAAACGATGATAAACTTTCTTCACTCTCTTGAAACGGGGATAAAATTTCTATAATCTCCTAGAAACGAGGATAAACTTTCTACAATCTCCTAGAAACGAGAATAAGCATTCTACAATATTCTAGAAATGAGGATGAACTTTCTACAATCTCTTAGAAATGAGAATAAACTTTCTAAAAGACTACTTAAATACGAGAATAAACTGTTTAACAAAAAAAAATAATCAATTTGTTTTGAACAACGTTATGGGTTGATTCCTTCACGGGATACGTAGACAACGTGAAATATAACTCCGAGTTCAATCAATTATGTCAAAACAAAGCCCTAAAAAAATGAATTGGATAAAGAAAAAAAAAAGGAAACAGACCTAAAAAATGAATTGGGCAAAGGAAAAAAAACCCTAAAAAAATCGGGTTTAAAAAAATAAATTATTTGGACAAAAAGAAACTTGTCCAAAAAAAGAAAAAGCCAGTCAGAAAAAAAGAGTTGGCTAAAAAAATATATGGCCATGAAAAAAATAGTAAAAAAAAGGTTAACTTAATATTTCGAGACTCGTTGAAACCTTACGCTCTTTGAGTCAGCTTAAACAAGCCTCGAGTGAGTATTTTATATACATTAAATATTAAATGCCTAAATTAAATTAAATATCATATATATTGGAATAAAATATCAACCTATTAATGCGAAATTTGCTTAAAATGGAAGATATTGTACAAATATTATTGTATATATATGGAGCCATAATAATTTGGCAATAAATTAAATAAATTTTTTCAGTAAAAGAAATATTATAAGTAATGTCTTCCGAAAAAGACGATGATATAAAGATCTTGATAAGAAAGAAAGACGCACAATCAAATCACTCAATAATAAAAAACGTCATCTGATAAAAAAAGAAGGATTGTAAAATCTTCTCAAATGGGCCAATCGGAATGCGCCACATGACATCATCCTAAAAGGAAGCCGAGGTCACCCCTCTCCTATAAATAGGAGTCTTGGCTATTCATTTGACACACCGAAGTTCATTCGACGACTCGCACAAGGATAAGTCACTCTAGGCTCTTTACATTATTTTTCATGTTCTTTATGTCATTCGAAGCGTTCTTTGTTGAAAAGACACCGATTTAGGCAAATACTCCAATATTGAAGATGAATCGATGAAATTAACGTTCTTTGTCGTATGCTCAAGCTGGAGGAATGATCAAAGCTTCAAAAGTGGTTGAAAGATTCGTCAAAGCCAAGGGAAAGCCTCCAAAGTTTCTCCCAAAGCTTAAAGATGTTCATTGCGTTCTTCACCAAATCATCAAATCTGACCCTCTTCGATCCAAATGTCAAAGGGACACGCCGCTAAAAAGTGTTGTGGAACATCAAATCCACATCCTCAAAGATCAAAGCCTCGGATCTTCTAAAGAAGACATCAAATCCAAAGACGATGATCAAAACCGCGCACACGAAAACCAAAGCCCTCCAAAAGCCGGCAGAGCAAAACCGAAGACCAAATTTCTTTGGATCAAAGAAGCCATCCAAATCCAAGTTAAAAAACCAAATCGACCTGAAAAGAGAATCAAATGACCCATTTAGATAATACAACCGCTTTAAATCAAAATCAAATATAATTTGTACAAATTTTGTGTTTATTAAAGATAACACAATTTTTTGTCTACAATATAAATATGTATTTGATGTGATATTTTTAAAATAAAATTATTTTTTAATATAATGTAAAAAAAAAATTAGGACTTCTATTTAATATTTATTAAGTAAAAAAACTTGATTAATAGTAAAATGTTTCCGGTAAATCCAATTAAAAAAGAAATAAAAATTTATATTTGAAGTAATTACGAATAATTTTTTTATAAATAATTTAAATGATTTTTTAAGAAAATAGTATTATTAAAGATAATTACATACACTAATTTTTCAAATACAAGTATTATATATGCCAAAATGATTTAATATCTATTTCACTCGTAAAAATTCACTCTATTCAACTATCACATAACTAAACTAAATATAATTAACTTTCTAATATATATTTTCTTAATAACTATGTTCAAAAGAAAGTGGTATAATGAAACAAGACCAATGAAGTATTAGTTCAAGATCTTTTGTAATTGTTGAAGGAAATAAACGTTGAAACTGGGGTTAAGATTGGTGAATATTTGTTTAAAATGAAATTTGACGGAACAGAAAATTAAATCCGATAATCTCTAATTTAAATAGCAATTACCTTATTAAGTAGATTTCGTATTTTTAATTATGTACATAACTTAATCAATCTAAACAATTCTTGTTAACGTAAATTGTACACTATTTTGTATTTCAAATTTAATTTATTAAGTTAATAGGATCTAATTTGCAGATTATTAGGTTCAATTTTGTCTGCTACACATTATTCACCTAGTGTGATTTGTCTTATCGAGCCTAATTTGCAAACTATTAAGTTCGACTGGAAATTTACTTAGTGCGACTCAAAGAGTAGCGTCCGAAAATTCTAACATTATAATAATAATAATAATAATAATAATAACATGTGGTCTCAGTACATGGTGGTGTTTCCTAAAATAATGAGCTAGCAATTCACAATTTAGAATATGATGTATAATATATCTTATGTATTTATTTTATGCAGATAGTTTATATATTGCATTTGTATAATGTTTACATACTTTTTTTATTAACTATTTATACTTTGTGTGTAGTATGTCAATAATTCATGTTTATTAAGATTTTTTTAAAAATTTTGTTTTATTTTCAACAAATTTATTTTTTACAAATAAAATAATTACAATATAAAAAGATAATTTTAATTACTTTAAATTTATAAAAAAAAATCATAAACTTACTTAAATAGAATATATTATAATAAATGATAAACAATGTAATAAATATGTTAATATATATATCAAAGGAAAGTTTAAGCAAAAATAATGAATCAAAATAACTAAAACCAAAAAGTTTTTTGAAATGCTAAAGTATACAATATTTTAGTATAAATTAATCATTTGAGTCCAATAAATTATTTCATAAAAATAATTTATCCAACATTTAAATAAATTGTTTGACTTGTCAAACAGTCGAAAGCTTTTCAATAAGCTTATTCAAAAAATTATTTTCCACATACTCTTTTAGAGTTTTGTAGTTTAATCATGTGATTTTAGCCGAGAAAATTACAAAAAATATTCCATACTTATATCTTATTATCACTTTCGTCCAGTATTTATCTCGTTGACAAAATATATCCCACATATTTACAAAAGTCACTATTTATATCATTTTCCCGCACGTGACATTCACACAACGCGCCCTTACGCGAGATCACGTGCGACCACACGCGGCCAAAGGATAGAAGTAGCGACTTTTGCAAACATGTATGATATCAGCGAGATAAATATAGGACGAAAATAACAATGTGATATAAGTGTGAGATATTTTTTGCAATTTTTCCCATTTTAGCATAAACCTACCATAGTTCTATATTATCAATGGCGGAGCTACATGGCACTGAATGGTCCATCTATTTAAAATTTAATTGAACAATTTTGTAAAATTAATTTTTTCATTCACATCAATTTCATATCTACAATATTTAATCAAATAATTGTTTTCTTCTAAAATATTAAATAAAATAAAATAAATAAATAAAAAAGAGACAAATGTTCTATTAATATATAAAGTTTGAAATTTATATAATCAATATACACAATTATATATAATCATGATATCATATTTATATACTCATATTATACAATATTCTTGTAATTTTTAGGCAAAAAAATATATAAATAATACTGTACATATTTTTTAAATATAAATTTAATGAATATTTAAGCTAAACATGGAATTATATAAAATAAATAAATCATTCCTACATGAATTTATATCGTTACAAATATTGCAATTTAACTTAAACTTAAACTTAATAGAATATGTAAGATTTAAATACCAAGTTTTAACTAAAATTGTTTAATTTCGAAAACAAAAACCAGATAATATTACAATAAAATAAGATAGACTATATGTTGAAAATCCCAACAAATATTACAATAATCATTATATATAAGTATTTCATATATCAGTGTATATAATCAATAAAATGTCATTACATGTAACAATAATCAATACAGGATTTTTGCAGTTATAAATAACTACATATTCGAACTTCACTTCTATTGAATTAAACAAAGCCCTTGTCCAATAACATTAACATCAATATGGCTGATATAGTGGCCAAAAACTTCTTGCTAATTCTCCTATTGTTTTCTTTAGGGTTTTCAAAACTATTAGACTCTTGTGTTCCTACTAAAAAACACAATGTTTGGATAAATAGTGAAGTTCCAAATCCTCAAACTCTAAAGTATCACTGTGCTTCTGGTGACGACGATCTCGGAACTCATTCAGGCAGCTGGCATTGGACATTTTGTAGCCACGTTTTCGGGGGAACAATATTCTTCTGCCATTTCAATTGGGGGTCGAAGCAACGAGCTTTTGAGGTTTTTAATTCCAACATGTGGTATCGTCAGTGCGATAAAAATGGTGATTGTGTATGGTCTGTAAGACCTGATGGCTTTTATTTGACCAATAATGTTGGTGATGTCATAAAGAAGTACGATTGGGCGTGAGACATCGATCGATCCATGCTATGTAGAATTCACAAGGCATTTGTATTTTATATATATGAAGCTTTGCTTTTCATCTGATATTTGCAATGAAAAGATGTGTTATAAACTTTGATTTTGACATTGTTATATCAGTTTTGATTCTCATGGAATATTTGGAATGATGAAATTTTATGCGTAGAGATCATTGGATTTTGATTTTGCCACTTCAAAAGTTACAACTATACGTAATATCCAAGCTGTTTTTATTTTTTTATTTTTTTACTTCTAAATTTAAAGAAGCAACACATACAAAGTACTTCTTCGATTGTACACTGAAAAAGGAAAATTGGCAACATAAAGGAAATTGCTAAATACTTCAGAATTTAATTGATTGGATAGGAATCCTAAAAAATATTTACAACTTCTTATGTAAAGAAATAAAATAATTGTCCTAAGCTATATACGCCTCTAAGTAAGAGGTAAAAATCTTTTGAAAGAGCGCTTGTAACTACTTGATTCGGAGATGAACGTGATTTTATCTTTAGGAATATTGCGCCACGAACTGGAGACACTATCGGGGCGTATTGATTTTTATGGAGAGAGGTTCTCTTCGACTCGATGTAATTATCAAATTTATTTTAATAAATTATTTTGATATCAAATTTATTTTGATAATTATATTCTTCCAATATAATATTATTATTATATTACTAACACAATTTGAATACGCAAGTACCATTGGATTCTTGATATACGCTATGAAGAACACAACACCAAATATTGCATATGCAGTTGGAAGATTGGTAGGTTCACCAGTAAACCTAGTACTTATCATTAACATGCGCTTAGAAGAGAATTTAAGTACCGAAAAATCGACTGAAAATGGTTTATCATACACAAGATTTTCTTCGGATTTGGAAGGATATTTGGATGCTAATTGGATAAATTATACTGAAGATTCTTTTTCAATCAGACGTTACGTGTTTGTTTTAGAGAAGGTGCCATATGTTGTGCTTCCAAGAAACGAACTTGTATAACTAGTTCAACTATGGAATATGAATTTATCGCATTAGCTATGACTGGTAAGAAAACAGAATGGCTTTATGACTTAGTTTATGAGTTTCTATTATGGCGAAAACCAATACCACCAATTTGGTCTATTGTGATAGTGAGGCTATGTTGTCTTAGGCTTATATGATACAAAAGCTTATTACATATGTGGTAATTATTGTAGTCTATATTGGGTTGTAGTATAATTTGGCCAACAATTTAACTAAGGGTTTGACTAGAGACTTAGTGCACAAGTTGTTATTTGGAATGAGATTAAAGTCCACCAAAATTCACTTCAAGCTAGACACCCAATTCCCTCATACTATATTGCTCGAAGTTAAATTCAATACATAAAACTTATGTGTAGTAGATTGGAGCACGTGCATTTACACCACAAGGTAAGTATTTGGCTTGCAAGAAAGTTCAATCGAGATTTCATCTCTAAATAATTCCTTCGGAAATTCAACATGCAATGGTGAGACTAAAGAAATTACCTATGCAACATGAAGTTTTTATGCTTCAACAAATGCTCTGAATTTTGCATTTGATATGTTCCTTAATGGATTGAAACACGTGACTTGTAAAATGCCAAATGCAATTTTTTGGAAAACCGAAGCTTTTTTGTATAATCTTATGTGTCCGAATGAGTTGATAGGTTCAATCCCTGAAACACATAGATGCTCGTATTATTGGAATGTGCAATGTACTAAGATAAAAATTCAACGTCGTGATAATTTTATTTATGAATTAGCTTGTTGTGTATGTTGAAGTGTTTGAGAATAAATCATAGATTAGATCAAAATGGGGACAATTGTTAATTATTGTATTGTATTGTTATTGGATTCATTTGAGTATGAGAAATATCGTATTTAGCTATTTTCGGAAAGAATTGCCAGGGCGCTTGAGGATGGTTACTGTAAATTTTTCTTCACTTCTCTAGCATTCAGCAATATTACTCTTCTTTAGTCATGATCATGACTAAAAGAAGGGTTGTATACTGCAATGTGACAATTTGGGAAAAATATTCAATTTGTTTATTCAACATTTTTCAATAAAACAGTTTCCTATAAATATTATTAAAAAATACAAATTTATATATACATTAATATAATATATATTATCTATTCATAAATATTCAATCATTCAACACAAAATAATATATTTATATTTGCCAACATAGTTCTTCGTACTACATACAAAAAATCAATTCATCTAAAAATGTGAGTGAACACACTGATTATGTTGGTTTTTAATAATTATTTGAAAATTACATTTCCAAATTATGAATTAGTGTAAATTAATTCCTGTATATAAAACCTCAATTCAAATTTATTTATATTTGAATTAACAATTTTAACAAACAATTTTAACAACAGATTTCATCTCTTCGTTTGAAACTTTGGGTTGCATATTTTCCATAAGATGATGTATTTTTGGATTCTAGTTTGAAGTCGCATTTTTCTAAAAAGAATAATTTTCATCTACAAATATAATTGGTGTCTTTACAAAAAAGATATGGAGTGAAAAATACTTATAAGATTTTTGGAAAACAAATATGCACACTCAAATAATCTCTCAATTTTTTAAGATGCTTGATTTTCTCCTAAATTCCAGTGTTACTTTATCTTATCCTTTTTAAGTGTGCACTGGGTAACGTTGAACCTAATATCCTGCAAATCAAGTCCGAGGAAAAAATCACACTAGACGAACCATGTGTAGCAGGTGACCTAAGGCATCGAAGGTTTGGACCCATGACCGGTCACAAGTTCAACTCCTGCACCACCGACCCATCCGTTACAAGACATTTAAGATTATTTGTACGATGCCACAGTCTATATACTCATATTTTCACTTACATCACTCCGTCATTATATTTAAATTAGAGCGAGGGCATAAATCAAAACTATGCCTAATCAAACCTTTCTCCTTCTTTGAAAAACACAGAAAATTTTCAGAGAAGGAGAAAGGTTTGATATTTATGCCCTCATTCTAATTTAAATATAATATTCAAATTATACTTTATTTTGTATTTTGATGCCTTGGTCAAGAATTAAATAAAAGCTCTTACATGATCTATTCGATTAAAAGTTGTAAATAATTTAGCACATGCTAAATAGAATAAAAAGCTATATTTTTCCAATATTAATATATATAATTATAGATATAGTGTTACCAGAATAGTTTTATGTCTTTATTTCAATTATTAATGTAATATTAATAAAATATCATTATTAATTATTTGTATAATTATTGTAATCACTAGTAGCATTTGCCAAGTTAACAATAACAGATTTTCCTTTATTTTTGAAGCTATAAATAGCCTATTCTAACTTCACAACTCTTGTCTAGTAAGATATATTCATAAGTTATCTCCACATATATAGGACCATCGATATGACTCATAAAATAATACCCAAAAACTTATTAACAGTACTCGTATTGCTTTCTTTCGAGTATTCAGAATCAAAATTTTGTGTTTTCAGTAGGCATCATACTGTAAGGATAAACAGTGATGTTCCAGATCCTCAAAAGCTAAGGTATCATTGTGCTTCCGGTAATGACGATCTGGGCTATCATTCAGGCAGCTGGCACTGGTCGTTCTGTGAAAACTTTATAGGGAAAACATTATTCTTCTGTCATTTTTATTGGGGGAAGAAGCAACGGGCTTTCGAGGTTTTTAATACAAACTTTTGGGACACTGAATGCGAATTGGATGGTGATTGTATATGGTCGGTGAGACCAGACGGATTTTATTTGCAGCATACAGATAATACAGGTCCAACTCGTTACGTGAAGAAGTATGATTGGCAGTGAGACACCAGTGGAGCCGTGCTAAGTCGATTTCACAGGGCATTTCAACTTTATACGTGGAATTACGATTATGATTTTTATGGGATATTTGGAATAAGAAAATGCTGTGATTGTTATTGATATTGTATGATTGAAAAGTGTATGCTTCAAATCACTTGAAAATCATTGATGCCGACACACAGATAGAGATTGATGAGTAAGAGAATAATTTTCATCAAACATCGTAAATTTTATTATCAAGAAAAACTTACTTTCAAAATAAAAAAGTAGGTGTTTAAAGAGTTAGGAACCCTAAAACCTAAAATCAATAATCCCAAAGTAAAATTAGATAGATGTATTGTTTAAAAAATGAAGGCTAGCTCGTAGAAATATACTAATTTGAAACCCTAAATGATTTCGAAAAGTTGAAAAACTTGGTATGTCATGGAAAAGCACAAACAATAATCCAATTCTATGCGTATTTTGGATGGACTGTTTCGGATGAACCGTGTAGATGTCGTGAATTTCCCAACATAAAATGACTTATTAGACTATATTGGCAAGATGCGTGGCAATAGTTGTTTCCTTCAAGTTTATAGTATGATCACTACAAGAAAAAATTATTTTTGTAACAAATTTTTTTTTTATCTCTAAATCTACTTTTTCCGTTACTAACGACATTAGAGACGAAATTAGGAATGAAATTACGTTAGCTACGTGAACTTTAGGGACAAAATTTCATTACAAATATATTATTTTTTTTATAGTGGATTCGGGAAATAATAATCTTGTAACGGTTATTTCAATTCACAATTATTTGCATCATTCAAAATATTAACAAGAAAATTGGAGGCAAATATATAATTTGAGGCTGATAAAATAATACCCAAATTACTATAATTCGAAATTATATAATGAAAATAATAATTAAAATATCTACGTGAAGAAAAGAAGAAGGTAAGAATATTGGTGTAATTAAAATGAGTTACAGTAGTTAGGTAAGATTATAGTTTTAAAATTACTTGTGGAATTGACATCCTTGAGTTTTTAAATTTTAAGTTCTAACTTCATGCTATATTTTTATATTCAATTATGTATATATATATATATATATGGACACTGTGTGTTTGTTTGGGGGTTTGAATTTTGAGTTGAGATTTGAATAGTAAAAGTTTTGAATTTGAATAGTTGTATGATGTGATATAAATAGGTGTTGATGTGATGTTTTGAATGTAAAATTGATTTTTAGTATAATATAAAAAATGAAAAATAGGTGTTTGATTTGATGTTTTTGAGCGGAAAAAATGAGATGAATAGTAGAAATTTTTACAAATCCTTCAAACAAACACACCCAAATGCTGGAGAATTCTAATTGTTTGGTACTTTTATTAAAAAAGTATATTTTATATTTAATTTTTTATTGTTTGTGAGATAAAATAGTTTTATATATTATTTATATTATGTAATACATATATTATAGTTTTTTATTAATATTTATCAAACATTATGTCAAAAAAAAAAAAAAAGTTATTGGGTGAGCAATTACCTAGAATCTTCCAAAAAATCACTTCTGTGCTCAACTTGATTAACAGCATATCTTTTATCTTCTATGCAGAGATATTTAGAATTTTAAATTTGACATTATATTAAATATGATTTTAAAATTTGGCTTTGCTATCTCATTTACTTGGAGATATAGAACCAACCACCTTAGCAAAGCTATCGTGTTGAACGGCATGTGAAAAATTCCTATGAAAATTTTAACTCTTAATTTTAACGGTGGGTTTTGTCCTGATTATTTTTTTAGCAGTTATTTTTTTATATACAAAAAAATAATTATTAACAATATAGTTATATATTTTGAAGTTTAATTTATTAATTTTTATTATTTATTATAATATATTTGAATAAAATATATAAATTTTAATGTATGTCAGGTCCCGGTTCGTATAGTGATGAAACTAGACTACGAAACTCGGGGGAAAATATCTATAATTTGTTTAATATTTAATAAATCAATCATAAATTTAAATAAAATAATTTTATCTTTAATAAGATTCCAACATCATAAACCGGAAATACTAAGATGGGGCAATTTGTCTTCGATGTCCATGCTTTGAAATTGTATTATCATGACCTCATTTTCAATTTTCACAGACTTTTTTCTCAATGTAAAGTACCTCTCCTAGTTTGTTGCGCAAATCATCCTTGATAGATTTCATAGTGGATAATGATTTTTCAACTGTAGTTGTTGTAATCGGTAAAATTAATGTCAACTCAATAAGTCGACACACTAATCTATAAGTTATGTGTCATTCTGTAGCCATCATCTTTTTTTCCAAATCTCCAATATTATCCAAACCTGAGAAAAGTGGAGACGATTAAACAAATGTAATGAATATCAATTGTTCTTCCCATTTATATTTTTCCCTTGAACTGAAATCATCATGATAAAATTCAACAAGATGAAGTAGTTGCTTTTGATCAAAACTTGAAGATGAATCTTTAGGGCTTAAGCATGCTATGCACGTAAGCAACTCTCAACGTGGCTCAGTAAATGATTATTCATCTCTTCGATAAGACGATCAACAACCTATTATGATAAAAATTAATTCAATAACAAACAAATAAATAGATATTTATTAGTATCAATAAAAGGAAAAAAAAAAACACATATCTCTTGAAAAATATCAACATAAAAATAGTGATAATAAGTCTTTGGATAACCATCAACTATTTCCCTCTTTTTAATTTGACCTGGTTGAACATCTTTCATATTTGGCATATCAATATTATGTTTCGAACAAAATATATTGACTTTTTCAAGCAACTCCTTCCAACCATAATCATTTCTATTATTTTTTAAATCAATCTTCACATTATCAACAAGAACCAAAACATGTCAATATTTTGATTTTTTTGTTAAAAAAACCTTTGATAGCATATCTGTTTTTGTCAATAATTGCATCATTAAATTAACAATGAATACAAAAATCAAATGTTACCATCTTCTCAACTAAACTCAAAGTAGTGGGTTTACTTTTGAAATCAGTTCCATCATCAAATATAACTTCAATCACTTCATTCCACGTATAAAAAAACTACAGTACTCATCAAATATGGAGAACAATTTAGAGCCCCATCAAGTATCACCCGGCCGAACTATACCTTTTTCTTGATTTTTGCCATTTCCGGTGCAAATCTCACCAGATTTCATACCTTCAACAAGATTCTCATAATGTCTTTGTGAAATATTATCCTTCCTATTACATGACACCCCAACTACATTCAGTAATTGAAGTTTGTGAGCAAAACATGTGTTTGCTTATTTTCATCCATTTTTTTGTTTTTAAACCACTTGTATCACCACTCATATTAGAAGTTTTATCATAACCTTAACCTCGAACCTTAGGCAATGAAAGTGCATGTTTTACAAAAAAAATTATCAATTACATTTTTTAATTACTATGCAGAAGAAGTATCAATAACATGTATCACTCCAAGAAATATTACCTTCCCACAATCATTAAAAAATCTCAAAACTGTAGACATTTGTTACCAATCTCCCTAAGAATAGTTTATCTTATCTACGTTGCAAAAACATTAAAAATTTCATTTTGAATTTTGGGAAAAGGTCATTTGACTATTCCCCGTAGCATTGAAGTTCATTAATTCATTTATATGTGGATGCTGATGATACTCCCATTTAAAAAATTGAAGAAAATTACCTATAAATAAATTAAATTTTATAAATTTACATGTGATAAATAATGCCAATAATTTAATAAGTGTAATACAATAATGAATTACCTGAATGTGCTGAATTAGCAAATTCATCGGATCCTAGAAATGCCAAACCTGTTCCTAAAAGAAATCGAACCATATCCACTACCGTTGTTAATCTTGCTCAGTAATCTTACTCAGTAATCTATCTCATCTTGCCTACTTTTTTGGGAGAGGATATAATCAATCTTTTGTCCTTGATTTTTAAACCCAAGATATAGAATTTTTGCACACCAATGTATGATACATTGACCTCCTTCATATTCATGGAATTTTTCCTTAGCTTTTTTTCCAATTTTTAAAACCAAATTTTGTAAACACATTGTATTCAAACTTACCACCTTTTGCAAACAAATAACACACTTTACAAAACTTTGCATCTTTAGCAACACTATGCTCTAACCAATCAAATTTTTTAAACCACTGCTTTCGAAATGATCTCATAGTCCCTCCAAAATTAGTTTGTGGATAAATCAATTCTTGTGGTTGACAAGGGCTTTTCATCAAATAGCGCCTTATTAGTTCATCTCTCCACTAGAAGAAATTATCAATTTTGTAACAAGGTTTTTTCGTTACTAAATTCATTTTTTTCGTTACTAATGATATTAGAGACGAAATTAGAGATGAAATTACGTTATCTACGTGAACTTTAGAAACGGAACTCCGTTACAAATATACTATTTCTTTTTGTAGTGCTCATATTAGCCGGATAACTTTTAATTGGTTTCCGAAATCAAGTATCACCAACAATGTCATCATCCCATAATTCAACTTCTACTGAAAACTGGTTAATATTATCTGCGGCATTACTATCTCATTGTCAATTGAAATAATTATATTATTTGATGGCGAAGATATAATCTTCGGTTTTTTTAAGAAAAATTGGTGTAGAATTAAAACTTAAAACTCCAATAGTAAAAAAAATAAAATAAAATTGAATGGTTAACTCTCAAAAAATACAATGAAAAAATTATGTAAGAATCTTAACTTTCACGGATCCAAATATCCGATGTCGTTTTTTTTTTTTATTGTACTTTATATAATAGTAAACAATAAAAATGATAAACAAGACGACTATATATATATAAATGAAAGAAACAAAAAAGTTAAATATTTTGTGCTGGCTGCGGCTGTTAATGTAAAATGGGTTTTTTTTTTTTTTAACATATAATATTAATATAATTAGAATTATAGATTTATTGCTAAAATTATTATATATAAAATTTGAAAAGTTCTTTAGGCTGTGAATAAATTTAGAATATTAAAGTGAGTCAAATTAAATAAATATATAAAAAATAAATGTCAATACTAAAAAATTATGTCGGTCGGTCCGTGGGTCCCGATCATGATCCAATTTTAATTTAAATTTTAAGAATGGTAAATTTTTTTTAGTAAATTCCAAATTTGACTAGACTCTACCCACACTTCATCGGGTTATGATTCAGTTTTAAATTTAAATTTAAGAATGGGAAAAAAAAATTGAGTCAAATTTCAAATTTGACTGGACCCAACCCACACCCCACCCTTTCCCATCCCTATTTATGCGAAATATTTGGGGAATCAAAGGTGATATTTAGAAAAGGTTCGCCTAATCCACAAATTTCATGGGAAATGTTGATAAATGGAAATTTATTGTTAGAAACCAAAAAGAGGTTCAACAATATTATAATAATCATAATAATAATAATAATACGCAATTAGTTTTTATACCTGTATGGCTGTATACAACTAAGCACCTGCTCAATTGAAAATTAATGTTTCGTTTCTAAATATTAATTCGAAATATTATATACCATATTACAATAATAATTATTTGTCTTTATATATTACTATAAAATATCATTACATATTATCGTTATTCAAATCCTTAATGCCACTACTTCAAGTAAGTATCAAAACTTTTTCCTTTATTTTGCAGTTATAAATAACTCATTCTAATTTTTATATTACAAATAAAAACCCTTTGTCTACTAAGATATATTCTTACTTCATACCAACAAATAATACGGCAATATGATTGATACCGTAATAGCCAGAAACTTATTGGTAGTACTCGTATTATTTTCTATAGGGTTTTCAGAATCGAAATTCTGTTTAACTCAACAACATACTGTAAAGATAAATATTCAGGTACCAAATCATCAAAGTCTAAGGTATCGTTGTTTTTCAGGTAATGATGATCTCGGATATCATTCAGGCGACTGGCACTGGTCATTTTGTCAAAACCTTTTCGGGCGAACAATATTCACTTGCCATTTCTATTGGGGGAAGAAGGAAAGGGAATTCCGTGTTTTTGATACACACTTTTGGGTAAGTGAATGCGAACTGGATGGTAATTGTATATGGTCAGTAAGGCCAGATGGGTTTTATTCGCAACGTACAGAACAAGGTTCTCCAACGAAGTATGAGAAGAAATATGATTGGTAGTGAGACATTGATGGAGCCATGCCAAAAAAAACAAATTCACAAGGCACTTGTATATTATAAATGAAAATTTGATTTTTATGTGATATTTAGAATAAAAAAATACCGTAAATTTGATTGAATGTTCTAAAATTTTAGTATTTCAATTCACTTGGAACTCGAGATATTAATCAATATTATAGAGAAGCAAATGAAAGCACAAACACACAACCAAAATAGCATACATTAAATATAAACTATAGGTAACCGAAAAATAGCTCTTCTTGCAACACAGGGTTAAATCCAAAATCTTAGAAAATTTAAGTAACACCCAAGCACTCAATACTGACCCTTAACATAGTCTTCGAACAGAAATGTTAGAATAATCGGAATTAACTGAATTTCTCAAAATAATAATTAGGGTACATCGTCATATATACATGGGGGTTATGGGCAAGGGTGGAACCAAAACTTAGCCGAAGAGGGAGCTAATTTTCTAAAATTTTAATATAATACAATTTATTTAATTTATAAGTATATATATTTATTTATTTTTGAGTAATTATATTTTGGAGTTGTTATATTTTAAAAATTATATTAGTTATGGTCCTGGTTAGAGCTAATTATTTTGTAAACTGTAATATGATATACATTGTTGAAAGTTTTTTAAAATGTTCACAAATAATAACTCGTGATTACATATTATAATTTTTTTTTTTTTTGTTGTATTGTTTGAAATTGACAAATAATACATTTATTTTTAAAAGAAATTTTTACTTTTAATAAAAAATAAATTATACAATTATTTTATTTTCAAAATTAAAAATTTGTTTGCTTTTGATTTGAATTTAAATATTATATTTATTTTTTTGTTTTAAATAATACTTTAATATGATATTTTAAAAATATATATATTTTTATTAAAAATTATAGAAATTAAATAATAATAATTTTCATTTAATATTAAAATCAAAAAAATTTTAATTTTCAATATAAAATTTTCTATTAATTTTTATATTATATTTACATATACATAATATTTGATAAAGGTGGGGTGCCATAGGGGGAGGGGGCCGAATCACGTTCTTTCCGTAAGAAGCACTATGCAACCCCCCTTGTCCTACTCAACATCCGCCCTTGATTATGGGCCGAACTTTATATATCACCATCAATATATATAAAATATAATATTAGCATGGGTACGAATTCGGTGCTAATAGAGCCATACATCATAATAGATTAGAATTTAATTGTTGGGATTAAATAGGGTTCGATGGTAATTACTCAAACTAAGGGTATAAGGTTTTAGACATTCTTCTTCGATTCGTACCATTCCCTCGTGTCGATTCGAAGCAATTCCTCTCTCGTATTGTTCTTCGATTCACATTCTTCAATAAACTCGTTCTCTCGATCCTCGACCGTCATCAATTTATTTGCAACTTCGATTCTTCGTTTTCAACTTCTTCAACCCGCTGCCTCGTTTCTAATCGACAATACATACGCGCTCGTGGTTGTTGATTTCCTCATTGCCGGTTGCTCCCAAGTTTCGGTAAGTACTGAATGTTTAATCGTTCGTTATATGTTTCTCTCCTTCCATGTTGCCCAGGTGAAGTCGTCGTTCTTGTTGTTGTAGTTTTGGAAAGACCCTAGTTTGAGTTCGCGAAGCCCTGGTTTGATTAATCGCAACTCTTCGAAAGTGATCAAAAATGTTGAAGGACCCAATCGTACAACTGCCTTGTGTTCCCAGGAAGGTCGCTCACCTCAACGAATCTTTACAAAAACCTTCTCAGGAGTCGATTCGTAGATATATTCAATCTAGCCCTTTCAAAGGATTGTTCCATGCGAAACCGATGGCTATTCTCATAGCTCCTATCATGAAATTATTGAGTTATTAGGACCCTGACAGCGAGTGCTTTAATCTATCTAATGGGAATATGTGGTATATTACGGATTGGGATGTTGGTGTTGTCTATGGACTGTCATATGTCAAAAATAAGGAACCTATTTCTTTGTACGAGTCTGATTCTTTTTACAATTTTTCTGATAGATTTGGTTTAGATATGAAACTCATAGGAACAGATAAAAAATATATAGTTGAGTCTTCGTTAAAAGAGTTTCTATATAGTGGCAGACTAAGGAGTGATGTTAATTTTTGGCGAATATATGTAATGTATTACATGTGTGTCTTGCTTACGCCCATTTCAAATGCGAATATTAATCATCGCATATTCCAGTTCATTGAGTCCAAGGAGTTGGCAAATGAGTTTAATTGGGCTGATTTTGTGCAGGATAAGGTTGTGAAGGGTATGGATACAATGTCCAAAAAATTCAAGAAAAAACTTTGGTCAATAGAAGGCCATCCAGCGAAATGCATTGCTTAATGGTAAATTAAAATATTGTGATCACTTTATTTACTTTTTTGTTTTATTGTTCTTGTTGTGTAATATGATATTTTTTATTTTCAGCATAGTTTTTTTGATAACTTCCACATCGAGAAATGCATTGTACGTTTTTTTTCATTTCATCTCAAGCGAAAAATAACATTGGAAGATGTTGCAAAGCTCTTTTACCATCAAAACGTTCGATCATCAAAGGTTAGATTTTGTCATCCAGTTTGAAATATATACTTTTAATACGCCCAATTTATGGTTTTTTTGGCCTGCTGATTGTTCCACTATTATATGCCAAGAAATACTTGTTGATATGATGGGTTAATATCTTTGAAATGCTGGATTTGATGTATTAGCTGATTCAGAGAAGGATGGTATACATGTTGTTTGTTTTTTCATCATGATTGTTCCAGTATGATATGCTAAGCAATACTTGTTATGTTGGGTTAGTATCTTTGAAATGCTGGATTTGATGCATTAACTGGTACAGGGGATAATGGTATACATATTGTTTGTTTTTTCCTGCTGGTTGCTCCATTGTTGTATGCTAAGCAATACTTGTTGATATGCTGAATTAATATCTTAGAAATGCTGGATTTTGAGGTATTAGCTGATACAGAAGAGGATGGTATACATGTTTGTTTTTTTCATGCTGAGTGTTTCACTATGATATGCTAAGCAATACTTGTTGATATGCTAGATTAATATCTCTGAAGTGCTGGATTTTGATGTATTAGCTGATACAAAGGAGGATGGTATGCATGTTTGTTTTTTCATGCTGAGTTCTCCACTGTGATATGCTAAGCAACATTTGTTGATGTGCTGGATTAATATCTTTGAGATGCTGGATTTGATGCATTAACTAATATAGAGGAGGATGATATACACATTATTTGTTTTTTTTTCTGTTGATTGTTCCAATGTGGTATGCTAAGTAATACTTGTTGAAGTTTTGAAGTAGTGATTTTGGAGTGTTGTCTTGATTCCTTGATACGGTGATACAAGAATGAGATTACGCGAGTGTCCAAAAGACTCCACAATTTAAAGCAAGAATAAAAGAAGAAGTTTGAGGGTCATGAAGTTGACACTACTTATGGCAGCAAAATTGCTGAGGAAAAAGATCTTCTTGAAAAAAATGTTTAGAAGGTGATTTCAATGTTATAAATTCATATGTAGTATATCCATTGCTTTTCTTGTACAATTGCAGTGTATATAAGCCTTAATCCTGAATATTGTATAGGAATTTTTTTAGTGTGATTTTCCCCGGTCGGAGAAAGCTGTCCATGAAGATGAAGATCTTCATGAAAAGAATGTAGAGAAGGTGATTTTAGTTGTATGAGTTTGTAGTTTTCATCTTGTTATGTTATATAATATAAATTGCTTTTCTTGTACAATTGCAATGTATACAAACCTTAATCCTGATTATTGTCAAAGGAATTTGTTGGGTGCAATTTGCCTCTGGAGAAGGAACCTGTCCATGAAGAAAAAAATGCTGAACACGTATTTTTAATTGATCATTGCTAGATAACCACTATATTCTCTATATTTTGAATTAATTAAGAATATATTCTTCATCATTGTTATAACAGCAAATTGAAAATAATGTGAAAGTGCAAACTGAGGGAGCGGATTGTGAACCTCCCACAAAGAAATAAAATGGCGATGCAGAAATTGATGTTGACCCAGTGAGTCTTTTTTCACTTGGGTTAACACAAGATTTTGAGAATGCTGCCGGACATTCGAAGGAAGATTCGCCAACCAAAATTACTTTGAGTACCTGCAATGTATAACTAATTATATACTGCCTTTTAGCCTTTTTTATAATTGCATATATAAAACTTTTTCTAAGACTAATGAATTTATTTGGCAGGAAATTGTTTATATGAATCAACTGAACAAGAAAACATCCACTCGTCAATGTCCTCCCTCTCCCAGCTCCTAACAAAAGAAATTAGGGTTCATCGCGATCGATTGCCATTGAAAGTTTTATGTTCTCCCTACGAAACTTCCTCCAGTATTTTTGATGACTTCAAGTTGAGTGAGGAGGAAGAAAGGTCTGTCAAGTGGGCATTTTATTTACAGTGCGCATCAGCGGCTGACTTTGGAGATATTATTTTTTCGGATGGAGTCTCTGTCATATTGAAGCATGATATCAAGAGTTTACGTCCATCATATGATGTTGCAAGCAACATGGTTGATGCATTTGATATATTTCTGAATAGATCATCTTTAAGAGAAAGCAAGCACAGCGGTGTTCCAAAGCCCAAGTTTTGTGGATCATCCAATGTGGCTGTGAGTATATAATAACATGTGCATAAAATATGTATCGACGATAATTATTGATCATATATATAATGCTAACTCGTAGAGTATTTGATGCTTATGGTAGACCTTAACTGATGCTATGTTTTTCTATGCATGTAGTATACGGTGCACGTTGAGATCGAGAATAATCTTCCCTGGAAAACTGACCAAGAACTGGTTAAGGAATGAGAACAACAGTTGGACATGAAATACCTTGGTGACGATCGGATTGAATGCTTAAAGGCTGACAATGTGAGTGCTTTTTATGTATATGTGAAATGTTGAGTTTAACAAGCTGATATGATGATAAGATGCATTATGATGCACTAAGTTGCTTTTGTGTATATTATTGCAGTTCTTTTTCCCATTCTGTCGTTCAAATTACTTGGTGTTGTTTTCTGTGTCCATTCTTCGTAAGAAAATTTTCTATTTCAATACTTAAATGCTGTTGATGGATGGAATTCGGACTCAGTGGTTTTTGACCGACTTTTTTGGTATTTATGACGGGCTGCAAAGATATTATTTCCCGACCCACGGTGGGATGCCCATTTTGCAGTTGAGTTGCCACCCCATATTATGCAGCCGGATATCCATAGTTGTGGTATTTTCACTATGTTCTACATGGAAAACTAGCCCCTTTACTTGACTAGGCAGATTTTTGAGCATATTGTCAAACGTGAATTTTTGGATAGGTTGCGAAAAAAGTATTGTGTACAAATCGTACTGCAGGAGGAGAATCCTAAACCCTAATTCCTATCTTCCTTTCAAAACCGCAGCCTAAACCTCCAAGTCTTTCCGCGAATGGTGGTCAGTCACTTAGGCTCTACTGATCCCTTCATCCGACTAGATACTGACGACTCCTCTACGAGCACCATCGCTAGCCTTAGGCGCATCCTGCCCCGTTCTAGCACCACGAAAGAGGCTGGCGGCTGCTGCTGAAGCCGGCCCTAATATACAAAATAAGAAAAAATAAGCAGCCACCCAGACCTAGCCAATGCTAACCGAACCAATGGATCGTTAGGCAGTAGAAGACTATCTAGTCTCCCTGCCCATCGATACACACTGGATTGCACCCCACCTTCGAAGCGGCTTCAGTAAGTCCAAACTCCAAATATTTTTATCATATCTTTTATTTTATTTACGTCTAACAAAAACCATCCACGCAGTTGGCCCATCTCTGCTTCCATAACAGGCTGTTGCAAAGCCGCTCAACCAAACAGTCCCAAACCAACCCCTACTCCACAACAAAGGGAACTGCCTACGTCGTGTCGGGAAGATGAACCGATCAGAGGACAGACTCTTCCTCCTTCAGCACTCTCCAAAGTACCAACCGTTGCAACATCAGACCAAGTAAGTATTTCTTGCAACATTCAATTATTTAAATATATAAGGTTCTAACTAACGCGAAGAAAAATCTTGTAGGCTTGAAATTCCCCTGACGTTGTCACCGACCAACAAGTTAATATTGCCGATCACCCCGTACGATAAACTGAACAGACACTGAGAGCTCCTCCTTCACCGATTCAACCACAACAAACGACCGATGACCCACCTCCTACGGCCGACCCCCCTGCGGTCGTCCCTTTTGTGGTTGACCCTTCGGCTGCCGACCCTTAAGCGGTTCCATCAGCCGACTGACCAGTGATGGGTCCACCTGCGGTCGACCACCCAAAGAAATATCATCTTCTCAGTTATGAGAGGCTTCCATCAACCAAAACTTAGAAGGAGTGACAAGTTAATCTTTCGATTCCATACTTATGTTTTCGATATCTTTGGTTATTACTTATTCCTTTCCACATGACTCAGAACTAGAAACTGCTCAGCCAAGCCATCTTCAAGCGCGGGAAGAGTCTCTAGTTAGCGCCCAGGAAACACAAATGCCACACCCTTACATCATCTCCTCCCTTGCACCATCCATGTCAACAGTTGTTTAGGAGCAATTAAGTTTTCCTCAACCAACCGCTATCTCCAAACTTTTGCCTCACTGTCTCTTTTCTTGGCTAGGGCCAACTCAATCTTGCACTGTTCTCCAGATTTCCTCTCCCGAATAACGTCCGAGTCATGATCACCAATTGTGTTGTCTTGCCCTTTGATGACTTAGATCAATAATCACTTTAAGCTTTAGCCCAAGACATCATCGACTTGCTGGTCCAAACCCCGACCAATTTGGCGGCGGCATCAATTTTACACCGACTGATGGAACGGATCACTGAACTTCAAGTAGATCTGCCTATGATCAAAACTCTGACAGCAGGGCCGTCCCAACCCCAGCTCGGCCCTGATCCAGCAACTCTTGAGGCCTCTTTGTAAAAGGCCGATGAGGACCTTCGACAAGACGACACCAGTTTGGGAAGCCTACTCCAGGCCCAAAAGTTCTTAGACAAAGACATTAAAATGAGGCAAAGAGAATTAAAGCGTCTATAACAAGAACTAGAGAAACTAAAAAAAGAACAAACTACTCTAGATAGTTGCATTGAGGAAGAAAGGCGTCTGATCGAGGAATAACGACGGAGCCATATCAACTTGACTTGAGAATCCGCTCCCGCCTGATGCATGAGCATCAAACCGCCTTCCGAACCATCGTGCATTCCGAGCTAAACAGAAATGGAGCAACATCCGAGCTGCCCTTGATGCCCTTTTGTAAATTCCTTCTTTTATGTAGTGAATTTTTTGTGGTGCCTTTGATCAAGTCATGTACTATCAAAAAATTAGCCTACCGTCGCGGATCACCAATTATAGCAATCACTTGCAAAAACTCTCACATAAATCAAAACTTCCGACTATAAATAGACTCCCTAGATCTTTAAAACAAACACTTTAAACCTTTTCCATTTAGACACTTCACAAAAATGTCTGAGCCACGAATCTGTGTCCCTTCAAGAAACTGGGAAGGTGCATTGTAGCCCTTCTTGCTTGGACAACACTCCGTTGGTGGTCATGCAGAAGATCTGATACAAGTACTTGAACAACTGATCTTCAAATTTAAATTTTCTCAAAAGGGGAGAAGAACAATGCACCGTTTGATTCGCTTGATGGAACGTGTCTCCATTGGGTACGAAACACTTAGTGATATCCTCAATTCGCATCCCTTATCTTGATCGTCACATGTGCTTGACAAAACATTATATTATGGCAATTTTACCTGATCTCAGTTGGAACAATGTGTTTTCTCAACAAAGAGCATCTTTCGCACAATTATGTGTTCTTGTGAACCGAGAACGTCAATCTTTAAAAGACATGAGAGTCCGCACTGAACAAGATCTGGAAATATGCAAGAACAATAAGACCGATACTGACCCGAACTTGAAGATCACCTGGATGAGGAACCATAATTGGTGTCCGCCAGCTGGGATGAAGATTCTGAATCAGAGAAAAAAAAACCACCGTTGCATCACCCTATCAAATGATGAATAAACCCTTCAAGGTTTTGAACCCTTGATGAGTCCCAAAATAATTTCATAAGGAGATTACCCATAGTAACCTGAAAATGTAGGATAATACATTTTCAGATACTTTGCGTTAATGTTATCATGTACCACGTTCCCTTCTTGATTCATAATAATAAATGCTCCATTTTTTATTTCTTTGTAGACCACAAAAGGTCTCTCCCAATTAGGAGACCATTTCCCGATCTGATTAATCTTTTTGTAATTCAACAAAACAGTTTTCCAAACTAGATCTCCTTCCTTGAAAGTTTTGAAAAGAACATTCTTTCCATAGTATCTGGCTTGCATCTCACTTTGTCTTACCATCCGGTCAATCGATTTAATTGAGTAACATCCAAATATTCCAACTGCTGCATCATACCTTGCTGATGACCTTCGCAAATATTCAAAGTAGTATAAGTCGTACGTATTGATAGTATATGAAGCACAACTGGCAAAACCGCATCCTGCCAAAATGTAAGTTGATATGGCGAAAACCCTGTGGCTGAATTTCTACTATTGCGATGTTCCTAGAGAGCTTCAAGCAACAATGTATGCCATTTTCTTCGATTTTTGCCAATCATCTTCTTGATAATACGAATAATGTTTTTATTCGCCGTTTTTTCCTAACCATTTTCTTGGAGATACTAATGGGAAGAATGGTGTAATCGGATTTTAAAACCGGCTAAGAATTCGAAAAAGTTTTCCCCAGTAAAGCTAAACGTTGATCGTAATAATAGCGTGCGGGATCCTAAATCGATAAATAATTTGATTTAACACAAATTCAATTACCTCTTTTTTGCGTCGCATTGTTCAATGGAACAACCTTAATCCACTTGGTGAAATAATCTGTTGCGACTAGAATGAAACAATAATGCTTTGAAGAAGCATAATAAAATTTATCAATAAAATCCATTCCCAGACCTTGAATGACCATGGTTTGAATGAAGCTTGGAGGTCAACAATCGGCAGATGATTTAATGGCCCATGCCTTTGAAATTCTTGGCATACTTTGGCAAACTTAATGCAATCTTTAAATACGTTTGGCCAAAAGAATCTCATTCGATTCATGGCCTACCCCATATTCAAGCATGTCCGATGAGTCCTGCACATTCCACTATGCACCTACCGCGTAACTTCCAATAATTCTTCTGACCCTAAACATCTCAGTAAAAGACCCTCAAAGTGCCTTCAGTCGGACCCATATGGGTACATCGGAACTCGGTTCCCTAAGATATGTAATAACATCCGTCCGTTAGTCAATTTGTGTAGAAACCTCCAATTCAAAAATAACAAACATTCATGCTTGGTACTTGCTTTGATACATCTTACATGCCCCTTGAGCCAGACTATCAACATATTGATTCTCCGCCCTCGGAATATGTTCAATAAAAACTTCTGAGATTATGGACAACAAACAAAAAAAATTCACTGTATTGTCGCAAATGAGGAAAATTCCAAGCATACCGCTTTGGCACTTGATTCACCACTAACTATGAATCTTCTAAAATTACAACCTACTAAACCCTCTTTGCAACCAAAGCCTCCAGCCCCAAAATCAAGCCTTCATATTCTGCTGAATTATGAGTCATTGCTTTCAATTGCAGTTGTAATTTAATCTTTTGACCTTCCAAAATCACCCTTGCTCCCGATTGATGTTGTCAGCTTAAGCATGAATACACAATATTAAGGAAGAAAATTTGTGGGATCAAGTAACAACTAGGCGAGACATTACAGGAGTATTAGGAGTCATTCAACCGTCTTTGCGCAAGGTGTTCTCATCATCAGATATCCGAGCAGTTACTTATCCCGTACTTCTATGAAGGCCTCAGTTGGACAAATCGAAACAACATTGATGTTGCGAGTCAAGGTGGATTAGCTAACAAAACTCCTATTGAGGCTCGGTATCTAATCTCTCGAACGGCAGAGAATACACAATAGTTTGGTACCCGAGACAGTGGAGTAGTCGATAGTTCTATCTCCGATCCCCTTCGACAAAAACTATCTGAGCTAACTACGATTGTGCGTCAATTGGTGGTTTGTCAGAGTTAGCAAGTAAGGGCATGTGACATTTGCACAAGTATAGAACATCTTACTGATGCCTATCCTAAACTTCAAAAAGGTACCTCTGCACAACTTAATGCAGCTGGATTTGTGCAAGCACCTTACATGTAGTATAACCTTTTCTATATATATAATTTTCGGTGGAAGCATCATCCCAATTTGCGGCATAAGAATCAACAAAAAGGTTTTCAAGCACAAGCGCCAGCGCAACAGATGTATCGCCCACCGCCACCATCCAAAAGACCATGACTGCTACCATTTTGCAATTTCAACAGGATACGAAGACCAGCATACAAAATTTGGATACGAAAGTGGAGCAGTTGGCTATCGAGGTACGTCAGCTAAAGGAGCGAGAACAAGAAAAATGGCCATCACAAGCCGAAAAGAATCCAAAGAATGTGAGTGCGATGACTAAAAAGAAAATAATGTCTAGCCAAATACATTAAAGTAATGCTCTATGGGGAGGCAACACAAATCTTTTTCATGCATTATTATTATTATTATTATTATTATTATTATTATTATGTATTTTTTTGATTTCTAATAATTTTATTTTGCTTAATTTCAGAAGGTGACGTTGATTTGAGAATGCCCAAAACAATTTTTGGTGGGATTAAAAGAGAATTTCAGAATTTAGTTTTGATTTAGGCATGGGCATGCTAAATTTCAGAATTTGGCATTAATTTAAACCTAATTTTTTAAAATCAATTTTCCCCCAATTTCCAGAACCAGCCATCCGCTTCTTGTCTCTCGTTTCTCTTCTGCTCAGGACCGTCGCGCAGCGCACCTCGCCGCTTCTTCCACCGCCCAGTGTCGCCTCGCACAGCCACCATGCTGACGGGCCTCCCTGTTCCAGCTCTGCCGGCGCTGCCCCTCTGCACACCCACCACCGCCATCGCACAGAGCCACCCCGTCATCTTCCGAACATAACTCTCAGCAATTCAGCCACCTTCTCTTCCATTCTCTCTATTTTGAGTTCACTGCTTTCTTCTTAAGAATTGATCTTTGAATTTTGTTTATAGGATGATGATGAAGAAGGCGCAAACTCCAGTGATCTTCGAATTCCAGCAACGATTGCACCTCCGAATGTCCATGCCCCACCCCTCCTCTAATTAGAAGTGCTCGTTTCGCCCCAATTCAGGGCAGTATATGCGGACATGCATACTGAGGTAAGCGAAGCGAGTAACCTAGGAGTTATGACCGATGCAACCACTCCAACAGATTAACTGTTGTCAACTACCTAACTGCCCAGTGGTTTCAACTTTTTCTCAACTGCCGATCTTGATATCTATAATAGAGCCAGATTTAATTTGTAAAATACACTACACATAAGTGTTCATACTTTCTACTGATTTTTTAGTGCTTTATGAGAGCTTCAACCCTATAAGGGACTTCTCTAGTTAGGAATGGTCAGAGGAGTCGCGGTGTTCTCTTCCTCTGGCGGCTCGCCTTACTGTTTTCTAGAGTAGATTTCTGCTTTGATTTACTACTTTGTTACAAATTCCATAGTGTAGATCTTTACTACATATAATAGCTTAATAAAATATCATGATTTCTTCATATTCATCTTCATCCTCTCTCCATATTTATGCTTGAAAGAAAGTTCAGAATTTTGATTTACTGTGAAAGAACATAGAAGAATCGACTAGTTAAACCTAAATTTGAATCGTATTCGTTAACAGAACTTAGACAGTTTAATGTAGTTAAGTACGAGGAGCCTTTTCGACTTGCTTAACTGCGGTTCGGAATTCGATTCAGATTAAGAAAGGTCAAAGAAGGGTAAAGCCACTATTAAGACATAATGTAGAATAATTAAAGGGGCATAGCCGCTTGTCTATTAGGTCATAGAAATGACTAGTGACAGTAGCATTTCTTACTTATAATGTTGTAATTACGGGCGTCATTGAAATCTTGATATAAATCCCTTAAAGTTAAGTAATAACGAATAAAGATTTTGTGTTAAACTGTCAAGCATAATAACATTCATTACTTATGTCATTGTTTATTATAAATATATGTTTCTCTTATTCACTAATATCGCTCGCTCATCTCCTCTATGAAAACCTAGCCATTAATGTTAGAACTATAATAATAATATTATATTACAATAATATAATTATCAAAAATAATTCGATATAACAAGAATTTTGTCAAAATAGATTTGATAATCAATTTATCAAAATAAATTTGATAATCACAATAATTTATTAAAATAAATTCGATAAGCACAATAATTTTATCAAAATAAATTCGATAATCACGTTGAGTTGAGGTGAAACCTCTCTCTGTAAAAAGGATTACACCCCGGTAGTGCCTCTGCTTCGTGGCACAATGTTCCCAAAGATAAAACGATGTTCGCCTCCGAATTAGGTGGCACCCCAATATTTTGGAGCTCAGACGAAATGAAATGAGTGAACATTTACTATGTCGGAAGGTTTAAATGGGAAGGAAGATGAATGGAATGTTGATCGGAACACACCGGAAAAATCTCCGGAAGTTAGAATATATATTATCGCCGGAACACAACCTCCCTCGTCACTTTCATAATATCGCACACACGCCACTAACAACATCACTCATCAATTCGTTCACTGTCACTCATGTATCAATAATTTGCCCACTGCTCATCTGCTCGCCGTTGCTTACCAATACTCTCGCTGCATCCACCTCTCGTGCATCATCCTCACTCTATCATCATCTTCCCGTTCCTTTTACTGTTTTGTGTTATATTATGTTTTTGCTCGCTTGCGAGCAAGTGCCCCTTTCTTCGCTTTCCTAGTTGCCCTTAACTTTGTAAGAACTTTTTGACTTGATTTCATGACATAAAATCCCTATATTTGACCTGTAAACTCGCCAGAGTAAAAAGAATAAAATAATTGTGAAAATAAGACTCAGGGTCTACAACTCCACTTTTTTCATTTATATTTGACCATGTTAAATAACTCGTGACTCAATATACTAATTCGTTTGAAACCCTGTAAATGCTATAAAAATGCATATCTTCGCTTTTCATCGTACAGCCATATAAATAAATATTTGTACTAGGCTTATAGTTAAGGTCATGGTCAATCCGGTTTAGAACCTGGCTTCTTCTTTTCATGGTCATAAGTCTATTTTTTCACCAGTTATAATAGTTACCTGTAAATTTGGATTGTTTGACCTTAGTTTTTCCCTTGTCCGTCTGATTTTAGAATGCACATTTCTTGATGGAATTTTCAACCAAGTTGACTCTAGTAATATCTCCGCATTTAGGCATATGTTATTTTCGGTTGTCCCCATCTATCTGGATTTGGACAGTCAAATCTGGAAGCCTCACTTGCTTTATGTTTCAACATCCCTTCTGATCCAAATATGGAGTGATTCATCATCTTTTTCTTCATCAAACTCCTTTTTAGTTGTTAAATCATCATTCAGGGCCTTTGCGACAAAATATTCAAGGAAATTATAGGTTTAATTGGTTAACAAAGACACAAATTTAATTAGTCAATCCACCAATAACTATAAGTAAATTTTATGTTTACTTCATGAATCATCTAAGCCTGAAAATAAAAGTTACATATCTCAATTATAATTAAGTCCTATATGAAATTATAATTACAATGGATCATCATATTGTTAGAACTTTATTAGAAATTAAATCATAAGCCAAGATGTACCATGTTGAAATAATTGCGATAAGAAGATAAGATAATAAATTTAACATGATTTCATTAGTGTAGTCCAATTCGAATATGCAAATTCATTGAGGGTATCGTGTTCTTCAAGTCTATGACACAATCTTTGAGAAAATCATAGTTCCCTGCGTCGTCCATTTCCACAATTAGATATGGAGAAGTAATGTTATTACGTGTATACCTGGGATCCCAATCTTAATATATTATACCTTATTATTAATTGGCCACATCACTCAAACAATAATTTATCGCAATTAGACCTATCAATGGTCACAATATTAATACAACTTAAGATTTCATCAAGTACAGATGCACAATATAGAAATTTAATGTAATATGATCTTAACATACATATTTTCAACTGCTCCACCTTAACTTTTATTCAGAATAACTGAATATTAAATACTTAAAATTAGACTGAATATTATAGTATAAAACAAAGTAACTTCGAGTTTATTTGAATATTACATCACTCAGTAAACTAAAATATGAAAATGTAGTTCCACTATTATACGAGGAACATGTTTATGATAGATCTTAAGTGAAAACTCTTTAGTAAGCGGACCCGCATTCATGGAAGTTGTACCAATATGTCCAATAACTTATTTATGATATGAAGTGATATTATTAAGCAAATAATGGTTATCTCTATCAGATAAGTTGCTAGTTCAAACTTATTTCGAATTCTAAAAGAGACTAAAACCCTATTTCTAAATGAACAATAATAATTAAATTTGTCCAAAGTATAAGTTGAAAACAAAAGTTTATTTAAAAGACGGTACCACAAAAAAGTTCTCATCCAAATTCAAATAATAATCAATACTTAATAATAATAATCTAAAATTACAAATGGCTTCAACTTTAACTTTGTTGTCATCACCCGCATAAATGTATATTTCATCATCAATTGATTTTCGGCAATAAAGACAATATTAAATATTAATACAAAGTCAAGTTCGATACAACCCAAATAAATCAATAATGATTCTTTCTAATGCTTGAAGTTGTCCTTAAATAGTATTTGGACTAGATAAATATACATATAAATACTCACACGACATAATGACACTCAAGAATAATGCAATATCATCTCAAGACACTAAATGCAACACGTGATCAATATTTGGATTAATAATATTGATTAATAGTATCATCTTCTCTAATAGTTATATGTGGATGATAAGTAATCTCAAATAATAAATCACTTTTTGGGATGACTCATTTTTACATAAGTTAAAAGTGATATAATAATCACATATACATTATCGTAGATGTATATCTTATTTTTCGATCAACAACTATCTTTGAGCCGAAAAATAATCACATGAATCAACGTACACATATGAAGCACTTATGTTATCAAGTACAAAATTCATATAAGAGATGTTACTGGCAACTTCAAATATTTAATTTTCACCATAAAAGAACAGCAAATATTATTAATGAATTTCTAATTTTCTCAAACAAAATTAGAATAAGAATCGTGTTCAATGCATACGAGTTTGATTTCATAAAAATAAAGAATATTTATAAGCAACTGAAAGCAACATATGTGAATGTAAAAAAAAGTAGCAATCCTAGCTATCACAAGTTATCGAACAGCATCAATAATCATATTTGGACAAATTACTGACTCGCCAGTGATAAACTTTTTTTTTTTTTGCAATGAAATGTTGATAATAAAGTAATGTGTCAAATAATATTTCCGTCTTTATATATATATATGTATATTATTCACACTCAAATAATCAAATTATCATTACAATATTCAATGTTACCAAACATGCATGTAACCTATTTAATCGTCAATTTTTCTTTGGCAATGAAATGTTGATAATAAAGTAATGTGTCAAATAATATTTCCGTCTTTATATATATATATGTATATTATTCACACTCAAATAATCAAATTATCATTACAATATTCAATGTTACCAAACATGCATGTAACCTATTTAATCGTCAATTTTTCTTTGGCCCAATCAACCATCGTTAAATTACACATAAAACCTTTTAATATATTCCTATAAAATAATTTGATTTACACAGTAGAGATTGCTTTAGCAACCTATTGTTTTAACCGATTTATAAAATATATTATATTATTTATTACTAATTAAATTTACATTAAAAATATGTATCCAATCAAAATGAAAACTTTTAACGGTAGCAAATAATTTTCAGATTCATGAAAAATAGTCAAGTAGTCCAACGCAGAATTACACAGATAAAAAATATGTCACCAAAAGAGACTATAAATTTACTATAATAAACAATTACAATAGAATTTGAACAAATACATACTATCCAAAACACGTGAACGTAGATGAAAAAGTATGTATTCTCAATTATATTCAATCAACTTCATATGAATCAAATTGTATTGAAACATACAAAAGCGCAGATTCGTATTGAATCTAATTTCCGAGTCATTACTACTTGTGCTAATAACAATAATTCTCCGTCTAGTAATAATAAAAACAAATTCATAAACAAGTACTGATTTATATCTACTTTGGATAACAAATATCCATATGATTGTAGATTGATTATTTAATAAATTCAAATTAAACTTCAATCGAGACTAATCTTAATTAAGCAAGCAATTTATTTAATCAAGATACTCATAATCGATATGCATCCAAATAAATTGATGCATCCAAAAAAAATAAATAAATTATCTATGTGGTTCACTATAAGAAAATAGCATTTTTATAAAGAAATTTTTTTGTCCTTAAATCCACTTTTTTCATTACTAACGACATTAGAGACGGTATTATAAATGGAATTACCTTCGCTACATGAACTTTAAGGATGAAATTCTGTTACAAATACATTTATTTTTTTGTAGAGGTTCTTGTTCTTGAATTTAATAGATTCATATTCAATATAAATGAATCTAAGAAAACAACCCAAATTCAACTCGGAATTGACTCTTATAACAATTGTTAAAACTTTTCCTGCGAAAACCATAGTTTACTGTGCCGTCCTTTTCCACGATGAGATATGAAGAAGTAATGGTGTGATCACAACCTTAATATAATAATTGATTTCATCACCTAATCAATAATTTAAGAGTTTATGCACATAGAACATTCACAATTATTAAATAAAAGTTATTTTATTCAAAATTTCATTTTTGAACAGCCTTATCATTTTAATCATGGTAATAAAATGTGCTTGTGGTAATAAAATGTGCTTGTTGTTCTCTTATTTATTGATCTACTTTTTGAGAGTGTGTGCATGTCTTTTATTATTATTTTAGAGATGAAATGATTTTTGGAATATTTTGTTTAAAAAATAAATATTTATCCTTGTGAACTTGGTGATATATTTTATTGTAGATATCTATCTTCTTGATTGGAATTCATATAGCCCTATAAGTCAACAAATTTTGTATGTCTTTTGTGTTATTCTAAACTCGAACATCAATAAGTCAACTTACTCTTTAACTCGAACTAGGTTTGATGTCGAACTCGTCAACAAATTTTGTATGTCTCTTGTGTTATTCTAAGCTCAAACAACAATAAGTCTACTAACTCTTTAACTCACAATGCTCGTAACCACGGAATAATAAAACATCTTACATTTATGTGCAAACCCACTCGCACTAGACTCAGAAGAGTTGTTATTGAGTTAAGGCATATAATGCTTCCTATTCCTTTAATCTTTTGTGAATTTTTTTGGAATCAAATAATATATACATATAAAAGGATTGCAAAATCCATGAATTTCATGGAAAATAGTGGTATAAGGAAATTTATTGTTAGAAAACAAAAAGGGATTCAAAAAAAAAAAATATAATAATAATTTTAATAATAATAATAATAATAATAATAATAATAATAATAATAATAATAATAATAATAATAATAATAATAATAATAAATCCTACTCCATGAAATGTCATCAATACTATTATATATTCTACACCATTAGTTTTTATCTCCGTAAATAATTTATCACATGCTTAATTGAAAATTTAAGTTTTGCTTCCAAGTAGTAATATGAAATTGTATATACCATGTTACAATAATAGTTTATACGTCTTTATTGAATATATCTACATATTATTAATAAAATATCATTACTTATATCATTATAGAAATCCTTAATGCCGCCACTCTAAGTTACTTTTAACATTTTTTTTTTCATTTTTGCATTTATAAATTCCCCATCTTAATTAACATATATTACAAATTAAAACCCTTTCTCTCCTAAGATATATTCGTAATTCATACCAACTAATAATACCATAGTATGGCTGATACAATAATAGCTAGAAATTTGTTGGTAATTCTCCTATTATTTTCTTTAGGGTTTTCTGAATCGAAATTTTGTATTACTCAACCGCATACAACAAAGATAAATAGTCAGGTTCCAAATCCTCAAAGTATAAGCTATCACTGCTTTTCGGGTAATGATGATCTCGGAAATCATTCAGGCGACTGGCACTGGTCATTTTGTGAAAACTTTATGGGTCGAACAATATTTACTTGCCATTTCAATTGGGGGAAGAAGCAAAGGGAGTTTAGGGTTTTCGATACAAAGTTTTGGGAAAGTCAATGCGAACGGAATGGTAATTGTATATGGTCAGTGAGACCAGATGGATTTTATTTGCAACGTACAGAACCTGGTTCTCCACCAAATTATGTGAAGAAGTATGATTGGCAATGAGACATTGATGGAGCCTTGCTAAGTTGAATTCACAAGGAAATTGTATTTATACATGCAATTTCAATTTTCAAGTGACACTTGGAATAATAAAATAACATTTTATTGTATCTTATAAAATTGTAGTATTTCAATTCACTTGGAAGTCAAGATATTCACCAAAAATATAGATAAGCAAATGAAAGCACAAACACACAACCAAAATAACATATTTGAAATATAAATTATAGGTAACGAAAAAATAGCTCTTCTTGCAACTCATGGTTAAATCGAAACCCTCAAGTATTGTTAAGCAAGACCATAAAGGAAGCAAATGAACATCCCTACAAGAAATTCAAGAAACACCCAAGCACTCAATGCTTGACCCCAAACATATAGCCTCCGAACAAAAATATTCCCCCAAAAACAACCAAAAGAAATTCTCATGCACTGAGTTCAAAGTTAGGAGTAGCCAGCACAAAAGAAAATCAACACAGATCTATGATTTTGGCCAAAAGCTTAATTGGAGAAGAATATGTTTTAATATATTAATATGTTTCAACATGCTCAACCTCTTAATTTCTTTGATTTTCCTTTTCTGTTTTAATACAATTATCTTTTGGTGATTCATCCATCACAACAATCGATGAGAGACACGATCATAATCTACTTGGTGTATTGAGTTTCCAGTCTCAAAACTCGATGAAATTTATGAGCTTTCCATTTTTCTTGGCGACAAGTAAAAAGTCTAATAGTCATTCAAATACTGTGAGAAAATTGAAGCCCAAGAAGCCATACGAAGCTATTGTTTTTCATTTAAAATGTGTAGCTATCTCGATTTTGTTATGCATTTTTTCCGTGACATATACTCTCAACACAAAATGTTTTTTCTATGCCATTTTTGATACAAAAAGTAGGGTCAAGGTAGTTTTTTGCACGTGAGATGGTTTTGTTATGATTTCTGTGTTGTAACTAATGTATAATTCTATCATTCGTTACATATATATATATATAACCCGTAATAGGAAAAATTCAACCAATATTATTTTCCATGGTAAAAGAATACTTGTTGCATCTTTTACAACTGTTGTATTTGAAATTCTGCTCAAACAGCCAATGTTTGTTAGACCTGTTGGAAGGGTAAAAATAGTGAGTTCTCCGGCCAACTCAATAAAGCCTCTGGGCTAGTCTCGCATAAGATTATATATGTATGGAAAATAAGGAAAGAACAACAAGAATAAATTGGTGGAATTCAATATATATAAGAGTACAACATGATAAATTTACATGTAATAAAGGAAGGTGAGAAAATACATTGCAAGAAAAACACGAAGAACAAAATAAGACAAAAATACAAACAAAACATAGAGGATGTTGGATTAATAATCCTGACTCAGCAACTGGAGAACAAGTCACAGTCCGAGTCTACAACGGGAAGCTCACGTGTTGCAGAAGTTTAGGAGCTAAATTTAGTATTATTAGCACAAGTAGTTCAATTTGTTGAGTTATTATTTTTGGTTTATCAATTTTCGAGTCCCTATAAATATCTGTCTGTATTTTCATTTTTCAACATATCGAATGAATTTTGGTATGTTGGGGACTCCCGTTTGCGGGATATGTAACTAATGTCTTAGTTTCCCTAATAAGTTCGAGCTTTTAGGTGAGAGTGTTAGGGACTTCCGTTTGCGGGATATGTAACTAATGTCTTAGTTTCCCTAATAAGTTCGAGCTTTTAGGTGAGACGGTCATTAGCATTTTTTTTATTCTGTTGGATTATTTTGATTGACAATCCAACAGTTCAGTTTAACTGAGGGTATTTTGGTAATTTAACAAATTAATTAAGGATCTTTAATTAATAAAAAATAATTAGAAAAATAATCTCAACTACTTCCGATATATTCGGGATTAAGTTAATCCTAAACAAATAAAAACTGTTGGCAAATAATTAATTTTCTAAATCTAAATCTAACAAATCTAAAACTAAATATCGAAAATATCTCAACACCCCCTCTTAAACTCGAGTGGGATCGCAAAAACCAACTTGAGTTTGACAAGAAAGTTAAACAAAAACCAAAAGACGCAAACGCAGATAACAGTTGCTTGGTCCGTCGTTAGCGCCGCCCCTCTCGACTGAGCTCCTATTCTCGCACATAATAGTTGCTCGTCTGACGTCGCCTTTGCCGTTCTCAACTAAGCTCCTGTTCTCGAACGCAGACATGAATTCTAACGCAAACGCAAATAACAGTTGCTTTGTTCGTCGTTGCCTCCGCCGCTCCCGACTGAGCTCCTATTCTCAAACATAATAATTGCTCGTCCACCGTCGCCTTTGCCGCTCTCAACAAAGCTTCTGTTCTCGAACGCAGACACAAACTCTAATACAAACGCAAATAATAATTGCTTTGTCCGTCGTTGCCGCCGCCGCTCCCGACTGAGTTTCTATTCTCACAGATAATAGTTGCTCGTCCGACGTCGCCTTTTCCGCTCTCAACCAAGCTTATGTTCTCGATCACAGACACAAATTCTAATGCAAATACAAATAAAAATTGCTTTGTCCGTCGTTGCCGCAATCGCTCCCGACCGAACTTCTGTTATCGCACATAACAGTTGCTCGTCCGACGTCGCCTCCGCCGCTCTCAACAAAGCTTTTGTTCTTGAATGCAGACACAAACTATAAAGCAAACTCAAACTCCTACAAAATTGTAGATATATCTCAAAATCAAAGACCTCCGGGTACATTCCAGGTTGAATGTACCCGGAGCAACGAGGTTTAGTAGGCTATGTCTATCCCAAGAAAAAAATAGGCTCTGATACCATGTTAAAATATTTTGCGAAAACTCTAAAGCTTGCATTGTTGATAATCAAAATAAGAGGCCTATATATAGACAACCTAAAACATACTCGATAGACTCAAATCTAAATAACGTAATCTAATGGATATGACCAAATCTAAATCTAAATCTAACAAATCTAAAACTAAATATCGAAAATCTCTCAACAATCCTAATATAATTTTAAAAATAAATATTAGTAATTTCTAATGTGAGTGGTCTCGTTGGCAAACTGTTATGCGTACTCGACCACAGAATATTGTTGAAATACAATGAGATGAATATATTTTTCACTCTGACCAAGTCGGAGGAATGCTCGCCTGGACGGATACGAACGAGCGATTCAAACTAGTTGATAGTCAGACGGTTTTTGTAAATGATGATGTTGACCATAAATATTACTCTTGTGATTAATTTATGTAGTTTTAAAACTAATTAATTTTAATTTAATTTCACTTATATATTTTTATTATTTATTTATTATATAAAGTTCATATAAATAAATAAATAATTAGATTGTTACAATATAAAAATAATTGAAATAATATTTACTTATTTATAAAATTCATATTTTTAGAGTATATCATTAATACTTATTTATTTTATTAATTTTATTTTTATTTTTATTTTTATAAATTTTAATAATATATAAAAAATATTGTTAGAAATTTTGGGAATGAGATTGTGTTATTGATCATTAAAATAAGAAGCCTATATATATATATAGGCAATACAAAACCGACTTCATAGATTCAAATCTAAGTAATCTAATATAATATGGGTAAGACCAAATCTAAATCTAAATCTACTAAATCTAAAACCGAATATCTAAAAAATCTCAACATCCCCCCTTAAACTCAAGTGTTATAACATAAACCAACGTGAGTTTGATAAGAAATTTGAATATAAACGCAAAAAGAAAACACACATAAAATTAGCAAGTTGAGTCTCACCAGAGCAAAACACAAGATGACTCTCAACCGGAGTCGAAAATGAGATGATTCTCCACCGGAGCTGAAAACGACATGACTCCACCGGAGCAAAAAATGAGATGACTCTCCACCAAAACCGAAAATGAGATGACTCTCTACCGGAACAAAAAACGATATGACTCTACCGGAGCCGAAAACTAGATGACTCCACCGGAGCCAAAAATGACATAACTCCCCGGAGCCAAAAAAACGACATAACTCCACCGGAGCCGAAAACGAGATGGCCAAAAACGAGATGACTCCACCGGAGCCGAAAACCACATGACTCCATCGGAGTCGAAAACAAGATGACTCTCCATCATAACCGAAAACCACATCACTCCATCGGAGCAAACAAAAATGACATGTTCAAAAGCAACACAAATTTCACATTCAACACTCAATATTTGAGAGAAGTGAGTTTTCTTTTGGTTTTGTTGTTAGTTGAGATAAAGTGACTGCTCTTGTTTAAATAAATATCTGAGTTTTTAGAGATTTACATTTACTTATGGGTAGCATTTTTATTAGTTTTCTTTTAGTGTTTGATTTGTTCGTTGTATCTTCTTCGATTTTTGGATGTAAAAGTTCTTCCTAGAGTGACCAGGTGTTTCCACAACCTAATGTTATTTTTGTATTGTAGGGTGTAGATTTTATATATGGACAATCAACCTCCGTTATTTCCACGAGTAATATTCGTGAAGAAAATCAAAATACTAACAGTGGAATTGTTGATAATAGAATATGGATTACTTCCGATAATTTTGAGTGAGCTTTTAAGTTTAATACATCCATCGTATCTCTTCAATATAATTAATTATATTTTTAAAATCTGATTTCTAATCAGATGCAAATATATTTTAATTTATAGTTCGGTTCTAGATTTAGTTGGAAATATAGGAAATATGTTTCGGTCTAATTTTCCTGGAGCATGGATATTTATGAAGCAAGTTCCTCGTAGCCAAAGGAACACGTGGTTTGAAATATTTAAGGTATATTTAATATCGACTTCTTTCAATTAACTATTTTATTATTGGATTTATTCTAATTGTTAAATTTCAACAGCAATTTTATAGGTGGGAATCTCAATATGAATCTGAGATTCGTGACTTATTTTTTAATAAAGTCAGCGAGTCATTAAGGCGAAATTTAGGCTATGCACGAAACAAAAATATATGTCCGCAACGGATTAAATCTCAAAATTGGGATAAAATGAAGGAGAAATTGGGTTCTATAAAATATCAGGATATGGTAGGTCGAAATAAAGAAAACAGAAAAAAAAAAAAAAAAAAAAAAAACCGGCAGCAATTGCAAATCAATATCGCGGGGGTGCTCGATCTGTTGGCCGTGTTCGAATGAGTATGGTAATATTTTATTTCATGTAGTTTAATATTATAAATTGAGTATTGTATACATATTTTAAAAAAAAATTAACTATATTTATCTTGCAGGCCGACGAATTAGGACGCACACCGAGAGAAATTGAACTTTATCACCAGTGTTACAGTAAAAAAAAATGAAATACCTACTCAAGATATTGAAGCAATTAAGATAAATTTGTTTAGAATATATATTCATATTGAATAATTGAATTTAATTGTTTGTAAATGTTTAATTTTAAGGGGAAGCTACGAAAATATTCTGAAAGTAGTTCTACTTCCAATCGAGATCCAAAAAAACTTGTCGACGCATTTGGTGGTTTCAACATAAGAGGTCGTGTCCCCGAGCTTGGTTCTAGAGGTAAAATATCAAAGGTTCAACTTCGTCCTTCTTGTACACCTCTTATTCAAGTGTCTCAATGGAGGAACATTTGAAAATTAAAGAACAATTGCAAACAACTAATGAAAATTAAAGGTTTGTTTTTTTTTTTTTTTGTTTATTATTTTTATCATTTTTAAATATTATTGATAATTTTCATTCTCAAATTTTTAATTATAAAAACATTTTTAATTTTTTCTTATAGGTGATGAAATTTCTTTCTACAAATCCCGATTTCATGAATTTTAATAATTCTATTCCTAATGAGCCAGAGTCATATTATCCCCAAATGACTAATCTATTTGATCCTTATCAAATGCGTCGAGAGGAAAGTGGGAGTGGGAGTGGAAGTGGGAGTCGGATGGGTGAAGCGAGTAGAAGTGGACATTATTATGCCAACGAAGAAGATGACGACGATGAAACTATTCCACCTACACAATATTATTAGATTTTTTTATATTTTTTTCTCTTATGTAATTTTTGACATTAATATTAATTGAAATATAATTCTATTTTATTTATTTAAAAGATAATTAGATTTTATTTTGAAATTAAAATACCATTATATGAATAATTATTTTTATTATTTGAAAATTTAAAAAATAAAAAATAAAATATATTGTTGCGGAAAATCGTGACAATTTGAGAATATATTGTCGCGGAATTCCGCAACAATTTGTTGCGGTCTTCCGCGACAATTGGTCATCAATGCTGATTCGGATGACCCACGGAATTCCGCAGAAAATACCCACGAGAGATCTGGTGCGGAATGAATTTTGCAATATTACTCCTTTCTTCCTCTCACTACCCTGCCTCCGTCGACCACACATTCTGCGACTACCGATAACGACATCTCTAGCCGTGCCTGCCGCCGTCAAACACGCTAGCCACATTCGCCAACGATTCCCCGTATAGTTACACCTCCGTAGTTGACAACTACCGCCAATGACATCTCTGGCTGCGCCCCACAGTGTCAAACACGCTATCCGCCTCCTCCTTCGATTCCCCTTCTTTTACACCTCTGCAATTGATGACGACATCTCTAGCCGTTCCAGCCGCCGTCAAACACGTTTGTTGCATCTGCTCTCAATTCCCTTATCGTGCGAGGTAGGGGGAGAGGGAAAGGTAGGGTTGATTGACGATAAACAGATTTGGTGGTTGTATTTTCAATACTGTGTAATTTTTTTATGGCGATCATCCATATATGTGCATTCTTCATTAGTCTCTTTTAGAAAAAAAAAATATATCAGCACAGTTATTCCTAAAAATCTTTTTGTTAGTCTCCGGACACGTATGATGTATACTCATAACACATATGTTGTTTAATTCGGGATATATTGATGATACTAAACATTATTGTGCACATTTTTATTTCATATTATGGTTCATATTTATGATCTATCTATTGTATAGTTATGATATATTGATTAGATTTAAATGATGGACTATGTTAGATATTGTTGAGTAAGAAAAAACCAATGTATAGGGTTTCTTCAGAATGGGCTTATAAATTGGATTGATGTATAGTCCAATGGGCCTGATAATGGTAGTAGGGTCTTAAATGAAGTCGGGCAAAAGAGGATGCGACGGCCAATACGGAGGTCGGATAAGATGAAGTCGGGCAAATGAGGATGAGACGGATGATACGGAGGTCGGACAAAATGAAGTCGGGCGAAGAAGGATGAGACGGACGATAAAGAGGTCGGACAAGACAAGGTTAGACGAAGAAAGATGAGAGGGTAGACATGGAGGTCGGACAAAAGGAAGTCGGAGGAAGAAAGATGAGACGGCCGATACGGAGGTTGGTCAAAAGGAGGTCGGGCGAAGAAAGATGAGATGGCAGACACGGAGGTCGGACAAGAGGAAAGGTCTGTTAATTGGTCAGGCGAAGAAAGGTCTGTTAAGTGGTCACTTAATTAAGCGACCTGTTAATCGCCTAATCGATTGGCTGGTCATTTGGTCAAATAGTAGTTCAGTCGCTTGAAAGGGCAGTCAGTTGGTCGCTTGATTGGGCGACAAATGAATCGTCTGGACGAAAGGTTGTTCAACCGATTGAAGGGACTGGATGATGGTCGCTTGATTGGGCGACCAATGAATCATCTGGACGAACGGTTGTTCAGACGAGCGGTTGGTGAAACAGTTAAAACACGTGTCAATGGAGGAGAAATTAGTGGGCGGTTGACGGCGGGTGCTGTAACCGAACAGACGACGGTTCCAAAACGTTTCTATAGGGACTATTTAAAGATCTGAATCTATTCTGGAAAGGCATCTTCAATCGACAATCAAATTCAAGGAATTTCTTTTGGGATCACCATTTTACTTTTACAGTCTGTAGTATTTATTTTCCTATTTTACTTATGTATCATACGGTGTCTAGGGATTCTTAAATCTCAAGCATTTTATTTTATCAAATTCGAAGATAATCTCTATTTTCGGATTTTACTTTTTATTGTTAAAAATTTGCATCAACAGATATATTTTTCACCATTATGTTTATAAATATGATGTATAACTTCAATAGACATGATATATACACCAGATATCAATTATGTAAGTTGCGTATAGGGATGTTGTAGGTATAATTATGATATATTTAATTTTACAATTCCTATTTATAATTTATATTTTGCATAGTTATGATGTATTGGTCAGATTTAAATGATGGATTATGTCATGCATATTTTCCACCATTATGTTTATATGTATGACTGAGCGGCAACATCTTCTAAACATGTCCGTTTATTATTGGGTCAATTTTACTGCCATTTTGGTATCCCTTTTCATTGTGACAATAGTGAATATTGCATATTTGATTATCACTTTTTGGTCTTTTTGCATTTGTTATTGGATAGAAAATCTTTGTGTATGTACGTATCTACAATATTACTTGTACGCATCGTTGAAGTTTGAAAAAGATTCATTTGTCCAATAGTCATCACCTGAAGAGTCAAATGATATACACCGTTATAAAATATGTGATTTATTTTAATGTAATATGATTTACAGAATATAGTATTATGATGTCACACCAACGCGAATATTGAGTAACTAAATTACTTGCTTTCCTTTTTTTAAGTAATATATAACTGAATAAATGTTCTATATATGTTCTATGTATATAAATAATGAAAAAGATAATAGATAAAATTTAATTTGGAGTATGTTTCAATTATCCATACTTAGGGTTGATCCTAAATTTAAGGGCAAATTAGTTTAATTCAACGCTTTTAAATTTGGATAAAGTATGATACTCTTTACCTTATTGGTTTCAAATATAATTTCATAGAACAATCAATTAAACTATACTAGAAAAATTAATAATTTTAAGTGAATACTTACATAACTTCTACAAAAATATAATAAGATCTAAAATCGTCTCAAGAAAATAATGTAAATTATTTTTTTATTTTAGACTACATATCATTTGCACAACTATTGGATTCGACAATTAGGATAAATTTAGAGGGTGTTTGACAAACAGTTTTTTTAAGAGCTTTTAGTTTATTTAAGAGATTTTAGCTGTTTGACCAGTCAAAAAACTAATTTAAGTGTTTAGTAAATTAGCTTTTTGAAATAACTTATTGGCCCCTAAAAGCTAATTTATGAAAAAGCTATATAACGCAGCTTTTTAAATAGTTTTTTCATTTTAATTTTCTTTATCCTTTATTTACCCTTAAAATGGTATTATTTATTTTGCATACATATAAATATATTTTCTATTGCAGTAATTATAAGTTACTTTAATATATTATTCATTAAATTATAATTTTACTTTTTATAAATTTAAATTAATTAATTTTATTTGTAAACTATAATTATATTTTTATCATTATTTATTTTTATATTAAAATTAAATAAAATAGAATAAATTTATTAAAAATTATAAATATAATAAAGGATAAACTGGTTTTTTAGTCCAGTAACTGGCCCAATTTATCATTTTAGTCCTGTAAGTGGAGCATGTCGCAAACTAATCCCAAATTCAATCAGTAGCCTTCACAATCCCACAGTCTCTTCTATTTTTTTCCCTCCAACCAGCAAGTGTTCCCAGTCCCTCATTCTTCTTCTTCTTTTCTCCCTTTCCCTCGGTTCAGCGACATAAACATATTGATAGACAATCCTCCTCTCTCTTCTTCTTTCTCCCTGGTTCAGCGACATAGACAGACAGACAATCCTTTCCCTCTCCTTATTCTTTTCTCCCTTATTCAACGACATAGATAGACAAATAATCCCCCTCCATCTTCTTATTTTCTCATTCGGTTCAAGGACATAGACAAACAGGAGACACACCGTGCCTTTTTTTTTCTGGTATGAATTAATTAAGTAATTTTAATTTTCTCATCTTATTAATTCTAATATAGTAATTTTATTATTTTTTCAATTCAGTTTTTCTTTTGTTTTTATAAATTGTTGGATTATGGTTTATGAATTGCAGGAAAGGCTACACATTCGGCTGCCTTCGCCAGCTGCGCTCTGTCCAACGCAGGTGGAGAGGATTTCAATCTAGGTTTTGTTACTCCTTATTTTTTACAATTTACAATAATAGAATAAATTATGCCTAAAAAAAAAGTATGAGTCGGAATATGAAAAATCCAAAAAGAAAAAAAGAATTGATGAACTAATTCAATATCAGAGTGAAGCAAGTGGAGCAATTAATGAATTTATTATAAGAGAAACACAGTTGAATGTCGAAAATAATTTGAATATCGAAAATAATTTGAATATTGAAAATAATGAAAATTTTATTGATGATTATGTTGGTGATGATGTTGAGGTTGAAAATGTTGATATTGCTGATAATGTTAATAATAATGAAATTTAAAATATTGACATTGACGATTGTATTGCTGATTTTGATAATGATTCTGATGTTATATTTAATATTTTTGATCCAACAAATTGAGTTTAAATTCTGAAATGACTAATATATGTTAGCAATAAAATTGTGGATTATATTATTTTAAAAATTCATTTAATTACATGTAGGGCCTACATATTGTTTTTGCTCAGGCCCTCAAAAAGTCGGAGACGGCCCTCGTCATCACACGAATCATTAAAAAGTCCTATCATGAATGAGCTTCTATAAATCATCACCAATCCTCGATCGTCTTAATCCATTGTTCTTTCACTTTCTTTAATGGGCTTGGGTCTTTTCATTGATTACTTCTTATTTGAATTTTTTGGACCGACGACCATCACTGTTATCCTTTTTAATCAAATGGGGCTTTCCTTCAAATTTACCCTTATTTCTTCTTGAGTTTCTATGGCCCAATCAACATAGTGGATTTATTACCATGCATCCGGCCACTCCTTTTGGACTTCTTTTGGCATTTCTTAAAGCCTTGGGTTCGTCTTCCGAATTCCGCCGATGTCTTCCAAATTCCGTAAAAGTCTTAATCAATCTGCATATAATTTTGTCTTTCTCGAAGTTATTCTTGGTTCTTCCTCTAAAGCTTTGAGTTTCACATTTTTTGGCTTCATAACTGTTGTCCAATCTCATTGAAGTTTTATAATTTCTGCTCACATTAGGCTTGGAGGAGTGGCTTCCTGCTTGCGCTTATATTTCCCAAAAAATTTCTTGAGAAATTAAACTTGAGGGTCGATTACGAATTGTGAGCTAAAGTGATGTAATTCTACATTGTACTTGTTGCTCTGTTAGATTTTCACAGGTTCCATGAATTCATTATGTGCCTTTTCATTATTTTCTTCATAAATGTGAGTTAATGTTTTGACATGACAAGAGATAGAACATATTGCAAAAGCGTATGAAATTGTAGTTAGAAACATAGAAGTTTTATACTAAAATCCCGCAACAAAAATAAATCATTCAATATTATTTATAAAGAAAGGTTACGACACGGTGTTTATGGAGGATTTAATAAAAATCAATCGACAACATTTCTCGTCTTATTTCAAAGAACATTTCATAAATTGCTCCCACAAGTCAACTACGTCGTCATTGCCAATCATACATCTTCACATCTTGTTTGCCTTTCTTCACATAAAATCCATCTGTTCTCACAGACCATGTGCAGTCTTTCCCACAAATCTTAAGCCTTGTTTTACTATTGAAAACTTCAAAGGATCGTTTCTTCGATCCCCACGTAAAATCACACCAGAACAATGTTTTCATGATAGCATGTTCGCAAAAGAACCAGTGCCAATTGCCCGTGTGAGTGCCAAGATCGTTATCGGCTGATTTGCAGTGATAGCTTATGCTGTTGGGGTCGGGCATGTCGACATTTATCGACACAGTATGCTTATCCGTCCACATACAAACGGGTTCTTTCTCTTTTTGTGAATTAGAGACAACATTGCTTGCAGCAGCTTGCTGTGTCAAAACAAGGCTAAGAAATGTAAGAATTAGAAATGACTTCTTGGCTATGAGATCCGCCATAATGTTGTTTTGTTGTGAGAGGATGAGATGATAAGATAGATGTGCTTGTGGTTTTATATAGTGTAGCAATGATCATTACTGTAATAAAATTCAAGTTACAATATTACCGTTTGAATAATAAAATTCTTAATTATCACAATGAACCAAGTTTTTTTTATATATATTATATTACATATATATATATATATATTTTTATGACGTGGGAATCCAAAAGTGGGTAAACTCGGCCGAACTTAATACCTTGCAAACTAGGCCCCGCACTAGCCGAATCATGTGTGACAGGTGACCTGAAGATATCGAGGTTTTAACCCATGACCTCTCGGTTATAAGTTAATTCCCACACTAATAGCGACTTTTGCAAACATGTATGATATATTTCGCCCGGCTAGATATTTTTTGCAATTTTCTAGTACTATCATTATTATTATTATTATTATCATCATATCACGTAAATATATTCATAATATTAAATAAGAAGTAATATCATTCATATAAATATATTCATATAATATCATACTCACCTAAATATATTGATAATACTAATATCATCATTACTACTATTATTATTATTATTATTATTATTTATTAATGTAATATAATATATTTATATTTATTTATTATTAGAGTTATTTATTCCATTATGTAAATTATGTAGGTTTTATTCGATAAAAATACAAAGAAATAATAATATTTTAATATTAACATAATATAAGAAAAGAGTAAAGTAGGGGGTGTTTAATTACTTCGAAGCATGAGGTCGGATAATATTATTTTATACAACCTAATTCATATAATGTCTACTTTAATGTATCTGAGCTTGAGATAATCGCAACCCAATATACTAATATACCTATTTAGATGAATATTAATCTAATCCAACAATCTAGTAATAGTTAATACAACTTGACAAAATTACTAAACTACCCTTAGCCTTAATTCTTTTTTCTTCCCTATCCATTTCATTTCCTTTACTAGTTTTTATTTTCATACAATTCTTAGCGCAGTTCGCTATTCCATTTTTAGCATACAGTAGCTTCATATTTTTGTGGTAATTCATTAAGTATATGTGTAAGTATCAAACATATTTGAAGATACAAAAACTAGGGGGAAACCCGTGCGATGTACAGCCTTTTTATATTTTATATTTTTATCTATTAATTTAATATATTTTTTTTATTTTTTCGTTGAATTTATTCTATTTAATTTGTGTAGGAAAAAAATTATTTAACTATTAATCTTTATTTACTATCATTATTACTATTAAAATATATATCATATTTTCTTAAAATATATATCAAACAAATATAAAAATTATAATCAAAATAGAAAAAATTAGGCGAACATAAAGAAATATTATATAATCAAGATAAAATTTTAATTCAAAACTTATAAAACTTATAAAATTTTATAAATAAATTCGAAATTAATCTTATTCTAAACTAAACTCAATCATAATTCATAATTAAAGAAAAAAAAATCTAAATAATAAAATAAAAATAAATTTAAAAAATTTTAAAACAAAATAAATTTGTTATGAGATTCAAAATATACCTTTATATTTAACAATTTGTTCATATTTGAAATAATTGTTGTTTTTTAGTTATAATAATTTAAAATTTAATCAAATAAATTTGTACAAATTACTCAAAATTCATATATGTTTATTTGAATATATAAATATATAACATAGTATATACGTATTTTTTAAACGAAAATAAATATTTAATTGAAAAATAGAGAAAGAAATATTCTATACTTTATAAAATATCATAAAATTTATATCAATTTTTTATTTTTATAAATTTGGTTAGTTATAGTTTTATTAATTATGAATTTTGCAATAAAAATATGTATAAAATTTATTTAAACCCCATAGTTATATTTGATAAATATACATTCAAATAAATTTAAATCATAAATAATTTTTGAACTCTGTCTATAACTCACTAGAGGCCCGGGAAACAAAGAGAAGATGTGTACGAACGAGATATCCAGCAACAAGAAGGAAAAGGATTAAATAGAGGAACTCCCGAACATTTTGCGATCTCAGATGTGTCGATATCAATGGTGACTCATTATTACGACGAATATAGGAAAAAAAATAGGGGAATATATAAATTTAAAAATGGTAAAGAATTTCGAAAAATTAAAAAATTATTAATTCCAAACATAATTATTATTTTACATATTTAAATTAGAAGTAATAAAATATTAAATTAATATATAGATAATAATATTTAAATTATTGTATTTAATTATTGTAATTTTCTTTACAAATTAAATTTCTATATATACTTTTAATTATTCTTTTGTTTTTTTCAATTTTTAAATAAAATTCGTACTTGTAAGAAAAAATAAAAAGAAAAATGAAAACTAAAAAATATGCCCATCTTATATAAAGTGAAATATTAAAATATAAAATTATTAAGTAAATAATATAAAAGTAATACGAATAATCAAACATCAACAAATACACACAAACATAAAATACGAAATATATTATAAACATTCAATTAATAAAATATATTTTTCGTACAATAAAAAATAATAATAATAATAATAACAACAACATTATTCAAAATACATTTGTCTTTCGGATAAGCATATTACCGGAGAGAAATTCAATTTTTTTATAAGATTTATATAAATTATATTTCAAAATAATCAAAATTAATTATTAAAATATTCGATAATTTACATTGGGTCGATAATAAAACTTCGACCTATAAAAGGCATACATATTAATAATACCTATAGTTTATGACGTAACGATAAAAAAAAGCTCATTTTTATATCAGGTGACGCTTTAATATTTCGGAACTCCAACGAACTAAACTGAGAAAAAAAAAAAGTTGTTTCGGGAGTGTTGATATATATATTGTATATATATATCCTACCTAATATATCTCTTGTATAAATATATAATATTGTACCCTAGTTACGACTTAATGAAATTAGAGTTTATTCCATAAATCCTAACATGGTATCAGAGCCATGCTTTTTCCCGACCAAATCGAAACAACCCACGAATTCCAGATAGCATATTTCCGACCACTTCCGACCGTCACCGCCACCACCATCGTCTTGGCCGTCACGAGACCGGCCGGACACCAGAACAGTTCGGCGAACGTCGGGCGCATGCGGCGGCCGTTGGCGGCGATCTTTGCACCGTCATGTTAGGAATTTGATTTCCTCCGCGATGGTATCTTCACTTTGTGTTTCGGGTTTGATTCGGTTTCTGTCGTTTCGGCTTTCGGCTTTCGGCTTGAGGTTTGAGATATTGTTTTCTCTTGATTTTCTATGGAAAAGATGGATGTACATATTCCGATCAATGTTGTTCTGTCCGGAGATAATTACAGTTTGTGGGCACAATCGATGAAAAGTTTTTTGATAGGTCGGAAATTGTGGCGAATTGTTACGGGAGATATAGTTGCCCCCATTGCTCCGGTTTCTATAGGAGAAGTTACGCCTACCGCCACAATTGTTGAATCTTATATTGAAAAATTGGAGGATTGGGATAGTAAAAACCATCAAATTCTCACTTGGTTGCGCAATACTTCCACTCCGGCGATCCATGTTCAGCTTGCCCAATTTGACACTGCCAAGGCAGCGTGGGATTTCTTGGCAGTCCGCTTCCGTGCTACTGGTTTGGCACACTATTATCAGTTATGGAGCACTCTCCACGATCTAAAACAGGAACCAGAACAATCTATCAACGACTTCCTTGCCCAAGTGCAACCCCTTTGGCATCGGTTGGATCAAGCAGAGATCAGTCCTGATCATCTTCGCCTCATTCAGGTCTTGATGGCTTTGCGTCCAGAGTATGAGGCAGTTCGTGCCTCTTTGTTACATCGGCATCCACTTCCTACCTTGGATGCAGCTATTCAGGAGATTCTGTTTGAGGAAACTCGTCTCCACCTAGCTAAGGCTCCTCAGCTTGATTCTGCTCTTGCGGTCACTGCCCGAACTCCTACTCAGAGTCGTTCTCATCGTTGCAAAAGATGTCAGTCCTCTGATCATGACTTCGGTCATTGCCCAAAGGTGGAGTGTCACTACTGTCATGTTTTAGGCCATACTATACAGTATTGCCCCACTAGGCCGTCTCGCTCTGGCAGTAGTAACTACAAGCCTCGGCATTCTCGTGGACCTCAGTCTGGTACCTCCTCTGTCACAGCCTCTGCTGCGCCTGCGCTTGCGCCTCCTACGATTCAGGACCTGGAAGCTCTTCTTAAACAGGTTCTATCTTCCAATACCGCCATGTCTACCACATCAGGTAACTCTCCTTGGTATTTTGATTCTGCTTGCAGTAATCATATGACCTCTGATATACGCCTTATGACCTCCACATCCACCGCACCATCCTTACCTCCTATCCTTACTGCCAATGCTACCCATATGCGCATCACCCATACCGGACATACATCCACCTCATCCTTATCCCTCCCCGACACATACTGTATCCCTCAATTAACCTTAAATCTGATTTCCGTTGGTCAATTAGTTGATCAAGGTCTCACCGTGATATTTTCTTCTACTGGTGTGCAGGTTCAGGACGCGCAAACCGGGCGGACTCTTGGGAAGGGCCGGAAGACGGGCCGCTTATTTGAACTTACGTCACTCCAGGTCCCTCGTCCCTCTATCTCAGCTGCCACCACCTCTACACCATCCTGCCTTCAGTGGCATCATCGTCTCAGTCATGCGTCTTCCAATAAAGTCAGGTCTTTGATTAGTCAGGGTAGTTTGGGTTCTGTTAAGTTTGAGTCTTTTCATTGTGTGGATTGTTCGTTGGGAAAACAACCTGCTATGTCGTTTCCTCATAGTACTTCTATTGCGGATACTCCATTTTCCTTAGTTCACTCGGATATTTGGGGACCTTCGCCAGCTGTGTCTATGAATGGTTCTCGTTATTTTGTGATTTTTATTGATGACTATTCTCGTTTTACATGGATTTACTTTCTGCGGCATCGTTCTGAACTTCCATCTATTTATATGACCTTTGCTAAAATGATACATACCCAATTTTCCTCTACCATAAAAACTCTCCGCACAGATAATGCCCTTGAGTATACTAATTCATCATTTCTTAGTTTCTTATCTGATCAAGGTACTGCTGTCCAACGCTCCTGCCCATACACCTCTCCACAAAATGGTCGCGCCGAACGTAAACACCGACATATCCTCGATACAGTCCGCACCCTTCTCTTATCTGCCTCTTGTCCAGATCGCTTTTGGGGGGAAGCCGCACTCACCGCTGTCCACACTATAAATCGTGTTCCTTCCTCTGTCCTGGGTAATGTCAGTCCTTTTGAAAGACTATTTAATCGTACCCCTGATTATAGTCTTCTACGCCCTTTCGGTTGTGTCAGTTTTGTCCTCCTCCCTCCTCATGAGCGCACTAAGTTAGAACCTCGCGCGCGTCTGTGTTGCTTCCTGGGCTACGGGTTAGAACATAAGGGTTATCGTTGTTGGGATCCCATTTCCAATAGGCTACGTATTTCTCGCCATGTCACATTTTGGGATGATACCAAATTCTCTTCCTTGTCCCACTTCCGAGTCCCCTTTGATCGTTCGTCTCCGTTCTTTGCCCTGTCCTCTCCACCCCTATTCCCTTCCAGTGACACGGCTCCGTCTCCATCTCCTGCTCCTGATGCTGTCCCGGTTGCGCCTCCTGAACCGCCGCTGATCCCCGAGCCTACTCCTACTCTCAACTCCGATACATCACCACCACCAGAGCCTGACACGACTTCGATCTCAGCCCCTGATCCTGGCCCTCGTCGTTCCACTCGGGTTAGTCACCTTCCTACTCACTTACTTGATTATCACTGCTTCTCTGCCACCTTGTCCCATCATGAGCCCAGGTCCTTTCGTGAGGCGTATGCGGATCCGTTGTGGCGGCAGGCTATGTCTGAGGAGTTGCAGGCTTTGGAGAAAACCCATACGTGGGATATGGTTGATCTTCCCCCTGGCAAGAAACCTATTGGCTGCAAGTGGGTATTCAGAATCAAAACTCACTCTGATGGATCTATCGAGCGCTACAAAGCGCGTTTGGTAGCCAAAGGCTACACCCAGCAGTATGGTATCGACTATGAGGAGACATTTGCCCCGGTTGCTCGTCTCACCTCTGTCCGCTGCCTTATCGCCATCGCTGCCGCTCGTCGGTGGCCCCTGCATCAGCTTGATGTCAAGAATGCGTTCTTGCATGGTGATTTATCCGAGGATATCTACATGTCTCCTCCTCCTGGTTTTCCTACCTCTTCCAAGGTATGCAAACTTCGCCGTGCCCTATATGGTTTGAAACAGGCACCTCGAGCTTGGTTTTCGAAATTTAGCTCTGCTCTACTCCAGCTTGGCTTTACTTCTAGTAATCATGATTCGGCTCTTTTCCTTCGACGTGGGTCAGCTGGAATTACTATTTTATTGCTTTATGTGGATGACATGATCATTACGGGAGATGATGCATCAGGTATCTCCGAGTTGCAGGCTCATCTACACCGCCACTTCGAGATGAAGAGTTTAGGGCCTCTTCGGTACTTCCTAGGACTTGAGATCTCCGACACCTCCGACGGATATTATCTCTCTCAAGCCAAGTATGCCTCCGACCTCCTATCTAGTGCCGGTCTCACTGACTCCAAGACTGCTCCTACACCTCTTGATTCTGACTGTCGTCTTACTCCGATGGACGGCGTTCCCCTTGATGATCCGACTTTGTATCGTCAGCTAGTGGGAAGTCTCATCTACCTGACTGTCACTCGACCGGATATTGCTTATGCCGTCCATATCGTCAGTCAGTTTATGTCTGCTCCTCGGACGACTCATCATTCTGCTGTCCTACGGATTCTCCGGTACGTCAAAGGTACTCTTCTTCATGGGCTTCATTATTCCGCTCGTTCCTCCTTAGTTTTGACCGGGTATTCTGACGCTGATTGGGCGGGAGATCCCTCTGATCGCCGCTCGACCACCGGGTTTTGCTTCTTCCTTGGCGACTCGCTTATTTCATGGCGCAGCAAGAAACAGACGGTTGTCTCCCGGTCCAGTGCAGAGTCTGAATATAGAGCCCTTGCCGATACCGCTGCCGAGCTTCTATGGCTTCGCTGGCTTCTGGCTGATCTTGGAGTGCCTCAGCCCTCTACCACTATTATCCATTGCGACAGTCAGAGCGCCATGAAGATTTCGACAAATGATGTCTTCCACGAGCGTACGAAGCACATTGAGATCGACTGTCACCTTGTACGTCATCACGTTGCTCATGGAAGCATCTCCTTGTCTCCTATTTCCTCTGCTGATCAGACGGCCGACGGATTCACCAAACCTCACCTTCCCGGCCGTTTTCAGTCATTTTTGAGCAAACTCAAGTTGGGTTCCACCGTTCCACCTTGAGTTTGAGGGGGCATGTTGATATATATATTGTATATATATATCCTACCTAATATATCTCTTGTATAAATATATAATATTGTACCCTAGTTACGACTTAATGAAATTAGAGTTTATTCCATAAATCCTAACAGGGAGGCTTGAACACGAAGGAGAGTCGTGTTATCGTCGAAAACTCATCATAAAAAAGATACATAGAGAGAGTGATTGAGAGAAAAATTTATATTGATTGATGAGAAAAAATGAGTTGTGGAGATGACTTTTTATAGGCTCACCAATATATATAAATTAAATGCCGGAACGATAACTGTCGGCAATTATCTCCGATAATTGTCGAAAATTAATGTCAGTCATAAATTTCCGGATTAATGTATAGAATTTATGACAAAATTTAGAATTTATGCATATTTTATAATATAACCACCATTATTCTATCATTTTTTACAAAATATCTCTTAAATTGTGTTGATTATTACATTATGAAGTATGATATATTTAATTATGAAAGATTAATATATGTTTTTTTTTTTATAAAAAGAAGAAAATAATTTTTAATATGAATTCTACTATCAACCAATATAATACAAACTTTAAAAATGCCAACAAATAAAATATAAACTTTCGATTAAGAAAAAAGATCTCACAAATCCATGAAGTTCAAATCGCAAATCTATCATTGGAATATAAATAAAATTTAGCTACACATAATATGAGAAAGAAAATAGCGAGAAGGATTATTTAGCATCGATAGTTGACTTTTCTTGTGTTTATGTGATATATTTCCTTTCAAATATTGAAGACTTGAATCCACTTGCTTAAGAGAAGATTTTCATAACTCGAACATTCTATAATTGATGGATTCCGGATAACTAGCGGCTCTTAATCATGGGCATGGCTAAATTATCCAAAATATCAACATGTACATATTAAATAATCATGCAAAACGTAGGAAATCACGATCCAAGGAAGATTCTACATTTTATTATCCTAATCCCAATTTTCCAACTTAGAATGGTAAGGACAAACTTATTTTGTTATGTTTTCATTCAACGCTCACTACTTCCATGTTGGGTCATGTGGCTCGAGGAACCACTACTTAAGAAGTTTGGATCATGTTCAAGCTGAGGTTTCACTCTCAAACATAGCCAGACTAGATAAACCTCAAGCAACAACTTCAAAGACTTTCCAAAGGAGCTATGTCAATTCTCGAATGTGTCGAGAGAAACGAGCCATCTCGGATTCATTGGCTGAATGCTTGACAATTGTTTTTTATAAGGACTTTGTGTCCTATATTTTGTTTGGTCTTGGGCTAGAATATAAGACCTTCATGTCCGCTCTTAGCATCCGATTAGAACCAATTACTTCTAAGTTATAATGAGTTGCTCGACCTTCTTGTCTGGGAGGAACAATGTCTTAAAGATGACAATAAGTTGCTACTTTTTGCTACTTCCGTTGTACTGAAATCCTTATTTGGTCATCCTTCTAGCCCAAGTTCAACTCTCTTTGGTAATCGGCCCAAGACTACAACCAGATTTGCAATAGACCTTATGACAATGCTAAGAATTGTCATCTAAGTTTGTCATTTAGTTACTTTGTGATTGTGGTATATTTAAATTAGGTTTCCAACTTACAAAGATTCAATCTTTATTTCCTAATTTATATGGGACTTCTCTTTTAGGAATTCCTCAATAGTAAATACTGGTGAATCGATCATACTGTGTATTTTTTTTTTGTTTATATTGCACCGTTTAATTAACATTTAAAGGGAAAAAAAATCTTTATCTATTTTGGCATATGATATAAAAACTATTAAATGTTGCCAATTTGACACATCAACTAAATAAAGTTTTTCAAGGTAGCAACTTATACTTTTCTGACTCTGTGATGTCCTTTCAATGGAAAAAATAAATCTAAGACATCTCGAAATTTCAAATATCTTGCATAAGTGGAAAAAAATAATTAAATAAATAAAAATAAAAATTATAGACTAAGCTATGTTGCAGTACTACAAAAAAAAAAAAGTTAAAATTTAGTTAAAAAAAATTTACAATTAATAAAATTTTATTTTCTACAATATAATATTAATATTGAATATGTCTTTATTATTTAAATATTTAAAATATATCAAAAGAAATATAAATTGATTTTACTAAATATAGTACTCCCTCCATCCCAAATAGGGTTGTCAATGTTACCGTAGATATGAAAATTTATGTAAAGTATAATTAGTAAGTGATTAAGTAATATATTAGTAAAAATAATTATTGTATAATAAAAATAATTAAAGATTAAAATTAAGATAACTAAATAGTTTAATTAAGATTAAAAAGAATATAAATTATAAATTGTAAAATGTGATTAAAGTTTTTTTTTTTAAAAAAAAGACAAATCAAGTGACAAACCGAAATAGAAAAGAATGGACAATTTATGTGGGAATTAGGGAGTATCATTTAAAAATTTAATGTAAATTAATGATAAAAATTTTGTTAAAATTTTAAACGCTATAAAAATATAAAATTAAAACAAACAATAAATATAACTTTTAACTTATGTTTCAACTTTTAACGTTGATCTTATTATGTTAACTTATCTTTCTCTACTACTGACCTGTAGAGTTTCATTTTTGCAATGCATTTGTTGCTTCTTATTTTTTCTTCTTTCAATTGGATCATGCGAGCGAATTGTGAACCAATTTATATATTCTGAGCTTTTAGCTCTTCAATATCATAAGAAGTAGCTAAATTTGACGACTTTTTCTACACTCCTTTGCCTTTATTCTTGCATACCTTCATACCCGGCGGACGAGCTAAAGAGTCTTATTTCCCTCACTACGTGGTGTTGTTGGATTCGAATTTGACAAATACCCACCTTCTTTATTTATTTTAGTTCTCTTTGAACCAGTACTACTATTGTAAGATGTTTCACTGGAAACATTAGTATTACAATGACTTCCATTCCATCTTGGCTCAATTTTTAATTCAAGCCAAACATGCTTATATATAACCGATTTGTAAGAATTTGCAAAATATATTTGATGTATCTTATTCAAGACATCATCAATAAACTCACAACTCATTCTTTGTTGTTTTGCTTGTTCAAAGCATCCAACAAAGTTTGAAACAACTTGATTTATCTTTTGCCAATGGTTCTTGTATTGATTTATACATCTTGACACCTCCATTTTAGAATTATTCTCGTTAAAATAATAATTAAATATTTTCCAAAAAGTAGTACCTCTTTGGAAAATTTGAGGAACATTAGGGTTGAAAGAGTTGTGTGAGTATTCTTGATTTTCAAACATGTTAGAAAGTTCTGAAGCGAAAAAGACTTTTGTGAATTTTAAGATTCTTGAGAGTTTGACTTTATTGTTGAAACTTGAAAATAGAGGATTGAAAGAGAGAAACTAAAGTAGCTTAGAAATTTTAATCATATTTGAGAGAATGTTGTGTTTTATTGGCCAAGTGTAAGCTTATTTATAGAAAGAAATATACACACTATATAAATTAGATATTATTAATGTTACTAGTTATTTTCTCGATTGATTTTTGGTTGATGTTTGTAGGCTATTTGGATGTCATATGGGCTTCAATAGAATATTTGGCCTTCGCAATTTGGGCCCAAATATTATGAAGGCCCACTTGATAGCTGATGTAGAAATCATTTTGAATCTGCTGACAGTGGTTCATGGGACGGTACGTCTAACAAATAGGGAATTCCTAATTGAAAAAAATATAAGTTTGTTACAACAATCTTTGAGTGGAGGTCAGTGATGGTTGTTAGGGGAGTCTACATGAGTAAAGGTGAGATTATTGAACATTGAGTGAGTGAGAATAGACTGGATAGGTTTTGGGTTGGAGAAGAACAATCAAGAAATTAGTGTATATATTTCTTGAGATGTGTAACTCGAATTGTATCCATGTATCCTCATGATTGAATAGCCTCGATAGTGAATCAAATCTGAATTGGAACCCCACATATGGAGGATGGTGCAACTGAACTGGGTTGCATACTTTTTTGTCTCAACTATCTTTGTCACGAGTATAAATATTTGTAGTCTGAACTGAGAGCATACAACTAATGTATGTTGTGAGATTTTACAATTTTCGAATGTTAGAGCTGAAGTGCTGTTGTTGTTGTAAGTTAATCGAAATTTGTGGCCAAAAAATTCTATTATATATGTATATTATATTTTGTACACAATCGCATTGTTAGATCACATATATTTCATTTATGTCATTGTAGTATCAATCTAGTCATAACCAATCCCTTCAAGTTTTGTATTGTTGAATTTATTGAAGTGGTTTTATATCATATCACTTTACTTGTGTCTTTCTATAGTAGTGATCAATCTCGTCAATTTTTATCTTGTTGAAATATATTAAATGTATTGATATATCACATTACTTTAGTTGTGTATATAAGTAGTAGTGATCAATCTATTCGAAATTAATTAATGATATCTACTCTTTTTATTTTGCACTACATATTCACTCTATTATTATACAATTACTCACGTGTTGTTGTACTTATTATGCACATGTGTTTTTCTTTTACATACTTTAGTTGTATACCTACTTATTCACATGTTTTATTCATCAATAACTTTATTTTTGTACTATTTATTCACATGTGTTTTTTTTTACATTACTTTAGTTGTATATCTACTTATTCACATGTTTTATTCATCAATAACTTTATTTTTGTACTATTTATTCACATGTTTTTTTTTATATTATTATTTATATAATATAATATATACTATAAATAATTCAATTATTTACATTTCGTCCTTCGCACAAAATTTTTTCACATTGCTAAAACTTTTCTCAAGCAACCAAACAATTTTATTACAAAAAATGTCGAATTCATCTCAAACTTATTCCAATTCAAAGTCCGATGAAGAGAATGCAGTTTCTTTCAATTAATGGATGCAATTTCAAAATATTCAAGAAGTTAGCATAACAAATGAAGATGAACATTGATAGGAATCGTGGAGAAGGTTATAATTGTTTGTTCAACGATTATCTTTTCGACAAAACTTGTGTATACAAAATTTCAATTTTATTAGATTTCAAATGAAGAGGTGTGCCTTTCTACGCATTATGGATCACGTTTCAATAGAAAGTGAATTCTTCTAACAACGATGAGATGCGACAGAGAGGTTTGGTTTAACACCATTTAAAAATTATATGGCTGTTTTACACATATTGACTTTTAGTATCGCTACTAATATTGTACATGACTACATTCATATTGGAGAGAACACAATAAGAATGTAAAAAATTTTGTTGAATGAGTTTTTAATATTTGATGAGTAATATATAAGAAAGTCAAATGCAAAGGACCTACAAAGGTTGTTGTATGCTGCAGAAGAACATAATTTTTCCGGAATGGTGGGAAGTATTGATGGCATATATTGGGAGTAAAAAATTGTTCAGATGCTTGGATAGAATAATTTGCGAGGAGACCATGACAAATCAATGATCGTATTAGAAGCTTTGGCATTGTATGATTTATGAATTTGACATTCTTTTTTCAGCGCATAAGGTACATGCAATAACATTAACATACTTGATCAATTTTTTTATTTTTGAGGATCTTTTGAATGAAAGAAGTCCAGTGAATTTTATTGTTAATGGTCAGCAATATAGTATGAGTTATTATCTTACGGATAGAATATATTGTCCATGTGTAATATTTATCTAATATGTATAGCTACCTCAAGAACCTTATATGCAATTATCTATACAACATCGAGAACCTTATATTGGTATTTTACAAGCTCGATTTGTTATTGTTCGACGCTCATCTATCATTTGGGATATTGACTTCGTTGGTAAGATAATGAAGACATGCATCATATCATAATTTAGTATGTTTTATATGATACAAAAAAATAAATGAAGGCAATTTTTTCTTTTAAATGTTAAACAATGCAATATAAAAATAAAAAATAAAAATGCACCATATGATAGATTCATCAAATATTTACTATTGTTCAGGAATTCCTATATCTAATAAGAAATAAAGATTGAGTCTTTATAGGTAGGAAACATAATTTAAAAAAGACACCGCAATCACAAAGTAAATGACAATCTTAGATGATAATAATGAGCTTCGTGATAGGGTCTGTTTGAAATCTTGTTGTGGGCTGATTACTGGAGAGAGTTGAACTTGCACTAGATGATTAGATAAGGGTTTCAGTGCAATGACATTAGCAAAAAGTGGGAATTTGAAGAATGAGTAGGAGATGGCTCGTTTCTTCTCGACATATTGGAGAATTGAAATAACTTTTTTTGAAAGTATTTGAAGCTGTTGCTTGAGGTGTATTTGGTGTGCTTGAGTTTGAGAGTGAAACATTTCCTTAAACATGATCCTAACTTCTTAAATAATGGTTCGTCGAGCCACTTGACCCAACATGGGAGTAGTGTGTGTTGAATGAAGAAATAACAATATAAGTTCTGTTCTTACTGTTACAAGTTGAAAAGTCATGACTAGGATCACAAAACCTTCTTTGGGTTGCAAAGGAGGGGTAGGGCAGTGCTACAAAACAAGAACGAGATATCAAGCCTGGAGAGTAGAGTTCCACTATTACTTATCTAATTGGTGATATATATTTAAATAATATACAATTAGTTATAAAATTAAAATTTATAATTAATTTCTAAATCATAGTAACGTTTTGCCAAAATTTTTAAAATTTTACTAGTTAAGCTTGCATTCCTAAAAAATAATACACATTTCTTTTTATGTCACCGAATATTCCATCAAATAGTACTTTATTCCTAAATTCATACTATTTTTTTTTGTTACTTATGCAAAAGAAACACAGCCTTAATCATGAATAAGTACCGGGAAATGTATATATACGATAAAAAATTAAATAACTCTAATGATAAATTAATATAATTATATGATATTATATTAATAATATAAAATATTATGAATATATATTTACATGATATAATATTAATAATAATGATAATATTTTTTCCGTCCCACCAAATAATGTCAATTTTTCTTTTTTGGTTGTCTCATCCAATTATACGGCTTTCTATAAAAGAAAACATTAACAAATCTATTAACAATTAAATTTCAACTAATTAAAATCAATCTATTTAGGTTGTATTTGTTTTTTTTTTTTCTTAAATTTGAAATATTTTTATATTAGGTATGTGAAAATATTTTGATAAATAAATAATAATATTTTGTTTGAATTGTTGATATTTTATCAATGTAAAATAGACATTATATATTATGCGAATGTGTATTATATTATATATTTTATAATATTAATTGTGAAATATATTATAAGTTTTTTGTTGAGTAAACATATTCAAATTTTTTGTCCGTATTTATTTCAATAATGTATCTCTAATTAGAGATAAAATATATCGAATTATCGAAATAACTTGTATATCATACTAAAAAAACCCCAAAATTCCAAACTTTCGGCATACTAAAAATTTCAGTTCCGTATGATATTATACCGAACCTTTTTGATACAATATCAATATATAATTTGACTCTATCGATATATATCGAAATATCGAAATTATTTTGGTATACAATGAAAATAACATACTTAAGTTGATATTTTAGTATTCAACATATTGATATATATCGATAATTTGGTATATTGACACAAAAATTATTGTTTTTATTTTTTCTTAAATTATAAAATTATTTTAAATTTGATATTTCAGTATGAAGCGGTACATATTGATACTTTCAGCATACTGAATTCTTAGTACGGCACGGTACATTTATTTGTTACCGAATTTTTAGTATACTAATTTTTTGGTATAATATCGGTATATTTTGTTTAATATAACGGACATTTCTGAACAATCTAGATATAATTCGGACTCGAGTGGCGCTGAACAGAGCTGAATTTTTTTAAATAAAAATAAAAATTAAAATATTATATATTTTAAACAATATATATTTCATACTTAATAAACACTAACTACATATTTGGTTAAGATTTTGGATTTTGGATTTTGGATTCGATTTTGAATAGTAATTTTTTTTTAAAAAAAATGAATGGTTATTTGATGTAATATATATAAGAAATATTAATTTTCTGAATGTATAATTGATTTTATAATGTAAAAATAAAAAATAGATTCTGCAAATATTTGTTTGGGGGCATAATCCTAGCCGGAGGAACAATGTCTTAAAGATGACAATAAGTTGCCATTTTTTGCTACTTCTGTTGCACTTGAATCCTTATTTGGTCATTCTTCTAGCCCAAGTTCAACTCTCTCTGGTAATTGGCCCAAGACTTGGACCTTATGATGATGCTAAGAATTGTTATCTAAGTTTGTCATTTAATTACTTTGTGATTCTTGTATATTTTTTAAATTAGGTTTCCTATTTGCAAAGATTGAATCTTTATTTCCTAATTTATATGGGACTTCTTCTTTTAGGAATTCCTCGATAGTAAATATTGATGAATCTATCATATTGTGCATTTTTTATTTTTTTTTATATTGCACAGTTTAATTAATATTTAAAAGAAAAAAAAATTCTTTATCTATTTTGGCATATGATATAGAAACTATTAAATGTTGTCAATTTGACGCATAAAAAGTTTTTGAAGGTAGCAACTTATACTTTTGTGACTGTGTGATGTCCTTTCTGTGGACAAAATGTACCTAACTCATCTCGAGATCATTAAGGCATAAGTGGAAAAAAATAAAAAATGAATGGTTATTTGATGTAATATATATAAAAAATATTAATTTTTTGAATGTATAATTGATTTTATAATATAAAAATAAAAAATAGAAATTTGATTTGATTTGATACGTTAAAAATAAAAAATCTAACTAAATACAAAAAATTGTAATTTATATTTAAAATAATTATAATGATAATTTATTACAAATAATTCAAGTTTATACTTATATACTTTTTTAATTATTAGTATTTTTACAAATACTTAAATCAATCATTTATCTAAATATAAAAATTATTTGCGTTAAAATTAATTTACTTTTATTCTATCCATAATATATATAAACGCATATAAGCATATTACAATTATCATATCAACTAAATTTAAAGCAATTAATTTTCTAATACACTTTTCTTGCCATGCCAAAAAAATTTGGGACAATAGAGTGGAATGGAGGGAGTACATAATAATATCTTATGAATATAATAATAATTATTATTATTATAGTAATAATAATAATAATATTATCTCAATATTTTTGCATGCAGCCCTTGTAAAAGTCATATTTTTCTTTCATTCTCTTTACTTTTTGTCTAGATTTTATTTTATATTTTAGTTAAAGACTTTTGAGAAAATTTTGCTATTTATTAATTTTTTTACTTTGAAAACATATGGTTTTCCTGTCATTCGAATTTATTCTTTTTTTTTCATTTAAATTTATTTTCATTTTATTTTTTTAGCTAAAAAAAAACACTTCTTCTACTATTTTTTATACCTTAAAATAAAAGTTTATATTTTTATTTATTTTTTTAAAAACTCATGTTTGGTCAAATAATCATATTTTTTTACAACCGAGGGAGTATATAATTATTTTTATTAAAAATAAATTTTATATTAAAAATATTACATTAATATATATTTATATCGTATCATTAAAACTATTCAAATACAATTTTTTTACTATTTAAATTCACACCTAAATCTGAACCATCAACCAAACAAGAATGAAATTCAATCAAAATAGACATTTTGATGATCCCTAAATAAGTGATATTATGTGTATATACATATACATATAAATCTTATTGTCATATCAAAATATAATATATAAAAGCAGTTAGTTCATTGTGATAATTAAGAATTTCATTATTCAAACCGTAATATTAATATTGTAACTTAATTTTATTACAGCAATGATCATAGCTACACTATATAACACCACAAGGACATCTATCTCATCAGCTCATCCTCTCACAAAAAAACATCAAAACAACATTATGGCTGATCTCATAGCCAAGAAGTCATTTTTAATTCTTACATTTCTTAGCCTTGTCTTGACACAGCAAGTTGCTGCAGGCAGTGTTGTCTCTAATTCACAGAAAGATAAAGAACCCTTTTGTATGTGGACGGATAAGCATACTGTGTCGATAAATGTCGACATGCCCGACCCCAACAGCGTAACCTATCACTGCAAATCAGCCGATAACGATCTTGGCACTCACACGGGCAATTGGCACTGGTTCTTTTGCGAACATTTTATCATGAAAACATTGTTCTGGTGTGATTTTATGTGGGGATCGAAGAAACGATCCTTTGAAGTTTTCAATAGTAAAACAAGGCTTAAGATTTGTGCGAAAGACTGCACATGGTCTGTGAGAACAGATGGATTTTATGTTAAGAAAGGCAAACAGGATGTGAAGATGTATGATTGGCAATGACGACGTAGTAATCGACTTGAGGGAGCAGTTTATCACATGTTTTTTCAAAATAAGATGATATATGTTGTCGATTGATTATATTAAATTCTCTATAAACACCCCGTGTCATAAACCTTTTGTTTATAAATATTCAATGATTTATTTTTGTTGTTGGATTTTAGTCTAAATTTTCGATGTTTTGAACTACAATTTCAAAAATTTTGCAATATGTCAGTATATCTTGCCATGTCAAAACATTAACCAAAATTTATGAATTGAAAATCAATTATGAAATTGGAAAATTGATTTTTATTGATTATCAAAATAAGGGTCTATTTATAAACAATATAAAACACTCATTGACTCAAATATTAATAGTCAAATCTATGGAGACAAAATTTAAATATAAATCTACTAAATTCTAAAACCGAATATCTAAAATATCTCAACATTTCATCTCTTAATAGTGAAAGTTTGCTCTGTCTTTACCCGTTGATGTAGGTCATTTTGATCGAACCACGTATATTCTTGTGTTGTTTAAATTCTCGTTCTTATTTCTTGTCATTGTTAAAATTTTGCAGATATTTATTTGGGGCCATAATCCTAATAGGAGGAACAATGTCTTAAAGATGACAATAAGTTGCCACTTTTTGCTACTTCTGTTGCACTTAAATCCTTACTTGGTCATTCTTATAGACCAAGTTCAATTCTCTCTGGTAATCGGCCCAAGATTACAACTGATTTGCAATAGACCTTATGATGATGCTAAGAATTGTTATCTAAGTTTGTCATTTAATTACTTTGTGATTGTTGTATATTTTTTAAATTAGGTTTTCTATTTGCAAAGATTGAATCTTTATTTCCTAATTTATATGGGACTCCTTCTTTTAGGAATTCCTCGATAGTAAATACTGATGAATCTATCATATTGTGCATTTTTTTTTTTATATATTGCACATTTTAATTAACATTTAAAAGGAAAAAAAAAAATTCTTTATATATTTTGGCATATGATATAGAAACTATTAAATGTTGTCAATTTGACGCATAAACTAAAAAAAGTTTTTTAAGGTAGCTACTTATACTTTTCTACTGTGTGATGTCCTTTCCGTGGATAAAATGTACCTAAGTTATCTCGAGAGCATTAAGGCATAAGTGGAAAAAAATAAAAAAACAATTAATAAAAATAAAAATTGTAGACTAAGCTATGCTGCAGTACTAAAAAAATTAAAATTTATTTATAAAAATTTAAAATTTAGTTAAAAATTTTTTGTACTAAAAAGTAATGAATTTATAGAAAAATAATTTACTCATTATATTATTATATTTTAATATATAATATTTTTATAATTAATAAAATTTTATTTTTTACAATATAATATTAATATTGAATATGCCTTTATTATTTAATATTTTAAAATATGTAAAAGTAGATATAAATTGATTTTATTAAATATATTACTCCCTCCAAATATTGTAGATATGAGAATTTATATAAAGTATAATTAGTAAGTAATTAAGTAATGTATAAGTAAAAATAATTATAGATTAAAATTAAGATAACTAAATAGTTTAATTAAGATTGAAAAATTTATAAATTATAAAGTTTAAAATATGATAAAAGTATATCACTACAAGAAAAAATTATTTTTGTAACAAAATTATTTTGTCTCTAAATCTATTTTTTCCGTTACTAATGACATTAGAGACGGAATTAGTAATGGAATTACGTTAGCTACGTGAACTTTAGGGACGGAATTCCGTCACAAATATATTATTTTTTTGTAGTGTATAATCATATTGTTTTTTAAAAAAAAAAAGACAAATTAAGTGGGATGTACCGAAATAGAAAAAATGGACAATTTATGTGGAAATGAGGAAGTATCATTTAAAACCTTAATGTAAATTAATGATAAAAATTCTCTTAAAAATTTTAAACACTATAAAAATTATAAAATTAAAACAAACAACAAATATAACTTTTAATACAACATAAATAATAATTAGCATTTAGATAATTTTTAATACAACTTAATAAAAATAACAACAATAAGAAACAAAATACAAGCCTAAATTTAATAAATCTAAATGCAACATATATATGTAAGCAATATTTAAAATAATTCTTCGAACGGTTTAGCTTTGACAAGTTGATCTTATTATGTTAACTTATCTTTTTCTACTACTGAGATGTAGAGTTTCATTTTTGCAATGCATTTGTTGCTTCTATTTTTTCTTTTTTCAATTGTGTCATGCGAGCGAATTGTGAGTTTTTAACTCTTCAATATCATAAGAAGTAGCTGAATTTGAAGAATTCTTCTACACTCCTTTGCCTTTATTCTTGCATACCTTCATACCCGGAGGACGAACTAAGGAGAGTCGTATTTCCCTCACTATGTGGTGTTGTTGGATTCGAATTTGACGAATACCCACCTTCTTCGTTTATTTTAGTTCTCTTTGAGCCAGTACCACTATTATAAAGTACTTCACTAGAAACGTTAATATTACAATGACCTCTATTCCATTTTGGCTCAATTTTTAATTCAACCCAAACATGCATATATATATATATATATAAATGATTTGCAAGAATTTGCAAAATATATTTGATGTTTCTTATTCAAGACATCATCAATGGACTCACAACTCATTCTTTGTTTTTTTGCTTGTTGAAAGCATCCAACAAAGTTTGAAACAACTAGATTTATCTTCTGTCAACGGTTCTTGTATTGATTTATAATTTTTGACACCTCCACTACAAAATTATTCTTGTTAAAGTAATGATTAATTACTTTTCAGAAAGTAGTACCTTTTTGGAAATTTTTTAGGAACATTAGGGTTGAAAGAGTTTTCTAAATATTCTTGATTTTCAAACATATAAAATTTTGAAGCGAAAAAGACTTTTGTGAATTTGAAGATTCATGAGAGTTTGACTTCATTGTTGAAACTTGAACATAGAGGATTGAAAGAGAGAAACTAAAATAACTTAGAAATGTTAATAATCTTTGAGAGAATGTTGTGTTTTATTGGCCAAGTGTAAGCTTATTTATAGAAAGAAATATACACACTATATAAAGTAGATATGATTATTGTAACTTGTTATTTTCTCGATTTATCTTTGGTTGATGTTTGTAAGCTATTTGGACGTCATATGTGCTTCAATAGAATATTGGAACATCGCAATTTGGGCCCAAATATTATGAAGGCCCACTTGATAGCTGATGTAGAAATTGTTTTAAATCTGCTGACAGTGGTCCGTGTAATGGCACGTCTAACAGATGGGGAACTCCTAATTGAAAAAAATATAAGTTTGTTACAACAATCTTTGAGTGGAGGTCCGTGATGCTTGTTAAGGGAATCTTCCGGTAGTCTCTATGGGTAAAAGGTGAGATTATTGAACATTGAAAGAGTGAGAATAGACTCGATAGGTTTTGGGTCGGAGAGGAACAACCAAGAAATTAGTGTATATATTTCTTGAGATGTGTAACTCGAATTGTATCCATATATCCTCATGATTGAATAGCCTCGATAATGAATCAAATCTGATTTGGAACCCCACATATGGAGGATGGTGCAACTGAACTGGATTAATATTTTTTTGTGTCATTTAGTATCTTTGTCACGAGTATAAATATTTGTAGTCTGAACTGAGAGCATATAACTAATGTATGTTGTGAGATTTTACAATTTTCAAATCTTAGAGCTGAAGTGTTTTGTTGTTGTTGTTGTAAGTTAATCGAAATTTGTGTCCAAAAAGTTATATTATATATGTATATTATATTTTGTACACAATCGCATTGTCAGATTATGTTGTAGTATCAATCTAGTCATAACCAATCTCTTCAAGTTTTGTATTGTTGAATTTATTGAAGTGATTTTATATCACATCACTTTACTTGTGTATTTATATACTAGTGATGAATCTCATCAAATTTTATCCTGTTTAAATATATTAAATGTATTGATATATCACATTACTTTAGTTGTGTATATATGTAAGTAGTGATCAATATATTCGAAATTAATTAATGATATCTACTTTTTTTATATTGCACTACATATTCACTCTATTATTATACTATTTACTCACATGTGTTTTTTTTTTTACATACTTTAGTTGTATATCTACTTATTCACATGTTTTATTCAACAATAACTTTATTTTTGTACTATTTATTCACATGGTTTTTTTTAATTATTATTATTTATCTAATATAATATATACCATAAATAATTCAATTCTTTGCATTTCATTCATTGCACAAAAAATATTCACATTTCTAAAACTTTTCTCCAACAACCAAACAATTCTTTTACAAAAAATGTTGAATTCAATTCTAACTTATTCCAGTTCAAGGTCCGGTGAGAAGAATTCAGTTTCTTTCACTCTATGGATGCAATTTCAAAGTCTCAAGAAGTTAGCATAAACAATGAAGAGGAACATCGATAGGAATCGTGAAAAATGTTATAATTGTTTGCTCAACGATTATCTTTTCGACAAAACTTGTGTATACAAATTTTTGATTTTGTCATAGATTTCGAATGAGGAGGCATGTCTTTCTATGCATTGTAGATCGCCTTTCAATAGAAAGTGAGTTCTTCCAACAACATTGAGATGCGACATAGAGGTTTGGTTTATCGCCATTAAGAAAATATATGGCTGCTTTAAGCATATTGACTTTTGATATCGCTACTAATATTGTACATGACTACATTCAAATTGGAAAGAGCACAACAAGAATGTAAAAACTTTTGTTGAACGAGTTTTCAATATTTGGTGAGTAAAATTTAAGAAAGTCAAATGCAACAGACCTACAAAGGTTGTTGTATGTTGTAGAAGAACATAGTTTTTCGGAAATGGTGGGAAGTATTGATTGCATACACTAGGAGCAAAAAAAATTGTTCAACTGCATGGATAGAATAATTTTTGCGAGGAGACCATGACAAACCAATGATCGTATTAGAAGCCTTGGCATTGTATGATCTCTGAATTTGACATTCTTTTTTCGCGCATGAAGTACATGCAATAACATTAACATACTTGATCAGTTTTTTAATTTTTGATGATCTTTTGAATGGAAGAAGTCCAGTGAATTTTATTGTCAAATGGTAAGCAATATAGTATGAGTTATTATCTTAGATAGAATATATCATCCATGTGTAATATTTATCTAATATATATATACCTCAAGGACCTAATATGCAATTATTTGTACAACATCAAGAAGTGGCTGGAAAAGATGTACAATATGTTTTTGGTGTTTTGCAAGCTCGATTTGTTATTATTCGACTCATCTCTCATTTGGCATATTGACTAGGTTGATAAGATAATGAATGCATGCATCATATTGCATAATTTAATATTTTTTACATCATATGAAAAAAATAAAGGCAATTTTTTCTTTTAAATGTTAAACAATGCAATATAAAAAAAAAAAAAAAAAAAAAAACAAAACAAAACAAAACAAAAATGCAGAATATGATAGATTCATCAAATATTTACTATTTTTGAGGAATATCTATATCCATTAAGAAATAAAGATTGAGTCTTTATAAGTAGGAAACATAATTTTAAAAAGATACCGCAATCACAAAGTAAATGACAAACTTAGATGACAATAATGAGCTTCGTGATAGAGTCTATTTGAAATCTTGTTGTGGGCTGATTACCGGAGAGTTGAACTTGCACTAGAAGAATGATTAGATAAGGGTTTCAGTGCAATGACATTAGCAAAAAGTGGGAATTTGAAGAATGAGTACGAGATGGCTCGTTTCTTCTCGACATATTGGAGAATTGAAATAACTTTTTTTGAAAGTATTTGAAGCTGTTGCTTGAGGTGTATTTCGTGTGCTTGAGTTTGAGAGTGAAACATTTCCTTTAACATGATCCTAACTTCTTAAATAATGGTTCCTCGAGCAACTTGACCAAACATGGGAGTAGTGCGTGTTGAATGAAGAAATAACAATACGAGTTCTGTTCTTACCGTTCCAAGTTGAAAAGTCATTACTAGGATCACAAAACCTTCTTTGGGTTTCAAAGTAGGGGCAGGGCAGTGCTACAAAACAAGAACGATTTAAATTTATAGATATCAAGCCTGGAGCGTAGAGTTCCACAATTACTTATCTAATTGTTGATATATATCTAAATAAAATATAATTAGTTATAAAATTAAAATTTATAATTAATTTCTAAACCATAATATTTTTTTGTCAAAAATTTTAAAATTTTACTAGTTAAGGTTACATTCCTAAAAAATAATACACATTTTTTTTTTATGTCACCGAATATTCCATCAAATAGTACTTTATTCCTAAATTCATACTAACATTTTCGTTACTTATCCAAAAGAAATACAACTTTAATCATGAATAAGTACCGGGAAATATATATATACAATAAAAAATTAAATAATTCTAATAATGAATTAATATATTTACATGATATTATATTAATAATATATAATATTATGAATATATATTTACATGATATAATATTAATAATAGTGATAATATTTTTTATGTCCACCAAATAATGTCAATTTTCTTTTTTTTTGTCCCATCAAATTATACGGCTTTCTATAAAAGGAAAACATTAACAAATCTATTAACAATTAAATCTCTACTAACTACAATCAATATATTTAGGTTGTATTTGTTTTTTTTTTCCCTTAAATTTGAAATATTTTTATATTAGGTATGTGAAAATATGTCGATAAATAAATAATAATATTTTGTTTGAATTGTTGATATTTTATCAATGTAAAATAGATATTATATATTATGCGAATGTGTATTATATTATATATTTTATAATATTAATTGTGAAATATATTATAAGTTTTTTGTTGAGTAAACATATTCAAATTTTTTGTCCGTAATTATTTCAATAACTTATCTCTAATTAGAGGTAAAATATATTGAATTGTCGAAATAACTTGTACATCATACTGAAAGAAACACAAAAAATCTAAACTTTCGGTATACTAAAATTTCAGTTCCGTATGATATTATACCGAAACTTTTCGATACAATATCAATATATAATTTGACGCTATCGATATATATCGAAATATCAAAATTATTTTGTTATACAATGAAAATAACATACTTATGTTGATATTTTAGTACTCAACATATCGATATATATCGATAATTTGGTATATTGATACAAAAATTATTGTTTTTATTTTTCTTAAATTATAAAATTATTTTCAATTTGATATTTCAGTATGAAGCAATATATATTGATACTTTCAGTATACTAAATTCTTAGTATGGCATGGTACATTTATTTGTTACCGAATTTTTAGTATACTAATTTTTTGGTATGATATCGGTATATTTGGTTTAATATAACGGAAGTTTCTGAACAATCTAGATATGATTCGGACTCGAATGGCGCCGAACAGAGCTGAATTTTTTTAAATAAAATAAAAAATAAAAATAAAAATAATTATATTATTTTAAATAATATATTTCCTCCGTCTCAATATAATAGTCTTGTTTACCATTTTTGTTCGTCCCAAAACAATAGTCTTATTTTTATATATAATCATATCACCATAAAACTACCCGTAAGTTTTTATTTTTATTACACAATTGTCACTACTTTTTATACTAATATTCACAAGGGTAAAAAAGTCATTTAGTTATATTTTTTATCATCTATCAATGCCCAACCCAATTAAGACTATACTTCTGGGACGGAGGAAGTATTTCATAATTAATAAACACTAACCACATTTTGGTTAAGATTTTGGATTTTGGATTCCATTTTGAATAGTAATTTTTTTTTTTTATATAAAAAAAATTGAATGGTTATTTGATAATATATATATATATATAAAATATTAATTTTCTGAATGTATATTTGATATTAAAATGTAAATACAAAAAATTTTAATTTATATTTAAAATAATTACAATGATAATTTATTACAAATAATTTAAATTTATATTTATATACTTTTTTTAATTATTAGTATATATACAAATACTTACATCAATCATTTATCTAAATATAAAAATTATTTGCGTTAAAATTAATTTATTTTTATTTTATCCATAATATATATAATCATATTACAATTATCATATCAACTAAACCTAAAATAATTAATTTTCTAATACACTTTTTTTACTGTACCAAAAAGTCTTGGGACAATGAAGTGAGATGGAGGGAATACGTAATAATATCTTATGAATATAATAATAATAATAATATTATTATTATTATTATCTCAATATCTTCGCATGCAGCCCTTGTAGTAGTCATATTTTTTGTCTAGATTTTATTTTATATTTTAGTTCAAGACTTTTGAGAAAATTTTACTATTTATTAATTTTTTTACTTTAAAAATGTATACTTTTCCTGTCATTCAAATTTATTCTTTTTTTTTCATCTAACTTTATTTTTGTTTTATTTTTTTAGCTTAAAAAAAAAAAAAACACACTTCTTCTACTATTTTTTATACCTTAAAATAAAAGTTCATATTTTTACTTATTTTTTTTTTTAAACTCATGTCTGGTCAAATAAGCATATTTTTTTACGACGGATGGAATATATTTTTATTTTTATTAAAAATAAATTTTATATTAAAAATATTACATCAATATATATTTATATCATATATATCGTAAAACTATTCAAGTACAATTTTTTTACTAATTAAATTTCAAACCTAAATCTGAACCCTCAACCAAACACAAATGAATTTCTTTTATAATAAAATAGACATTTTTATGATCCCTAAATAAGTGATATTATGTGTATATACATATAAATATAAATCTTATTGTCATATCAAAATATAATATATAAAAAAAGTTAGTTCATTGTGATAATTAAGAATTTTATTATTCAAACCGTAATATTGTAACTTAATTTTATTACAGCAATGATCATAGCTACACTATATAACACCACAAGGATATCTATCTCATCAGCTCATCCTCTCAAAAAAAAAAATATCAAAACAACATTATGGCTGATCTCATAGCCAAGTCATTTCTAATCCTTACATTTCTTAGCCTTGTCTTGACACAGCAAGCTGCTGCAAGCAGTGTTGTTTCTAATTCACAGAAAGAGAAAGAACCCGTTTGTATGTGGACGGATAAGCATACTGTGTCGATAAATGTCGACATGCCCGACCCCAACAGCGTAAGCTATCACTGCAAATCAGCCGATAACGATCTTGGCATTCACACCGGCAATTGGCACTGGTTCTTTTGCGAACATGCTATCATGAAAACATTATTCTGGTGTGATTTTACGTGGGGATCAAAGAAGCGATCCTTTGAAGTTTTCAATAGTAAAACAAGGCTTAAAATTTGTGGAAAAGACTGCACATGGTCTGTGAGAACAAATGGATTTTATGTTAAGAAAGGCAAACAGGATGTGAAGATGTATGATTGGCAATGACGACATAGTAATCGACTTGTGGGAGCAGTTTATCACATGTTTTTTCGAAATAAGATGATATATGTTGTAGATTAATTATATTAAATTCTCTATAAACACCCCGTGTCATAAACCTTTCTTTATAAATATTCAATGATTTATTTTTGTTGTTGGATTTTAGTCTAAATCTTCGATGTTTTGAACTACAATTTCAAAAAAATTGCAATATGTCACTATATCTTGCCATGTCAAAACATTAACAAAAATTTATGAATTGAAAATCAATTATGAAATTGGAAAATTATATTTTTATTGATTATCAAAACATCATGTCAAAACATTAACAATATAAAACAATCTCGATTGACTCAAATATTAATAGTCTAATCTATGGAGACAAAATTTAAATATAAATCTACTAAATCATAGAACTGAATATCTAAAATATCTCAACATTTTATCAAACTCAAATGATATAACATAAACCAACTTGAGTTTGCAAAGAAATATCGAAAATGATGCAGCAATAATTGTCCATTATGCCAGAATCAGAAGTAATGCCCTCAACTTAATTAGAATCGATAACGATTGGACTCTAACTGGAGTCGGAAATAACGGAACTCTCAAGTACAAGGAGGAAATACATCACTCTATGAAACTTGTACATAGACAACTATGAATCACGGAACTCTTTCAAGGAGGAAAAACGTCAATTTACGAAACTTGAACGTGGACAATGATGAGTCAGAAATGACAGGACTCTCAATGTAGTCGGACACATAACTCTGGAGAAACACGGAAGATGGAACGACTCCCATATTCAGACGCAGAAATTAGGACTCCGGTAACGGCAACAAAATAAAGTCAACTCAGATGAAAAAACCAGCGCTACACCACGACGTTAGGAATTAAAGCAGGAGACGACGACCGGAAAACGGTTTCAACAATAATTAACGGAAACTACAAACCTAAAGAATATAACCAAAATCTCAAAATTGGGAGACCTTCGGATACATTTCATGTTGAATATACCCCGAAAAACGTAGGTTAGTAGGTAGTGTTTACTAAAGAGAAAAACAGGCTATCATACCATGTGAAAATAAATTATCAAACTCAAAAAATTGTATTGCTATTGATTATCAAAATAAGGGTTTATGTATAAGCAATAGACTCAAGATGTCAAGTTTATTCGTATTAATAAGTCTTCTAATTAATTTAATTTATGGATATAATCAAATCAAAATATAAATCTACTAAATTTAAAAGTATCTTAAAGATAAAGAAAATAATGAAAAGCCACAAGAATGAATCCATGGATCCTGTGAAATCTAACAGCACAACGTGCACAAAATAAAATTACATCAGTATAAAGGTAACTTCAAGTCAAGGAACATACTCATAAGTTATGTTAGTGTTAACATCTAACTTTAAAAAATCAAATCCAGTAGAAGGCAGGTTGAAAAAAGTCTAACAAGGGGAGAATTGAAAAAAATATACCTCATATATACCTCATTATCACTTTTGTCCTATATTTATTTTCCTGACAAAATATATTCTACATATTTGCAAAAGTCGTTATTTATATCATTTGGCCGCACGTAACCGCGCATGGTGTGAACATCACGCACAACTAAAGGAAATAAATAGCACTATTGCAAACATTTAGGATATATTTTTTCAACGAGATAAATACAGAACAAAAGTAATAATCGGGTATACGTGATGGATATTTTTTTGCAATTTTCTCGTCTAACAAGTTATGTAGTTTTTGGAGATTCTTCAGAAATTTCTCCATGTTGTGATTGTACCATAATTATTATCTCTCTATTACACATATCTATGTAGTATTATTAAAATATCATTACTAAAATAATAATTCAGACCAAAATTACTCTATCATTATCGAAATCACTACTGACATTATACGAGATGGTATTAACATTTTCGTTTATTTGTGTAGTTATAAATAGCCTATTTCAATTTTACATGTTATATATTAAAACTCCCTGTCTCATACAATATATATTTTTACGTCATTTCAACAAATAAAAAATAAAAATTACAACAATATGGCTAACATAATAATAGCCAAAAATTTGTTAGTCGTCCTCATATTATTTTCTTCAAGATTTTCAGAATCAAGATTTTGTGCTTTGACTATGAAACATACCGTTAAGATAAACATAGCAAATTCCTTGTTGAAAATGATAGATGCTCGAAATTATTTCACTCCATGGCTAAGAAAAATTCTAAAAAGAATTTTATTGCAAATGTTACAAGAGAGGATGGCAGTCACACTAACTCCTTTGATCAAGTGGTGACGGAAATTATGAAATTCTACTCGCAGCTGCTCGGCACCAGGGAATCTGTCTCAGAGCTGGATGATGAGGTCCTTGTTGGATTAAAAATCCAATTGTGGGTTAAATGTAACAATTTGGGCTATCAGTCAGATTAAACCTATATTAAGTGATCTATAAATTTATTGGGCTTAAATGTATTTAGTAAGTGCGGACCTCCAATGTGCAGAAACCCGGTAAATTATTAATTGGGTGATGAGGTCAAGGGATATAAATAGGGTTGTGATTCCAGGTCTAGACGCGAACAACCATTACGTTTCATATCTCATGGTGAGAGTAACGGCAGAAATCCTAGCGGTTTTGTCAAGAGGGGTTGCGTCATAGATTTGAAGAACACAAAACGCTCTATTCTATTGTTAGCACATCCGAATTCGACTATGCTAATGGAATAAGGTTAGATTTATTTTGTTTTATTTTTATCTCAATTATGATAACACGGTAGATCCTGGGCTTAGGGTTAAATTGCCGATAAGTTCCGACAGTCCTTCTTCAGGGCCCCACCATTTCGAATGATCTCCATGATACCCTCTTAGCTCCAGTCTCGCTGGATGAGGTTCATGGGGTGATTAAGGGTATGGGTATTGATAAATCCCCCGGGAGTGATGGCTATTCAGTTGGATTCTTCTTGGCTGCCTGGGACATTGTCGGGGCTGATGTTCACAGCGCTGTGTCGGATTTCTTTACGTACGGGCAGATTTTAAAGGAAATAAACCACACCAATCTTGCGCTGATTCCCAAGACCAAATCCTCTCCTGGAGCTGGCGATTTTCGACCAATTGCATGTTGCAAGGTCATTTATAAGATCATCTCAAAGATCCTTGCCAAACGGATTAATTTGGGTCTTACTGCTCTCATTGATTTATCTCAAGGTGCTTTTGTCCATGGTAGACTCATGTCTGAAAACATACTTTTGCTCCAAGAACTCTTGAAGCATTATCTTCGGAAGCGAAGCTCCCCACGATGTCTACTCAAGCTTGATCTTAGGAAAGCTTTCGACTCCATCTCGTGGAATTTCCTGCGTAAGCTTCTGCACAAGCTGAATTTCCCGGAAAAATTTGTGAATCTCATTATGGAATGCGTCACGACGACCTCCTTCTCCATTCTCATCAATGGAGGCGCCCATGGCTTCTTTCGGGGTAAGAGAGGTCTCAGACAGGGGGATCCTCTTTCTCCTTATCTCTTCATCCTTTGTATGGAGTATTTCTCTCGGCTTTTGAAATTTCAAAGTGCTACTCGGGAGATCAATTACCATCCAGGCTGGGCTGATCTGAAACTTCCTCACCTTGTGTTTGCGGATGACGTTATCCTCCTTTCACGTGGAGATCATCACTCCGTGGGGATCCTCATGGACTGCATTGCTGAGTTTGGGGCTGTTTCCGGCCTTCGGCTTAACGTTACTAAATCGAGTGTGCTCATTGCAGGTGCTGATCCTCCCCTCAATGATTCTCTGGCCGAGCTCACTGGTTTTACCAAAGGTAGCATCCCCTTTAAATACCTCGGTGTTTGTATTGGCCCCGGGAAGCCTAAAGTCTCTCACTTTGATGGATTGATCATCTCTATCTCAAATTACATCCGCTCTTGGAGCGGTTGTACTCTTTCATACGCGGGCAGATTGGAGCTCTTACGCTCGGTAATCCAAGGAGCCTGTTGTTTCTGGCTTTCCATTTTTCCAATGCCGCCGACGGTTATCCAACATATTCACAAGCTCTGCAGGGCTTTTCTCTGGCAATCTAAAGCGGCAGCTGTTAGTTGGAACTTTATCTGCACCCCAAAGGAGGAAGGGGGTCTGGGTCTTCGTTCTTTATTGGAATGGAACACGGCGCTCCTCTGCAAATTCATATGGCGTCTTCACACTGATAAAGAGTCGTTATGGGTTAAATGGATGCACAATCGGTATTTCCGACTGCAGGATTTATGGACCCGATCAGCTCAACACACTGATTCTTTCTTTCTTAAAACCATTTTATCAATTCGGGATAAACTTGTGGCAGGCTTCGGCGATCAGCATCTCGCCATTATTGGTTTAACGCATTGGTTCGGTCTTCACAAGAACGCGTCTGCTGCCTACAGCTTCTTCAGGAACCCGAGTCCAATCTGGTTGCCTGCTCGTACGATCTGGAATAGCAATGCGCTGCCCAAACACACATTTATCCTGTGGCTCGCAACTCTCGGTAAACTCAAGACCAAAGATCGACTCCAGTTTCTGGACATTGACCCCTTATGCGTTTTATGTAAGGAACACAATGAAAACTGTCAGCACCTCTTTTTCGAGTGCCCCTTTGCTTCGACAGTCTGGAATTGTATCTGCTCGTGGCTTCAAATTCCACCAGGCCTTAACAACCTCCATGCAGCGCTGGACTGGTTTAGAGACAACGTTAAACCTGGAACAGCTCTTTCTCTTATGCGACAAGCTGGTTTCGCTGCTACTATCTATTACCTTTGGACAGCCCGTAACAAAGGCGCCTTGGAAAATTTTGCGTTAGAGCCGAATGTCTCAATTGCCAAAATTAAAACTTGCTGTTTTCGCATTCTTTACTCCACAGGTAATGTACAACGAACAGGACGACCAGACATCTGAAGCTGGCCACTGGAAAGTGCACTTGAGATCAGCTGCTCGGTGTTTTGCTGCTACAAATTGGTAATCAGATTTCTATTTGCACCAGATTTTGCTTGAATTGACAGGAGAGTGCATTTGAGTGCAGCTGCTCAGTTTTTGCTGCTACAAATTGGAAAACCAGCTTCTTTACACACCAGATTTTACGGGGATCGAGTGCCTACATCTTCCATTATTATTATTGCAAATATTTTGTAATTAATCTGCTGGAACACAGATTGGGGCTCTCCCATTTTTTGACCTTTACTACACGATAGAATCCCCTGATTCTTTTGTCCGTCTGCCTGCGTGCCGACCTTAATTTCGTTATTTGTATGTCCAGGCCTTAGCTTTGGTTGATCTCCCGGGGATGCCCGGAGTATTTTGTATCTACTATTTATTCATTATTTATATCTAAAATCCCTGATCTTTCCGATAAAAAAAAAAAGATAAACAGCGATGTTCCAAAACCTCAAAGTTTAAGGTATCATTGTGCTTCCAGTGATGACGATCTCGGAACTCATTCAGGCAGCTGGCACTGGTCATTTTGTGAAAAATTTTTAGGAAATACATTATTCTTTTGCCATTTCGATTGGGGGAAGAAGCATCGGGCTTTCGAGGTTTTTAATAACACTAATTGGCAAGCCCTTTGTGAATATGATGGTGATTGTATATGGTCAGTTAGACCTGATGGGTTTTATTTGCAACGTACAGAAACTGATTCTCCAACTCGTTATGTGAAGAGGTATAATTGGCAGTGATATGTACATCGATGGAGCTTTGGTATGCAGAATTCACAAGAAAATTCTATGTCTACGTATTAAAATTTAATTTTTATGAGCTATTTGGAATAATAAAATATTAATTTTATTGTGTTCTTGTATGTCATAAAATTGTATTGTATCGAATCTTACATAAATTCAAAATATTCACCAAATAATGGAAGCAAATGAAACCATGCATATGGAACCAAAATTACATACAAGAAATAAAAACCAAAAGTAACCGAAAACCAGCTCTACTCGCAATGCATATGGTTAAATCCAATCAACGCACAATACTGGAGACACGAATGCAATGAAAATGAAAACATCCCTAAAAAAATCGAAGAACCACTAGAGCACTCAATAGGAACCCCAAACCTATCTTCCAAATATAAACATTCCTTGTCCCGTAAGGGATGGCCTGGTGGTATGGTGGTTGGACTTGTAATCGTGCGGTCATAGGTTCAAACCCCCGACGCCTCAGGTCATCAGCCACACATGGTTGGTGCACATTTTCGGGTAGCGACTGAATTTATAGATCGGTGGGTGACAGACCCTCCGGGTCGCTTCGTAGCTCCACCCCTAAGAACATCGCCATGCACTCATCCTACACACAAAGGAGCCAACACAGAAGGAAGTCATCACCACTGGTGGTTGATTTTGGCCAAAAACTGGATTGAAGAATAATTATTTAAATATAATTGGTTTCGACATCCTTATCTTATTAGTTTTTTTTTTTTTTCTTTTGTTCCCGTTTACAATTTTAATTTAATATAGTTGTTGGACATGAATCTAAAAGCACTTGAATATAAAAGATGTTTGGCTAGAAGCTGAAAGAAGATTCTACTGTACAAAACAAAATTGAATATAGAAAATAACATAATAAAATAAATTATAAAATATAAAATTTGAAGTACTTATTGTCATTTGAGAAGTCTTGTCCTTCGTGCATTCTTTGAAACAAATTCGTCAATCAAATCTTCATAACTTTGTCCAAAATTTCATTTTCAATTGCTACTAAAGCTAGACCGTTTAGTCTTTCATGGGACATAGAACTATGCAAGTAAGTCTTGAACAACTTTAATTTTGAAAAGCCTCTTTAAGCTATTGCAACAATCACTGGGATGGTTAACAATATCCTATAGGCAACAATTGCATTGGAAACCAATCAACATATTTCAAAAAGTTTATGATATTTAGAGCATCAAATTTTTTCTTAGGTAAACACTTTTGTAGCAAATTCAACTCCACATATAAATCATATCCATGAATATATCAAATATCACCATTTTTAAGTGCATTCTCCAAATTGGTACAACAAGACTTTAAGTTAATATCATCTAATAAATGCAATTTTTCAGAAGAAAATAAAAAACCAAACACATTTTCATATTGTTTATAGTGTTCAAACCTTCTATCAAGTGAAACAATTGCTTGATCAATGATGCAATTAAAATTTGAATGATTGATCTGCACTTAGTGGACTTTTATAATCTAGACTCTCGTCAAACTGTTTTTTCTTTTAATCTGACCCAAACTCATATATCAAACCCTAAGTCAATTTGTTAGGTTATTATGTTGGTTATAACCGTGTGTGGTTTTTTAGTTTGGGAAAATTATTAAAGGTTAGTTTAAAAAGGGGTTTTTGGGTGAGTTGGTTTTGAATAAGTGAGATACACCATAACCGAGTTAGAGAGATTGAGAGTAAGGGAGAGAACCGCGAATGGAGTTCCGGTGAGCCGAGCGATTCCGGTGAGTTCCCGGTGAGGTTCGGGACCCCTTTTCTTGTGCCGATTCCGGTGGGCGTCGAGGCTTGGAGTGAAGAGCCGACCTCCAACCTTGAGGCGTAATTACCTCGGGCAACTTCGCACCATGGATTGAGGCGATATCCGACGTCCCTTCGTCTCCGGTGAAAGATCGACGAAGATCAGCGCACCTACGGCTGTTTCGGTGCGGATCGACAGAATCTGAAGCTGTTTGTTGTGAGGAGCCACCGCTGGTCGCGTGCCGCCGGAGAAGATGAGCGGAGACGCTGGACTACCGGAGATGAAGGCCGGAGCGTCACTTCTGCCGGAGTTCCTGGCCGGAGCTGCTGGACGCTGTCACTCGGAGGAGGTCGTCGGCGGTGGAAATCTGATATAAAAAGAAAGAGTCGTGCAATTCCCAATTTCGAATTGAACGAGCAGGAAAGTCTTGCCTTTCTTTAATTCAACATTAGGGCTGTTGGTTTCGTTTTAATTTTCAGGAATTAGTATGCCTTTGCTTAATTGTGGTTTCTTTTTCGGTTTTGGTATTTAGTTTAAATTGGGTTTTATTCAAATTTTGTTTTCGCTACTAATTGATTCGTATTTTGCATATGAGGTTTGTTCGATAAATCCAAAGGGTCCGGAAATAAATTAACAACACTCACTTCTTATTTTAGAATCATTATCACTTTTAACAACTTCAAGCAAAGCTTCTCTAAAATCTGTAATTTGAAATCGAATTGTTTTTACACTATCAACACGACTTTCCCAACGAGTAGAAGACAATGATTTTGGAGTTAAATCTTTCACATTATTTTTCAAAATTGCCATATTTTTGTAGAATTTTCAAATATAGTTATATATGCATTGGATTACACTAAAAAAATCCCTAGCTTTTCTAGAATTATTGGTCATGTCACACAACATTAAATTAAGATTTCGGGCACCACAGGGAGTATATAAAGCTCTAGGATTCAAATCTAAAATCTTTCTTTGCTTTCCTTTATTTTTTTCTTTCATATTTGATCCATTATCATAACTTTTGTCCACTCACATCATCGATATCAAGTTCAAGAACACTCTATTCATGCAACAAAACATCAAAAAGTCTTTGTCCAGATGTATCATTCACATTTAAAAATCCTTAAAAGATTCTTTTAAGCAAACACAATTAGAAGAAATATCAACATATCTTAAAATCAAAGATATTTGTTCTTGATGGCTAAAATCTGGTGTACAATCAAGTATTACACAAAAATACTTAGCCACATTTAGTTCTTTAATAATTTCTGATTTAATTGTACAAGCAAGCAAAAGAATCAACTAATTTTGAATGTTGTGACCAAGATAATGAACAATGAATTTCATCACTTGTAGTACGACGAACATGCTCTTGCATAACAGGATCAAAGTCGGCTACCATTTTAATTAATCCTAAGAAATTTTCATTGTTATTTTCATGCAATTTCTTATTAGAACCACGGAATGCAATGTTCTGTTTTGCAAGAAACTTCACAGTTGAAATAATTCTTAATAAAACATTTTTCCAATGTTCTTTCTCTTTCTCAGGTTCTTTTAGATTTTCCTTATCAATGATTTTGTTCTTTTGAAGTTTTAAACGCAACTCATACCAAGTGACCATATTTTGAACATATTTTAAACTAGTTTCATGTTCTTTAATTCTAACACAAAGATGAGCCCAATCACTAAAACCTCATTTGTCAATAAGTCTCTCCTACAACCTTCCTTGAACAACTTACAACAAAAATAAAAAACTTTATCAAGTTCTTTTGAATATACAAACCAATCTCTATCGTATATTTCCTTATTGACAATACTCTAGTATCGAATGTGACAGAAAATTGTCTTCCAAATTTATCTTTAGTACCTTAACTATAGATAAATATCTTTTAGGACCTTTTATTCCTAACATATTAATCATTTCAAAATTTAAAGAATCTCAATTTCTTGGATAAAAAATATTAAACATAACATCAGAATCATTATCTAAGTCCACAATACAATCACCAATGTCAATATTTTTAATTTCATTATTATTAACATTATCAGCAATATCAACATTTCCAACATCATCACCAACATGATCATCAATAGAATATTCATTATTTTCAATATTCAAATTGTTTTCGATATTCAAATTGTTTTCGATATTCAAATTATTTTTGACATTCAATTGTGGTTATGCTTATAATAAATTTATTAATTGCTCCACTCTGAGATTGAATTACTTCATCAATTTTTATTTTTATTTTTTTGCATTTTTCATATCTTGACTCATACTTTTATTAGGAGGCATAATTTATTCTATTATTTGTAAATTGTAAAAAATAAGGAACAATAAAACTTAGATTGAAATCCTCTCCAACGGCGTTGCGCAGCTCGGCGCAGGAATGTGCCGCATGTCCTGCAATCCATAAACCATAATCCAACAATTTATCTTAAATATTGAATTGAAAAAATTACTGTATTAGAATTAATAGATGAGAGAATTAAAATTATTAAATTAATTCATATTAGAAAAAAAAAAAAAAAAAGCCGCCAAGGCGGTGCCGCTGGTGGCTGTCGCTTCCCTGTCTGTCTGTCTCTCTACGTTGCTAAACTGAAGGAGAAAAAAAGAAAAAAAAGATGGAGGGGGATTGTTTGTCTGTCTATGTCGCTAAATCGTGAATCGAGGGAAAAATGAAGAAGAATGAGAGGAAGGGGATTGTCTGTCTATCTATGTCGCTGAACTGAGGGAGAAAAGAAGAAGAAGAATGAGGGGATTGTGAACACTAGCTGATCGGAAGGGAAAAAGTGAGAAGAGAAAGTGGAATTGCGAACGCCGGCGATTGAATTTGAGATTGGGGTTTAACAAATAATTTTAAAATTAAAATTAAATTAGGTAATTATGGAGAAGAAAAAACTATAAATTATAATTTAAAATTTAATTTTGAAATATAATATATCTAATAAGATATATTAATATTTTAAAATATAGGCCATTTCTTAAAGTTGGGCCCTGAGCAATCGCTCACTTTGCTCCTGCTAATAGCCATCCCTGCCTGAACATGAAAGAAGTTTGGCTAGAAGCTGAAACAGGAAGAGGCTTCAGGACCCCGTAGGGGACCAGAGCCTTTCGAAGCCAGAGCCTCCTAATCCGCCAGAGCAACCTACTCGCCAAACAACAAGACTCCAAAAGATGAGGCTCCAGAGGATCGGTCTTCAAGATAAGCGGCTCCAGAAGACAAGGCTTCGGGAAAGGAGGCTCGAAGACAAAGATGGAGCTGGAGCCCCCAGGTTGCGAAGCGGCCCAGAAACAAGGCCCAAAACATGTTAAGGCCCAATCGTAAACCCAAGAGACAAGATCAAAGAGAACAAGCACAACGTGGGTCCATAAAGTGAAGACATGACTTGAATGAATAACTAACTCACTTCCTAGAATCTAAGTGATGGTTATACTTTCAATTTTTTAGGGTATATCTAGTAAAGAACACGCACACAACACAATATCTTATCAGATCAAACTTTATCCTTTTATTTTCTAAGTTGTTTATCCCTAGGTTTTAGAAGCCTTATTCAATTATGCTTAATTTTATTTGCCTCTTTTTAATTTCAACATATTTTATGTTATTTTACATTTTAATGCATATTTTATTAGATTTTAAGTAGATTCTAGCTTTATTTCCTCAAATTCAGTTGTTAAGGCTCAAAATGAAGAGGCTATATCGATAAAGTCGCTTCTTAATCCGATGACGAACATGCTTTGTGGAGTGGTGTTGAGACTCACGTCACTTCATCTTTGAGTGCATCACATTCAGAAAATGCGGGGCCCTTTCGAAAAATCTAAGTTGGAGCCTCACAAAAATTCATTTTCGGTTCCAACAATTGGCACGCCTAGTGGGACCAAAGTCGGATTCTACGAGTGACGATATCAAGGCTTACATAGAGCCTATTTGTACCGCATGAAGGTTACTTTCAGGCTGGTGCAATTCGGTACCAAATGGAAATTACGTTGTTGGAGCAAGTTATGGAATTATCGTAGAACCTCCTAGGCTTCAGGCCTAAGAGCCGGAGCCATTGCAATATGGCCATGTTACGATTCTTCCCTAGATGCCAGGAGGGCAGACAGAATCAGGCTAGACCCTTCAAACCACAAGCAGCTTGGAGAACATTTTTGAGCCTCTACCAGGGGCAAATGGATTCTCAACTTTTGGCACATTCCGAAAAGGTCAATTTGGCAAGCAGCCTATGTTGAATACGTTGACACCGCCATAGGGATATTCAGGTCCATATGCGACCATTCCCCAAAGGATTGGGACCGTCTAGATGTGGGGGCAAGGAGGGCAGGCCGTAGAGATCCAGCCGCCAACCTTCCATCAGCAGATAGCTGGAGTTCAGCCTCTGACCCCAAATTAACAGGAGGTCAAGCATCTGATAGACATTGATGTCATCGCAGATTGCATTAGAAGAGCATTTTGTATTATATATAAATTTCTTATGTATCATAAGTAAATTTTTAACTGAAAAACCTCTTGTTTAGGAGCGTGTTTTGTAAATCTTCATAAAGTGAGTTGTGTGAAATAATAAAATGTCTTTATAATTAATTTTAGCCTTAAAATTTTATTGTGAGGCCCAAAGTAGGAGGTGACGATCCCATGATGCAGTGTGGCGTTAGTATTTTCAGTATGAGCAAACTAGGGGTGTTACACAACTGGTGCAAATCCATTCCCTGAAGTGAATGCGACTCAATATTTGAATAGTGGGCCAAAATACAACCAAGGAAGAAGTCCTGGATGAGGTTATGAACGTGGAATTATCCGTCGACGTGGACATGGACAAGGAACTAATCGTAGATATGTTCAAGACAGGTTTATTCCTTACTATTACTATGGTGATTATTTTGATGAATAGAGACCAAATAGACCCCTGAAACGGCCTCATGATTGTTTTCGTCAGAGTTCAAGAAAAAATAAGGACAAATATCATAATTTTGAGATGATAGGACATTGGTCCCGAACTTACTGCTCAAACTCGTATTTGGTTGAGTTTTATCAGAATTTTTTGAAGCAAAAAAATAAGTCACCCGAAAATGCAAAACCCCAAAAGTTAAATTTTCATAAAATGATGCTACTGACAATGGAGATTGCATTGATGATGCACATTTAGATGTGTCTAACTTTTTGGTACACCGAAAGGTGGATACCTCGACAACCTTGATAGTACATATTGTGAGTATCTTGATAGTGCGATATAATAGCGTATATGTATATATTTTTGTATGCCTACACTTTATTATTTTTTATCCTCCATAATAGTATATCAACTATATATTTTGTTCAATATTCTAATATATCTATTTTTTTGGTATTCTTTCCAAAAGAAAAAATATGAATATTGAACATGCCATAATAAATAACGCCAAAGAGAATTTATGTCTCATTCATAGTGTATCAATGCACACCATCCTGAAATAACAACAAAGAAAATTTATCTCTCATTAATAGTACATCAACACACACCATACTAAAATATTTAGGATATATTTTACCAACGTGAAGTTCGAAAAATACATGTTAATACCATACGTGGTAGTGCAAAATTGATTGAATGCTTTAGAAGACCAATAATATTACTCTCCAAATGAGTAAAACTTGATATCTAAAATACACTATTTTCATTTTGATAAGTGTTAATGAACTTTGCGAAAATGGATATCATATTTAGACATCGAGCGAGGCAAATAATGAATTTTTGTATTACAAAATTCATTGATAGAAAGAATTATATACTAGAAAAAATTCCTTAATTATTTCCTGTTTTATATTACACAAAGTTTAATGCAATTGAAATATATCTGGTAGATAACTTTTTTGAATTTTTACACAAAGTTTAATGCAATTGAAATATATCTGGTAGATAACTTTTTTTTGAATTTTATGATTTGGCATGATCGGTTTGGGTATCTTTATAATATTATGATGAGACGAATTATTGAAAATACACATAGTCATACTTTTAGAATAAAAAATATTGAAGACAAATGAGTTGAAATGTATTGTTTGCTCACAAGAAAAGCTAATAATTAGACCATCACCGGCAAAAATGAGAATTAAATCCCCCTGTATTTTTAGAATAGATTTATAGTGATATATGTGAGTCTGTAGACCCACCATGTGAGCCATTCAGATATTTTATAGTACTTATTGATGCATATACTCGAGGGCCGATGTGTGTTTAGTATCTACTTGCAACTTGGCTTTTGCAATATTACTTGCTCAAATAATTAAATAACTAGTACAACTTTCTGCTCACTCAATAAAGAAAATTTATCTTTATAATGCTGGTGAATATTCATCCAAGATATTTGATGATTATTGCGTGACTATTGAAATTGACATTGAGCATCATGTATGATATGCACATACTCAAAATAGTCTAGTTGAATCTCTTATAAAGATATTATAGTTAATTACTAGACCAATATTGATGAAATATAAAAATTTTAAATCTATTTGGGGACATAAAATTTTACGTGCAGCAACAATAATCAAATTAAGACCAAACATTTTATCATAGCTACTCCCCTATACAATTTGTGTACAATGAAAAGCCAATATTTCACATTTGCAATCTTTTACGTGCACGATTTATGTATTGCTAATTATATTGCCTCAATGCACAAAAATGAGTCTTAAAAGATATTAATGGAGATATATATTGGGTATGAATCTTCATCTATTATTAAATATATTAAACTATTAACTGGTGATTTGTTTATGACTCGATTTATTGTCTGCCTTATATGATTATCAATCAAATACAAAGTTATTTTACATCTCAATCCTTAAACGAGATAAACAAATGTGGGTAAAGACCACTCAAGAAATGAAATTGACTCAAGATTTTTCCTTTGAGTTATTTGAGAGTTATACAACTTGAGTTATTTGTACGAATGGAGCTTGACTGTTCCCTGGGATTGGGTTTGGGCCGGAAAGGAAGAAATACATTAATCTAGAATTATAGGGAAAAAATGATCAATTAAAAAAAAATAATTAAAAAGTGTCTTTCAATCTTCTTGATCCTTATAATAGCCCAAAAATAAATTAGAAAATCAATAAATTGTATAAGTGCAGCGAATAAAAAATCACTTACCTGAAAAATCACGAATATCTACATTTAACATGAAACAAAAGTGTGAAAATAGCATCCAAAAGTTACTGAAAATCCGTCAAGCACTCTGTAATATTTTTTCGTCAAGAAAATTAGTGTATTAATTTAGAAAATCATATAAAATTCATTTTTCTTTCAAATAACTCATATAATATGTCAAAATAAATATACAATCGAACTTAAGTAAATGGTTTTAAGAAAGTACGTCCATGGTTTAAGTAAATGAAATAACTTAAAATAATGCACATGTGTTATGAAATCGAATTTCAAAGGTAAGAAAGAAAAATGTATAAAAAATTATTCCAAAATCACCTCAAACTTGAGTGGGAGGGAAGGAGTGACGACTAGGATTTCTTAAGAGTGTTTATGGAGGTGAAATAAAGGTTAATATAAGTGAGAAAGTGAGATTTTATATTTAAAACTTGAGTTAAAATCGTATTGATGTTTTTTAAAAATGAATTGGAATATACAACAGACCTTTGACTACTACTGTTGTGGCTATAACTCTTTCATTTAAACTCGAATTGACCTTACCATTTGAGACGTTCAAAAGGTAACTAAAAAATCTATCAAATGACATAAATTTCATAAAAATAAGATATGACCTCAAAAATTTACAGCCGTTTGAATTTGATGTATTGACAACAACAATTCATCTCAGGTTCTCTATTCTCTTTCTCTTCCGGAGTAGCAGAAATGCTAGTCCCGAAAAGGGTCGATTCTTTTATTTGAAGAAGAACACCTCGTCCTCGGTGACCCACCTAGTGAGCTAACTGCCGTATGAGGCGGAAGTCTCATGTACGGTTCTCTGAGAAGGCTTTTCGAACAATTCTGCTCGAGCAAAGCGAGAGGAGCGAGTGGAGTCATAGAAACGAGCAGAGAAAGCGAGCGGAATACTTAAGATATTTAATCAACAAAACATCTAGTGAGTCAACTCGATTGTGGATGGGTATTACATCCTAACCACCTTAAAAGATATTTTGTTCCCGAAATCAATCCTCTAATCGAATACCAAAAAAGAATCAACAACACAACAGTCCCCCCATGATCTCCCAACTAATAAAATAATTTGTTCCCAAACTCCGGGATTCAGTACCTCATAATCAACAATAACATAACAACAAGCCAAACAACGATATCTATAAGAGCATCAATATATATCCCATCTAAACTCATATCAATAATTCAAATTGTATCAAATCACAAAACAAGGCATATAATCACATATGCAATCAAATTAAATGGTAGTATAAATTGCATAAGATATCGACACAAAATGTACGAATATAATCACATAAACATACCGAAGAGTTCAGGATACCGCTCTCGCATCATATTCCCTTTCTCTCTTGTGGCCTTCTCGACTCTATGACGGTGACACAATACCTTCACAAGGTGTATCTCTTTGTTCCTCAACATTTTCACTCTCGAATCTAAAGTTTAGACTGGTTTCTCATCATAGCTCAAATCATCCTCCAAAACAACCTCATTAGGAAGGAGTATCATAGTCTCATTGGCGATACAACGCCAAAGTTGAGACACATGGAACACATTATGGACCTTACGTAACTCGCTAGATAACTCTAACCGATAAGCCAACTTCCCGACACGCTCCAACACTGCATAGGGTCTAATACACCGAGGACTCAACTTCCCTCAGATGCCAAGTCTCATGACACCCTTCATAGGGGGTACACGAAGCAACACTCAGTCCTCAACCTCAAACTCTCCAGCTTTACGTCCTTGATCGGCATACTTTTTTTAAGGCTCTGGGCGGCACGGATTCGATCCTGAATAACAAAAATGTGCCGAGTTGTCTCCTCAACCAAATCAAGCCCCAATAGCACTCTATCGCTTGAATCTTCCCAACAAAATGGGGTACGACATCGACGCCTATACAATACCTCAAACGGTGCAACCTTGATGTTGGCATGATAAGTGTTACTATAAGAAAACTCAATCAATCCCAACCAGTCAGCCCAAGATGACCAAAACTGCAATACAAAAGCCTTCAACATGTCCTTCAATGTCTAAATGGTATGCTCTGTCTACCCATCAATAATCGGGTGAAAAACAATGCTAAAATTAAGTTTAGTCCCGAACTCTCACTGCAACGCCTTCCAAAAGTGGGATATAAATTTTGAATCATGGTCCGATACAATATTAGTTGGCACTCCGAAGTGTTTCACCATATCCCATACATATGCCTCAGCCAACCTAGTCATCGATCAATCATTCCTCAAAGTAATGAACAATGCTGCTTTCGACATCCAATCAAGAACAACCCAAATGGAATCAAATTGATACTTACAGGTATTTCAATCATAAAGTCCATCGCAATTGACTCTCACTTCCAACATGGAATCTTAAGCGGTTGTAACAATTCCATCGGTCTACGATGCTCAATCTTCACTTTCAAACACACTAAACATTGAGCCACATAATCCCCTATATCCTTCTTCATATCCGGCCAACAAAAATTTGCATACAAGTCGTTGTACATCTTATCACCCCATGATGCACCGGGTATAGTGATACGTGAGTCTCATTCAACAATCTCCCCTTCAATTCTCTGGCACTCCCCGGAAAGAACCATTTCCCTTGAAAATGGAGGTTTCCATCACTAGCAATCTCAAACTCATTTGTTTCCTTATATTTGCCCTTCTGTACTCATTCTATAATCTTAAGACATCCGGGGTCTGTCTGTTGCCTTTCACGAATCTCATCATATAATGAAGGTGCCACCAACAACGCACATAATACAACCTATGTAAAGCCCGGAGAAACTATCTCCAACCTCAAGTGACTCATCTCCTCAGACAACTTGTCTGCAAACACAGGGGCACTCGCATAATGTTCATTCCGGCTCAACGCATCTGCCACCACATTGGCCTTACCCTCATGATACAAGATCTCAGCATCATAATCCTTAACCAAGTCCAACCAACGTCATTGGCTCATGTTTAACTCTCGTTGCACAAATACATACTTCAAACTCTTGTGATCCATAAAGATCTGACACTTGCTCTCAAACAAGTAATGTCGCCAAATGTTCAAGGCATGCACAACGGTATTCATCTCTAGATAATGGATTGGATAGCTCTCCTCATGCAATTTCAACTGTCTCGAAGCATATGCAATAGCCCAACCATTCTGCAATAATACACATCCCAAACCACACAATGATGCATCAGTAAAGATATCAAAGTCTTGCCCATCCTCGGGCAAGGAAAGAATTGGAGCACTCGTAAACCTCGACTTCAACTCAAGAAAGTCCGCCTCACACTTATCATCCCATTCAAATCATGTTGTCTTCTTTATTAGATCGTCAATGGTTGTACAATTTTAGAAAAAATCCTTAATGAAACGCCAGTAGTAGTCAGGCAATCTAAGAAACTCCGCACCTCACCTACATTGTACAATGTCTTCTAACTCAATATTGCCTCAACCTTCGCAGCATTCATAATCACAGCCTCAGCAGAGATCACATGGCCAAGAAAATAAATTCGTTCCAACCAAAATTTGCACTTAGACAATTTAGCATATAACTTCTTTTCTCGAATTTTCTCTAAGACCATTCTCAAATGGTGAGCATGAGAATCTAAGTCAGAAAAATAAATTAGGATGTCATTAATAAAGGCAACAACAAAATGGTCAAGACATATCCCAAAGGTTTGTTGCATCAAGTCCGTAAACACTGGTGGGGCATTGGTGAGCCCAAAAGACATCACTATGAAGTCATAGTGTCTATATCATGTCCTCAAAGATGTCTTCGGGATGTCCCAGTCCTGTACTTGGCTCTGATGATACCTTGATCACAAACCAACCTTTGAGAGCACACATGCCGCTCTCAATTAATCAAAGAGGTCCTCATTCCTCGGCAACAGATATTTTTTCTTCACAGTAAGTTGGTTGATTGCCAATAGTCGATGCACAATCTCATACTACTATCCTTTTTCCATACGAATAGTATAGGTGCACCCCACGGAGAAATACTTAGTCGGATACACCCCTTTTTTAACAATTCATCCAACTGCATTTTCAACTCTTTCATCTTAGTATGAGCCATCCGGTAAGAGGCCTTCGACACGGGTTGTGCTCCCGATACTAAATCAATCTCATATTCAATCTCTTTGGGTGGAGGAAAACATGTTATTTCATATGGTAACACATCAGGAAATTCTTGAACCATTGGAATCTTATTCACATCATATTGTAGAGCTCTGGTGTCAAGTACTGAACACAAATACAAAGGATCTCCCGTTTGCACCATTGCAGACAACCTGACTATCTTGGCTGCTTATAGTATAATGTTCTATCACCGAGTAAAGTCCAACGTGTCAACTTTTCCACGTGAAAATTCTAGCGGGCTCGATACTTCTCTAACCAATCAATCCCAAAATTCAAATCAAACTCACTTAACTTCAATACCAACAAATCTATCGGAAACTTCATCTCATTCACAATGGCAGGAACATCATGAATATATGTATCACACAATAGATCTTGGCCAAAAGGTAGAGATATGCTCACTAAGGTAGACTTCAAACCAATTAATCCACACATTTGGACAAACCAAGCAGCAAGAAAAGAACATGATGCACCAGAATAATTAGGTGTAAATATTGATCATTTGGATAAGAAGTGCATACCCGTTATGACATCACTGCGTATCTCCACCTCAGACATGGAAAGAACTGTCAGATGTCCTCCCACCTGTTGTGGGTGTCCCTGTCCAGTAGGTATCTACTGCTGTTGTGGATGAACACATGGGCGATGTCCCCCCGCATTGCCACCCTTATAACTCCTCGGGGTGATGCACTGGTTCCTTAGGTGACCTGGTTGCCTACAGTTGTAACAAACTCTAGGCTTCCATCGCAAAAGTAGCCTAGATGATTTATCTGGCATTTCAAGCATTGACCTACTCTCATAAGCCTTCTCTCAATATGTCCACTCGGTTCTCTCCCATCAATCCTCGGTCCTACTTGTTTCTGGAAAGGGGGTTGCTATTTCTTCCCTCTAGGTCTGAAACCCATCTCAGATCCACGTCTCTTGTTTGCTATCATTATTTCTCTATCCTTCAGAGTCTTCTCCATATATGTAGCTCGATTGTAGGACTCTCTGCAAGAGTAGGTGCTCGACACTAGCAAAGGCTGCACGGATATCTCCATTACAACTATCCTCAAACTTCTCAACTTGTCGAGGGATATCCCTTAGGATGTTCAGCTCAAACCTCATCAATTCATGAAACTTGCTATAATACTCGACCATAGTGTGACTTCCTTGTATCAACCGCTGAAATTCAAACCTTCTCTCAGAACGGAGAAAGTTCAACAAAATACCTTTATCATATCTACCTTAAGATCCTCCCTAGTGTAGTGCTCCAATGCCTCTCTCTCAGGCCGGCTGGCACGCCACCAACCATCAACAGCCCCAACTAAGAAGTAAGCTGCCACACCCATCCTATGAGTCTCTGAGGAACGGGTGGCATGGAATACCTTGTCAAATAAGAAGAACCATACCTTCAAGACTGTCGAATCCTCCAGCCCCACATATTTTGGAGGCCGATGCTTGTAAGCCTTGTCCAAAAAGTCCTCATGATAATCCTCAAAGTTCTGCTAATGACCGACTGTTGTAGTAGCTGCCTGAGTCTGTTGTTGGCTCAACTGTTGTCTCAGTAGTGTATTATGCTCACGCAAAAGGTCAAACTGCTTCTGATGATGTGCCATTTGTTGTTGGAATGTCTCCAGCAACATCCTCTGCCACAAGGGCAACTCCTCAGTAGTCGGGGATACTCTCTCCCCAACTAGCGTCTCAAAGGGAGCCCCGGCTGCTGCTGGCGGCTGTGGTAGTGGAGGGACCTTATTCCCAGCCATATGGTATGACTCCAATCCCTTGGTTAGATCGCTCAACCCTTCAATCTCTGGGGTAAAGCTAGTCCCAAGGCCAACCCCTGGGCCACTAATGAAACTTCGTCCATGGCCTCTACCACGTGTACAACTAGTACCATGTGGTGCCATCTCAACCTCTAAAATGAAGAAAAGTTCAATTCATAAGCAACTACGAGTAAAACTAGTATACATATCTTAACATACAAACACATGATAGCGAATAAGGACACAAAGGTTAGTATAATCAAGTTATACTATGCATAGGTGTAGGTCAGTTAGCTAATGCTTAACATGATATGTAATCCACCCCGAGCCCCAAAATAAAGTTCATGATGCATATTATCCTTGGAAAAGGGGTGTGAATTCTTAAGTAAAATGCTCTGATACCAATATATGTAACACCCCAAATCAAACAAAAACAAAAAATTCTTGAAGTTTCGCACGCCAACACCAGAAACAACATCACGTAAAAACATAACGTGCCCCGATGCTAAGGCTAAAACACCATAATAGTGAATGTAAAAGTTTTTCGTTGTGGAAGTCTTAAAATATATTTTTCAACACCCATAATTATTTGAAAAGCATATAACTATAAGAAGTCCTTACATGTATTAAAAAGTCTCAATGCATCTCAAAAGTAGGGATTTCAAAAGTAAAGAGTATGTACATTCATAAGTTCAAACATTATCCAATAAAAAATCATGAATATCAGATAATATAGTATAAGAAGAACACTCATTATATTGTGTTTCTCATATGTAGAGAGGAACTACTATATTTGTATAAATTTTGTATTTCTGCCATAACAGTGGCAGTATCGTCGTTGTTGACGAATGTATTGGCATGTATTTGCAACTACTTGTATGCATGTAATTTTTCTAATGAAAAATGATGAAAAATGTATTTGTAATTTTATGTTTTTATGTAATATCATTGGCATTACCTACTATAAACAAAATGTCAAAAAAATAGCACACCAACTACAAAACATGTTCAAAATAGATAGGCTAATCAAACTTGAAGACAACCTAATTTCGGTGCAACGACATCAGATCAAAAAACACAAAGAGAACAGGATTCAACCACATCTAACCATGCCCATTTCAATCCATATACACCATTTTACGGAAACTAGAACACAAGTCATTTGCCCATTTTTTATGCTCGAGTTGTCGTTGCCCCCGTCTGTATTCGATGCCGCTTGTTGAACTCCATATTCTCCTCAACAAGTTGTGTCAATTTTTATTGACGGACATGTGCCGGAAGCCCAAAAAAAGAACATTATCGTAATTGGGAGGATCTGAAACACGTTGCGGTCGATACATTTCAGCGCGCTCGAACATTGTTGGTGGTTTTGATATTATGCTATCAGTCATTTCGGTCAATTTTTTGCCCTGCATCCATACACGATTTCAGGTATCATAGTAAACATAAGTTAGTTACATCTAAAATAGAGATAGTTACATCTAACGTAAATAAACCCTCACTTTATCCACGGTTTCCCGAGTCTTGACTTCAAAGAGTGGCGTGCTCATTTGACTGCTGACTCATGTCTTCAAAACAAAAAAATTTCATCCAACAAATTTTAAGATATGATTGTTGTAGATATGTGATACGATACTCGTAACTATAGGTATGTAAAGAATACCCATGCTTCGTGTTGCTTGGACTGACGGGAGCTGCATCCCGTGGCTTGTATCCTTGCCTTTGTGTCCCGATATTTCTTGCCTAAATGTTAATATTTAGTACTTTTCTACAATTTTGATGATATTAAAATTAACCAAAAACAAGTTCCCTCAAATTAAATTTATTACGCTTCATCTTTGTGACAACATTGAATGCCCTTTTTCTTTTCGTACCACATTTTTGTCCACCTCGTAAGCACTTACATTGGCAGTAGACTCTTGTATTGCCAATTGGAGTTCCCCCTTCGTTGGTTTGGTGATATTTTCTAGATCCTATGTATGAGGAATTATTTTTAAATTAAATAGACAAAAAAAGTAAATCTAATTTTGTAAAACCTACCGGTTGGGTTTCAAGGATCGAAATCAGTCCACAATGATCATCGTAGGTAGCTTCTTGTCCAGTTGTGCTTATTCCAGCCGTTATTGAGGATGTTTCTATGACTCTACTCATGACACGGGCCTGCAAGGTAGGTGTGGACTAATCAAAGAAATAATATTTTTTGGAAATAATTTGTTTGTATATGACAACATGTCTTACGCTCCGTCGTGGTGGTGGAACCATTTTTGAGTGTATTCTGTGTGGATGGTCCCTCATCAGTCACAACCAACAAGTAAACATGGCACCAGTTAATCCACTCGGTCACACATTGTATTTAATGTACATCTATACTAAATAAGAACCTCTTCTTGACGATGATCTGGGCAGCGGGACGCAATTGCTACATTTTAATGATTACTCTGCCTCCTCTTCAACTTGGAAGTTTCATCCTTAGTTTTTACTAATTTATGAGGTTCTTCAGGCTCACACTTTTGTACTTTCCTCGGCCTACAAACACGTCTTGAATAGTCGTTGGCTTTGGCGGTTGAAAATTTGTCGGCTCCCAAAACATGTCGTTGCTAACAACTTTAATAGAGTGTGCATAAACGTGGTTATACGTTTCCATATGATACACACTACTGACATAATCCGTTTTATCAACCCCCTGATTCCCAATTGTAATAATCACATGATTACACGGGATTCCATTTAGCTGCCACTTCCGACACGAGCAGGTCCTCGCTGCCAAATCAACATTGTGTTGCCTCTTATCCAAACACGATATATGATAATGTGTGTCATCCGACTTGATCGGAATACAGTCTGACACCTTTGCTTTGTTTATTCTAAGCACTTTCATTATTTTCGGGCAAAGCAACATCTATCCCCATTTCCTTCTTGCATGGTCTTTATTTCCTTGCAATCTTCTTATCAAAATACACTCAAATATCTTCAAACATAGATATAATATGCTTTTTTCAAGCATCAGATATTACACTATTAAAAATCTCACATAAGTTGTTCATAAGAAGGTCACACTTGGAAAAAAGCTGGAAATGGGACTGGCTCCACTCCTCGGCCGACTTTCCGTCAAGCCATTCCCAAGCATTTTCATCCAATTCTTTGATGGCTTCCATAAGCATTTTCATCCAATTCTTTGATGGCTTCCATTTTAAGCCTAAACTCCCCCACTATAGATGCCCTAGATGCCTTCCATAAACCATTTTTCAGAGTTGTCCCTTTAAAACCAGATGTCAAGAAATTGTTGTGTAAGTGTCTTAACACAACATCTATGCTCATTCTCTAAAAATACATCCAACAAGGCTTGCACCAAACCCTTATGTTTACCGGACATGAAACAACACTGATGTTCTGGCTCTATCCCTAAATCCCTCTTTACTAGTACCAAAAATCATTTCCAGGTTTCATGGTTCTCGTATGGAACACAAGCAAATGTTATAGGGAATATGCAGTTGTTAGGATCAACTCCAACAGCAATTAGAAGGACACCTCCATACACGGTCCGGAGCTGACATCCATCAATGCTAATAAAAGGCCCGCAACCTTCCCTAAACCCCTTCTTCAATGCATCGAAATAGATATACATCCTATCGAATGTAGATTCATCACCATCCACTAATGTCCATAACACCACTGTCGATCCGGGATTAGCTTGTCTAACTGGGTGTGTATAATCCCAAAGCAAGCCATACTATTGCACTGCATCCCCTTCCATTTCTTTCAGTGCCCTTATCTTAGCCCTATAGGCCATATCCTTCGACACATTTACCCGTAGTTCATTTATCACATCCACCCTAAATCCTTTAACTGCTCGTTTTGGGTCCAACTTGAATTTCTTTACATACTTTGCACTCAGCCACTTTATTTTGATGTTTGATACATTGAACCTCTTCTTGCAGGTATGCTCATCATGAAAAATAGAGATTTCAAAACCAATCCCATCGTCCATAACACGTGCATGAATTTTCCAATTGCAGTTACTGTCTCCACAAATTGCATACAACCTTTTCTTGTCTACCCTTGTGAACTTAACATGCCTTATGCTCACAACAGCGTACGAGTTCACAGCATCCTTAAGCTCATCCCTACTAGAGAAAGCCATCCCAATTTCAAATTTGGGTTCAAACAAATCATTTTCTTGGAAGTTAGGGAATGGTTTCTTTCTTTTTCCTTATCTGACTCAATCAGCTCTTCAAGCTCATTTTTCTGGCTCTAGTATATCCTCTTCAAACTCGTGTATTGCGTTACCCTCACACTCAATCTTCCCCATTTCACCCAATTTATCCCCCTGTCTCTCCCATGATGCCTCTTTTCTAAATTCCCCAACTATTTCTTGCTCTCCTTCTAAATCAGCATTACTCTACTCCGAAACCTCATCAACATATTCATTAAACAAGAAATCATCATTATCCTCAAAATAAGAACTCATGACAATCACTATTACAATCAGATGCTTCATCCATTTCAACTCCCTTATGTACTTCCAATTCATTCGCTACCTCATCAACAAATTCATCAAATAGTATATTGTCACTGCTATCAGATTCTAACTCGAGAATGTACTCACTATCTAACTCGAAGACATCATCAACATTTAAACTCTCTTCTATATCCACAAAGACCACAAATTCTCCATATTTTTCCTCCAACTATTTAAGATTGTTAGCCTAAGACTCTCATCGTCTACGATCAAAATAAGCATCTCATCTCTAAAAACATAAAAATCCAGTCTATTGTTGTTCGATACACCACAATTGAATGCATACCTAACTAAACAAGCTATATTAAGACAATTTACCTTGACGGGATCAAATCATGTCTTCTTGCCCCCCACGTAATTTGGTGTAGGAGTAAAGAACAGTTGACGATTGTAAAATAGTGTCACTTTCACTTTCGTATGTGTGTGTGGTCCATCACCTACAACGGAACATCCAACTGTTAAAAAAAATTAAATAAATAAAAAAATAAAATTCCAACTACTACAAGCTGTAAAGCTTCGACGTTGGGACCACTAAAGAAAACAACTTTGTTTGTATAAATATTCCTTTCACTGAAAGCGACATAAAATAAACAATTGATGCCAACAAATAAGTAAAAACGAGACGATGACTTAAACACATTTTAACCCCATTCACCTATAAAATAACCTGTGAAGGAGAGAAACATTACCGGATTTTTCAGCCATGTCCCGTGAACCGCAGTTTTGATTCTCAGGAATTTCGTATTCCTTTTGCCGGCGTGTCGACAAAATGAATCGCGCAGGGGCGTGTCAGCGAGGCAGCGGCGGTGAATGGCGGCGACCAACGTGCTTTGAGATGGGATGGGAGAATTGGGGATCTAGGGCTCGAACGATGAGAAAGGGAATTGAGAGTGAATCAATCGATTGAGGTTATAATGTTTTTAATTTCATGTTATTTGCAATTTGGTTCAATTGGACCAAATTGTTATTTGCATTTTGGTCCAATCAGGCCAAATTAGAATAAAAAAAGTAATTTTATTTTTTTTTTAAACAAATGACATGTCAGCTGCCGGAAAAATAACACGTCGTGGTACACGTCTGCGCCATGTACATGTCGGCAACGGCAATTCTATGTCTGCGCACGTGCCCGGCACATGACATTTTCCGGTGCCGGAGGGCATAAATAAAGCCTTCGGAACACTTACTTTGCGAACCGAAAAAAAAAAAAAAGTCTAAAAATGATAATTTGGGATATATAATGGGTAATTTTTGCAATTTTCCTTTTTTTTTTTTTTAAGACAAATAACGTGTCAAATATTTAAGTGGAAAATTTTGTTGCAAATTGTCATGATAGTTTCTGTTGCAAAATTAGCTCGATCCTTATAGCACTAAATATACCTTTTTGGCTAATTTTGTAACAAAATGTTTGTCCACAAATATTTCATAAAATTTTTCGTTGAAGTATGTGCAGGGCTCAGACACAGTGATTGGGTTTGTCGATAATCTCATCGAGTTCGCATACAAGATAGCATTGCTGGGTTCGGGAGTGAGTTAGGAAATGTTGTGCAGAAAATACCTTTGTCACTGTCGGAAACGTTTGAACCAGCAATTATAGCTTTGGAGTACAACTCGATCCAGTATTTGAAAATTATGCTTGGTGAGCTCCTAAATTATATATGATATTATGGCACCAATTTTTCGAAGGTCATGTTAGTTTATTTAGTAATTAATTTATATTTATGTAAAACCTCGAGATTTATTTGTATAAGGGTAAAATATAATTTTCTTTGAAGCAAATTTTTATTTTTTTTTTTTTCAATCAAAGTAATCAATAACATCCAAACATCAAATGGAGTAAAACTTTACATAATACATCAAAATAGTAACATTTTTTATTACTCCAACTAAAATGTAAAAGTCTAATTGTTATGCTTTGTGAATTCTTCTCGGTATGTGGCTCCGATCCATCCATCTCTCAAGCCCAACCGTATTTCTTCACCTGATTATTGTTACGCTGCAAATAAAATCCATCTGGTTTCACGAACCATACGCAATCGCCATTTGAATCGCATTCGAAAGGCCAATGTAGGGAATTAAAAACCTCAAAAGATTGTTTCTTCGACCCCCAATTGAAAGTACAGAAGAATATTGTTCTCCTAAGTAAGTTACCACAAAATGACCAGTGCCAGTTATCTGAATGATCGCCGAGATCATCATCACCTGACTTACAGTGATACTTTAGCCTTTGATGATTTGGAATATTGATATTTATCCAAACATTGTGTTTATTTGAGAAATTACAATTGAGTGAGTCGATTAATTTTGGACACCCTAAAGAAAACAATACCAGAATTACTAACAAGCTTCTAGCTAATATATCGGTCATTTATGCTGTAGGGATGATGTATGAATATATGTTAAGAGAAAAGGGCTGTCATTCCAATATGTGGTTTTCGAATAGGTTAAGTTATTTATATCAAAAAAAAAAAAAAAAAACAAAAAGCTATTAATTAGTCATTTGATTAGTGCAATGTTACTAATGAAATTTGTAATGATATTTTATTAATTATATGTGTAGAGATATGAAATATTGATATAAAGTGATTATCCTAACATTTGTTGAGATTATATTTTACTAGTGAATGAAATTTCAAATTCAACAATATTTGATACAAATTTGATTATATTTTATTAAGTTGATCCTATTAGGAAAAGACAAGGTGGGTGTCATAGTGGAACTGAATCGCTCTGATTACACTTTGGCTTGGCCTTCCCGACATTCAAAGAGTCAAGAGCAAATAAATTAAGGATCGGTTTATTATTTTATTATTTCAAATCAAAATTAATATTTTTTTATTTTTCACAGTTTTTAATAAAAATATATATATTTTTTTTTCTATAGAAGATCACATCAAAATACAATTTAAATAAAAATTCGAATCAACATCTTATTTTAAATCAATTTCAAACCACAATCAAACAAACCCTGTAATTATATAGTTTTATATTAAAATATATATTTTGTATTTATCTATTTCAAATGTGTGTTTCTTTTGGATGAATTTGGGATAAATTGGTTTAGGTTTGATATTACAATAATATTTAATGAGATATTTTGTAATAAGAAAAAATGTATTTTTTTAAAAAATGCAAATTCAAATAGTAAAATTTGAAAAAATTGACAAAAGAAATTAATAATGGTTGGAAAATATAGGGCAATAATGAGGCAGTAGAATGGAAGCCGGGTCGAGGAGTATCTCTTCCCGCAGAGCGAAATACGGACGGAAGTGCTCCGGTGTACCCGTATTACTCTCAAAGATAAAACCATTTATCCTCTCGAAGTAGCACCGCAAGCAAGAGGTCTTGCGAATAGGAAGAGAGTATGATAATTGACAGAAGAAGAAGAGTATCTCTAGACACGGTATATCATCCATATTTAGAATCATATCTATTAGGATATGACATCAAGAGTCAAATCTAATAAGATATGATCTCGTAAATCAAATTTTAAGATATGACTTATCAGTTTCGTATGGATAGAGTTTTTCTAAATTTCTCTATCTGATCCATGAGCGCACCATTGACTTGGTTCGACACCCAATCCGATTTGCAACTTAGTTCGGCACAAAATTATTTAACATCGATAATCATATTATCTCATATATTTCTCACTCACCATATTCAGTTTTGAAAATAGACTAAACATTTAATCATCTATTTTGATTTCCTAAATTCTCAAAACGAGAATTCCTACTTATAACAATATTGTTATATATTAATTTTTTAAAATATAAAAATAATTAAATTATAATATATATATTAAGATATCCAAATGATTTTAATTAAATTTTACATTATTTTAAATTTAAAGTTTTAAAAGTAGCAAAATGGTACAACAATATTAAAAAGTACTATTCCCCTATCCCCTAACAAGGATACCAATTTTTATTTTATGTCCGTCCCAAGATAAGAATTATGTTTCGTAATTTAGTAATTACACTGTATCTCTAATATAATAAATATTCTTGCAATTTATAATATCTTACACAAATATCATTACTTTTATATTATACAATAATAATAGGGGTATTTTTAGTTTTTACACTACAAACTATTATAATATTAATACTAAAAATAACGTGCAAAAAAACAAATGATACTCTCCTTGTGGGACGGATGGAGTATTAAAAATAATTAAAATATTTGTATAACAATCTATATTTGTAATTGTTGAGTGTTTTTAGATTAATATATTTTTTTTTCACTCTAGGTATGAAAAACGTATACGTAATATAAAAAATAATTTAAGTGTTTCGTGGTACAATTTTACAAATTGAGTACTTATGATATATATTGTGTGTGTATAATTTATATTTTTTGTAATATTAATCGTAAAGCTTTTTTTTTTTTTTTTGAATATATTATAAAACAAATTTCTTAAATTATTTGAAGTTTATTCACTTGTATTTATATATTTTAATAATTTTGAAGTAATACAAGTATTGGATGTGATATTTTAATATATTGGCGGTCCAACAACGATGTATTTCCCCACTTTGAAATTGAATTTTGAATACAAGTAATATGTGCAGCGAAAACAAATGCAAACTCTCAAAGTTTGAAATTTGAACAACGGACAAATTACAGAAAGATTTGTGCATAATGAAACGAACCAAACAGGAAACCAGTGTTTGTTGACCCAGTTCGGCCTGAAGGGGGCCTATGTTTAAGGTAGCAACCCTGGGCAATTCTACTAGAAATAAGGAAGAAACAAGATACAAAAGTTCTTCACACAAACTCCAGAAAACGACAATCACAAACCCAACTTAAATGTATTAGTTTTCCTACCATATCTTCCTTTGCAAAGGCAAGTATGCAAGACCTCAACCTTCATTAGTTATGCTTTGAAATGGGACATTGATGTAAACAGCTTCACACATTTTCCTTCTTCAACTCTCCTTAGAACCCTTTTCTACCAAACAAACACTTTAGAAGTTTTTCGACACAACAAACAACAGCGATCCCGTTAGAAAATCAATTCGGCTTCAAATCTTCGGCAGCTTCGACCAGGTTCAAACCCAATGTAATTGAAAAACGAAAATCCTCTTATATTTTTATACTCAAAACATAGTCGAATCTCACAAGAAAATTCCTCAAAATAAAAGAATACAACTCCCCCTCAACTAGAAGAATGATTCAACTATTACACCATGGGATTTGAGCTTTCCTTTCGGTACCATGGGATTTGAGCTTTCCTTTCGGTGAAGATGAGTAGAATCCTTCAAGTTCTCACTCTCTAATTAGAACATGAAAGATATCATATCTTTTCCCTGGCTAAATTACACAAAATCTACATGTGGTTTCATGAAATTGCGCGAAATCCCCTATACTTCTAAAACTGCGTCAAACTCCCTCGTGGTTTGATAAACTCTGTGTCTAACCTCCTCAGCGGTCCCTATTTAACAGTATTTAACCTAAATGCGTCCAAATTGCAAATAAATTTTAGAATTTCAATTTCTAAACCCTTAAAATAACAAATATATTCATTTTTCTTATATTTAGCCTCAAAAAATAATAAAATATACTCAAAAATAGTTTTTTTTTTCAGATTTTAAGAATTTATTTTTACTTTTTTTTAGGCTAAATATAAGAAAAATAAATATATTTCTAATTTTAGGGATTTAAAAATTGAGATTCTAAATTTATTTGCAGTTTGGACGCATTTAGGTCAAATATCATTAAATAAGGACCACCAAGGGGGTTAGACGCAAAATTTATAAAACTACGAGGAAATTTGACGCAATTTTAAAAATATCGGAGATTTGGCGCAATTTTGTGAAACCATAGATAAATTTTATGCAATTTAGCCTTTTTCCCTCGGAAAATTATGAAAGCCACACTTTCCAGATTCCATGGGTTTTGTATATATACACATACAAAACCACTTCTTCCAATCAAAATCTAACAACATAAGGACTCCATATGGTCAAATATTCTAAGACATATATCATGTCAAACATCAGAGCATATGGTACGAAACAGATTTGACACAGCCTTCAGAAATGACATAGAAACAATAGAGTTAAAAGTTACCAATTTCAGTATTATGAGTAAGAGAATTTTTCCTCCTTTTTTTTAATCTTCCATTTAGATGCAAGCACGAGGGACAAAGTTTTTTTGTCTTTGATTGCAGTCAAGCATTAAGATAAATACTTTTTATCATCTTGGAGCTTTTCATAGTCCAAAATGTCAGGCCTCAAATCAAGCATCATGAGCAAAGTTGCAATCTTGCGGGCAATAGGTTGGTCGTCTGATTTATTTGCAGATCCAAAAATGATTTAGTGTCCCTTCTTTTTGCTTCGTTTCTTTTTTACTTTCCAAATCGATGTGCTTTTTTCTTATGAGTCATGCAGGATTTGAATTGTCTTTTTATTTCCTAGAAAGACTTTTTTCATCTTAGAAAATATATGACAAAACATTTCACATCAGCAAGCAACGTGAATAATTTAGCAACCACACGGGCATGGATTGGTTGTCTAAATATTCTGTAGATCCTCAATATAACAAATAAAATTTTATACCATATATAATGGTTGTTGATTTTATATTTCATTTAAAAAAACTTATATATTTCATAATAAAATATAAAGTGTTTATTCGATTCAGGCATACTATATTTTTTGGTTATTGGAGAATCCAAGTATTCTCTTTCAAATTTGGGAAATACCTCTCAAATTAGGTTTACAAAAAAAAATCTTTTTTGAGTACATCTTGTACTACAGTCATTCCTATTTGATAGAAAATGATCTCATGATCCTAAACTGGTCTTACCTGGGATCACAAGAAAATGATTCATAGTAAAGACAAGATACACTTGAGTTAGAAAAACTTATACTCAAAATATTTGATATTTGGCGATAAACTTGAGCTTGTTTGGAGGGATTATCATAAATTATTAAAGTGTATTTTTTTAGTTTTTATAATTAGTAGTGTGACCGTATAATTTTGTAATAGTAAGTGAACATGTAAAAGAATAGTTCACGTCTAAAAATTTTTAGTAGAAGCAATCACTACAAGAAAAATTTTTTGTAACAAAACGTTTTTGTCTCTAAATTTACTTTTTCTGTTACTAATGATATTAGAGACGGAATTAGGAATGGAATTACGTTAGCTACGTGAACTTTATGGACGAAATTTCGTTACAAATATATTATTTTTTTTGTAGTGAATTATCTGATACAAATTTGCGAACTTGGCAATAATATGGCCCACCAGAAATAATGTGGGCCCACCGTTGCACAATTACTCATTTTCATATGGCATTTTTTTTATTTACCAAAAAGTCAATATTGCACTTTGCTCCAATTGGACCAAATCAAAATTTTTTATAATTTCAATTAAGTGCAACTACCTCTAACTTCTCCAAATCTCCACCTCAGAATTTCTAGCCAACCTCCAACAACACATCGGTGCAATCAGCTTGCAGTGGACTGTTTCCGGTAGAGCGAAACGTTGGAGGACCCTCCAAGCAGATAACTAGGGCCTGCATTAGCTTTGACCACTACATTCCCTGCTTCAAATTGAAATTAATGACGTGAACATTGCCTACTCTGGTGAATGCTTCAAAGATAGCCCGATGAATACATTATAAAAAATAATTTTTAAATTGATTGTTTAAAATTACTTGAAGTCTAGTTCACTTGTGTTTATATTACTTCCTAGTCTTCTAGAAATGTGCTCACCAATATGGTGTATTTTTCTTTTTTTCACCATCAATAACCAAAGTGTAGTGAGAGTGTTTTAGCTCAATATAATCTCACTACCAAAAAATAGCTCTTTTCCATAGGTGGAAGATCGTAACAAACCCCACCCCTTCTATTTTCGTGCAAAAACTATTTTTTCTATGACTTTGTCATCACTTTTAGGCGTAACATGTAGTCATATAAAGAATGTATTTTGTCACGATATTTTTCGTAACAAATAACACTGCTCTATGACCTATATGCGCACGTGGGCTATCTTTTTGTTATGGTACTTGTTACGCCAATTAATACATCAAAAAAGTAATAAATAAATAAATAAATTTTCTGAGTTTTTGTTACGAAAATAACCATAAAAAAAATGTTAGGCCCCGGTAAATCTACCATTTTTTATTGTTTATGCTACGGCACAAATGTCGTGAAAAATTGTCTATTTTTTTTTTTTTAAATAATACAAAACTAGGTTTAGTGCACAAGAAAAACATTGGAGCCTAAGCTATTTGAATACAATCAACGTCATAAATTGCACTACAAGTTAATTACTATATTACATAATAAAAGTAATAAGTAATTGTCAAACCACTATTAAGCCACAGTATACATTAGAAATGTTGTCCTCAATCCTCAACAACAATTCACATTCTTTTCCCAATTCCAGGCGACACACCTAAAAAATTAAACAACGGACGAAGTCAACAACCAGGAGAGCAAAGTCGGGAAATGAATACCCAGCAAAAGTATCTAAGAATTATGGTCGACGAACAAACTGCAGTGAGATAGTAATCTATATTAGTTTAAATTTCAAATCATTAAGCCAATACAAGAAATTAGAATGGATATTAAAATTCATACATCCTTGTATATCAACTCAATCAAATCGACGAGGATATATCTCATAAACACTCCCCTCCTGCTATTGTCGGCAGAATAAGTGGTGTCTGAAATCAATATTGATGTAACAAGGACTTCACGATAGCTAGACTATTACGTATGAAATTCGAAATATATATGTGTCATAGCCAAGATAAGATAATTCTCATAATTAAGTAATGAAGAAACCACGTATAAATAATTTTTAACTTGAAATGCAAAAGAAACTATTTCAAATATAAATATACCGTTAGAGCTAAACCATTAGGTTATACATTTATTTTTAACATATATTTACTTATTAATATATTTATAAAATAATTTATTTTAAATGTATTTAATTTATTAAACTAGGCGAGGCTACTCACAGCCAGACCTTAATAAGCCTAGTTTGGTTCATGGGTTTTTCAGGCTGCCACGGCCTAAAAAAATTTTGAGCCTATTTTTTTACGTCCAAGTACGGTTCTTCTTTACCGAGGACGAACTGGTTTTTCAGGTTGTGCTATTTTTGTCAGCTTTACTATCACTCAATTAATAATTTAATAAATTTCTACAAATATGAGATATGCACTTATTAAATACATTTTTTTTAAGTCCAATAAATTTAATTGATCAATTTTCTGATTTAGTTTGACTGATAGCCCAAAAAATTTACATTTGTCTCATCATTAGATTATTAATCCAATAATCTTCCACTTGGTAAATAAATATTGTAAAAAAAATTTTGAGCTCATTGTGATTTTGTTATCAGATCCTTTAACATATTTTTATCAATTTTATCCGGCGATCATATTAATGTCAGATCAAAGCAGCTATTACTGCATTTATCGCAATTAGGTCTATCAATAGTCACAGGATTAATACAACTTAAGATTCGATCAAGTGCAGATGTATATCATAGAACTTTCATGCAGTATGATCTTAACATTAACATGCCTATGTCCAACCGATATGCCTAAAATTTAATTTAGAATAACATAGTATTGAATATTGTAATGTAAAGCAAAGTAACCTTAAGTGTATTTGTACATTTAGTGATCAGCACCCACTAAACCAAAATATCAAGATGTGGCTCCCCTCTCATACTAGCAATATGCTCATGATAAATTTTAAGCTGTAACTCTTTAGTAAGCAAATTTGAAATTATAAAAGTTATACTAATATGTTCAATAGCTGAATTAAGCAAATCATGATTTATCATCATCTGATGGGGTATAGTTCCAACCAATTTTGAATTAAAAAAGAGACTAAAACTTTATTTTTCGACTAAACAATGATAATCATATTTATCCAAAATAAAAAATCAAATCAAATTTTGTCTAAAAGACGGTACCACAAAAAGTTTCATTCAAATCCAAAGAACAACTAGTACTTAATAATGATCTAAATTTGACACACTAAGGCGAGTTGTAGCATTATAATCTATCTACCATGCAGAGGCGGATATATGTGGGGGCAAGGGGGGCCACCCCACCCCCTTATAATTTTTAATTTTTTATTTTATTTTATAATATATAATATAAAAAATCATAAATAAATTAAAAAATTGCAAAAAATTGATAGAATATTTATGTGAAAATTTAAATTTTGAATAATAAAAAAATTTATATCATAATAATTTTTTGATAATATAAAAACAGATATGAACAAAAAAGTAATAAATAATAATTAAAAAAAATCTTCAAAAATTTCTCAACCAAATACATAGGAAATAATATTTTTAACAGTTTTTTTTTTTAATAAATGTTTTTATTGTTTATCAATTTCATATAATACAAAATTCATCTTGTAATATGCAGTTGTCAATGTAGATTGATATTTTGCAAAATTTTCAAAATATGATAATTTCATTGATAAAATTACTGGATAACAAATAGATGATGATCGTTTCAAAATTTTAAAAATGAGCCCCCCATTTCATCATGGTTCTGCCTCTGCTACCATGTATGTTTAGGAATTGAAATTAGATTAATCTCATAACAAACCAAATTAAGTTTTGATCGAAGGGTACTAGATTCTTCATTTTCACTTCCAAAATATGTTTTCTCAATATACTCAATAAATTCTTGGGAATTCAAAATTTCTGGCATAGTGTCCCTAAATATTTGTGGCGGATCTAGGATTTTGAATTTAGTGGGTCGATAAAATTAATATAATTAAATTTAAATAAAAATAAGTAAATATATCAACAAAAATTTACATTAGAAAAATACGAAATTAAAATTAACAATCGCTAATACATCAAAATAGTTATAAATGTTCACGACGAGATCTTATATTTTAGTATCGGCTGACAATAGCATCTATACTAACTTTCGTAAATACGTCTCTTTCTAAAAAAATAACAAAACAATCATTTAATATTTACTCTTTCATGCTATTCTGTAATTATTTCTTGACGATAGTTATAGTTGAAAATGATCTTTCCACGTTTGCAGTTGCTATTTTTCCTTGTCCCAACAAGTTTCATAGAAACTTCATTTAAATTTTTCAAATATCAAAATATTTCATCACATTAAACATCAATAATGAAATTACCTAATAATGATTCGAAAATCATCAATTTTGCTTCTGATAATTCTGTAGAATATAATTGTGCAACTAGTTGTAATATCTTTTTATTAAAAGAGGAAAGTCGATTGGAGAGAAAAACACAAGACATCAATAATTCTTTTGGTGGATCTTGTCGAAACTGATTCATGAAATAAAAATATAATTAATACTTAAGGATATATTTGTAATTTAGTGATAATTAGTATTATTTTTAATTTTTTTTGGTGGGTCAATTGACCTACCTTGCCTAATACTGCATCCGCTCATGGCACGCTTCATTATCATCGTGATCATACGATTTGACTTCTCCCACTTTTTTAAATTCTCTTTTTATCTAAGGAATTCATATTAGTAATAGCTGGTGGATAGTCTTTCCTTATCGCATAGTTAAGATCCATAATCCCGAGAATAATTTTAATATTCTCTTTTCAGGATTTGAGTTCGTGCCATTCATAAGAGCCCATAAGCAATTAAACAAACCATATGTGTTTAAAAGATAAACTAGAAATTTTATCACAAATTATCGATGCAACATCAATACTTGTATTTGGACAAATTACTGATTCACCAATGATCAATTTGTTTTAACAATCAAATATTAACAATAAAATAGTGTGTCAAATAATACTTTTATCTTTGGACACATTTATTACTCACATATAAATAACTAAATTATCATTACCATACTCAATATCATTAAATATGTATGTAACCTATTTACGTGTTTCTTTTGGGTTAATCAATAATATTACAAAGAGCAAAAATTATTTTTAGTCTCATTCAATATCATAATTATCAATTTTGGTCTCAGTGAAATTCTTTTATCAATTTTGGTTTCTTTTATCAATTTTGGTCTCACTCAAATAAAAATTTATCAATTTGAGTCCTATGATGATTAACTGAGACTGAACACTACCGCTTTGGATAACTCAAAATGGTGACTGTGCGCCCAGACAGTCAACACTGCCATGTTGATTACCCTGCACGGAATATAATCATGTTCACGGCCATGCATATTTATGTCCGTATTCATATTCATGTTTTCAACACGGTCATGTTCTTAGGTTATGTTCACAATCTTGTTTTCAATATAGTGATATTGTAGGTCATATTTATTGTTATTTTTATTTCTTTGTTAAAATTATTTGATATATTTATAATTCAACAAAAATATTTTTTACAATTATTTTTTAAAATATTAAAAATTAATTATTTTTATATTATGAAATAATTGTAACAAAATTATAAAAATAATAACATATTTATATATTTTCTTAATAATCATAAATTTATAGTAAAATTTTTAGAATATTATTTTGAATTAATTATTTTATATTTATATTTCTAAAACTATAAATTAAGTTTATTTTAAAAATATTACTATAACTTTGAAGTAATTATTTATATTTTATATTTCTAAAATTATAACTTCAAATTATTTTAAATTTTTTTACTATAAATTTGAATTAATTATTTTATATTTGTAAAATTATAAATCATATTTATGTTAAAATTTTTATTATAAATTATGAAAAAATATATATAATTATGATTATTAAAAATATATATAAATATACTATTATTTTTATAATTTTTTTATAACTATTTCATAATATAAAAAATAATCAATTTTTAATATTTTTAAAAATAATTGTAAAAATATTTTTGTTGAATTATAAATATATATCAAAGAATTTTAACAAAGAATGGAAACAATAATAAATATGAACATCGTCTAAACATAATTGTAATGAGAACAAGGTCGTGAACATGACCTAGAACATAGTTGTGTTTAGAATACGGGTTTGGAATATGGCCGTATTCAGAACATGGTTGTGAACAAGGGTATAAACACGGTAATGTTCAGTGCAGGGTAATCAACACGGCCGTGTTGAGCTCTGGGCGCACGCTCATCCTTTTGAGTTATCCAACACGGCAGTATTCCGTTCCCGTCAACAATCATAGGATTCAACACAGCAGTGTTCAGTTCCAATTCCAAAATAATTTTTGCTCTATTATAAATCATAGACACAATATTATAATAATTAAAATAAACTCATTTAAAACATATTATATTCACATTAAAAAATAATATATATATATATATATCACACACATAATAATAATAATAATAATAATAATAATAATAATAATAATAATAATAATAATAATAATAATAATAATAATTCAATGCAGAAAATAATTTATGAATCTCATTATAAAAAATATATATAATTTTTAGAATAAAATGATTTCTGAAATTGCAAATATACGAAGACACTCAATTGGCGCAAAATAAAGCTTTAATATACATACAATAATTCATTTGAAAAGGATTTTAAAAAATTGAATTTCATAAATTAATTTTAAAAAAAATAATAATAAATAAAAGTTGCATAAATAGCATAGATGCAATCATGTGCTATTTACAAAATCATACATACATCCAATACCAGACAACAAATAATTCTGATTGTTTGAAAAAATTGCAAAAAAATATCTTATCCATATGTATATCTCATTATCATTTTTGTCATGTATTTATGTCGTTAGTAAAATATATCCCACATGTTTACACAAGTCGCTATTTATGTCCTTTGTCAGCGACATTCACACCAGGCACGATTAGGCGCAGCCAAATGACAGAGATAGCGACTTTTGCAAACATGTGAAATATATTTTGCTCGCGACATAAATAAAGGATAAAAGTAATAATGGAGTATAAGTGTGAGATATTTTTTTGCAATTTTCCATAGATTGCTGTATCAATTGTTGTATCAATTGTTGAATTTGAAATTCCATTCACTAATAAAATATAATCTCAACAAATGTTATCATACCTATATATCAATATTACATATAACAAAATATCATTACAAATTTCATTAATAACATGTGAATTAATCAAATGACTAATCCTTAAAGTGTTTTTTCCCCAATTATAAATTACATATTGGGAATAGAAACCATTATCTCGTAACATATTCATACATTATCCCAACAAGCAATACGACATTATATATGGCCGATATGATAGCCAGAAACTTGTTAGTAATTCTGGTATTGTTTTCTTTAGTGTTTCCAAAATTAGTAGACTCACGTACTTGTACTCTTACAAATAAACATACTGTTTGGATAAATAACAATCTTCCGGATCATCAAAACCTAAAGTATCACTGTAAGTCTGCTGATGACGATCTTGGCGATCATTCAGAGAGCTGGCACTGGTCATTTTGCGGTAACTTCCTTAGGAATACTGTATTCTTCTGCAATTTCAGTTGGGGGTCGAAGCGAAAAGCTTTTGAGGTTTTTAATACCCGCTGGTGGGGAGAGGAATGCGAATCGAATGGCGATTGCAAATGGTTTGTAAAACCAGACGGGTTTTATTTGCAACATACATTTAATGGAGTTGGGACATATCAGGTGAAGAAATACGATTGGGCCTGAGAACAAGTACGAATCCATGCCAAGAAGGATAAACCATTTCAATTCTATGCAAGCAATTTCGATTTCTATGAGATACTTGGAATGATAAAATGTTACTATAGTCATGATGGAATTAATATCTTAATCTATTCGGGTTTTTAATGATTCCTTGAAAAATATGAGCTACATAATGCTGGTCAAACAAATATAATCACTAAAAAAAACTGCTTTCCTATGAGGAAATATGCGAAGGATTCGAAATTCCTCGCAAATTTGGAGGGATTTTGCGAGGCTTTACAATGCCGGTTGTGTATACTTTGCGACGAATCTTTTTCTCTTGCTGACAATTAGACAGTTTGCGACGAAATTAAAGAGAGATTATTAGCCCTTCCCTTCCCCTATTTCACATTCTCCCAACCATGACCGCAGCAGAAACTTGCCAAGACATAGAATGTTTCGAGATATATATATGATGTGAATGTGTGTTATATTTTATTTTATATAATATCAATTGTGAAATATGTCCAAAGTTTTTATTGGGTGAACACATCTTTATTTTTTTACTCATAATTATTTCAATAATTTATTTTTAGTTAAGAGTGAAATTAGCGAATTTTCGAAATACCGAGCACATAATATAGGAAAATACTATAAATATCAAAACTTTGGTATACCAATTCTTTTATATGGGTTCAGTACATAGTTTAATATTTTCAGTATATACCGAAATAATATTTTAATATTTTGGTATTCGGTATCTTGATATAAAAATTATTACTTTTACTTTTTTCCTAAAATTATTTTTAATTTGGGTATGGTATGGTATATATAAATATTAGTTATATAGAATTTTTACGATATCAGAAAATTACCAAAATATTCGGTATGATATATCGTATGACTCACATTTTCGGTATAGTGTTCCAAATCATTTCCTATTGTTAATTACATTTAATTAGAACCAACACAATGGACATGACCCGAAAATCTCACATGGGCATAATACAAAAAATCGGAGAGTGCTGAGCCAAGCTGAATTTTTTCTAAAATACTTTTAATTTTAATATCTTAAACAATATATCTCATGAGTGTCGTTGGTTGGGTGTTTGAATTTTTAATAGTAAAAAAATTAATTTGAACAGTTATTTGACGTGATATAAATAGTTATTAATTTGATATTTAGTATGTAAAATTAAAAATAGGAGTTTGATTTGATAATTTAATTAGGAAAAAAAAATTGATATACAGTAAAACAAAAATCAGAAAAGTTGGTAAAATAGTGAAAAATTTTGGGAAAAATCTAACAAACACAAAATTATTTATTTTATGTTTTAAATAATTACATTAATAATTTGTTACAAATAATTTAAATTTATCTTTATATTTTTAAAGTATAAGTATATATTACAAATAATTAACGCCAATAATTAAATAATTTCTATTTCATCCATAAAATGCTAAAACAACTGTGTCCAAAAACTTGACATAATACCACAAGACCAGGGGAGTATAATACTACACTGAGAAAGTATAAAAAACATATTATAACTATGATATGAATAATAATTATATTTATTTAGCTCATGGTTAAAGTACCCATTGCGAGCTAACTTACTTCCAATATGCACCTGCTAGTGTTAGTTCAAAAAATAATTTAGATGTAGTTGTACTTTGCTTTTACAAAAAATAATATATCCTCTCTCTCTCTCTCTCTCTATATATATATATATTATGTTAAATTAAAATTGGCAATGTTTCAAAATAAGCACACAATCCATAATATATATCATTGTTTTACTTTCTATGCTAATTGGATCTGCTAATTTGGTCTAATTAGTATATATAAGATGCAGCATATAAATTACATGAATATGATAAAACATATACAGTTACCGAAGTATAATAATAAAATGTATAATTCATTATATTTATAATTTTCATTTTCAGCGCAATAAGTATATATATTTATATATACTACAATATATAAACTGGACAACGCACTGTTCTATATGTTGTGCTACATAAAATCTTGTATTATATGTCTTACAGTTAAGATACTGACCGAGTCAAATAATGAGCAGATATTGATTCGACTCATTTAATCCAAATCAAACCCTAACCGTCGTCATATACGACTATAATTAGAATTTTATTCAATTGAAATCATTTTCCATTGTAAAATCTTTTACCAATTTAGAATTTTATTCAATTGCAATCATTTTCCATTGTAAAATCTTTTACCAACCTAAATCGCTACAACACTACAAAAAAATAATATATTTGTAACGGAATTTCGTCCCTAAAGTTCACGTAGCTAACGTAATTTCATTCCTAATTCCCTCTCTAATGTCACTAGTAACGGAAAAAGTAGATTTAGAGACAAAAAAAAATTTGTTACAAAAATAATTTTTTCTTATAGTGCAATTCCAAGTGTTTGAATCAACACTTTCATGGCAATGCTAATAGCACGGTAACTATGTATAGATAGTATATAAAATATTAATAAAAACGCAAAATATAAGTAAATAATATATAATAATAATTTACATATCATATAACAATAATTCACATAAGCTAGACTAATATTAATTTCAACACATAAAATATATTCTTTCCGTCCGCCTCTAAGGGTCACATTTACCTTTTACGTTATTGTACTTAACATTAAAAATATTTTTATATTTGTATAATTTTTTGTACAAATATTCTTCTATTAGTATTATAAGATACTAGTGGAAGTATTTTTGCAATTTTTTCTTAATTTGTATTACGTTTTGGTATAATAATTAATATTCAAATATCAACACGCAGAAAGTAAATGAGATCCTTAGAGTCGAAACAATGTAGTATTTACAAGAGGCATTGTAAAATGTAATGTGTACATTGTCTTTTTCTTTTTCTTTTTTTTTTTTTTTTTCAATTCTTTTTTAATGTATGAACCCTAATCAATCCTCTAACCATCACCAACCTCCCAATATAATCCCTATCCCATCCCAAAAAAAAAAAATGTTACCAACTTTCATCATTGCTCTCCATATGTTTGTTTATAATTAATAAATTACTATTAATTATATCATGAATGACATTCTGCTTTAACCATTCCATTAATGGTATTAACAAACCAATTACACTTACTATATTTTTATTTCTTACCTCCTATGTTTACAAATTTTCTTTCAAATTTTTTCCAACTATATATAACCTATTCTACCTTCACAATACATAATCAAAGGTCTTCTCTCACAAAAGTATATACATACCTCATCCCAACAAATAATACAACACTATGGCTCATATAATAGCCAGAAACATGTTAGCAATCCTCGTATTATTTTTTCTAGGGTTTCCGAAGCCAATCGAGTCTTGTTTTATAACTCATCATCATAATGTATGGATAAATAACAATCTTACCGATCATCAAAAGTTTGTATATCATTGTAAGTCGCGTCACCATGATCTTGGTAACCATACGGATAGTTGGCATTGGTCATTTTGTGGCGACTTTTTTGGGAGAACAAGATTCTCTTGCGATTTCTATTGGGGGCCGAAGGTAAAGTCTTTCGAGGTTTTTAATTCCAACACATGGATAGAGGAATGCTCGTCGAATGGTGATTGTGTATGGTCCGTGAGACCGGATGGTTTCTATTTGAAGCATATGTTTCTTGGAATTGGGGAATATGATGTGTTGAAATTCAAATGGGATTGAGAAATATTATGAATGGATTCAAGTAGAATCCACAAATCATTTCAATTCTCTCTATCCATACATTTTTTTCCATGTGATGTTTATAACAATAATTTTTTTTTTTTTGTTTTTGTTACACGATGTAAAATTGGTCTCTTTGGGTGAGTGAAAAGTGATTGTGCAAAATAGTTGTTTTCACATATGTGTTAATTTTCGATATAAAAATTCGAAACTAAACCGAGTATGGAAAATACCAAATGGCATATGTCCTGCCATAGGCAAGAGTACTATGCTAACATATAAAGTGTCTTTTTTGGATTTAAACAAATGAAAATATTAAAGTTCAAATAAAAAGAAAAACTGGTGTTTTGGTTATGCAACATGCAATCTTGTAAATCTTATAAATATATATACTCCCTTTGTCCGGCTCTGAGGGTCACATTTAGTTTTTGCGTATTGATCTTTGAATATTAATTATTATATCAAAATATTATATAAATTAGAGGAAAAGAGCAAAAATACTTCTAATGTCTTATAATAATAATATAATGACATTTGTATAAAAAAATTATACAAATATAAATATAAGGATATTTTTAATATTAAATACAATGACGCCAAACATAAATATAACGCTTAAAGGCGGACATAAGTAGTAAACATTTGAGGGGAACGATTACAGTGCCGTTCTCATTTAATTTTTCAAATCAGCACCCATAATATATATAAACAACACAATTTTGTTATACATAGCATATGTTGTGTGTAATAAAGGCATGTGTTGCTTGTTTATAATTATAAGTGTATTGTATAACAGTATGTAGTATAATAAAATCATTATGTGTTTTGTATGCTTAGTTTATATATTACATTTGTATTATACTAACACATTTGGTGTGTTGTCTGTATTAATATTGTGTACTTTTTGACAGCTTAAGATGTTGAATTTTAAAATTCAATACCTTAACCACCCTCATAGTTTAGAATAGTGTGGGTCCTACTATTCTTAATTTCTAACCCCACATTTTTTTTAGGTTCTTAATTAAAAATAATAATTTTGGTAAGTTATAGTATTTAAGTAAATTTATATTAATTTAGAATCTTCTTTTTTTATGGAAAATGAGTAATTTGAGAATTTGTAACTAAAAAAAAAAAGAAGAATTACTATATAATGTTACGATTTTGTAAGTTTTGAAAAGATACAGTTTTTTTTTTTCTTTTTAAATTAAGATTTCATGAAAAATTATTTTTTAGGAAAATTTTTAATTATATTTAGAATAAAAAATATATATTATATAGTTTTTGTATAGAAAATTGTAATTTGGGATTTTCAAAGTTATGAAAAAAATAACAATTTACTTATGCAAAATTAACATTAAATTTGGAATTTCCATATTTTGTTAAAAAAATTTATTGTAAAATACAACAATTTTGGGATAATTTACCTCCGATCTTCCGGGCCCGACCTTATCCTGTTCGACCGCGGACCTTCCGACCTGCTTATCCGACTGCGGACCAACCGACCGGATCAACCGACCGCGGACCAACTGACCTGAGTGCATATTTTCTCCTTTTCCGCCCGACTTCGTGTCTTAACTTCCTTTAAGATCCTACTACCATTATTATTATTATTATTATTATTATTATTATTATTATTATTATTATTATTATTTGTGCGTAACGATAATTAATAAAAAATTTAAAAATAAATTATAAAAATTTGATAGAAAAATACAATTATATTAATAGCATGTCTTTTTCAGTAATATTAACAGTTTATAAATATTTTCAATTTTATTATATTCAAGTATTTTTTTATAAAATTATTCATCCAAATATAAAATAAAACTGCTTTTACTTTTGACTTTTAATTATACTTTTAACTTGTGCTTATTTTAAAGTCAATCCAAACTGCCTTAATTATTTGCAATTCGAATTCCCTTGGTGCATACCTGGTATTCTCTCACCTGCTAAATACTCCCATTTTAAGGCAATTTCAGAATTTTATGTTGGAATCCAAACTTAAATCCCTAATTAGAAAATTAGAAGAAGTATTAAAACTTATAAGTCCACGTGTAACTTCACTAGTTCCTGTTTTTTTTTTTTTTTTTTTTTTTAAGAAAGTTCAAAAATAAGTTTGCACATACTTAATATCATACTAGTATTAAGTTGATTCAATATTACTAGGAAAAAGTACTGCCTTGGCTTCCTTATTTTTTTTTTTTCTTTTTTTTTTTTTGACTTAGTAATTTATTTTGTCTATTTAAAAAGTGTAGTTTCTGGGTTCAAACATGGGTACCAGCTACAAGTGTTGTAGTATTTACCCAGAAGCCTATCCATTATCTCACATAATTTGTCCATTTTTCTATTTTGTCTCTTCCATATAATTTTTCATTTTTTTTTTTGTTGGAAATATGATTATACATTTTAATCACATTTTAAATTTTAAATTTTATAATTTTTTTATTTTAATTAAATTATTTAGTTATAATCTTAATCTATAATTATTTGTACTATACAATAATTATTTTTACCAATACATTTTTTAATTACTTATTAATTATACTTTATCTAAATTTTCGTATCTACAGTAATATACCCATATAAATGAGACGGAGGGAGTAATATAAATTTATTTTATGCAGTATTCCCTGCAATGATTTTGGAAATTCATCACTATTCAAATTTTTAGAAATATTACATAAAATATATTTTTCGCTCACATAATATCACATTATATACTACTCACTTCGTCCGATAAAATTATGTATGTTTGATCGGATATGAAAACTAAAAAATAATAATATTTTAATGTCAAAGTAGGATTGGTAAAATATAAAATAAGGTATTATAAAAAATTTATTAAATGATTGATTTTAAAAAAAAAATAGTGGGGTAAAGAGAAAAAATAGTAGCAAATTGATTATTATTTCTTAAAGTAGATGTAATAAAATTGTAGATGGATAAAATTATTTACAAATTAATTTGATATAAATTTAGCAAAGAGCCAAAAAAGAGCGTAGTTACATAATTTTAACATCTATTGTCTAAACGAAACCAATTTTCAAATTATAGATGTAATAATATTATAGATGGAAAATGTAACCTTTTACTGTCTTCATATTTTCAAAATGTTAAAACTACCAAAATCTATTGTCTAAACGAAACCAATTTATGTGAATTCACATCTAACTTTCATTTTTCAGTCTAAAAGCTACTCCAACTCAAAAAAAAAAAAAAAAAATCAAAATCAAAATCAAAATGATAAATTATATAACATCATTTGTGTTTTCAGTAAAAATACATAAAGCACCCTATCTTTTATTATTTGTTTTAGTGAAAATATACAAAACATGTGAAACTCTCTTATGTTAATGTAAAGTTTGAATATAATACCCTGTTCGTCCAAAATTAACTGATATTTGGTTGTATATACGAACCTAAATTATGAATATTTTATACAATAAAAAATGATAAAATATCTTAAATAGTCTTTTTTTTTTTAAATAAAATAAATAATTGATCAATCTTTCATTTTTTTTTATTTTTGTAAAAATCCGATAACAATTTGTTTTCAAAAAAACTACAAAATAGAGGATTAATCGATTATTTACTTATTTATTATATTTAGAAATGACTATTGAATATATTTACATCGTTATTTGTATAAAACTTGCATAATTATGTTCATATTTACAACTAAATATCAGTTTTGAACGAAGAAAGTGTTCTGCAAATTTTACATTAATATAAAATATTTCACTCAATAAATAAAACACAGGATATTTTTTGCATTTTCAATAAAACACGAGGAGATGTTATACAATTTCTCCAAACAAAAAATACAAAATTTAAAATCATATGCAAATGTCAAACTATCACTCCCATTAAACCTGCATTACTATCTGCATTAAGCACTAAGATATTCTTACCTTTGAAGATCAATTAAATAATACTTCCTCCGTTCAATTTCTATTGTCCTAAAGTATTGTGTTTTTGTTATGAATTGACAAATTTGTCCTTAATTGTATAGTAGAGATTAAAAGTAATAAATGAATGAAGAGTAAAAATGTAAAATTTGTGTTTAAAAAAATAGGACAATAGTTGTTTCACTAACCAAATAAAAAAAGTAGGACATTAGTTTATGGATGGAGGGAGCACTAGTTACTATAAAGCATTATTGTCTATATTTATGGATAATTAATAAATTAGCCTTAATTATATCATTAATGGAATTTTGATTAAATGACATTGACAACACTTACTAAATTCTCTCCCACTCTATGTTCAATGTTTATCTTGAAAAATTTTCCCATTATATATATAAATAACCTATTCTGACTTCACATATTGTGATCCAAAAGCTTTGTCTATAACATACATAAATTCATCATATATCCTTACAAATATACATCACTATGGCTGAAATAATAGCCAGAAACTTGTTAGTAATTTTCATATTATTATATCTAGGGTTTTCAAAATCAGTTGATTCTTGTTTTTTTACTAAACATCATACTGTTTGGATCAATAACAATGTTCCAGATCCTCAAAACCTTGTATATCATTGTTATTCAGGAGACGATGATCTCGGGTTCCATAAAGACAGCTGGAATTGGTCATTTTGTGATCAATTTTTCGAGAGAACGAAATTCATTTGCCATTTTTGGTGGGGGCAAAGGAATTTGGAGTTCGAGGTTTATAATACTCATTGGTGGAAAGAGTCTTGTGCACCAAATGGTGATTGTATATGGTTTGTGAGACGAGAAGGGTTTTTTCTGCGACATACGTTCCCGGGAAATCAGACTTATGACGTTAAGAAATTCGATTGGGCATGAGAAATGGATGCATGCGTTGCTAGCCGAAATTCATAAAGCATTTCAACTACATATATACATGAATTTTGGATTTTTTGTGTAACGTTTATGGAATAAACATGTTACTATTGGTGTTGTATGATGTGAATCTTTACTTTATTTGAGTGTTATATTCAAATATTGAAAATATCATCATAATCTTCACATTATTGTTGGATCTGTGTCTCAAAAAAATTTGAATTGAAATAATTGTTTGATATGATATAGAAAAACATTGATCTGATATATTGAATATAAAATTAATTTATAATATAATATAAAATTTTAAAATAATTATTTAATTTGATATTTAGAAAAATGTTAATAGTAAAATTTTGAATAGAAACATATATAAAAGCAATCCGAGTTAAAAGAGATCGAACGTCTCGCGGCACTCCAAAAATATCAAAATGTAACCTCTATGGTGTTTTATACAGAAATTTGTATATTCCTAATCTCTCGACGGCTTGATGAAACTGATCGGAGAATAGCCAAGGATTCTCTAAGACACTCCAGAAAATTTCTAGGTAATATGTTGTATATGCGGAAATAGGACTTAACGAAAAATTTGCCTATGAAAATGAAAAAGAAAGACTTCTAAAATGTTATTGTATTAAAACTGAAAATGAAAGGATCGTAAAATATATTCGGAATTGAAAGAAAGTTGGAACAAAAGTGAATAAACTTGCAAAAAAATAAATTGCAAGTAAGGTAAAATACTAAGAAATAAAAATAAAAGGATAAAGATAAACTGAAAATATTGTGTTGGTTGTAGAGCCGCTCTCCATCAATCTTCTCTTTTTTCATAGTCTCGCTTGAATTTGAAACTCCACCTCATTAACCATGCGTAACTTACTTCATGAAAGCATTATAACTCACCTCCTTCTAATGACCAACCCCTTGATTATCATGATAACTCCAATTTTAATTGTTCGATATTAACTCCACTTAAGTAACCTTCAAGTTGCTTTAAGGATCAAACTTCTCCCTGATGGCCATTATGATTTCTATGGTCATTACTTCTTGCTGCTAGTTTTTCGCAATGTGTAGATTTTTTTCGCAGGGAATTGAGGTGAGGCTTCCACTAGACCAGATTTTGGACTACTTTCCTCTTTTTGGGTCTTTGTTGATTTGTGCATCTTTTCCTCAATTTGGGTTTTTCATCACTATTTATTGGGTCTTGTTCAACTTGAATTATTTTTTCAAAACATTGTCTTTTAATTTTTTGCAAAGTCTTGAGCTTTCTTAAATAATTTCAAATTCGGGAAAAAAACTCTGTATCTGTATTCCCCTTTTTTTTTCTCTCTGTCGATTTTCAGTATATGAAACAATACATATATCAAGCCAAGACTTCAAGACCAAGATTCAAATCATCCAATATCTTCATTAACTAAAATACTTATCTCCTACTTAAAATAAACACTATCCAAAAATATAAAATAAATTACCAAAAGTAAAAGATAAAATCTATGTATATATATAGGCCAAATATAAAAAGATACTCCATATGAATATACCCCCTCAAGTTGGCGTGTGAAGATCACAAATTCCCAACTTGCGCAATAGAATCTCGAACTGAGTTGAACCAAGTGCCTTGGTGAACAGATCACCAATTGATTACCACTACGCAGAAATCGAGTCACAATGAGTCCACAGAGAAGCGCATCCCGCACAAAATGACAATCAATTTTGATGTACTTAGTGCGCTCATGGAACACAAGATTCGCAGCAATATACAAGGCCGATTGGCTATCAGAATGAAGACACACCGGATGTCTGTGATCTACACCAAAATCGCGAAGCAAGCTTCGAAACCACGTCAATTCGCAAGTAGTAACCGCCATAGCATGATACTCTGCCTCAGCCAAAGAATGAGATACAACAGCCTGTTTCTTTGTCTTTCAAGAAATAGGAGAAGATCCCAAGAGAATAAAATATCCAAAAAGAGAGCGTCGAGTCATTGGACAGCTCTCCCAATCAGAATCACAATCACAATATGCTTGTAAACACAAATCACAAGCAGAACGGAGCATAATACCTCGTCCAGGGCATCCTTTCAAATAGCGTACTACACCCAATGCAGCATCCCAATGAATCTCCAAGAGTGCCTGCATAAATTGAGCTAAAATATGCACACAATAAGAGAGCCCAGGACGAGTAATAGTCAAATAAATTAGACGACCAACCAATCTTCGGAATGCTCCAGCATCACGCAGAGGAGCACTTGTTGCAATAACTAACCGATGATTCTGTTCTATAGGAAACTTGGAAGGGCGTTCCCCCAACAGACCAGTCTCTCCAATAATGTCGAATGTATACTTACGTTGCACAAATGCATGCCCGTCTTATTGCGAGCAACCTCAATCCCCAAAAAATAATTCAGATCACCTAAGTCTTTCATGTTAAAGCATCGACTCAGATAGTTCTTGAAATGAACTAAGGCGCTCCAATTATTTCCACATACAACCAAATCACCAACATAAATTGAAACCCAAAGCTGAACATTTGGTCTTGTATAAGTAAAAATAGAAAGATCTGCGTATGATTGAACGAAGCCATAGCGACGCAATGCATTACTCAATTTCCCAAAATAGCAGCGAGGCGCTTGATGCAAGCCATACAAGGATTTACGCAAGCGACATACCTGATCAGGATGGGAAGATACAAAGCCAGGCGGGAGCCGCATGTATACTTCTTCCTTCAAATCTCTATGAAAAAAAGCATTATGCACATCCATTTGGTGTACATACCAACCGAGACCCACAACCACAGACAACGTAACCCGCACAGTCACCATCTTTGCAACGGGCGCAAATGTTTCATGATAATCAATACCGTCACGCTGATTGTTGCCCAAAATTACCAACCGAGCTTTATGTCATTCGAACGTCCCATCAGACTTATATATGATCTTATAGACCCACTTACAACCAATCACTCTTTTTCCAGGAGGCAAGTGATCAATGGTCCAAGTCTAATTGCGTTCTAAAGCTTGTATCTCCGTATACATCGCTTCACGCCACACGGGCTTAGTCACCGCATCACGATAATTTTGGGGTTCAGATTCACTCCCAAGAGCTACTAGAAAAGAGCGATGCTGCCCAGAAAAATTTGCATATCCCAAGAACTGAGATAAAGAATAAGGTTTATTTGCGTCATTTTTAGATCGCACCTCAACCGATACATTGCCAATAAGGAAATCCTTCGGTCTACTTGAAGGATGTTTAGTGTGCAGACCCCGTCCGAGAATCTCCTCTTGCTGCGGATTGTGCACTGGCTGACCAATCTCCTTATTTGGAGGGTTACCCCCCTGGAGCTAGGCATCGAATCTTCAGAAGAAAAAGTTGACGGAACACTTCCACTTACTAAATCACTAAGAACTGAAACTGGTTCGTTGGAATTCATCATAACTGGTTGGAACATCTCTCCAGTGGTTGTTGCTAGAATCAACTCAGGGCTTAAGTCATCAATAACAGTTTCCTCATGTATTCCCGATATTTCATTAGGTTGCACAACAAAAGAAACAACATGATTCTCACTTGTTCGACTATCCGAAGTCACCTGCGAAAAAGGAAAGCTTTGCTCTAAAAAAATGACATCACGCAACATAAAATACTCATGAGTCGCCAAATCGTATAATTTTCATCATTTCTTGCCAAATGGGTAGCCAACGAACACGCACCGTCTACTCCGACTCGCAAATTTATCGTGACTTCGATTCAAATCCTTAGCAAAACATAAGCAACCAAAGACTCTCAGATGAGCATAATCAGGAACTCTTCTAAACAAACATTCAAATGGTGTTTTACCTCCATGAACCTTACTTGGAGTTCGATTAATTAGATATCCGGCTGTCAAAATACAATCACCCCAAAAATCAATCAAAAGATTAGATTGAAATTGAACTGCACAAGCTACATTGAGTATATGACGATGTTTACGCTATACCCTGTGTAATACCCCGATTTTGGAGTGTATAAAATAATATTATTATAGCAAAGAAATTTTTTTGTAATATTTTGGGATAAAAAAATTAATATTCTGGAATAAATTTTATTCCTATTTTATATATTGATTATGATTGAAAAGACTGTTAAACGGATAAATATCGATAAATATAAATATAAAATATAAAATATATAATAATATAATAATAATAATAAAGGTAATGATGATGAAGATAATATTTATAATAATAATAATAATAACAATGATAAGGATGGATGATGACGAAGATATAATAATAATAATAATAATAATAATAATAATAATAATAATGTTAATAATAATAATATAATTATATATATAATAAACCAAACCCACCTGTGAAGGAAGGCCGAAGCAGAAGAACGCGAAGGAGAAAGAAGAGAAAGAAGAAAATAAGAAAGAAAAAGATTTAGCCGTCCGATTTCGATTTCGACTTCGGTATTGTATTATTTGTTATACGTAGAATTTAATTATGGATTTTAATATGAATTTTGATATTGGGAATATTAAATTAGAAATTCTTAAAAAATTCATAACCGGCTATTTGGCTATTTAATCGACTAAGTTCTTTAGCTAATAGCCTATTCGTAGTCCTAATATTATATTCTGAGAATTTCGTATCGATCCGAACCGAATCGAAAACGGCAGTGTACTGCACCTGCCTGTTTATTCATATCTTTAAGTATTTTTATTTAATAATCGAGCGATATAAATATTATGAGGTATAAGAGTTTTATAGCCGTAGTCTACTAAATATAAAAGTTTGAAACCCAACGAGCTAACTATAGAAATTAGCTTTTGAATAAGCAGGTAGTTCATATGTATAAGCATATAGCTCAGCTGATTTAAGTAAATAATGGGGCAGGTGTACGTTGGAAGAGATTTGGGTGAAATTGCGAAAGCTAGGAAGTGTCGATAAGAGGTAAGCAGTAGGGAATTAAATCGAATTTAAGAAATTAGGTATGCATGTTGCATGAGATTCTGATTAATATGTTAACATGATATTATGTGAATCATTTTGTCAGTGCATGTATATATTTATATATATGTGTGCTTTTGCATGTGAGAGACTTCACGGTTTATGATATTTGATATACGTATTTGATTGCATTGGTGAATTTATGAAAAGGAGGATAGGTGAGCTGTCTCACCAGCCCTTTTCGGTAAATTCACTTATTTGGCATGTTGCACACATATTGCACGGTTTATCGGATATATTTTATGGATCTATCGTTTAGTCACCGTGTGCGGTAGTGCTAGGCGAGGGCATCATCTGGGGTTAGGATATTCGACCCCGATGTATCGTAACACTTTGACGATAGTGGACGATAGTAGTCGGACAACTGGGTGACTTAGTCGCACGGTCATTCAGGGATTAGACCCATTGTAGTTAAGACGTATTTGGTCTAATCATTCGTGTTAGGTGTTGTTCCACTAATTGGACTGATCACTGGTGAGGTTTACCGGTAGTTTAGGATCATATGCCAAACTCCAAACGTGATCCCGTTAGGGCGCGCGAGGAGGAGTAGAGTTTCCGGGTTTCCCTTGGGTGATTCCAGGTTGCACGGATTCTACTACATTACACGGGATAGGGCTACTCAGTGGGGGTCCTATCTTCGCTATCACAGACTATGGGGCGTCTTGTGGTTAATGGCGACAACGTTCAGCTATCCATGTATTGATTGTGGGAGACGTATGGTGGGTATATGGAAGTGACCGGATGACCGTTATATTATTATGGGTTTATCAGGTCCTTCCTTGAGCCGAGGATTTTCCGGCTATTTATTGATGATGATCTAGTGAGCTTGTTATTACGGGGCCAAGGGTATTCCGGTTGCTCACTTAGACAGATATAGTAAGCCTATGATTATGGAGCCGAGGTTATTCCGGCTGCTCACTTTGGCGGATATATGTGGGTGTGCATTGTTGTCGATTTTGATATCTGTATTGCCACTACTGGCATGACATGACACGTATTTTATGATTAACAGGAATTAAACTTTATTTTAAAAATGTATGAAATGACATATTTCACGTTAGTTCTTAAAATAGATTTAATTCTAGACTGCTTTTAAGAAAATATTTGTTTCAGGTATGCATGGCACATCCGAGACAGGGGACGTCTTGGGATATAGAAAGACGGGCTGAGTGAGTAAACCGTATATTGTATTATATGTAAATTTTTAACCGGAATAACCTCTTGTTAAGGGGTGTGTTTTGTAAATATTTATAAATCAGATTCTTTTATATAATAATGTGCTTTTATGATAATTTTAGCCTTAACACTGTATTGTGGGGTCCGAAGTAGGAGGTGACGACCTCATGATGTAGTGTGGCGGTAGCATTTCCAGTCTGAGCCAACTAGGGGTGTTACACCCTGCCATTCTGTTGAGGTGTATTTACGCATGAGGTTTGATGAATGATTCCATTCTCAGCAAAAAAAATGTTTCAAACAGACAAATTCAGTACCGTTATCTGACCTCACAATTCGCACGTCTTTAGAAAATTGCCGCTTCACCATAACTATAAAATTCTTCAAAATACGGCTCACTTCAGATTTATTTGCCATTAAAAATACCAAACACATCGTGAAAAATCATCAACGACTATCAAGAAATAAGAACAACCAGTAGAGGATTTAGTTCTATACAGACCCCAGACATCACAATGAATTAACTCAAAAATCTAAGAGGCATTATTATCACTGTCGGGAAAAGTTTCCCTTGTCTGTTTGTCTTGCATATACACATCACAAATATCATTTGATTTATCAAAACTACCAACACTAGGCAATAAATCTAAAATTTTTGGCGATGGATGGCCAAGACGTTGATGCCAAACTTCAAATGACATTTTACTATCAACCTTGCAAGCTTTTATTTCTGCCCTAGAGTCCAAATAATATAGTCCTTCAATTCTCTTTCCCAAACATCCAATCTCCATCCTCGTATTGGGGTCCTGCATTACCCACGCAGTGTTCGTAAACAACACATCACAATTCTTCTCGTCGACCAATTGTGAAACCGATAATAAGCTATTATTCAAGTCAGGCACATGTAACACTTTATTCAACATCAAATTTTGTCCAAGCATAACTTGTCCTTCATGTTCCACATTTGATTTATCTCAATTCGCCATAGTCACATAACAGTCAACAACATTTTTCAACAAATTCAAGCATTCCATAATTCCAATCATATGTCTACTCATTCCCGAGTCAATAATCCAGGATTGAGAGGATTTACCTGTCAATTTATCCGAGGCAGATGAAGGCTTGTAGTCCTTCAGAAAATTCACAAAGGCCTGCAATTGTTCTTGACTAAGTCCAGATGGAAAAATGTGTTCTCCTCCTTAGACTGTGTTTGCCCGTCCTATCCCAGTGCCGGACATACCTCCACGGCCACAAGCATTCACTGAAGTGCCAAGCCCTCTACCTGCAGATCTACCTCATCGGCGATCTAACCCTGGGTTTCTTTGCCTCTAACGTTTGACATACCAATCTGGGTAGCCGTTAAGTTGAAAGCAATCATTAATCTCATGTCTCATCTTGGAACAATGAGTGCAAAGTAAATTATGGTTCCTTTCCCTATTGTCTGTGCTGAGTCTTCGACCAGTTGCACCAGTCAATTGAGCAACCAAGGCCATTTGTTCTCCACCTCCTTCTCGGATTTTAAAATTGTTCTTCACCCTCTCTTCTTAACAAACCTTGGCATATGCTCGCCCGAAAGATGCAATGGTTCCCACGAGAGAATGTTCGAGTGAACTATTTCGAAAGCCTCATCCAATCCAGCCATAAATTGTTGCAGCTTCTCTTCCTTTCGTTTCTAGTCAAATCTCTTCTCCAAATCACATGTGCATACTCCGCAAGTGTATCCACCACAACTGCATCTTGGAATTTGATCATAATCTGCAAGTTCATCCCATAGCTTTTTCAATTGGCTAAAATAACTCACTACGGGTGTTTCACGTTGTCGAAGTTCCATCAAAGCCGCCTTAATTTGTTGTACACGCACCGTTATTTCATATAAACCGTTCAGACAATTCATCTCATAGCTTCTTTGCCGTCTTCGGCAAGGTCACGGTCGAGCGAAGCGTCGGCTGAATCGTATTCAAGATCCATACGATAAGCATCAAATTCACCGGTTCCCATTCATCCAAGTCTCTGGAATTCTTTCCTTCTGCAGGTTTGGTTATGGTTCCATCGATGAACCCTAACTTCTTCTTGGCCTTAAGAGCGTTTTGGATCGCATGTGCCTATTCATCGAAATTATTCTCTTTCAATTGCACGTGAGTGATTAACAATCCTGGATTGTCATTGTTCGACAGATAATACGCAGGACTCAATTTCTCATTCGTCATATGGCTCTAATACCATAAAGAATTTCAAATTCGGGAAAAAAAACTCTATATTTGTATTCCATTTTTTTTCTCTGTCGATTTTCATTGTATGATACAATACATATATCAAGCCAAGACTTCAAGACCAAGATTCACATAATCCAATATCTTCACTAACTAAAATACTAATCTCCTACTTAAAATAAATACTATCCAAAAATATAAAATAAATTACCAAAGTAAAAGATAATATCTATGTATATATATATATTGGCCGAATATAAAACGATACTACATACGAACATTTCTTTTTGCTTCCTTGGACTATGTATTCATCTTGGGCTAGAACGTCTCCTTGATTTTTTTCGAGATTTTTCTAAAATCTTGCGAATGCTTTGATATATCATGGCAATATGAGATTTGGCCAGAAAATAAATCAGATCATAAACAAACATGAGGCAACCCACCCACAAAATGGGCAATAAATTATATATTATGTATGTAGGTAGATATATATATATGTCTTTGAAAATAAAGTACGCGCAGTATACTTTTGAGAAATGAAGCAAAATATATGTATTGTTATATAATAAATATAATATGATGTATAAGTATATAGGTAAATGTTAAATATATATATGTTTGATTGTGCATGTATGTATGTATGTATGTATTATAATAATCAAAGCATTAAATGAGCACACAAAAAAAGAATTAAAGTGGTAGACTTTGAAAATGATAGTTGTGTAATTTTTGTGTGTTCCAGTTACACATATATATAGATATTCATGTCCAATAAAAAAACATCCACATCTCAACCTACATAACGTTTACGAATTCAATGTGTGCATTACTACAAGTAGTTACGTGTTGTATATGTATATAACACTCCCCTTTGGATGTTTTTGTAAAAAAAATGTGCCTCGCTAAAACCTTACTATGAAAAAACCCTGTGGGAAAATATCATAGTGAAGGAAAAAGAGTACATCATTCTTGTATTAATGCACTCCCCCTGTTTGGGACTTTATTTGATGTTTTTCATCCGATGCATTCCAATTTCTTGTACCAATTTGTTGAATGTTGCAGTCGGTAGCGCCTTTGTGAATAAATCTGCAAAGTTTTCAGACGATCGAATTTGTTGCACTTAATTTCACTACTTTTCTGAAGATCGTGAGTGAAAAAGAACTTCGGAGATATGTGCTTTGTCCGATCGCCTTTAGTATATCCTCCCTTTAATTGAGCTATACAAGCTGCATTATCTTTAAATAATATTGTATGAGGTAATACATCATCAAAAATCAAGCCACAATTTTTTTAAATATGGTAAGTCATAGACCTCAACCAAACGCATTCACGACTGGCTTCGTGAATTGCTAAAACCTCAGCATGGTTTAAAGAAGTATCTGTTATCATCTGTTTAGCATATCTCCAAGAGATTGCGGTTCCGCTACAAGTAAATAAATAGCTAGTTTTAGATTTTTCTTTGTGTGGATCAGACAGATAACTAGCATCAGCATAACCAATTAATTCATTTCGAGATTCACTCAAATAGAATAGACCAAGGTCATGAGTCCCCTGAAGGTAACGAAAAATGTGTTTGATACCATTCCAATGGCGCTTTGTGGGGGATGCACTAAACCTAGCGAGTAGATTTACTGAAAAAGATATATCTGGTCTGGTACAATTTGCAAGGTACATTAATGCGCCAATAGCGCTGAGATATGGTACATCGGGACCAAGTATTTCTTCATTTTCTTCTCTTGGCCTAAATGGATCTTTACTGGGATCAAGAGATCTGACCACCATTTGATTTATCCATATAAAATTTTTTTAATACCTTTTGGATAAATGTTGATTGATGGATAAATATTCCATTATTAACATGATCCACTTGTAATCCCAGACAATATTTTGTCTTTTCAAAATCTTTGATCTCAAATTCTTTTTTAGATATTCAACTGCAATTTGGATATCTTCAGGAGTTCCAATTAAATTGAGATCATCAACATAGATTGCAATAATGACAAAATTTGATTCATTTTTCTTTATAAAAACGCATGGGCATATTGGATCATTATTATAACCTTCTTTTATTAAACATTCACTGAGAGGGTTATACCACATTCGCTCTGATTATTTAAGTCCATACAATGACTTTTTCAATTTGATGAAATATGATTCCCTTGTGTTTAATTTGTATGCTTCAGGCATATTGAATCCCTCAGGAACTTTCATATAGATATCAGTATCCAAGAAGCCATAAAGATATGCAGTAACTACGTCTAAAAGACGCATATCGAGCTTTTCTCGCACTGCTAGGCTCACAAGGTATCTAAATGTTATTCCATCAACAACTGGAGAGTATGTTTCATCAAAATCTACTCCAGGTCTTTGCGAGAATCGCTGAGCTACAAGACGGGCTTTATATCTCACAATTTCATTATGCTCTTTTCTTTTTTGTACAAACACCCATTTGTATCCAACTGGTTTTATACCATCTGGTGTTTGAACAATTAGTCCGAAGACCTCTCTTTTGTATAATGAGTCAAGCGTTGATTGAATCGTATTTTCCCATTTTGGTCAGTCATTTCTTTGTCGACATTCATAAACCAATTTTGGCTCTGGATCCTTGTTTTCTTCCATTATATCAAGTGCTAAATTGTATGCGAAGGCATTGTCAATAATTTCCTCTTTACGGTTCCAACATTTTCTTGAAGTAACATAGTTAATTGAGTTTTCAATAATCTCATCATGTTCTTCAAGATCGTGCTCTTCTGGAGCAATTATTTCAGGGTTGACTTCCTCATTAGATTGAGTTTTATTAATGTCATTCCTGATATTTTCATGATTATCATCATTAATTTCTATTTTCTTTCGAGGATGTTTGTCTTTGGAACCAAGTGGTCTACCATGCTTCAAGCGTATCGCTGATTCATTAGCACTTCCAATTTGTCCATCAGGGACAATTAGTTTAGCCAGAGTATTAGCAGCTTGAATATATGATCGAGTGACTTTACTCGAGTCATTAAATGCATCTGGTAACTGATTTACAATATTTTGCACATGTATAATACATTGAACTTCTAGTTCACACTGCTTTGTACGATAATCACAAAAAGTCAATAGGATTTTCCAATTAATATCCCTTTTCAGTTCATTTCTATCTCCCCCTAATGTCGGTAACTATGATTTGTCAAAATGACAATCTACAAATCTTGCAATGAATAAATCACCCATCATAGGTCATTAAATGCATCTGGTAACTGATTTGCAATATTTTGCAAATGTATAATACGTTGAACTTCTAGTTCACATTGCTTTGTACGAGAATCACAAAAAATCAATAGGATTTTCCAATTAATATCCCTTTTCGGTTCATTTCTATCTCCCCATAATGTCGGAAAATATGATTCGTCAAAATGACAATCTACAAATCTTACAATGAATAAATCACCCATCATAGGTTCAAGATATTTTATAATTGACGGCAATTCATATCAAACATAAATGTCCAATCTACGTTGAAGACCTATTTTTGTACGTTTGGGGAGTGGAATAGGAACATAAACCCAAAAATACGTATATGAGATATATTTGGTTCGTGACCAAATACTAATTGCATAGGGGAATAACTATTATATCTTGTTGGCCTCATTCTTATAAGTGTTCCTACATGTAATATTACATGCCCCCTAGCTGAAACAGGCAACATAGACCTCATCAGTAATGGTCTAGAAATCAATTGCAATATTTTAATAAGTGATTCTGCCAGGCTATTTTATGTATGAACATGAGCAACTGGGTGCTCTACATTAATTCCAATCGACATGCAATAATCATTAAATGCATTCGATGTATATTCACAAACATTATCCAGACGTATTGTCTTAATGGGATTATCGGAGAATTGTCCCCGTAATTTAATAATTTAGGCAAGCAATCTCGCAAATATCATATTGCGAGTAGATAATAAACAGACATATTACCATCTAGTAGATACATCAATAAGCACCATAAAATATTTAAATTGCCCACATGGTGGGTCTATTGGTCTACATATATCCCCGTGTATTCTTTCCAAAAATGTAGGTGATTCAATACCAACTTTAGCTAGCGATGGTCGGGTTATCAATTTTCCCTGAGTGCAGGCGACACAGGTTAACTCATTTGAGTTTAACACTCTTTGACCTTTTAATGAATGGCCATGCGAATTCTCAATTATTCCCCTCATCATTATACTGCGAGGATGTCCAAGGCGATCATGCCATATTTGAAAATCGGTAGTCTTTTGATCTACCTTAAGGTGTGTTTCAACACCCAATCTAGCATAATATAAACCAGTAGAGAGTGAGGGTAACTTTCAATGATGCATTTCCTTTTATCAATGATATTGGTGATCAATAAAAATTCACCATCGGTATCACTCATATTTTCAATGTGATAACTAGTTTTCCGAATGTCATGAAAGCTCAGTAAATTTCTTCGAGCTTTAGTGGCCAACAGTGCATACTGTATCACAATTTTCGTCCCCGTGGGAAGAAATATAATAGCTTCTTCAGAGCCTTCAATTAATTTTGCACTGCCACTTATTGTATTGACATTCATTCTTTCCCTTTTCAAATGGGAGAAATATATTTCGTGTTTCAATATAGTATGTGCCGTTGCATTGTCAATGAAACACATATTTGCATTATTTTGATTGGCATCCATTTAACCTTCAAATATAAATAAATGCAGTATTAAAAAAGGCAAATATAATTATTACAAAATGCATTACAAAAAAGTAGTATGCGATAATTTAAATATTAAAAAATATAAAATAGAAAAATATAAAATGACATAGTATGTCTGTCACTAGTGATTTGTTGAATCTACGACAAAATTCGCTATATCAAGATGCATTGTGTCGTAATCCAGAAGATCATCATCAGGGTCGTCATCGTTATCAACGTGATTAGTTTTGACCTTTTTCCCCTTTTTTCTGCAGTGAGGCTTGATAACGATCGGCTAGGTGTTTGGTTGTTCTGCAAGTATTGGCCCAATGGCCTTCAATGCCACACTGATTAAAATGTCGATTTGCCTCTTTTCTTGTTTAGCCTTTTCAGCTATATCCCCATATTGGGGTTTATTCGACTTCCTGTTAATGTCAAAACTGCGTTGATTGTAAGGGGTATATCGATCGCGTTGACTCTCACAACCGAGACCACGTCCATGGCCTCTACCACGTCCTCGGCCTCGTTTAGAAAATGTTACGTTCGCTTCAGGAAACGGATTGGAACCAGTGGGCCGGGACTGGTAATTTTTCATCAGTAACTCATTACTTTGCTCAGCTAATAAAAGAAATGCTATGAGCTGTGAATATTTTTGAAGTTTTTTTTCACGATACTGTTGTTGCAGCACAACATTATAAGCATAAAATGTAGAGAAAGTCTTCTCCAATTTATCATTCTCAGTAACAGTTTCTCCGTAGAGTTTCAACTGAGATGTAATTTGATAAATAGTAGAGATGTACTCTGTAACAGTTTTAAAATCCTGCAACCGCAGGTTAAGCCAATCATGTCGGGCTTTCGGAAGAGTGATTTATTTCAAGTGCCCAAATATCTCCCTCAATTCATTCCACAAATCAAGTGGATCTGTCACCGTCAAATATTCGGACTGTAAAGGAATGTCCAAATTGTGACAAATGAAAATAATCGCCTTAGCCCGATCTTGGTTTGTAGCCGCATTTTCACTGGCAATTGTATGAATAAGGCCCGTAGAAATCAGATGCATTTCTACATCCAAGGACCAAGTCAGAAAATTATTTTCGGTGAGAGACAGAGGTTTAAAAGAAAATTTTGCAAGATTTTCCATAGCATAGAAAATCGATAATATAGATAGTATAAAAATAAAACTTACCAAAAATAAAATAGGTAAGAGCTTTCGTGTTGATAACGTGTTATATAATAAATATAATATGATGAATAAGTATATAGGTAAGTGTTAAATATATATATATATATATGTTTGAATGCTAATGTATGTATGTATTATAATAATCAAAGCATTAAATGAGCAGACAAAGAAGAATAAAAGTGGTAGGCTTGGAAAATGATAGTTGTGTAATTTTCGTGTGTTCCAGTTACACATATATAGATATTAATGTCCAATCAAAAACATCCACATCTCAGCCTATATAACATTTACGAATTCAATATGTGTATTACTACAAGTAGCTACGTGTTGTATATGACATGTATATATATAAATGAAAAAATATATATAGGAAATGAAGCAATAAATGAAAATGTGAAGGAGAGATGGTGAAGGAGAAATGACGGTGACATGAGTGATGTGAGATATGTGTGATTAGGTTTACTAGGGAAGGGATAAACTATAATCACATGACTATATATATATGTGTGTGAGAGAGAAAAGAACAGACGCGAGATGCAGGAATCAGCAAAGTTAATTTTATTTTGACTGAAACTTCAACTATCTAAAATGATGAGCTATCGACTGCACTAATTTATAGTAGTTAGAAATTGGATAAAACTTTAAAAGCAACTGATAAACCCTAATCATACTCTAACAACTTAATTGAATTATCTAATAATGTAGAACTAACTCAACCTAATTTGCGCTCCAAGAACTCATTTATTCAAAAATATAAACACGTGCAGTAAAACCTAAGGCTTGGTAAACTTGCGGCAGGATTATTTCCAACAAATTCTCTCATATTTCTTGTTAGATTTGACCAGAAATGAATCAAAATAAAACGGATTATTTACAAACCAAACCAACACAACACTTCTGTTGTGTGTGTGTAATGCCTAAAATATGAGAAATAGAATATGTTTTATTACTACTGAAAACTCACTCTATTAAAAATGAAGTTAATAGACCTCCCATAATGACCCGATAAAATATAAAATTAATAAAAAATTCTAATAATAGCTACCTACTCTCCCTAAATTTTGGGAGCAAAAAATATATTAAATAAAATAAAAACGTATCAAATGACTAAGTCTAACACTAAGTCTTGTTGTGTTGCAGCACGATTATTTTCAACAAACTTCTTCGTAATCCTGATAATCAACAAACTCCCTCGTAATCTTGACATATTATCAGTTGTTGTTGTCTGAGCCTTCTCACATCTACCGTCTCCCTTCTGTCGGTTTAATGAGCTCTAGACCCCCCTTGTATGTCGAGTTAACCGGGATAGACAAGCGACATCCCGTCGTTGTTTTTCACCTTCGCATCCTGCGGAACAATCGACATATTATTAATCTAACATATTTTGGCATGCACCGTGCGAAACCTGGCCACACCAGCTACATCACGATCTTGTAGAACACTGTGTCCCACGCCGTCATCCTGCAAACAATGCAAACGCTGCATCTCTTGTCCCTGCCTATCGACATCCCGCCGACAGTGCGAGTGCCTACTGTTGGCACCCCACCGGCAGCCCGAACGCCGATGTTCCTTGCTCCTGCCTGCCGACATCCCCCCGACAGTGCGAGCACCTCATGCCGCACCCAGCCGACAATGCGAGTGCGACATTTTCAGCCCTTGCCTGCCGACACCCTGCCGACTGTGCGAGTACTAATGCATGCTGCCACGTTCCACCCCAGCACCCCGCCGACTGCATAAACACCATCTCCTGCCCGCCAGCCGCCGTCTTCAACGCGCATTCCGCTGGTAGCGTGAACGCCTTCTACCGGCACTCCGCCATTGGCGTTCTCCTACACTAAAAAAAAATAGTATATTTGTTACGGAATTCCGTTCCGAAAGTTCACGTAGCAAACATAATTTCATCTCTAATTCCGTCTCTAATATTATTAGTAACAAAAAAAATGAATTTAGGAACGAAAAAATCTTGTTACATATTTCCTTCTAAATCATTTTCCCAAAACACATCAATGATAACCCACCAAGAACGGCAAGAACACTGTTGACTCTGGCGTTCGCATTCATCACGTTCTTCATGAACTGGTACAGCACGTTTCATCATTTTCAGGCTGCTCTTCTGGCCGATGTACCCTGGCCATATAATATGGGTCTCCAGCCCTAGCCAGCACCTTTGTGCTTGACCCCGAGCGACGCCCGCTCGACGTTCGACTGCCGTCCTCAGCAGCCAAACCTGTGCGCCCAGACTAGTACCCAGATGCCACCACGCCGACGTCACCTGCGTTCCTCACAGTGTTGGCGTCAAGCCCCCCAGCCTGCCGGAGCTTCTCGCCCGTAGCCACTGTCACCCTTGGGTACCTTCAGATCTGATCCTCCGGAAAATCGAATGTTGATCCAGAGATTCAGATCAAATCTACTATTGCCGCTGCGATCAGCTCGCCGGCATGCTCTCCTCGTTGTCCGTGTGGAGATAAACACAGCCATATTCTCCCTCAACCTCGCTCTCTGATAGATTTGACCGAGGAAAGAATCAAAATAAATCGGATTATTTACGAACCAAACCAGCACAACACTTCTTATATGTGTTTTCAATGCCTAAAATATGACAAATAGAAAGAAAAAAATAAACAAGAATAATAGTGACATGAAAGGGAGAAGAAGGTGAGGAGGAAAAATTACTTTTGTGTTTTATTACTACTGAAAGTCACTCAATTAAAAATGAAGTTAAAGAGGTACTTATAGAGCTCCTGTACTGACCTATAAAATATAAAATTAATCGAAATTTCTAATAATAGATACATACTCTCTGTATTAAAAGGACTAAATCTAAATCGAAGGGGTGTATTCAGTTGAAATTTTAACAGATTTGTTTAGATTTTAAAAAGATCTATGGATTTAGAAAATTTACAAACTCTATGTTGAGTTTAATTAATTGATTTTAGCAATTGATTTAGATAGATTTTTACTGATTCGATTCTTTATGAATTTATATAGATTTTGTATGATCGTAAAATAATTTATTTATTTATATATAATTATATAAATTTATATCAAATACAAGTTTTATAAATATAACATATTTTATAATTAAATTTATTATATATTATTTTTTTATAGAATAAAATTATTATAATACATAATACATTGTTATTAATATTGTTGAAGTATTTTAATATATATAACACTACTATTTTGTATATTAATATTTTTAATTTTATAATTTAAGTATTATATTGTTATTCAATATATCAAATTATTTTTATATTTTTATTATTTATTATTATTTATTTATTTAAATTTTTATATAAATAATAAATACGTATATAAATAAAATAAAAAACATAATTTACAATTTTTAAAAAATATATTAAAATAAAAAATTAAATAAATATAAATTAACGAAAAATATGTGTATTACACTTTCACCGAAATAACAATAGGACACCGGAACGACAGTGTATTGTATTCAATAGTTGAAAAGAAAATACATATTTATTATGATAATAATAATAATATTTAATATTATACTTATAATATAAAATATATATTTCAAACAAATTGACAATAATTTGCTAAAATATTTTAATTTTAAATTATTTTTTAAAAAATTATAATAATATTAATAAATATATCATATTATTTATGACTTATGCAACAGCAGCAGCAACAACAAAAATAATAATAATAATAATTATTATTATTATTTTAAAAATTCATCACTAATAAGCAGAGATTTTATACCATACAAATTTTAAATAATATTTTATAAGATTTTTAAAAATCTGAAATGAATACAAGATTTTACAAAGACTGATTAAATACCTCAAGATTTTAAATGCATTTGAAAAATAGATTGAATACACAAGAATTTTAAAAAATTTAACAAAATCCCACATATTATTTCCAACTGGCAATTGATTTTGTTCAATAATTAATTCTCATAAGTCTAAGTTGTTTTTACTAAATATTATTGATTGCTTGCTTGAAAAATATTTAACTTTATGTGGAAATTTAATATTAATTATTTATCAATGTAGATTGCAACACGATTGCGGATACATATAATAAGTCGGCCACATATATATATATACTTTCAGTTAATATTATTAATTTAATCTTATGAAAAAAATTTCAATTTTTATCTCATTGGGTAATCAATTAATCAATTTTGTTATTAATTTTCTTTTTGTAGCCAATTCCATGGTTTGCAAGTGGTTTGACAACATATAATTCCATGTTTGCAACTTGTATCATTTCATTTTTCTTATATAAAATATTTAACAGTTTTGTGGAGTCATTTATATCAGATTAATGTAAAAAGGGGATTAATCACAATTCATTCATCACAAATTTATCCTTTATTTCTTTTATTTTCTTCCATTTTTCCTTCTCTTGTTTTGCATGACAATGTAATACAATTTTTAATCAATTACAATTCGTTTTTGTCATTTGTTTTTAAGCAATTTATATTATATATTTCTAAATTTATCGCATACCACTAATGATTCACGACGTCGAGTTGCCCAAAAACCCGTCAATCCTCCTGATAAAAAAAGTTTTAGGCCGGAAATCGAAATTCCATGATTCATAATTCCATCCAAAGTAATCACATATATCAAAATAATCAAGGAAGAATTTTTATCTAATTAGCTTTGTAAAACAAGAATCCAAGTAGAGGTTCCTTTAGTTGAAAAGTGAAAACACAAGTAAAAAAACCTGTCCTTCATCTCATCCCTTCAATATTTTCTTCTTCATCTAAAGTCTGCATCCGTTTATCATTTCCAGCCTATGGTTTGCAAGTTACATTAGCATTTGTTAATATAACTTATGAAAAAGTATGTGTCTAACAATTAACAGTCTAACTAATTATTCAGTTTGTTCATATCGATATCGATTCCTAGCTATTTTATGGTTAGTGGATCGATCACGTGTCTTACGTCCAAATTATTCTTCGAGAAAATGGTCACGCCAAATCACTCAAAAACAACCAAATTTACTCAGCCAATCAACCTAGCTAGTTTGCATCATCAAGGGAATCTCTTTGTGCCCATACAAGGCTAGTTGAATAGCAACCTAATACATTACTGTCAATAGGCGCAACATCGTAGAAGTGGAAACTAATTAGAGAAAGTTACTCGACTAATGATCACTGATCGATCGAAAGCTTAGAATTCTACCACCACATAGGGACATTGTCAATTTGTTTCGTAACTTTGAAACAAGTTCTAGCACAAGATTTGGGACGGTGAAAGACCATCTCACCTAAAAAATTATGCATCATTGGTTACATATTATATGGTCTTCTAATGTGTTCATGGTCCTCTCCCTTAGATATTATGTTAGATGTTTCACCTAAAAGATGTACACCATTCATTACAAGCTATATAGTCTTTCAACAGGAACCTCGCTCCCTTGGATTCAGAAATCTCTTATGGAACTGGCTAATTAAAAAATAAATTTAAGAAAATAAAATAAATTCACCACCTAGCCGAGCACACTCAACAGGAGTTACTCACCTGGAGGAACTTGTTTAGCCAATGGAACTTGACCAGTAAGGCTCGCTCGCTTGACAAAACTCACTTAGCGCGTCTTGTTCACCTGGAAGAACTCTCACTCTCTCAGCAAAGGTGTTAGGGTACAATGTAGTCACTCAAAACACAAGCAGGAAAGGCAACATTTACCCAACTTCAGTAAAAGTGCAATTGACCTGCAAGAAAGAGTTCTTGATCACCATGGATTTGAAACTAGGTTTCAACATTTTGGCTTCTTGTTTTTCATTTTTAGGAAAATGTTAATGTAGAATAGGCTCCAAAGAGTTACTAAGTAAAGATGTTTCAATCCATGCTAAAATACATATTTGATCCAATCAACCGGAAATAGCCGTATTTTGAGAAATTGGAACAACATGAATTAAACAATAGCAAACATAGAAACGTGGATTTGCCACAAAATAAACTTACAACTTGAATTCCTATTGTTTAATTGTGATTTGAGTTTCAAATTACAATCATTCACTCCGTGCTTCGTTCAGACTCTGAGGTAAGTAGGGGTTACGCCCATTCATCCTTTCAATAAAAATACATTATTTCTTCTCACAAAATATTACATCAAAATATTATTTAAACAAAAACTCAAATTAACACCCTATTTCAAATCAATTTCAATCTACAACCAAATAAATGTGAATAAGTGATAATATATTCCCTTTTTTTTTACTTTGACTTTCAAGTATTTCTTGATATTATTCCCTCTATCATATTACTACCTCATCCAAATACACACATATAGGCAAACTAAAGCCTCTAAAACATGGCTACAAACTAACCCTGAATAGATAAGAATCCATTCTTTCACCTCAAAATGTTTATATATTTCATCCACCCTCTAACAATAATATATTAACTTCTATAAATTAACTAATTTCTATATCATCTAATCATAATAAAAAAATAATAATAATAATTAGTCTATTTTCAATAAATAGATCAACTTACTTACCAAATCTACATATCAACAGAACACACAAGATTGTGGGCTGGGCACCACGACATTTCCATGGCATCATAGGACAACATGATCCTTCAAAACCTGCCTCGCTAGATCAACTGCCCCACTTCTCTTGTAAATCAGGTGAAGATTGTACGCAGCTTCTCGCCGGAGATTGCAGTATCCCGGATTTTTTACCATTTCATAATCCGGATTATCATTGGGTAGAACTGGGATGGGATAATCCTTCTCCCGCATTGCTAAAACTTTTTCATAATATGTTACGGCCAAAGAAACCAGACCAACGTGATGACAAGCCCGAGCAATGTTATAAAATGACTCCTGCAAATTAAAATAAAATCAGCTTCACTTACCTTTTACAGAAACAACAAACACAACCACAAGCCCACAGCTAAATCTACAGCTACTCTTGAAATTTTGATAATGCTGATTAGGGAGGAAAGGATATAAAATGTCCTGATGTTAAACTGAAGTTATAAGAAAGAGGATACCTGGCTGTCCCCGCAAAGCCGAGCATTGTTATCCAGAAAAGAAAGCCCTTGTAGTATGGCCTGATGCTTGTTTGGAAGTCTATGGCCGAGTGCCAAGTTTTTCAAGGCAGTTCCTGAAAGATTAAGGGGCCAGGTGATTTGATTCGCTTATTTGCCCAGGGCTCCAACATTTTCATTATCAGTATTTATCAATTCAATGACATATTAACACAAAGATTTATCAAGGGACTGTCCGGCAACAGCTTATAGGCTTCTAAATACTCGCGGGCAGCTGCCTGATGCTGACTGATCATTGTGAAGTGATGTCCAGAAATAAGGATTGGTTGTACACAATCCTTGTGCTTTGCTCTCATGCTATGGAGGAACCTGTTGTGTTTTTTCATTCGATCTTCTGCAGTATATAAGAATCAGCTTACTTACCAAATCTACATATAAACAGAACATACAACACAAACCACAACATGCGAAAATTGAACATTTAGCAAAATTAATCATTTTGATAAACTAAATTGCCATTATGATTCAGCAAGCATATAATTCCCAATGAACATTTTGCAAAGATAAAAAAAATATGAAAGAACAGCCCTCTCAGTTCAAATTAGTCACCGTTTCTATCTAAATTCAATTCACCGTAACTCTCTTAAATGAAATATAAATATAACTTTTGTAAATGAAATATAAATATATCTTATGTTTTTATTACATTGATGTAATATTGTTCGTTTTTTGTACTTCTTCGATCCTTTGCCCTACTTTACTTTCCCAAAATTCCTAAAGTAGCAAGCATCGGTAAATTGCATAAAGAAATGTCCTTAGCACTATAATTACCAAATTCACAGCCAAAAGGTACATGTCATAACTAATGTAATAATAAACCACATTCAGTGGTATCTTACTTCAACAATCCTTTGTAATAGCAATTCCAGGTTGAAAAGCTGAAGGGGTGCCGGCTAACAATGTAACGAACACATTCCCACCCATGTGTAGGATCACTAATATTATGCGCCATCTCTACAACTTCGAAAGATCATTAAATGTTTCAGAGCTTTCTACAACAATACACCATCTATCCCACAGGTAACATAAGACAAAATTAACCACATGCATTGAACAAGATTATCAATATATCAAAACTTACGAGCTCCAAGAGTACGAAGCTCCTCTTTAACCTGAGCAGACAATGTGTTGCATTCCAATTTGAGGCTAATATTTATTATCTCCAGCGCATCCCAGTACTTCCACAATGTGGATAATGCATTACATAACTATGGAAATGGCATCAAATGATCCCGAGATTATTTATAAAATGAATCAAGGATATATGAAAAGCATCAGATTATAAAGCAAATCTGTTCAAAATAAGAGGTTATCTTCCCAAATTATAAAGACAAGTCCCATCACAAACATAATAAAGAGATTAATGTAAATATAGCTGCATTCAATTTGATATTTATTAGGACTCTACTCGCTATGGTTCTCACTACTCCGCAAAGTAAGTCACATTGATCTCAGATGGTTCTTCAATCCTTTGTCTTCCTTCTTTAACTTGAAAGAAATAATATTCAATTCATTGGACTGTGGAGTCCTTGACTTGTTTGTATTGTTCTTGTTAGGTTGTACCTCATTTTTCATTTATTATATCAGCAGGAAATAAGTACATATTTAAAATGCATACTGAAGAATGACAACAAAACCATGGAAAGAAAATTTAGCCAATAACTTTCTAACTTAAATGTGGTTTATATTCTCAACAGTTACTTAGGCAATTTACATGTGTTTTCTCAAATTTCCAATATCACACTCAAAACCCCTATATTTGTCTTCTATGAATCCTTTAAAACAGTGATAGGACATGCTTATAAATTGCAGAACAAACAGTGCAATGATAGCAAATAATGATAGGATATGACAACAAACTACTTACGTCTACAATCAAATAATGATCTCCCCCTTCTTTGAGAAGATCTGGCAGAGGTGGCTCTCACAGTACACACTGCAGGAATCATAGCGGGTAATTCAGTCAATCAATGTGATCAATAAAGTTGTATTTAAAAGCAGATCTTCTCTTCCATTACTTACTGGAGATTCATCATCTGAATCATCACTTTCCCAATCAATTCCTGCAGCCCTTCTTGCTTCTTTCGCTGCAGCCTTCTTTTGGAGGAGCCTCTTTGCTCTGGACGCTTTAGAACTAGAAAAAACAAGATAACACTATAAGCACTTAAGCATTCATATAGACTAACATGAGCAAGTGAAGTTTGTGTTATTTGAGTTGCACATTGCAAGCTTATCAACACATCCCCATCATAATTTTCTTAAATATATGTGTGTATTCTTATGTTTGATTCCATATTTTTCTTATTTTCAAGAATACTATTTTGTCTTCTACCAAGCATTACCATGTAAGAACAAACTCCCCTTACAGACAATTCTTTTATGGCTTGGTTTTAATTGAAAGGATTGAAACCAAAAAAAAAAAAGTTGTGTAGAAGAGAGGAAATTTCCTTGTATCCTTCATATAAAAGACATTTTTTGCCCATTTTCTTCTCCAGAAAAAATAATCAATTTTCATTTATGACACTAGGAAGCTGCAATAGAACAGGTATAAATGATCAATTTTCCACCTCTTAGCCTTGCAAACACGTGAGGGTATACCGGTATTTTAGGATAATTAACTAACCTTGAACTAGATCCCGAATGGGCTAGGTCGAGGGATCGAGATGGCGGGTTCCCTTTTTGGGTGATTCCGATGTGCCCGTCATTCACGATGAAAAGGTCTTTAGACCGTCATCCGTGATGGAGGAATGGATTGCGTACAATCCTCTCTTGGTATCTTATATTGGAGACTAAAGGGTTGTGAGCCGTATGGCGCCCCTCGCAAACTAATAATAAATTTATTTACGTGTACTTTGGATTTCGAACCCTTATGTACGCATTGTGGAGTTTTCCTTGAGGGTTGTGACCCTATGGTTGTTATGTGAAACTATGTGACGTGTCATACGAAGTAATTAGGTTGGAAAACCGGGTCGAGCCGGCCCTGAGTAAGGCCTAGTGGAGTTCTCTTCGTGATGTGCTCATCACAATTATTTGAGAATGAAAACGAGATATAAGGGAGGCGCTAAAAGACTCATGTGTGTGAGTTCCCCTTATGTGATACGTGTATCTTATTCAATTATCTTCCTCAAATAATTTTGTGACATTATATCGTATTAATTTATCTTCGATTAATTGCGCTTACTCAACCGTTGTGTCGACCCTCTTCTTATAATCTTTTTGTAGGTGATCATGCTTCTGTTATACCTAAGTGATGCATTCACGTCATATGATCCATTAGGGGAATTAGAACTACTTTACCTTCTACGATGCTTTTGAAATTCATTAATCATATTTAAAGAATAATGTCTTTTGAATTATTTTCGATTTATGCTTTTGAATTACACTTTACTTATTTAATTGATAAGCCGGTGCACTTTAATTCTAAGTCTCTATTAGTTGTTTGTATTTATTATTTTAGCCTTAGCGCCACAGCGTAGGACTCGTTGGTTGATGAACAAGCCTTACGGTGTGGCGTGGCGGTGAAGCTCCGGTTTGAGTCGGCCGGGGTGTTACATTTATGAGAAATCTCGATACCGCAGATTCTTTTAATGTAAACTAAGTGTGATTTTCAATTTTATTTTCTGGTAATTTCTATTGTAATTATTAAAAAAATACTACATCCACAAATGCAGGATTGAGTCCATGCTGAACATTCTCCAAGATGTTCAACTTGCACAGTTGTGTTCGAAATGAATTTTATGATTATATTAAAGTTTACCGATTTAGTATTTATTTTCTTGTTTTATAGAGTTAGAATAATCATAAGACTGTAATAAGAACCCTTAATTTCATATTATAAATTGAGATGGTTCAATAATAAAGCAATGTAATTATTCAAATCAGTCACCAATAATCAACAAAGGAGAAGTACATAGTATCTGAAACATAATGTAAGAAGGGTTACTTATCATTATTATACACTACCTTGCATGAAGATAACAGGCATTCAAATGCCAAAAACTTGCTAAACATCATCACATATTATGAAGCCAAAACTCAGTAATCATTATACACTAGTCTAGGACATCTTGTATTTGTAGATTATACTCCACACTTGATTTCAATATCTTAAAAGAAAATATTGAGTAGAATGGTTATTATTCGGAAAGTGCTGTATTTTTTTCTTTTCTTTTTTTTTTTTTTTTTTTTTTTTTTGCTTTTTAGAAAGAAACTGTAATTCTTATTTACAAACACAGACAGTAGTATAAAGGATGCCGGAATCTACTGGCACTTTTAAAGGCAGTAAAAGAAAACATTTCAAAGAACAACAGAGAACACTTTTGAGATTAGATATCATATATTGGATCCTCAGTGAGTCAGAGAAATATTAGACATTTAATGATAACATGTTCCCCACTTATGAAACAAACGTTGAAGGTTATAATTGAGAAATCCCTCATATACTTAAGTTTCATTCAAGACATATAGTTCAAACAAGTAGAAGATGGAGAACACAGAAAACCACAGACAGAGAATATGCTAACAGATTATCTTTTGCCGGACTGTTTCGAGAAACAATGTCTCACGAATAATGGGAAATAAAACACCTACAAAATCCTGGAATGACCCTTTGGCTTTATAAATTTGGGAAAGCTTCAACTTTATCTTTCCACTACGCCACCAAAAATTACAGGTATTTGATTCTGTCTCTGGAGCTGTAAGCCACAGTATTTATTGATTAAGACTTGCTACAAACTGCACAACAATATTTCAACTTGATCAGACAAGTGTGAAACTGACTCTACTGGAGGAGAAAGTACGGAAATAGCTTCATTGTCTCGATTTACTTCAAGAAGAAGAGATGATAACATCAACCGCGCATCAATAGTATTATCAAGCTGTTCAATAGCTAAACAAAGATGGGATTGTTAGATATACAGTAACTAATGTAAGCCAATACATAAAATGTTTCAAGATAAATTATAATTTACTGAAGATCAATGAAATCCTTGTTAACAATATGGCTTTAGAATCCTTTATTTACCTTTGTAACAATATTCAATAGCTTCTTCTACTTTCTTCAGAGAAACACAACACCTTGCAATTTTCAAATGTAGACAGTCCTAGACAAGGTTGAATTGAATTATAAAAAAATCAATTGATTGTAGCAAAAAAGTTAACATGTCTAGATTTGGAAGAAATGTTATTGGTAATTTCCTTACATTATACTTAAGTGCATCTCCCACTATCATCATATAGTATGTTAACGCAGATTCATACTGCCCAACAGTCATCAGTGAATCTGCAACATCACTGATTAAGTGACCATGAGCAGATGCGTTCTCTGGTTTCAAGACGCTGAAGTAAACATATTAAAAATTTCCACAGAACAATGATCAAAATATAAATATATATATATATACACTGAGTCAAATAAACAATTAATACATAAGTGGCTAGTTATGTAAGGTTTCTACTTAAATAGGCATTTCATTTTTCAAATATGTTCATTCTAACTAATGAAGATAGTATAACTAGTCCATTTGCATATCAAGTTATCAACCAAAAAATAAGATCATAATAGTGTTCAAACCTCTGCTTCCTTCAGATTCCCGAGAAAAACATGACAAATTCCAGCCTTTATCATTAAATTAGGTGGAATGTCTTTTCCATTATTGCACTCATGCTGCACCCGCTCAATATGCTCAAGAGCTCTGGAATATGCATTGTTACCCATAAGTACTGAAGCTAAGAGATCAAACAAGCCAAAATTAGCATCATCTGTACGATTCTTCAGAATGCCCTCCAGCATACAAGCAGCTCGCTCATGTTGCCCACATTCTTTATACATCTAAAAATAAAGTGAAATTAAGCATATTGAGTGAACTAAAACGGAAGAGGAAAAAAAAAGAATACGAGAGTGAGTAACAATAAAGAAGTGAATAACATATGCTGCATGTAACAACTCAATATTGTACATATTGAAAAAATTAGGTATTATTTTCCAACATTAACACTAGCTTTTAAGAGTTACTAATGATTATATTCAGGTGAAATCCAAATTTTTTGTTTACATCTAGACATTGTAACAATCAAAAGCCCTCTGAAGTTGTAGGAAAGCATGACTTAAGCTGAATTTGATTTCTACTTCATAATGGCATTAAAGCAGATAGCAATGCAAGAAAAATCTTTTGATTAGGATAGGCCACAGAAAGGGGTGAATATAATCTTTTAAGGCAAATAGTATTGCATTTTCTTTGGGTATAGGAAAATATGTATATGACCTATCTCCAAAAGCAAAGGGCTCAACAATAGCTATAAATTCAAATGTCAAAATCTTCTTAATTAAACCACCACGAGGAAATGTAGTGAGACAACATAATATTTGAGAAATATCACTGTGTCAGTAAAAGCTATTAGGGAGGATGTCAGTAATAATTCAGGCATAGTAAGATGTTCACAGTTACAATGAAGTACAGTACTATCCTAGATGTTGTACGAAATGTGATATCTCCTTCAAAAGTACATATATTACATATATATACCAAGTTACCAACACACACATGGTTTATGCAAGACAATCAAGACCAGTATGTTCAATATCAAATGTGTCATACAGAAAATCCTTGCTCACGTTCTATTCTTTTAATTGAACATTTGTAAAGAAACATTGATAAAGAAAAGACTATTTATCAAATATTACTTTCTACATTATCAATAAAGAAAATTTATCTCCCAAAAAATATATAAAAGTTAAAACTTATTTATCAAAGATAAGGGGTGGGCAGACATTCAGATTAACATACTTCTTCATAGCGACGATGGGCATAAAAAAGTTTAGCATCACCAAGTTTTCGAGTTACTTCAGGATTAGCTTTACTCTTTGATCCCTTTCTTCTTCCTCTTTTATTAGCCTGATATCAATACAAAGCAACACATGTAAGCAAATACACCAACGATGAAGTATTCAATTTAACTAAAAATAAACAGCAGCTCAACGTAGGCATATACTCAACCAACAAATGTTTCCAAAAGAGAAACATAAATGCATCAAAAATTAGTAGGAAACTCCACAGCCATAAACACTCATGAAAACGAGGGAGGTAATTAGGAAAGAAAGAAGCTCCACCAAAAAATTTGCCAAAAGAAACCAATTAGGGCATATAATCTTCACAGTCAAATATGCAATGGACCAATTCCGAAGGGAAAAATAAAATACACACCTTCCTTGACTTTTTCTCAAACCATAATTCATGGTCTCCATTATTTCTTCTAATGTTGCGCCAAGATCTTCCTCTACTCTCAACCTCTTAGCAGGCAAGTCACTGCAGCAGTCCAAGGATAATAAATATATGAACACTACTGATACACATGAATTCAAATAAAATAAACAGGAATGCGGTGGTGAAGTTCAACAAATCTCGTAAGTCAATGATATAATAACTTAAGAATATAAACAATGGTTGAATAATAAAGGCAATCTATATGTGTATTATATGCTTGATGCTGTTTTCTACTGAATCCCACTCACCACCACCAGGAGCTAATTGTTACCATTATTGTATAAGATTAGAACTACATGATATGAGGAAGGACCTAAATTAATTCTAACAAAAGGCATAAAATTTCCAACAAAAGAAACACAAAGGAACCCACTGATACATAAAATAATGCAAAAGCCAATAAAAATTAAACTAAAAGACTTCAACCATTCGAATCAATCTAAACTAACGCAATTAATCGCAACTACAATCAAACCATTCAAACCCTTAATGCCATAGCAGACGGCATTGGAAGCAAATAGTTCAAAGAATAGTGTAAGAATTTAACTTACAAATTCTACGACGACTTGCAAAGCCGTATAGGACGACGACGAGGAAGCTGCCCCTGTCTTGGAGTTGGAGGCCGATGTGGAGGGTGGAGAAAATGAAATACTCCTCGTTAAAATCTATGCTCCATTTTCGGTTGTCATAAAAAAAAATAATAATAATAAAAAAAAAAATATTCTCTTTTTAAAATAAAAAATTATTAAATTTTTTTTTTACTAAAAAAAAATAATAATTATTATTCACTTTTATTAAAACTCGGTATCCGGTCAAATGAACATACATTTACATTGACCGAGGAAATAATAATAATAAATACTTGCCGATCTCGAACCGGAGGTTCAAACCGATTGTTCCGGTTCAAACACAACTGTCATCTAACCGAAACGACTTTACCATCTGATTCGATTTCTCTTTTCTCCTGATCGTAAACCAATTTTCAGTTATAACGGACAATTTTGTATTTTTATAAAAAAAGTATATTTTATGAATTTGAAAAAAAAATTGATTTTAATTTAATATAAAAATAATATTTAATAAAATATTATGTGAGATGAAAAATTATATTTTTTTAAAAAATATAGAGTGAAAAAACTTTGTTAGAGAAAAAAGAAAAATAAAAAGAAAATTGTGGAAGAAAAATAAAAAAATAAAAAAAAAAAAGAGAATTGTAAAAGAAAAAAGAGATTTTATTAATAATAATTTTATGTTATACACGTAGCTATTACAATCTTGCTATGTAATGTATATGTAGTAATAGTGTGGATGCCTTGTTGCCATGATTACTAACCACACATTCATTCCCTTCTTTTGCCTATAAATACATATACGAGTTAAAGAAATGAATCAATCAATTTACAAATTCTTCCCCTTTCTCTCTTTTTCCATTCATTACATAATATATACAATATAATATAATAACACACATACATATATATATATTTGTATACATATATATACACACACGCCCGTACACACACTTACCATTATTATATATTATCATTTATATAATACGTTATCAGCACGAAGGTTCTTACCTATTTTATTTTCGGTAAGTTATATTTTTATACCATCTATATTATTTATTTTCTAAACTAGGGAAAATCTTGCAAAATTTTCTTTTAAACCTCTGTCTCTCACCGGCAATAATTTTCTGACTTGGTCCTTGGATGTAGAAATACATATGGTTTCTATGGGCCTTGTTCATACAATTGTCAGTGAAAATACGGCTACAAGTCAATATCGGGCTAAGGCTATTATTTTCACTCGTCACCATTTGGACATTCATTTACAGTCCGGATATTTGACGGTGAAAGATCCACTAGATTTGTGGAATGAATTAAGGGAAAGATTTGAGCACTTGAAATATATCACTCTCCCGAAAGCCCGACATGATTGGCTTAACCTGCGATTGCAGGATTTTAAAACTGTTACAGAGTACAACTCTGCTATCCATCAGATTACATCTCAGTTGAAACTCTGCGAAGAAAATGTTATTGAGAATAATAAATTGGAGAAGACTCTCTCTACCTTTCATGCTTCGAATGTTGTGCTTCAACAGCAGTATCGTGAGAAAATTATTCAAAAGTACTCACAGCTCATTGCATGTCTTTTATTAGCTGAGCAAAATAATGAGTTACTGATGAAAAATCATCAGTCTCGGCCCACTGGTTCCAGTCCGTTCCCTGAAGCGAACGTGACATTTTCTGAACGAGGCCGAGGACGTGGTAGAGGCCGTGGACGTGGTCGCGGTCGATATACCCCTTACAATAGCCGCAGTTTTGATGTTAACAGGATGCAGAGTAAACCCCAATATGGGGATATAGCCAAAAAGGTTAAACAGGGAAAGAGGCAAAACGGCATTTGTAATCGGTGTGGCATTGAAGGCCATTGGGCCAATACTTGCAGAACAGCCAAACACCTAGCCGATCTTTATCTAGCCTCACTGCAGAAAAAAGGGAAAGACGTCGAGACTAATCACGTTGATAACGATGACGACTCTGATGATGATCTTTTGGATTACGACACAACGCATCTTAATATAGCGGATTTTGTCGTAGATCCAGCAAACCCCAAGTGACAGACATATTATGTCATTTTATATTTTGTAATATTTAAATTAATGCATATTACCTTTTTGTAATACATTTTGTAATATTTATATTTGTCTTTATTAATACTGCGTTTATTTATATTTGAATGTTAAATGGATGTCAATCAAAATGATGCAAATATGTGTTTCATTGACAGTGCAACGACACACATATTAAAACACGAAAAATATTTCTCCTATTTGAAAAAAGGAAAGAATGAATGTCAATACAATAATTGGCAGTGCGAAATTAATTGAAGGCTCTAGAGAAGCCATTATATTTCTCCCCGCGGGGACAAAAATTGTGATACAATATACACTGTTGGCCACTAAAGCTCGAAGAAATTTACTGAGCTTTCAGGACATTCGGAAAAATAGTTATCACATTGAAACTATGAGTGATACCGATGCTGAATTTTTATTGATCACCAATATCATTGATAAAAAGAAATGCATCATTGAGAGATTACCCTCACTCTCTACTAGTTTATATAATGCCAGACTAGGTGTTTTTGAAACACACCTCACCAATAGATCAAAGGATTACCGATATTCAAATATGGCATGATTGTCTTGGGCATCTTAACAGTATAATGATAAGGCGAATAATTGAGAATTCGCTGGCCATTCATTAAAATGTCAAAAAGTGTTAAACTCGAATGAGTCAACCTGTGTTGCCTGCACTCAGGGAAAATTGATAACCATGCCACTGCCAGCTAAGTAGGTATTGAATCACCTACATTTTTGGAAAGAATACACGGGGATATATGTGGACCAATAGACCCACCGTGTGGGCCATTTAAATATTTTATGGTGCTTATTGATGCATCTACAAGATGGTCTCATGTCTATTTATTATCTACTCGCAATATGACATTTGCGAGATTGTTTGCCCAAATTATTAAATTACGGGTACAATTCCCCGATAATCTAATTAAGACTATACGTCTGGATAATGTTGGTGAATATATATCGAATGCATTTGATGATTATTGCATGTCGATTGAAATTAATGTAGAGCACCCAGTTGCTCATGTTCATACACAAAATGACCTGACAAAATCACTTATTAAAATATTGCAATTGATCTCTAGACCATTACTGATGAGGTCTATGTTGCCCATTTCAGCTTGGGGGCATGCAATCTTACATGCATGAACACATATAAGAATGAGGCCGACAAACTATCATTGCTATTCCCCAATGCAGTTAGTATTTGGTCATGAACCAAATATATCTCATCTACGTATTTTTGGGTGTGTTATTTATGTTCCTATTCCACCCATCAAACGTACAAAAATGGGTCCTCAACGTAGATTGGGCATTTATGTCGGATATGAATCGCCGTCAATTATAAAATATCTTGAGCCTATGACGGGTGACTTATTCACTGCAAGATTTACAGATTGTCATTTTGACGAATCATATTTTCCGACATTAGGGGGAGACAGAAATGAACCGAAAAAGGATATTAATTGAAAAATCTCATTGAATTTTTGTGATCCTCATACAAAGTAGTGTGAGCTAGAAGTTCAATGCATTATACATTTGCAAAATATTGCAAATCAGTTACCGGATGCATTCAATGACTCGAGCGAAGTCACTCGATCATATATCCAAGCTGCTAATGCTTCGGCTAAAATAATTGTCCCTGATGGACAAATTGCAAGTGCTAATGAATCAGCGACACGCTTAAAGCGTGGTAGACCACTCGGTTCCAAAGACAAACATCCTCGAAAGAAAAGAAGAATGAATGATGATAATCATGAAAATATCAGAAATGACATTGATAAACCTCAATCTAACGAGAAAGTCAACCCTGAAATAATTGCTCCAGAAGAGCACGATTTTGAAGAACATGATGAGGTTATTGAAAACTCAATTAACTATGTTACTTCAAGAAAATGTTGGAACCGCAAATAGGCAATTATTGATAATGCATTCGCATACAGTTTAACACTTGATATAATAGAAGAAAACGAGGATCCAGAACCAAAGTCAGTTCATGAATGTCAGCAGAGAAATGACTGGCCAAAATGTGATTCAATCAGATCTTGACTCATTAAACAAAAGAAAAGTCTTCGTATTAATCCAGATAGTATAAAACCAGTTGGATACAAATGGGTGTTTGTACGAAAAAGAAATGAGCATAATGAAATTGTGAGATATAAAGCCCGTCTTGTAGCTCAGGAATTCTCACAAAGGTCTGGAGTAGATTTTGGTGAAACATACTCTCCAGTTGTTGATGGAATAACTTTTAGATACCTTGTGAGCCTAGCAGTGCGAGAAAAGCTCGATATGCGTCTTTTAGACGTAGTTACTGCATATCTTTATGGCTCCTTGGATACTGATATCTATATGAAGGTTCCTAAGGGATTCAATATGCCTGAAGCATACAAATTAAACCCAAGAGAATCATATTCCATCAAATTGAAAAAGTCATTGTATGGACTTAAACAATCCGGGCGAATGTCGTATAACCGTCTCAGTGACTGCTTAATAAAAAAAGGTTATACTAATGATCCAATATGTCCATGCGTCTTTATAAAGAAAAATGGATCAAATTTTGTCATTATTGTTATATATGTTGATGATCTCAATTTAATTGGAACTCCTGAAAAGATCAAATTGCAGTTGAATATATAAAGAAAGAATTTGAAATCAAAGATTTTGGAAAGACAATATTATCTGGGATTACAAATGGACCATGTTAATAATGAGATATTTATCCATCAATCCACACATACCCAAAAGGTATTAAAACAATTCTATATAGATAAATCTCACTCTCTGAGTACACCAATGGTGGTCAGATCTCTTGATCCCAGTAAAGATCCACTTAGGCTAAGAGAAGAAAATGAAGAAATACTTGGCCCCGAGGTACCATATCTCAGCGCTATTGGCGTATTAATGTACCTTGCAAATTGTACCAGACCAGATATATCTTTTTCAGTAAATCTACTGGTCAGGTTTAGCGCATTCCCCACAAAGCGCCATTGGAATGGTACCAAGTACATTTTTCGTTACCTTCAGGGGACTCATGACCTCGGTCTATTTTATTCGAGTGAATCTTGAAATGAATTAATCGGTATGCTGATGCTGGTTATTTGTCTGATCCATACAAAGAAAAATCTCAAATTGGCTATTTATTTACTTGTGGCGGAACCGCAATCTCTTGGAGATCTGCTAAACAGACGATAACAGCTACTTCCTCAAACCATGCTGAGGTTTTAGCAATTCACGAAGCCAGTCGTGAATGCGTTTGGTTGAGGTCTATGACTTACCATATTCAAAAAAATTGTGGCTTGATTACCGATGATAAATTACCTCCTACAATATTATTTGAAGATAATGCAGCTTGTATAGCTCAATTAAATGGAGGATATATTAAAGGCGATCAAACAAATCACATATCTCCGAAGTTCTTTTTCACTCACGATTTTAAAAAAAGTGATGAAATTGATGTGCAACAAATTCGATCGTCTGAAAATTTTGCAGATTTGTTTACGAAGGCGCTACCGACTGCAACATTCAAACTAACTAGTGCAAGGAATTGGAATGCGTCGGATGAAAGACATCAAATAAAGTCCAAAACAGGAGAGCGCACTAATACAAGAATGATGTACTCTTTTTCCTTCACTATGATTTTTTCCCACGGGTTTTTTTTTTTTACAATAAGGTTTTAACGAGGCACATTCTCTTTACAAATGCATCAAAGATGGAGTGTTATACACGTAGCTATTACAATCTTACTATGTAATGTATATGTAGTAGTGGTGTGGATTGGCATGATTACTAACCACACATTCATTCCCTTCTTTTGCCTATAAATACATATACGAGTTAAGGAAATGAATCAATCAATTTACAAATCCTTCCCCTTTCTCTCTCTCTCTCTCCATTCATTACAAAATATATACAATATAATATAATAACACACATACATATATATATATACACACACCCGTACACGCTCACACACACTTACCATTATTATATATTATCATTTATATAACTTTTTATATTAAATCAAAGAATTATCTAAATTGAAATTTTTACTATTTAAAATATTCAAATCCATAAATAAACACACCATTAGTTGATTTCGTCACGAGGAGGATTTTATGTACTATTGAAAAAATAAATAAATAAATAAATAAAAGTCTAATGTGTTCTTTTGTCTATTTCTTTTTAAAAAAAATATATCAACATTCAATAATTTTTTTTTTATATTATACTATAAATTTATTTTATATTCGAAGCATAATATTAATCTATATTTATATGATATAAACAACTATTCAAATTAACTTTTAAAAGTATTAAAAAATTCAAACCCAGACCCTACCGACAAACACACCCTAAAAAGGTGTATTTCTATTGAACGGTTTGGTAGTTTTAAATTGTGCTACTACTGTGAAACTGTTTACGCGCCAAACTCTAGCTTGCGACTTGTGGAAAGCTATAGATAGAATAGACATCTACTTTTATTTTTTATTTAATTTAAAAACACGCACAATAAAATGCATATCATATTATTTAATAAAAACATATCATATTAATATTATTGGTAAAGAATATAATTTTATATAATATAAATAAATAAATACATATATTTATTTATTTATAATTAACACAATTTATATTTCAAATCATATTATTATCAGTTTTATATATTTAATTTAATACATATTTTTATATATCAAATCAATACATATCAAAACTCAAACTAAACTTATAAGCCAAAGAAAGAAAAAAAAAACTAAATTTATAAACATAAAGAAACAAAAGAAATTTAAATTAAATTTTAAAAATTCAAATTTAATCCAAATTTAAACTCAAATCATTCAAATTCTATCAAAAGAAACACACTCTAAGAATGACTGATGGTGTAAAGAGTAAACGTATGATTATGAAGTTCATTATTTTCCAAACCCAGAACAAACACACTTGGACAATGGTTTTAGTCTAGAAGTGCAATTTCTAAAATAAGAGGAGCAGACTGTAAAATAAAAGCAGTTTAAATTAGTCTAAAAAAAGTGTAAATTCTAAAATGGAGCAATTTAAATTAGAAAAAGAAAAAACTGATTTTCCACATCAGCTGTAGAACACACACTTTATTAGGATTAAATTATATTTGAAATATATATGATTATGGTTTTATAAAAAAAAATAATAATACTAATAAAAGAATTGAAATTAGTATAAACATAAAAAATTATACTCCATAAATTACTTTATATTTACATATTTAATAAATAAAATTATGAGTTACATAATTTTACTTTTATTTTGATTATAAATTAAACAATTATTTAATAAATTATATTTTATATTTTTAAATAAAATAAATACTGTATTTGCTTTGGAATCAAATTTCGCCGTCAAATTTAATTATAAAAAAATTAAAATTTAGAAAAACAAAAAAATTAAAAATTAATATAAACCATCACTGAAATAGACGTTATCTAAATGGAAAGTGTAAAATCTGAATCGAAATCATAATTCAAAAAATTCATGGCAAGTCTAACCGCCTGTTCGGTTGCCATGGTTAGGTTGTGGTTGGTACTAATAATTTGTGTTTTATAAGTATTAATATTGTATAACATTATAATGATTTAAAATTGAAAACGTAGTAGTAGTATTATATAATAGCAACAAAGAGAAGAGAGGGTGGGATCAAATTGAAATAAATGTAAGCAAGGATGTGTCCGGAAGCTCACATGCCCGATGCCTAGGGGCCACCCACGTTGAAGCCCAGACCAGCCATCCCCTGTGCGCAATACATTCAGGAAAATCATGCATAACACGTACCTGCACCTGCACCAAAATATGGGTCATTAGTAAGCCGTCCTCGCACACATGGAACAGACTATGGCCGAGAAACAAGGGCAGGAATGTCAGCCCGTAACGGTGGGATCAAATTGAAATAAATGTAAGCAAGCAACCATCCTTTGTCTATAGATCAAAAGGTATGTATGTATGTATCCATTGTTTAGTCAGAGTCTGGAATTAATTAATTAGACGCTCAATTCTGATAATCAGCAAAAACAGCAGCTCCCAACAACTACATGGCTTCTTCTCTCAGTTCAGTTACAGTTCCACTTCAGCAGCTACTCTCCATTCCATGCCCACTAAAACACAAACAACAGATCCATGAGATGAGATGAGATGAGATGAGAGGAGATGAAGATGAGAGTATCTGTGCATTCCTTTCAAGGCGTCGATTAGGAAATACGATACTCATTCATTCATCCCAACATAATAGACAAACACAAATCGCAACATTTTCCACGTACCTTCTTTATCTTCTTGAACTACCTGTCCGTAGGTATGTCTTCAGAATTCTGGTTTCTTCCCACGAATGAAATGAAGTAGGTCCACACACAATATGCAAACTACAATCAAATTTAAAGATATTGGGTCAGCCATCATTAGCACCATATGATACTGAGAACAGAACAGGTAGTGATATTAGTGAAGTACTATCACCATCTATCTATCCATCTATCTATATCCAATGGAAGGATTGGGTGTTGAAATACAATTAAACCAAAAAACTAAACATTTTAGTATCAGAACTTACAAGTCAGTAAGCCACAGCATCCGATCAATCCGTCCATTCAACTGCTCTCTATTCATTCCTCGCCACCTTGACATCCACCGTGAAGCTATACTCCTGATCACAGCCTAGATAAGAATCGCACATAAAGTATAGAGTATACGTCTTCTTCCCAGCTTCTGCTGGAGCACTGAAGTCCAGTTTCGCCCTTGATTTCCTTTGCAGAGTTACTCTTTTAATAGCAAGCAGCTGATTAGTTTCCGTATCACCAACCACCAACCACCATCCCTCTTCTTTCGATTTGGGATATCTAGGGGCATCCACAGGTCCGACCTCCGTTCTTCCTTCGAGGTCTCGTTCAAGACTGACATGCACACTAATATCCTCTCCAGCAGCAATATTTTCAACATCCACCACCTCATAAGTCAGATCAATGTTTGGAAATCGATTACAAAACCGAGCAATATCCATAAGCTGTGAATCTGGCATTTGCAGGAGCTCTCGCCTTTCCTCATCCTCCATTTCCACCAGATCAAATACAGTCTCAACACTCTTTCCGGGGTTTTCCTGGCACCTCTTCGCCAATTCCTTGGTAAAATGAGGAAGTTGGAGGAGCATGGAATCTCGCTCCCACATTCCCTGAGTTACCATCTGACTTACTTCCATGGCTAGGAGGGCCAGGCTCAGCCAGCCATTGCTTGAAATAACATCCACCATAGCCTGAAGCAGCCTGCTCGCATATATGAGCACCTCTTGCTGATCGGCCGCCAGATTTCCGCCAATCACTTGCCTAGAGAAGTGAGCTTGCAATAAAGCATTTGCCTTGACATTCGGATCTGTGTATTTCGGATTTTCGAAGGAGAAGCGCTGGTGGTTGATTAACCTCCTTATCAACTCTTCTTCACCAGGTCTGATTGGAAGCTGTTCATACTCTGAAGCCGAAGCCAATACTTCCAAAAGACCCTTCAACTTCATTTTAGAAGCCAGAGAAGAGCTGAATCGTTCGATTGTTGTGTAACTGATGTAATAGTAAGAAGCAATCATGCCAAGATTCAGAGGCGACAACAAAAAGTCATCCTCAATGGCAACACATTTACTTGCTTCTAAATCACCAAGCGTGTTCTCCACGAGCTCCGAAAGATGATCAGATAGGTGCCTGTGACTAACACCCTGAAGATTATAATAGTTTGGATTCTGAGCCAGCCTTCTATACATAAACGTCCAGGTGAGGTAGTCTACTGCATCCTGCTTGTTTTGAATAACCCCCACAACTACCTCAGCATTTATATTGTCGTGCAGATAATGGTGCAGATGGCTTTCAACTGGAAAAGCTTCATAGAGAAATTTCTTGTAATATTCCTTACGCGGTGCATGGCAAAGGATGACGCACTTCCCAGAGTTGTCTACAAGAGGTCGACTAGCATGACCCATCATCTGCAGTAAATCAGTGACAGGATAATCCGTATGGGCATTTTCCCTGCCATCATAGTACTGCGTTCCCATGACCACCACCAAATGTGCCAACAGTGGAACTCCCCAACACATGGAACTGTTCATCACACACACCTGAATACAGCCAGTTTCAAACAGTGTCTTCACAATATCCTGATCTGTGCTGCACAGCCCCTCGTGCAGGTAACCGACACCGGATTGAAGTGTCTGCTTCAACATAGGTTCCTTGATGATGGCAATAAAAGGCTCCAGCTGCTCTTCGGACTGCAATAAGAACAACGATTTCTGTTCACTGTCCACACTTGAGTAGGACATCAGATCCACTGCAGTAAGACGGGCATGCTTCCTGGTAGGAACAAACACAATTGCAGGTTTTCCATTTTTGGCATGCTGCACAATTGCCGTGTACGTAGGTTTCGTCATGGCCTGCATTCTCGCTTCAAAGTTAGCAATGTCTATACCCTGAATGTGAATTTCCAAAGGCACTGGCCTCACACCAGGAGGAAAATTGAAAAGACCATGAGATGAAGCCCCAATCCATTCTCCCAGATCCTTGGCATTGGCAAGAGAAGTTGAAAGGGCCACAATACGTATCTTGTTCTCCAACTGACTAGCAATGTAGCGCATTCTTGAGACTATGATCTCCAACACAGGGCCACCTTGACCCCCAATCAAATGGAGCTCATCAATAATGAATAGACTGACCTGCTGAACATATTTACGCTGTTTCCATCTGCGAGATAAACCATCCCATTTCTCAGGAGTGCTGATTATTATATGACCTTTCTCAAGAAGTTTCAAATCAGTAGCAGTTTCTCCAGTTAATTCAACCACCCTCAATCCAAGTCCCTCTCCAAATTTTTTCTGCCAATCATGGTATCTTTCCTTGGCAAGAGCTTCCATAGGAGCTATATAGACAGCACGCAAGACACTATCAGGTCCTTTCTGATGATTCCTCAAAATGGCAAACTCAGCACATATGGTCTTGCCACTACCAGTTGGCGCAGCAACCAAGACATTATCATCTGAGTTGTACAAGATTGTGAAAACCTGCGTCTGGACAGGATTGAAATGCTTGAATTGTCGATAAAGAGCTTCATATGCTGGGTTTCGTAATGCCGTGACAGGAAGAGGTTGCAAATCCAGTAACTCCGTGGGAGGAGGATATTTTTCAGGTAAAATGAGGTGCCTGAAAGAAACAGGTAGAACAGTCTGCGACCCTAGCCATCTATCAGACACCACATTAATGAAGTATTGTGGGGGAAGTGGTTCATATATGGGTACAGTGAAATTCAGAGCATGGTCCTCATCAATATACTGCTTCTTTAACATGAAGTACTCATGATGAAGAATATGTTCCCCATCATTGTCCTCAACAATAATCCAGAAAGGCTCAACATATCCATGGACCTTGTCATCCCACTGGAAATCAGGGGTGATGGTTAATTCGACCCTCAAAACAGATCTTGTGATTGGTTGAACATGTGCATTCAGGTTTAACTTTGGGAACTGATGAATAAATTTATGGAGTGTTCTTCCCATCTTAGGAAAACGAATGAGTTCTCCAATCTCCTGAGAAGAGAGATCATAGTACCTTTCCCAAGCCAAGTCTTTCTTTTCCAACTTCATCAGAATTTCATTTGGGATGCCGTGGAATTGACGAAGAGGTGTCTGCACGCTCCACATCCTCTTGCCTATCATTTTGCAAAGTTTAAGAGCCTTCTCAGCCAGTTGGGCCCATCCTCTTTTCAGAACTATCTCAAACAATGCTCTCATGAGTCGTCCGGCACTCTGAGGGGGGAAAAGAGAAAAAAAGGGGAAAAGAAATCAAAATGACGGCAAAGTAAGAAGATGTGTAGCATAACTTACAGAAAGATAAATAATTAGCTAACCTGAGTAATAAAAACCATGTCAGATGTCAGCGACAGGCCCTCGAGCTTTAACTGTGAAATATAAGCTTGAAGTAAGACATTAATTTTTGCACTGGGTTCCTCAAGACTCTCTTTTATTGGTATAGGGACCCTGTCTAAGAGCTTGGCTAGTTCCATCTTCTCATCTTGTCTCACAGTTACATATTTGAACTCTTCACTGAGTGAGAACAGCCGACACAGCTCAATATCACCCATGGTAGGCTTCAAATGCTCATTGTAGGTGGATATTGTACCATGAGTAATATAGTAATAGCTGGCAATGCGACCCAAGTCAGTGACCTGGAAATATCCACTTTTCCTGTCATACTTCACCAGATTGTTCTTATCCAAAATCATAGCTGCTGAATGAATCTGAAAAAGAATTACACGATTAATTATTAAACATAAATTAATATAAAAGAAAAGAAAATCATATGAATAATTCTTGTAGCAACTTAATCAAGCCATGCAGTATTCTCTTAAAATATTGATTGTTTGGTTTTTTTTTTTTTTTTTTAATACCAAATTTAGGAATAAAGAGTGGTAATAGATGACAAAAGCATACAATAGCAAAACCAAAAGTTAAGGCTTGTATCCAAAAACTTAGAACTCACAATTTCTTGGGTTGTAAAGTGTTATGCTCAAAACTGAAATCTACTTTATTAAGTTCAAGTCCAAAAATGATTTCAATATGCACAAATGTAGTGTCATTCAGAATCAATGTCCATGAACCAAACCAACCAAGCTAAATAAAAAGCTAAAAACAGATCAACAAAGTCTAATTAACAAGAAAGAAGAAAATTTACCAGATCAGCTCTTCTTTCTTCCAAGGTTTTATCTCTTTTCAGAACATCAGGTGACAAACCATACAGGTTTGGATTCCGCATCATCCGGACAAATAAATATGTATACAGCAACCATTTACACGCTTCTCTAGCATTCTGCACAGTTCCAAGTACAATTTCAGCATTCAACTGATCAGCCAATTTAGAAATAAACTGGCTCTCAATAGGAAGCTGCTGATTCATCAAGGACAGATAATACTGCAATTCACTATGGCCAGTTATGATTATTCCTTCACCATATGTATCATACTGAGGCCGACCAGCACGACCAAGCATCTGCATGACATCTAGAGGACTCAATTCAGTCCATGCTCCTTTCTCAGGATTATAGATTTGAGTACCCTTGATGATAACAGTATGTGCAGGCAAATTGACACCCCAAGCAAGAGTGGCAGTAGAAACCAAGACTTGGACATGCCCATCTGCAAAAAGCTCCTCAACAATTTGCCGATCAGCTCTAACCATCCCTGCATGATGGATTGCAAAACCATAAGGTAGTAGATCCTTCAGGTCGCTGCTTTTCACGAGCTCTGTGTGAGATTGAAGAATTTCCCGACTTGCACTATCCTCTTTCAAGAACTTACTCAGGGTATCGTTAGCGAGGGCAGTATCACGAATTGCACGAGCTGTCTTGGTAGTCTCCTTTCTCGAATGGACAAAGATCAAAACTTGATGTTTTCCAGCAACGCTAATAACCTTCTCATAGCATACATCATTCATCAACTGAAATCTCTGCAATGGCTTCTTTACAGTAATCCCAATATACTGCTGGGCCAAAGGAACTGGCCTGTAACTATTGTCAAAATGAAAGAGCCCCTTCTGTAATTTAACTCGTAAGAAAACCGCAACATCTTCATAATTCGGAAGTGTGGCAGAGAGCCCAACAAGCCGAATATGCTCTTCCGTAGTTTCAATTTGCCGAACAGTTCTAGCAATTATGCTTTCCAGCACAGGCCCTCTATTGTCATGCAGCAGGTGGATTTCATCAATAATGAGAAGTTTCACAAGCTGTGTGTACGTGCGGTCACCTGACTTTCTAGTAATAATGTCCCACTTCTCAGGAGTAGTCACAATAATCTGGGTTTCCTCAATCTGTTGTCGCGTCAATGTTTGATCACCGCTCAACTCCTTAACTTTGACACCATATTGTTCCAAACGATTAGAAAGGTTTCCTACCACCTCGGCAACCAGAGCCTTCATTGGTGCGACATACACAATCTTGTAATTATTATGATTAATTGTGCCATCATCATTCATATTCAGCGCAATCTGGTTAAGTATAGTAAGCATTGCAACATTCGTTTTCCCAGCACCGGTCGGCGCACACAACAAGATGTTCTCGGCACTGAAAAGTGCAGTCTCATAAACTTTGCTCTGGACCCTATTCAGCTGGCTCATTCCTTTGAAAGCTGGTTGGGCCCACTCTGGCAAGTCAGAAATCTTAACAAGTTTCTCATCAGCAGCTAATACCGTTGGCTTCAATGCTGGAACGTGAACTTCTTCATAACCCTTCCTGTGGTTTCTATAAGAACCAACCGGTAGCTCACATTTTTTGTTTGCCATCAACAACCCACCTTTTTGAAACGAAAGGCTCTCCAGGTCCAGAAGTTGCCGCTGCCCCTTTAACCAACCACCATCAGCATCTCTATCAACTAAACCACGGCGTTCACGGTCATCATCCCCACCAGTTTCATCTTTCAGCCGCCTAGCCTCCTCCCTAATGCTCTTCTCCATGTTCTTCTGCCTCTCTTTTGCAGTCGCTCGAGTGGCATGTAGCTGCTCCAGGATGGCAGCATGGTCAGGCCCCAATTGCATCATTTCCTCTTCAATCTCCTTCCTCTTCTCTTGATCTTCAGCCCTCGCCAGACGAGTACAAAATACTATTTTCAACCGGTTCCGTAATAGGAATTTGATAAGTTTAAACTGATCAAACTCCAGATGCATCAGCAACTTATTTTCAACTTCACGGTCATCACCCTCAGCAAGAATTTTCAGAACCTCTTCCGCAAGCTTCTGGCTCTGCTGTGGATCAATTTTCTGGTCATAGGCTTGTGAGATCTTCCTTTGTAGCCAGTATGCATCAATATCCTGAACATTCAAGGCCATTCCTTCATTAGCTTCCTGCTCATCATCCTCATCAATTCCACCACCCATCTGCATAGCCCCAGAACCATCCATTTCTGCCACATCATCTTCATCCTCTTCATCCTCAGGTACCATGTCCAGATCACTTTCTTCTTCTTCTTCTTCATTCTCCTCAAACTCCACAGCAACACCAACATCATCATCAAGACCATCATCTCCATTAACAGCAGAATCCCCAGCATCGGCACTATCATGGTAATCGGTAATAAGCCTCCCAATGGACACGAGTTGATCAAATGTATTGCTCGGGATGGGGTTCAGCAGCTTCTCAATCTCCTTTTTCTTATCAGGATTTTTTAAATTCTCATTCTTCAGGACTGCCAAAATCTCATCAGCAGCTCCGCTCACAATATTCAGAGGCTGCCCACCCAACTGTTGCTGAATAACACTAAGCATGGCTTCATAAGCAGCCCTTGTCTCTTTAGTCTTTGGCTGGTAAACACCTTCCTCGGAGGAAGTGAGGACACTCTCCTCCTGAAGACGCCTCTTCTTGCTCTTAGGAGGTGCAGCATCAAAAAGGGGCTCTCGGTCCTTCTTCTTTTTTGATTTTTTAAGTTTCTCCTCCAACTCCGGAGGTTTATCCCTATAAGCTCGGTCACCAAAGCTTTTGGGGTCAATCTTTCCCCACAGCGACTCAGGTTCTCCAGTAGGCTCATGTGTGTCGCGAGGGCGAGAATCAGTGGTGAGTACAAGGCTCGAATTAGCTCTGTACTCGTATTGCTTGAACCTAGCGTGGGCCTCAGCACCACCCCCGGGGTGAGCCATCTCCTTCAGTCAACAATGCCCTAAATCAACACTCAAATATGAAACCTTCTAAAAAATAGTAGAAATTATTCAAAGCCCTAGACGAACCCAGATTAACTTACCGTGTCTGATTGAGTGAGTGCTGCTTGCTTGATTATTCTCAACTTCTTCAACCTCCTCGCTCTCTGGATTCAAGCGGCCTAACAGGGGATTCGCCAGATAAACTCTTTTGATTCCATAATACACCGAAATATTTAACAATATTAAAATTAAAATTAAATTTTAAGGAGAATATGAATAAAAAAATTTGAAAAGAGCCGCAAAAATAAAAAATAAAAAATAAAAAACTCATACCTGAAGAAACAGAGATGGGAGGGGCGAGTCAGAAGCGACGAGTTGGGCGAGCAAACTCGGAGCGAAGGCCGGGTACGGAGGCGGCACAGTGGAGGTGGGCGTGGCAGCGGCGCAACAGAAGCGAAGCACGACGGCGGCGCTGTAGAAAGCACGGAAGAGAAAAGAGGAAGCTGGGCTGGGCGCGGCGACGGCGGGATAGGGTTGTCTATGAATGATTCAGTGCCCCTGTGTCGATTTGTTGTCTTAATTTAATTATTAGCCAATATCGATGTATTAATCCTTTTTGTTATTTTTTGCACTGCACCTCTTCGTAAATATATATTTATAAAAATATTATAGTTCGTTTTATTGAAATATTGTGATTTTTTATATTAAATAAATATTATTATTTTTATATTATTAAATTCTATTTTTATTTTTTTCACTATAATTCATTATAATTTTATGTATAAAAAGTAAATGACAATGTTGTAACGATAAGAATATATAAGTTTGTTTTTTATGATGAGTTTGGAAAAATTAAATAATATAGTTTAGTATTAAAATAATGTATAATTAGATTTTTTGTAAAAAAAATATATATTTATTTTTAAAAACTAGAGTAAAATAGTAAAAAATTTAAGATTTTTTTTTTATATATATAAAGAAACACACTTAAAATTTATTATTGTTTTTAAAAAATAAATATTAAATTTTGATATGAAAATATTTTTAGTATAAAGAAACACACTTAAATTTATTATTGTTGTTAAAAGAGTAGATATTATATTTTAATATGAAATTAGTATTTATACGTATAATTAAAAATAAAATAAATAAATATTAAAATTTAAAAATATTATAAAAATTTAATAAAATATTAAAAAAAGAGTATAATAGACAAAAAAAAAAAAAAAATGTTTAATAAAATTTCTCTCCTCCACATTCCCCCAAATTTGAGGGGAATATAAATCTAAAGAGATTAAATCTCCTCCTCTCCTTCTCTTTCCCTCCCCTTTCAAAAAATTTGAACCAAACGCAAATTTTTTTAGAATTTCATCACTTCCCCTCTCCTCCCCTTTTAAACCCTCAAACAAAATAGACCCTAACAAATTATTCTTTCGCTAATAATTTATTAAATCAAAATATATTTCACAAATATAAATTAATCTAATTAATTAAATAACCTAAAATATCATAAATCATGTAAAATTCACTTTAAAAAATAAATATTTTTGTTTATATTTAAAATTTCACATTTTTTATAAAATTAATTTATATTTATTATAAATAAATAAAAATATTTTTTATTTACTTGTATTATAAAAAATTTTATGTTTTACAAATTATATCTATATTATATATATTTTTTATTATGATATAATTTTTAAAATATTTAAATATATATTTTAATTTTTAAATCATATATTATATTTATTTAAAACTATTAATATTATCAATTACATAGATAATAATAATAATAATAATAATAATAATAATAATATAATTCACTATTATTAACTAATTAAACATTATTTTTTTAATAGTTGCCACCGAAAGAATATCATATTTTAATTTTAATATTTTATATATTGGACTTGATAAATTTGATACAAATATCAATATAGTTGAAATTATAAAAGCAGTAATTAATAAATGTGTTTAAATAATTTTAAAATATTTATTTTCTTAAAAAAAAATTTAAAATTAACATCAATTGCAGTCATTTCAAATTATTTTATGTAATTCTAGAGATTATTTTCCTTCTCTTTTTAATTATTACAAACAATACCTAATTGGTCTTAATAATTAAAAAAATGTAAACTTAGATTTGTGTTTGTTTGTGATTTTTTAATAATTTTTACTATTACTTAAATTCTTTTTTGAAAAATGAAATCAAATATTTATTTTCTATTTTTATATTATTTTAAAAATTATTTTTTCGATAGCAACATAAAATTTTAATCGTCTATGTACTCTTCCGACTATTTTATTATTAAGTATAGTTATGATTTTTATAATATTATATCATCTATTTATTACATCAATGATTATTTAAATTTAAACTTTTACTATTTAAAACTCAAAATCAAAATTCATCCAACAAACACATCTTAAATTTTTACTCCCTCCGTCCCATGTAATATGGGTGTATTATTGTAGACACGGAAATTTAGGTAAAATATAATTAGTAAGTGATTAAGAAGTATATTAGTAAAAATAATTATTATTTAGTAAAAATAATTATAGATTAAGATTAAAATAAGTAAATATTTTAATTAAAATTAAAAAAAATTTAAATTTTAAAATTTAAAATGCGATTAGAGTGTATAATTATATTTCCAAAAATAGAAATGACAAGTTATGTGGGACGGACGAAAATAGAAAATATGAACAAATTATGTGGGATGGAGGGAATAATATATTTACACAAATTTAACTTATAATATTCAATATATTAGAAATATGTATTAAATATAAATGTCCATTGAATTATAAATGTATAATAATGATCCGAAAAAATATAATAATTCTAAAATATTAATGTTTTTTAACAAATATCATTACTTTTATATAATACAATAATAAGGGCAATTTACTCATTTTTACCTTTACTTCTACTATATTATAATATAAAATTAATATTTATAAAACTCTGTGCAAAAAGTAAATAGATATACATAGATAGGGACAGAAGGAGTATTTTTTATTTGATAAAATGTTAAATTAAAAGTTAAAATATTTTTTTTTTAATTTTTTAATACTGAATTTTTTATTTACTGATATTATTTAAAAATAATAATAATAATAATAATTGTATTTATTGTAAATCAATACATGCATTTAGATTAAAAAAAAATAATACTCCCTTCGTCCCTTAACAATCTACCCATTTTTCCATTTTGATCCGTCTCATAACAAAGTATTCATTTCATTTTTTAGTAATTGTACTATATATCTAACATTACAAATATCCTTTCAATTTACAATATATTATACAAATGTCATTACTTTTATATCATACAATACTAATAGGGTTAATTTAGTCTTTTTAATTTTATTTATACTTTATCACAATATAATCCTAATATTTCTAAAACTCCGTAATTTTAATAAATTAAATGTAATTCATACAATAAAAAAATGTAATAAAAAAATTATATAAACAATACATAAAAATTTTCGAATTTGGTGGTTGTTAGAGATAGTTCGTTCTGACATACCAAATTTAATACCATATTGCATATGTACGGTATAAAAATTTTTGGTATGATATTTTACCGTACCGTACAAATATTTTGGTATACCGAATTTGCGAATAAAAAATACTAAATTACGGAAATAACATGCATACTCGTAAAAAAGAATACCGAAAAAAATTTTAAAATTTCGATATGATATTAACTTTTTTTGTATGATAATGATATACAATAAGATATTTTCAGTGTATATAGATAATTAAAAAAAATGGTATTTTTTGTATATACTGATTATTTAATACAATATCGATATTTTTTTTGATAAATTTAAAAATTTGGTATGGTATAAAATATAATTCGATATTTTCGGTATACTATCTCAAATCATCTCTAATTGAATTGTATACACGGTATACCGAAATTAAAAATAAGTTTATAATTTTACATTATAAATAAGTTTTATATTTTACTTTTTTTTAACAAAGAAAAAAAATTAGTATCAAATCTATTTTTAATTAATTTTTCAGCCATAAATTTTCAAATCAAACATCAAATTTTATTATATATTACATTAAAATTTAATTTTAAAATTAAATGAATATTTATTTATATAATATTAAATATTTATTATTTAAAATTTTAGCCCAACTTTTAAATTTACAATTAACAAATAATAAAACTAAATAGATTAGTAAGTTAATAAAATATAATTAAATTTTTTTAATTAGAAGTATTAGTTATTAATTATTACTATAATAGAAAAGTTGACTAATTTTGTAGGACGACTAAAAAAAAAAAAGTGGACTAATTTTATGGGAGGGGTGAGTATTACAAATTTATTTTATATTCAAAATATAAAAATCCAAACCCACAAGCAAACACATCCATAGAGTTTGTTTCTTTTCATGGGTTTGAAAAAATTTTGACTTAAATTTAGTATTAAAAGAATGTATGATAAGATTTTTTATGAGAAAAAATTATTTTTTTCTAAAAATAACATAGTTCAAATAATAGAAATATAAAGTTTTTTTTTTTTTTTTTTTACGTAAAGAAACACACTCGTAATTCTTGAATTGTTAAAATTTATTATTGTAATTAAAAGAATAAATATTAAATTTTAATATGAAAATAGTTTGTAATATTTACTAAATCAAAATATATTTAATAATATAAATTAATTTAATTAATTAATTAACGTATAATATTATAAATCATATAAAATTCACTTAAAAAAGTAATTTTTTTTTATCTATATTTAAAATTGTCACATCTTTTATAAAATTAGTTTAGGTTATTTATAAATAAATAAAAATATTTTTATATTTACTTGTATTATAAAAAATTTATTTTCTACAAACTCATATGCATATATTTTTTATTACGATATAATTTTTATAAAATTTAAATATATATTATAAATTTTAAATCATATATTATATTTATTTTCAAATTATTAATATTATTAGTTAAATAAAAATAATAATAATATCATAATTCACTATTATTAACTAATTAAACAATATTTTCTTAAATAATTGCGACGAAAAAAATACCATATTTAAATTATAATATTCTATATATTGGACTCGATAGATTTGATTAATCAAGTATTAGTATAAAATTGAAATTATAAAAGCTGTGATTGATAAATGTGTTCAAATAATTTTAAAATATTTGTGTTTTTAAAAAAGTTCAAAATTAACACCCATTACAGTCATTTTAAATTATTTTATGTAATTCATTTAGAGATTTTTTTCCTTCTCTTTCTAATTATTACAAATACTTTTTCATTTTATTACACAATTGCCACTGTTTTTTTACACTAATACACTCACAAGGCAAAAAGTTTTTTATCCATACTTTTTATCAACTATCAATATAATATCAATATTCCTTAAATCTCGTGCCCAACCTAATTAAAACTATAGTTTTGAGACGGAGGAAGTATTATTTTATATATATATATATATAATAAATATATTAATTATTATAATATATTATAAACAGTGGTTGTGTCATGTTCGAGTTGAAGGTTTTAATCATAACCTAATTTATTTATTATTGTGTCGGGTTCGTGTCGATCCACATACATAATCGGGTCAAAATTCTTGACTCAAACTCGATTATTTCATCTCGGGTTTGTGTCGGATGGTCGTGTTTGGTCAACTTTTGTCAACTATACACAGAGATACATAAACATGTAAAAAATGGAATGATTCAGATCCGGCCAAAATTCAACATTCACTACAAAAAAATATCAATTTTGTAACAAGATTTTTTCGTTCTTAAATCCACTTTTTCTGTTACTAATGATATTAGAGATAGAATTAGGGATGTAATTACGTTAGCTACGTGAACTTTAGGAATGAAATTCCGTTACAAATATACTATTTTTTTGTAGTGATTTCTCTATATTTTTCTTCAAGATTCATATACGAACAAGAATATCATCATAGCCACACGCATATTTCTCAACAATATTCGCAAGTACATGTTTAAAAAACATAATATGACAATTAGTTAAAAATGTCAAAAGTTAAAAAAATTTAAACATGACTGAAATTTCAAAATAGGCAAGCATTTAGTTCCCTTCAAAATCACAAGACAATGAAATTTATGTGTAATTTGAATTGGAATAATTGTATAATGTGATATATACATTGATATGATATTTTGAATATAAAATTAATTTCTAGTATAATATAAAAAAGTGAAAAAAAAATATATATTTGATATGATATTTTGAAAAAAGAATTTTTTTTAATGAATAATAGATTTTGGGAAGATTCCCCCGAAAAAACACACTAGTATTTCAAACCCAAATTAGTAATTCTACACAAATATTTAAACAATTACTTTAAAACATACCAATAATCCACACCGGGATTAAACATAAACAAACTCATAACTTTGGAATCAATCATATTAAACTGTCTGATCAATTTTATTCACATAAGAAGACAAATTCACAAACAACATTGATTTTTCATAATTTCTCTATATATGCATTTTTAAAATCACTTTTACATCATTCAAAAATTTCATAACAAATTGATTAATTAAAAACTTATATGATTTATTATACCTAAAAATAGCACTAATCAACATCATATCAACTACATAAATCAACAATAAAACATGCATATTACTCATTGATTTAAATTACAAGCAATGATTAAATTGATTTATATTAAATTTAAAATTTTGTATGCACATATCAAACCTTAAATTCTGTTTTCTAGGTGATTGTTTCCTTCCATAAAAAGATTACTTTAATAAGCACAAAACTCAGGTTTGCTTCTATCAATAAAATCATCGGACTGTTTCACATAAACTTTTTCATCGAAAACACCATGTAAATTGTTTAAAATCCCAAATAAGATTAACAACCACATCAAGCATGACTCAAACCATAGAAAACTTCATAAGCAAATAAAAGATTTCATCATTCATTGCTTTAATCCATTTATCTTTATATGCTGAATTGATTGTCTTTTCATGACTTTGATTCATTACTAATAATGGATGAAATATACTAAAAACATATCAAATCAAATCAAAATTATTAAACCAAATAAATTGTTTAATAGTTCTTTTGAATCTATTTAAAACACGTTATTCATATCATCATTTAAAGCATCAAACATATTTTCTTGTTGAAGCTCACCACAATGATTATCAATTAGTACAAATTAAAACTCCATAACCACTTTTTTCATATTGAAAAACAGTTTCAATTTGATTAAAAACGTCTGAAAATTTTTAGTTTAGAAATAAACTGGCTCTCAATAGGAAGGTGCTGATTCACCAAGGACAGATAATATTGAAATTCACTATGGCCATTTATGATTATTCCTTCACCATAAGTATCATGCTGAGGCCGACCAGCTCGACCAAGCATCTGCATGACATCTAGAGGACTCAATTCAGCCAATGTTCTTTTCTCAAGATTATAGATTCGAGTACCCTTGATGATACCAATATGAGCAGGCAAATTGACACCCCAAGTAAGATTGGCAGTAGAAATCAAGACTTGGACATGCTCATCTGCAAAAAGCTCCTCAACAATTTGCCGATCAGTCTAACCATCCATGCATGATGGATTGCAAAACCATAAGGTAGTAGATCCTTCAAGTCGCTGCTTTTCACGAGCTCTGTGTGAGATTGAAGAATTTCCCGACTAGCGCTATCCTCTTTCAAGAACTTACTCACGGTATTGTTACCAAAGGTAGTATTACAAATTGCACGAGCTGTCTTAGTAGTCTCCTTTCTTAAATGGACAAAGATCAAAACCTGATTTTTCCAGCAACGCTAATAACCTTCTCATAGCATACATCATTCATCAACTGAAATCTCTGCAATGGCGTCTTTACGGTAATCCCAATATACTATTGGGCCAAACAAACTAGCCTATAACTGTTGTCAAAATTAAAGAGCCCCTTCTGTAATTTAACTCTTAAGAAAATTGCAACATCTTCATAATTTGGAGGTGTGGCAGGAGCCCAACAAGCCGAATATATTCTTCCGTTGTTTCAATTTTCCGAACAGTTCCAGCCATTATGCTTTCCAGTACAGGCACTCTATTGTGATGCAACAGATGGATTTTATTAATATTGAGAAGTTTAACAAGTTGTGTGTAAGTACAATCACCTGACTTTCTAGTAATAATGTCCCACTTCTTAGGAGTAGTCACAATAATCTGGGTTTCCTCAATCTGTTATCGCGTCAATGTTTGATCACCGCTCAACTCCTTAACCTTGACACCATATTGTTCCAAACGATTAGAAAGGTTTCCTACCACTTCGGCAACCAGAGCCTTCATTGGTGCGACATACACAATCTTGTAATTATTATGATTAATTGTGCCATCATCATTCATATTCAACGCAATCTGGTTAATTATAGTAAGCATTGCATCATTCATTTTACCAGCACCGGTCGGCGCACACAACAAGATGTTCTCGGCACTGAAAAGTGCAGTCTCATAAACTTTGCTCTGGATCCTATTCAACTGGCTCATTCCTTTGAAAACTGGTTGGGCCCACTTTGGCAAGTCAGAAATCTTAACAAGTTTCTCATCAACAGCTAATATCATTGGCTTCAATGTTGGAACATGAACTTCTTCATAACCCTTCCTGTGGTTTCTATAAGAACCAACCGGTAGCTCACACTTTTTGTTTGCCATCAACAACCCACCTTTTTGAAACGAAAGGCTCTCCAGGTCCAAAAATTGCCGCTGCCCCTTTAACCAACCACCATCAGCATCTCTATCAACTAAACCATGGCGTTCACGGTCATCATCCCACTAGTTTCATCTTTCAGCCGCCTAGACTTCTCCCTAATGCTGTTCTCCATGTTCTTCTGTCGTTCTTTTGCAGTCGCTCGAGTGGCATGTAGCTGCTCCAGAATAGCAGTACGGTCAGGCCCCAATTGTATCATTTCCTCTTCAATCTTCTTCTTCTTCTTCTCTTGATCTTCAGCCCGTGCCAGACGGGTACAAAATACTATTTTCAACTAGTTCCGTAAAAGGAATTTGATAAGTTTAAACTGATCAAACTTCAGATGCATCAGCAACTTATTTTCAACTTCACGGTCATCACCCTCAGCAACAATTTTTAGAACCTCTTCCGCAAGCTTCTGGCTCTGTTGATGATCAATTTTCTGGTCATAAGCTTGTGAGATCTTCCTTTGTAGCCAGTAGCATCAATATCGTGAACATTCAAGGCCATCCCTTCATTAGCTTCCTGCTCATCATCCTCATCAATTCCACCACCCATCTGCATAGCCCCAGAACCATCCATTTCTGCCACATCATCTTCATCCTTTTAGTCCTCAGGTACTATGTCCAGATCACTTTCTTCTTCTTCTTCTTCTTCATTCTCTTCAAACACCACAACAACACCAACACCAACATCATCATCAAGACCATCAACTCCATTAACAACAGAATCTCCAACATCAGCATTATCATGGTAATCAGTAATAAGCCTCCTAATGGTCATTAATTGATCAAATGTATTGCTCGGGATGTGGTTTAGCAACTTCTCAATCTCTTTTTTCTTGTCAGGATTTTTTAAGTTCTTATTCTTTAGGATTGCCAAAACCTCATCAGCAGCTCCACTCACAATATTCAGAGGCTGCCCACCTAACTGTTGTTAAATAACACTAAGCCTGGCTTCATAAGCAGCCTTGTCTCTTTAGTCTTTGGCTGGTAAACACCTTCCTCAGAGGAAGTGTGGACACTCTCCTCCTGAAGACGCCTCTTCTTGCTTTCAGGAGGTGTAACATCAAAAAGGGGCTCTCGGTCCTTTTTTTTTTTTGATTTTTTAAGTTTCTCCTCCAACTCCGGAGGTTTATCCCTATAAGCTCGGTCAACGAAGCTTTTGGGGTCAATCCTTCCCCACAACGATTCAGGTTCTCCAGTAGGATCATATGCGTCGCTAGGGCGATAATCATGGTGAGTACAAGGCTTGAGTTATCTCTATAGTTGTTTTTCTTGAAACGAGTGTGCGCTTCAGCACCACCCCCGGGGTGAGCCATCTCCTTCATGCAACAATGAAATTCCCCTAAATCAAGATTCAAATCAGAAACCCTTCAAAAAACAATCGAAATTACTCAGAGCGCGAAACAATGAAAAAGGGGCCTAGGGTTCCGGCAGAAACTAAACGTTTGAACACGAATAAAGGCCTTAACAGAAGTTTGACGAGTTGAGAACCTAATAATTCTTGTGAATCAACCCAGGAATGGTACAGTACATACTAAATAGTGTGCCTTGCCGATGTAGATGAAGATGTGGAGTGAGCAGCGCAACCCTTACGTTTTTCTGTACGGCGGAAGGAAGACAAGACAACCTGTAGTTGAATATATGTTAGTAATATTTTAATACTAATACAGACCAATCCCTCAAATAGGAACCACCATTGAACCACCGGTTTCGGTTCCTCTTGTCTCCGAACCGTAAATCGCCGATTCGAACCGTTGGTTTTCGATATGTTCCTGTGGTTTTGATTTTTTTTAATACTATATATTAACCTGACGGTCGGGCACTAGGCAGTCATAGGGTGGAGTAGTAGTACGGTGGGCGGTGGGTGAAGAAGAAGGAAAAAAAAAAAGAAGAAATGAAAAAAATAAGAATAGAAAAGAAGAAGAGAGTTGAACTTAGTACACGCGCGTAGGCGGCGGCTATGGATGTGAGATGTGTTGATTAGGGCAAAAGTTCAAGTTTAGAGTGAGTGTATATTTAATATATTTATAATTAAAAAATATGTAATAATATTTTTTATAAAATAAAAATAATATTAATATTAATATTAATAAAAATAAGTAATTATTAATATTATCGAAAAAAGTACTATTTCCGTTCCAAAACAATAGAGACATTTGTGATGTGCACGGGAATTAAGGACAAAATATTTTTAATAAATTATCTAAAAAATAATAACAATAGCAAAAATTTCACAATTTTTTAGGTAATAACAAAACCCCCAAAATTTGAAAATAATTGTGTGTTTGATTTCAATTAAAAAAATATCACCGTTCAACTTGCACGATTTATAATAAAAAACACCCATTTTTTTAATCATAAAATATTAAATTAATATACAATTCAAATCAAAACTTAAATAAAAAACTTAATTTTATATCAAAATCGAACAAAGAGTTAACACAAGGCTGTGTTCACTTTGTATTTTTATATGTTCACTATAAAGAATCGTGTTGATAATATAAACAATAATATTTTATTTTAAATTGAATTATTGATTTTTGATGGGTAAATAGGCTAACATATTGTACATATTGTATTAATATATATATCTATATTATATTTTTATAAACCAATCATATAAGTAAAAATATTTGCGTTGAACTGTTGTCTCTTGGTTGCATTCCTTTTCAAGACAATTAACAAATCATAAAAATTTTCCACAATTTATTTTTTTCATATACTTCAAAATATAAAGTATATTGTTTATATAATCATATGACAAACATTATATACATTATCTAGAAAAAAAAAAAGTTACAAAAAATAATCATATAATAAAAAATTTAAAATGAAAAATTTACATAATTCTACAATGACATAATCACCATTCATTAAGCTTTCCAAAGTTTATCAGTTCTAACATTCAAATGCACGGATAATACAAAGACAATGTCATATAGCTAGCATCAAATATTGTACATAGTAGATAAAAAGTTACAAGAAGTAAAGAAAAGAATTTTGAATCAAAGCCTATAAAAATATGATTAAAATCATCAGGCCACATATTGAAGATGGTTCAAGAAATGTTTTTTTATTCGTAACTTTATTAGATAAAGATAGTCCTTGGGCTCAATAATAAAACAAGCCATCACATAAAAAAAAATTAAACCAAAATACTCACAATTTATGAATATAAATAATGATTGAAGACAATTTATATGTGAGTATTACATATTTGATTGGTTTTCTACTGAATCTCACTCACCACTATTGTTTTGAAACCAAAAGCTAATTGTTAATAATATAAAGTATATTATTTATATAACCATATGACAAAAAATATATACTTTACCTACAAAAATAGTTACAAAAAATAATCATATAATAAATATTTTAAAATGAAAAATTTGCATAATCCTACATCAACATAATCATCATTCATCTAGTTTTCCAAAGTCTATCAATCCGAACATTCAAATGCATGAAAGATACAAATACAATGTCACATATCTAGCATAAAAAATCACATAGAGTAAATAAAAAGCTACGAGAAGTGACGAAATTTTTTTGAATCAAAGCATATGAAAATATGATTAAAACTCCCGGCCCGCATATTTAGATGATTTAAGAAATGTTTATTCATAGCATTATTACTTAAAGACAATCGTTGGGTTCAACAATAAAACAAGCCAACCGAGAAAATAATTAAGCCAAAGAACTTACAACTTACGGATATACACAATTGTTGAATAAAGACAATCTACATGTGTATATTATATGTTTAATGTTGATTTCTAGTGAATCTCACTCACTACTTTTGTTTTGAAACTAGGAGCTAATCACTAATAATATAAAGTATATTAGTTATATAATCATATGACAAAATTATATATATTATCTACAAAATCAGTTACAAAAAATAATTATATAATAAATATTTCAAAATGAAAAATTTACATAATACTACATCAACATAATCATCATTGGATGAGCTTTCCAAAGTGTATAAATTTCAACCTTCAAATGCATGAATAATACAAAGACAATGTCACATAGCTAGCATCAAATATCACACCGAATAAATAAAAAACTAAAAGAAGTGAGGAGAAGAATTTTGAACCAAACCTTGTGAAAATATGATTAAAAACCTTGGCCGCATATTTTAGATGGTTCAAGAAATATTTATTCATAACTTCATTGCTTAAAGACAATTCTTTGGGTCAACAATAAACAAGCCAACAAATAAAATAATTAACCCAAAGAAGTCTCAACTTATGAATATAAACATTGGTTGAATAAATACAATCTATACGTGTGTATATATACTTTATATTGGTTTCTACTGCATCTCATTTGCCACTATTTTTTTGAAACCAAAAGCTAATTGCTAGTAATATAAAGTATATTATTTATATAATCATATAAAAAATTATATACATTATCTACAAAAATAGTTAACATAAGCAAGCATATAATAAATATTTTAAAATGAACAATTTACATAATATTGCATCAACATAATCATTATTCATGGAGCTTTCCAAAGTTTACGAATTCCAACCTTCAAATGCACAAATAATACAAAGGCAATGTCACATAGCTAGCATCAGAGATCACACAGAGTAGATATGAAGCTACAAGAAGTGAGAAAAAGAATTTTGAATCAAGACCTATGAAAATATGATTAAAATCTTCGAACCGCATATTTTAGATTGTTCAAGAAACATTTATTCATAACTTTATTACTTAAAGACAGTCATTGGACTCAACAACAAAACAAGCCAACACATAAAAAAAATTAACCCAAAGAATTTCACAACATATTAATATAAAAAATGGTTGAATAAAGACAATCTATATGTGTATATTATGTGCTTGATGTTGATTTCTATTGAATCTCACTCACCACTATTATTTTGAAACCAGGAGCTAATAAGATTAAAAGTATATGAGGAATGACATATACCAACTACAACAAAAAAACATAAATTAGGAAGTGCTGCATGAAAAGGGGCTCTCAGTCTTTCTTCTTCTTTGATTTCTTAAGTTTCTCCTCTAATTAAGAGGTTTATCCATGTATGCTCGGTCACCAAAGCTTTTCAATCTCCCCCAATACGATTTGGGTTCTCCATTTGGCTCATGTGTGTCGCGATTGCAAGAATTAGTAGTGAGTACAGGGCTAGAGTTAGTTCTATACTCGTATTGCTTGAACCGAGTGTGCGCTTCAGCACCATCCCTCATGTGAACCATCTGATTCCTTTAGAAACAATGAAATGCCCCTAAATCAAGACTCAAATAAGAAACCCTTTAAAAATTACTTAGAACAATGCAAAAGGGGCATAGCGTTTCCGCAAAAACTAAACATGTGAATCAAATAGCCACAAATCGATAGTAATACATCCGAATAAGGTAAAGGTAGTAATTAAATACACAACATGCATACCATAAATGACAAAACAGTGTCGAAGGAATAAAATAAAATTGAAGAGATAAGGCAAACAGGGAAACGAAGAAAGAGCTTACTGGAAGTTTTACTAGTGTAGAACCTAACCTAGCTTGTTAATCAACCCATAAATGATAGAGTAGAAAATATACAGTGTGCCCCTGCAGATGCAAATGCAAATGCGGAGAGAGCAGTGCGACCCTATTTGCATTTTTGTGTGTGGCCGCCAAACAAAGTTGCACGCAGACGGACGGAAGACAAGTTGCAGTTCAATATATATTAATATTTTAATACTAATACACCAATCCTTTTTTTTTTATGTTTGAAATAAATTGATACTCTCTCCCTTTAGCCATCCTAGACTTGCTCAATGGGTTTTAAACTGATGGTTGCGGCTGTCGGTTCACCAATTTCAAACCGGAATCGCCATTGAATCATAGAAGAGAAACCGCAGTTCAATGTATATTATTATTAATACTAATATATACCAATCACATTCTTTTTTATATTTTAAAATAATTGTTACCTTCGCCTAGACATGCCTATCCGATTCCGAACTGTTGTCCACCCCAATAAAATATTTGGGAGCTATATTCATTTCAACCGTGTGTGTGGGGGGGGGGGGTGTGTGACTTTATTAATTTCATTTCATAGGTTTTTAAGGAGCCAGAGAGTGTGAATGTTTTTTATTTCTACACCTGGTGCCATGAAAAATTTTTCTTGAGTTGGGGTTTCTTGGCTCAATCGGTGTAGATTTTGACTCAATTTTTTGTTTCTATTCTGACATGACCCGACCGCCTATAATTATGCCCATAATAATTTCCTTAGCCACAAATTTCAATAGAGAACCAATGGTTCGGAATATAGGTGAAAGAAGAAAGAATAAATAAAAATTGATAGTGCAACGAATGTAAATTAACATGGATGATAATCAACCATGAGAATAAGATTCGGACCTAAAATCAAAACCATAGTTAAAACACAAAAAATAGGCTAAATCCCACTTCAAATGATTGGAAGCCACAAACCAATAGAATCACTTCAAAGACCCAATTTGACATATCTAAGTGGGAGGAAATCGCATCTTAGCACTAGACAAATATTGAGAGGGAACAATAAAGAAATTTTATTCAAGATTCACTATACTCTATTACAATAATAGATAAGGACCTTATATAGAGGTCCTTGAGAAAAATAAAATGCAATAAATAATAAAGGAAACAAACCAAAAGGTAACTCTAACTATAAAGAAACAAATATTAAGGAAAGTTTTAGATATGAATTTATACTATATAGAAACTTATAATAAAATGTAATATATAATAAGGTAATTTTGAAATTCTTCCATAATATATTGTCTTAGTCTTAAAGTCCCGGTTCTTGTGATCCTGGCCTTGGGATGACTCGGCTGGGTGACATTTGAGTCGGATAAAAAAGAATTATAATGTGTAGCAAGTCCATCTTTAATAATCTTTTTTTTTTAGCTTGGACGGGCGCGTCATATTCTCTTTCGTTGGTTGAAGTTTTAATCTTTCCAAAAAAATTTGTGTGAGAAATTTCAGTTTAATTTTAGGGGTTGTTTGATATTTGTTAAACCTTTGTTGCTTTGTTTATAAGTAGATGACGAGGGCGTAATGCGGTCGTGGGTTATTTGTAACGATAGAGACTTCCTCTAATTTGGTGATTAAGGTTAATTTCGTATGTTTGTTTTGTTAGTTGCTTCTTTTTTTTTCTTCCAAAATTACTTTACCTTGGGAGGCGGAGTGGGTATTAGTTCCATGTTTGTGGCCTTTCGGATAGTTTGGTTGTCGACTTTTGATTTCTTTTTTCTTTAAGCCAAAATTGATGGCTGAATGTGAAATATTGTTCCATTTTTATTTTTTGATTGATTGAGACTTGTTGATTTTTCGAATGAAAATTCTTGTTCTTTAATTTGATCCATCAATTCTTATTTGATATCATCTTATTTTGGTTTAGATAGTTGTTAATTAGTATTAACTGTCTACATATGTAGTTGATCCACATCATTTATGTGGTGTGTTTACTTGTGAGATTTTGGTTTTGAATAGTAAATTTTGAATTGAAATAGTAGTTTGATGTGATATAAATATATATTAATGAGATGTTTTGAATGTAAAATTTAATTTTAGTATAATATAATAAATAAAAATATGTGTTTGATTTGATATTTTTTTGAGGAAAAAAAAGTTGGAATAATAAAACGGAAAAACAAATCTCACAAGTATATGAGAACTCTGTTTCTACTTGCAACTTGGAGTATAATGTTATGAATGAATGTCTTGTAGGTCAAGATGTTTGTGATTGGGGGAAAAATATAGACTTTCATTTGGATACAATAATAATATTGAGGGTTGTAATGTGATTTGTTGTTGATACAACAATTATTTTTGTTGTTGTAACTAATTGAAAATGTCAATCCCGTTATCATGTATTGTTACCGAAAAATGATAGATACATAATCAACGCCGTTATAATATTTTATTTGCATTTGTTAGCCGTAAGGGATGGCCTGGTGGTGTAAGGGTTGGATTGTGACCGTGAGGTCATAGGTTCAAACCTCCGATGCCTTAGGTCACCTGCCACACATGGTTCGTCTAATGTGACTTTTCCGTCGGGCCTGGTTTGTAGGGTATTAGGTTCGGCCGTGAGTTTACCATTTTATGGTAACTATTTGTTTCAAACGGTGGTATAAGCATACCTCATGTTAAAGAATGTAAATGATTCATTCATAATCTTTTTGGCCACTTTTCAAAGGGAAAAAATAAATCTCCATCCTAAATTTCATGTCCTACCGAATTTCTTTAGTGAAAGAGGGGCATAAAAATGATTCAAAACTTGTTCTTTATTTTACTCGGATTACTGAAATGCATAACATAGACTTTTTGTGTAAGATGTTTGGAATAATAACATGTTACCATTAGTATTGTATGGTGTGAAATTTTACTTTATATAAGTGTTATATCCAAATATTCAACATATCATCGGATTTGTATCTCAAATATATATATATAGATATATATATATTAAAGGTGTGTTTGTGGGTTGGGGTGGGCATTGTAAATATTTGAATTGAAATAATTGTTTATATGATATAAATAAATGTTGATGTGATATTTTGAATATAAAATTAATTTTTAGTATAATATAAAAAATAGTTATTTGATTTAATAGTAAAATTTAGATTAAAAACATGAAAACAATCAGAGTTAAAGAGATTGAAAGTTTTGTAATACTAAAAAAATATTGAAATATAGTCCGTACAATTTATTTATTTTTTAAACTTTCTCCAAAAGAACTTGAGGCAGTAGAGTTAAGAGGTTGGACATGTGATTTATTGTTCTATTATGTCAATATAGAATTTGACTTTGTCCCCAATGTAACATTTATAGCAATTGATTTTGTTGAATAATTATTTCAATAATTAATTTTCATAAGTCTATTAATTAATGGATTTGTTGAATGAGATTTTGTGCCACAATAATATGTTAGGTTTGTGTATATATATATATTCAAACTTTGACATTGAATGTGAAAAATGATATCACGGCTCTTTACTAATTGAGTGGATGACAATGTGCGTTCCATGTATAGTGTTGAATTTATGATTCAGTATAATGTTAGAATGAATTTCAAGCAGTAAATGATACGAATGAGATTAATTTTATGGATAAAAATGTCATTTTATTATTAATACTAATGGAAAACCCGTGCGATGAACGACCTATTTATATTTTATTTCTTTTATCTATTAATCTTTTAATAATTTTATTTTTGTATTTTTTTGTTAAATTGATTCTATTTAATTTGTGTATGAAAAAAAATTATTTAACTATTAATCTTTATTTACTACCATTATTACTATAAAAATATATATCATATTTTCTTTAAATATATATCAAACAAATATAAATCATAAATAAAATAGAAAAAATTAGGAACATAAATCAAGATAAAATTTTAATTCAAAACTTGTAAAACTTATAAAATTTTATAAATAAATTTGAAATTAATCTTATTCAAAAGTAAACTCAAATCACAATTCATAATTAAAGAAAAAAATCTAAAAGATAAAATAAAAATTAATTTAAGAAATAAAAAATAATAATAAATTTGTTATGAGATTCAAAATATACCTTTATATTTAACAATTTGTTCATATTTGAAATAATTGTTATTTTTTAGTTGTAATAATTGAAAATTTAATCAAATAAATTTGTACAAATAACTCAAAAGTCATATATGTTTATTTGAATATAATAATACATGCACAATTTATTAATTTTATAAATGTATTATTATAATTTTACTTGTATATAAATGTTGATATTATAGTTTTTTATACAATATTTTGCAGAATATATTAATGATTTTTACAAAATAAAAAATAATTAATTAAAATGTATAAATGATGATCAATTAGTATAAATAATTTTAAGTACCATTAATTATGAATTTAAATGTAAATTTAAAAATTAAATTAATTTTAAAGTCATTAAAAAATCAAAAAAAATGAGAAAAAAACTGAAATTTCGGGATCTATTAAGCTCAAATTATAATAAATAATAAATCACATAATAAATATATTAAATTAGGTATATAATATATAAATAATAATAATAATAAATTTTGAATTTTAATAAATATATTTATTAGCTATAATTTCGTTAATCATACCAATAATAACTACTCTCTCCGTCTCATATCTATATATCAATTTACTTTTTACACGGAATTTTAGAAATATTAGTATTATATTAGGATAAAGTAGAAATAAGGATAAAAAGACTAAATTAACCCTATTAGTATTATATAATATAAAGATAATGACATTTGTGTAATATATTGTAAATTGAAAGGGTATTTGTAATGTTAGGTAGATAGTATAATTACTTAAAAAAAATAGATACTTTTTTTTTATGGGACGGACCAAAAGGGAAAAATGGATAGATTGAGGGAGTATATATTATTAATGGTAACCTATTAATTATATTAATTAATATAATTATTTTTATTAAAAAATCAGAAAAAAAAAAGTTTTTGTCAAATGGGACCCACACCGACCTCAAATATATAATATATAGACAATAAATTAGATAATGAATATGTTAAATTATGTATATAATATATAGATAATAATAATAATAAATTTTGAATTATAATAAATATATTTATTAGCTATAATTTCATTAATCATACCAAGAATAACTATATAATATTAATGGTAACCTATTAATTATATTAATTTTATAATTATTTTTATAAAAAATAAGAAAAAAGTTTTAGCCGAATGAGACCCAAACCAACCTCAAATATATACTTTCTCCGTCCTACGAAATTAGTCCATTTTTCCTTTTTACCCGTCCAACAAAATTAGTCTACTTTCCTATTATAGTAATAATTAATAACTAATACTTTTAATTAAAAAAACTTAACTATATTTTATTAACTTACTAATATCTTTAGCTTTATTATTTGTTAATTGTAAATTTAAAAATTTGGCTAAAATTTTGAATAATAAAAATAATAAATATTTAATATTATATAAAAAAATATTCATTTAATTTTGAAATTAAATTTTAATGTAATATATAATAAAAATTTGATGTTTGATTTGAAAATTTATAGCTGAAAAATTAATTAAAAATAGATTTGATATTGAGTTTTTTTTTCTTTGTTAAAATAATAAAAAAAATAGAACTTACTTATAATGCATAATTTTATTTTTAATTTCGGTATTTGACGTAAAATATTATATTCTAATACCGTGTATACAATTCAGTTAGAGATGGTTTGAAATAGTATACCGAAAATATCGAAATATATTGTATACCGTAACCAATTTTTTAATTTATTAAAAAAATATCGATATTGTATCAAATAATCAGTATATACAAAAAATATCAATTTTTTTTAATTATCAATATACACTGAAAATATTTTATTGTATATCATTATCATATATATTACGCTAAATTAACAGGTGGAACAGTAACAATGAAAGTGGTACTATTTGTTCAAATATTTATAATTTAAAAATAATATTAATAAATCCACTCAATAAAATAAATCAAATATCCGATAATATTCCCTCTAAAAAAAATAAAAATTTGTATTATATGGTACGTAAATAACAACATTTTGTTATATTATGCACTAACATATTACAATATTGCATTCAACATATTATATAACAGCTGATACCATTTATTTGTATAGATAATTGAGATCGAACGATTGCAACTTTCTCAAACCTCGATAATTCGTATAGATTTTATTTTCAATATACTCATAGACGAGAGTTCGCAATCTAGATAAAAATGTAGAAAATTTTGATAAATAATCTAGATAACATTCATTTTTTCTGCAATAAAGAGGAATATAAATAAATGGAATACTTAACATACGCCTTATTCGGAAGACATCACCAGAGCCGGCTCTTAGCATAAGCAACGCTCAAGGCATCTACTTCAAGATACCCATATTTTTTAAATTTTAGCTATTATTATATATTTAAAAAATTAATTTAAATTTTATATCATGTTTTTCTTAATAATTACCTAATTTAATTTTAATTTCTAACAAGAAATTTCTAAAATTAATATCATCTTCCTTGCCTTTAGAATTCATAAATATTTTTAAAGCTCATACTTATTACTACTATTAGATATATTATTAAATTAAATTTTATTTCATATTTTTTTAAGAATTATCCAATCTAATTCTAATTTTAATAAACTCTAACCAATTTTTTTTTTTTAATCTTATATTTCTTGCCTTTAGAATTTGTAGTTATTATTATTGAGTTATTGGTTTTACATTAGTCAAGATATCGTAAATTTATAATAGTCAAAATATGTATTACAAACTAGGCTCAACAATCCATTTCCATACCAGCCTCCCTTACGGGACACATATATTTCATGTATTGTATATATAAGTAGTATAATTTTTATTTTTGTAAAATTTATTATTATATTGTTCATTGATAGTATTTAAAAAAATAAAATTATTTGCTTATAGGTAGGGGTGAGCATTCGGATTTTCGGTTCGGATTTGGCAAAATCCGAACCGATCCGAAAATCCAAAATTTTTGAAAAAATCAATCCGAACCGAACCAAAATAACCGAAATCCGAAAATCCGTAATCCGAACTAAAAAATCCGAACCAAACCGAAAAATCCGAAATTCTAAATATTTTTATTACTATTTTTTTAATTTTTAAATTTCTTTTAAATTTTATTATTATTTTATAATATTAAATATATATAATATATAAAAATTAAATATATTAAAATATAATTAATAAATTTGAGTTTTTTATATTAAAATATAATATTTTCTAATAAAATATTAAATATGTATATAAAAAAATTAAAATGTTATATTTCGGATTTCGGGTTGGTTCGGACTTTAAGTATACCGATCCGAAAATCCGAAATTTGTTAAAAATTCAATCCGATCCAATACGAAAATCCGAAAAATTCGAACTAATTTTAAATTTCTGTTTGGTTCGGATTGGATTTTCGGATTTCGAATATTTTGCTCACCCCTACTTATAGGGTCTATCATTTATTTTTACTCAGAGCCCTGATAAAGTTCGAGACGGCCCTGAACATCAATGTTTTATTACATGTTGCAATGATGAGGAAAATGTGCAAGACCCGTAGGGAATGTGCCGCAAAATTTAACTGTAATTTGTAGTTCAATGATGACTCCAAATATGAGCATATTTTCCGCTTAACAAAACTATGTATTACTTGAATTTCGGTATAAAAACTATCACAATATATGATTTATGGCATACTTTATTGATCTATTCCGCTTGGCATGATCCAGAATTGGTTTGTTGAGATTATTAAAAATTTGTCTTTTTAAGCAGTGATTCTGGTCCACAAAAGCTAAGGCATGAGAAGCAAGCGATAGTTGTTTATGCTCAACAAGCGACGATCTCATCGCTCATGCTAGCGACTCAGACACCTACCGCAGCGAAGCAATGATAAAACACTGCAAATAATGCTAAGTGTCCAACCTACAGTGGAACAACCATTCCACTACCAGCCAACATAGATAATTCCGCTCAGATGCGCTGATGCCCTCTAGCCGTTTGGGCAAGCGAGGAAGATCTGCACTCCTACAAGTCAAAGCAAGTGAAGCGAGCACCTTGGGAGTTATGACCAACAACTGTTTCAACAGAATAATTGCCACCAACTGCCTAACTGCTCAGCGGTTGGAACCATTTCTTAACTGCTTCCACTGCTACTTATATTAGCTATAAATAGGGTCAGATGTCTATTTGTAAAAATATACTTCGAGAGGAGTATACAAGAATTTTTGTTCACGCACATTCATAGCTGCCTTTCTGCCTTCCGAGAGCTCCAACCCTGTAAGGGAGTTTTCAACAGGTATGGCCAGGGGAGTTAAGATTTTTCTCATCCCTTGGCCGCTACTTTACTGCTTCCTTAGTCCTAATTTACCACTTTAACTTACAGGTTTTGTAGAAATAGAATTTTACTGTTTTGATAATAAATAATGAAATATCAATTGTTCTTGATCATCACTCATCCTCTATTTCCACATTTATATAAAATATTTGTTGTAAAGAACTCCAAATCGCTGAGAAAGAACGCAGAAAACTCGATTATCCAAGCCTTGTTTCTTTATCACAAACAAATCCAAGGTAGTTAAATGTAGTTAAGTATGCGGGAGCCTTGTCGACCTGCTTAATTACTGATCTGATTCGATTTTGATTAAAAATAGGTAACAGAAGGGTAAAACCACTAATAAGACAGAAATTGGGATAATTATTGGGCCATAGACGGTGGTCTATTGGGTCACAGAAATTTCTAGTGACAATAGGGTTTCTTTCTAATAATATTCTAATTATGGGCGTTATTGAAGTCTTGTTGTAACTCCCTTAAGGTCAAGTATCAACGGTCTAAATTCTTTATGATTTGGTTTATATGATTACATTACTCCCTCCTGCCATTTTTCGTATTATACATATACGGTTCGACTAAACACCTACACCATTCACTTATTTCATCCAGGATAATCTAGCCATTAAGGAATGCAAAAATCAGACACCGCGCCTTTTTATCACCCTCCTCCGCTCAATTTATAGAAATAAATGGTGCCTCTTCGCTCATGTCCCTATCGCTCACCCGCCGCTGGTACCAACTCCGCTCACTGTCGCTCACACTTACTGTTTTCTTTTATTTTTCTAGCTTTTTCTAGTTTTAGACTCGCTTTCGAGCGGGTCTCTTTACCACTTTATCGCTGTTTTCACCATATTAAAGCTCGATTTGATTTTATTACTTAAAATCCCTGTGTTCGACATGGAAACTTACCAGATAAAGAGTATAAACAACTATGATAAACGATTCAGAGTCTACAACTATAAACTTTTCTTTATATCTGATCGCTCACAATAGTCCATTACATCTTAATTTTCGACCAAAATTCTCTATACTTGAATATATAAAATTGTTTGTGTCATTCAACATTTTTTAATTTTACATATACCATACCTAAATATTAAAAAATACAAAATTCAAATATGTACAATAAAATACACAACATATAAATAAATATAAGACATTATATTTTTATAGTACATACATCAATTTTTTTAAAAAGAGAAATCATCTTGTTATAGATATATATATTTTTTTAACATAATTTTTATATCTGTCCATATACTTTAGCAAAGTTCTCGTTATTCACTATCTATTCCTCCATCTTAGAAAATACAAAATAATCACAATTAACATCCTAATAACTTAAACTTCTAAAAATAAGATTAATACTCATAGAAAATGATTAACAAACAACAAACTTTTAAAACAAGAATCTCATAAGAAATATCTCAAAAAACGATAATTTGATTGAAATAGTTTCTCGTTGTTTAATCATTCACTTTTTATGTTCGAGTGGAATTAGATGAAGGTGGCTCACGCCCCCTTCGGTTTCAACATCGTCTTTAGGTATTTCTTGGGTTTGTTTATTACAAATTCGACTGCAATGTGGGTGCAGACAGAGTATATATCAGAATGGAACAAAAATTAGGGTGAAAATTGATTAATTTACTAACTAACGATTACGATTACTATATATGTATATCAATTATAAAAACATTTATTTGTAGGATTTTAGGTTTTTGTTTCAGTTTTCAATAGTAAATTGTAATTGAAATAGTTGTTTGATATGATATTGTGGACAAAAAAATTTTGTTATTTTTAATAAACACAAAATTTGTACAAATTATATTTTCTTATATGTACAAAATTCTCTATATGGGTCCTTTGATTCTCCTTCCGGGTCGATTTTTTTTTCCAACTTGGTTTTCGATGGCTTCTTTAATCCGAAGAGATTTTGTCTTTGGTTTGACTTTTCCGGACTTTGGAGGGTTTTGGTCTCCGTGCAGACGATTTGATCGTCGACTTTGGATTTGATGTCCTCTTTCGACGATCCGTAGCTTTGATCTTTGATTTGACTTTGCCGCCTTTTGGAGAGCTTTGGTCTCCGTGTAGGCGATTTGATCATCGGCTTTGGATTTGATGTATTCTTTAGACGATCCGCGGCTTTGATCTTTGCTTTGGCTTTGCCGCCTTTCGGAGGACTTTGGTCTCCGTGTGGGCGATTTGATCGTCGGCTTTGGATTTGATGTCTGTTTTGAACGATCCGAGGCTTTGATCTATGGTTTGTCTTTTCCGCCTTTTGGAGAGCTTCGGTCTCCTTATGGGCGATTTGATCATCTGCTTTGGATTTGATGTCTTCTTTGGACGATCCGAGGCTTTGATTTTTGCTTTGTCTTTGGCGCCTTTTGGAGAGCTTTGGTCTCCGTGCGGACAATTTGATCCCCAGCTTTGGATTTTATGTTTTCTTTGAAAGATCCGCGGCTTTGATCTTTTGAGGAGGTGGATTTGGTGCTCCATAACACTTTTGGTGGCGTGTCCCTTTGACTTTTAGATCGAAGAGGGCCGAGTTGATGCTTTGGTGAAGAACGCGATGAACATCTTGAAGCTTTGGGATGAACTTTGGATGCTCTTCCTTGGCTTTGATGGATTCTTCAACGGCTTTTGGAGCTTTGATCCTTGAAGAGGTGGATTTGGTGCTCCATAACACTTTTGGTAGTGTGTCTCTTTGACTTTTGGATCGACGAGGGCCTAGTTGATGCTTTGTTGAAGAACACGATGAACATCTTGAAGCTTTGAGAGGAAATTTGGAGACCTTCCCTTGGCTTTGACGAATTCCTCAACGGCTTTGGAAGCTTTGATCCTTCCTCCAGCTCGGGCATACGACAAAGAACGTTAACTCCATCGATTTGTCAACCAATATTGGATCATTTGTCCAAATCAGTGACTTTCGACGAAGAACTCTTCGAAGGACACGAAGAACATGAAGAACAATACAGAGAGAATCAAGAGACTTACCCCTTTGCTTGAATCCTTGATACAACTTCGGTGTCTCAAATGAACTGGCCATGGCTCTTATTTATATGGGAAGGGGTGGCCTCGGCTTCATTTTGTAATGCTGCCACGTGGCGCATCCTGATTGACCAACATAAAGATTTTATAATCTTTCCTTTTTCCTCAGATTTTATTTTTCATTCTTGACGGATTTGATTGTGCACCTTCCTTTTTCGCCAAGATCTTTGTATCATTGCCTTTTTCGGAAGATATTAATTTCTATACTTTTTTTATTGACAAGATAAATTTATTTTGTTGCCAAATTTATTATGGCTCTATTTATGCACGTAATATTTGTACGATATCTTCCATTTTAAACAGATTTTTGCATTAATGGTTGATATTTTGTTGTACAAAAATTAACATATGTGCATAATTAAATACCATATATTTATTTTATTAGAATTTTATTTTCTTCCAAAATATATGATATTTAATTTAACGTAGACATATTTTTAGTGTCTATAAAATGCCCCCTCGAGAATTGTTTAAGCCGACGCAAAGCGTTTAAGGCGTGAACGAGTCTCGAAACATCAAAAAAATTTCTTTTTTTTTTCAAGGCGTTTTATTTTTGGCGTTTGTTTTTTTTTTTTAAGCCCGATTTTTTTTGGACTTTTTTTCTTTGCCCAATTTATTTTTTAGTGCTTTTTTAATGACATAATTGACTGTACTCGGAGTTATATTCCAAATTGCCTACGTATCCGGTGAAGGAATCAAGTTATAACGTAGTTCAAAACAAATTGAATTTTTTTGTTTTTGTTAAACAGATTATTCTCATGTTAAGGAGTCTTGTAGAAAGTTTAACCTCGTTTCTATGAGATTGGAGAAAGTTTATCCTCGTTTCTAGGAGGCTGTAGAAAGTTTATCCTCGTTTCTAGGAGATTGAATAAAGTTTATCCTCGTTTCTAGGAGGGTGAAGAAATTTTATCCTCGTTTCCAGGAGTGTCTTAGAAAGTTTATCCTTGTTTCCAAGAGTGTTGTAGAAAGTTTATCCTTGTTTCCAAGAGTATTGTAGAAAGTTTATCCTCATTTCCAAGAGTGTTGTAGAAAGTTTATCCTTGTTTCTAGAAGTGTTGTAGAAAGTATATCCTTGTTTTCAGGACTGTTGAAGGTATGATTGTCCCCACTATTTGAAGTGTTGTATTTCTCGTCGTCTGAGAAATCTTCAGTAGGCAGTCCACACATTCCACTAAACATTATGCTCAATTCTATATCATGAGCACGAGTGGCGAGTTCTTCAAAAGTATGGGGTCGGATCCCTTGTAGGAAGTATTTCAAGCCCCACTGCATTCCTTGAATGTACATTTCTATGCTAGAAGCCTCGGACAAACGGCCTTTGTAGTTAAGGCTTAGACTTCTCCAACGGTTGATGTAATCAAATACTGGCTCATCTTTCCACTGGCGGTTGTTGGTGAGTTCGGTCATGCTGACGGTTCTCTTTGTACTGTAGAACCGATTCAAGAACTCGTACATTAGTTGTTCCCAATTGTCGATGGAACCAGCCTCTAAGTCGATGTACCAGTCGAAGGCGTTGCCCTTTAGTGACCGCACAAATTCGTCAATCAATATTGGATCATTTGTCCAAATCAGTGACTTTCAACGAAGAACTCTTTGAAGGACACGAAGAACATGAAGAACAATACAGAGAAAGGTCTAGAGACTTACCCCTTTGTTTGAATCCTCGATCCAACTTCGGTGTCTCAAATGAACTGGCCATGGCTCTTATTTATAGGGGAGGGTGACCTCGGCTTCCTTTTTTATGCTGCCACGTGGCGTGTCTTGATTGGCCAACATAAAGATTTTAGAATTTTTGCTTTTTCATCTGATGTTTTCCATTCTTGACGAATTTGATTTCCTCTTTGTACGATATCTTCCATTTTAAGCAGATTTTTGCATTAATGGTTGATATTTGTTGTACAAAAATTAACATATGTGCATAATTAAATACCATATATTTATTTTATTGGAATTTTTTTTTTCAAAATACATGATATTTAATTTAATTTAGACATATTCTTAGTGTCTACAGATATATATATATTGATGTGATATTTTGAATGTAAAATTAAATTTTAATGTAATATAATAAATAAAAAAATAAATGTTCGATTTGATGTTTATGGAGGGAAAAGAAAATTGAAATAGTAAAATTATGTAGAAAGTTGCACAAGTAGTTCAAAAAAAAAAATAGTTTCATTAATTATTGATAAATTTGTTTAATTGACAATATTAATATATTAGGAATTAAAAATCCTAAATTCATTCCATAAATTAATCTATCTTCATCTCATCTTAATTGACGTTTTTTTCTATTTTTGCCCATATCTTTTAAAAAATTAGTATATGTTAATTATGAGTAAATAAACATATTTTTTTTACTTACTTATATTATAAAAAAAATTATTCACTATAAAATGATATTCATATTATATATATTTTTTATTCCGATATAATTTTTAAAATATTTAAGTACATATTCTAATTTTTTTAATTATCTATTAAAATTATTTTTAAAAACTATCAATATAATTAACTATATACTCCTATAAAATAATAAAATAGTATCATAACTCACTATGATTAATTAATTAAACACGGTTAACTTAATTATCGTGGCACTAAGAAAAATGGTCAAGGAATAGAAAGAATATATATCATATATCACATGGGTGTGTTTCTTTAGGGGGTTTGAGGAAATTTGGGTTTGAGTTTGGTTTTTATTTGGATTATGTGATGAGTTTGAATTTTGCTGTTTCTTTTGTATTTGGGTTTGGTTGGGGTTTTGGGAGTTTTGATGTGTATTGATTTGATGGATAATGAATAAAATAATATAAATGTTTATTAAATTTAATTGATAAAATTTATATTGTATGATTTTATTATGAATTTATATTATACCCAACATATATATATTTAAATTTTTATTTATTTATATTATATAAAATTTTATTCTTTTTTTTTCCTTATAATTATAATAAATATATGTTTCTTTACCCCAATTTTCCCCAATTTTACTATTTGGACTATGCGTTTCCTAAAAAAAAAAAAATACATTTTTTCCTCTCACAAAACATCCCATCAAATATTATTTTAATATCAAACCCAAACTAAAATTTCTCAAACTCAACCAAAAGAAACACACATATAAATGTGCTGCAGTTTGGGTCGGCCAAGCTGTAGACAACATACCCATAATAATATTGATGTGTATTAATTTGTATAAAATATATAAATATAAATTTTTATTTATTTGTATTATAAAAAATTTATTCTCTACAAAATAACATATATATTGTATATATTTTATTCAATTATAATTATTATAATTTTTTAATATTTATAATTTTAAAAAATTATTATTTTATTTAAAAAAAAAATAGACAAAGACTTTGTCCCCCAAAACACAAACAGTATTTGCACAGTGAAAACGCCAAAACCTAGGCCAAAGAAACAAAATATAAAATATCATTATTATATAGAAAGTAGTAGTTGAATTTATTTTATTTTTTTATCTATTAATTTTTTAATTTTTTAATTTTTTATTTTTTTCGTTAAATTTATTTTATTTAATTTGTTTAGGAAAAGAAATTATTTAACTATTAATCTTTATTTATTACCATTATTACTATAAAATTATATATCATATTTTTTTATATATCAAACAAATATAAATTATAAATAAAATAGAAAAAATTAGTTGAACATAAAGAATTATTATATAATAAAGATAAAATTTTGATTCAAAATTAATATTATTCAAAACTAAACATAAATCATAATTCATAATTAAAGAAAAAAAAATCTAAAAAATAAAATAAAAATAAATTTAACAAATAAAAATAATAATAAATTTGTTATGAGATTCAAAATATACCTTTATATTTAACAATTTATTTATATTGGAAATAATTGTTATTTTTTAGTTGTAATTGTAGACATTAAAAATTAAATGTCTAAATTAAATTAAATATAATGTAGTTTGGAAGAAAATAAAATTCCAATAATATAAATATATGGTATTTAATTATGCACATATGTTAATTTTTGTACAATAAATATCAACCATTAATTCAAAAATATGCTTAAAATGGAAGTATCGTACAAATATTACGTACATAAATAGAGCCATAATAAATTTGGCAGCAAAATAAATTAATCTTGTCAATAAAAGAAGTATATAAATTAATATCTTCCAAAAAGGACAATGATATAAAGATCTTGTCAATAAATGAAGTATATAAATTAATATTTTCCAAAAAGGCAATGATATAAAGATTTTGGCGAGAAAGGAAGGTGCACAATCAAATCCGTCAAAAATGGAAAACAACATCTGATGGAAAAGGAAAGATTATAAAATCTTTCCATCCATGTGGCACCATCCGAAAAGGAAGCCAAGGCCACCCTCCCCTATAAATAGGAACCTTGGCCAATTCATTTACACACCGAAGTTCATTTGAAGACTCGCGCAAGGGTAAGTCTCTCTAGACTCTCTGCAATGTTCTTCATTGGACTTCGTGTCCTTCGAAGCGTTCTTCGTCGAAAAGTCACTGATTTGGACAAATGATCCAATATTGGTTGGCGAATCGATGAAGTTAACGTTCTTCGTCGTATGTCAAAGCCGGAGGAAGGATCAAAGCTCTCAAAGCCATCGAGGAATCCATCAAAGCCAAGGAAGAGCCTCCAAAGCCGCTCTCAAAGCTTCAAGATGTTCGTCGCATTCTTCATAAAAGGCGCAAACCAGGCCCTCTTCGATCCAAAGTCCCTATCAAAGGGACACGCCGACGAAAGCGTTATGGAGCACCAAATCTCCCCCCTCAAAGATCAAATTCCGTCGGATCATCCAAAGGAGGCATCAATCCAAAGCTGACGATCAAAATCGCCAACACGGATTCCAAAGTCTCCCAAAAGCCGGCGAAGTCAAACCGAAGACCAAAATCCCTTCGGATCAAAGAAGCCACCCAAATCCAAATTGGAAAAACGGATCGATTCGGAGAAAGAATCAAAGGATCCAAATATAGAATAGGACCCGCATATATTAAATTAAATGTAATTTGTACGATTTTGTGTTTATAAAAATATAACACAATTTTTTTGTCTACAGATTTTTGGCACGCCCAGTGGGACAACTCTACCTTTCATCTCTCTTTCCCTCGAATTCTCAAACGATCAATGGCTTCCTACAAAATCAAGACTTTCAATGATGTGTCGAAAGCTGCTGCTCTAGCCGCCACCGCCAAAGGAGTCGCTGCTACTACATCAAGAACCTCAAGTGCTTCAACGAATGTTGGAGTGATGACACGAAGCATGGCTAAAAGAGTACTGTCATTTTCCGAGGATGCACATCCGAAAATCACAGAGCAAAACTCACTCTATGAGGAGGACGAAAGCTTCAAGAGTACCTCCGCACCGGGCACCCCTCAAGAAGTTGCAACTCGTTCGACTGCATCGAGTTATGCCCCGGTGATGACCACGAACGCTTCAAACATAGAAGACCAACTTGTTGCACTGGCCAAAGTTGTTGAAGGGATGTCTCAACACATGCAGCAACAAGACAATGTCATCGCAAAACTGCTTGCAAAATTGGACAAGCAGGAACCAACCAACCAGAATGCTTCGGAGGCCCAAAATGAAGCAGAAACATCCATGGATCAACGCCACGGTAAAGAAAAAATGGCGAGACCAATGCCATTTCAAGCATCATCTGACTCCTTCATCCATCTATCCCAACTTGACGAGTATATCAAAGGAGCTCTCAAAAGGGAGTTTGAAGGAAGTTCAAGGCCAACAAATATATATGCCAAGCCTTACAGTTCAAGGATCGACGCCCTCAAGATGCCGTTGAAATACATCCTGCAAGGGATCCGACCCCACACTTTCGAAGAACTTGCTACTCGTGCTCATGACATGGAGTTAAGTATGGCTTCAAGCGGGATGCACGGACCACCAGTTCAAGAATCTTCAAAAGCAAAAAGATACGAAAGATATGATGCCGTAAAGAAGGGGAACAACGCCCCTATAAAGTCTTTCGGAAAGGAAGCCTTGGCCATAAAAGCGACGACCAAAACACCAGTAAAGATCCAAAGTAAAGAAAAGGAAGTTGCAAGGAAAAGACAGTCAACTCAGACAGAAAGACCGCCAAGGCCAACCCTTAAAGAGTTGCAATCCAAAACTTATCCTTTCCTGGATTCTGACGTCTCGGGCATCTTTAACGATCTACTCAGAGAATACCTCATTGAACTTCCGAATTCAAAAAGACAGGAGGAAGCTGGAAAGGTTGATGACCCAAGATACTGCAAATACCATCGTGTCGTAGGACATCCCATCCATAATTGTTTCGTCTTTAAAGACAAAGTCATGGAGTTGGCTCATGAAGGAAAGATCACCCTTGAAGACGATTCTGTTTCTGTTAATGTCACTTCAATCATGTTCAAGTCTCTCAAAGTTGACATAAAAGACAAAGAATCATATTGCCTCACTACCGAGAAAGGTGGCAAGGCGATCAGAGACAAATCGAGTGAAGAATGTGCCACGATAACTTTCACTGATGAAGATTTGATGTTAGGATCCAAACACCATAATCGTCCTTTACTGGTCGTGGGTTATATCCATGAACAAAGGATTAGCCGGATATTCTTAGACGGAGGAGCCGCAGTCAATGTCCTTTCTCTATACACATTGCGAAAATTGGGAATACCAGTAGATCAATTGTTCGAGAATCGTATGACAATACATGGATAAAATCAAGAGGGGCAAAGAGCACTTGGCACCATAAGATTGAGACTGTTAATCGATGAAATGGAAACTAACCCTTTGTTCTACGTGATAGATGCAAATACATCTTTCAACGTTTTTTTGGGAAGACCATGGAGACATGAGAATGGTGTAGTTCCATCAACGTGGCACCAATGCTTCAAATACACTCAAAATGGAGTGACAAAGAAAGTTCTCGGAGACACAAAGCCATACGCAGAAGCTGAGTCACACTTTGCGGACACCAAATATTTCTCTACATAAGCAAAAAAATCCAAGGTACATGAAGATGTCAAAGCACCACAACCAAACTTGGGGGCAAAGTCAAGAGATAAAGAAAAAACACCTGCCTCAGGTTCTGCAGACTCATTAATTGAGCCTCTGAAAGATTTGACTCTTCCGAAGACCCCACTCAACCCAATCTCCCCCTCACATACAAGGAACGGAAAAGAAGAAAAAATAGAGGCTATGCGATTGCAAAAGAACAATTTTTGGCCCAAAAGCCTACAAACTTCTCACAAAAGCTGGATATAATCCAAATGATGAGTCACTGCTGGGAAAGTTACCACCACAGACAACCCAAGGTTCGAGGGCTGGTCTTGGATACATGCCACAAGCTCCCGTATGCATCGCTATCAAAAGGGCTGCAAACCATCATATCATCGAAAGCGAGAGCTCGTCTTCCAATTCACCTCAAAAGGGTAATAATACAAGAGTATCGGTCTTCAAGAGACTAAGACCTTCTGTCTTCACAAGGTTAGGACCAAAAATCAATTAGAAGAAAAACAAGACAAATTCCACATCAAAAAAAATGTAGAGATGGATGAAAAAATCAAAAGTCGCTTTCCATCCCGCATGACGCGTCAAACAAAAATGACGATACATTGCGGTAAAGTTTTAAAGGCTAAATGGCAAACCGTTGTCTTCACCAAACCCAAAGAAGATAATGAAGAAAGTGTTGCATCATCCTGCTACATCACTGAAGGGCGTGAAGAGACAATGATTGAAGAAGATGCAGGAAATGCACCTGCCGCGCTTGAAGAAGGGGTCAAAGCTGTAATGGATGAGTTAGAAGAAATCAACTTGGGAATTGAAGATCACCCAAGACCCGTCTATGTCAGCAAAGAGCTGGGTGAGGATGATATGAATGCCTACACCCGATTTCTCAACATATTCCAAGATGTCTTCGCTTGGTCATATAAAGAAATGCCCGGCTTAGACCCGAAAGTTGCGGTCCACCATCTAGGTGTGAGGAAGGAGCTCGCTCTGTATAGCAAACGCAACGAAAATTCCGTCCTGAACTCATCCCTCAAATTGAAAATCAAGTCAACAAACTCATTGAAGTGGGGTTCATCCGGGAAGTCAAATACCCCCAATGGATTTCCAACATCGTGCCTGTAAAGAAGAAGAATGGACAAATCCGAGTTTGTGTGGATTTCTGGGACTTAAACGAAGCATGCCCAAAAGATGATTTTCCTTTACCCATAACTGAATTGATGATTGATGCAACGACAGGACATGAAGCGCTTTCTTTTATGGATGGATCATCTGGATATAACCAAATTCGTATGGCACCTGAAGACGAAGGGTTAACCGCCTTTCGTACACCGAAAGGTATCTATTGTTACAAAGTTATGCCTTTCGAATTGAAAAATGCTAGGGCAACCTACCAAAGAGCAATGCAAAAGATCTTTGATGACATGCTACACAAAAATGTAGAGTGTTATGTTGATGACTTAGTTGTCAAATCCAAGAGAAAAGAAGATCACCTGCAAGACTTAAGAAAGGTTTTTGAAAGGTTGAGGCGCTACCAATTAAAAATGAATCCTCTCAAGTGCGCTTTTGGAGTCTCATCCGGAAAATTCCTCGGGTTCATTGTCCATAGTCGTGGAATTGAGATTGAACAGGCAAAGATAGATGCCATCAAAAAAATTCCTGAGCCTCGTAACATCCACGAGCTAAAAAGCTTACAAGGTAAATTAGCATATATAAGAAGATTTATCTCTAACCTCGCTGGACGGTGTCAACCTTTCAGCCGAATCATGAAGAAGGGAGTGCCTTTCCATTGGGATGAATCATGCAAGAAGGCATTCCAAAGTATTAAAGACTACTTGACAAAACCACCAGTGCTGACAGTGCCAATTCCTGGACATCCGTTGACGCTTTACATCGCTGCACAAGAACGTTCAGTTGGAGCCTTGTTAGCACATGAAGCCAATAAAGGGAAAGAAAATGCCCTCTACTACCTCAATAGAATGATGACACCAAATGAACTAAATTATTCACCTGTGGAGAAGATATGCTTGGCGCTCATCTTCACCATAAAAAAGTTGAAGCATTAATTCCAAGCGCACACTATCCGGTTGGTGTCCAAAGCAAATCCCTTAAAATATGTCATGTCAAAGCCTGTCCTTTCTGACCGACTCGCGAGGTGGTACCTGCAACTGCAACAATTCGAAATTATTTATGTACCACAGAAATCTGTAAAAGGACAAATATTGGCTGACTTCTTTGCTGATCATCCCATCCCCGCTGAGTGGGAGTTGTCTGACGACTTCCCTGATGAAGACGCGCTTTTTCTCGAAATCACCCCACCATGGAAAATGTATTTTGACGGCTCATCACACAAAAATGGAGCTGGAGCCGGAGTAATATTTGTCACATCACAAGGAGAAGTCCTTCCATACTCTTTTGCCTTAAAAGAAAAGTGTTCAAATAATGTGGTTGAGTATCAAGCACTCATCCTCGACTTAAAAATGGCGGTAGACATCAAGCAACGCCAACTTCAAGTATACGGGGACTCCAAGCTGGTTGTAAATCAAATCACTGGAGAGTTTGAAGTGAAGAAACCAGAACTAATGCCTTACTTAAAGTATGCTAAGGCACTCGTTGAGTTGCTCGGGGATGTCTCTATTGAATATGTCCCGAGGAAAGGGAATGGACAAGCTGACGCTCTGGCTAAACTGGCATTGACTCTATCCCTCCCGGATCAACAGGTGTATATTCCGATACGCAAAGTTTGGGTGGATTCCTGCAAGTATGAAGAAGAAGAATGTGTTGGAAAAGAAGTAAATCACCTCATCGAGGTGTTTGAAATTGAAAAAGAAGAAGAAGATTGGCGGCAACCAATATTAGATTTCTTAAAATATGACAAGCTCCCGAGTGACCCGCGCAGATGAGCAGATATCCGAAGAAGAGCTGCACGTTATGCCTACTTCAACGGCATACTCTATCGTCGGTCGTTCGACAACATGTTCCTTCGATGCCTCGGTAATCATCAAGCCAAACAAGCTATGGAGAAAACTCATGCCGGAATCTGTGGAGCTCATCAAGCTGGCCCAAAGTTACACTTCCGAATAAAGAGGATGGGGTATTATTGGCCAACCATGGTTAAAGACTGTATAGAGTTTGCACGGAGATGCCAACCGTGTCAATTTCATGTTAACTTTATCAATCAACCACCGGAACAATAGCATCCAACTATTACTTCGTGGCCATTCGATACCTTGGGCATGGACGTCGTAGGACCACTCACAAAGTCGTCCGTTGGACATCTCTATATCTTGGCCGCAACAGACTACTTCTTCAAATGGGCAGAAGCAGTTCCTTTGAAAGAAGTAAAAAAGAAGACGGTAGCTGACTTCATATGAGTAAACATCATTTACCGTTATGGGGTTCCTTGGTGTATCATCACTAATAATGGAAGATCTTTCGCCAATACTCACATCGACAAGCTTTGTGAAAAGTTTGGCTTCCAACAAAAGAATTCCTCGATGTATTATGCACCGGAAAGTGGACTCGCAGAGGCATTCAATAAAACACTTTGTAACTTGCTGAAAAAGGCTGTCTCCAAATCAAAAAGAGATTGGCACGACCGTATTGGTGAAGCTTTGTGGGCCTATCGTACTACATTCTGCACTCCAACACAAGCGACACCATACTCACTTGTATATGGGGTCGAAGCTATCCTCCCATTGGAAAGACAAATTCCTTCACTAAGGATTGCTCTTCAGGAAGAATTGACGATCGAAGAAAATGTCAGATTAAGACTCGAAGAGCTAGAGGCTCTCGACGAGAAAAGACTACAAGCTCAACAAAGACTGGTGTGTTATCAAGCACGATTGTCTCGAGCTTACAATAAAAAAGTCAAATCACGATCCTTTCAAATCGGGGACTTGGTTCTTGCTGTGAGAAGGCCCATTGTGATCAACTTTCGTTCGGGAAATAAATTTTTATCCAAGTGGGATGGACCCTACGTCGTCACTCAGGTCTACATAAATGGTGCATACATGTTGACATCTCAAGACGGACTCTGGATAGAGCCAATCAATGGAAGGTTCCTCAAAAGATATTATGCGTGAGACCTTCAAATCGAATCAAGACTTCTTAGCATGAGAATAAACTACAAAATAATAATAAAAGCAAATTCAAGTTGCTTTGAACTACGTTATGACTTGATCCCTTTACCGGGTACGTAGGCAACTTGAGATATACCTTCAAGTTCAGTCAAATAAAAACAAATAAAATAAAAATAAAATAAAAAGAATTAGAGAATTTAAATTTATTAGTTGGCAATCAAAATGAAGAGTACAAATTGATCTTAAACATTAAGATTATACAACTCTTCTTTGCTAATATCCAACAACTCTTCCAAGCTTTTTAAGTATTCTTCGTCTTGCGCGAGGACATTCTCTACGTCGGCGAGTTCATCCTTGACTTCAGCAATTTGAATGGTGATATTATCATTAACTCCTTGACGTCGCTTAATAAGGGAAATATTCTCTCTTTTTTGCTCTTGTAAAGAGCGTAGCTTCACGTCAATATTCTCCACACACCCCTCTAACTCCTTGATAGCTTCGCACTCCTCAACATGCCTCGTCTCAAGGTGCGACAAACGAGCTTTGATCTCGGAAATCTGTTGGTTACGAGCCGCCAAAGATACCGCATCGATCGAGTCAGAACATGCCTCGTCAAAAGATGCAGCGTCATTAAAAAGGGCCTTGACTCGGTTCTCAATATGAGAAATGTCAGAATACTTAAAGCTTTTCATTGATTGGAGCACTACGTCAACCTCGTCCTTAATCGAGGAAAGCAAACGAGTTGGTGTCCTCAAAAGCTTACCCCGAAGATTTGACCATACTTTTCCTATATATTCGCGTTGGATCCCTTTCACAAAATCCGTGCCACAAAATTCTGAAACCGCGGGCACAACGGAATGAACAACTATGGGCTTGGTTGGAGCATCCTTTACTTGCTCATTGCAAACACCTCTGCTCTCCCCAATTACCTCAACAATGGAATCTCGGCTCGCCTTCTTTTCATCCATACTCGGGATTCTTTGCTCTAACTGAAAAAATGGATAAAAAAAATCATGTCAAAAAAAAAAAGAGATAGAAGTTACCTCTCTCGCGAAATCGCTCGAAGAATGGTGTCGGCTCGAACGAGGACTTGACGGGTTGATGATATGGGGATCTCGACGAGCTCGCTTCCAATGAACATCATGCTCACTACTGCTTCGTTCAGAGACAGAAGGTACCGCGCGCTTTGAAGAACCGACATTGGGGGTACTTAAATTTCCAAAGTTCCTCTCAGGAACACCCGGAATAAGTAGCGGCATTTTTCGAGCTTTATCCGATGGCTTGGTCTGATCGGTGGTCTTTTGTACCGGCGGGATATACTTATCCAAGAAAGACCCGCAAACTTGAGTCCACCACTTCTTGTATACGTCGGAAGAAAATCCCCTCGGAATCACAGGAATGCGTGGAAGAATAACTTCGGCTGAAGATTTCAAGTAAGTGCTTTGGTGCCAATGTTGATAGTCTTCCTCAAAAGCGCAGCAACGGACGTCTTTCAAAAGAACTCCGGGAATCTCTTGGAAAAAACCGAATTGACGGCAAAAACGGTGCGGACTATATGGCTCCATGAAGCATCGAAATCCATCCCGCAAAGTCAGAAAACAAGAGTGAATGGAGATGAAGTATTCTTGCTCGTAGTCTTCGCGCTTCCCGTCATCAACAAACCGCACGTCGAAGTCTTTCGTGATCATAGTGCAAGCCCAACGAAAGTAGTCACCGCGCAAGATTTTTCGGCATGCAACATCTGCTCTATATGCACGAGCACTAACAGCCCCGGAGTGCTTCACCATCCCCGGACCACGGATTCCCTTCCATACGCCGTAGTGGGTCTTAAAATACTCAGCGATCCATCCGGTCAAAAAGTGGAGAGGAATTGTCGACCGAACTTTCCCAGGACATGATAATCCACGATTTGGTTCAGCCCTCTATAAATACTGGTTAAGACTGGAATGGCCAAGCTTACTGGAAATCCCGACGCTATGACACTTGCCATCTTGAAAGTTGAAGGACGTATCAAACCAACATCGTCCAGCGGAAGCACGAAGATGCAAAGCCAACAAGAAAGGAACGCTACGAGAAAAGTCTCCTCAAGGTGCTCCCGTCCAACTTTGAGTTTGCCAAAAGATGACTCTTGCGCCTTCGACCATGGCTCGTGGGCGCCAATCTATCCGGTAGGATTGTAAGTCGCATCAGGCCGAGAAGAACGAGTAGACTCCTTGCCTCGACGAATTTGAGCATGCTCGTATTTGACGGTCTTTTTGCACCAAAAAGAAATCCAGTCGGTTGCGCTGACGCCACGTCGACCTTTGTCACGACTCCGAAGAAGGTGATAAGCATGCAACAGGTACCGGCACGAACGGGGAATCAGCTTCCTATCCTCTTTACCGCCATATAGCTCCTTTGCGCTTGGTACCACCTCTTCGTAAAATGAGCTGAGTATAGGGAGGCCCGCCAAGGACACCAAGTCACGAAGAGAGATCGACACTTCACCGGCGGCAGTCAAAAAGGTGTTGGTTCTAGGACACCACGCCTCGCAAACGGCCTTGACGATCTCCGGAGAATAGTCGTAGGAGAACAAGGAAGCATAGACCGCATCGTAAATGCATCCTCTCTTTAGTGGAATCTCGCATCGATCCAGCACATCCTCCGCCCATTCCCAATAGTCGGCCACGTACGAAAAGTTGCCATCAAAGGAAGGAAGACCATTCCAAACGTACGCTCCCTCCATGATCCGCCGCCCCAAGGTTGGAAGTGGAAGAACATCGTTTGGCATGTGTTGATGGAGTGAGGATTGCAAGGTATGCTTTCCGCCAGCGACATTCCGAGACCACGTCTTTGGAAAATTTGAGACCTCCAAGCGAGGGCGAGCAGCTCCGCGTCCTATGAGTGGTGGATGCACCAATAGACGAGTCGCCTTGTCTAGCGGTTGACCTTCAAACTCGCAAATCACCAACTCGGCGTTTCCAGAGGAGGAGGAGACATCCTTGAAGTAAGTCATCTCGCCTACAAAAACAAAAAAAAAAAAAAAAAACACAAGCAAAGATCAAAAGATGAAAAAAAAATAATAATAAAAAATAAAAAGAACAACATAAGAGAAAGAAGCCTACGCTAGAATAAGAGAAATCAAAATTGTGAAAAGTTGAGAATGATAAAGTTCTCCCATGGTGAGGGGTTTATATAGTGTCTAAAAATTGAGACATGAAAAGACATGCATAAGGGAAGGAAGAAGATAAGGAAATAAAAAAAAAATGGGGAATGAAGAAGATAAGGAAAGAAAAAAAAAAAAAAAAAGGAAGGAAGATAAAAATAAAAATAAAAAACAAGGAAAGAATATATATACATATATATATATATGATATGTGTGTATATAAAAAAAAATGGCAAAAACGCCATTAAAAAAAAATTGCAAAAAAAAATGGCAAAAAAAATGCCAATTTTTCAAAAAAAAAATGGCAAAAAGAAAAAGCCATTAAAAAAAAAGTCTAAAAAAAAAAGAAGAAAAAAATATTTCGAGACTTGTTCATGTTTTAAACGTTTTGCGTCGGCTTAAACAAGTCTCGATGGGACATTTTGTAGACATAAAAAATTAAATGTCTAAATTAAATTAAATATAATGTATTTAGGAAGAAAATAAAATTCCAATAATATAAATATATGGTATTTAATTATGCACATATGTTAATTTTTGTACAATAAATATCAACCATTAATGCAAAAATATGCTTAAAATGGAATATATCGTACAAATATTACGTGCATAAATAGAGCCATAATAAATTTGGCAGCAAAATAAATTAATCTTGTCAATAAAGGAAGTATATAAATTAATATCTTCCAAAAAAGGCAATGATATAAAGATCTTGTCAATAAAGGAAGTATATAAATTAATATTTTCCAAAAAAAGCAATGATATAAAGATTTTGGCGAGAAAGGAAGGTGCACAATCAAATCCGTCAAAAATGGAAAACAACATCTGATGGAAAATGAAAGATTATAAAATCTTTCCATCCACGATGCACCATCCGAAAAGGAAGCCAAGACCACCCTCCCCTATAAATAGGAGCCTTGGCCAATTCATTTACATACCGAAGTTCATTTGAAGACTCGCGCAAGGGTAAGTCTCTCTAGACTCTCTGCAATGTTCTTCATTGTTCTTCGTGTCCTTCGAAGCGTTCTTCGTCGAAAAGTCACCGATTTGGACAAATGATCCAATATTGGTTGGCGAATCGATGAAGTTAACGTTCTTCGTCGTATGTCCAAGCCGGAGGAAGGATCATAACTCTCAAAGCCATCGAGGAATCCATCAAAGCCAAGGAAGAGCCTCCAAAGCCGCTCTCAAAGCTTCAAGATGTTCGTCGGGTTCTTCATAAAAGGCGCAAACCAGGCCCTCTTCGATCCAAAAATCAAATGGACACGCCGCCAAAAGCGTTATGGAGCACCAAATCTCCCCCCTCAAAGATCAAATTCCGTCGGATCATCCAAAGGAGGCATCAATCCAAAGCTGACGATCAAAATCGCCAACACGGATACCAAAGTCTCCCAAAAGCCGGCGAAGTCAAACAGAAGACCAAAATCCCTTCGGATCAAAGAAGCCACCCAAATCCAAATTGAAAAAACGGATCGACTCAGAGAGAGAATCAAAGAATCCAAATAGAGAATAGGACCCGCATATATTAAATTAAATGTAATTTGTACGATTTTGTGTTTATAAAAATATAACACAATTTTTTTGTCTACAGTAATAATTTAAAATTTAATCAAATAAATTTGTTCAAATTACTCAAAATTCATATATGTTTATTGCATATAATAATACATGCACAATTTATTAATTTTATAAATATCTTATTATAATTTTACTTGTATATAAATGTTGATATTATAATTTTGGGTAAACTGTTCTTTTAGTCCCATAATTGGACCCTTTATCATTTTAGTCTCATTAGTGGAGTATGTCACAAACTAGTCCTATAAGTGAAAAAAATTTCGTTGTTTTAGTCCTCCGGCGCCGGAGACGTCCGCGTGGCTTACTCGAGGTGACGTGTCCGCCAGGTGTCCCGCCAAGTTAGCGACACCTGACGGACACGTGAATTTTTATTTTTTTCATTTTTTTTATTTTTTTTAAATTTTTTTTTCAATTGGACCAAATAAAAAAATAAAAAAAAATCAAATAAAATTAAAAATAAATTAAAAATAAATTTTATAAAAATGAAAAAAAATAAAAAAATTCTACGTGTCCACCAGGTGTCGCGACCTGGTGGACACGTTACCTCCGGCGAGCCACGCAGGCGTCTCCAACATCGGAGGACTAAAACAGCGAAAGTTTTTCACTTATGCGACTAGTTTGCGACAAGCTCCACTTACGGGACTAAAATAATAAGGGAGTCCAGTTACGGGACTAAAAAAACAGTTTACCCTATAGTTTTTTATACAATATTTTGCAGAATATATTAATAATTTTTACAAAATACAAAATAATTAATTAAAATGTATAAATGATGATCAATTAGTATAAATAATTATAAGTACCATTAATTATGAATTTAAATGTAAATTTAAAAAATATTAAATTAATTTTAAAATCATTAAAAATGAGAAAAAAAAGCTTTGGAATTTCGGGATCCACCAAGCTCAAGTTATAATAAATAATAAATTACATAATGAATATATTAAATTATGTATATAATATATAAATAATAATAATAATAAAATTTGAATTCTAATAAATATATTTATTAGCTATAATTTCATTAATCATACCAATAATTATTCCCTCCGTCTCATATCCATATATCCATTTATTTTTTACACGAAGTTTTAGAAATATTAGTATTATATTGAGATAAAGTAGAAATAAAGGTAAAAAAGACTAAATTAGTATGATATAAATGTAATGACATTTGTGTAATATATTGTAAATTTGAAAGGTATTTGTAATATTAAGTAGATAGTACAATTACTAAAAAATGAAATCGATATTTGACGGACCAAAATGGAAAAATGGATAGATTATTAAGAGACTATATAATATTAATGGTAACCTATTAATTATATTAAAAAATCAGAAAAATAAGAAAAAAAGTTTTAGTGGAATGGGACCAACACCGACCTCAAATATATAATATATAGATAATAAATTACATAATGAATATATTAAATTATGTATATAATATATAGATATTAATAATAATAATAATAATAATAATAATAAATTTTGAATTTTAATAAATATATTTATTAGCTATCATTTCATTAATCATACCAATAATAACTATATAATATTAATGGTAATCTATTAATTATATTAATTAATATAATTATTTTTATTAAAAAATCAGAAAAAAAAAAAAAGAAGTTTTGATCGAATGGGACCCACACTAACCTCAAATATATAATATATAGATTATTTATATAGTCATATAACAAAAATTATATACATTATCTACAAAAATAGTTACCAAAAACAATCATATGATAAATATTTCATAATGAACAATTTACATAATGCTATGTCAGCATAATCATCATACATCGAGCTTTCCCAAATCTACCAATTCCAACCTTCAAATGCACAAATAATACAAAGACAATGTCACATAGCTAGCATCAAAGATCACCGAGCAAATAAGAAGCTACAAGAAGTGAGGAAAAAAAATTTTGAATCGTAGCCTATGAAAATATGATTAAAACCCTAGGCTCCCATATTTTAGATGGTTCAAGAAACATTTAGGGTGTGTTCCTTTAGGGGGGTTCGGGGAAATTTGGATTTGGGTTTGATTTTTATATGAATTTTTGGATGAGTTTGAATTTTGTTGTTTCATTTGTGTTTGGGTTTGGTTGGGATTTTGGAAGTTTTAATGTGTATTGATTTGATGGATAATGAATAAAATAATATAAATGTGTATTAAATTTAATTGATAAAATTTATATTGTATGATTTGATTATGAATTTATATTATACCTAACATATATATATATATATTTAAATTTGTTAATTTGTATTATAGAAAATTTTATTCTCTACAAGATGACATATATATTGTATATATTCTGTTACCATATAATTATTATAAATATTAAATAAATATAATATTTTGAAAAAAAAATAAAAATTTAAAAAATAATAATAATAAATGGCAGCTTTTTGCTGCCATTTCCTGGGGAAGGGTGGAGGGCGCTCGGTTTGGCGCCTCAATTTACCGTGCACATACCTAATCGAAACAGACCCTTATTCATAACTTTATTATTTAAAGACAATACTTGCGCTCAACAATAAAACAAACCAAGAATTAAGCTAAAAAACTCACAACTATATAAACAATGATTGAAATCTATATGTGAATTATATGCTTGATGTTGGTTTCTACTAAATCCCACTCACTGTGAGCTAATTGTTACCACTATTGTATAAGATTAGAACAACTAGGAATGACCTAAATCAATTCCAACAAAAAGGCATAAAATTTCCATCAAAAGAAACACAAAGCAAGTGAACCCATTAATACATAAAAGAATGCACAAGCCAACAAAAATCAAACTAATAGACTTCAACCAGGCGAATCAATCTAATATACCGCAATTAATCGCAACCACAATCAAACCATTCAAACCCTTAATGCCATAGCAGACGGCATTGGAAGCAAATAGTTCAAAAAATAGTGCAAGAATTAAACTTACAAATTCTACGACGACTAACGAACTATTTGTAAGTTCAATTCTAAAAATAGGACGACGAAGAAGAAGCTGCCGTGTCTTGGAGGCCGATGTGGAGGGCGGAGAAAATAAAATAAATAAATAAAATAATAATAATAATAATAATAAATACTTGCTCATGTTCAACCAAAAGTTCGATTTTTCTTTTCTCATAATTGTAAACCGGCGGGTTTCAATTTGGAGGGACAATCTTGTATTTTTTATAAGAAATATATATAAAATGGTAGAGAAAAAAATACATTTATATTAAAAATATCATATTATTTATATTATATCAAATAATTATTTAAATTGAAATTTCTACTATTCAAAAAGCTCAATTACAAAAATCAAATTCATAAATAAACACATTTGTTGTTTTCATAACAAGACGAGGATTTTATCTAATATTTAAAATATATATTTATAATGAAGTGTGCATATATTAAGTTCAGCGCCAATAATTAATTAATAGAAATAGTTAGATAATTTATTTTTTAATTCTATGATTCATAATAATCAGGATAATTTAAGTATTATATTAAAATTATTTGTACGACTTTTAAATTAAAAAATCAATAATATGAATTAATGCTTCACAAGCCAACAATATAATGTATATTATTTAAAACTACAATATTATACTCATTTCCTCCCATAAATATAGTTTTAATTGGGTTGGGCACGAGAGTAAAGGAATATTGATATTATATTGGTAGTTGGTAAAAAGTATGGATAAAAAACTTGTTAGTGTATTAGTGTAAAAAGTAGTAGCAATGGTATAATAAAAATGAAAAAGTTAAGGGTAATTTTATGGTGACATATTATTTATGAAAATAAGACAATTGTTTGGAGACGGACAAAATGGTAAACAAGACTATTGTATTAAGACGGATGAAGTATATTATAGAACGGTCAATGGTTTGAACCCGTCGGGTTGGCCCGCCAGCCTTCCTTTTAAGAAATGTTAGATTGTGATTTTTTAAACCCGTTAAAATGCGAGGCTAAATAGACCAACCTGCATGGGCCGCGGGTTAAGGACAGGTTAGCCCGCGGGCCAATAAATATAATAATTAGTACGTCAAATTGAATGTATTCTTTTATCGTTTTTTACTGTCAAATTAAAAAATTATAATAAAAGAATCAAATATTAATATCAAAATATATTTTAATTTTACATAAATTACAAATATACTACTCCCTCCGTCCCAATACAATAGTCTTGTTTACCATTTTTATTAGTCTCAAAACAATAGTCTCATTTCCATAAATAATCATATCACCATAAAAATATTTTTACTTTTTCATTATTATTACACAATTGTCATTACTTTTTACACTAATATACTCACAAAAAGTCATTTATCCTTATTTTTACCCACTAGCAATATAATATCAATATTTTTTAAATTCTGTGTCCAACACAATAAGACTATGGGACGGAGGGAATATTATAAATACAATTAATTTATAAATAACGTACAAATAGTAAAAAATATCAAAATCATATTGTACACTTTATTTAATAAATAACATATTATTATTTTTAATATACTGAAAAAAATATTTTAAGTCAAGACTAATAAAATTAAATTTATATTATCATTATATTAAATAAATTATCAATATTGTCTACACGATATTTTTCTTCTCTAACTCTGTTATCGATGTCACTGTTGTTTGTTTCAATTTTTCATCATTTGTTTTGTTCGTATTCCATTTTATTATTTTATAATTTTTTTTATTACAAAATCTATTCACAAATTCATAAACTTAATTATAATTTATTTTTAAAATGGAGTATTTCTCATTATTAATTTTTTTAAAATATGCCCACTAATAATATTAGACCTATCAAAACTAGTTACTAGGACGAATTGGCCTACAACCACAGCAAATAACGGATTATTTGCGAGTCAATCCGCGGCGGGGCATATCAAAATTTTATCTGCCCAACTCAATCCATCAGCGGGTGACGAGTTAAGAGGTTAACCCACGAACTTTTTAAAAATATTAAAAATATATATTAATATTATAAATATTTTCGTAATTAATATTTAAAAATAGTTAAAAATATTTTTATTCTAAAATTTAAATAATAAATATTCTAAAATAAATAACAAATGTAAAAATTCTCAATTCTGAATATTATATATTTATATATTACAAATATATATTTCAATACTTCACGTAAAAATACTACGTCCAAGTAAAAACAAGAACAAACAGTTAATATATTGATTAAAAAAAAATTATAATAGAAAATAGTAACTGATTTATTTATATAACTAGAAATAATTACTACTTTTATCGAAAGTATGAATAATTGAATATTTTTTAAAAAAAAAGATAGACAAAATAATCTACATTTTCTGATGAATGACTAATATAATTATTTTTTATTTCTAATAATAAATTATGTTTCATAAGTATTAATATTGTATAACATTATAATGATAATAATTAAATTTAAAATTTTAAAATTGAGAACGTAGAAGTAGTAGTATTATATAATAGCAACAAAGAGAAGAGAGGGTGGGATCAAATTCAAATGTAACTAAGGAAGCAAGCATCCTTAGTCTATAGATCAAAAGGTATATATTCATTCTTTAGTCACGAGTCTGGAATTAATAAATTTGACGCTCAATTCTGATAATCAGCAACAACAGCTCCAAACAATTACATGGCTTCTTCTCTCGGTTCAGTTCCAGTTCCAGTTCCACTACAGCAAGCTACCCTCCTTTCCACGCCCACTATAACACAGCAAACCACAAAAAACAGATCTATGAGATGAGATTATTTGTGCATTCCTTTCAAGGCATCGGTTAGGAAATACGATACGATACTCATTCATTCATTCCCAACACAACAGACAACACACAAATCAATCGCAACATTTTCCACGTACCTTCCTTGTCTTCTATTCTTGAACTAGCTGTCTGTAGACATGTCTTCAGAATTCTGGTTTCTTCCCCCGAATGAAATGAGGATATATGCAAACTACAATCAAGTTTCAAGATATTGGGTCAGCCATCATTAGCACCATATGATTCCGAGAACACAACAGGTAGTGATATTAGTGAAGTACTCTTTCTATCTATCTATCTATCTATATCCAATGGAAGGATTGGGTGCCGAAAAACAATTAAACAAAAAAAAAAAAAAGATTTTAGTATCACAACTTACAAGTCAGTAAGCCACAGCATCCGATCAATCCGTCCATTCAACTGCTCTCTATTCATTCCTCGCCACCTTGACATCCACCGTGAAGCTATACTCCTGATCACAGCCTAGATAAGAATCACACATAAAGTATAGAGTATACGTCTTCTTCCCAGCTTCTGCTGGAGCACTGAAGTCCAGTTTCGCCCTTGATTTCCTTTGCAGAGTTACTCTTTTAATAGCAAGCAGCTGATTAGTTTCCGTATCACCAACCACCAACCACCATCCCTCTTCTTTCGATTTGGGATATCTAGGGGCATCCACAGGTCCGACCTCCGTTCTTCCTTCGAGGTCTCGTTCAAGACTGACATGCACACTAATATCCTCTCCAGCAGCAATATTTTCAACATCCACCACCTCATAAGTCAGATCAATGTTTGGAAATCGATTACAAAACCGAGCAATATCCATAAGCTGTGAATCTGGCATTTGCAGGAGCTCTCGCCTTTCCTCATCCTCCATTTCCACCAGATCAAATACAGTCTCAACACTCTTTCCGGGGTTTTCCTGGCACCTCTTCGCCAATTCCTTGGTAAAATGAGGAAGTTGGAGGAGCATGGAATCTCGCTCCCACATTCCCTGAGTTACCATCTGACTTACTTCCATGGCTAGGAGGGCCAGGCTCAGCCAGCCATTGCTTGAAATAACATCCACCATAGCCTGAAGCAGCCTGCTCGCATATATGAGCACCTCTTGCTGATCGGCCGCCAGATTTCCGCCAATCACTTGCCTAGAGAAGTGAGCTTGCAATAAAGCATTTGCCTTGACATTCGGATCTGTGTATTTCGGATTTTCGAAGGAGAAGCGCTGGTGGTTGATTAACCTCCTTATCAACTCTTCTTCACCAGGTCTGATTGGAAGCTGTTCATACTCTGAAGCCGAAGCCAATACTTCCAAAAGACCCTTCAACTTCATTTTAGAAGCCAGAGAAGAGCTGAATCGTTCGATTGTTGTGTAACTGATGTAATAGTAAGAAGCAATCATGCCAAGATTCAGAGGCGACAACAAAAAGTCATCCTCAATGGCAACACATTTACTTGCTTCTAAATCACCAAGCGTGTTCTCCACGAGCTCCGAAAGATGATCAGATAGGTGCCTGTGACTAACACCCTGAAGATTATAATAGTTTGGATTCTGAGCCAACCTTCTATACATAAACGTCCAGGTGAGGTAGTCTACTGCATCCTGCTTGTTTTGAATAACCCCCACAACTACCTCAGCATTTATATTGTCGTGCAGATAATGGTGCAGATGGCTTTCAACTGGAAAAGCTTCATAGAGAAATTTCTTGTAATATTCCTTACGCGGTGCATGGCAAAGGATGACGCACTTCCCAGAGTTGTCTACAAGAGGTCGACTAGCATGACCCATCATCTGCAGTAAATCAGTGACAGGATAATCCGTATGGGCATTTTCCCTGCCATCATAGTACTGCGTTCCCATGACCACCACCAAATGTGCCAACAGTGGAACTCCCCAACACATGGAACTGTTCATCACACACACCTGAATACAGCCAGTTTCAAACAGTGTCTTCACAATATCCTGATCTGTGCTGCACAGCCCCTCGTGCAGGTAACCGACACCGGATTGAAGTGTCTGCTTCAACATAGGTTCCTTGATGTTGGCAATAAAAGGCTCCAGCTGCTCTTCGGACTGCAATAAGAACAACGATTTCTGTTCACTGTCCACACTTGAGTAGGACATCAGATCCACTGCAGTAAGACGGGCATGCTTCCTGGTAGGAACAAACACAATTGCAGGTTTTCCATTTTTGGCATGCTGCACAATTGCCGTGTACGTAGGTTTCGTCATGGCCTGCATTCTCGCTTCAAAGTTAGCAATGTCTATACCCTGAATGTGAATTTCCAAAGGCACTGGCCTCACACCAGGAGGAAAATTGAAAAGACCATGAGATGAAGCCCCAATCCATTCTCCCAGATCCTTGGCATTGGCAAGAGAAGTTGAAAGGGCCACAATACGTATCTTGTTCTCCAACTGACTAGCAATGTAGCGCATTCTTGAGACTATGATCTCCAACACAGGGCCACCTTGACCCCCAATCAAATGGAGCTCATCAATAATGAATAGACTGACCTGCTGAACATATTTACGCTGTTTCCATCTGCGAGATAAACCATCCCATTTCTCAGGAGTGCTGATTATTATATGAACTTTCTCAAGAAGTTTCAAATCAGTAGCAGTTTCTCCAGTTAATTCAACCACCCTCAATCCAAGTCCCTCTCCAAATTTTTTCTGCCAATCATGGTATCTTTCCTTGGCAAGAGCTTCCATAGGAGCTATATAGACAGCACGCAAGACACTATCAGGTCCTTTCTGATGATTCCTCAAAATGGCAAACTCAGCACATATGGTCTTGCCACTACCAGTTGGCGCAGCAACCAAGACATTATCATCTGAGTTGTACAAGATTGTGAAAACCTGCGTCTGGACAGGATTGAAATGCTTGAATTGTCGATAAAGAGCTTCATATGCTGGGTTTCGTAATGCCGTGACAGGAAGAGGTTGCAAATCCAGTAACTCCGTGGGAGGAGGATATTTTTCAGGTAAAATGAGGTGCCTGAAAGAAACAGGTAGAACAGTCTGCGACCCTAGCCATCTATCAGACACCACATTAATGAAGTATTGTGGGGGAAGTGGTTCATATATGGGTACAGTGAAATTCAGAGCATGGTCCTCATCAATATACTGCTTCTTTAACATGAAGTACTCATGATGAAGAATATGTTCCCCATCATTGTCCTCAACAATAATCCAGAAAGGCTCAACATATCCATGGACCTTGTCATCCCACTGGAAATCAGGGGTGATGGTTAATTCGACCCTCAAAACAGATCTTGTGATTGGTTGAACATGTGCATTCAGGTTTAACTTTGGGAACTGATGAATAAATTTATGGAGTGTTCTTCCCATCTTAGGAAAACGAATGAGTTCTCCAATCTCCTGAGAAGAGAGATCATAGTACCTTTCCCAAGCCAAGTCTTTCTTTTCCAACTTCATCAGAATTTCATTTGGGATGCCGTGGAATTGACGAAGAGGTGTCTGCACGCTCCACATCCTCTTGCCTATCATTTTGCAAAGTTTAAGAGCCTTCTCAGCCAGTTGGGCCCATCCTCTTTTCAGAACTATCTCAAACAATGCTCTCATGAGTCGTCCGGCACTCTGAGGGGGGAAAAGAGAAAAAAAGGGGAAAAGAAATCAAAATGACGGCAAAGTAAGAAGATGTGTAGCATAACTTACAGAAAGATAAAAATTAGCTAACCTGAGTAATAAAAACCATGTCAGATGTCAGCGACAGGCCCTCGAGCTTTAACTGTGAAATATAAGCTTGAAGTAAGACATTAATTTTTGCACTGGGTTCCTCAAGACTCTCTTTTATTGGTATAGGGACCCTGTCTAAGAGCTTGGCTAGTTCCATCTTCTCATCTTGTCTCACAGTTACATATTTGAACTCTTCACTGAGTGAGAACAGCCGACACAGCTCAATATCACCCATGGTAGGCTTCAAATGCTCATTGTAGGTGGATATTGTACCATGAGTAATATAGTAATAGCTGGCAATGCGACCCAAGTCAGTGACCTGGAAATATCCACTTTTCCTGTCATACTTCACCAGATTGTTCTTATCCAAAATCATAGCTGCTGAATGAATCTGAAAAAGAATTACACGATTAATTATTAAACATAAATTAATATAAAAGAAAAGAAAATCATATGAATAATTCTTGTAGCAACTTAATCAAGCCATGCAGTATTCTCTTAAAATATTGATTGTTTGGTTTTTTTTTTTTTTTTTAATACCAAATTTAGGAATAAAGAGTGGTAATAGACGACAAAAGCATACAATAGCAAAACCAAAAGTTAAGGCTTGTATCCAAAAACTTAGAACTCACAATTTCTTGGGTTGTAAAGTGTTATGCTCAAAACTGAAATCTACTTTATTAAGTTCAAGTCCAAAAATGATTTCAATATGCACAAATGTAGTGTCATTCAGAATCAATGTCCATGAACCAAACCAACCAAGCTAAATAAAAAGCTAAAAACAGATCAACAAAGTCTAATTAACAGGAAAGAAGAAAATTTACCAGATCAGCTCTTCTTTCTTCCAAGGTTTTATCTCTTTTCAGAACATCAGGTGACAAACCATATAGGTTTGGATTCCGCATCATCCGGACAAATAAATATGTATACAGCAACCATTTACACGCTTCTCTAGCATTCTGCACAGTTCCAAGTACAATTTCAGCATTCAACTGATCAGCCAATTTAGAAATAAACTGGCTCTCAATAGGAAGCTGCTGATTCATCAAGGACAGATAATACTGCAATTCACTATGGCCAGTTATGATTATTCCTTCACCATATGTATCATACTGAGGCCGACCAGCACGACCAAGCATCTGCATGACATCTAGAGGACTCAATTCAGTCCATGCTCCTTTCTCAGGATTATAGATTTGAGTACCCTTGATGATAACAGTATGTGCAGGCAAATTGACACCCCAAGCAAGAGTGGCAGTAGAAACCAAGACTTGGACATGCCCATCTGCAAAAAGCTCCTCAACAATTTGCCGATCAGCTCTAACCATCCCTGCATGATGGATTGCAAAACCATAAGGTAGTAGATCCTTCAGGTCGCTGCTTTTCACGAGCTCTGTGTGAGATTGAAGAATTTCCCGACTTGCACTATCCTCTTTCAAGAACTTACTCAGGGTATCGTTAGCGAGGGCAGTATCACGAATTGCACGAGCTGTCTTGGTAGTCTCCTTTCTCGAATGGACAAAGATCAAAACTTGATGTTTTCCAGCAACGCTAATAACCTTCTCATAGCATACATCATTCATCAACTGAAATCTCTGCAATGGCTTCTTTACAGTAATCCCAATATACTGCTGGGCCAAAGGAACTGGCCTGTAACTATTGTCAAAATGAAAGAGCCCCTTCTGTAATTTAACTCGTAAGAAAACCGCAACATCTTCGTAATTCGGAAGTGTGGCAGAGAGCCCAACAAGCCGAATATGCTCTTCCGTAGTTTCAATTTGCCGAACAGTTCTAGCAATTATGCTTTCCAGCACAGGCCCTCTATTGTCATGCAGCAGGTGGATTTCATCAATAATGAGAAGTTTCACAAGCTGTGTGTACGTGCGGTCACCTGACTTTCTAGTAATAATGTCCCACTTCTCGGGAGTAGTCACAATAATCTGGGTTTCCTCAATCTGTTGTCGCGTCAATGTTTGATCACCGCTCAACTCCTTAACTTTGACACCATATTGTTCCAAACGATTAGAAAGGTTTCCTACCACCTCGGCAACCAGAGCCTTCATTGGTGCGACATACACAATCTTGTAATTATTATGATTAATTGTGCCATCATCATTCATATTCAGCGCAATCTGGTTAAGTATAGTAAGCATTGCAACATTCGTTTTCCCAGCACCGGTCGGCGCACACAACAAGATGTTCTCGGCACTGAAAAGTGCAGTCTCATAAACTTTGCTCTGGACCCTATTCAGCTGGCTCATTCCTTTGAAAGCTGGTTGGGCCCACTCTGGCAAGTCAGAAATCTTAACAAGTTTCTCATCAGCAGCTAATACCGTTGGCTTCAATGCTGGAACGTGAACTTCTTCATAACCCTTCCTGTGGTTTCTATAAGAACCAACCGGTAGCTCACATTTTTGTTTGCCATCAACAACCCACCTTTTTGAAACGAAAGGCTCTCCAGGTCCAGAAGTTGCCGCTGCCCCTTTAACCAACCACCATCAGCATCTCTATCAACTAAACCACGGCGTTCACGGTCATCATCCCCACCAGTTTCATCTTTCAGCCGCCTAGCCTCCTCCCTAATGCTCTTCTCCATGTTCTTCTGCCTCTCTTTTGCAGTCGCTCGAGTGGCATGTAGCTGCTCCAGGATGGCAGCATGGTCAGGCCCCAATTGCATCATTTCCTCTTCAATCTCCTTCCTCTTCTCTTGATCTTCAGCCCTCGCCAGACGAGTACAAAATACTATTTTCAACCGGTTCCGTAATAGGAATTTGATAAGTTTAAACTGATCAAACTCCAGATGCATCAGCAACTTATTTTCAACTTCACGGTCATCACCCTCAGCAAGAATTTTCAGAACCTCTTCCGCAAGCTTCTGGCTCTGCTGTGGATCAATTTTCTGGTCATAGGCTTGTGAGATCTTCCTTTGTAGCCAGTATGCATCAATATCCTGAACATTCAAGGCCATTCCTTCATTAGCTTCCTGCTCATCATCCTCATCAATTCCACCACCCATCTGCATAGCCCCAGAACCATCCATTTCTGCCACATCATCTTCATCCTCTTCATCCTCAGGTACCATGTCCAGATCACTTTCTTCTTCTTCTTCTTCATTCTCCTCAAACTCCACAGCAACACCAACATCATCATCAAGACCATCATCTCCATTAACAGCAGAATCCCCAGCATCGGCACTATCATGGTAATCGGTAATAAGCCTCCCAATGGACACGAGTTGATCAAATGTATTGCTCGGGATGGGGTTCAGCAGCTTCTCAATCTCCTTTTTCTTATCAGGATTTTTTAAATTCTCATTCTTCAGGACTGCCAAAATCTCATCAGCAGCTCCGCTCACAATATTCAGAGGCTGCCCACCCAACTGTTGCTGAATAACACTAAGCATGGCTTCATAAGCAGCCCTTGTCTCTTTAGTCTTTGGCTGGTAAACACCTTCCTCGGAGGAAGTGAGGACACTCTCCTCCTGAAGACGCCTCTTCTTGCTCTTAGGAGGTGCAGCATCAAAAAGGGGCTCTCGGTCCTTCTTCTTTTTTGATTTTTTAAGTTTCTCCTCCAACTCCGGAGGTTTATCCCTATAAGCTCGGTCACCAAAGCTTTTGGGGTCAATCTTTCCCCACAGCGACTCAGGTTCTCCAGTAGGCTCATGTGTGTCGCGAGGGCGAGAATCAGTGGTGAGTACAAGGCTCGAATTAGCTCTGTACTCGTATTGCTTGAACCTAGCGTGGGCCTCAGCACCACCCCCGGGGTGAGCCATCTCCTTCAGTCAACAATGCCCTAAATCAACACTCAAATATGAAACCTTCTAAAAAATAGTAGAAATTATTCAAAGCCCTAGACGAACCCAGATTAACTTACCGTGTCTGATTGAGTGAGTGCTGCTTGCTTGATTATTCTCAACTTCTTCAACCTCCTCGCTCTCTGGATTCAAGCGGCCTAACAGGGGATTCGCCAGATAAACTCTTTTGATTCCATAATACACCGAAATATTTAACAATATTAAAATTAAAATTAAATTTTAAGGAGAATATGAATAAAAAAATTTGAAAAGAGCCGCAAAAATAAAAAATAAAAAATAAAAAACTCATACCTGAAGAAACAGAGATGGGAGGGGCGAGTCAGAAGCGACGAGTTGGGCGAGCAAACTCGGAGCGAAGGCCGGGTACGGAGGCGGCACAGTGGAGGTGGGCGTGGCAGCGGCGCAACAGAAGCGAAGCACGACGGCGGCGCTGTAGAAAGCACGGAAGAGAAAAGAGGAAGCTGGGCTGGGCGCGGCGACGGCGGGATAGGGTTGTCTATGAATGATTCAGTGCCCCTGTGTCGATTTGTTGTCTTAATTTAATTATTAGCCAATATCGATGTATTAATCCTTTTTGTTATTTTTTGCACTGCACCTCTTCGTAAATATATATTTATAATATACAAGATTTATTGTTTTCTAATTTTAAAATAATTTAAAATTGAATAAAAAAAAAATCTCATTCAAATTTTGTTTTATTTTTATTTTCACTAAAAAATTATATATATAAAAAAATTAATCTCATTCAAAATTTATTTATCATTTTTTAGAGGATAAATTATATAATGTTTCTTTATATTTTAATAAAAATACAGAAAATACTTTTATTTGAGATATATTAAAATTTGCACAAAATATTCTTTTTATCCAAAATTGATATTTTTGTGAAAAAATAAATATAATCATACAAATTTTATACAAATAAAACAGACAACAATATTAAATTATTATTTTAGAATAAAATAAATAAATAATTGATTAATCATTTATTTTATAATTTTTTGAGACAAATTGTTATATGATTTTTAAAAAACTATCAAATGAATTATTGATAAATTATTTATTTATTATTTTATTTAAGAGAATATTATTTAAGATCTTTTACTTCTTTTATTTGTATAGAATGTGCATACTTTAGGTTCATATTTATAATTAAATATTGGATAAAGAGTGTGTTTTATATAAATTTATATCAATTTCTTAAAAAAGTTATCATAATATTTTTATTTTTTTATCTATCTCATTTTTATGTTAAAAAAGATACTACTCCCCTCCGTCCCATAACAAATTATCCATTTACCTTTTGCGTTATTATTATACTTAACGTTAAAAATATCTTTATATTTATATAATTTTTTATACAAATGTCATTATATTAGTATTATAAGACATTAATAGAAATATTTTTGCAATTTTTTCTTGATTTGTAATACGTTTTGATATAATAATTAATATTCAAATATCAACGTGTAAAAAGTAAATGAATATTTAGTTATGAGACAGATGGAGTATTATTTTTTATTTTTCTCAAATAAACAAAATTGCATATTTTTGTCCAACTATAGAGTATTGTTTTTTATTTGATATATATAATGAATGTTAATAAATATATATTAGAAAATAATTACGATAATTTTTTTAAATAAATCTATTAATTATATATATATATATAATAGAGTTACTCACAATACAACTATATGAATACACATAGTTGTGTCATACAAAAAGTTTATTTTATTTTAAATAATATTTAACATATTGTTGACAATAAAATTTAATTTTGAATTATTATTTAAGATTAACAAGTGAATCAAAAAATTATACATTGATTCTTTTTTAATAATTTAATTATATTAAAAAAATTATATTTATAAGACGGTACCGAGTATTATTATTATAATTTTATATATTTATTTTTATTTAATATATTCTCTCTGTTCCAATTATTATATCTTATCCTATAGATATACCTATACTTATAATTTTATTTATATACATATATATACATTTTGTTGTTTTCTTTTTCAATCTATTTTTAAAAGTGATCATTTTTCATTCATTTCTCAATTTTCTTTTTTCTATTTTATTCTCACACATTCTAATATTGTTACTATGTTATTATTTTTATATAGAAATATGAAATTCATTACTGTTGTTGGAGGAGATTACTTTGTAGATGCATGAAATTATTGGCTTGAATAGTAGGTCAGTGTTATTGTTGTAGAAATTAATTGAAAATTTAAATTCGATTTCTCGGTATTATAATTTGTTTGTATAATATCTATTAGTTGTAATTATATTTATTTCTAAATTATCTTCTAAGCTTTACTGTAATATCAATTTATTTGAGTTTTGCTGCCTAATAATTCCATGTTTTAGATGGCATGGATGCAAATGAGATACATTCAAATCTTAAAAGATTATATGGACTTGTCAAGAGTGGATCATCAAACTGTGAAAGAGAATTAGTGACTATTCCTAAACCCTAACCCTAACCCTAACCCTAACCCTAACCCTAACCCTAAACCCTGTCTGCTTAAATGTTAATTTTGTCAATGTTCTTTTTGTTTGGGTTATTTTTATTTTTATTTTGTTGTGTTATTCCTTCATCTCCGGGTGTGTTTGTCTGGGAATTGGATTTTAAATTTACTATTCATCCCATTTTTTCTTTCCAAAAATATTAAATCAAACACTATTTTTAATTTTTTATATTATACTAAAAATTAATTTTTACATTCAAAACATAGCATCAACGTCTATCTATATCACATAATACAACTATTTAAATTCAAATTTTTTATTGTTCAAATCCCAACTTTTGTAGTTATAAATATTGATAGTTTGATATTATGATTTTATATATCTATTGTATATTAATTTATTAATTTATTATTATATTTAAAGTGATTTTATGCAAAATATTTATTTATTTATTACACAATTTTCAATATATCACATAAAAAAATCTCAAATTAAAACTCTAAACAAACGAACCTAGAATTTTATAATTATTTTTTGGATGTGAGTGTAAAATTTAATTTATAAATCCTATTTTTTTTTACAAATACTTATATTTTATTATAGATAATTACTTTTATAAAAATAAAGGCAAACTAATTTTATACTACTTACAACTACACATTATAATTACTATTATTTTTTAAATTAAAAAAAAAAATACATTGCTATATTATTTATAATTTTTGTAAAACTAATTTAGTGATACAAAATTTCAAGATATAAATTTAAGTTGAATTGATAGGTGATTTTTTTTTTTTTGGATGAAGTGAAACCCGCAGCCGTTTTCCGAAAGTGCACACTTTGTAAACGTCCGACCGAATCTAATATCGTGCAAATTGTGACATATGATCTGGGACGTCGGAGTTTTGAACCCATAATCTCACGATCACAAATTCAACTCTTACACCATCAGCTCATGCTTTAGTAGATTTGAATTGATAGGTGATTGATTAATAGAAAGATAATCGAAAGCATATAATTAATAATAGTTTATAAATATGCAATCTAATCAATAATTTTTGTTGGACCAATCCCGAGAGAGATAGAGACGGTTGTTGAGTTCAATCTGGTTCCAGTCCACACTCCGTCGGTGTGTCGGCCGCCGCCGCCTTATCATATTCAAGTTTTATTCTTCTTTTTACAACTCACCATCTCTATTCTTCTTATTTTTATTTTAGATTAAATAAACTTCAGATATATGTTTTATATAAAATAATAAGATTAATCATTAAATTCATCCAACTGTTATAAATATATAATATAATAATACTATATCTAATATATAGATATATATATGCGTTTAGAAATATATATAAACGTATTTGTATTTAGCTTAGAGAGAAATAGAGAGATTAAAAGAGAGTAAATTTATCTAATGCCTAAACTCACAAAATTCATTTGATATAATCCCTTATTTATAGACAATGTACAAAGCATTAGTCATCACCTTTAATATTTTGACATCATAATATTGTGACACATGTACAATTAAATGACACCTATTAAAATAAATAACTCATAATACTCCCCCTTAGGTGTCATTAACTGCAATAAATACGCCTCGTTAAAACCTTATTAGGAAAAAACCCAACGGGACAAAAATCCTAGTTAAGGAAAAAGAGTACGTCATTCATGCATTAAAAACACTTCCCTTGCTATGGACATCACTTGAAATATTGCTCCCCCTGATGTGGACATCATTTGAAATCTTGCAACCGACGCATCCCGATGATCTTCACTAATTTCTCGAACGTTACGGTCGGTAAAGTCTTGGTCAACAAGTCTGCTAAATTTTGGTCTGATCGAATCTGCTGCACATTTATTTCACCATTTTTCTGGAGATCATGAGTAAAGAAAAACTTTGGTGAAATATGTTTCGTTCTATCTCCCTTGATATATCATTCTTTCAGTTGCGCTATACAAGCTGCATTATCTTCGTACAAAATAGTAGGAGGATTATCATTTTCAGATTTCAAACCACAATTCTGTAAAATGTGGTGAATCATTGATCTTAGCCAAACACACTCTCTACTGGCTTCATGAATTGCTATTATTTCTGCATGGTTTGAAGATGTGGCGGTTAATGTTTGTTTAGTGGATCTCCAAGATACCACTGTACCGCCACAAGTAAACATATAGCCAGTCTGAGACTTGGCTTTATGCGGATCAAAAAGATACCCAGCATCTGCATATCCAATCAATTCATGTCGAGATCCTTTTGGATATAATAGACCAAGATCAATAGATCCTTGAAGATAACGAAAAATATGTTTGATTCCTTTCCAATGTCGTTGTGTTGGCATTGCACTAAACCTGGCCAATAAATTTACAGCAAACGCTATATCTGGTCTAGTACTGTTAGCCAGATACATTAGTGCACCAATAGCACTTAAATATGGTACTTTAGGACCAAGTGCTTCCTTATTCTCCTCTTTTGGTCTAAAAGGATCTTTAATAGGATCGAGAGTTCTAACGACCATTGGAGTACTTAATGAATGTGCTTTAGCCATTGCAAATCATTTCAATACCTTCTGGGAATATGCAGATTGATGTATCAAAATCCCATTTTCTAAATGCTCAATTTGTAGACCAAGAAAAAATTTTGTTTTTCCGAAATCTTTAATTTCAAACTCCCTTTTCAAATATTCAATAGCTTATTGGATCTCTTCAGGGGTTCCAATTAAATTCAAGTCATCCACATAGACAGCTATTATTACAAAATTTCTCCCATTTTTCTTTATAAAAATACACGGACAAATAGAATCATTGGCATATCCTTCTTTCAATAATGATTCACTGAGACGATTATATCACATACAACCAGATTGTTTGAGCCCATATAAAGACTTTTGTAATTTAATAGAATAACATTCTTTTGGCTTTGATTTATATGCATCAGGCATACTAAATCCTTCAGGGATTTTCATGTAAATATCACTATCCAACGAGCCATATAAATACGCAGTTATAACGTCCATCAGACGCATATCCAAATTTTCATGTACTGCCAAACTGACAATATATCGAAATGTTTTTCCATCCATTACTGGAGAATATGTTTCATTAGAATCAACTCAAGGTCTTTGTGAAAAACCTTGGGCAACAAGTCTTGCTTTATATCTGACAATTTCATTATTCTCATTTCGCTTTCGAATAAATACCCATTTATAGCCAACAGGCTTAACACTTTCAGGTGTTTGAACAATGGGTCCAAAAACTTTTTGTTTTGCCAGTGAATTTAATTTAGACTGGATCGCATCTTTCCATTTTGGCCAATCTATTTTTTTCCGACATTCATCAACTGATCTAGGTTCTGAATCCTCGTCATTTTCCATTAGATCAAGTGCTACATTATATGCAAAAGCATTATCCATAATTGTATCACTTCGGTTCCAATGCTTTCCAGTAGTAACATAATTTATTGAATTTTCAATAATTTCATTCTCTTCAGAAGAAATTCTATTAGGATTAACATCCTCATCAAGTTTATTAGGATCAATTTCTCTAGAAATATGATCCATGTTACTACATGTTTCTTGAGGGTTTTGATTAACATTAAAATCATCAACCCTTTCATTTGTTCCTCTTTTCTTTCGAGGATTTTTATCTTTGGAACCTACAGTTCTGCCACGCTTTAGGCGTACATTTGATTCATTAGCACTTTGTATTTTGTCTCTAGGAATAACAATTTTAGCAGGTACATTTTCAGCAGCTATATAAGATCTAGTGACCCTGCTGGCGTCACAAAAAGCATCAGGCAACTGATTTGCTATTCGCTGTAAATGTAAAATTCTTTGTACCTCTAATTCACTTTGACTTGTACGAGGATCAAGAAAACTGAATGGTATTTTCCAAGTAATTTCCTTTTTCAGTTGATCAGTTTCTCCCCCTAATATCGGGAAATGCGACTCGTCAAAATGACAATCAGCAAAACGAGCCGTCAACGAATCACCAGTTAATGGTTCAAGATATTTAATGATAGATGGTGATTCGTACCCGACATATATCCCCAATCTCCATTGGGGGCCCATTTTTGTACGTTGGAGCGATGCAATTGGCACATAAACCGCGCACCCAAAAGTTCTCAAATGTGAAATATTGGGCTTTTCATTGTACACTAATTGTATTGTGGAGTAGCTATGATAGCTTGTCGGTTTTAATTTTATCAGTGTTGCTGCATACATAATTGCATATCCCCAAGCAGATACGGGAAGTTTGGATTTCATTAGCATAGGTCTTGCAATTAATTGCAGCCTTTTTATAAGTGATTCAGCTAGACCATTTTGAGTATGTACATGAGGTACATGATGTTCAATGTCAATTCCAATAGACATGCAATAATCATCAAATGTTTTGGATGAAAATTCACCAGCATTATCAAGACGAATTTTCTTTATTGGGTGATCTGGAAACTGAGCTCGTAATCTAATTATTTGAGCAAGCAACCTCGCAAATGCCAAATTGCGGGTAGATAATAAACACACATGCGACCATCTAGTAGATGCATCGATAAGTACCATAAAATATCGAAATGGTCCGCATGGTGGATCTACAGGTCCACATATATCACCCTGAATTCGTTCTAAAAATGAAGGGGATTCAGTTCCCACTTTTGCCGGTGATGGTCTAGTTATTAACTTCCCTTTTGAGCAAGCAACACATATAAACTCATTTATATTTAATACCCTTTGATCTTTCAAGTTATGGCCATTGGTATTTTCAATAATTCGTCTCATCATAGTATTACCAGGATGCCCAAACCGGTCATGCCAAATCATAAAATCTGTAGACTTCTGGTCTACCAGATATGTTTCAACCACATTAATCTTTGTGCAATATAATCCGGAATACAATGAAGGCAATTTTTCTAATATATATTTATGTCCATCAATGAATTTTGTAATTAACAAAAATTCATTATTTGCTTCATTTGATGTCTCAATATGATATCCATTTCTGCGAATATCATTAAAACTCAACAAATTTCTTTGAGATTTACTAGAATATAGTGCATTTTGGATATCAAGTTTTACTCATTCGGGGAGAAATATTATCGCTCTTCCAGAACCCTCAATTAACTTCGCACAACCACTTATGGTATTCACCTCAATTTTTCCCAACTTCAGGTTGGTGAAATATTTCTTATATTTCAAAATGGTGTGCGTTGATGCACTATCAATGAGACATGAACTATCTTCCATATTATTCATTATAACGTGCTCAGCATTCATATTTCTTCTTCTGGGAGAAATATAAGAATAAATATATCAAAAATTTGGAGAAAATACATAGCTGTCATATCATTACAAAATGTAGGGAGCAAAAACTACATGTGTTACAAAAATATCTACACATATCTATATGCATTTATATCGCATTTCCGGGATTTTCATAGTACCCACCTTCATGGTGTACTAGAAAATCAGATACATTTAACTGTGTATTATCATTACATTTATCACCCCCACTTCCACTAGCAACATTCTCTGAAAATTTAATTTCTGGGGGATTGACATTTTCCGGTGCTTTAACTTCTTCAGGCACTTTGTCTTTCTGTTTCAGAGAATTTTGGTACAGCTCAACAAAATAAGAATTGGAACGACAATTTCTGAACCAATGCCCTGTCATTCCGCAACGATAACACTTATCCTCGTTTTTCTTTGAACTCTGACTAATATCGTTCTGAGGCCGCTTCATAGGCCTATTTGATTCCTGCTCATCAAAATATCCCTGATGGTAATAAACAAACCTGCCACGACCTCGTCCACGGTCGGCTCCACGTCCACGACTCATTCCACGTCCACGATCAAATCCACGTCCACGACTAAATCCACGTCCACTGCCTTGTCCGCGACCTCGTCCGCGGTAGAATCTAGGCATATTATTTAAACACTGAGTCGCATTCACTTCAGGGACTGGACTCGCACCAGTTGGCCTCGATTCGTGATTTTTTAACAATAATTCGTTATTTTGTTCAGAAACAAGCAGACAAGTAATAAGACTCTATTAGAGGCATGAAACGTGGTAAATGTTTTTTCCAACATATCCCTATCAAAAATATTTTCTCCACAAAATCTTAACTGGGACGTGATTTTGAACATCATGGAATTATAATCGGCAACTGTTTTAAAATCTTGCAAACGTAAGCGTTGCCATGCATGTTTCGCTTTTGGTAATATAACAGATTTTAAGTGTCCAAACCGATCTTTCAAATTTGTCCATAATTCAAATGGATCTTTCACCATTAAATATTCCATTTTTAGGGCTTCGTCAATATGATGACGCAAGAAAATCATTGCCTTTGCACGTTCTTGATTTGTGCATTCATTTTCACTAATTATTGTTTTCGAAAGCCCCATGGATTCGAGGTGCATCTCGACATTCATTACCCACGGCATATAATTATTTCCGGTAATTGCCAGCGGGGGAAATTCAAATTTTGCTATATTAGACATGATTAAAAGAAAATAAATACTTACCAGAAATTCCGCAACCTTCCGAGTAATATAACAAAAACAACAACAAAAATACGCTATCTTTATATGCACTTCCTCGGCAAAGCCTCGTGCTGATAACGTGTTATAAATATATAATATAATAATACTATATCTAATATATAGATATATATATATGTATATATATGCTTACAAACTTAGGAATATATATAAACGTATATGTATTTAGCTTAGAGAGAAATAGAGAGATTAAAATAGAGTAAATTTATCTAATGCCCAAACTCACAAAATTCATTTGATATAATCCCTTATTTATAGACAATGTACAAAGCATTAGTCATCACCTTTAATGTCTTGGCATCATAATATTGTGCCACATGTACAATTAAATGACACCTATTAAAATAAATAACTCATAATACCAACAAAAATTTTCGATATATTTATCAATTAATATTATAAAAGAAACACGTTAAGTGTGTTTGTTTTGTGGGTTTTAGTTTTTGTGTTTGGATTTGGATTTGTGAATAATAAAAAGTTAGAATTTGAATAATTGTTTGATGTGATATAAATAAAGATTGCTGTGATGTTAAATATAAAATAATTTTGTAGTATAATATATAAAAAAAAGTAATTATTTTAATTTAATATTTTTGAAAAAAAAATCTAAATAGTAAAAACCTGGTTAAAACCCACAAAAGAACGCAACCGTTTGTTCATCTAAAATTTCTTGAGTTACACAATAAATATTATCAAAAATATATTATTTACACCCTCTTACATAATATATAATATATATTTGATTTAATACAAAAAATAAACTTTTAATACAAAATACTCTCTTCGTCCCGTAACTATTTATCAATTTGTTTTGTCCCGTAACTATTTATCTATTTATTTTTTTTAGGTTGAACTTTGAATATTAATATTATATTCATACATACTATAAATTAAGAAGAAAAAAAAATAAAAAATCTTTACTAATGTTCTATAAACAAACTAATAAATTTTATATAAAATATTATACAGATATAAAAATATATAATAACATAAAAGACAAATGAATACTTTACTTTTAAAAAATATATTATTTTAAAATATATACATAGAAAAATACACATGAATAGTCAAATTGTATATATATATCTCTTTATACAATATATATTATATTTTATTTATTCACAAGAATCTATTACTAATGTAAAAATATTATTTTTATATTATGTACATATCTTTTTTATACTTTATGTTGAAAATACTTGCATCCGAAAAGGCAAAAATGAACACACATAATTTTTAATTATAAAATTATATTATAAAGATAATAAATGTAAAATGTATGTATGTGTGTGTGTTTTGTAATTATATATTGGGTTTGGTCTGTTTATATTATATATATATATTTTATATTAGGTATAAAAAATTGTGTTGATAATGTAAGAAACAATATTTTAAGGAACGGGTAGGGTACTGAATCGAAAAAATCAGCACTCGTAATATATATAAACAACACACGGTCTTATTATACGCAACACATATTGTGTATAATAAAGACATGGTGTTGGTTCATAATTATAGGTGTGCTGAAATCAACTATTATTTGTGTTGTATTTGTTTGTTGGTTCATAATTACAAGTGTGTTATATAACAGTATGCGATGCGCTAAAATCAACTATTGCTTGTGTTTTATAAAATTATAATATGTGTTGTTAGTGCATATATTGTATTTGTATTATATGAATGCATACGATGTGTTGCCAACAGTAATATCGTGTGCTGTATGACTACATACCATGTGTTATAGTGTAAGTATATATATTATATAGTATTAATGTGTATATATATTTAACCTCATGTTTTATTCTATTTTTTGGACAATTTTTTGGCACTATTTACAAATACAAGACATCTTTGTAAGATATATATCCAACACTTAATATATATTTGATTGAAAGTTGGATTGAATAAAATTTATTTAATTATATTTTTTGCATATTATATGATAAAATATTTTAGTTAAATAAAATATATTAAATAGTAATATCATTACGGAGATAAATATTATGAATATTTGTCAATAAGAGCTGAGAATGAGGTAACTTGTTTATTTTTGTCAAAGATAATTATTTTTGTTAATTTCTACTGAGAGTCCACATGAATACAATGAAAAACATTTTTATTCTTCTATTAGCATAAAATGAAAATGACTCGAGAAGCTAGTTGATTAACCAAAGATCTTGAGGATATCGGCGAAAAAGTAATCACTACGTGGGAAAAACTTAAAGAGCTGGATCCTAATAATTTGGTGATAAGGGTAGAGGTAAGGCGTTGCACAAAAAGAAAACAAACTTGTGGAGAATCACAAAGCCACTTTTGAAAATGCATATGTATTTGTGTAATATCTTTTTATATATTGTTTGTGACTAACATCTATTTTTATTTTTATTTTTTTGTAAAATTCTTGAAACCTTGGTTGTGAGTCGAGCAATGGGTTCGAAAGATACGGTGACAGTTGGGCCAAAAGCCATGCAATGTGAAAGTAGAAAACGGTTGTTCAATAACGACAACACTACTGAAGGTATTTAATAACACTATAGTTGGATTGTCGAAACTAAAATTGGGGGAACTGTGTTGATGTTTTGTTGTTTGTTTACAATATTGGAAGTTAGTTTCCGTTTTTGGAATCTACATATTGGATGCGGATATTCTTGTATGGAGAATTGTGTAGAAATTTTAACTATTTAGTGTAGATTCGTTTATCTTTTGATCATAATATGGTAGCAAAATAAATATGTTTTCTATTTAGGCCATTGTGCAGTTAGCTAAAGATATGTTTTCTTGTTGTTGTTAGCAAAATAAATATGCTTTCTGCTTTTGCGCCTATGTTTATTTAAAGGGCATAACTTTGTTTATTTAAACTATATAAAAATTCTGCATATGTTTATTTAGGGTGTGTTTGTTTGAGGGTTTGAATTTTGGATTTGAATTTTTAAAGATTTTGGAGTAAAAATTTTTAAGTTGTGTTTGTTTGAGGGTTTGAATTTTGTAATGGTTATGTTGGAAGAAATTATTACTTTATTGAAAGAATTGATATAGTGATGTGATAGGTTGGATTAATTGATATTTAAATATTATAAAAAAATTATGTATAAAAGTTAAACGTAAAATTTGATTTGATTAGTATGAATACAATTAAATATTAAATTTTTGAAAAAAACTACATATATATATTAATATGAATTAGGCTATAACTTTTATTTTTATTTTTGAAAATTTGGGATCATATTTTTATTTAAGGCCGGGCATTAATGGAGGTTTTAGTTTAGAGCACGACAAAAGGGTTAAACTAAACGATAGAGAAGTTCATTGTTGTTGATCGGACTGCTGATCGGATGATGATATCCGAAACCTGTGCAGGTCAGCCATGAGGGCTTGTAGATCCTTCCAACAACTAGTCTGAAATGTTCAAACAACCAGTCTGAGCTGCACTGACCATAACAGGTCTTAACATGCTTCTACCGGAAATTATTTACCCCCTCACCCAACAATCACTCATGGGCAAATATACCTTTGCGCAGTTTCCGACTCCTCCCCGTTTGCCGCCAGTCACCGATCCGCATCGTAATCGAGAAGAAGAACAATACCCAAACCATAAGGTAACGTGTTTTCCTCTCACTCTGATAAACTTTTTAATCTTCCTGGCATGCCCCGACAAACACTGCACACCAAGGTGGTTTTTCAAAATATAGGGGTATAGGGGTAGACTCTAGGGATTTTACAAAACCAAACAAAACAATAAATGTACTGTAAAAAAATGCTGAAATCCTTCAACCGAACACAGCCTTAAAGTGTATGGGGTGGTTGATGATGATGATACATGCTTTCAAAGTGTATGACTTTATTTATTTAATATTTATGATGGACTGTCTAATTTTTGGAAAAAATATCATATAAATTTTGTATATTTTGGTTATAAATCATCATATTAAATGATACTTATACTATTAATATATGAAATATTAGTATTAATGTTTATCTTGATTTTCTGGACATTATCGATTGTGCAAACGAGCATAATGTGTGCAAGATAATATATATTTGTGGTGATAACATTTGTGCATATTCATTGAGGTTTTAATACTCATCCAATCTTGATGATAATCATAAGCATCTTGGTAATACTATAAATCATAATATTATGGTAAATTGATGCAGGATATAAAAAATACATAGAGCATTACTTCATTAGGTAGATTGAAAACATAATTAAGCAATTACTTCTTAATTAACCATTTCCGAACAGTCAAACGACTATTTCAAGATTGCTAAAAACAAACGTGTAGTTCTGCATTACATAATCAACATAATTGGACGCACCTCATACATGTTTTCTACCGTAAAATATCCATTGATGATTCATGAGATTTTCCCGCAACCATTAATTTACTTCTGTGTTGCGAATTCTTTCCATTCGCACCCGATATAAAAAATGGACTTCATTGACTACTGCATCATGCATTGGCATGCTCTGATCTTCTTCCGTGGGTGGTGTCCATTCCCGTAAATGTTGGCCACGTTCATTTTCGACAACCATGTTGTTCAATATAATACACGTAGTTATTACATGAAGCAAGTTGGATGTTCGCTTTAGTCTAGCTGAGATCTGTAAAATATGTCATTTCTGTTGCAAAACACTGAAAACCCATTGAATGTCTTTACGACATGCTTCTTACAATCTCATGAAAGCTCGCTCCTTGGCGGTTACAAGATTTCTCATCGTCTGTATGAATATGGCATGCCTGGGATATATCTCATCATCAAAGTAGTATGGAAGGTTATAGCATGTTCTATTCACCTCGTATTCCACTGAAGGTGTTGTCACCTCCATATTTTTATTGAACCAAAAGAAATGATTAAAACCGTGATGTCATTGTTTGTACCGGATATACAAAAAATGCATGTCAAATCCATAAGTCCTGAGAAGCAAAAACTCTAATATAAGCGTTGGATAGCCATATCGGCCATTGTACTTCCCACTCCAACAACAGGACACATATCCCACTACCAATGTATACAATCCAATGAACCTATCAAATTAGGAAAACCACGTTGCGAATTTTTAGCCAATAACTGGGATATATCGTCAAGAGTGGAATCTCGTAAATATTGTTGTTTATAAAGGGTGACTATCATATTACAAAAATCCATTGTTGTCTTCTTCACTGTTGACGCTCTTATTTTTATCAAGTCATCAACATTGTCGAAACTCAAGCCATACACAAGAATGCATAGTGTTGCCATAACCTTTACAAGAGGTGAAGACCCATTCTACTCGTACAATCACTATTTTGTGTGAAATAAAAATTATTATTACACACATCTGATAGAATTTTGGAGAACATGCCCCAACGCATGTGAAAACGCCATCTGAAATAGGATTTTGGGAAACAAGGCATATTGCACATGAAGTCTGTCCAGAGCTCTGTATGTTTCCCTTCCCTGCCTCGGTAAATATAGTTCCTTTGTGATGTTGTATTCACGATTTCATACTGAGATATTTGAGAGAGTGAATTTTGTAGCCATTGAATGTTCATCTGATCTTGTTGAAGTAACCATTTTCACCTCATACGTCTTTACCTCTCTTCACGCCTATTGACTAACCAAAAAGAAGCTTTCTCATCACAAAGATTAGCTTATTTGTCGTCGCTCTCCATCAATAAGACATTCGATAATATTCTATCACATATTAAAACACCGAACTTCTAAACAAATGCAATAATAATAATAATAATAATAATAATAATAGTAGTAGTAGTAGTAGTAGTAGTAGTAATTAACAATTCCACAACAATTATAACATCAATATTAACACAACAAGAATAGTTAGATTTTATACACAACTAGTAGAGTCTTGGTTACATACACAACTAGGAGAGTATTCACCAAAAGTAAGCATAAGTAATCACAAACAACGCACTAACGTACTTTTCTACAACACAAATCATTATTCCAAAATGCTAGTTTGATCAAACTAAGAAAAAACACACAAGGATTACCATACATATTACATTATTCAAGACCATCATCTAATATAGCATTGAGCTTCCCTCTATTTGATGTTTATTTTTGTTGCACTAACCTGAACACCGAATTTCATTTCTTGTACATGAATGTGCTACAGTTGCATTACCATTGCCAGTGTAGAATATCATTCGTTAGTCCTATTAAAACTATGGTCTGGGTTTTGAGCCTCATCATCTGCCTAAGCTAACCAGTTGCTACAATGCTCGCACTTGAAATACCTTCTTTCTAATTTTTTTTTCGTTTCTTAATATCTTAACGGAACCTTCTCTACCATAATGACATTGGCACCATTCAAGCTATATATATGTAATTTTTACCAAAATAAATACGTATGAAATAAGATTAAAATAGACATGAACTAAGAATAGCACAACCTTAAAAATTATAAATGTGCATTACAATATGAAATTGTTGTCAAAGTTCTTCTCATTTGGGAAAAATCCAATACCAAACATGAATTTCCCATACTAATTACCAATACCAAACATGAATTTCCCGTACTAATTACCAATACCAATTTTCTATAAAGTACCGCGGACTATTTTCTTTTTTATTGGCGTAGTTTTCATTTTTTGCAAACCAAAACACCAACTTCCCACACTAAAATACATAAAAAAAAATCCAGATTTTTTAGAAAATGCAATGGAATCGGAAGAATGCATATCTATGTGAATGTAACGGTCTAGAAAAACAAACATATCCTAGAAAAACACTCAAATTACAACTCAAATTTTGGACAAATAGTCGCTTCCCTCGGAAGAATCCTAAACATAATGGGAAATAATTCAAATTCCTACAAAATTTACACTTACACCATACTTGGAACAAATGGTTTAATGTAACGATATCCTCGTTGGGCCTTTCCTTCGGACAATTTCAGATACAAACTATTGGAAAACGATCTTAAGATATCCAGCCCTCGAAGATAAAATCAAATTTGAAATTGATAGATGAGGAGAGAAAGAAGAAAAGAGTGAGGAAAAATTAGTTGTTTTTTTATCGAAATTCAACTGGCCTAGTTGGATGCGATCCCTTCATCCCTTCATCATTGGTGTTTGGACATCCAAGAGACTACTTGAGTGTCACTATAATGAAGCCACTGTGTGGTGTTTATTTTATTCTCCATGATTGGATAATTTTGCTCTGAACACGTGTGTTACAAAAGATCAACCAAAGTCTTTTTAAAAATATATTATTATTGTTTCTCTAAAAAAAAAAATTGTGTGTTCATTCATTATTTTTAAACTACATGTACTTTCTTTATAATATATATATAATAGATAGTATACAATATATACATAATAATCAAAAACTAGAAAATTCAACAAAACTACATAAAAATACTTTTACAAATTCACATATTTTATAAAAAAGAACATTTAAAATTATAAAATCTAAATAAGCATACTCAAAGTGTAGAGAGAACTTAAAATTTGTATCAAAAGTTGATAATTTACATACAAGGGTGACAATTCTTTTATAGGTTAGGAATTTAATGTATAATGTTTTAAAATATAAAATAAAGTATAATCTTCTAAGCCATATGTACAACTATTTATAATATATTCTAATTTTTTAATATTTTCCTAAGGTTCCACTATGTTATGTGTCATATTTCGTAAAGTTTTTAAAATCTTTTCAATCCTAGAATTTTTCACAAAATTTAAGTGAATTTTTTTGGCATATCAAAAGATTTTCGATAATAATAAACTACTAGTCCAAGAATCATTTCTTGACAATTTTTCTTACCTAAGTCTTGTGTCCTCGTTAAGCCTTTGTCTTAGGAAACTCTATATGAGTTTTGAATCGTCATAACTTTTGTTTGTCTCGCATGTTGTCTTGCTATCTAACGTGCATATTTTATCACTCCATGGTGGATCTCAATTTTCTATTTTTCTATATGTCAAGATTTCTGCAACTTTTTTCTCAAATGACATCATATTCGTAGACGGGGCACGATATAATTCATTACGGGATGAATCTTCGTCACCCTTGTGACTAGCTTCAATAGATTAATTTGGAATATAGGTAAATTCTAAAGTTGGTAGATAGATTTATTCGATATGATCATGTGTTGACCTTCTTCACTACCTTGAATGGATCTTTATACCTTTGTGTAAAGTCTTTTGTGCAGTTGACGGATAGTTTTGACATTGCTCCGAATATCGGGACCAACACTTGGTTCTTCAATTGAAACTACATTTTTTATTTGCACATTTCTTCACCCACTTACATCGTTTGCTTTCTCATATCTTTATGCCAACTTTTGGGACACTGTTGGTTATTGTCATGTTACCAACCCAAATTAATTTCATTAAGTAGACTTATTATGCTGCTTTATAAAAAAAATGCAATATTAAGTAAATAAACACAATCAATTTGGTTGGCATTTGCAAAGTATTAGAGGTAGATTTTCAATAAATGATTCATTTGCTTAGTTTGGTTAATAGATGAAAGCTCATCGAGAAGTGGAGACTCAAGCACAATAGTTTGAATATTTTTTTTTTCTTTCAAAAACTTTCTAATAAAGTACAAGTCTTGATCGTTAATAATTCTTTACAATGCATCTTACAAATTTACCAAATGCTTAAAAAATAGTTAAGTGCTTTTTCAGCTTTGCAATAATTGGTGACTAGTATCAATATCCTTTAATTGAAATGTTTGGCTTACTAACAATTTTCTTATTGGAAAACTAAAAAAAAATACACATATAGATATTGATGTCATTCTGCATGTTGGACCAATAAAATAATTTTATAACCAACACTATCAGAATTTTTGGGTTTAGCATCGGAAATTATATCTATGTTCGAACCTATTTTTATTTTGCATCAGACATTGTCTCTTATATGCACCCATAACAAAAATTTTGTTGTTGTTTTGGATAGCTCGGAAATTCCAAAGCTATTTTAAGTAGTATCGGAATTTCTGAACCTATATAGGTTCAGAAATTCCGATATAGGTTCAGAAATTCCGATACTACTTAAAATAGCTTTGGAAATTTGAATAGTCTCGGAATTTCCGATACAATTGATTTTTTTACTAAAAGAAAATATATTTGTATAATACTGAATTCCAGCCGCTGCCCTGCTGCCCGCGCCGCCACCATCACTGCTCCGCTTCCGCCGCCGCTGTCTCCAGAGAAGAAGAAGAAAGACGATGGAGGACTGCCCCAACCATCGCCACTGCCATCGCCGGAGAAGGAGAAGAAGGCTCTTCCGGCCTTCTGCTGTCGTCGCTGCGTGGTCGTCGTCGCAGCCGCCGCCCTGGAAGAAGAAGAAAGAGAAGGCTCCGCCGGCCCGCCGCCATCATTGTATTATCGCCGTCGTTGTCGTCGCCGCCGGCACCGAAGAAGGAGGAGAAGGCTCCGCCGGTCCACCGCCGAGTCGTCGTTGTCGTACCCGCCGCCGTTAAAGAAGAAGGAAGAGAAGGCTCCCCCGTCCCGGCGACCGTCGCCAGAGAAAAATGAGAAGAAGGCTCCGCGGGCCCACCGCCATCGTCATCGTTGCAGGCCGTTGATGTTGTCTCCGCCATTGCCGGAGAAGAGGGAGAAAGATCCGCCGGTCGTCCGCTACCACCTATACTACTTTGGTCGTCGGAGAAATAGATGGAGGAGGAGGAGATGAGGAGAAGAAGCAAACAGAAGTGGTAGAAGAAAAAATAGGAATAGAGAAGGCTTTGGGGGAAATAAATTATTTTGAATTTGGAAATTGGGAAAGAATGAAGTAGAAGAAAAAAATTGAGGAAGAGGGGGGAAAGAACCTAGGTGTGTTTGTTCGGGTGTGTTTGTTCGGGGTTTGGATTTTAAGTTGGAATTTGAATAGTAAAAATTTTAAATTTGAATAATTGTATGATGGAATATAAATAGGTGTTACTGTTATATTTTGAATGTAAAATTGATTTTTAGTATAATAATAAAAATGAAAAATAAGTGTTTGATTTGATATTTTTGGGAAAAAAAATAAAATGAATAGTGTAAATTCAATCCAATCCTCCAAACAAAGACACAACTAGTGTGCTGGAAGTATGTATTGTAATTAGGGTTTGTCTGTTTATGTTTAATAATATAAATACTAATAGAAATAATATTAATATTAATATTAATAAAAATAAAAATAAAAATAAATAATTATTAATAGCAAAAAAAAAAAAATTATAATATAATAGTATTATTTCGTATATTTATATTTTACATTTTGTAAGTTTTATTATATAAATAATATTTAATTTAAATTATTTTATTAATTAATACATTAACTTTTTTATAATTTATTTTATTTGTTGGTTCAAAATTTATTTTTATTACTTATGAAGGGTGTGTTTTTTGTGAGATTTAATCATATTTTTACTATTCACTAATTTTTATTTTTTTAAAAAAAATATTAAATCAAATACTTATTTTCTATTTTTTATATTATACTAAAAATCAATTTCACATTCAAATCATTATATCAATATTTGTTTATATCATATTATACCACTATTCTAATTTAAAATTTGTACTATTTAAATCTCATTTCAAAATCTAAATTCCAAACAAACACCCTAAATTTGTTATTTTATTTATTTTTATATTGTAATAACTGAATCAATTATTATTTCTATATTTTGTACACAAAAAGAAATTATAAATATATATTTAAATAAAATCAAAATCAAAATAAAAATTTATTAATTTCTAGTGGCGGGTGGATTTAAATGATTTGACCAGTTTACAAAATTTCAAGACTAATTAAAATATGTTCGAAAGTTCCGAGACTAATAAAGGTTTGGATTTTTTCGAGACTATAAAACTTTGGAATTTCTGAGACTATTTATAATAGGTTAAGAAAATTCCAAGACTAATTAAAATGAGTTCGGAAATTTCGAGACTAAAAAGGTTCAAAATTTTCCGAAACTAATTAAACTAGGTTTGAAATTTTCCGAGATAACAAAAGTCTAGAATTTTCGAGACTATTTGAATAGGTTCAGAAAATTCTGAGACTAATTAAAATAAGTTCGGAAGTTTCGAGACTAAAAAAACTTCATAATTTTCTGAGACTAATTAAAATAGGTTCGGAATTTTCGAGACCGTAAAATTTTAGAATTTCCGAGACTATTTAGAATAGGTTCAAAAATTCCAATACTAAAATAAGTTCAAAAGTTTCAAGACTAATAAATGTTTCAGAATTTTTCGAGATTAAAATAGTTCAAAATTTCCGAGACTATTTAGAATAGGTTCAGAAATTCCAAAACTATACAATATAATAATATATATTTGATATAGCTTCGGAAAATCTGAAACAAAACTAAATAGTCTAAGAGCTTCCAAGTTAAAAAAACCAAATGGTGTTATATTTATTATATATATTTTTATAGTTTCGAAATTGATTCCGATAAAAATTCCGATGCTAAACCCAAAAATTCTGGTAATGCAATGTCTGGTAGGTACTTAGGTATCTCGATCATTTAGAGTCGTTGCACTTCTTAAGAATATATTGCTGATGTTATCTTAATATTGCATGTACAGTCGATCACCAATGGTGAAGAGTAAGTCATTCTTTTCCGATAACTTTAGCGTCTTGTCTTCCTTAGCCATTGCAATCAAATTTTAGTTAAAGGATTTTTGGCCAGTATCTCCTTTATACGATCAATAAGTCTCTTGCACTCAGATAATGGGTGCGAGGGAATCCTTCTCACTTAATGCGCCTGCCAAGATATTGGATTTATCTATCTTGTACACAAACATAAAGTCAAACTATGCATAGAATTATTTTCATCATGCTTCTTTTGTGGTGATCTTCCTTTGATTTTGGAAATAACTCATTGTTATATTATTTATCTTGATCACAAAATAGCTTCTGAGCTAGTAATACCTCCATATATGAAAGTTATGATTGTCAATTTATCCTCATCATGAACTAGATACCACAACTTCATGTCCTTTAACCTTTTCAACTCATACACAATACAACACCTCTCTTGCATCAATACGCTCCAATCACATAGTTTGCAGTATCCTATGTGCCAATTTGAATAACTTCGTGTAATCCAAAAGACTTAGTATTAGGTCTTTCAGGCTTAGCATCTATTAATCCATTAGCAAATAACCTTCTTCAACAATTGTGTCCTCTTCATTGAATGCCCCACAATAAACCATTGATAGTAGTTCATCAAACTTAGGATGAGTGAAGCTAAAAAATGTTCTTTGCAGCCCCACTTAATGATTTCCTATACTTTATCTACGTCCATTAGGATATTGCATTGCCTTACTTTGTGTCCAAAAAATATCACCTCTGTTTGCATGAATAAGAACTTCTCCAATTTAGTGAAGAGGTCAACCCCTCATTGTTTGAAACGTTATCCATAAATGCTAGCTATTCTCAATGAAGGATTCTTTATAGATCACGATATCATCTAAGTACGTAATAATAAACTTGTCTAAGAATGAATAATATATTTAGTTCATAAGAGTGAAAAAAATAATGGGTGTATTCATAAGGCCAAACATCATAACCAAGAAAATAAATGAAGTGTACCTCATAATTGTGACACTCCGGCCCGCAAGTCAAGCAAAGTCGGGCGTGTCGGGATTGTAGAATAGTCCCACAGGTCAACATAAGTTATTCTAGCGCGTTTTTATCATCACTCATGAGCACCCTGGGAGACTTTCCAGGGGGTCATCAATCCTCAAATTACTCTAGAGCAAATACGCTTAACTCTAGAGTTCTTTTAGTAGGATTTTCGAAAAGAAATGTGCACATTATTCACATGAGTAGTATATTCAATCCATTTAACCTATATCAACCTCGGATAGCCTAATACCAGCTCATTCACACACGAGAGTTGGTCAAACAATGGCCCAACTTTGGGGTATCACATAATGCATCAACCTCTGCCATTCGGACATGCCAATATTCTAACCGCAACCAACTTATAGAACCACTTGGAATTCCATAGAGGTCGAACAAGTCTGTCACCAAAGGTATTCAATATTTGTTTTTATCATCACCTTGTTCAGCCCTTAGTAGTTCATACACATCTGTAAGGTAGCATCTTTTTGTCTTTTGGAATAGTATCGGGGCGCCGTATAGAGCATTGAAAGGTCAAATACAACCAACATCCAACATCTTTTTCAATGATCTTCCAAGTTCATCCACTTTGAGTAGAACCATCTGGTAATACGTAATTGCCAAAGGTCTATCATATTTCTTTAATTCAATCTCGTGACTGACCTCCTAGATGGTGGAAAATTTCTTAGAAAACTTGAGCAACATCATATTTGAGAACTCAACCAACACATCCTTAATCACATACGGGATATATCAGCTCTAAATTGGGTTGTGAGAAATGTCGTGTGTAGGGATGCGAGATGTGTCAATGTACTTTCTTGATTTCCTTTGATAATTGCATTGTCGATAACACATGCAACTTAATCTTATCATATAAAAAGAGACATTGATGGGTACATCATTATAAGTGATGCATATTATTTAGTCATTCTGAAATGTCACCATCTTTATTATGTCCACAAATTTCATGCTCAATATCATCTTCTAGTCATCTATTGGGACAATTGTGAACTCCACTTCATCATGCCAATCTTCGAGTTGCATGAATACTTACTTAGCTACATTGGTTATCGACTTACATGTCAGGTTTACCATTTTATCTATTTGCATTATTTTATTACCTTCACACCCAACCAAGCCACATCACCCTTGACTAAAAGGTTGTATGTTGCCTCTATGTCCACTAAGGTCTTGGTGAATCTTTCATTCACCTTTATCCTTGTCTTTATTCATTGTGGCTTGGAAAGTGCTTGCTTCAGCTTGGTGGGTTGGCCTCTACTCCCTGCGATCATTTAAAGTCAAATAAGGGTCCGTAGGGACTGTTTTCCTATGAATGACGAGCTGCGAATCAACATCATGCGTAACAGTTTGTGTATCGCAGTCCTACTGCTTCAGCCTCCATTCTTTTTGGCTATTTAAGCGATGCCGAAGATTTCCAAAATGAACAGATTGCTCGGAGATTGTTCTGGTCACATACCCAGCTCGCTCTTTACTCAAATATTGTCTAAAATCCTTATGTAGTGTTTCTGCAAGTGCAACGGTCATGAGTGACACGTTGGAATTTTGCTTCGAGATTTGCTCGCACACCAACCTTACTGCTTAGCGCCATAGTTGTCGACGTCTTTTCTGGGATCGGGTCAGTTGCTAGTATTCTTTGGGAGGTTTATTTACAGCCCAACTCCCATCTATTGATGCCCTTTCTGGTCGTCGAGTTGGATATAGAGTAATTACAACTTATCTACCGACAAAATTCGCCAAATTTCACCATTTTTCCAGTGTTTGAAGGTGCTAACATGTCTCATGTAGGATTTTGGAATGGGGGATGATAAGCCTTCGCTAAGTTCTTGAGAAACGGTTTGTGCGGTACGAGCAACTTCTGAAATATGTCTTTCATTGAACCGTACGACTGCTACCCTTTATTTGGATAAATTCTAACTGCGTTCATATCAATGGAAAAATGATCGGTATCTATTCTCATGTCTGTCCGATCAACAATATGTAATCTCCTTTCTCTAATTGCTTTTTGTACCACATTTCGAAACACGATACAATTTTCAACTGTGTGGCCGAAAATTTTATGCCATCTACAAAAGCTCTTTCATTTAACTCTTTTTCGGATTGAAATTCATGCTCATCCTTCAATTTGAACTACCTTTCTTTAAGCGAATATTCAAATATTTGTTCTGTCTTTGAAATATCAAATGAGTATTATACTTTAGGACCAACCTTTTTTTGGGAGGCCTTCAATTTTGGGCATGTATGTATTTTTCCTTAAATTATTTCTGATAGACATGCCTCTTCAGATTCATCTTTCGATCTCGTATCTTTGTCTAAACCATGAACAAAATGGGTACCATGTTGAAGGTGTTGCTACCGAGTAGCTTTCATATCACGGTCAATCTGATCAGTAGCAAGTTGCGGTCGAGAAGAGGCCTTAACCATGGCTGCAGTGTTGTGGGATGCAACCGGTGACATTATAACTGAGGACGAGATGTTGCAACCAGGTCGAGAAGAGGCCTTAACCAAGTTGTGCGCTCTCTTCGCATATGTCTTGAGAGCTGCTCCATTATGATATTTCTTTAATCGAGGAAGTTGATGGTGTTGTACCGAGCCTAATTATAGACTGATTTTAAAGCTGCGATGAGCTCGAGCCTTCTTTATGACTTGACATTCCCCCCCCCGGTTGTGCCAATATCAGTTGTTGGACAACCTTTTGATACGCACCATAAGGACGGATTTCCTTGGGCACGTCCCACGATGTCGGTGTCTGTAAGGCCGCACCAAATCCCGTTGAGAATGATGCAGCTCGTTGTGCCGAAGTTGAAGCCGTCACCGTGCCTACGAAGCTAAAAAAACTATGCGTCCCTTGCAAAAATGCACTCATCGGGATGTTAAACTGCCCCCAGCCCCATATCTTGGCATCGGGATGACTGGGAACCATGCAGGCACCACGCTAAATGTTGAAAAATAGGCACAATGCGGCGGCTAACCTCTCCAAGCGGTCGCCGATATTTGTTATGGGACAAATTGCGGTTGCGGTAGCATAGATCTTGCTGTGGCAGACGGTGGTTGCGGCTTGGCTGCCATTATTGGTGGAAAAATAATCTGCGGGGCTTCCGGAACAACCATAGATCTGGGTAAAGGCGTAGTCGGGATAAATACTGAGTTTTGTTGCCAATGAACAGGCTGCTCGCTGCCCCCCGGAGTATTAGACGCCTCTTCAGCAAATCGTCTTCCCTTGTTCTGCATCAAAGCAAAAGGCTACTCGTTAGGGACATCTTGATTCCGGTGAAGGATCGTAACCTGGTTGAAGCGTAGCACTTTAGAATCTGCTAGTTCGGCTGCCGATGTTGGTTGTTCAATCCGTGCAAGTTCAAGTTCGGGGGTGATATCAGGAGACTTTCTTTCATTTCTCTCTTTCTCTTGGAACCAAGTCATCTATTTGTGTATTTTCGTACCAAGAATATCTGATAAATACTTCATTAATTGTAGCGTTTGGTCATGGAAAACAGTTTGCATCTCTATTCGAAAGCTCTTTGAAATAACTGGTGGTGGCGTGTATGAATTTTGCCCCCCGGCCTCCATTGAAGCAGAGGTCTCCGTATACGGCATGTTCTTCAACGATGTCGGTGGTTGCTCGCCGATCTGTGTTTCATCTCTGGATTCTTGGCTATTATTGAAACTCATTGGATCATTCGACGCATGCCTTTGCAAGTTTATGAATGTAGAGGAACACAACGTGTCTCACTGGGCATGTCAATATGTTGTCGCTCAAAATATTTTTTGAAGGCTTATCTGAGCAAGCTTGCCGAAAATCGGGTGGTTATCTGGCTTTCTCCAAAAAGGATCCGAAACCGTGTTAAAAAAATTAATAAATCAATAACAAAGAAAAAAAGGACAACAATAAATAAACAGAAAGCAATAAAATAAAAGGGAGATGACAAGAAATTGAAGAAAACTAGAAAGAAAATAAAAGTGAAAAGGAAAGTAATTACGAAGAAAAGTAAACCGAAGGGAAGAAAAATAAATTACATAAAATTACTCTCTCCGTCCCAGCTAAATTGAGCTTTTTAACTTAGACATAGGGTGCGTTTGACAATTAGCTCATAGTTGATTCAATTAGTTGGTTTGACTAGCTGATTCAATTAGCGGTTTGTATTAAAATATTTGGTAAAACAACTGTTTGACATTAGCTGTTTATACATAAAATGACTATTAAGGACATTGATATGTTATTTTTTAAAGATTTAATTTTGTTCATTTTGGTTTGAAATTTATGAGAATTTTTGTTATTAATTATTGAAAATTATAAAAATATTATAAAATATTTACTTGTATTTTTATTATTTAGATCCGAGAAAATTATTTTTACTAAAAAATAATAATTTTTTTTTAAAATTGTGTAAAATATAAAATAATAAATCTTTCGTATATATATTTTTATTATGTTAATTATTATGTTAATATATATAAATAAATTAATAACCTTTGTTTTTTCTATTTGATTTAGTTTTAAATTATATATTTTACAACTAAAATAATTTATATCTAATAATTAATAATAGTAATTATTTTAAATTTAAAAAATAAAAATATAATTTAATAAATTAAATATATTAAAAATAATTAATAAATACTGCTATAAAAATATATTTATATATAAAAAATAAATAATTAAATTTTAAGGATAAATAAGGAATAACCAAAATTAAAATGAAAAAGCTCTTTCAAAACGGTGGGTAGACGAGCTTTTCATAAATTAGTTTTTTGGGTCCAAAAAGTTCTTTCAAAAAACTAATTTACGAAACACCTAAATTAGAGTTTTGACTGGTCAAACAGCTAAAAGCTGTTGAATAAGCTAAAAGTTCTTCAAAAAACGCTGTTTCCCAAACACCCCCATAGAGTTTTAGCTATTGTGTAATTAGTAAATAATTAAAAGTATATTAGTGAAAATAATTGTAATTTAATAAAAATAATTATAGATTAAGATAACTAAATAGGTTAATTTAAAATTAAAAATAATTATAAATTATAAATTTGAAAATATGATTAAAATATATAATTATATTTAGAAAAATAACAAATTATGTGGAATATATAAAAATAGAAATAGTAGACAAATTAAGCGGAAGGAATAGCGTAAAATTCATATAAAAAAAAAAAAAGAAAAAAGAGAGAAGAAAGGGTTCTTTCTCTAATAATATTATGGAATAACAGGTCTAAAGAATAATAAATAATTAGAGTCTTCCTACTTCATCCAACCTATATATTTTTCCTTGTTTTATCTTCAAAATCTTCTTCATTATTCTCACTATCCAACATTCACCATGTCATATCATCTCACTTCTAAAATTCAATTAACTGCACTAATTATTCGACTAATAAACTTCTTAATTAAAAAAAAAACACTTACATAATTAGTTAGTCCTAAATTACATACAAAAGCAATTATAATGAGAGACTAATCCCCATTATTTATATAGGACAGAATAAAATAGAATATATGTGGAAGTGCATTTCTGTAATTATGGAAAGATCAAGGGGCAACTATTTACATACATCAATGTGGAACCCAAAACGGCATAAATGGATACACAATACAATTAACTAGAAAACGCAAAAAGTAGCACTAGTAGAAGAACAAATCTTTATTCTCTCTCTCTCTCTCTCTCGCTCTCACAACAGAGGTGTCTGTCGGTCAAATTTCTCCGCCACCGCAGACCTGGGAGGTCAATTCGCCGGAGACCACTGTCCAATGAGGAAGGACGGAGCGCCGCCGCCCGCCGTCAATCCGGCCGGGAAGCTCTCCCTCTGCTTCGAGACCAAGCCCTTCGTCGCCTCATTACTTGCCCTAACTCTGCTGCTCCTCGTATGGAATCTACAGCCTTACTACGAGAATCTCCTCTCCGCCACCGCCCGCTGCTCCGCCGCACCTTCTGCAACCTCCTCCGCTGAGCCGCTGCCGCTGCCTGTCAAATCTGCCATTCCTAGTAGCAGTAGCAATAGCAGCAGCAATATCTCCTCCGGCAGTAGCTTCGCAGAGAAGAAGCTGGTAACTCCCCCCGCCGACCCTAACAAGCGCATCTTCCGAGCCTACGGCAGCGCCGCCGCCCTATTCGTCCAGATGGGGGCGTACCGCGGCGGACCTCGCACATTCGCCATTGTAGGACTCGCCTCGAAGCCTATCCACGTCTACGGCCGCCCCTGGTACAAATGCGAGTGGATCCCCAACAATGGAAAGCCCTCGATTAGGGCAAAGGCGTACAAGATGCTCCCGGACTGGGGCTACGGCCGAGTCTACACCGTCGTCGTCGTCAATTGCACCTTCCCGGAGAATCCCAACGCCGACAACGCCGGCGGCAAGCTGATGCTCAACGCCTACTACGGTCCGTCGCCGCGGAGGTTCGAGAAATTCACGGCAATGGAGGAGTCCCCGGGGTCGTACAACGAATCCAAATTCCGATTCCCCAGCAAATACGATTACCTCTACTGCGGTTCCTCTCTGTACGGGAATCTCAGCGCTGCGAGGATGCGGGAGTGGATGGCCTACCACGCCTGGTTCTTCGGCGGCAATTCGCACTTCGTGTTTCACGACGCCGGCGGAGTGTCGGCGGCGGTGAGGGCGGTACTGGAGCCGTGGATTCGGGCGGGGAGGGTGACTTTGCAGGACATTAGGGATCAGGCGGAGTACGACGGGTATTACTACAACCAGTTCCTGGTGGTGAACGATTGCCTGCACCGGTACCGGCACGACGCCAATTGGACGTTCTATTTCGATGTGGATGAGTATATGTATCTGCCCAATGGAAGGTCTCTGGAATCGGTAATGCGGGAGCTCTCCAACAACACGCAGTTCACAATCGAGCAGAACGCCATGTCCAGCCTGCTCTGCTTGAATGATTCGGCTCAGGATCATTCCAGGTACTATTTTCTAATTTAGTTTTCAAGCTCCATCAATGGCGGATTCCATTACACTTTCTGCTACTATTGGTGAAGAATCGAGAGGATCGGATTGGATTGGTTAATGTTGTCTGCATTCATTTCTGTTTTTTTAGTCATTCCAGGAACTTTTCTTAATTTAGAATTCAAGCTCCATCTATGGCGGATTCCATTACACTTTCTGTTACTTTTAGTGAAGAATTGGGATTGGATTGGATTGATTAATGTTGTCTGCAAGTTCCCATTTCTATGGATTGATGGATCAATTCCTCTGCAGGGAGTGGGGGTTCGAGAAGCTGCTGTTCAGGGACTCGAGGACGAGGATCAGGAGGGATCGGAAGTATGCGATACAGGCGAGGAATGCGTTTGCGACGGGGGTGCACATGTCGGAGAATGTGGTCGGGCGGACGCTACACCAGACGGAGACGAAGATCAGATACTACCACTACCACAACACCATTACCGTCCACGAGGAGCTCTGCCGGAAAATGCTCCCCAACTCGGCCAAGAAGGTTACGACGTGGCTCGACAAGATCCCCTACACCTACGACGAGAACATGAAGAAGCTGGCCCCGGCCGTCAAGGAATTCGAGCGCCAGGCAATCGGGATCCACCGCCAGAAGAAAAGCCTCCATTCTTGATCGACATTGGACACAAATGCTGTGTTTTTCCGGATGAACACGATGACGATGATGATGAACATGAAATACGCCAGAGATGAGATGAGTAAATTCTTTTCAATTAGCAGTAGAGAAGGAGAAGCAGTTCTTTTTTCTTTTTTTTTTTCAATTTTTCTCTGTTAATCATGATCTTTATAATTAATTTTATTTTTTAATCTTACATGTATAAAAAAGTTGGTTCTTTTTTTCTTTACAGATTGGATGGATCTATATGGATGTTTGTTTGTATGAGTATGATTATTTTTGTTGAAGTTATTAGCCCTAGTAATTATTAATAGCTTCTTTTCAGCCTAGAAATAAAAAAAGAAAACTGTGCTTGTAATCAACGATATGTTTGAAAGGAAAGGAAAGAAAAGAAAAGGCAAAGACATGGCAGCACCGACGAGACGAGGGAATGGGCAAGCAAGGAAGGAAGGAGTGGTGAACCGGGCCCACAATTGACAATAGATCGTTTCCGGGCCGTTGGTTGCTGCCAATCATCATCTCTCTCATATCATATCATTTCCTGCTTGCGGGTATTGCTGTCTCTTCTTTATTTTTATTATTTATTACTAATATTTTTATTAGATATATATCTATATATTTTTTTATATTATATAAAAAATAATTTTATATTTAAAATATTAATAATACCTATTTATTTGGCATCTTATAATTATTTAATTAAAAAATTTTACTATTTAAATTTAAATCCAAAATTTAAACTTACAAACAAACACCGCATGTTTGTCTCACACACATAAATGTATACATTATTTTTTTTTGTCAGAGTAATAATGATATTATATTAATATTTAAATATTTTTAAATTTTATATAAATTATAAAAATAATTACTTTCTTCCTCCCACGTACCATGTCGACGTTGCCGTTTTTTTTCGTCCCACATACCATGTCATTTTTTTTTTTTGAAAAATAATTATACACTCATTTTAAAATCTTTAATTTTATTTTTTTAAATTTTAATTAAACTAATTAGTTATTTTAATCTTAATTTATAATTATTTATATTATAGGATAATTATTTTAATCCCTCATAAAATACCGTGTCTACAGTGTAATAGATACAGTATTTGAGACGAATGGAGTATTATATAATAATCTATCCGTCCGATTCATTTATTTTTTTTATATAATTTTTTACACAAATATAATTGTAATAGTATTATAATTATTAAAAAAAATTATATACTTTCCCACGTATAGTTGGGAAGAGATATTGTTATTATTATTATTATTATTATATTTTTGAGCTTAAATTGGAACTCATATAAAACCAACGACCTTAAATTGGATTCAATAAATAAAAGGTGAAGTCCCGTAAAGACAACCGGTGGTGTGAGGATTGAAGGTCTGATCAGCAGCACATAGATATGGATAAATTTACCGAACATATCGAAATATCGACTTATCGTACCGTATCGTTTTTGAAAATATCGAAATTTTCGGTATTTGATACGGTATAGATATTTCGGTACTGTATCAGTATGAATTTTCGGAAAGTTCGGTATTTCGGTATGATACCGTACCGATATTATTTTTATTAAATAATTTAATTATTAATATAAATAATAATTATTAATATTTTTATAATTATAACAAAAAAATATATAAACTATTGAAAATTTATTAGTTTTTTCATAATATTTTTGTGGTGAAAAATAGTGATATTTATTAATTTTTTAATTATTTTGAAATTTAAAATTATATTTTCGGTATAATCGGTATATAACGTTATATATCGAAATCAAAATTTTCGGTATAAGCGGTATATACCGTTATCGTATCAAAATTGAAATTTTCGGTATAAACGGTATATACCGGTACCGTACCGAAAATTTTGGTATACCCAAGTTCGGTGTACCGAATTCAGTATATTGAAACTTTCGGTACGGTACCGGTATGTATTTTAGTCATACAGAGAAGTTCGGTACGGTATCGGTATCGACCGGTATTTTCGGTACAATACGGTATGTCATCCCTAGCCACACATGATTCGTCTAGTGTGACTTGCCTGTCGGATCTAATCTGCAGGATATTAAGTTCATTTAATATTTACTCAGTGCACACTTTCGAATAGCAACAGCTCGATTCGCACATCATAAAAAAATAAATAAATAAATAAATAGTGTAGCTGAATTCCAAAGTAAAGCGAGTGAAACAGAGAGAGAATAACAGCATAGTTCTGTTACAGGCTGCCCTGCTGGCCTCTTGCTGTTCAATTAATCTGTGGCCTACGCTTCAAGGCACCATATGTACACAATATAATATAATATAATATAATATAATATTTTTATTATTGATTGATTAATTAATATAAATATAAATATAATAGTAATAGGTATAGGTATAGGGGAGGGGGAGGCTGCATTTGCAATGAAGGAGTCGACGCGTGCCTTGCAACTGTCGGTTTGATGAGCAGCGCATTTACAGCCAGCAATTATGTATGTATCTATTAATAATATATGTATATGTATATGTATGTATATGCACTTTCTCTCTCTCTGTCAGTCTGTCTCTTTTTGCTATGTTATGTTATGATACGATGTTATGTTAGTTGGGTTCAGACCACATCACTCATTCACTCCCTCGCACTCACACTTCCATTATTATTACCGTCACATATAATTTATCCATATTTTTTATTTTCGTCAGTCCCATATAATTTCTCTATTTCTTTTTTGGAAATATAATTATACAATTTAATCTCATTTTAAATTTTAAATTTTATAATACTTTTAATCTTAATTTTAATCCACAATTATTTTTATTATACAATAATTATTTTTACTAATACATTTCTTAATTACTTACTAATCACACTTTATCTAAATTCTCGTATCTACTGTAATAGACCTATAATACATGGGACAGAGGGATTATTATTATTATTATTATTATTATGGTAAACTGTTTTTTTAGTCCGTAATTGGATCCCCTTATCATTTTAGTCCCGTAAGTGGAGCCTGTCGCAAACTAGTCCCATAAGTGAAAAATTTTCACTGTTTTAGTCCTCCGGCGCCGGAGATGCCCGTGTGGCTCGCCGGAGGTGATTTGTCAGCCAGGTGTCGCTGACCTGGCGGACACGTGGATTTTTTTATTTTTTTTCCATTTATTTTTAAAACTTATTTTTAATTTATTTTTGATTTTTTTTATTTTTTTATTTGGTCCAATTAAAAAAAAATTAAAAAATTAAAAATAAACAAAAAAATAAATAAATCCACGTGTCCGCCAGGTGTCGCTGACCTGGCGGACACGTCACCTCCGACGAGCCACGCGGACGTCTCCGACGCCGAAGGACTAAAACAGCGAAAAATTTTCACTTGTAGGACTAATTTGCAACATGCTCCACTTATAAGACTAAAATGATAAAGTGCCAGAAAAAAAAACAGTTTAGCCTTCTTATTATTATTATTATTATTATTATTATTATTAGTCACATTGACGTACCCGCCTACCCGAGAAGAACCCACCCATGACCCTAACCCGGATCAGAGATGCCTTCATCATTTATCTCTGCCTTTCAACATTTGAGGGAGGCGGCATATAAATTTAGGCTGTGTTTGTTTGAAGGATTTTGGTGGATTTCCACTGTTCATTTAATTTTTTTTTCCCAAAAACATCAAATCAAACATCTATTTTTCATTTTTTATATTATACTAAAAATCAATTTTACATTCAAAACATCACATCAAACCCTATTTATATCACATCATACAACTATTCAAATTTAAAATTTTTACTATTCAAATCCCAACTCAAAATCCAAACCCCCAAACAAACACACCCTAATAAACACTAGTAGTATTTTACTAGTTATTTTCTTAGGAATGCTAAAAAACTATTTAAGTAAATACTACTACTTTCCCTGTCTTTTAAATTTATATCCAGAAAACTTTCGGAATAGATTATAATAGTATATGAAATTTTTATTGATATTTTTTATTTTTATAATAATAAAAATATATAAAATAGTACCCCCTCTGTCTATTTTGAATATATATTTATTTTTATGCAAAATTTTAAAAATAATATTCCTCCAGTCGTGCAAATGTGTGCTCATTTGATTGGACACAAATTTAAAAAAGTGAGTAATAATTGTTATTTTTTTTAATAATATAAAATAGTGCAAAGTGTAATGATTTTTTACTTATAGAGGAAACAAAAATATTTTTTGATGACAATCCAAAGAGAAAAATGAACATAGATTTGAACGAATGATAAAATAGTATTTTAATTATAATTTATAATTAAATATAATGTAAAGATAATTTTACTTTTGTTTTTTCTTCTAAAAACAATGGTGTAATGATAAAGTATAAGTATTTATTAAAATAAATAAATTCATATTTACTAAAAAAATTAGTTATTTTATAATTGAATCCAAAATAGAAATATGTATTTATGAATGAACAGCGGAAAGAAAATAAAAATATTTGTAAGAAACAAACAAAAATAAAAAAAAAAAAAGACAATTTTAAGAGATTGAGGTGTATTTGACAATTAATCGATAATTTTTAACTGTTAGTTAATTCAATTAGTTGTTAGCTGTTAGCTTATTCAATTAGATGGTTTGATTATCTGATTTAATTTGCGATTTGTATTAAAGTGTTTGGTAAAACAACTGTTTGACATTAACTGTTTATATGTAAAATGACAATTAAGAATATTTATATGGTGTTTTTAAAAATATTTATTTTGTTTATTTTGGTTTAAAATTTTTAATTTTTTTTATTAATTATTGCAAATTATAAAAATATTATAAAATATTTATTTTTATTTTTTAAATTTGAGAAAAATATTTTTATTAAAATAATAATAGAAAATTTTTATTGAAATTGTATAAAATATAAGATAATAAATGTTTTCTAATATCTTTTTATTATGTTAATTATTGTTTATTAATTTATTATATTTTTTATTTTTAATATAAATTTTATATAATAAAAAAATTTATATAAATTAATAATATTTGTCGTGCCTATTTCATTTAATTTAAATAAATTTATATATCTCATAAATAAAATAATTATATGTAATAATTAATAATACTAACGGAAATTTAGGTAAACTATAATTAATAAGCAATTAAAAAATGTATTAGTAAAAATAATTATAAATTAAGATTAAGATAACTAAATAGTTTAATTAAGATTAAAAAAAATTTAAATTTTAAATTTTAAAATATGATTAAAGTGTATAATTAATTTTCCAAAAAAAAAAAGAACAAATTATATGGGATGGACGAAAATAGAAATTAGGGACAAATTATGTGGAATGGAGGAAGTAGTAATTATTTTGAATTTAAAAATAAAATTATAATTTAGTAAATAAAATATATTAAAATTAATTAATAAATATTGCAATAAAAATATACTTATTATATGTATGAAATAAATAAATTGTTTAAGTGTAAATAAAGAATAAATATAAATAAAATGAAAAAAAACTCTGGTTACATTAATTTTTTAAAATTAATTTTTTTAGTTACAAAACCTCTTTCGAAAAACTAATTTATCAAACAGTTTGACTAATTTACCATAATAACAAGTTAAAAACTCTTTAAAAAAGCACTTTTTCCCAAAGACGCTGAGAATATTGCATTTATCATTTGATTTATTTATTTATTTATTTTTTTTCTAGACTTCATATTAGAAAATATTCTTATCTACTTTTTATCTACACTTTTTTACACTAATACTATATAAAAAAAAAAAATTAATTATTACTTATTTCATTAAAATATATGCTCAAATATTTAATACAGTTTGTTAACAAAGTGTTAAATATGATAGTTTACATTAAGGTTGAGTTTGTTTCAGTGTTTGAATTTTGATTTGGAATTCAAATAATATAAATTTTGAATTTGAATATTTGTATGATGTGATATTTTAAATATAAAATTAATTTTTAATATAATATAAAAATAAATAATAGTTTTTTATTTGATATCTTTTAGAAAAAATTTGATAAATAGTATTTATAAAACAAAACACATTTAAAAAATTTCTTAGTTCAAGCTCCAAATCTAATTATTACTCAATTCTTCTTTAATAATTTATCCATTTTTTTTTATTTTAGTCCGTCTATAATAAAGTATCCATTTTTTTTTTAATAATTGTGTTTTATATTAACATTAAAAATACTCCTACAACTTACAATATATTACACAAATGTCATTACCTTTATAGTATAACACAATACTAACGCCATCTCCAACCCACAAACTCTGTTTATGCAGTTTTAACTTTGAAAATGCAATTGCTACAGTATTTTTACTCCAACCATAACTCTATTTTTTACTTAAAAAATAATATTATTCAAAATATTCCATTTTATATATTATTTTAAACTACTTTTTATATCTATAATTAATATAATTCTTTTAAAAAAATATTAAAAAATAATAATAAAATATAAAAATAATTAATAAAAAAAAAAAAAAAACACATACAACGCCATAAAATAGCGCGTTGGTGTTGCACTGTAGCAAACACCATTTTTGGTGTCACAATTGGTGCATGGTTGAAGAGGAAGAACTACATATATGGATTTGCAGCGCAAAAAATGCAGCCCTATTGGAGATGCTTATTTTAGTCTTTTTCTATTTTATTTGTACTTCAACCCAATATAATATTGCAAAAAACAAACGAATATATAAATAAAGAATGTAGAGAGTATAATGTAGTACAGATTTTATTTACATATTTGTCCCTACTCTAATTATATATTTTTTCTTTATTACATAAAATTCTATTCTTTATAAAATATATTTCTAATTAAACATTCTTCCCTTTCCATCTTAATTGATATATTTCTACTTTTGCCAGACATATTTTTTTAAAAAAATAAATTTACTAAATTAAAATATACTTAAAAAATATAAATCAAACTTAATTAAAATTCATATAAAATTTATTCAGAACTCCTTTATTTCTCTCTTAAAAGAATAAATATTTTTTATTCACATTTAAAACTCTATATCTTTTATAATATTAATTTATATTAATTATAAATAAATAAACATGTTTATTTATTTATATATTATAAAGAATTTCATTATATACGAAATAATATTCATATTGCACATATTTTTTTAATTGTAATATAATTATTAAATATTTTAAATAAATATTCTATTTTTTAATCATATAGATCAAATTTATTTTAAAATTATTAATATTATTAATTATATACAAAATAATAAAATAATATTGATTAATTAAATATCATTATCTTAAATATGAAATATGACAATTCCTACTCAACTAACAATGAAAACATCTCTCCTTCATCAACTTCCAACCAAATACACAAAAGCACTGATTGTTTTCTCAATCCAGGTTGTTCCTGGTGCACAGTGTTGTGTCTTATTTGTTTATGATAATGATATATAATCAAGTAATCAACCAAACAAACAATATTAAGATAATCTTGTGTAATAAAAAATAAAATAATTTTGCAATTACAAAATTACATACAATGATTGATTACTTTTGGGACAGGAGATTGGCTGTCTTTGTCTTAATCATCCATTGGAATTTAGTAAGAATAAAAAATGTATATAGTTAAGTTTTGTCCCAATGTCAGCCTAATTTTCCCATCTCAAATACCGCCAAATTCCAGAAATGTCACAACTGGCAGCCTTTAAAGCTAAAACTAACCAAATATAATTTAAATCACACCAAAAATGAAATATGATTCTAACTCTAATTACTATTTCAATTATAAGACAACCAATATTACATTTCTTTCGTCCCAAAACAACAAAGACACTTGAGATGGACACGAGAATTAATAAATATTAGTATTATATTGATATTAAGTGTAAAAATATTTCTAAAAGACCAAAATGTCCATCCTTTATGTAATTACTGTGAAAAAATGAAGATAATCATGTAGCTGAGTAGAGAACTAGTCACCAAAAATAGAAATAAGACTATTGTTTTGAGACGGACGAAAATGGTAAAATAAAACTATTGTTTTGGGACGGAATGAGTATTTATTTTGATAGATTAAATATAGCAATTCACTCCATTTACTATATTCAAGTGAATACATAAAAGTAGTAATCGATAGGCATAAATATAGGCACATGCCATTCATATACATGAAACTTATATGTTCGATTAATGTTACATTAAATTAAGTTGGAAGACATCATCGGTAACTAATTGTTGTGATAACAATCAATGTTTTTCAGAGCTGCTGTACTGCGCCAAAGGACAATCACAGCGCTTCGGTTAAGGTGCTGATTGGGTACTAATCAGTATCATACTAATTAACTCAATCAGCACATGAAAATACTGTAGATAACATATGAAAATATAACACACAACACATAGGCTATCAGCATGAAACTGATTAAATTTAATTAGCAGGGTAACCACCGCCTAATAATTGATTCTGAAAATTAGGATAGAAATGTAAAACATGCAAATATTAATGAATTGTAGAGCAAAATGTTCTATAACTGGCAGGCACAGGCAAAGGCAATGCAGCCATGCACAATAAGCTTTTCGGAATTAACACAAGAAGGGTTCATTATAATTCCAAATCATCACTATAATTCAACATGGCAGGAAGGTTGAGCCATAAATACCTTTTTTTCAAGAAAAGGCAGAAATGAATTTCAAAATCTTAGACTGTGTCCTTTCCTTCTCTTCTGGGCCTTCAAGATCACCAATATTGTCATGATATTCCTGTGTGATTCATGCCCAAGGAGAAGCAAGTACACATCACATCGTTATATATTCTAAATAACATGTACAGAAAAGAAAATTGCAACTTCCAAAACCTACGGAAAATATGAGGGGTAAGTTTGAAACCTCACCTCAGAATAAACTTCTTGAATGAAATGAACATGAGGGAGAAAAATAGGCAATTGATTTAAGACCTTTAATGATGAATGCAAAAATGCAAGAACTCAATTTTAATTTAAATAGACCTCAGCCGGATTCTTCTATTATTAAATGATACTTCTAACAATGAACAATCCAAATCACAATCACAATCTAAGCCTGCATATAATGGAATGCTAGTTCTCCTGCTCATTTTTCCCTTTGTTAGAAGTAACTTTCAAGCCTTAACCCGTTTACGGTACCTAACACTCATCAAGAACAGTTCTTAATTATGCAAATTCGGGAATAATCATACATATAATAGTCCTTGGGTGAAACTATTAAAAAGCATTAGAGTCAACAGAAAAGAGGAATCCCATGAACATAAAAGACAACAATGCTATATTTTACTTATGTCGCTACTTTACAAATAATTAGTCAAGGCTCATACCTGAAGTATATCCTTAACATCCTTTTTAGTTAGCTTCTGCTGCTTTAATAATAGTTCTATTCTTGCTCGCATTCCAGAGTGCCTAGCAAAAAAATCAAGACTATAATTAGAATTAAAAGCCATGGAAATGGATAACTTCAGAAACCATGCCCACTCATTGGTAACTATAAATGTCCAACCAACTTACTCAGAAGTCCACAAGTGACCCACAATGACAGAAATTAACTGCAGAAATGTAGAATTAGAAGAATTAGAGTTAAGTAGAAAGCCAAACAACTCATACCAAAAAAAAAAAAAAAAGCCAAAAACAAGAATCAACAGCAACAGGCATGCCTGAAGTGTATAAAGCCCTGAATCTAGTTTTCGATTATACTTCTCCTCTTCATCAATCTGCAGCCATGATAAAGATGAAGACATTTTCACGAAAAAATACCCTCTTATTAAAGTCGCAACGATGTGATGACTGGGTTGAAAATACTAACCACAAAGTCATCAAGTTCAAGCTCATTAAGTCGCTCAGTCTCTGCTTTCACTCTATCAGAATATCTAAAATAGTAAAGCAAATCAACTTTGTCAGAAGAAATGTAGATAATCAAATATTAAGAGCACATCAACTGGATGCCCATATAAATAAATGTTCTGAAATAATGACCTCATGTAGAGTTCCATGAGTCGATCTATCTTTTCGTATTCATTTTCCACAAATTTACTCAGCAATCTTTCCCTCCTAGAACCCCTCAAGATTCCACCTGGCATGTGATAGGAGATACTGATATCAGTACAACAAAATGCCAGCAAAACAAACAAAATTGTATCATGCAGAAAATCTTAGGAAAATGTTATAAAAGTTCTGACCGCATTCTGCTGTAGAGAATGCAAATCATAGGGAACAAGCTCATACAAGATTAAAACAATACAAATTCATTGTATACCGAACAAATAGCATTCCGGGAGTAGAATGACCAGTGTTTATGGTTATGACCAACCACCCTCTAGACTGACAAAATACCGCACATTTATAATTACCAGACAAATATGAAATCCTGGAAGAAAAGGAAAGCCAAATGTTTCCTAGCATCTTACTGGATGAAAGTATGCATGCTACAATTTCAGTCTCCCCATTTCAATAATCTCAAGGGGAAAATACAAAAAAGAATTCCAAAAGGAGTCTGCCTTCTTACCAAATAGTGATGCAATTAATGATATGAGCCGCTCTTCCAGTTCTTCTTTATATCGATTTTTCTTGTTCTTCTTGCTTAAAGGTATCTAAAAGAAGCATAAAAAATTCAGAGAAAAACATCGACAACAGCCAGCAGCACACTCAATAATCTAATCCAGCACCCAGAAACAGAATTAAAGAGAAGACAGCAAAGCAAATTTATATCATACAAATTAATTTTGTACTTCATCAAACAACTCTGGGGTTAATTTTTACTCAAATGCATTTCCCATTATCTCAACTAAGAAAAGATTGACATCTTGAATAAATAAAAGAATTCAAAAAGATTACAGAACTGAGGCTCAAGAAAACTCAACTCTCAATTAGTCTAATCAAATTTTGATCGAGAAAGGTGCATTGGACTTGCCTTACCCATAAAAGCAGGGAATGCAGTCTTCAATCCCATCACATCAATAAACCGCTCACACGCCGGCGGATAATTAGTCATGGCAAAATCGAGCGCCCTGATCGCCGAGCCATAGCACAATTTCTTCTGGTTCATTATGATGATCATCAACTCCACCCCTTCTGCCTTCACAAACCTATTCCAATCATTAATGAATAAAGAAATGATAAATTTCCCCATAAGCCTAAAATTTATGAATGAATAAGTATTTCAACGGATTGGAAGGTCCATGATCAAATTATTTGGAAGTGCTCAAGTAATTCAACAACGAACCTTTCCTTATTCTCCAATGGCATCAACAAGCAACACAAACAATCGAACAAATTCTCTACCATCTCCTCCTCGTCCCCTGTCTTTGGATCCCTGGACTTGTACATAGCCACGGCCTGCAACAGCGTGTCCACGCCATTCATCTGGCCGAACTTCTTCTGGTTCGCGTTACTGTTCTGCAACAAAATTGCGAGAATCTCGGAAGCATACTGCTTGTTACTATCGAATTCACGAATCTTAATCCGCGCCTGGAGCCATTTCAATAGCTTGGTCTTCTCACAAACGAGCTCTGCAACCGAAGGCTTCACCTCGATGAGGTTCTCGATCGTGGACAGCGTATTGTAAATAGCGGTCGATTCGTCGGGGTCCGAGTCGTTCAACCTTGACAAATTCTGGACGAGCAATTCGACCGCGTTGTTCTCCACGAGAGCGTCGACGAGCACCTGCGCGGACTCCTCGTTATCCTCGATGACGTCAGCGTCCGTGAGGTCCTGCAGGAGAGTGACGGCATCAATGGCGATATCCGTATTGTCGTGGTTGAGGAGTCCAGTGATAGAATTGACTGTGCCGAGGCTGACAAGGTCAGGATAGAGCTCGGGCGCGCCTGCGAGGATTTTGAGCTTCTGCAACTCGTCATGGAGCTCGAGTTCGGAGTCTGCAAACTTCTCGGGGGTGTCGGGGTACTTGAGACGGGCGGCGGTGTTTGCGTTGAGTCGACGCTCTAAGGATAGGGCGAGTTTCTTTAGGGTTTTGAGGTCGAGGGTTTCGACGGTGTTGTGCTGGGATTTCTCGAGGGCTTCCAGGAGTGAGAAATCTATGGGGGCGGCGGAGTCCGGCGGCGGCGGGGGGGAGGAAGAGCGTTTCCGTTTGTGGGGTGTAGCGGAGAGGTCCATAACACCGCCGTCTGGCTTGGTTTGTCGGCGCCCTAACTTGATTTGATTTGCAAACGAAATGACAATACCCCGAAGCGTGGCTTCAACGAAGGAGAGAGGGGTATAGGAGTAAATTCACCAAATCAGGCTGTGCTTGTTTCAGGTATATTTTCAAAATTTCAAAAGTTATGGTGTACTTCTTCTGTTTCGTTTGGCAAATTTTGTGTTTGTTTCTTTTATCAAAATTTTCAAATTTTTATTAGACTCTACATTTTTTTAAAAAATATATATAATTTTTTTTTACAAAATTAATATTATTTTAATGCTAAATTTAAATCAATTTTTTTTTAAATTCATAAAAAGAAACATTTCGATTGGAAGTTGGCGCCATATTCGGAAGACTATTATTATTGTGCTAAAAAGATTTGGGATTGTATTATTATTTTAAATTGAAATCAAAATTAATATTATTTATTTGATACAATTTTTAATAAAAATATATTATTATTATTATTATTTTATAAAGTATTATATCAAAATATCATTTAAATTAATTACAAAGTACAAATTATTAGATTTTATTTTTCATTTTTTTTAAATAAACATTTTTAAATATGTTTATTTGAAAACTTGAATTTTAAATTTAAATCTAACTTTTTAATTCTAAAACTTTGAATTTGAATAGATACTCAATCTAAATAAAAATCATGTCATAATTTGAATGTGGCATTAATTTTTATAATTAAAAATACAAAATAAAAAATAGATTTAATATTATTTAAAATATAATGTAAATAGTAAAAATTCAAAAGACCTTATTCTTAATTTATTTTCAGAAAATATCACTACAAAAGTAATTCAATTTATTTTCAGAAATTATTTATTTTAATTTAAGATACAAACTTATAAAATACAATCCAATTTTTATTTCTAAATTTTTTATTTACATTTTCTTAACCTACTCCCTCGGTTTCATCTTAATTAACGTATATTTTTTATTTTTTGTTATATTTTAATTGATATTTTTTTATTTTTGATAAAATTTACTAAATTAAAATATATTTAACAAATATAAATCAATTTAAATAACTAAATAACATATAACATTATGCGTCGTGCCAAAACTCACTTATTTATATATTTCTTCTAAAAAATAAATATTTTTATCTATATTTAAAATTCCGCATCTTTTATAAAATTAGTTTGTTTTTATTATAAATCAATAAATGTATTTTTTTCATTTATTTATATTATATGAATTTTTATGATATTTATATTGCATATAGTTTTTTATTGCGATATAATTGTTAAAGTATTTAAATTCATATTCTAAAATTTTAATTACATATATTAAATTTATTTTAAAATTACAAATATTATTAATCACATAAAAAAATAATATAATAATTAAATATTATTAACTAATTAAACATCGCTATTTTAAAGATTGTGCCTACCACCAAAAGTGTCAATTATACGTGAATGTATGAAGTGTATCATATTATACTTTTACATCAACACAATTATTTGCTATCAAATCAATATATATTAAAATCTTCAAAACTCAAACCAAATCTACAAACCTAAATGAATTCAAAAATTTTAAATTCCTCTTAAAATTCAAATCTAATCCAAATTCAAAGTCAATTTTTCTAAACTTCCTCAAAAGAAATACACCATTATTTTCGTAATTGTAGACACTAAAAATATATGTCTAAAATCAATTAAATATCATGTATTTTGGAAGAAAATAAAATTCTAATAAAATAAATATATGGTATTTAATTATGCACACATGTTAATTTTTGTACAATAAATATCAACAATTAATGCAAAAATCTGCTTAAAATGGAAGATATCGTATAAATATTACGTGCATAAATAGAGCCATAATAAATTTGGCAGCAAAATAAATTAATCTTGTCAATAAAGGAAGTATATAAATTAATATATTCCAAACAAGACAATGATATAAAGATCTTGTCAATAAAGGAAGTATATAAATTAATATCTTCCAAAAATGGCAATAATATAAAGATTTTGGCGAGAAAAGAAGGTGCACAATCAAATCCGTCAATAATAGAAACGGCATCCGATGGAAAAGGAAAGATTATAAAATCTTTCCATCCACGTAGCACCATCCGAAAAGGAAGCCAAGGCCGCCCTCCCCTATAAATAGGAGTCATGGCCAATTCATTTGACACACCGAAGTTGCGTCGAGGATTCAAGCAAAGAGGTAAGTCTCTAGACTCTTTCTGTATTGTTCTTCATGTTCTTCGTGTCCTTCGAAGCGTTCTTCGTCGAAAGTCACTAATTTGGACAAATGATCCAATATTGGTTGACGAATCGATGAAGTTAACGTTGTTCGTCGTATGTCTGAGCCGGAGGAAGGATCAAAGCTCTCAAAGCCATCGAGGAATCCATCAAAGCCAAGGAAGAGCCTCCAAAGCCGCTCTTAAAGCTTCAAGATGTTCGTCGCGTTCTTCATAAAAGGCGCAAACCAGGCCCTCTTCGATCCAAAAGTCAAAGGGACACGCCGCCAAAAGTGCTATGGAGCACTAAATCCACCTCTTCAAGGATCAAAGCTCTCAAAGCCGTTGAGGAATTCGTCAAAACCAAGGGAAAGTCTCCAAAGTTCATCCTAAAGCTTCGAGGTGTTCATCGCATTCTTCACCAAAGCAACAACTCGGCTCTCTTCGATCCAAAAGTCAAAGGGACATGCCGCCAAAAGCGTTATGGAGCACCAAATCCACCTTCTCAAAGATCAAAGCTGCGGATTGTTTAAAGAGGACATCAAATCCAAAGCTTAGGATCAAATCACCCGCACGGAGACCAAAGCCCTCCAAAAGCGGCAAAGACAAATCAAAGATCAAAACTACGGATCGTCCAAAGAAGATATCAAATCCAAAGCTGAGGATCAAATCGCCCACACGGAGACCGAAGCTCTCCAAAAGGCGGAAAAGGCAAACTAAAGATCAAAGTCACGGATCGTCTAAAGAAGACAACAAATCCAAAGACGATGATCAAATCGCCAACGCGAAGACCAAAGTCCTCCAAAAGCGGCAAAGCCAAAGCGAAGGTCAAAGTCGCGGATTGTTTAAAGAAGACAACAAATCCAAAGACGATGATCAAATCGCCAATACGGAGACCAAAGTCCTCCAAAAGCGGCAAAGCCAAATCAAAGATCAAAGCCTCGGATCGTCTAAAAAAGACATCAAATCCAAAGCCGACGATCAAATAGCCCGCACGGAGACCAAAACTCTCCAAAAGCCGGCAAAGTCAAACTGAAGACCAAACCTCTTCGGATCAAAGAAGCCATCGAAAACCAAGTTGGAAAATAAATTGACCCGGAAGGAGAATCAAAGGACCCATTTAGAGAATAGTACCCGCTTTAAATTCAAATCAAATATAATTTGTACAAATTTTGTGTTTATTAAAAATAATACAATTTTTTGTCCACAGTAATATCAATAAAAGATTTACGTTGTGTTTACCCATAGCCATTTCAACTCACTCGCACCATTGAGTTTCATTAACAATATTTATACCTGTCAATATTTCCAAAATTATCATTTGTATAAATGTGGCGGATCCATTCAAAAAAATTAGAGCCCATAAGTGATATATACTCCATTTGTCCAATTTTTTCTTTTTTTTGTCTTAAATTATATTTGACATGGATGCCAAAAGATCGGGACTTGCAATTTTGCATATTTTAATCGAATCAATTTCAAGAGCTCGAGTAAAGCATGCATTGAAAAATTGCAAGGCTTAATAAATAAATTAGAGAATTTGAGCCCAACTGACGGACTATATTACAACAAACGAGTACTCGATAGAATGCCTAGGGCGAGTCCCATGGTAGTAAAGGTTACATTTGTGTTTGCAATGCCTAAATCGAACAAATAGCGGAGAAGTTATACCAACCTAGGAATATGTTAAAATAGAGTGTTTAATATGTAATTATATAAACCTAGGATTGCATATGAATTAAATGGGGGACCATCCATTTAGGGATGTCAACGGGGCGGGTTCGGGACCGGTTCTGCAGGCCCTGTGACCCGCCCCGCTAGAAAATATTAGGCCCTGAGACCCCTCCCCGCCCCGCTTCCACCCGGCCCCAGGACCCGCCCCGCCCCGAACCCGGAGGGTTCGGGGCCAACCCGGCAAACCCGTTTTTTTTAAAAATATATAATAATAAATATTTTTTAACAATCGAATACTAAAACAAATAGCATTAAAAACAAAAAAAAAAATCTAAAAACAATCAAATATTGATCCATAAAAATAAGATAAAAATATATAAACATAATGCAAATATAAGAATTTAAAACATCAAATAGTCAATTCTAACATTCTTCAATATCAAAGTCTTCATCTACATCTAGCATTGCGGGCGGCAGGGCGTAGGCGGCGGGTGGTGGTGCAGGAGGCCGGCGGGGCGCAGACGGCTGGTGGTGGTCGGCAGAAAACAAGTAGATGATGATGGAAGACGGCTGCAGTCGCGGTTGAAAAAGCGGAAAAAAAATTAAGGATTTAGGGTTGGGCGGACAACTAATTGAGTTTTATGTTTAAAATTATTTAAATAAATAAATAATATACTTTTATTATGTATATATTAAAATATACATATATTATGTATAATAATTTTAAAAAATTATTTGAGGTAGGCGACTAATTGAATTTTATATTTAAAATTATTTAAATAAATAAATCATATATTTTTATTATATAAATATACATATATATTAGCTATAATAATTTTAAAAAATATCCGAGTTCGGGTCCGGGTCCGGGTCCGGGCGGGTTTTTAGTAAAACTCGTAACCCGTCCCGAACCTGGCCGAGTTTAAAATTTCAAATCCACAACCCGCCTTGAAACATATTATTTAGACCCGAACCCGCCCCATTAAGAGCGGGTCCGGGGCTAACCCGCCCCATTTGACATCCCTACATCCATTAGGACCACTTCTATATAATATGTAACGTCACATCCCTCTCACATGCATGGGGGACCATTAAACTTCTTGTCACTCATTAAAAGATTATATTCATCCCACGTTAGAAAACATATTAACTTTCCCCTTCTCTCACTTCTATAAATAGGTCTCTTAAGGTACTTTATAAGACACAACAAACAAAAATTATATTTTAATGCATATTTGGTCATTTATGATCATTTCATTTTATGGAAATTATGCTAATACTTCTTTTTTAGTCTAATATTTTATGATATGCAATTTCATTGCATGCTTCATGGGGTTTAGTTTCAAAATTCGGGTTTGAGTATAAAGCCTAAAGTTCGTGGCATTTGGAAAGGTGAAAGAGTTCTCCAAAGTGTTGATTGAGGTGGTGCTTTCGCAGATGATGGTTCAGTGCTATAAGGGTATCGAGTTAGCATTACGATAGTATTGACTTAGGTTTGATTCTTTTTCAATTATTTTTTTTCTTGCTCCATTAGTTCTTGTTTATTTAATTCGTTAATTTATTGCTTAATTAGTTTCGTTTAGTGGTTTGTTCTTTCTTCTTGCTTTATTAGTTCCGCTTAGTAGTTTATTCGTTGTTTTGTGTAATTGATCAATTTTCGTTCATGACATATAATATTAATTTTTGTATCAAAGCAGTTTGATCAATTTACGTTATCTTTATTTCGAAAATTCCAAAAAAAAAAATCCTTTTATATCTTTTCTTTTTATTCATTTATCTAGTTGTTTAGTTGAGCTTTTTATTGCATATCATTGACATAAACTTGATCTTGAGATTTGTCTTTGCTTGGCCTTCTAGTGTAGACGATTTGATCATCTTTGATTCTTAGTGTACAACATGCACCATATACCCATATGCATTATATGAACTCAAACTTGTGACTTTATCGACGAGTGATTTTAATAGTACACTTCATACTCTTGTTTGAGTTTTGCAAGTTTGAGGGTTGTTTGAGTTCGTAGTTGTTGAAAATGAGGTTGAACTTTTGTTGAGTTGGATATTATTTGGGAAGTGTAAACAATTATTGTTGATGTATTGTTTTGCCTAGACCTTGCAATATTTCCGTGAAAAAAAATTAGAAATTGTTTTTAAAAAAAATTTGCAAAAAAAAAAAAAAACCAAAATATAAGTCGAGCAGGAGTACTAGTGCAATTTTTATCGGTAATCTTGTTTGAGTTGTAGTTTTCTTATACGAGCTTTGTTTTTTGCGTATGATATGTCATTGAAAAGCTTGTGAAGCGGAGAAAAAGATATATTAATCAGTTTTTGTGAATTCATAATTGAGGTCCGATTATTCTGTTTTGGTTTTTTGAGTTTGACACGATTTTGTGTTTGTCATATCCGTTTCACACCTTTTCAAAAGTGCTGCATTTTGTGGTGATTTGGTGGTTGTTGAGATCCGATCAACATTTATAATTAAGGTGCATAGATCAAGTATTTGTGTGTTGTGCGTTTTTAGTTCATTAGTCTATAAATGTACGAGTTTGGTTCTTTGCATTGCATGATTGACATAAACTTATGTTTTCTTTCATTGAGTCGCGTTTAAAGTTTCTTGTCCACTTTAAACGTGTACGTCACTCATGTTCCACATTTACGACTCCTTAAGGCACACTTATTGAGCTTGGGAACTCTACCTATTTTCGAGAGGTGTACACAAGTGTGGGAGAAGGGGGGTTGTGAGGACTAACTTTCAATATATATATATTAGTTTGCTTTGGTGCATGTATGGTTTTGTTGGATGATATCTTGACTACGACAAATAAGCAAAGCAAAGATATACGAGATATTAAAGACGAGTTAAGTAGAAAGATGGATGGCATGACTTCTCGAGTGGATCAACAAAGATGAGAGATACATGACCTACGGAGTCACGTAAATCATGTTCAAGATGACATAGATGATGTTGTGGATGCTCAGATGAAGGCTCATGCGGAGGCCTTGTTAAGGAAGGTTGATCAAAATATCGATAAGAGAGTTGATGAGGTCTTCGATAAGGTTGCTACTCTTGAAGAAATGAAAAGTTATAGTGATACAAGACGTGAAGAAATCTACCTTGGAAAGCATCCCATGACCTCAACTAATGTTCTACCGAATATGAGATCTAATCAAGTTGATGATGTTGCTGAAAGGTGTCATACTAGTCTGAGGGCTACATCTACCCAATGACAGACGTTCATCACACGCTGTAAAATTTAAATAAAATAAACATACTTTTACAATAAAAATAATGTAGTATAGATGAAATATGGCCGTCTCCTCAGGGAATTAAAAATATTTTATTTTTGATTGTTTAATTTATAAATATAATAAAATGGGGAATTTTTTAAGTAGGAAATAAAAATAAAATAACAAACTAAAAACTCTACAACTAAAAGATAAATTCAATAAAAATAAGTTTCTAGTCTAGGAATGAAATTGACAACTTGGGTAGTGGATTTGATCATCGATAAATATTTAATTTTATTGGTTTCTAAATAAATTAGTTATAGTTACCGACACGCGCCTAATAACCAACTCTTCCTCAATTTCTCGACAATCTAGGTACGCCCGTCAACTGCTTCCCTAGTTATACTAGAACTCTAGTGACACCACAAAGAATTTACTAGCCTAACTGTCTTACATATTAGAAGAGCCTAATTCAATTTAACAATTACCTATGCAAAATTGTTTAAAATCGATTATGTGATTTCCTAATGGTGTCTGTCACTAGTTGTTACTTGAACCAAATTAAAACGCAATTATGGACGCCTAATTTAGTTTAACAATTAAACCATAATCCAATTGAAATACCTGACCACAATACCCAACCAAATAAAAGATTATAAATCAAAGAAATAAGAAACCACAGAACTACTTAGGAACCAAAGAAATATCATAAATCAAAACAAGTCTAATATGCCAAATTCATACTAAGTTGTTTTTCACTCCTAGACTAGAAAAATAAACTACTTGCTAATTATAGGAGGAAGAACAAAGAAAACAAAGATAAATATCACTTGAGAATGATGATGGTAGGGGTAGAACTCGAAATCTTCTTTGAAGAATCTTTCTCTTTCTTGCCCTTACGCGGTTTCTCCCGAAAACTGTTTTGCATAGTGTTCTCCTCCTTGGCATGTAAAGTGGCAAAAGTGGCGAATCCCCCTTCTTACTTTCCTTTATATTTGCCCTAATTTTGTAAAAATTGAGCTTTGGGCCTTTTTGTTATATTTTCTCTCTAATTCTATCATTTTTATTATTTTTCTCCTGCAAATCATAAATAAATAATACACACTACAAAAAAATATCAATTTTGTAACAAAATTTTTCCGTTGTTAAATCTACTTTTTCCGTTACTAATGATATTAGAGACGGAATTAGAGATGGAATTACGTTAGCTACGTGAACTTTAGGAACGAAATTCCGTTACAAATATACTAATTTTTTGTAGTGACATACCCAAATCAGGTAGAATCTAATCAAAATCAACCAAATATCACAAATAATATGAATATTTAACGCATGCGATTTATAGCTATCATCCAAAGACAACAAGGAAGAAAGGATGCTACCAATGAGTTGTTTTATGAATTTGGCTTAGAAGATGATATCTATGACCGAATGAGTCGATGTCGAGTTAATAAAGTTGATGACAACATATAGTCCATCAAGTTCTCCAACATATAAGCTTTCGTAGGATCGGCTGATCCTAATGAGTTTCTTGAGTGGAAAAACAAAGTGGAGATGATGTTTGCATGTCACAATTACTCGGAGTGCAAGAAATTCAACTTGTTGTTATGGAGTTTAAGGAGTATACTCTTATTTGGTGGGAGAAGGTACAAGCTGTATTGCAAGGTCCGGAATGCCTCCGATTGAGACATGGACAACCCTTACTTGAGCTATGCATGCATGTTTTGTGCCCCCCCCCATTATCAGATGGATATTCTTTAGAAAATTCAGTTTTTAGTCCAAGATAGCAAGATAGTTGAACAATACTACAAGAAAATGGAAATGCTTATGATGCGGGCTCAACTTGTGGAAGATGATGGAGTCACCGTATATCGGTTTCTCAAAGGGCTGAGGTGTGATATTATGGTTCACATGGATATGTATCCTTACAAATCTTTTTTGGAGCTTGTCCAACTTTCTACCAAGATTGAATCTCATGGAAAGGTAGGAACGAGTGTGAGCATTGGAAAGACGTCACCAAATTTCAACAAGTTTGGGGCATCCGACTCCATACCATCTTCAATGGATGAACTCTAACAGTGATATGAAGATTACCAGGAAGTCCGAAGTTCCAATTTCAATTGGTCTCTACAAAGAGAATGTCCTTTGTGATGTTACTCCAATGGCCGCATGCGACGTGCTTTTTGGCCGACCACGGCAATCCGATAAAAGAATTATCTATAATGGTGCAACAAACAAAGTTAGATTTTATGACAAATGCTACAAGGTAATGATTCATTCCTTTCCATTGAAAGAGGTTCGAAAAAAAAAGAAAGTTTGCAAAGAAAGATGCAAGCCTTAAAAAAGATAAAAGGAAAAAAAATATCCAAAGAGGGAAAAAAAAAAGTCTTCTGCTAAGGGTTCCAACATCATTCTTTCACTTACCGATTTTTAGTGAAAATTTGGTGACCTTCATTATCAAAAAGGAAGGGGGTGTTTGATGTTGTTATGCAAAAGATTTGTTTCATTCTGATAAAGATAATCTACTCACTAACTTTCTAATACCCTTTGCTAGGATGCTTGAAGAGATAAAGGATGTATACCCGGAGGAACTACCGGAAGGACTACTAGGGGTGTCAATTTGGGTCGTGTTCGTGTCAGGTTGAGCCATAGGGATAACAAAAAAACTGTCAACCTGAACCCGATTCGAACCTGAAATCTGACCTGAAAACCTAGACCCAAACACGACACGAATTCTTTCAGGTCGGATTCAAGTTGACCTGAATTAGTTTCAGGTCACCCGAAATCCTAACAAACCCGATACGAAGCCGACACGAAACAAATCCGAAAAGTTAAAAAAAAATTAAATTGACCTAAAAAAATCATTTTTGTTTTAATTTTTATATTTTTTATATTTAAAATAATATAAATATTATAAATTAAAACAATAATAATAAAAATTTCAAGTTAACCCGAAACACGAAACCCAAAACCTAATCTGATTTTTATATTTCAGGTTATCAAGTCAACCCGAAACACAACTCGAATACGACACGAATGTTTTTTGTTTCGGGTTCTAGTCGACCCGATTTTTTTCAAACCCAAACCTGAAAAATTTCAGGTCGAACGGGTTCGATTTTTCGGGTCGGGTTTACTTTTGACACCCCTAAGGACTACCACCCATTCGTGTCATAGAGCATCAAATTGACTTTGTACCCGGTGCTTCGATTCCGAATCATCCTGCGTATCGGTGTAATCCATATGAGAACAAGAATATTAAAAAACAAGTCCAAAAACTTCTTGAGAAGGGATGGGTTTGGGAGAGCTTATCACTATGTGTTGTTACTGTTATCATTGTCCTCAAGAATATGTGGATTATAGAGCGGTGAATGCGATTACCATTAAGTATCGACACCCAATCCCGCATCTAGATGACTTGCTTGATGAGATCAATGGAGCAAGAATTTTCTCCAAGATTGACCTTCGGAGTGGATACCACCAAATTCGTATGCAACCCGGTGATGAGTGTTCCAATCTTCGCTCACTTAGTGCTACACTTGGGCTCACTAAATCAAAAATTCAAAACTGATTCAAAGAAGGTTATTTGAGACGTCATTCAAATGTAATTAAGACTTTCACAATTTAGTGTAAACAAAAGGCGCAGCCTGAGTTTTGCATTTCAAAATTTGATCAAAGTACAAAAAACGAAAGTCCTACTTTTGAAGGTATGTTTGATTCTGTACCAATAGTAATCAGTAGCATTCTAAACCAAAGCAATATAACCTTTTCACTAAAATTGCTCTAGTGCTGTCACAAAATCCTCCAAACTACTTACGCCATTTGATTATATCAAATGATCAATGTTGTTTTTACCATCTCCACATCCACTTCTAAATCATTTGGTAGATTGTTTGTCTTCCTCAATGTCTCTTAACCTATATGAGGAACCTTGTAATTGTTCGAACCTAGAGTGACAATAACTTCTACCAAATATGCTTGCAAACTTAAGAACACAACATTCAGGATAGTGTCTGATATCTCTTCAAATGATTTGTGTACTATCTCAAGCAAATCATCAATTGTTGTACCTTGTGATATAATTTTTAGAGATTGCAAAGCCTTGAATCATCTCAAATCATTTACATTAGAGTCTGGGCTATTTGGGAGTTGACACACCAATCTCATGTCGAAGCCATCTTTGCATGCAACCTCTTTGATTTTGGATCATTGTTGTTATTATGGGGCTTTGCATTATCATGTTGAATAATGATGGTTTTCTGGCATTAGCTGGCCACTTGTCCTTGATCATTGGAACGACCTATAGTAACGTAATCAATGAGGATTTTTCAAAAAACTTTCATTTAGGAGACTTACTATATGCCATGATTAATTTTGTGATGAAGTATTTTTTAGAGTTTAAATAATTGCCAAAAATGAACTAGAATGAGTGATACAACCCAAGTAACTAAACTATACTAGTGGAAACTTAAAACTAAATTCGAATGAAAACTATGTATAAAGAGAGATATTACCGGTGTCCGATTCGTCAATCGATCGGATGTCAACCCAAGCGTTGCCTAGACCTAAAACCTTTAAAACAATGAAGACTTGAATGATTTGGCTAGAAAATCCGGTCGGTTTCGGAAGCCACAAACCCAAAGAATCAACCCAATGACCCGATTGGAGAATGATACGCGTATGCAAGGGAAACCTTCACTTACACACTAATTCCAATATAATGGAATAAAGAAGAAGACTTTAATTGATATAAGTTTCAAGATCTCTTACATATGAGACCAAGTGCCTTATTTATAGGGGAGACTAGCTTGGCAAAAAACTTTACAACCAATGTGGGACAATAAGTATACATTATTTAAAGTTCACTAATTTAAAATAAAAATAAGGCCCAACTAATTCAATAAATTAGAAAGGTCCAATTAATTATATTAAAAGGGTCCACCTTATTAAATAAAATAGGACACCTCTTATACACATGGGATAATATATGAGTAGCAACTCTCGTGGGTGTTATAAAGTGTGATCTTCAACGGATGAAGTGCATGAATCATGGATGCATTCCAATGTTGACAACGCTTTTCCCAGTGGCCTACATGTTCCATTTTATGCATGTTCTCCTATTCAAAGTGTAGAACTAATGCCATAATGTTAGTTTAAAACTTCTTAGCACGATTTCGAATGATCAGACCAGGTGGTAGTACAGATTCATCACCGCTTTTGACGATCTCGTCAATGAGTGTTGATCATACTTTATTGATTAATACATCTTTGGTGACTTCTTTTGTGATTGACTATAGAGTTTTAGTCACTAATGTTTCAGCACTCATGTTTTTTAAGTTCCTTTGGGTTGAAACTTATTTTATAAAGGGAAAATATCTATTTTGTCATCAAATAGGTATTTTTTTCATTACTTTCATACACAGGTTGTGCAACTGTACAAAAGAACAAGACTTTGTTGATAAATCTCTTACTTTGGTAGCTTCTGTATGGTTCAGTCTTATCCGTGGCTAGATAGTCCCTCTTCGATTCTCTTGTAAGATTGAACCATTTTTCGTCAATATGCACTACTTGACTTATACTTCTAAATTTGATTACCTTATTTTCGGCATCGATCTCCAATAAATTTAGGTTGAACTTTAGGCTCTCTACCTTTTTCTTTTTATTAAGTGAAGTTTTATAGCGTTGGTGTGTGCTCTGATCGGTCCTTCCATCATATATTTTGCAACTGTAATTTTAACAATTTCTATTTTTTTTTTATGTTTCTATGAAGGCCTCTTTTACACAGAAGCATACCCTGGAGCATGCTTTTATCAAATGATTTCCTATTTTCATAGGTCTGTTGTGTTTTTTAGTTACACAATAAGATTGACATACCTGATAATAACTGTCGTTGTATTTCTTTCCATACCCTATGTACTTGTTCTTGTGACTATGAAATGTGTAGCTATTTATGTTATCTTTTCATGTGATATATTTTTTTTTTATTTGATCCTTGGAACACAAATTGGGCAATGTGATTTAGTTGGCTTGATGATAAACTCTTTTTATTATTGCATGCTGCTTCCATTAAATATGTTGTCGGGGATAATAAATGTGAATTACTCTATTCTATAATGTTTATAAAGTGGGAACTATAACTTTCATGTTAGGAGGGAAATGAATTTGGCATGCTCATTTGTATGTTTTACTTGGCTCATGTTGTGATTACTTTTTGGCATGTTGAATGTTCATTTTTAGTGGTTGTTTTTGGCTATTCTCTCTGTTGAATTGTCGTTGTATGTTACATTTATATTTGTTGAAATTTTGAAATATTTTTTTTTTTCAAAATTTGCATATATATTTGAGTATATTTTGGTTTTTGCACATACACTACAAAAAAATAATATATTTGTAACGGAATTCCTTTCCTAAAGTTCACGTAGCTAACATAATTTTGTTTCTAATTCCGTCTCTAATGTCATTAGTAACAGAAAAAGTAGATTTAGAGACAAAAAAGTTTTGTTACAAAAATGATTTTTTCTTGTAGTGATAGATTTTTATGTTTTTATTTTTTTGTTACAAATAGTAAGAGAACCAGAAGATAGTCTATAATGAAGGTTTGGTATATTGTAAGGTACGTAACTGTGTTTTATTTATTGACATTTAAAAATTATGTTTATTGGTGTGATACTATTATCGATGGAATTATTTTTGTAAACTTTGTTTTTATTTTTTATATTGTAATTGTTGTATTTATTATTTTTTTATGTCTTATTTTACTATTTTAATTTTTTTCTCTAAAAAAATATCGAATCAAACACTCAATTCTTATTTATTTTATTATGCTAAAATCTAATTTTACATTCAAAACATCACATGAACACATATTTATATCACATCAAACAACTATTTCAATTCAAAAATTTTACTATTTAAAATCAAAACTTAAAACCAAAACCTCACAAGTAAACATACTTATTTTTAATTATATAAAAAATTCTAATTAGAAATAAGAGTATAATTATCTTTACAATATTTAACTATATATTACAATTAAAATATTATTATTTTTTATATTTTGTGTAAAAATTAATTGTATACTTTATACCGTAACCAATGGAGTATATTTTATTTAAAATATTATATTCACTATCAAGTTATGTTATAGATATTTTAAAATATTTATTTTTTTATTATTTTTAAATCAATTAAGAATTTAAAAAGACTATTTCCATTTTTTTTTTGGTTGGGACAAAGAATTTAAAATTGAAAAATAAATTATTTTCACATAAATTGAGATAAATGAAATAGAGAGTGTGTGTTTATTTATTTGTTTTTATATATTTAACTTTTTTGATTTAATTTGTATTTATTTGGTATTTTTTTAATATTATATATTATTTTATAAATTTTATAGGAACAAAATTAATTTTGGTCCCAATATAACAAAAATTTATCAATTTTGGTCCAAATATAAAAAATTCATTAATTTTAGTCCAATTATAAATAATTTCAAACAATTTTGGTCTAATTATAAACAATTTCAATAAATTTTTGTTTCACAGTTAAAAAAATTAACAGAAATTGCTGACGTGGACATAACGGATGTGACGTGGTAGCTGATCTGAAAACTACACGGCCATGTATATTTCAGTGTATAACTATACATGATCATGTTCTTACGCGGTCATGTATAATGTTACACGGCCGTGTACATTTCTGTTTTAGTCTAAAATTTTATTTTTTTGTTATATTTTTTTTAAAAAAAATTATTTTGAATTTAAAATAGTTGATATAGTTAAAATGAACAAAATCAATAGTAATCATAATATAATTAAAATTTATCAATTTTAATTCAAATATAAAATTTATAAGATATATTCTTTTGAAAGGTTTTGTCTAAAATTCTATTATTCGTAAAAAAATGTTCTCTTACAAACATCCAATTACACAACTATTTTTTAATTTTATATATTGTAATAGTATTAAAAATTAATTTATTATTTCAATATAGTAATTGGATGTTTGTAAGAGAATTTTTTTTGATAAATAATAGAATTTTAGACAAAATCTTCCAAAAGAACATACTCGATAAATATTTATATTTGAATTAAAATTGATACATTTTAATTATATTATAATTATTATTGATATTTTTTTATTTTAACTATATCAACTATTCTAAATTAAAAAAAATATAACAAAAAAAAAAAATTAGAATAAAACAGAAAGGTACACAACCGTGTAGAATTACACATAGTCGTGTAACAATATGACTATGTATAATTAATTATACACTGAAATATACATTACCATGTAACAACGTGGCCGTGTAGGTCTACTGCTACCTCACTTTCGTTATGTCAACGTCAACAATTTTTGTTAATTTTTTAACGATGAGACCAAAATTGATTGAAATGATTTATAATTGGACTAAAATTGATGAGTTTTTTTTTTATATTTGGACCAAAATTGATAAATTTTGATTATATTCGAACCAAAATTGATTTTTTTTTTTAAAAAAAACTATTTTTATGTATTTGAATTATTTTAAATTATGGAACTTTGATAAATTAGGGGAAAGTTGAATAATTAGGGAGAAATTTGGGGGAATTTGAATGATTATGGAGGAAAGTGAGGTGGGATTCCGAATTATTTTGAATTACTAAAAAAATTATATATATATATATCTTTATAATAAAATTTCAGAAAATTTTAAGCTATTTAATAAATTAAATGTAAATAATATATATAATAAAGTTCTAGAAACTTTGAGGTTATTTAATTAATTAAATAGATATAATATATATAATAAAATTTTAGAAATTTCGAGGCAATGAATCGATCTCTTTGCTCATATTGGTTTCATTTTATTAATTAAATATGAATAATATATACTAATGCTTCGATTAGTGAGTTGCATTGTTGCAATATTAATAATAAAATAAATAAGTATATTAATTAATTTGAATTAATTGAGATTTAATTATAATTTTTAAATATAATTTCTTTTAAAAACTAACTTACTTGAATGAAGTCTGAAGAGAAAAAAAGGAACATATGAAATATGAAAGATAAAAAGACAATAAAAATATAGATTAAAGTTGAACAAATTGAAATAGCAAAATGAGTACATGGTAGACGAAGCAAATATTATTTTTTAAAAAACGTAACATTCAAATCATTATAGGCTAAATTAATAAAAATACTAATAAATAAAAAACTGTTACATATAAAACTGTTACATATTATTCTTATAGTATGATTTATTTTATCGGGGATTTAGTTTGCAACTTATTATGTTCGATTGAAGATTTATCTAATATGCATTTGAAGAGTAGCAACTGCAAATTTTCACTTTATATAAAAAATAAAAAATAAAAATAAAAAATCAAAACTCTAGAAAAACATGTTCATATCATATCATGTGTATATATATATATATATATTTGACAAAGACACTTTAATTCGTGCATTCTCATAATTTTGGAATTCTTTTTATATTTTAAATAATAAGTTTGATAATTAGTTAAAATTTGTTAAAATAACAACTAATCTATCAAAATTCAGATTTATCGAGATAATAAATAACAAAAATATAGATAAAATTAGGGTTTCGTATATCTATATATACTTTTGAAAGATTAAGTCAAAATTGCTACTACAAAAATTATTATGAGATTTTTGTCCAACACTCCATAGGTTAAAAAAAACGGCGATCACTCATTCGTTAACCGTCGGATCAATATGAATTTTTCAAGAAGTTTTTGTAATTTGCTACGTTTTCAAACAAACGGTGAAAGTTTTTATTGGATGTCTGTAGTTCAATTCAAAATTTATAGAACATGACAGATTTTTAGATTTTTTTTTCTTGATTTTTTTTAAATTTGTAGTTTTAGTTGCTTGATTAAATGATGATTGAGTGAGTTTATATATATATTTTAAAAACTCTTATATTTAATTTGATTATAGTGAATATTATACTCTTGGTTTTCCATATGAAAAATTGTCTTATTATATATATATTTTATATTTTATTTATGCATATAATTTGTATCGTTCAAAAGAAGTACTACCTGACTCCCTTTGTCCCAAAAGAGTTGTCTTATTTTTCCATTTTTGTTCGTCCCAAAACAATTGTCCTGTTTTCTTATTTAGTAACCGTGGTCCTCATTTTATAACAAAATTGTTCATACTTTTTCAAATTATCTCTAATTATTACTCTAACCTATTTTTTAAAATCCAGGACATTTTAGTCTTTTACACTCTATTTTATACCCACTTTCAAGGGACGGAAGAAGTAAAATTTTACATAAAAAAATATCATTATCTCTTTTATATATTATTTATGCATATAATTGTTTATACAATGAATTTCTTGTAGTAATTTTTTTTTTTTGACTTATAGATATTAGATTTGATTAAACGAAAATTTTACTAATCATATTTTTAGAGAAGTTGAAAAAAGAAAAAAAGGGGAAAAAAAAAGATGAAATGTAATATTTTATTTGTTTGTTTTTTGTCTGTTATATTTTATTTTATTATGTATAACAATAATATTAAATTAATTTTAAATGTTCTACACATCGATTCCTTATCATTCTTATTAAGTATGTATTTTATTAATTATTTATTTTTGAATATAATATTCTAATACTTATTATTATTATTGTATATGTATTTTTTAAAATTATCTATTTTTTTATACTTATTTTCTACTAAATATTTTTTATTCCTATTGAGTACTTGTTTTTTTTCTAATTAATTTGATTTTATTATTATATTATAATTATATTTTTCTATATTGTAGATTATGTTTAAATTTGTGTTTTTTAAATTTGAAAGAATATTTAAGAAACCATAGAGAAAACTATTGTAAGTTTTAATATATATAGTTTATTTTTTATTTTATTACTTTCATTCTTATTATTTATATATTTTTTAATTATATATTGTGTTATTTTTATTTTTTAATAATTAATTTTTTAATTCATTTTTATTTAATATGTATTTTTTAATTGATTTGGTTTTGAATATTAGATTAGAGTATTTATCTCTAATTTTGTAGATTATATTTAAATTTTGAGTATTTTTATTTAAAAGAATATTAGAGAAACAGATACAGGAAATTAGAGTAAATTTTAGTAATTCATAAAAATTATATTATTACTTTAGTATTTTTATCTTTATTTAGTATGTATTTTGTTATTTATTTTTTTGTTATTTTTATTTTTTACTAATCAGTTCTTATTCTATATGTAATTTTCAAATTAATTTAGTTTCGAATATTACTATTATAATACGTTTTGCTTTTTTTCAAAAATTGAAGCTATATTCAATTTTCGAGTCATTTGTTTTTAATCTAGTATGAATTGTTAATAAATATTTTTAGTTTCATTATTTAATATTTTGTAATATTTGTTTTTACTTTTTTTATTGTATATATATATATTTTGTTTATTGTTTAAACTGTTTTTTCAAACTTGCAATAAAAAAATGTTATAAAAAGATCGAAATTTTTTTTCATTGATATATATATATATAGATTTATTTCAAATTTTATTGTAATGTTTTATTATAATAAGATTGTAAGTAAATATTTTAAATCTAATTTATGTTTGAATTTAAAATGTTATATAAGTTTTTATTTAATTTATAATTTATTTACTTAATATTATTTATTTACTTTTTTTTGGTTACTATATAGTATATTATTTAGTATATTGTTTGAAAATTGTTTTCAACTGTAGGGTAACAACAATATACAAATGACGATAAATATTAATAATTACTCTTCTTTCTCATTGATAGGTACAAATTTTTTTCAAATTTATTTTAATTTTTAATTTAAGAGTGATTATGAATAATTATTTTTCATCTTTATTATGTTTGAGTTTAATTTGAATATATATTTATACAGATTTGATTTTGATTATCGTATTATATACATTATATTTTTCAATATTGTACATTATGTCTAAATTTGTGTTCTTTAAATTTGAAAGAATATTTAAAGAAACCATAGAGAAAACTATGGTAAGTTTTAATACATATAGTTTATTCTTATTTTATTACTTTAACTATTATTATATGTATGCATTTTATTAATTATAGATTGTGTTATTTTTATTTCTACTAATTAATTTTTTAATACATTCTTATTTAATATGTATTTTTGAATTGATTTGGTTTTGAATATTATATTAAAATATTTATCCCTAATTTTGTGTATTATATTTAAATTTTGAGTATTTTTATTTAAAAGAATATTAGAGAAATCGATACAGAAAATTAGGGTAAATTTTAATAATTCATAAAAATTATATTTTTATTTTAGTATTTTTGTTTTTATTTAGTATGCATTTATTTATTTATTTTTGTTATTTTTATTTTTTACCGATTCGTATTTTATATGTATTTTTTCTAAGTAATTTATTTTCGAATAATACTATACTAATACGTTTTGCTTTTTTATAAAAATTTAAGTTATATTCAAATTTCGAGCCATTTATTTTTAGTCTAATATAAATTGTTAATAAATATTTTTAGTTTTATTACTTGATATTTTGGAATATTTGCTTTTACTTTTGTTAGTGTATATTGTTTAAACCTTTTTTTTTTTTCAAATTTTGCTATAAAAAAAATGTCATAAAAAGATCGAAATTTTTTTCATCGATAGATATGAATTTATTTTAAAATTTATTGTAATGTTTTATTTTAATAAGATTGTAAATAAATATTTTAAATTTGTTACGTACAAAAAATAATAATAATAAATAATGGCAGTGGGATTCTGGACGGGTCTGGATATAAGTTAAATGACCCAGAAGTCGGGTGCAATCGGACAGATGCAAGGATCGGGAAGGAAGAAAGGTCGGGCGGAGTCTGAAAAAAGGTGTACCCAAGTCGGGTAAACCGTAGATCGGGTGAAAGACGAAGTCGGGCAGACGCGAAGGTTGGTCAAGAGAAAGGTCGGGCAAGGAAGAGGTACGGACAGATGCGGAGGTCTGTCCAGAGGACAGTCTGTCCTTCTAAAGAGATAAGGCAAATAGAGCCGGTCGGTTGGTCCGTGGTCGGGACCACATTTGGTTGGTCCATGGTCGGACCAATTAAAGTCGGTCAAAGACGGAGGGCGGCTGATGCGGAGGTCGGCCCAAATGAAGTCGGGCGAAGAAGAATGAGACGGACGATACGTGGTCGGGCAAGAGACCCGATGGCGGTCGCCTGGTTGGGGCGACCATTGAATCGTATGGGGAAATCAGATGTTGGTCGCTTGATGGGGCGACCAATAAATCGTTCGGTCCGGCGACCAGTTAGTCTCTGGATTGGTCGGGTAGCACTTAGGTCGGGCGAATGGCATTTCTGGGACGGTTTAAGGCGTGAGAGGTTTGGGGAGGTTGAAGGAAGTTGTAACACGTGTCAATTGAGGAGAATTTGATGGTCGGTTGACAGCGGTTGCTGTAACCGACCAGACGGCGGTTCAAACCGTTTTCTTCAAAGACTATTTAAGGATTCAGATTTATTCTGAAAAGGCATCTTCAATCAACTTCAACAAAGCAAAGTCAGATTTGGGGATCACCACTTTAAATTTCAGTCTTTTATTTTCCAGTTTATTTTCTGTACCATACAGTGTTTAGAGATTCCTATTCTCAGGCACTAATTAATCAAGTTTAAGGATATTTTCTATATCTTTGAATTTTACTTTATTTTTGTTGAAAAATTACATCAACAAATTGGCGACCACAGTGGGAGAGAATATTTCACCACCAGTCATGCCAAATCCAAGGGAGATTTCCCCACCACCTACCGATTGGTTGTCTTATGTTCAACAAATGAACAATCAGCAAACTGTGTTTATGCAGAACATGTTGCGTGAACAAAAAAATCTAATGCAAAACATGTTGGATCAGGCATTCTCCAGATTCACCCTGTATCCAAACATGCTTCCAGCCGTGTCACCTTCTCGTTTTCAGGCGACTTTCTCAGGATCAACGTTTGCAGAACCATCATATGTTGATAGTACATTTCCAAGTGCCACAACTGTCAACCGAACAGATAGGGGGAAGACTCCTCTAATGTTCCCTGATAATGTTCCTTTGGGACCAATGGTTGAAAATGTGCAGCCGAATATCGTAAAGGAAGATAGGTTGGGGGGACAGACTCATAATCCCATCCCAGCCGAACCAGCCTTCTCCAGAGAAGAAAGATTGGGAGGTCAGACTCACGATCACATTCCAGTGTTCGACCATATTCCACCCAGAGTAGATCCGGAGGATATTGCTCAAGTTCTGCGGGTGCATTTCGGAATGAATCCGCAAACGGTGAACAGGCCGGTTTACCAGAGGCCATTTCCAGAAAGGATCATTAACGATCATCCTCTCCCGAGAAATTATAGGCCACCAGACTTCTATTCTTTTTCGGGAGAAGACGGAGCCTCTACCATTGAGCATGTGGGTCGCTTCACGGCTCAATTGGGAGAAGTAGGCAACAATCTGTTTCACAAGTTACAATTGTTTGGGTTGTCGCTCACAAGAACAGCTTTTTCTTGGTATGCCAGTCTGCCGCCTGGACAGTTGCAAACTTGGGAAGATTTAGAGGCAGATTTTCATGCAAGGTTCTTTAATCCTCTGCCGACAGTCTCACTGACAGACCTTCTGGAGATCACGCAGATGCCGGAAGAGACCGGCTACCAATTCATAGAGAGGATGCGATTGATGAAGGGACGATGTCCTACGATGATCAATGAAAGCGAAATGACCAATTTTGTGGTCAGGAACATGCATACCAGACTTCGCGAGGCCCTGACAGCCCACGACTTTCAAGATCTGGCCAGTTTAGCATCCACGGCAAGAAGGTTAGAATCCTTTTTTACAGAAAATAATCATGACTTCCGTCAGGGGGGAGATGCTGAAGAGATGGTAGTGCAAAATCGACCGACGCGCAGGCAACCGCCAGACTGCAATAAATGGAGGTCGGGTCCAACGTAGCATTGAAAGATGAAGGTCGGATCCGAGGTTGATGTGGCCTCGGATGACGGCCTACTAACTCCTAAACATCACTGGAAGTGACGCTTAGGAGCCTTGAGGAGGAGGCATGTTGTTACGTACAAAAAATAATAATAATAAATAATGGCAGTGGGATTCTGGACGGGTCTGGATATAAGTTAAATGACCCAGAAGTCGGGTGCAATCGGACAGATGCAAGGATCGGGAAGGAAGAAAGGTCGGGCGGAGTCTGAAAAAAGGTGTACCCAAGTCGGGTAAACCGTAGATCGGGTGAAAGACGAAGTCGGGCAGACGCGAAGGTTGGTCAAGAGAAAGGTCGGGCAAGGAAGAGGTACGGACAGATGCGGAGGTCTGTCCAGAGGACAGTCTGTCCTTCTAAAGAGATAAGGCAAATAGAGCCGGTCGGTTGGTCCGTGGTCGGGACCACATTTGGTTGGTCCATGGTCGGACCAATTAAAGTCGGTCAAAGACGGAGGGCGGCTGATGCGGAGGTCGGCCCAAATGAAGTCGGGCGAAGAAGAATGAGACGGACGATACGTGGTCGGGCAAGAGACCCGATGGCGGTCGCCTGGTTGGGGCGACCATTGAATCGTATGGGGAAATCAGATGTTGGTCGCTTGATGGGGCGACCAATAAATCGTTCGGTCCGGCGACCAGTTAGTCTCTGGATTGGTCGGGTAGCACTTAGGTCGGGCGAATGGCATTTCTGGGACGGTTTAAGGCGTGAGAGGTTTGGGGAGGTTGAAGGAAGTTGTAACACGTGTCAATTGAGGAGAATTTGATGGTCGGTTGACAGCGGTTGCTGTAACCGACCAGACGGCGGTTCAAACCGTTTTCTTCAAAGGCTATTTAAGGATTCAGATTTATTCTGAAAAGGCATCTTCAATCAACTTCAACAAAGCAAAGTCAGATTTGGGGATCACCACTTTAAATTTCAGTCTTTTATTTTCCAGTTTATTTTCTGTACCATACAGTGTTTAGAGATTCCTATTCTCAGGCACTAATTAATCAAGTTTAAGGATATTTTCTATATCTTTGAATTTTACTTTATTTTTGTTGAAAAATTACATCAACAAATTGGCGACCACAGTGGGAGAGAATATTTCACCACCAGTCATGCCAAATCCAAGGGAGATTTCCCCACCACCTACCGATTGGTTGTCTTATGTTCAACAAATGAACAATCAGCAAACTGTGTTTATGCAGAACATGTTGCGTGAACAAAAAAATCTAATGCAAAACATGTTGGATCAGGCATTCTCCAGATTCACCCTGTATCCAAACATGCTTCCAGCCGTGTCACCTTCTCGTTTTCAGGCGACTTTCTCAGGATCAACGTTTGCAGAACCATCATATGTTGATAGTACATTTCCAAGTGCCACAACTGTCAACCGAACAGATAGGGGGAAGACTCCTCTAATGTTCCCTGATAATGTTCCTTTGGGACCAATGGTTGAAAATGTGCAGCCGAATATCGTAAAGGAAGATAGGTTGGGGGGACAGACTCATAATCCCATCCCAGCCGAACCAGCCTTCTCCAGAGAAGAAAGATTGGGAGGTCAGACTCACGATCACATTCCAGTGTTCGACCATATTCCACCCAGAGTAGATCCGGAGGATATTGCTCAAGTTCTGCGGGTGCATTTCGGAATGAATCCGCAAACGGTGAACAGGCCGGTTTACCAGAGGCCATTTCCAGAAAGGATCATTAACGATCATCCTCTCCCGAGAAATTATAGGCCACCAGACTTCTATTCTTTTTCGGGAGAAGACGGAGCCTCTACCATTGAGCATGTGGGTCGCTTCACGGCTCAATTGGGAGAAGTAGGCAACAATCTGTTTCACAAGTTACAATTGTTTGGGTTGTCGCTCACAAGAACAGCTTTTTCTTGGTATGCCAGTCTGCCGCCTGGACAGTTGCAAACTTGGGAAGATTTAGAGGCAGATTTTCATGCAAGGTTCTTTAATCCTCTGCCGACAGTCTCACTGACAGACCTTCTGGAGATCACGCAGATGCCGGAAGAGACCGGCTACCAATTCATAGAGAGGATGCGATTGATGAAGGGACGATGTCCTACGATGATCAATGAAAGCGAAATGACCAATTTTGTGGTCAGGAACATGCATACCAGACTTCGCGAGGCCCTGACAGCCCACGACTTTCAAGATCTGGCCAGTTTAGCATCCACGGCAAGAAGGTTAGAATCCTTTTTTACAGAAAATAATCATGACTTCCGTCAGGGGGGAGATGCTGAAGAGATGGTAGTGCAAAATCGACCGACGCGCAGGCAACCGCCAGACTGCAATAAATGGAGGTCGGGTCCAACGTAGCATTGAAAGATGAAGGTCGGATCCGAGGTTGATGTGGCCTCGGATGACGGCCTACTAACTCCTAAACATCACTGGAAGTGACGCTTAGGAGCCTTGAGGAGGAGGCATGTTGTTACGTACAAAAAATAATAATAATAAATAATGGCAGTGGGATTCTGGACGGGTCTGGATATAAGTTAAATGACCCAGAAGTCGGGTGCAATCGGACAGATGCAAGGATCGGGAAGGAAGAAAGGTCGGGCGGAGTCTGAAAAAAGGTGTACCCAAGTCGGGTAAACCGTAGATCGGGTGAAAGACGAAGTCGGGCAGACGCGAAGGTTGGTCAAGAGAAAGGTCGGGCAAGGAAGAGGTACGGACAGATGCGGAGGTCTGTCCAGAGGACAGTCTGTCCTTCTAAAGAGATAAGGCAAATAGAGCCGGTCGGTTGGTCCGTGGTCGGGACCACATTTGGTTGGTCCATGGTCGGACCAATTAAAGTCGGTCAAAGACGGAGGGCGGCTGATGCGGAGGTCGGCCCAAATGAAGTCGGGCGAAGAAGAATGAGACGGACGATACGTGGTCGGGCAAGAGACCCGATGGCGGTCGCCTGGTTGGGGCGACCATTGAATCGTATGGGGAAATCAGATGTTGGTCGCTTGATGGGGCGACCAATAAATCGTTCGGTCCGGCGACCAGTTAGTCTCTGGATTGGTCGGGTAGCACTTAGGTCGGGCGAATGGCATTTCTGGGACGGTTTAAGGCGTGAGAGGTTTGGGGAGGTTGAAGGAAGTTGTAACACGTGTCAATTGAGGAGAATTTGATGGTCGGTTGACAGCGGTTGCTGTAACCGACCAGACGGCGGTTCAAACCGTTTTCTTCAAAGGCTATTTAAGGATTCAGATTTATTCTGAAAAGGCATCTTCAATCAACTTCAACAAAGCAAAGTCAGATTTGGGGATCACCACTTTAAATTTCAGTCTTTTATTTTCCAGTTTATTTTCTGTACCATACAGTGTTTAGAGATTCCTATTCTCAGGCACTAATTAATCAAGTTTAAGGATATTTTCTATATCTTTGAATTTTACTTTATTTTTGTTGAAAAATTACATCAACAAATTGGCGACCACAGTGGGAGAGAATATTTCACCACCAGTCATGCCAAATCCAAGGGAGATTTCCCCACCACCTACCGATTGGTTGTCTTATGTTCAACAAATGAACAATCAGCAAACTGTGTTTATGCAGAACATGTTGCGTGAACAAAAAAATCTAATGCAAAACATGTTGGATCAGGCATTCTCCAGATTCACCCTGTATCCAAACATGCTTCCAGCCGTGTCACCTTCTCGTTTTCAGGCGACTTTCTCAGGATCAACGTTTGCAGAACCATCATATGTTGATAGTACATTTCCAAGTGCCACAACTGTCAACCGAACAGATAGGGGGAAGACTCCTCTAATGTTCCCTGATAATGTTCCTTTGGGACCAATGGTTGAAAATGTGCAGCCGAATATCGTAAAGGAAGATAGGTTGGGGGGACAGACTCATAATCCCATCCCAGCCGAACCAGCCTTCTCCAGAGAAGAAAGATTGGGAGGTCAGACTCACGATCACATTCCAGTGTTCGACCATATTCCACCCAGAGTAGATCCGGAGGATATTGCTCAAGTTCTGCGGGTGCATTTCGGAATGAATCCGCAAACGGTGAACAGGCCGGTTTACCAGAGGCCATTTCCAGAAAGGATCATTAACGATCATCCTCTCCCGAGAAATTATAGGCCACCAGACTTCTATTCTTTTTCGGGAGAAGACGGAGCCTCTACCATTGAGCATGTGGGTCGCTTCACGGCTCAATTGGGAGAAGTAGGCAACAATCTGTTTCACAAGTTACAATTGTTTGGGTTGTCGCTCACAAGAACAGCTTTTTCTTGGTATGCCAGTCTGCCGCCTGGACAGTTGCAAACTTGGGAAGATTTAGAGGCAGATTTTCATGCAAGGTTCTTTAATCCTCTGCCGACAGTCTCACTGACAGACCTTCTGGAGATCACGCAGATGCCGGAAGAGACCGGCTACCAATTCATAGAGAGGATGCGATTGATGAAGGGACGATGTCCTACGATGATCAATGAAAGCGAAATGACCAATTTTGTGGTCAGGAACATGCATACCAGACTTCGCGAGGCCCTGACAGCCCACGACTTTCAAGATCTGGCCAGTTTAGCATCCACGGCAAGAAGGTTAGAATCCTTTTTTACAGAAAATAATCATGACTTCCGTCAGGGGGGAGATGCTGAAGAGATGGTAGTGCAAAATCGACCGACGCGCAGGCAACCGCCAGACTGCAATAAATGGAGGTCGGGTCCAACGTAGCATTGAAAGATGAAGGTCGGATCCGAGGTTGATGTGGCCTCGGATGACGGCCTACTAACTCCTAAACATCACTGGAAGTGACGCTTAGGAGCCTTGAGGAGGAGGCATGTTGTTACGTACAAAAATAATAATAATAAATAATGGCAGTGGGATTCTGGACGGGTCTGGATATAAGTTAAATGACCCAGAAGTCGGGTGCAATCGGACAGATGCAAGGATCGGGAAGGAAGAAAGGTCGGGCGGAGTCTGAAAAAAGGTGTACCCAAGTCGGGTAAACCGTAGATCGGGTGAAAGACGAAGTCGGGCAGACGCGAAGGTTGGTCAAGAGAAAGGTCGGGCAAGGAAGAGGTACGGACAGATGCGGAGGTCTGTCCAGAGGACAGTCTGTCCTTCTAAAGAGATAAGGCAAATAGAGCCGGTCGGTTGGTCCGTGGTCGGGACCACATTTGGTTGGTCCATGGTCGGACCAATTAAAGTCGGTCAAAGACGGAGGGCGGCTGATGCGGAGGTCGGCCCAAATGAAGTCGGGCGAAGAAGAATGAGACGGACGATACGTGGTCGGGCAAGAGACCCGATGGCGGTCGCCTGGTTGGGGCGACCATTGAATCGTATGGGGAAATCAGATGTTGGTCGCTTGATGGGGCGACCAATAAATCGTTCGGTCCGGCGACCAGTTAGTCTCTGGATTGGTCGGGTAGCACTTAGGTCGGGCGAATGGCATTTCTGGGACGGTTTAAGGCGTGAGAGGTTTGGGGAGGTTGAAGGAAGTTGTAACACGTGTCAATTGAGGAGAATTTGATGGTCGGTTGACAGCGGTTGCTGTAACCGACCAGACGGCGGTTCAAACCGTTTTCTTCAAAGGCTATTTAAGGATTCAGATTTATTCTGAAAAGACATCTTCAATCAACTTCAACAAAGCAAAGTCAGATTTGGGGATCACCACTTTAAATTTCAGTCTTTTATTTTCCAGTTTATTTTCTGTACCATACAGTGTTTAGAGATTCCTAATCTCAGGCACTAATTAATCAAGTTTAAGGATATTTTCTATATCTTTGAATTTTACTTTATTTTTGTTGAAAAATTACATCAACAAAATTTAATTTAGATTTGAATTTAAATTGTTATGTAAGTTTATTTAATTTATGATTTATTTACTTAATATTATTTATTTACTTTTTTTTTTCGTTACTATATAATATATTATTTAGTATATTGTTTGAACATAGTTTTCAACTGCAGACTAACAACAATATTAATAATTTGGTTCATGGATTTTTTTTGTGGGATTGAGATTTTATATGTGATGGGATTGATTATATTTAGGATTTGGAATCCTATTTTATGTTTGGTTGGTAAAATAATGTGGGATTTATATTTCTCACGTCTGGTTTGTTTTTCATATGAGTTGAAGGATTTAGATTTTTATATTCTAAATGACATAATTGTCCTCCTAAATTTTATTTATTTTGATAAATCAAACCTCTAATTCATTATTAATATAAATTGAAAATATATCTATAATTTTATAGGATGATAATAGGTTCGCGTAAACTCGATACCCGATCGGGCCCGACCTATTTATTTGAAGTTGAATCCAATTATTTGAGTATTAGGTATGGTTTGGGGTCATGTTCGGAGTAATATAATAATGAGAAAAAATCAACTTTGGTCGCAATATAACTATAATTTATCAATTTTGGTTCCAATATAAAAAACTTATCAATTTTGGTCCCAATATAACCAAAACTCATCAATTTTGGTTTCAATATAAAAAACTCATCAATTTGAGTCCAAATATAAACAATTTCAATCAATTTTGGTCTCATTATAAACAATTTTAATCAATTTTGGTCTCACCGTTAAAAAAATTAACGGAAATTGCTGACGTATACATGACGAAGGTGACGTGGCAGTTGACCTGGAAAGTACACGGCTATGTACAATTATACACGGCCATGTTGTTACATGGCCATGTATATTTCAGTGTATAATTATACATGGCCATGTTGTTACACGACCATGTACAATTATACACGGCCATGTTGTTACAAGGCCATGTATATTTCAGTGTATAATTATACATGGTCATGTTGTTACACGGCCATGTACAATTATACACGGCCATGTTGTTACAGGGCCATGTATATTTCAGTGTATAATTATACATGGTCATGTTGTTACACGGCCATGTACAATTATACACGGCCGTGTACCTTTCTGTTTCGGGCTAAAATTTTAATTTTTTGTTATATTTTTTAATTTTTTTTTAAAAAATTTAGAATAGTTGATATAGTTAAAATGTAAAAAAAAAAAATCAATAATAATCATAATATAATTAAAATATATCAATTTTAGTTCAAATATAAGTATTTATCGAGTATGTTCTTTTGGAAGATTTTGTCTAAAATTCTACTATTTAGCAAAAACAATTTCTCTTATAAACATTCAATTAATGTATTGAAATAATAAATTAATTTTTAATACTACTATAATATATAAAATTAAAAAATAGTTGTGTAATTGGATGTTTGTAAGAGAATTTTTTTTTTTTTTTTTATGAATAATAAAATTTTAGACAAAATATTTCAAAAGAATATATTTTATAAATTTTTATATTTGAATTAAAATTGATAAATTTTAATTATATTATAATTACTATTGATTTTGTCAATTTTAACTATATCAACTATTTTAAATTCAAAATAATTTTTTTTAAAAAAATATATAAAAAAAACAAAATTTTTAAACTAAAATAGAAATGTACATAGCCGTGTAAAATTGTACATGGTCGTGTAACAACATGGCCATGTATAATTATACACTGAAATATACATGACCCTGTACCCTGTAACAACATGGCCGTGTATAATTGTACATGGTCGTATAACAACATGGTCATGTATAATTATACACTGAAATATAGATGGCCATGCAACAATATGGTCGTGTATAATTGTACATGGCCGTGTACTTTCCAGGTCAACTGTCACGTCACTTCCGTCATGTCCACGTCAGCAATTTCCGTTAGATTTTTTACTCTGGGACAAAAATTGATTGAAATTGTTTATATTGGGACTAAAATTGATGAGTTTTTTACACTGAGACCAAAATTGATGAGTTTTGGTTATATTAGGACCAAAATTGATGAGTTTTTTATATTGGGACCAAAATTGATAAATTTTGGTTATATTTGGACCAAAATTGATTTTTTCCCTATAATAATAATAATATATCAACTATTAATATAAAAATAACAATTTCTAAAAATATAATTATATTAAAAATATTTTTTGAGTTTAACTTATTCATTATTTTATTATAATATTTTTTAATAAAATACATAAATTTTAATAAATGTTAGGTCCAGTACATGCGCAATTTTAAATTAAGATTTAAGAATTGTAAAGAAAAATGGATTTTTCGGATCCATCCAATCTTAGCGAGTATAGTTTCGGTCAGATCTAGTATAATCGGATTCAATTTGAGTCTCGGATCTAACAATATATATTAAATATCAGTTCCGACTAAAGACGACTCATTGTCATCCTTATAATTTTATAATTCAAATAAAATTTATAACAAATAATAATTTTAAACAATGAATTTATTAATTTATTTTTTTAAAAAAAATATTTTACCATAAAAAATAATATAAATTTAATTAAATATATAATTCAAATAATAATTAAGTTTAAAATTATTTAATTTGTATTTTATATAAATATAATATTATTTCTTTTATAAGAAGATGTAAAAGTAAAAATTAAAATTACAGGAATGAGATTTAAAAGTATCAAGGGTAATCATTACCAAAAAAATTCTTTATTTGTAGGATTTTGAACCTCTTTTTTAAATCCTATCATTTTAAATTTCACCTTTTTTTTTTTTTTATTTATATAACAATGAATTACATAGGATTTTAAAATCCAAATTCCATGATCCCATTAAATCTTTGAACCAAATAGCCTCTTATTCTTCTTTTTCATTGATAGATACAAACTTTTTTCAAATTTATTTTAATTTTTAATTTACGAGTGGTTATGAATAATTATTTTTCATTATTATGATTGAGTTTAATTTGAATATATATATATTTATAAATATTTGATTTTGATGATTATATTATATATTATATTTTTCAATATTGTAGATTATGTTTAAATTTGTGATCTTTAAATTTGAAAGAATATTTGAAGAAATCATAGAGAAAACTTTGGTAAGTTTTACTATATATAGTTTATTTTTATTTTATTACTTCAATTCTTATTATATATGTATTTTTTAATTATATATTGTGTTATTTTTATTTTCTACTAATCAATTTTTTAATTCATTCTTATTTAATATGTATTTTTGAATTGATTTGGTTTTGAATATTATATTAAAATATTTATCCCCTAATTTTGTATATTATATTTAAATTTCAAGTATTTTTATTTTAAAAAATATTAGAGAAACCGATACAGAAAATTATGGTAAATTTTAGTAATTTATTAAAATTATATTTTTATTTTAGTATTTTTATTTTTATTTAGTATGCATTTATTTATTTATTTATTGTTATTTTTAATTTTTACTGATCAATTCTTATTCTATATGTTTTTTTTTTCAAATTAATTTAGTTTTGAATATTACTATTCTAATACATTTTTTGCTTTTTTTTTTTTTTTCAAAGCTTGAAGCTAAATATTTTTAGTTTCATTATTTAATATTTTGCAATATTTGTTTTTACTTTTGTTAGTGTATATATATATATATATATTTTTGTATATTGTTTTAACTTTTTTCTTAAGCTGGCAAAAAAGAAAATTGCGATAAAAAGATCTAGATTCCAAGCCAATACTAGGCTTGACTAAATATATATACACCAACAACAACAATATATATATATATGCAATGACCCAAGCCAATACTAGACTCATTCATAATTGGACCAATCAAACCAATCAATTCTTTTACTCCTAAATGTATCACATTACATTTACGGAGGGTTGAGTTTTTTTGTTTTTCCAAATAAACTCCTCACATTCTTCTTAGGACAAATATTAATAATTACTCTTCTTTCTCAATGATAGGTACAAACTTTTTTAAGGGGGTGTATTCAATTGAGATTTTAATGGATTTTTTGGATTTTAAAAAGTTTATAAATTTATGTGGATTAGTCAACGTTGAGTTTGATGGATTTTAGTAATTGATTTAAATGGATTTCTACGGATTTGATTGAATTCTTTATGGATTTATATGGATTTTGTAGGATTGTAAATATTTTTTTTTGAATATATATTAATTATTTAAATTTATATCAAACAACAAATTTTATAAATATAATAAATAATTATTAATATTAATAAATAATATATATGTATTTACTTTTTATGTGAAAATGTTATATTAAAATAAATAAATAAATAATATACGATTTTTGAAAAAAATATTAAAATAAATAAATAAATATAAATTAACATTTCAAAAAAATATATATTTAAATATCTATTTCACTGTTATCGTTATTATAATATAGTGTATTCGATAATTGAAAAGAAAATACGACAGTAATATAATAATAGTTTTTAAAATTATATTTATAATATAAAAATATATATTTAAAAAGAAATCATAATAATTTGCTAATATATTTTAGTTTTAAATTATTATTTTTATTAAAAATTATAATAATAGTAATAAATATTATCATATTATTGATCACATATACAACAACAACAATTATAATAATAATAATTTTAAAAATCCATCAAAATCTGTGATGGTAAGAAGAGATTCTTTTCTATACAAAATTTTCACAAAAATCCATTAGAATCCATTAAAATTCATAAACTTTGAAAGTCTATGGATTGTTGAATATCTCAAAATTTTAAAACACTTTTAAAAGTCTATATTGAATACGTCAGGATTTTAAAAAGACTTTTAAAAGTTTGGATTGAATACCTCTAAAATACACCCAGATTTTGAAAGTCCAACAAAATCCTACAAAATCTATATTGAATACACCCCCTAAATTTATCATTCATTTACTTAACATTAATTATTTATTTACTTTTTCTTTTTTGTTACTATATAGTATATTATTTAGTATATTATTTAAACATTATTTTCAAGTGCAGTGTAACAACAATATATAAATGACGATAAATATTCAGAGTGGATCAAGTGCTGAAAATTCATTTTCAGCACAATTTTGAATACTTACATTTTAATTTGTATAATTATATTAATTATATTATTTAATAAACTAGATCATGTAATTAGATTTCTAAGTGCTTCAGCACAGGTGCTGAAACTTTAATTTCAGCACCTGATCCGTTCTGATAAATATTACTCCATCCATCCCAAATCTGATGTCCATGTTGCCATTTTCATCCGTCCCACTTAATTTGTCACTTTCCATTTTTGGCAAAAAATTACACACCTTAAACATTAATAAAAAATCCTAATCTAAACATAATTATACCTATTTACTACCCCACCCACCCATATTTTAATTCAACTTAATTTACCCCCAAACCTACCTAGATACTCACATCGCATTTGTTTTCTTTCTCTCTCCGCGATCTGGAAAATCCTACCGTGGAAGTCAACGTCTTTGTGCCAATGTCATCGCACCCGCCGTGTGCCGTCGATTGTTGCTCCGACTTTGAGGGATCGACACCCTATACCCACCGTGGTTTCTCACTGCACTAATTGTGGGCTTCTCCAATCAAAAACCCTAAGTCGCCTGACAACGCCCCCTTTTCTGGTCTTTACTCCAGCGACGGCGATTCGGTAATTTTCTCCGGCGAAAAGCTTGGTACGTGTGAAGACAACGGTGGGTGGGTGCCGGACACGGAAGAGCCCTTCGATCTTGGACTGGATCTCGACGTTAGTCCTCCGATTTGAGAAACCACGCCTGCAACTACTCTTCGTCCTCAAAGTTCGCAGGTAAAGGACGAGGGGTTGGAAGGCAGCGTTGGAGTCCCTACCGAAGCTGGCGTATTTGGTTTGAGCTTAGATTTGTCCCCGACTCAGAGGATGAGGACGAGCACGAGTACGATGTGGAACCTACCACTTACCTATTCCGATCGTCCCTACGAACACGTCCCTTTAGAGGACGTTGGTGAGATCTAAATCATACTTTTCTCATATTTGTGGGTTGTTGGATTAAAATATGAGTATATTGCAATTCTTGCCTGAATAAGTTGTTAGGGCTTGATTTTGCTGTCGGTTGACTTTGATTAGAATTACTGATGTTTTCACATGCTCGTTAATGCCTTAACTGTCTTATTATTGTCGATTCCTTTGGTTTTGAACATTCTAAGTGTTCTGTTATTGTCGGATCGGATTATGCATGTGATTTCAGATAGTGATTCTTGCACATATACTCAACGTGAATATGTTTTCATTTATGAACTCGAATTCTTAAGCATGAACTCGAGTTAAAGTTGTGAAAACAAATATTTTTTGGTGGCTTGCATTTCATCATTTAACATTAACATTATGTGCCTAAGTACATATTGCTTCATCATTGCATAAATCATTCTTACAAAACATTTACAAAATAACCTGCTTTGATCTATTTTCACAGGTGTAGTAACCTTTAGTTACTTACAAAAGTTTTATCATTCACATATTGCTATCTCTAATAACCTAGGTCATACATAACATTTTCAATTTCATTGGTAGTCCCTTTTTCTATTAGATACTGAATGCATTCATGCACTAATTGCATTGAAACAATTAGTTGATTTGGAAAATTCCCAACTCTCAATAAGCTCTCTTTTTTCAAATGCGGGAGCTTGTAAGAGTTTTCTCCTTTTACTTTCATTACTTCAATCATGCAATTTTGTAAACTTAAAAATACTTTATTTAACCATTGTGGTGTCAATTCTTTGAAGCTGGAATCCACAACATCTAGTAGTTTAGTGACACTTTTGCATAATTTTTCAGTTTGCAAGCTTTGAATTGCACGAAACCATCCTAGATCATTTACATTCATGTCTGGAGAGTTTGGTGGTTGTTGGATAACAACTATGTTGAAACCATCTATATTTTCCGCACGAACAAAGTCTGCATTATCACCTTTAATATGTGGTTTTGCATTGTCTTGTTGTATTAATATGTGTTTCGAAAAATTGGGTGGCTACTTCTCTTTTGTGGCTGGGATAATCTGCATATAGAAAATAGACACATAAATTGCATACATAAGTCTGCATACATTCTGTTATTTTGAAATGCAACAATGAATTAGAGAAATCGGTTCTTCTATTCTAATTAAGAGAACATAAGACATCAACACTATGTTTTCTCACATTCCATATCTCTTATGTTGGCAAATAAAATTTACTTGATTAATTAAACATCTTTTGGTAACCTGTTTTGTCACAAATTGAACTGGTTTAGTCTCTAAAGTGCCGGTCACTCGATTTTTGCTTGATCTTTTGGCCGGAACTTGTTCTGTGAATGAAAAAATTCCTATTTTCCTATAAAACAATAAATTACCATCTTGATCCCAAATAGGGCGTGAAACAACACACATGAACATTACTTTTGTAATGAATTTTTTGTTTTTGCAAGCTCTATGTAGATCCTGTTCGATAGAAGTCAAGTAATATCGATGTGTGGCCTTTGTCATATAGAATCATTTTTCATCAATGTGTACTACATTATGCATATTTTGAAAAGATGCATTTTCAATACACCTATGAACATCTAGGGCTTGTATTAAAAAAGACAACCTTGCGAGTTTGTTAGCATCGGTCAACTCTGACATGATTGCACTTGTATGCGGCCTGATATGCTTCTCTTTTATCCATCTGTGGATAGTTGATTTCGATATTTTTAGGCCCTTTGTCATATTTCTAATAGAAGATCTTTGCATCAACGGTAGACTTTCTATTTCATTCAAATTTGGTGTCATCTTATCTTTTCGGATCACATGTTTCTTTCTGTTTATACTAACAGCTTCACCTTTTTTAATTTGTTCTTTTGCAGCTTTCCAATGTCTTCGCACTGTCCGTGCAGAACAGTTGAATAATTTTGCTGTTTCTCTAACCCTTCCTTTGGCCAGCTCCAATCATTCGTCGCATGTTCCGAGCAGAAATTGAACCATCTTGATCAACTCTGCAATGGTAAGAACTTTTTTTGTCATTGAAGTAAGAAGTGGTGTTTAGTGATTTAATGTGGCTTGATTCTGTGAAAGTAAAAATAAAAATTCATACTGATTTTGTATTTATTGGTTTATGATTCAGGCAATATTTGACATGGATTGGAGGGAAACTTTCAGCTTGTTTTGTCATGGTTTGGAGAGAATATTTTATTCTAAAATTTGACATGTTTTTATGTATTGAAACAGACTATGTGTGTTAGATGGTAGATCCGTGAGATTGTGGTATGTAAATATTTTAAGTGTACTGATTTTGATTAGACAGTTGTCCTTTTTTTTCTTACTTTTGGATTGCACAGCCCACGTGGGTCTTTTAAATTTTTGCATGTAATTTATGTTTTTTTTTTAATTCATCTCTTAATAATATAATTACACTAATTAATTATCCCCACATAAATTCCCGTGTCTACAGGAACGTGAACACATTTTCTGGGACGGAGGGAGTAATAATTATCTTCTTTCTCAATGATAGATACAAACTTTTTTAAATTTATTTTAATTTTTAATTTAAAAGTGATTATGAATAATTATTTTTCATCTTTATTATGTTTGACTTTAATTTGAATATATATTTATAAAACTTTAATTCGTCTATTTAATAATATTGTTTATTTGGTTTAATTAATGTATCTTTAATTTATAATTTATTTTTTATATAAATTAATTTAGAGTATCTTCATAAAAAGTTTTCAAAATAAAATTTATTATTTAAAATATAAAATTAAATTAAATATCACAATTTCTATAATTACCACGATTATCCGTGGTAAGAAGCTAGCAAGGTAGTATAATATATGTGTCTAAGTTATATGAAAATATGAATGACCAAGGTATTTTTGTTCACTTTGCATTTATTTTCATTTTGTTTTCTATCTAATTTCTTAATTTCAATAACAATATATTTAACAAAATAATACATTAAATTACGATTGAAAACCAAAACCAAAACCAAAACCGAAATTAAAATCCCAAAAAAATCATCAACTGAAGCATACCGAAATCATATCATAAGCTTTATATGGAACCACAAAGCAATTACAATAATGACAATTATAATTCTATTAATTATTAACTTTACCAAATATTGATGTTTTCCACTCGCACACGAAGTTTCTTGTTTCAGTGATACCCATAAACTGCAATAAATAATTTTCATAGTCATATTAATTACACGTCTAATTACCAATCTACATCATTAAAATTCCGAAAATACACACCCCATCCTTCCCGTTAACATTCCGTAACTAACTTCTCTCCTGATCTCAAGACCAGATAGATTTCCACCGTTGATACTCTTGACCGCGTATAATTAACGGTCCAGATCAATTCGGCGTCAAACGCCCTGGACCTTCTAGTGAGTTCACCCAATAACAAATGGCTTTAATAAGTTCGCCGAATGATAAACAGCTCCCAGGATTCGAGATCCAGAAGAATTTACAGTACCACTAATTGCTCCGGAGCGCGGTCCAGGTCCTCCATCAAACACCAGAAAAATTTCAACCTACCTTCCCCAATTCACAGTCTATAAATTAAAACAGACGTCGTTAATGGAGATTAGAAACCCTAATTTATAAACCAATAGCTAGCTAGGCTGCAGAATGGATCGATCGAATAGCAGGAGGAGGACGGCGGAGGCGGAGGTGGAGATGTCGGTGGAGAAGATATTCGAGGGGAAGGAGGTGCCGCCGTGGGAGAGGCAGTTGACGGCGAGGGCGGTGGCGGTGAGCTTGGTGCTGAGCGTGGTGTTCACGGTGATCGTGATGAAGCTGAATCTGACGACGGGGATCATTCCGTCGCTGAACATGTCGGCGGGGCTTTTAGGGTTTTTCTTTGTACGGACTTGGACGGCGTTCCTCCACCGGTCGGGGCTTCTCCGGCAGCCCTTCACCCGCCAGGAGAATACAGTCATTCAGACCTGCGTTGTAGCTTCCTCCGGCATCGCCTTTAGTGGTTCGTCTCCTTCACTCACTCATTTATTTTTTTTCTAAGATATATATATGTATATTATTATTATTTTAGATATTATTATTACAATCACCGAAACTACAATCAATTCGCATATCCTCGTACATATAATGTGTAGATATACACATACGTGTGTATATATTATACTCCTTCGGTCCCAAAACTAAGTATTCATTTGCTTTTTGCACTTAGTTTTAGAAATATTAGTATTATATTGTGATATAGTAGGAATAAAGTAGAAATGACTAAAATAACCTTATTAGTACGTGTGATATAAAGGTAATGACATTTGTGTAATACATTATAAGTTGTAAGGGTATTTGTAATGTTAGGTATATAGTACAGTTACTAAAAAAAGGAAATTGATACTTTGTTATGGGACGGATTAAAATGAAAAAATAGATACTTTATTAGGGACGGAGGGAGTATATATACTAAACATATACACTTCTGCATATATAGATATTATGATAAGGTGCGTTAATAGGATAGAGGATCCTTCGGTCTATATAAGTCTATGGGTTTATTTTATTTTATTTTATTTATTTATTTAATTTCTTTATTTTATTAAAAGATATTGAACATTTTTATAAGATTATATCTCAATCAAGTTAATAACTATTTTACCTTGAAGATTTTAAATTTCTAAACATATACTTAAAAAAGAGAAAAAAAAAGAAAGAAAAAAAAATTGTGTTTGTTGCTATTTGTGTGTTATATTTAATGTTTAGTTTTATTTGATTTTTTGTAAAAAAAAATAAAAAATAAAAAATTATATAAGATATAAAAAGAAAATACTTACTTAAACATAATCCTGATCTTTGATGTTACTCTATGTTTTTGTTTTTGTTTTTGAATTTTGTTTTTTTTTTTTTGTTTCTTTGTTTTAGATAAAATAGTCCTGTACATGAATTCTTTTTTCTTTTGTATGAAAATTTGAATTGAGTTTATTTGTGGGATTTTGAATTTAGGTTTTGGTTTTGAATTATTAAAATTTTGAATTGAAATAATTATTTAATATGGTATAAATATATACTAAAATTTTACTATTTTGAATATAAATTAAATTTTAATGTAATATAATAAATAAAAAATAGGTATTTGTTTTCATATGTTTTGAAAAAAAAAATTGAAATGTTAAAATCAAAGACAAGATCTCACAATTAAATATGTTTTAATAAAAATATATATTGTGGGGATTTTGCTGTTAATTATTGAAAACATATGAGAGTATTTTGAGAAAATATCATATTGTTTGGAAGCTTTTGTTATTTTTAAAATATTTTGTGAAAGAAAAAAATAATACTACTATCTTTTTATAAAAATATAAGAATTTATTTATTTATTTATTTTTTTTTTTAATTCAGCCATTGTATAAGGAAAAATAAAAAACCTATGTTTAATTTAATATTTTGAAAAAAAAAAAAGATTATCTGAATATAGAAATAAGTATCATTTATTGATAAAGAAACATATTTACTTAAAAAAACACAATCAATAATAATGAGTTTTTGAAATCTTGAATTTATTTAGTTGGAAATTAAATTGCCATTTAACTATAATTCATGGATCATGCATAATTTCATTTTCTATTTACTAATTATGTCTCTCTCTATCCTAATATACTTAAAAAATAAAATATTCTCCTAATAATAATAATAGTAAATGTCGACTAAACACTACTTAGAATTATAATTAAATAATTTATACTTATAGGCATACCAAATTTGTATCTTATAATTAAACAAAAATCTCTCCTCTATTTGTGTTATATATATATATATATATATATCAAATTGATTTGAGATGACAATCAAATAAACATCAATCAATATTTTTTTATTTTTAATAAACATACAAAAAAAAAAAAAAGGTTCCAATTCAAGGGTTTTTTTACTTTTGTGCTTATGTATGTGATTGTATTTTACTTTTTAAAGTTAAATAATTGTTCGATACGAACCGTTGGGTTTATTTTTGTTTTTTTCTGGTATAAATTAATAAGTATAATAAACAATTTGAAAAGAAAAAACAAAATTCTATTTTTACATAAAATAGTAATAATCGAACATTGGAGACTTTAAAAAAGAAATTTAAAAACTCAAAAAGTTATAAACATCTAGTTCAGCCGTTATAAAGGTTTATTTTATGATGTTAATAGCTTTGTTTTATTACATAGTTTATGATCCAAAAATGATGTAATTAATTATTTCTGGGTAACTTTATATTGAATTATTATTACTCACAACACTAGCAAAAAAATTCACTTCTTTCATGTGGTTTATGGCATATATACGATCGATCATTGTAAGGTAGTCGATATGTATATATAACTCATTCATAATTCTGACTAGTTAAATACATCGATTGGATCATAAGGAGGGTTCGGAAGCTACTTATTCGGCATGAGTGATGTTGTGGCAAAACAATCCTCAGAAGCTAACCATCCTCTCGACATCAAGAATCCGGCGCTGCCATGGATGATCGGTTTCCTCTTCACCGTCAGCTTTCTCGGCCTCTTCTCCGTGCTGCCCCTTCGCAAGGTCAATTAATTCTTTCATGTTCTTGCCTCTAGCTCTATATATATGTCTTTCTTGCATCCTAAATTTGATACTTGTGTCGTTTAAACTTGTGCTTAAATGTTTGGTTATGATTTTTAATAAAAATTGATAATCTCTTGTTCATTCGCAACAAAATCTTTTCTTTGTGCGTCTGTAAAAATACATATTACTTCCTTTGTTATGTCATTCAATTGTGTGCTCGTTTGACCGGACACAATTTTTAAGAAATTGATAAAAATAAAATTTTTTACTTTTTTGGGTAAAGATAAAGTAAAAAAAATGTTATTCTTTTATTAAAAAGAGAAATGAGAATAAATTTGGATGACAATAATAAAAAAGTAAAAATAAATTTGAGTAATGGATAAAGTATTATTTTTACTTATTATAACAAAAAAATATAAAATGTGTGCTCAAATAATATATTTTCTTTCATCATAAAATGAACTTAGCACAGACAACCTCAAAACAGAAGTTAACATATATTCGGATGATGAAAAGAGTATGCATGCTTTGATAATGTGATGCTTTTTACTCTCTTAATTTGTTCGGGTTCTTTATCCCAAATTGTTTGGATGCGGAAACTAAAAAATGATAATTTTTTAATATAAAAATAAAATAAATAAATAAAATGGAATATTATGAGAAACTTATTAGAAAATTAATAAAAAAGTAGTGGAATAACTAGAAAAAATTGTAGCAAATTAGTTATTATTAATAAATAAGGATAATAAAAGTGTGAATGAATGAAATTATTAATAAATAACGATAATAGAAGAGTGAGTAAAGATGGATATCATATTGTTGGTAACATAATTCATAAAAATTCAATTATTTGATTGTAATAGAATGAATCAGATAATGATGGTAGATTTCAAACTGACTTATCCGAGCGGGACGGCGACTGCTCATCTTATCAATGGCTTCCACACTCCTCTCGGAGCCAAATTAGCTAAGTAAGTCCATATATCTCTAATAAATTCCCTCCTTAATTAATTTGTCCAAATTTGATTTCGTATATAGTTACTATTTATGCAATCAAATTAATTTGTCTGATAATGTAAATTACTAATTAGGAAACAAGTAAGTATGCTGGGAAAGTTCTTCTCCTTCAGCTTCTTGTGGAGTTTCTTCCAATGGTTTTTCAAGGCAGATGACGCTGATTGCGGCTTCGCCAATTTTCCTACATTCGGCCTCGAAGCTTACAAGCAGAGGTATAAAGACTCCGATCGAATGTTTTTCTTACATCATTATCAGTTATGTAAGAAGAGTTTTTGTGGTCGTGCAGGTTCTACTTTGATTTCTCGGCTACTTATGTTGGCGTCGGAATGATATGTCCGTACATCATCAATGTGTCGATCCTTCTTGGAGCCGTAATATCGTGGGGATTAATGTGGCCACTCATTGCTGCTCGAAAAGGCGACTGGTATGATGCTGATACACCTGAAAGTAGCCTTCATGGCCTTCAAGGATACAGGGTAGGTACCTTGTAGTAATATTCGAAATTTATATAATATTACATCAAATAATTATTATTTTTTTTAGGTATTCATTGCGATCGCCATGATCCTTGGAGATGGCCTCTACAATTTTGTTAAGGTGTTAAGTAAGACCTTCTCGGGTCTTTACAACGAGTATCAGAAAAAGAACTTGAGGCTCGTACTCCCGGTCGAGAGCCAACAATCTCCTCCTTTATCGACGGATGATCAAATCCGTACTCAAATCTTTCTCAAAGATCAAATCCCGACATGGATTGCCGTCGCCGGGTACCTTATCATCGCCGTTGTCTCGATCATTGCCGTTCCCTACATCTTTAAACCCCTCAAATGGTACCACATTTTGGTCATATACATATTCGCGCCTGTTTTAGCCTTTTGCAACGCCTACGGATGCGGCCTTACTGATTGGTCGTTGGCCTCGACCTACGGGAAGCTAGCCATATTCGTGACCGGAGCCTGGGCTGGAACCAACAACGGCGGCGTTCTCGCGGGGTTAGCCGCGTGCGGGGTCATGATGAACATTGTCTCGACAGCCTCCGACCTCACGCAGGACTTCAAAACCGGGTACATGACGCTGGCGTCGCCGCGGTCGATGTTCGTCAGTCAGATAATCGGCACGGCGATGGGCTGCATCGTCTCGCCGAGCGTGTTTTGGCTCTTTCTAAAGGCGTTCAAGGACTTAGGCACGCCGCATTCGCAATACGCGGCGCCGTACGCCCTCGTCTACCGCAACATGGCCATTTTGGGAGTCGACGGGTTCGGGTCCTTGCCGGAGCATTGCCTCGCTCTGTGCTACGCGTTCTTCGCCGCGTCCGTTGCGATCAACGGCGTCAGGGACGCCGTCGGGCCGCGATTCGGGAAGTACGTTCCCCTCCCGATGGCAATGGCGATCCCGTTTTATATCGGCGGTTACTTTGCGATCGATATGTGCGTCGGGAGCTTGGTACTCTTCGTATGGGAGAAGGTCGATAGGGCAAAGGCGAATGCGTTCGGGGCGGCGGTGGCGTCGGGGCTCATTTGCGGCGACGGGATTTGGACGCTGCCGAGCTCGATCTTGGAGTTGGCCGGGGTCAAGGCGCCGATATGCATGAGGTTCTTTTCGAAATCGGTCAACGGTAAAGTCAACGATTTCTTGAACTCTTGAAAAACATGTGACTACGTATACGATTTGTGATAGATATGTAGGATTTGATCGATGTGGTTTGTCTTTGATTTATAAATATGTGTAATTAGTCGTGTGTAAAAATTCTTCGATATAAATAATTTATATATATATTTAGTGGAAAAAAAATGATAAAAATAATTATATGTATATATAGAATTGATGGACATTAAAGGGTGTGTTTGTTTGGGGGTTTGGATTTTGAGTTGAGATTTGAATAGTAAAAATTTTGAATTTGAATAGTTGTATGATGTGATATAAATAGGTGTTAATGTGATGTTTTGAATGTAAAATTAATTTTTAGTATAATATAAAAAGTGAAAAATAGGTGTTTGATTTGATGTTTTTGGAGGAAAAAAATTGAATGAATGGTAGAATTTTGTTGAAATTCTACAAACGAACACACCCTAAGAATATTACATAAACTATATATATTAAATAAATCCATAAAATTCTTTTTTAATTTCAAGTTGAAATAATACTATTGAATCTGAATAATTTTTAATAAAAATATATTATTATTATTTTTATATAAAATATTTGAAATATTATTTAAACTAAAATTCAAATCTTAATATTTTATTTTAAATTAATAATTCAACTTTCAACCAAACAATCTGGAGCTTGATTGGTACGGACCTACTTTAGGGTTTAAGGGTGGCAAAAAATAGTGCTCGAGTCTTTAAATATAGACTCAAAAATTTTCGGGTCATGCCTGGTCCGACAAGTTAATGAATCGGGTTATATCCAGGCTCATTAAGGTCGGATTGTGCCTAATCCGTGTCCGATTTTTAAAATTAATATTAAATTTCTAATAAATTCATCTATATATATTAATTTTTGAAATAAAATCCAAAATTACAATATGACTTGATGGTAAAAATCTTGGTTTGTATAGGTTTGTTTCAATTTCACACTTCTACTATTAAAATATATTTTATTTTATATTAATTTAAAGCTAATAAAATAAAAAAAATAATTAATTTTTTTTTTTTAAAAAAAATGGACTGGCACAGGACAGTCTGATTTCAAACCGGATCGTGCTCGGACAGGCCTTTCCAGGCTGGATTGCAAATCGGATCAGGTTGGGCCGTCACAAAAAGATCAGGTCAGCTCGAATTGCCACCCCTGCCTACTCCACCGCTACCAAATGTGTCCAGCCGTTGAAGAAGGAACCTCCAAAGAAAGCTTGGAGTGTGTTTGTTTTATATTTTGTTTTGAAAGAATATTTGTTAGGTAAGATATAAAAAATTGTATAAATAATATAAAAATAATAAGTGTGTTGTCTATAAATTATTTTTGGAAAAATATGTTTGGAAGATTTTGAATAAAAGAACAAAGCCCGATAAAACTGAATTTTCTGAAAATATTGTCTTTGTTTGGGTGATTTGATTTTGAGTTTGCATATAAATAGTAAAATTTTAAATGTAAATATTTTCTTTTATATATATATATAAAGTATTTAATTTCATATTTTTAGTAAGAAAATAATTTATGAATAATAAAAAACAAATTAAATCACCAAAAAACAAAACAAATTGTTAAACATAAGCAACAAAAAAGTGAGAATATATTCCTTTGGTCTTGCATGTAAGGTTTTACTAACTTTGGGGTTTATTTTTGAAAACAATTTTGTTTGTGTGGTGAAATTTTGGATGAAGCTTCTATTGGCATTAGTGCTAAATGATTCGAAATGATATATTAATGAAATGTGGCTTTGATGATTCAAATTTTACACCATTTTTAATATATATTCTTCCAACCCATTTAGCAAATATATATTTTGCTATTTTAAATTGTTCAACAAAATGTATTCATTTTATTTTTTAATAAGTATGAACTTACTATACATTATATATATTTTTACATTTATATTTATTTTTATGGTAAAATAGTTTACATAAAATACTATTATCAATTATTATTAAAATATAATATTTATTAAATTTCATGTAAAAAGTAAATGTATACTTATAAAGTGGACGGATGAAATATAATATATTCTATTATATCACAGAAATTCAATGTTTAACAAAAATATTTTTTTTTTTAATATTACCGACGCAATTTCTCATATTTCACATAAAAAATCTTCCGATTATCATGCTGATTGAGTCAAATCATCGTAATCCTTATTTGATTAAACCAAAAAATATCTGTAAAGAAACTAGTATAAATTAATATAACACTCTCTTCGTCGCAATTCAAAATACTCTTTTTACCATTTTTGTCTGTCCCGCTTCAAGGTATCTATTTTCTATTTTAAAAAAAATAATCATACACTAATACAAAAAATACGCATGACTTTTATTTAAATTACAAATATACCATTACATATACAATTATTTTATACATAAATTAAAATGCAAAAATGTAAAAAAAATTTTACACACTTTCACTAATCAATAAAATATTATTATTTTTTAATTTATTATAAAACTTCAAAAGACCTCGTTGGATTGGGGCAGGAGAGTATATATGTCCAGCTCTAATATTTGCATTTATATTTTGCACACATATTAATAAATATTAGTATTTTAATAGTAATGAGTAGATATAATAGTGTAAAGACCAAATTGTCCTTACTTTTATATAGAAATGTATGATAAAATAAAAGTAAGAAGATAGCCAATGTTAAGGTCCAAAATTACTATATATTGAAATGTAAACATTTGAACTAGACGGACAAAATATAAATATGTAAACGTTAGAAGTGGACGGATAGAGTATACATTTTAATTGCATATTATATAATTACATATAGTAAAATATATTAAGATTTCAGCAAAATATATATTGAATTTAGTATAATAGTAATTTGACCCAATAAAAAATATGGGTAAATTATATAACACATCATTGTGTTTTAGTAAAAATGCAAAAAACACCCTGTATTTTATTTATTGCGCGAAACCCTCTTGTGTTAATAGAAAGTTTGCATGAAACATCCTCCTTGTCTAAAACTGATATTTGGTTCGAAATAAAAACTTAAATTACGTAAGTTTTATACAAATAAAAAACGTAAAATATCTCAAATAATTTTTTTTGAATAAAATAATTAAATAAATAATTGATCAATAATTTATTTTTATAATTTTTTATAAAAATCAGACAACAATTTGTCTCCAAAAACTATAAAATGAAGGATTAATAAATTATTTATTTAATGCAAAAAAATTATTAAGATATTTTGCGTTTTTTATTTGTATAAAAATTGCGTAATTTAGGTATTTATTTAGAACAAAATATCAGTTTTGGACAGGAACGGTGTTTCGTGCAAACTTTACATTAACACAAGGGGGTTTCACGCAATAAATAAAACACATGGTGTTTTGTGTATTTTTATCAAAACACAAGGGCGTGTTATATAATTTACCCAAAAAATATCTATAAAGAAAATATATAGTTGTTGATGTATTTTTTCAACAAACAAAAAGTAAAATTCAAAGATATGGAAAATATCTTTAAACTTGATTAATTAGTGCCTGAGATTAAGAATCTCTAAACACTGTACGGTACATAAGAAAATTAACTGGAAAATAAAATGCTGAAAATTTAAAGTGGTGATCCCCAAATCTGACTTTGCTTTATTGAAGTTGATTGAAGATGCCTTATCCAGAAAAATCCAAATCCTTAAATACTCCATGAGAAACTATACTGGAAACCGTCGTCCGAACAGTTACAACGTCTTTCAACCGTCTGCCAACCCTTTTTCTGCTGACACGTGTCCTCAGCAGACCAAAATTATCACTCTATTTCACTCTTTGAGCCGACCACAGACCTTCCGCTCTTTTGACCCGAATGCCAATCTACAACCGAATTGGTCCGACTGCCAATCCTCCTGACTTGCAAACCATCCGACCTGTTTGGTCCAGCCGCAAATGTCCCGACTTAAAGACCATCCGACCTGTTGGTCTAGCCGCAAACGCCCCGATTTAATAACCATCCGACTTGTTGGTCTAGCCGCAAACGTCCCGACTAAGAGACCATCCGACTTGTTGGTAAAGCCGCAAACATCCCGACCTGTCCCGACCTGAGGACTTTCCGTCCTGAGGACTTTCCAACCTGCGGACTTCCCGACCTGAGGACCTCCCGACCTGCGGACTTTCCGTCCTGATGACTTTCCATTTTGAGGACCTCCCGACCTCCCGACCTGAGGACTTCCCGACCTGAGGACTTTCCGTCTTGAGGACCTCCCAACCTGAGGACCTCCCGACCTGAGGACTTCCCGACCTAAGGACTTTCCGTCCTGAGGACTTTCCGACCTGCGGACTTCCCTACCTAAGGACTTCCCGACCTGAGGACCTCCCGACCTGAGGACTTTCCGTCCTGATGACTTTCCGTCTTGAGGACCTCCCGACCTCCCGACCTGCATTTTCCTTAGAAATAAACCTATTTTCCCTGAGTTCCCCACGGTGCCCTTCAGTCAGTTCGATCAACTCTATTGTCAGGCCCATTTTTTCTTTTACCTTGGACTTTTTAACCTAATTCTAAATTTCATACGTAACAATAGTAGATACATGTCTTGTGATGAAATGCTAATTTCTTCAAGTTAATGTGCTATGATATCTGCTTTATAACAAATTGTTAATTGTTTCATGTTAACTTGTTAATTTGATTAAATAAGATGTCAATTTGATCTCATCGGCATCCTGACCACCACAAAAAAAAAAAAGAAAAAAAAAGAACTCCAAACTCAAACACTAAACAAACACCCTATTAGTAAAAAAAAGTTCAGTCTCATCAAGGATGACCTAGTGGTGTAGGGATGAATTCGTGATCGTGAAGCCATGATTTCAAACCCGACACGCTATATTGCTAACTAAAAAAAAATAAAAATCGATCACTAAAAATTAATAAATTAGATAAAAAAAAATTATTGTATTTTTTAGTTATATTTTAGTTTGATAATTTATTTTAATAATATTTTAAATATAAAATTCTATGAGATTTGTATAATGTAAAATTGGGAAAAAATTAATTTTGGTCCAAATATAAAGAACTTATCAATTTTAATCCCATTATAAATAATTTCAATCAATTACGATCCCACTGTTAAAAAATTAACATAAACTGCTGACGTGGACATAACGGAAGTGACGAGGCAGCTGACCTGAAAACTATGCGGCCATGTACAATTATACACGGCCATGGTGTTATATGACCATATATATTTTAGTGTATAATTATACAATGCCATATTGTTACACAACTATGTATAATTATACACGGCCGTGTACCTTTCTGTTTTGGTCTAAAATTTTATTTTTTTGTTTTATTTTTTTAATTTTTTTTGAATTAAGAATAGTTGATATAGTTAAAATGGAAACAAATCAATAATAACCACAATATAATTAAAATGTATCAATTTTATTTCAAATATAAATATTTATCGAGTATGTTCTTTTAGAAGATTTTGTCTAAAATTATACTATTTACCAAAACATTTCTCTTACAAATATCTAATTACTGTATTGAAATAATAAATTAATTTTTAATACTACTATAATATACAAAATTAAAAAATAGTTGTGTAATTGAATGTTTGTAAAAGGAAAATATTTTATGAATAATAGAATTTTAGACAAAATATTTCAAAAGAATATATCTTATAAATTTTTTATATTTGAATTAAAATTGATAGATTTTAATTATATTATGATTACTATTGATTTTGTCCATTTTAACTATATCAACTATTTTAAATTCAAAATAATTTCTTTAAAAAAAATATAACAAAAAAAAAATAGACTAAAACATAAATTAACACAGACATATAACAATATACATGACAGTGTAACAACATGGTTATGTATAATTATACGTTGAAATATATATGGCTGTGTAACAACATGACCGTGTATATTTGTACATGGCTGTATAGTTTCCAGGTCAGCTGCTACGCCACTTCCGTTATGTCCACGTCAACAATTTCTGTTAATTTTTTAACAGTGAGACCAAAATTGATTGAAATTATTTATAATGGGACCAAAATTGATTTAAATGATTTATAATAAGACCAAAATTAATAAATTTTGATTATATTGAGACTAAAATTATTTTTTTCCCTTTTAAAAATTATAAACAAAACTACCCAAACCCTAGTTCACCCTCACCCTTCCCCCTCCTCATTCCCAAATACCTCTTTGTTTCTCCTATTTTTAATCCTTTTACTTTTCTTGTTCTTTCTTGTTCTTCTATATTCTTTTCTTCCTTCTTTTCTTTTCGTCGGCGAAGACGGTATCGCGACGGTGGCAACAGAAGCAACTGCAACGACAGCATGCAGCGGCGGCGACAGCAGCATCGCGGCAACGCAGCGGTGGCATTGCAGCAACGGCGACAGCAAATGCGACTGCGATGATGGATGGATGCCCCTCCCACTCCTCGTCTTCTTTTTCGGCGGCGGCAGGTTCCTTCTTCTTCGGTGGCTGCGGCAGCGACAATTTGAAAGATTTCTTATATTTATTTTCTTTTTAAAAAAAAATTACATAATTGCTTCAAAATTTTTGAAGTTATTTTAAATAGTCTCAAAAATTTCCAAAACTATTGTAAATAGTCTCGGAAGTTCTGAAGCTATTTTAAATAGTTTTGGAATTTTCTAACCTATCTAAAATTTCCTCAGAATTTCAGAGACTACGATAGGAAGTTTTGGAAAATCCGCAGCAACTTGAAATTGCATCAAAATTTCCGGAACTTCCTACAGTAGTCTCGAAAAGGGAGCATTTACGAGATCATGTCCGAGGCTAAAAAAAATAGGTGGTAGCCTCAGTGCTTCCAACAAAAATATTCTAATACCACAATTGCCGTGTAGAAAATGATGCCGAGGTCGATCTACATGGACTGTGAGGTTTAATTCATGTTTTGTCACAATTTCAAGTATTGAGTGAATAATAAACCGAATTTAAGATTCAATCATCGATTTTAAATAACCTTGTTGTTCAATTGATAAATTGGTATAGGTATTAGATACGATCATAACACTCAATTTTTGTTTACTATATTGGCGGCAATGGTACGACCGATTGACCACATCCATAATTAAGAAATAATTTATGTACGACTATAAATTAATTTCTCTAATTGAAAATAACATCAGAAAAACTTAATTCAAATATTCAATCAATTACGAAAATATTAAATTATTTGATCATGTAATTTCTAGGCTAAACTTGTCAACCTATTTACCTTGGCACAAAATTGCTAAACCAATTTAAAATCCGGCCGCGATAAAAGATTAAATAAAATAATTGTAGGCATGCATCACAGAAATTGCATAAATATCAATTTAATAAACAATGTTCAATTCAAATCAAAATATAATCTCACAAATCTAAATTCGAAATCTAAATTCAACCTTGGATTAGAACAAGATAAACTAGTTACTCATAGTTAGCAATAAATAAAAACGATAAAAGTGATGAGCGCTTCCTCTCAAATCATCCTTCTCAATTTTCCAACCTAGTCTATGAAATACGAGTGTAAGTTGTGTTACCCTATCCAAGGCCTTGATCCCCCTGTTATAGAAGATCAAGCTTTCAGTTAGCTCATTCTCAATTGGTTAATGACAATGCTTTACATGATATAATGGCACCCCCAACTTTCCACAAGATCAAGAAGGATCCCAGCAGACTAATTCATGCTGGAATGGAAAATACGGATCTTACCGGTAATGCGGACGAAGCCGACTCCTGAATCAACTCACTCATATTTGCTCAGAAATGAAATTCACGACCTTAGAATGACTCGATCTTCTCATTTACAGATAAATAATTAATGACTGCGTTTCTCTAATAGTTTGAACTTTTAAGTGAGACGGTCATTTTGCATCTGACAGAGTTGATATGTTGATAGCCGATATGCTTAATGACGCCACGATATGGAGCAACCTATCAACTCATTACGAATGCTATTTTTCACGGTTTGGTAGGAACATTCATAGAAATCTATATCGACGACGGGGTTGTCAAGTCTCAGAGCTTTGATGACCATTTGCATCATTTGTGAAGGTAGTCCATCCGATGCCTTAAACAAACAGCTTAAGGAGATCGACAATCGCACGTCCATCGGAGCATGACAACATTAGAAAAATTCGTGAGAAGTTGTCAATATGAAAATTGATTAGGTTCAGTTACAAAAGTACCAATTAAATATAATTTTTGTTTTTGTTAGATCAATACGTTTTTTAAGGAGCAATTTGTTATCCCAAAATATTATTTAGGATGAAATCAATTATTTAATTTTGAGAATTTGTTTGGATAATAGTAAATTTTGGACAAACTAAAATCTTAACTAATTTGAATTAAATTAGGAATAGTAATATATACTTTTGTAGTCTATTTTTGTCCATCATCACCCAATTTCATTTCTATGCAAGTATTAGTTTTTCCTTTATTTACTTTATCTTATTGCTTTCTTACCATTATTTTGTCTTTATTTATTTATTTATTTTTATTTCGCATATTCATTGATTCTCTCAACACGGTTTTAGATTTATTTTTTAGAAAATCAAAGAATCCACTTAAATTTTGACAGACTCATTTCGATATGTCGTTGAAATATATTTTGAGCGACAATAATGTGGTAATAAATAAAAGTTTAAAATGTTAATACTATGACAATATTTTTAATAATTTAAATTTACAAAGTAAATTGATAAATATGTATTGGATGAAAGAAAAAATAATAAAGTCAATTTACTTAAATGTTTTACAATAATTTGTATGTTGTAATAGTTTATTTCTTTTTCAAGGTTACGGTGAAAGAATAATTACAAAAAATAAGAGTAAGTAAGTATATTGATTTCGAACTCACCAAAATAATAAAATAAATAAATTGTGTTTGGACAAAGGTTGATTATAATATTAGCTATGCCCGCAAGCCATGCATCCTGAGTGTGTCGGGATTAGACTAGTAGTTATTCATTTCCAAATTACTCTAGAGTTATTTTAATAAGAGCATATATATAATAGAGCATAAATGGATGACTTCTATTCTCAAGAGGCTTTAGAATATAGACATGATGTCTAATAGCTTTAAATTCGAGAGTATAATTTTGGTGCAGCCTGGACTTGGCTTGGTAAAAAGCATTGTGCACATGCTCTCCCCGTCCCATGTAATATAAGCATGTTATTGTAAATACGAAAATTTAGTGAAAGTGTAATTAGTAAGTAATTAAGAAGTGTATTAGTAAAAATAATTATTGTATATTAAAAATAATTGTAGATTAAGATTAAAATAACAAAATAGTTTAAATAAGATTAAAAAATTATAAATTTTAAACTTTAAAATGAGATTAAAGTGTATAATTATATTTCAAAAAAAAAAAAGGACAAATGATGTTGAACAGGCGAAAATATAAAATATGAATAAATTATTTGGGACGAAAAGAGTATTTTTTTTAGTTTGAAAATTGATGTTGACACTTCACATCCACTTAGTGAGCGGAGACTTTTTTTGGCTATTATTATTGTATATGCTCTAAGAAAATGCATACATTATTGACATAAGTAGTCTATTCAACTCATTTAATTTTTATATAATTTCGAATACATAACACCGGTTCATTCATACATAAAAGTTGGCCTGAACATCGGCCCAAATTTAGAAGTATCACAAATAGTATAATAAATTTTAAATAGGCCAGTATATATAGATGTACCACAAAAATATAATACTCCCTCCGTCCCAGATATCATGTCCACGTTGTCGTTTCTGTCCGTCCCACATACCACGTCACTTTTCTTTTTTGGAAAATGATTATACACTTTAATCTCATTTTAAATTTTAATTTTTTTTAATTTTAATTAAACTAATTAGTTATCTTAATCTTAATTTATAATTATTTATATTATAGGATAATTATTTTCACTAATACATTTTTAATTATCTATTAATTATACCCCTTCTAAAATACCGTATTTACAGTATAGCAGACACGTTTTCTGGATGGAGGGAGAAGACAATATATGATCTGGACCAATATAGTGGTGACAGAGTGTGGTGGGTAGCGTAGGTGAATGTAATAAAGAAGGTAGGAAGTAGGTGAATGGAACTATGGCATTCTATATTTGTATGTAACGTATAGACGACCATACTTATTTGGGGGCGACGAGCGAATTGATGATCATTAATGAAGTGCTGCTTTTTGCAGCTGACACCGCTGGCCCATTGGACTCATTAATTACTACTAGCATTAAATTCAAAATCATTAATGCTCATTTATTGTGGGTGTTGGTGTTGGTGGTCAAATCCAATAGTGTCAATTTATGACGTTGATAGATAAGGTTATTCACATTCCTTACCTCATTAACATCACATCACTTTCTCAACTGCCAATGGCGGTTACTTAGTGATGTTAGACCTGTTGGAATTTTAACTCACACTATTTTGATTTGATTGCCATGTCAAGTTGCCATTTCTGTCCGTCCAATATATTATGTTATTTTTTTTTTCGAAAAAATGATTATACACTTTAATCTCATTTTAAATTTTTTTAATTTTTTTTTAATTTTAATTAAACTAATTAGTTATCTTAATCTTAATTTATAATTATTTATATTATAAGATAATTATTTTCGCTAATACATTCTTAATTATCTACTAATTACACCATTCGTAAGCAGACACGGTATCTGGGATGGAGGGAGTAATTTTTAAGGATTTGTTTTTTAACCCAAAACCTCATTATTTTTTTATTATTCGAACTCTGTATTTTTTTTTAAAAAAGTTATATTTATTTTTTTCACAAAATATTCTATCATACATTTTTTTTTTAATATCAAATTCAAATAAAAATTTTACAAATTATTCCTTAAAGTATGTTTCTTAGCAGAAACTTTGGCCAAACCTTATGTGATTCTACTACTATGGGATTGAATTTTACTATCAAACCCCTTGTATCTCTTCCTGTTCGTCAGCACACATGCTGCAAGTTATTTATTTATTTATGTTTAATTTGGATTCGAGAATTACATACTCCACGGTCGTGCATAGGACCTGTAATAGTAATTATTTGATATTTATTTATATTATAATTTAATAATATATATAATATATATATATATATGTAGAGAATAAATTTTTTTTATAATATAAATAAATAATATTGATATGATATAAATTTATAATCAAATAATAGCATTATTAATTTTACAAATTTAAATCTAATACACATTTATATTATTATATTCATTACCCATCAAATCAATACATATTAAAACTCTTCAAACTCAGACCAAACTCAAATCCGAAAGAAACACATAGGGTGTGTTTGTTTAGGGGTTTGGATTTTGAATTGGGATTTGAATAGTAAAAATTTTGAATTTGAATAGTTGTATAATGTGATATAAATAGGTGTTGATGTGATGTTTTGAATGTAAAATTGATTTTTAGTATAATATAAAAAATAAAAAATTAGGTGTTTGATTTGATGTTTTTAGGAAATTTTTTTGGATGAATAGTAAAATTTTATCAAAATCCTACAAACGAACACACCAAACTTATCTTAAAATTACAATAAAAACCAAATTCAAATCCAAAATCCCCCAAACCTCCTAAAAGAAACACACCCTTGATTTTTTATTCAATTTCATGCAATTTTCTTAAAGAAAGCTTCAATTTTGTTCCAAGAATTGTGACCAAAATAAGTAATAAGAATATACTCCATCCGTTCTAAGCATTGCGAAATATTTTATTTTGATATGAATTTTATATGAATAGTATTAAATATAATAATTTAGAAATGAGATAATGTAATGGAAGAGAAAAATATATATCTATCTTTTTATTTGAATGATATGATGAGATTAAATATAGTTAATTATTTTTTATTTAAAAAATATTGCAATATTTGAAACATATTAAAAAAAAACATTATACAATGTTTGAAACCAAAAGAATATTAACAAATATTTAATTTGATGTTTAAAATGTATTTGCAATTGAAATATTACCACATGTAAAGTGAGTTTGGTTATAATTTCAAATTTATTTCAAGGCTATTTAGCTCGCATAGTTTCTAATGAAAATATATTGTTCTTCCTTATAAAATATCATATCAAAGTATTATTTAAATTAAATTTTTAATTTTAAATCAAAATCAAACAAACTTATTAATTTTCAAAATCCGATGTCAATGTGAATGTAATTTTATAGATCAATCAATAATATATATATATATATATATGCATTTATTTATTTTAAATTTAAATTTATGTTAATAATTGATATTAATAATTTCCATGCAAGTAATCCATATTAGGGTCGGTTTGAATTGACCTTTTAAAAAAATAGAAGTTAAAAATAATAGTAGAAATAGTAGAAGCATTTTAATTTTATATTATATAAAAGTATTTGAATGTAAATATAATTAATTAAGGCGTCACAATTATAAAAAATACAAGTTCGTTTTGCAAGATTTCCTCGGATTTTACTATTCATCATTTTTTTTTTAAAAAAAGAAATATCAAATTAATTATTTATTTTTTATAGTATTTTATATTATATTAAAAATTAATTTTACATTAATCACATTTATACTTATTTATATCGCATCATACAGCTATTCAAATTCAAAATTTCTACTATTCAAATCTCAATTCAAAATTCAAACCTCCAAACAAACACACCAAAGTTAATAATTTCTATTAAAACCGAAAGATATATATTTTAAAATTTTCAATTTAATGATATAATTAATAATATATTTTTAAAATTTGATAAGTTAATTATATTTAAAATTTTTAAATTTTAGTATATATTAAAAAAAATAAAATACAATTTAAATTGAAATTAATTATACTTCAAAAGTTTTCAAATTAAAATAAATATAATTAGTTTCATCAACGATTATGGTTTATAGTAATTTTAACATCCTCATTTAATATATATAATATACATGTTAAATAATGTAAATGATCATTCCATTTAAAAACTTAACTTATTGAAAAAAATACATCATTTATTTATTTATCTACAAATGGAGTCAACCAACACACTAAAATATCATACTAGATGATATAAATGACAATCTCACATAAAAACTTAAACTATTAAAAGTAAGCATTATTTATTTATTTATTTATTTATCTACAAACGAGAGTAAAATTAACAATATATATTCTATTCTCTCAAAAAAGTCACTATTTAAAAAAAAATATATTATTTTTATATTATCAATATAATTTCTCATATCTCATATAAAATTATCTTAAATTATAACGCTAGACAAACACACAAAGTTTCTTTTTCGTATATTTTTCCTTTAATTATTATTATTATCATTATTATGAACAAATTGGTCATTTTTGTTTCAAAAGTGTTTTATATTCACGAGTATGTTATAAATAATTTATTTAATTAATATTTTTTTATAATGTAATATATGTATGATTGAAAGAAATTTAAAATATGTACTTAAATATTAAAAAATATTATATTTTAATAAAAATACTCCTCCTGTCCCGGTTCAAAGTATTTATTTGGATTTTTATAATATATTAAGAAGTAAAAATATTTTATTAGTTAGTGAAAGCGTATAAGATAAATTTGATATTTTTTGCCTTTGTCCTTTATATATAAATTAATTGTATGTGTTAATGATATATTATTCGTAATTTATATAAAAGTTAAAAAAATATTTTAGTATTAATATGAATATATTTAGTATGATAGAAAATATATACTTTTGAGTTAACAGAAAAATAGTAAAAAATAATTAAATTCACTTGGGACGGAAGGAGTTGTATACAATATAGATACTCCCTTCATTTGCTCACAAAGTATACGCATTTTTTGTTGTTGTTCAATTATAAAGTAATCATTTAAAAAATATTATATTCTTTCTACAAATACCATACTTTATCATATATCTTTATTTTTACATAAAAAAACAAGAACAAAGTTGTGTTTATACTACTTTTTACTACTCATTACAATTAAAATACTAACATTTTTTAAACTTCACGTCAAAAGGAAATGTTTACTTTCAAATTTGAGGGATGTAGTATTATTTTGTTGAAAATAAAATTTTATATAATACAAATAAATGAAAAATATTAAATATTTATTTCTAAATAACATATTCTCCATCTGTCCACTCACAAAGTATATACATTTATATTTTGGATTTTTCAATTACAAAGTAATTACTTTTTTCTAATAACTATGTACTGCAAATTTTTTTTTTTTTTACAAATATCATCATTTTACCATCACATTATTACTATATATACGAAAAGTAAAGACAAAATTATATTTAAACTATTTTTTACTGCAAGTAAAATACTATTATATCTTAAACTCCGTGCCAAATATAGATATTACATTTTAAAATGGACGAAGAGAATATTGATTTTTATAAATTTTTAAAATGTATATATTTGTATTTATGTAGTGAAGAAAAATATAAAAAGAGAAAATTTTGAATTAGTTTCATGTAATTTAATACTTGGAGAGCACATTGTCAAACGTATCTAACGGGTAATTGGATACAAAGTTTTCAAAAGCTATTCCAAATAAACTCTCAACTTCGCAATGTAAGCACACCTGTAAATATTTCAATACTATATATATATGATTCAAATAAAATTTAAATATATGTCTAAATATTTTAAAAGTTATAGTTTAATAAAATATATTCAACGTAAATATTATTTTGAAGATAATAAAATTTCACATAATACAAATAAATAATACTATCTCCGTCCTTTAACAATCTATCTATTTTTCTATTTTGGTTCGTCTCATAGCAAAGTATCTATTTCTTAGTAACTGTACTTTCTACTAGAATTAAAAATATCTTTACAACTTACAATATATTACACAAATGTCATTATTTTTATATCATACCTACTAATAAGATTATTTTAGTCTTTTCTACTTTATTCATATCACGCCCAGTATAATAATAATATTTCTAAAATTTCGTGCAAAAAACAAACAGATAAATAGGTAAGAAATGGAGAGAGTATATATTTATACATAATTAATTAAATTAATTTTATAAAAATAAGAAAATTTGAATATATATAAATACATTTGTTTATTGAATAATTAAAATGAAAAAAAAAATACATATGAGTTCCAACAATATAAATTTAAGAAAAAACAAAAATTGAGAACACAATACAAATAATAAACAAAAAGTTAACCAAAAACACCCCTATTAAATTTTGTGTACGGAAAATTCTAATTGCAATTGTAATAGATGATTTCTTATCGTTTACGTTGATATATATTTTAAAACGATGATTAGAGTTCAATTCTTTTATTTCATACAAATCTTTCGTATTGATAATGAATTTGAGTAAAAAGACTTTAATTTGTTGATTTTATTTTATTTTTCCTTAGGGTACAGTGATTAAGTGTTCTTTTTTACACACTTCTTAAAAAAAAAAAATGTTGGGCTGGATGTAAACATCATCATATTATTAGATATTTTTGGTGCGTCTTTCCTAATACCTTGATAGGTTTTGAGGGGAACAACCGTTATTGTTGTTTATAACATCAATCATTTTTCATCCTACGTTCTTCATAATGTTACTCCATTTGAACGTTATATGGTCATCCATCTGATTATAACTTTTTCCGTCTATTTGGTCATATCTATTTTGTCCTTATTCTTCCACATGAATATTTCAAATTAGAACTTCATGCTCATCTATGTTGTCTTTTCGGTTATGGGTAGAACATAAAAAGGATTATAGACTTTGGGATCCGATTTTTAAATGGTTGCTATTATCACATATTACATTTTAAAAGAATGTCATATTATTCTCTCTATCTAAATTTAACGTATTCTTTATCCTTAGTTCACCTTCATTCTTGCCACAATGTCCTCTCCCATTTTCTTCTTCTTTTCATGTTGTATCAGTTGACTTTACAACCCCATTACCATCTCTATATCATGTTTCAATTAATATTTCTGATCCATTTCCGATCTCATCTTCTAATGTTGACCTGGTTGTGATGCTTGGATCTGTTCTATCTTGTGAATTACATTGAGTAAGTCATCCACTTCTTATATGTATGACTATCACTATTTTTCAACAATCGTGTCTTTCGCATGAGCCTACGTCTTTGCATGAAGTCAATGATGACCCGTTGTGGCAACAAACTATGTCTGAAGACTTACAGATTTTGAAGAAGACTCGTACATGAAATTTAGTTAATTTGCTTCCAGATAAAGCACCTATTGGTTTCAAATAAGATTTTTAAGATTAAAACTAATTATGACAAGTTTGTTGAGCGGTACAAGACATGTTTGGTTTTGAAACGCTACCCACAGGAATATAACATCGATTATGAGGAGACTTTTATTCCTGTTATGCGTTTTACTTTCATTCATTGTTTAATTTAAATTATGTCTGTTTGTACTGGTCTTCCTTGTAGCTATATGTCAATAATCCCTTCATTTATGGCGATCTCTTTGGGGCCGTTTATATGATATCGCCTTTAGGTTCTGAGCATTCTTTTAAAATTTGCAAGTTGTGGCGTTCTTCCCATGGTTTGAAAGAGATGCTACATGCTTGATTTTTTAAGTTTAGTTCAATTTGGTTTCACTTCCAATTTATACAATTCTATATTGTTTATCTCTTAGAAGTATTTTGTGATCATTGTTTTGTTTTGTTTTTTTAAATCTATGTCCATGATATGATTCTCATTATGAATGGTTAGTATGGTATATCTGACCTAAAGGACTACCACTAGTACTATTTTGATATGAAAAGTCTTGGTCACCTACAATATTTTTTTGGTCTTAAGATTTTTGATAGTTCTAATGGATATTACATGTCTCGTGCTAAGTATGCTTTTGATATGTTGTCTCATGCTAGCTTCACTGATTAAAAGAAAACTTCGATACTTTTGGATATTGGATGTTGCCTTACACCGATGAACGAGACTTTTCTTGAAGATCATTCTCTTTATCGTTAGCTTGTTGGAAATTTGATTTATTTGACAGTCTTTCATTCTGATATTTCCTACAATGCACATGATTAGTCAATTTATGGCTGCACCTTTCACCACTCACTGCTCTATCGTTTTACGTATTCTCTATTATATTAAGAGAAAATTATTGCATGAATTATAGTTTTCAAATCAGTCTCCTTAATTCTATCCATTTATTCCGATGTTGATTAGGGGCTATTCTATGAATCATCGCTCTACCATTGGTTTTTTTTTTTTTTTTGTGGTTCTCTTATCTCATATCATAGCAAGAAGCAAACATTTGTCTATTATTGTAGAATTAAATTTTAAATTGGGCTCTTGCTGAAGTTACTTCTGAGCTCTTACGGCTTTATAGGCTACTTGCTGACCTTAGGGTACCTTAGTCTTCTTACTGCTCTGCATTGTGATAATATAAGTGCTATTCAAATATCTCACAATGATATTTTATATGAACACACTAAACATAATGAGATTGAATTCTACCTGATTCGTCATCTTGTTGCTTATAAATGTTAAGCTGTGTTTCGTCTCTTTTGAAGATTCAACTGCAGATGTCTTCACCAAGTCGCACTATTTTGCTAGTTTTTAGTCTATCTTGCACAAACTCAAATTGTCTTATACAACATGTACTTAAGTTTGAGAGGATGTTGAAATATACATGTTTATAATTCATAAATTTTATTTTAGATTAGATTTTATTATTATTTGATTATATTCATTATATTCAATTATTATTATTATTATTATTATTATTATTATTATTATTATTATTATTATTATTATTATTATTATTTTGATAACGTGAGAATCCGCAGCCGCTGCCCAAAAGTGCGTACTGAGTAAAGCCCCAATAGAACCTATTTGATTTACTGAATATGTATAACACCTATTTATAGATTTTTACTTTCATTATTAAGAAAATTATTGTCTCGTCCAACATAACTATGCCACTTGTTTTTTTTGGTCCACCAAAAAAAACAAGTGGCATAGTTATGTTGGATGGAAGGAGTATAACTTTTGCAAATCATCATTATATTTAAATTAAATTTATATAAAATATTAAAATTAAAATCAAACAAACCTTTTTATTTGGTGTGTTTTATTGGGGTAATAACAAACATACTTGAGTTTATTTTACTCCAGAAATAAATGTATTTTTAGTTACAAATGTCATAATCATTATTTTTTATTATTAAAATAAATATTGTATAGAAATGGTTCTGTTGCTTAGTTGTTGAAAATATCTTTTGGTACTAAATTATTACCAAGTGTGCATTGACATATTAGGAATTTATATGATTTCGCCATACGGAAATTTTTAATACAAAATGTTAATGTGAATGTATTTGTAAATAAATATATACACAAAATTAAATTCATGTGGTGTGTGAGCACACGTGGTATTAATCTCATATCAAATAACTTTTTGAGCGATTATCAATTACTCCTTTCATCCCAATTTTTTGTTCATTATTTTTTATTTTTGTTCGTCCAATTTTATTTGTCATTTATTTTTCAAAAATAATAATTATATACTTTAATTATATTTTAAATTTTATAATCAGTATATATATATTTTTAATTTTGATTAAATTAATTAGTTATTTTAATGGGACACTTCCATGTAAATTACTTATTCCTTTCAACAATTATTACTCATTCCACAATTTCTATTGTCCTAAAGTATATTTGCACGGTTTTTTAGGTGATTGTCTTTTTGTTATAAATTGACAAATTTGCCCTTAATTGTATGGTAGATATTAAAAGTAATAAATGAATGAAGGGTAAAAATATAAAATTTGTGTTTAAAAAAGAAAATAGGACAATAGTTGTTGGACGTCCCAAATAGAAAAATAGGACATTAGTTTGTAGACGGATGGAGTATTATTATTATTAAAAAGACTTAAATACCTCTATTGTGTTAAAAGACTTGTGTCTTTAGAATCCAAAATTTAAATAAGCATAAAATAAAAGTTGTTCCACCGTTCTCACCCAATATAATTGCACATGATGGGCCGCGCAGTTTGCATAAAGTTTATGCTAGAAATTTGTATTTCGAATTTTCTCTCATCAATTGGGTATTCTCTACACTTAAAATTGTAAATTATTGATATATTTTATGCATTTATTTGTTGTTTATAAGATTTCTAAGGTCAATGTGTTATAATATATTTTTTATATTTTCTATCGTAATATAGCAATGTATAAAAACAATAAAGACAAGAAGATCTTCGTAATTCCAATAAAAAAATGAAGAAATTGTGTAATCCAGAGCTATTATCTCCTACGCAAAAAATACCTATTTTCAGCAGAAACCATGGATATTTCCGCGAGCTCGCAGAAACATCTATGGTTTCCACTAAAAACAGGTATTTTTGACCCGAGATGAACTTTTCTCGCAGAAACATAGTATGTTTCCCCGAGGTCGTAGAAATACACTCTGCTTCCGTGATAAACAACAAATATTAAAAATAATTGTACTTACACAAGCTCAAAGTTGTACCTAGATAAGAATTAAGTTACACTTGGCTCTCGCTAGTCTTATACTTGTATTAGAAAAACTTGTATTTTAATATCAAAGTCGAGATTTTTGAATTTTTCCACCGCATTCGGATGCAACCGTACGTTTACTTCAACAAGGAATATATATCCCCAAATTATAAGAAAAATCATTAACAATACAACGTTATTTTTCATGCCAAATGTAAATATTGCAATTATTTATGTAAATAAATATCTATTCGTAAAAATTATTTATAAATATTGTATATACAATTATATATATATACGTAAATTTATATATTACAATACAATGTTATTTTTCATGCCAAATGTAAATATTGCAATTATTTATGTAAATAAATATCTATTCGTAAAAATTATTTATAAATATTGTATATACAATTATATATATATACGTAAATTTATATATTACAATACAACGTTATTTTTCATGCCAAATGTAAATATTGCAATTATTTATGTAAATAAATATCTATTCGTAAAAATTATTTATAAATATTGTATATACAATTATATATATACGTAAATTTATATATATGTTATAACCGTCTCGAAAAAACGGTATGCTGAAGAGTGTGCCTACAATAGAAACAATTGTACCTACATAAGTTCAAATTTGTCATAGGAATCATGTTATACTTGGTCATCGTTAGGTTTGTACATGTACTAGAAGAAACTTATACTGATATTAAAGTTGAGATTTTTTGGGTTTTGCTTCGGATGCAACCGTACTATACTTCAACAAGGAACACATATCCCCAAAACTATAAGAAAAATCCTCAACATACAATGTCATTTCTTATGCCAAATGTAAATGTAGATAAAAATGTAAATAAATATTTATTCGTAAAAATTACTTATAAATATTTTATATACAATTGTATATATTAATATAGATGTAAATATATATGTTGTAACTGTCTCGAAAACATAATACGCGAAAGAGTATGCCTACAATAGAAGGCAATTATACCTAAACAAGCTCAAAATTGTACATACATAAGAATCATGTTGCACTTAACTCTCGTTAGGCTTGTACTTGTACTAAAAGAAACTTATACTTCGAGATCAAACTCGATATTTTTGGATTTTTTCAGCGTATTTGGATGCAACCGTACATATACTTTAACTAGGAGCACATACCCATCACTTACAAGAAAAAACTTTGACAATAAGACATCATTTTTCATGCCAATATCGTTTAATGTAAACAATATATAAATATAAAAGTTGTAATTGCACATATAAATGTATATTGTTTATCAATATTAGTCAAGTATAAATGTAAATAAATATCAATTAATAATTTCTTTTTTATAAGTCTTGTATATACAATTATATATATATATATATTAATGTATACATAAATACATATATACACATAAATATATATATACATAAATTCAAGAAAAATTCTCGACAATATAACGTCATTTTTTTATGTCAAGTGCGTTTTCACAATCTCAAAACCCACTTCCATCTCCACCTTTTCATGTGGGACACGAGAATAAACTATTTTGAACATTGAGTATTGGTCAAGCACGATAAGACAGTGAAATCGCTTCAATAAATAGTACGCGGAAAGTTGTACCTACAATAGTAGACATTTATACCTATATAAGTTCAAAGTTGTACATACATAGGAATCAATTAGGACTTAAACCGTTTCAAGTCTTGTACTTGTACTTGAAAAATACCTAATTTTTAGCGGAAACACAGCTTTTTTTCTCGAGCTCGAGAAAACAGCTTGTGTTTCCATAAAACATATATATATATTTTGCTAGAATTTATTGTTTTCAGCGGAAATGCAATAAGTTTCAAGACTACATATTTGTGAATTTTTAGCTAGTAACATCATATTTTTTAAGAAGAAATATTATAATTATTAGTGGATTTAGTGACAAATTTCTCAATTATTCAATATAGTTTTTCGATGCACTACCAAAACAAATTGAAACACAAGAGAAGACTACAAAGAATTTAGGTTTAATATTTAATAAACGATAATAAAATATTTATAAAACATACAATGATGAACACTACACCACTAGGTGTACACAATTTGACCCTATTAACAAGACTTGCCGCATTCGTAATACATTTCACAATAATTGTTCAATAATTATCAACAATCATTTTTTCTATTTCCTTCGATTATTATCTTCGTTTTCTCTGTATATTTTTTACAAACACAAGATAATATGTATTCAACAAATTTAAAACTTTTAACATAAAAAACTTAAACTATCCTATTCAACAAACACGCAAAATTATTACCAACGCAAGAAAATACAATGGAGACATAAAACAAACAAACAATAAAAAACATTGTGATAATATTTGAAATATTTTCATCATAAATGACCAAACAAAACAACTAAAAGCAAACATAATTATCTTATTCATGTTCTATTTCTTTCAAATGTTAGGATTTGATTTGTTAGAATAGAGGGAATAGATGAGTTTTGAAATAAACTACTCGATCCAATTATGATTGTAACTTGTAAAACGTAAAATCTCTATTATTGCGGATGGGCAAAATCATGGGAAGCTTCGCAGCCGACACGCCATGGCCATTACCATCACAGCAACTTCTAACTGTATTGTATTTACTCCCTCCATATGCATACGTATTTACTCCCTCCATATTATGTACAATGAACAAAGGCAGGGAGAGGATTTAATTTAATCTAATATAATTTAATTAATCAGTCAGCAGCAGCAGCAGCAGCGCCATTGATGGAGGATCTGAAGCCATGCCCGGCGAATTCCTGCCCGCTAACCCCACTCAGCTTCCTGGAGAGGGCCGCCGTCGTCTACGCCGACTGCCCTTCCGTCGTCCACCACCGCAGAATCTACACGTGGTCGGAGACCCACGCCCGCTGCCTCAAAGTCGCCTCATCCCTCGCCTCCCTCCGATTCCCCGCCGGCGCCGTCGTGTCGGTGGTGGCGCCGAATATCCCCGCCATGTACGAGCTCCAGTTCGCGGTGCCAATGGCCGGCTGCGTTCTCAACAACATCAACACCCGACTCGACGCCAGGACCGTCGCCGTCATCCTCCGCCACAGCGACTGCAAGGCGGTGTTCGTCGACTCCCACCACCGCCGCCTCGTCGAGAAAGCCGCGTCGCTCCTCCCCACTCCCAGCCGTCCGATTCTCATCGTCATATCCGACGGCCAGGATGAGCCCGAGGAAAACGACGATCCGCCGTCACGAACCTACGAGGGAATGGTACGGACAGGAAACCCAGAGTTCGATTGGGTCCGGCCGAAGAGCGAATGGGATCCGATGACCCTTAATTACACGTCGGGGACCACTTCTTCTCCCAAGGGCGTCGTCCATTCTCATCGATCCATTTCCATTATTACCGTCGATTCTCTCCTCAATTGGTCGGTCCCTAAACAGCCTGTCTACCTCTGGACACTGCCGATGTTCCATTCCAACGGCTGGAGCTACACCTGGGGCATGGCAGCCGTCGGCGGGACCAATGTCTGTCTCAGAAAATTCACCGCCGGCGACCTCTACGCCGCTATTTATTCTAACAATGTCACTCACATGTGCGGGGCGCCGGTGATTCTGACGATGTTGGCGAATTGCGCCGTCGCGAGGCGGCTGAGGAGCCCGGTTCAGTTCATGACCGGCGGCGCTCCGCCGCCGCCGTCGGTGGTGCTACGGGCGGAGGAGTTGGGGTTTGTGGTGAGCCATGGGTATGGGTTGACGGAGGTCGCCGGAGTGGTGGTGTCGTGCGCCTGGAAATTGAGCTGGAATAGGTTTCCGGCGGCGGAGAGGGCGAGGATGAAGGCGCGGCAGGGGGTTAGGACGGTGGGCCTGACGGCGGCGGACGTGGTGGATCCGGTGACGGGGGAGAGTGTGAGGAGGGATGGGGTGGAGATGGGTGAGATCGTGCTCCGGGGAGGGTCTTTAATGCTTGGGTATCTGAAAAATCCGGCGGCGACGGCGGAGAGTTTGAGGGGCGGGTGGCTGTACACCGGCGACGTCGGGGTTATGCACCCCGACGGGTACATGGAAATTAAGGACAGGTCGAAGGACCTGATCATAAGCGGCGGGGAGAATGTGAGCAGCGTGGAGGTGGAATCTGTTCTGTACACGAATCCGGCGGTGAATGAGGCGGCGGTGGTGGCGCGGCCGGATGATTTCTGGGGGGAGACGCCGTGCGCATTCTTGAGCTTGAAGGAAGGGGTGAGGCGGGCGCCGCCGGAGAAGGAGGTGATAGAGTTTTGCAGGGCGAGGATGCCGCATTTCATGGTGCCCAAGACGGTGGTGTTCATGGCGGAGCTGCCCAAAACCGCCACCGGGAAGGTGCAGAAGTATGCTCTTCGGGACATCGCTAACAAAATGGGGGCGCTTGCCACGGCGGCGACGGCGACGGCGAGTCGGATTTGATTTAAAGACGGTAATATTGAATTTATTTAATTATTTTTTATGGGTAATTTCTGCTACACGAAATTCTTTATTAGTATTATTATTATAAGCTTACATACGGTGTTATTCCTGGTATAAATGTGAACCTACTCATGTACCATTTATTTTTCTTTTATTTTATTATTTTACATATGTTTTTGACAGTGTTATTGCAATTCACTATTTGATTTTTTAGCTATTTATATAGATATCTAGTTATGTTTTTGACACTGTTATATTTGTTCTTTTTAGCTATTTATATAGATGCTAGTATGTTACCGTGAAACCAGTGCTAGTGCTATCTATGCCTTATATTTATATTAAATTATATATTAATTTAATGTTTTTTATAAAAATGTTTATAGTTTTTTTTTTTATATATTTAATATATTATTCCAATTAAATTAATTTAAAAAATAAATTACATAATATTTTTAAAAATACAATAAATAATTAAAAAATATAGTATTGTTTATTTGCTTATTCCTTTTTGCCATTTTTTTCTTATCTTTTATGTATCACACCATGAATATTAGAATTGATTAGTAAAACTAAAAAAAATACTTAACAATAAGAATAATAAATCAATATAATACAATAGTTAACTTATGCATAAATAAATTTTAAATTTTAAATTTTAAAAATTAAACAAAAAATTTTATTGTTAGAATTTCACTATATATATATTGATAAAAAAAAAATGCAATCCCTTTGTAAAAATATGAAAAATAATAACAAATTATATTTGCAAATAAAATATGAAAAAAAAATACGATAAATTTTATAATGAATTTTTTTTAAAGATAAATAAAACAATTCACGGGTAGCCAGACCAAAGAACAAAATATACTATAATTAAATTGTATATAATAGTCCTTAGAAAATAGGTGTAAACACGCCTGCCAATTACCACTAAGTCAACTAACGAAGATAAAAAAATTAAGAAAAATTAAAATCAAGAAAATAAACCAAACAAATTTGTCACGTTTTATAAAATTATGATCAAACTACAAATATCCAATCACAAATCTCACTGTTAGATTGAAAGGGTAACGAATCATAAGCACTCTTTGAAAATTTCAGCTTAATTAGATGGTTAACGAAGCAAAAATAATTATTTTTTTGTATTCTTCTTATAATTTTTTTCTCCGGATTTCTATGTCAAATAATCAAAGAAATTATATAAGTATAAATTAAAAAAAATACAATTCTTTAAAGCAAAAAAAATTAAAATCGAAGAATTTATAGAATTAAAAATAAAATATATATATAGATAATGAAAATTTGATTTTATTCCCATTTTTGTTATTTATTATCTAATAAATCTTAATTTTATTGAATTATTTTTTATTTTAAAAAATTTTAATTAATTATCCGAAGTTCATATTTAAAAAACTAAAATAAAACTCAAAATTATGAGTACGTGAAAATTAAAGTCTCTAGTCAACTATATATATGATTTAGTATATAAAGTAATATAACATCAATCTTATTTTTGAAAAATAATGTGAAAAAATAAAAAATAAAAATATTTTAGTATTTAGTTGAGAGTTACTTAAAAAATAAAAAATAAAAAATTATTAAATGACAAATATAAAATTTACTAGTTGATAAGAGTATATTATTTAGAAACTCAATTTGTTTAAAATTCATGTGAGTTACTCCTAACTAGTTATATAGGGTTTATTTGTTTGTAATTTGGTATTTATTTGAAATGTAATGTTGATTTGAAATGTTGTTTAAATAATATTTAATATGATAATTTTGTAAAAAAAATAATAAATTTTTAATAAAAATTATGTATAATAAATAATATTGATTTTGATTTGAAATAAAACCGGATCAAATTCATACTAATTACACCATAATACACTGAAATGCGACTTTTTCCAATTTCCTATCTATTTCTAACTATTTGCTCCATTCACAATATTTAATGTATCTATTATTTTAATTATCTATAATGGTTATATTTATTCCATAATTTAGGAAATACTAAATTATAATATATAATGGTAAGTATAACATATATGTATAAAGATGTCTCCGAGTATTGTTAGATATAAATGATATATGTATGTATGTATGAAATCTAATACTTCCTAAGTCTCATAACAAAGTATCAATTTGCTTTTTGCGTTATTATACTTAATATTGAAAATATCTTTATATTTGTATAATTTTTTATACAAATGTTATTATAATAGTATTATAAGACACCAATAGAAGTATTTTTGTCATTTTCTCTTTATTCGTAATACGATTTGATATAATAATTAATATTCAAAGATCAATATGCAAAAAATAAATAGATATCTTGTTGTGGGACGGAGGGAGTATAATATATTTATATATGTTTAGTTATGTATTATGATGATATGATTCATGTGCAATAATAAATAGAGAGATAAGAATGAGATGGGGATATTGGAAAAGTGTGTGAGAGGAAATGAAATGCTCTGACATCCTGTGTTTCATTTCTATAATTTCAGTAGATATATATAGACTTTTCAGTCCAATAAAAAACATCAACGTCTCAGCCTACACAATGTCTACGAATTCAATGTATGTATTACCATAAGTAGCTATGTATTACATATGTGTATAGCACTTATCCTTAGATATTTTATACAAATAAATGTACCTCATTAAAACCTTATTACGAAAAAATTATGTGGAAAAAATCATAGTGAAGGAAAAAAAAGTACATCATTCTTGTATTAACGCGGTCTCCCTGTTTTGGACTTTATGTGATGTCTTTTAGTCGACGCATTCCAATTTCTTGCACCAATTTGTTGAATGTTGCAGTCGGTAGCGCCTTCGTGAATAAATTTGCAAAATTTTCAGACGATCGAATTTGTTGCACATTAATTTCACCACTTTTCTGAAGATCGTGAGTGAAAAGGAACTTCGGAGATATGTGCTTTGTATGATCGCCTTTAATATATCCCCATTTTAATTGAGATATACAAGTTGCATTATCTTCAAACAGTATTCTATGAGGTAATATATCATCAGAAATCAAGCCACAATTTTTCTGAATATGGTGGGTCATAGACCTCAACCAAACGCATTCACGAATGGCTTTGTGAATTGGTAAAACCTCAGCATGGTTTGAAGAAGTAATTGTTATTGTCTGTTTAGCATATCTCCAAGATATTGCGGTTCCACCACAAGTAAATAAATAGCCAGTTTGAGATTTTGATTTGTGTGTATCAGACAGATAACCAGCATCAGCATAACCAATTAATTTATTTCGAGATTCACTCAAATAGAATAGACCAAGGTCATGAGTCCCCTGAAGGTAACGAAAAATGTGCTTGATACCATTCCAATGGCGCTTTGTGGGGGATGCGCTAAACTTGACCAGTAGATTGACTGAAAAAATATATATCTGGCCTGGTACAATTTGCAAGGTACATTAATGCGCCAATAGCGCTGAGATATGGTACCTCAGGACCAAGTATTTCTTCATTTTCTTCTCTTGACCTAAATGGATCTTTACTGGGATCAAAAGATCTGACCACCATTGGTGTATTCTGAGAGTGAGATTTATCCATATAAAATTTTTTTAATAAGTTTTGGGTATATGTGGATTGATGGATAAATATTCCGTTGTTCACATGATCCACTTGTAATCCCAGAAAATATTTTGTCTTTCCAAAATCTTTGATCTCAAATTCTTTATTTAGGTATTCAACTGCAATTTGGATATCTTCTGGAGTTCCAATTAAATTGTAATCATCAATATATATTGCAATAATGACAAGATTTGATCCATTTTCCTTGATAAAGAAGCATGGGTATATTAGGTCATTAGTATAACCTTCTTTTAGTAAATAGTCACTGAGACGGTTATAACACATTCGCCTTGATTGTTTAAGTCCATACAATGACTTTTTCAATTTGATGGAATATGATTCCTTTAGGTTTAATTTGTATGCTTCAAGCATATTGAATCCCTCAGGAATTTTATATAAATATCAGTATCCAATGAGCTTTAAAGATGTCATAACTACGTCTAAACGACGCATCTCGAACTTTTCTCATACTGCTAGGCTCACAAGGTATCTAAATGTTATTCCATCAACAACTGGAGAATATGTTTCATCAAAGTCTACTCCAGGTCTCTGTGAGAATCCCTAAGCTACATGACGAGCTTTATATCTCAGAATTTCATTATGTTCATTTCTTTTGCGTACAAACACCAATTTGTATCCAACTGATTTTATACTATCTGGTGTTTGAACAATTGGTCCGAAGACCTCCCTTTTGTTTAATGAGTCAAGCTCTGATTGAATCGCATTTCCCATTTTAGCCAGTCATTTCTTTGCCGACATTCATATGAACCGATTTTGGCTCTGGATCCTCGTTTTCTTCCATTATATCAAGTGCTAAACTGTATGCGAATGTATTATTAATAATTGCCTCTTTATAGTTCCAATATTTTCTTGAAGTAACATAGTTAATTGAGTTTTCAATAATCTCATCATGTTTTTCAAGATCGTGCTCTTCTGGAGCAATTATTTCAGGTTTTACTTACTCATTAGATTGAGGTTTATCAATGTCATTCATGAGATTTTCATGATTATCATAATTTATTCTTCTTTTCTTTCGAGGATGTTTGTCTTTAGAACCGAGTGGTCTACCACACTTTAAGTGTGCCGCTGATTCATTAGCACTTGCAATTTGTCCATCAGGGACAATTATTTTAGCCGGAGCATTAGCAGCTTGAATATATGATCGAGTGATTTTACTCGATTCATTGAATGCATCCGGTATCTGATTTGCAATATTTTACAATTGTATAATGCGTTGAACTTCTAGTTCACACTTCTTTATACGAAGATAAAAAAAATTCAATGGGATTTTCCAATTAATATCGCTTTTCGATTCATTTCTGTCTCCCCCTAATGTTGGAAAATATGATTCATCAAAATGACAATCTGCATATCTTGCAGTGAATAAATCACCAGTCATAGGTCCAAGATATTTTATAATTGACGGCGATTCATATCAAACATAAATGCCCAATCTACGTTGATAACCCATTTTTGTACGTTTGAGGGGTGGAATAGGAACATAAACAGCACACCCAAAAATACGTAGATGAGATATATTTGGTTCGTGACCAAATACTAATTGCATAGGGGAATAGCTATGATAGTTTGTCGGCCTCATTCTTATGAGTGTTCCTGCATATAAGATTGCATACCCCCAAGTTGAAACGGGCAACATAGAACTCATCAGTAATGGTCTAAAAATCAATTGCAATCTTTTAATAAGTGATTATGCCAGTCCATTTTGTGTATGAACATGAGCAACTGGGTGCTCTACATTAATTCTGATTGACATGCAATAATCATCAAATGCTTTCGATGTATATTCAGCAGCATTATCCAGACATATAGTCTTAATTGGATTATCGGGAAATTGTGCCCGTAATTTAATAATTTGAGCAAACAATCTCAAAAAATGCCATATTGCGAGTAGATAATAAACAAACATGTGACCATTTAGTAGATGCATCAATAAACATCATAAAATATTTAAATGGCCTACACAGTAGGTCTATTGGTCCACATATATCTCCGTGTATTCTTTCCAAAAATATAGGTGATTCAATACCTACTTTAGCTGGCGATGGTCTGATTATCAATTTTCCCTGAGTGTAGGCAACACAGGTTAACTAATTTGAGTTTAACACTTTTTGACATTTTAATGAATGACCATACAAATTCTCAATTATTCGCCTCATCATTATACTTCCAGGATGCCCAAGACGATTATGCTATATTTGAAAATCGGTAGTCTTTTGATTTACCGTGAGATGTGTTTCAATAACACCTAATCTGGCATAAATAAACCAGCAGAGAGTGAGGGTAATCTCTCAATGATGCATTTCTTTTTATCAATGATATTGGTGGTCAATAAAAATTCACCATCGGTATCACTTATAGTTTCAATGTGATAACCATTTTTCTGAATGTCATGAAAGCTCAGTAAATTTCTTCGAGCTTTAGTGGCCAACAATGCATACTGTATCACAATTTTCGTCCCCGCGGGGAGAAATATAATGGCTTATCCAGAGTTTTCAATTAATTTTGCACTGCCACTTATTGTATTGACATTCATCTTTTCCCTTTTCAAATGGGAGAAATATTTTTCGTGTTTCAATATAGTAAGTGTCGTTGCACTGTCAATGAAACACATATTTGCATCATTTGATTGGCATCCATTTAACCTTTAAATATAAATAAACGCAGTATTAATAAAGGCAGGTATAAGTATTTCAAAATGCATTACAGAAAAGTAATATGCGATAATTTAAATATTACAAAATATAAAATGACATAGTATGTTTGGGGGTTTGCTGAATATACAACAAAATCCCCTATATCAAGATGCGTTGTGTCGTAATCCAGAAGATCATTATCAGGGTTGTCATCATTATCAACGTGATTAGTCTCGATCTCTTTCCCCTTTTTTCTGTAGTGAGGCTTGATAAAGATCGGCTAGGTGTTTCGTTGTTCTGCAGGTATTGGCCCAATGGCCTTCAATGTCACACCAATTATAAATGCCGATTTGCCTCTTTCCCTGTTTAGCCTTTTCGGCTATATCCCCATACTAGGGTTTACTTTGCTTCTTGTTAATGTCAAAACCACGGTGATTGTATAGGGTATATCGACCGTGTTGAGTCTCACGACTGCAACTACGTCCACGGCCTCTATCACGTCCTCAGCCTCGTTTAGAAAATGTCACGTTCGCTTCAGGGAACGGATTGGAACTAGTGGGCCGGGACTGATGATTTTTCATCAGTAACTCATTATTTTGTTTAGCTAATAAAAGACATGCTATTAGCTGTGAGTATTTTTGAAATTTTTTTTTCACGATACTGCTGTTGCAGCACAACATTAGAAGCATGAAAGGTAGAGATAGTTTTCTCCAATTTATCATTCTCGGTAACAATTTCTCCGCAGAGTTTCAACTGAGATGTAATCTGATGGATAGCAGAGTTGTACTCTATAATAGTTTTAAAATCCTGCAATCGCAGGTTAAGCCAATCATGTCGGGCTTTCGGGAGAACGATATATTTCTAGTGCCCAAATCTCTCCCTTAATTCATTCCACAAATCAAGTGGATCTTTCACCGTAAAAAATTCAGACTGTAAAGGAATGTCCAGATGGTGACGAATGAAAATAATAGCCTTAGCCCGATCTTGGCTTGTAGCTAAATTTTCACTGGCAATTGTATGAATAAGGCCCATAGAAACCAGATGCATTTCTACATTCAGGGACCAAGTCAGAAAATTATTGCCGGTGAGAGACAAAGATTTAAAAGAAAATTTTGCAAGATTTTCCATAGTTTAGAAAATAGATAATGTAGATAGTATAAAAACTTACCAAAAATAAAACAGATAAGAGCCTTTGTGTTGATAACGTATTATATAATAATAATAATAATAATATATAATGGTAAGTATAACATATATGTATAAAGATGTCTGCGAGTGTTGTTAGATATAAATGATATATGTATGTATGTATGAAATCTAATCTAATTTATTTATATATGTTTAGTTATGTATTATGATGATGTGACTCATGTGCAATAATAGATAGAGAGATAAGAATGAGATGAGGAAGATAGGAAAAGTGTGTGAGAGGAAATGAAATGCTCTGACTTCGTGTGTTTCATTTCTATGATTTCAGTAGATATATATAGACTTTTCAGTCCAATAAAAAACATCCACATGCACAATGTTAATGAATTCAATGTGTGTATTACCATAAGTAGTTACGTATTACTTATGTGTATAACAATAATGATTTTGTTCACACTTTATTCTTTATTGACACCATTTTTAATAGATGTGTTTCTTTAGTTTCAAATTTTAATTTTTTACTATTTAGTTTATGCGTTTTTCAAAAAAGTTATATAATATATATTTTTAAAAAATATTTCATCATATATTATTTTAATATCAAATTCAAATTAAACTATTTCTCAAACCAATCAAAAGAAACACTTTATTTTTTTAAAAAAAAATAAATATTTAAGATAAAATATTATTTTTTATATTATCAATATAGTTTCTCATACTTCACATAAGTCATACTCTTTGTGTAGATCGATATAGGTGAATAAATTATCAATAAAGTATATGATATAATATTGTTTATATATTGTTTATGTGATTTTTTTTTATATAAAATTGTGTTTTTTTTTTGTGTAAATTAATGTAGGTGAATAGATTAACAATAAAATATATGATATGTACTGTTTATATATTATTTATATGATATTTCTTTTATGACGTCTTGTTTTTTGTGTAAGTTTATATAGGTGAATAAGTTATCAATAAAGTGTATGATGTGCGTCGTTTATATATTATTTATGTGATATATTTTTTTATAAAGTCGTGCTTTTTGCTTTTTTTGTAGAATGATGTAGGTGAATAGATTAGCAACAAAGTATATTTTGTGCTATTTTTATATTATTTATGTGTAGATTTTTGTATAAAGTCGTTCTTTTTGTGTAGATTGATGTAGGTGAATAAATTAGCAATAAAATATATGGTGTGTGTTGTTAATATATTACTCATGTAATATTTTTTGTATGAAATCGTATTTTTTGTGTAGATTAATGTAGGTGGTATTGTTCATTTCTAGAATTATACTTTTTTAATAAATAAAAATAATGTATTCAAAATTCGTAATAAAGTTGATACAAAATGTTTTTTTGCATGAAAATTAGGGTTTTGTTACAAATTTTGACCGCTACAAAAAGTAAATTTTTTTGTAGTGATTGGTCATATTTAATAAATCATATATTTCTTATTATTGTTTAAGAAAGAAAAATAGAGAAAAAAAAAACAAAAAACAAACAAAACAATAGAGGAGAAGAATAAGGATGGAGATGAGAAAACTAAAACTACAATTTTACCCCTCACTGTTATAAATTAACTTTTAATCCAATAGATTATAATTAAACAACATTGTGCTGATTAATTGTAATCAATGCTGTAACATGATTAAATCATGATATTTCTTTACTTTGATTTTAGTGTTGTTTAAATATTTTTTAATATAATATTTTATAAGGATATATATATATATATATATTTAAAAATTGTAAGGGTTGTATCAAATATTTGAGAAGAAAACATGAAAGTGAAGGTAGAAATTTGGTAAGAAGCAGAACAAACGGAGAAAATGAATTGTTTCTGCATTGCAGGAACAAAGGTGTAGAATAAAAAAAATTAAACGAACAAGATTGTTGTGAATTTTAATTTATGTTTGAAATATAAATAGTAAAAATTTTAAATTTGATTAATTGTTCGATGTGATATAAATATGTATTCGTATGATATTTTGAATATAAAATTTATTTTTGATATAATAAGAAATAAAAAAATAATAATAATTTACTATTTTAGGGAGAAATAAAATTAATGAATAATACTCCCTCCGTCCCAAGTCGATGGGCATTTTAGAATTTTGTAATAAATTAAAAAATAATAGTATTTTATTAATTAGTTGAAGCGTGTAAGAGTTTTTTTGACATTTTTGCCTTTTGATTTTATGTATAAAGTAATTGTATTTGTAATGATATATTTGTAATTTAAGTAAAAGTTAAGGATAGTTAAGTATTAAAGGTAAATTATATAACACCACCTTGTGTTTTAATAAAAATGCATAAAACAACTCGTGTTTTATTTATTGCATGAAATCCCCTTGTGTTATATTAAATTTTGCACAAAACACCATCTTCATCCAATACTAATATTTTAGTGTAAAAACAGATATAGTTAATGTATAATTATTTTTTCTAAAATAGCTACATTGAAGATTATCTTTGTACTATTATTCCTGATCAAAATGATTGTATAATCCACGATATCCACAAGGTTCTGAGTTTCTTGCATGGGAAAATCTTCCTGTTTTTCTTCCCCATCCTCTTGAATTTTCATATCTTCATCGATCTTGTATGTATCTTCTTCGACATTGTATGTATCATCCACTTCGTTGAGCTCCTCTTCCTCTTTGATGGTAATGAGACGTGTTTATCCCAAGTGATTTGGAACTTATACACTTACGATTGAAATGCATTTTCAATTGATTCCTCATTATGCTGAGCAATTCTTCAATAATAAAGACCTTTAATGATCCAAATGTTTTCATTTCATTCACATTGGATGTGATTTTTGTATAGTAATCTTAAATACTTTTAGCACCACACATATTTAATTCTCAAGCTATCTTCTAAGGATGTGGAGATAAATATTTCTTACACTGAGATTCCCTTAAAATTTCTTTTATAAGATATCTGAAACATCCTTGACACGATCGGCTTTCATGATTTTTGAAAAAAAAATAATTTGCACTAAATCCCTATTGCATAAGAGAAAGTGCCTTTGCATTTTTTTTTCCCTTGAACGCCTTTAATTGCTCAATGATGAGATCTTCTCATTTTCATACTTTGTATATCATTTCTCGACATATTCCCAAATGTAATAAAACTTAAACATAGTTCTCATTTTTACGTATTAGTGGTCATAATGGTCTCCGGAGAACATCAAAATCTATGAACTATCACTCATGATTCCCTGTAACATACACTACAAAAAAATAGTATATTAGTAACGGAATTCAATCTCTAAAGTTCACGTAATTAACGCAATTCCCTATCTAATTCCATCTCTAATATCATTAGTAACGGAAAAACCTTATTACAAAATTGATATTTTCTTGTTGTGATAATGGCAACTAAGTGGCTTTGATACAACTTGTTGAATTTTTTGAAATTGATTGGGAGAATATTTGAGGAGGAAAATACACCTATATATTTTCTTACGTTAATACCTACTTCATAACATATGAGTTATCTATTTAAATCGAAAATATCTACCAATATTTAACCATATTAAATATAATTCTTCAACTCCCAACATCAATTCTCAATTCTATATAAGACGTTACGTTAAGCACATTAACTCAATGACTGATTGTACTCATAACATAGCTACTTGAGTTTCTTTGGAAAAATTGGGGCCCCACAGTAGAACACTCCTATTGATCTGACATTGGCATGTTTGGTGTTAATTTTTTACACAACTTTCTTCCAATTTGGCCTTACAAAATATGTTCTAACCCTTGTGCCCGAAACAATGTCAACTTCATTTTTGGCATGGTTAAGTGTTTGAACCACTCGAACGATCCTTGCTCTCTTGTGACCCAATAAAAGTAAGCATTAGTTGTCCTGAGAGGTTTATTTCGTTCATGGGAAGACTTGTTGAGTTTGGACAATTGAAAGAGCTTATACAATGGTCCGAGAACTTGTTGAAATCCAAAATGGAAAAATACAAAATATTCATAAATACTCGAACGAAGAATGTACATTATTTGAACAACTTAAACTAACTAATAAAGTAAAAAATGAACTCATTCTAATGATGTCTCATATGTGCCAACTAAATGAAAACAAAAGCTGGAAATGAGGAAAGATAAATCATAAATTAACATATATGAACACATGAGTAAAGTGAAATTGATAACTTACTTTTTTAACCTTCTGAATACGTTGGTTAGCTCTTTTATGAATGTTATTTTTGGAGGACGAATTGAATATTTTCATTCCAAAAATATAATATATATGTCTACAAATAAGGACAATATATACAATATCAACATATCCACAAATATACAATAATAGATATATATACTAACATCCCCCCTCAAACTTAAGGTGGTGCCGTAGACATCAACTTGAGTTTGCGGAAGAGAATATGAAAATGATCCGGAAGAAGAGACTTGGTGAAAAGATCCGTCGGTTGATCTTCAGAGGGGATCGGACGTAGCAGAACGGTCTTGGCAACCACGTGTTGCCTCACAAAATGACAATCAATCTCAATGTGTTTTGTACGCTCGTGGAAGACATCATTGTGCACAATCTGTATGGCACTCTGACTATCACAAAGAAGATAAGTAGATGGGGACTGGGGGCACCAAGATCAGACAGTAACCGCCGAAGCCACAGAAGTTCGGATGTAGAATCAACAAGTGTGCAATACTCAAACTCAGCACTAGAGTTAGAAACGACTTTATGCTTTTCACTGCGGCAAGAAATTAGATAATCACCAAGAAGAAACAAAAACCAATAGTAGATCAACGATCAGTAGGATCACCTTCCCAATCTGCATTAGAGTAAACCGCTATGAAAAGGGATAAGTGAGCCGAGAAATGTAGACCATGAAGAAGCGTACCCTTAACATAGCAAAGAAAATGAAGCACTGCAGAATAATGTCTAGTCCGCGGAGCAGCCATAATTTGACTAACAGTATGGACGACATGGGCTATATCAGGTTGAGAGAATGCGAGATAAATCAAAGATCCAACAAGCTGATGATAAAGAGTCGGATCGTCAAACAGAGAGCCATCTTGAGGGGTAAGACGACTATTCACCTCAAGAGGTGTGGAAGTGATATTGCTATTAGTCAGACAGGCACGAGAGATAAGATCAGATGTGTATTTGGTCTGAGACAAGAAGAAACTATCCAGAGTGTCAGAAATCTCAAGTCCCAAAAAATAGCGAAGATAACCAAAACACTTCATCTCAAAGTGCTGACAAAGTTAGGCCTGCAAATCAGAAATAACAAAGATGTCATCCCTAGTGAAAATTATGTCATCAACGTACAACAATAAAATAATAGTCACAGACGAGCTCCGACGAATAAAGAGAGCTGAGTCATGAGCACTAGAAGAAAAAACATATTGAGTAAGGGAAAATATGAATTTGGCAAACCAAGCGCGAGGTGCCTGTTTTAATCCATAGAGAGCCCAATTCAATATACATACCTTTCTGAAAGTCTCAATACCTGGAGGAAGACTCATGTAGACATCTTCAGTCAAATCACCATTCAAGAAAACATCTTTTACATCTAGCTGGAAAAGTGACCACCGACGAACAACAACAATCGCAAGTAAACATCGAATAGTGGTAAGTCGAGCGATTGGAGCAAAAGTTTCTTCATAATCAATACCATACTCCTGAGAGTAGCCATTCACTACAATATGAGGTTTGTAGCACTCAATCGAACCGTCTGAGTGAGTCTTAATCTTGTAGACTCATTTGCACCCAATAGGACGCTTGCCCGCCAGAAGAGTCACAAGATCCCAAGTGCCTGTCTTCTCAAGAACCTGTAGTTCCTCTTACATAGATTTCCGCCACAAAAGGTCATTTTTCGCCTCCCAAAAAGAGTTGGGTTCATGGTGAGACAATATGGAAAAATAGCAATGAAAATCAAGAAGGTGAACGGGTGGCTGAATTACACGAGTGGAACAGTGGATAGTGGAAGCAGGGACACCGGGATAAGGCTTAGACACCAATTCAGGAGATACAGACGGATCCGTTGAAGGATATGAGGACGGCGGGACTATGTCGAAATCAGTAGGTGTGAGCTCAGGACTTGCAAAAGTCGGAAAAAATATAGAGAGATCATGGGTGAGTAATTGAGAGGAAGAGTGGGGATGAAACATTAAATTTGAACACCGAGGAGAACATCTGATGATCCCAGAATATGACATGACGAAAGATATGAAAACACTTAGACATGGGATCCCAACATCGATAACCCTTATGCTCCACCCCATAACCCAATAAGCAACAAAAACGAGCCTGTGATTCAAGCTTGTTTTGTTCGTGAGGTGGATGAAAGACAAAACAAACACAACCAAATGGACGAATAAGAAAGTAATCGGGGCACTGACCAAAGAGCTTTTTAAAAGAAGTGACACCATTAAGAACTGAGGAAGGTAACCTATTTATGGTGTAGATAGAAGTGAGAGCGGCTTCTCCCCATAAGCGATCAGGACATGAGAAGGATAAGAGGAGCGCACGAACTGTATCAGGTATATGATGATGCTTACGCTCTGCCTGAACATTTTGTTGGGATATGTACGGACAAGACTGTTGAATGGAAGTTACTTGAGCAAAAAGAAAATTAAGAAACACATAGTCATTATACTATCGTGCATTATCAGTACACAATGTTTTAATAATAATAATAAAAAAAAAACTGAGTATGTATCATTTTGGAAAATATGATATAGATAGACGCAAATTTAGAACATTATTTCATAAATTAGATCCATGTAAAATGAGAAAAGTCATCAACAAAAATCACAAAATATTTATACCAATTCATAGATCCCACCGGTGAAGGCCCCCAAATATCCAAAAGTACTAAAGAAAAAGGTTTGTCTGCAACAGATAAATTTTGAGAAAAGGGAAGAGTAGACTATTTTCCAGGTTACAGTGCATACAATCAAACGACTCCAGACGTATAGGACTTAAGACACCTTTAGTGACGAGAGACCGAAGTTTGTTGATAGACGTATGTCCTAATCGAAGATGCAACTGATAACTAGAAAGAAAAGAGGAAACCTCAGCTGAAACGGGTGGAAGAGGGGGAATCTGAAGGTGACTGAGCTTAAATAGTCAACTCATTTTGCGCCCTGATCCAACAAGTTGACCCATCTGGGAGTCCTGAACCTGTATATCAGAATATGAAAAAGTAAATCCCTGCTCAACTAACTGACCAACTGAATCAAGGTTTAAGGCTAATTGAGGGATGCAACAAATGTCTGTAAGAGATAAAGACTAGCTAAAGATATCACCAGTGTGGATTATACGCATATGTGAGCCATTAGCAGTATGTATAGGAGGTAAGGACATAATAGGAGTATGAGAATGCATAAGTTTGAGATTAGAAATCATATGATTACAACATGCAGAATCTAGATACCACCGGGTATTACCTGTTGATGATGCATGAGAATTAGAATTGACAGAAAGAACTTGATTCAACAGTTTATAAGGGTGTGTTTGTTTGTGGGTTTTAGGTTTCGAGTTTGAATTTTTTAAGTTTTAAATAGTATAAAGTTGAATTTGAATAGTTGTTTGATTCGATGTAAATAGAGGTTGATGTGATATTTTGAATGTAAAATAAATTTATAGTATAATATATATATTAAAAAAATAATTATTTGATATGATATTTTTGGAAAAAATAATATTTGAATAGTAAAAACTTATGGTAAAACTCACAAAAGAACACAATCTAAATGTCATGAACAGTGGGAGGTGAAGCCATAGCAGACTGCAGGACAGATGTGGCGGAAGCTATAGCAGATGAAGGGGTAAGCTCCATAATAAAACATCTCTCCAAAATAATTCTCTACTACACCTGTGAGATAATTTCTTCACTCTAAATTCCCAATCATGGTTCGCCGGATCGGCCGAGTCTGGTTCGTCGGATCTAGGACCGTTCCGGTTCATAAAAAATATCCGTTATTTTGACAAAATTCTTCCATCCATTCATATCTTATCTAAAATTGATTTTAAATCTTATTCTTACCCTTTTTTCTACTTTTTATTCATATAATTCGTACCAATTCATCTTAATTCGACCAGATTGGAGAAGAAAACATTTACCTGGAGAACGAGGTGTTTTGGTTGGGTATCGCGGTGCTGGGAAAGTGGATTTTGGAATCGTCAGTGTTGAGAAAGAATTGGCGAAGAAATTTCGCTGCTCCGTCGCTCGCCGCTGCGTCTGTGCTGAAGAAAAGAACCGTCGTTCTGTGCGGTGAAGAAGAATCTTGGGGAAGAAGAAGTTGGGAGGAAAGAGGGTAAATTTAATTATCATATTACTTTAATTAATTTAAATATTTATAAATATGTATAAAATTAATTATTTTACTTATTTTTGGATTGAAATTAATTTTGAATTATTTTGATTAATTTGTTTATTTAATTGATAGGTTTAATTATTTTAGATCTAATTATTTAGAATAATTTGTTTAATTAATTGATAAATTCAGTTTTATTATTTTGGATTGTATTTAATTTTTATTTAATCTATATAAATTGAGTTCATTAAAATTAATATTTTAGAATAACTTATAACGTTATTATTTAAAATTAATATTATTTTAGACAAAATTTGTATTAATTGTAAACTTATTGTAAAAAATTAATATTTTAACTAGATTTTTTATATAAACAAATTAGTTATCTAGTTAAATTTTTGTATAAGTTTGATTTATTAATAAACTAATATATATAATGTGTCTAGTTAATTAATGAATTACTATTTATAAATATTTTAACAATTGTATTATTCAATTACAGAGTTTGTGTAAAATGGCACCACACAGAGATATTGGTTGGGATCATGCTACTCCTATCAGCAACGATAGAAAACAAGCAAAATGCAATTATTGTTGTAAAATTGTTCACGGCGGAATTACTAGGATGAAACAACATATAGCACATGTTACAGATCAAGTTGAAGCATGCACGAAAGCTCCAAAAGAAATAAGAGAGTTATTAAAAGAACACTTGATCCAAAGAAAAAGTATGCGAGCAACACATAAAAAAAAAAGTTAAAAGCATTGCACAATTCCATTCGTTTGGAAGATGATTCTGATGAGGAAGAAGATGAAGTTTTTGAAATAAATGAAGATGAGATAGATGCTCTTGAAAGAAAACACTTAAAAAGAGCAATGGCTGAAAGTAGAAATATGGAATTTATGGAGCAACAGCGTAGACATTCTGTATCCGGAGATCTACCAAGCTTGAATTTTAAAGCCGGTATATTTATTGAATTTATAAAATATATTTAAATATTAGTATATATATTTTTTAGATAACAACCATACATGATCATATGTTTTTTTTATCTTTGTAGGAGGAGGAAGCAGCTCGAATACAAAATGAAGTAAAAGAAATTTTTTCGAAAGTTCTATGAAAAAGACAGAAGGTTTGCATAAAAAAAAAAAACTTGATCCATACATGTTTCAATCGAAGAATAAGTCTTTGAAAAATATGTTTTCAAAAGATAATGCAAAAAAAGTGGGTGGAGCAATTTCGAAATTTTTTTATTTTAATGCAATACCATTTCACGCTGTCAATAGTGGTCTTTACTACCAAACGATGATTGAAACGATTGCATCAGTTGGACCTGGAGTTAAAGGACCTACTGGTAAGCAAATTGGTGGTGAATATTTAAACGAGGAGATGCAAGAAGTTGTACAGTATGTTGATTCTTTAAAGCATAAATGGAAAACATACGGATGTACAATTATGTGTGATGGTTGGAGTAGTCGTACAAAACATCCAATCATAAAGTTTATGGTGTACTGTGATAGAGATATGATATATCACAGTTCCGTTGATTGTACAAATAAGGCAAAGACTGCAGACTTTGTCTCCATCCAAATGGATAAGGTGGTGGAATCAGTAGGGGTTGACAATATTGTACAAATTGTAACTGATAGTGAAGCTAGTATGAAGACGGCTGGGAAAAAACTGATGAGAAAAAGAAAGCACATTTTTTGGTCTTTATGCGCTACGCATTGCATTGATTTGATGTTAGAAGACATCGGAGATATATTGTCAGTGAAAGATACGATAAAAGAAGCCAGAAGAATTACAGGATTTATATACAATAGTGATAAAGTGGTCAATTTGATGAAAACATATATGAATGGTCGAGATCTGTTGCGACCAGGCATAACAAGATTTGCAACCGAGTTTGTTGCAACGGAAAGTCTTATAAGATATGCAACCGATTTGAAAAGAATGTGTACTTCTAGAAATGGGTTGAATACAATAATACCTCGAGGAGAAGACATGAAGCCGGAGATATATCAGACTTGATTTTGAATGAAAGATTTTGGAAACGGATATGCCGAGTTTGTGGGGTCATGGAACCTTAGTGAAGGTTTTAAAAGTAGTTGATCAAGATAAAAAACTTACACTACCTATCATTTATGAGGCAATTGATAGGGCAAAAATGGCAATAAAAACCGCGGTGAAAGATTTTCAACAATATTGGGATATCATCGATGAAAGATGGTATAATCAATTGCATCAAGATTTGCATATAGCAGGTAATTATTGTTGTTACAGTTTTATTTTTATACTGTGCTAATCGTTTGTTTTATTTTTTAATTTTATATACATTTCATGCAGCTTATTTTTTAAATCCTGGTCTTCAATCTCCGAAACTTGTGAATTTGATTCATCGGAGGTTCGAAAAGAAGTAAAAGAAGTTATCAAAAGACTCGAGCTAGATTTGGATATACAAGTAAAGGCTATGAATGAGGTAAATTGTGTGAAATTTATAAATAATATATATATTTCTAATAATTTTACCATTATATTGTTTATAGATAAACACATTTGTTAACAAAATTGAAGAGTTTGGAAGTGCACTTGCTATTAGAGTTGTATCTACATCTTTATCAGGTATGTATTATCAAATTTATCATTTAATTATATTTTTAAACATACATGTTATAAAATGTTTCATTATTAATAATTTTTTATTTATTTTTAATAGCTGACTGGTGGAATATGTACGGTGATGAAGCCCCTAATTTAAGAAAAATTGCATTAAAAGTTTTGAGTCAAACTTACACATCATTGGATTGTGAGCGGAATTGGAGTACGTGGGCTTTGATCCATACTAAACTTCGGAATAGATTAGCTATTGAGAAACTGCATAAGCTAGTCTACGTCCACTACAACATGCGTCTTCGGGTAAAACATTTTATGCAAAGGACAAACACAGACGATTTTTATGACCCAATTGATTTGAATCATATTTTTTATGAAAATGATATTTTAGATGAATGGGTCAGAGAAAATGAATCTCCATTTATTCGTGATGGTGATTTGAATTGGTTGGATGAGGCTATTGAAGAGAGTGGAGATGAAGGTCAAAGTGAGCATAATGATCATGACAACGATATGTTTTTATCTCAATTTATAGCTGATGGAAAAAAGAAGGCGAAAGAGAAAAATCAGAAAACAAAAATACGGCCAAGAAAAAAAACGTAATCATATTGGAATCTCTATCTTCATCAACTAATGGTGAAAATAAGAATAATAACAATGATGATGATGATGATGATGATGATGGTGGTGGTGGTGGTGGTGGTAGTGGTGATGGTGGTGGTGGTAGTGGGAGCTACAGGGATAGCCGATATTCAAGTGATATGGGATGGGCTTAACGAAATGCAAATTATTATGCTACCCAAAGCACTGATCATGGATATCGTCCTGGTATAGAAGCTCAAAGAGATTTTCTAAATAGTTTAACAGAATTTTCAAGTGAAGCCGATGCTTTAAATTTTTCAGATACTAGGAGATATTCTGGAGTTCACAAACATATGCGAGACTTGAATATAGGTTATTCCTATGGAGATTCTTCTCACAGCTCAAGTAATAGATTGGGGAGACAGGAGTGGGACCAACCAAATGCATATTATAATCCCTATTACTCAGGATACGGTTTATCTAATTTACCCAGACATCTTCAGGATTCAGTCAATCTTCCTATATTTGGATCCAACCAACCAGTTGGAACATATTACGGAGGGATTACATCTGGTTCGGGTAGTATTGATGATCGTAGACAAAATTATGGTTCATCAAGAAGAAGCAATGATAATAGAGAATATCGAGGTTTTAATGTATATAGAAGAGGTTCATTTAGAGAAAATCAATATGGTTCGAATATCTCCCGTTATCCATGCAATATGAATCCAGAACAAGAATATTCATACTATAATCGATCGGCAGATGAAAATGATTTTGAGCTTCCACGACATTCCACATGGTATTGAATGGTAAGTATAAATATTTAGTATAAACATAGTTTGAACATTTTATAAAATTTTATTGGTATTTTTTTCTAATTATTTTTATTTATATGCAACACAGATGATAAAAGATGAAATCTTGACATTGATGGACACAAGGTACATCATTTTGTTATTAAAATAAATTTATTAGTATAATGACAATATACAAAACATAAAATTTAGCATTTTCATTTATATATATATGCGCTAATTGAGTTGAAATATTATTTATTTTAAATTTTAATCTACTATAAATTATAATATATTTTTTCAATAATATATATTTTTAAATTAATTATATTTATAATTTGATGTATTTTAATTATTTTTAAAATATATATATATATAAACTTTATATAAAAAAATCATATACGCCGATATTTGACTGATCCGCGATCCATATGCCGCGACGTATCTGGAACGATAAAGGCCGATCCGCAACGGGGAACCATGTTCCCAATTACTCAAAATTTCCCAAATCCTCTCATTTGCTGCGTAGACTGTTTCGTGCTTCAAATACTCAATTCCCCCAATTTTCCAAATCGTCTACGACTGCTGCTGCGTGGTTTCTTTCTTTCGTTCTTTTTAAATATGCTACAACACCAATGAAGATGCGGTCGAAGGGCCCGCGGGCGGGCAGAAGCGCTGGACAGCGGAGCGTCGGTGACGATTAGCAGGCGGCGAACTAATGCAGACGGTGGACTGGCAGACCACCGGGAGAAGGACTCGCGCGCCGCGATAGCGACAAAAAAATCTGGGCACCGGCTGTTCCTGACGAGGCGGAGACGACGGCGGTGGCGGTGAACAGAAGACCGCTGCGGAGGAACAAAAAGAAATCTACTTTTGCTATGATATTACGTTATTTTTGATGGAAGAATTGAATATTTTTATTCCAAAAATACAATATATATATGTCTACAAATAAAGAGAATATAGACCATATCAATCTATCCACAAATATACAATAATAGATATATATACTAATTAACAATGAAGCCTGCTGAACTTATAATTGAACTCTGAATATTTTTCTTTATAATCTTTGATTTATTTATTCATCTTCTCTTTAACAGTGCCAAAATGATAAAGATTTTAAATAGTTATTCCAAACAAATAAATAAACTAGATAAAGAAAAAAAAATAAAAAATTGATCTTCACTTATTAATCAAATATCAAGTTATAAACCACTCTTTTGTTGTTCTTGCTCTTCAATAGTTCTTATACAAAACATAGTATAACACAACCATGATATGTATTACTCAAAATACAATGACATGCATACATACACACAATGAACACAAGACAATAAAGTCCAAATCACTTTATAATTTCCACTATGTTCATATAATTCTTTCTTTTCATTACAATACTCAATAAATGTATCATCATTATTCTTATCTTCTTCACCACTTTCATCATCAATTTCAATAGTACAGAAGAGGAAGAACAACGTATGTAAGGATAAGGGAAAAAAAAAAAAAAAAAAAAAAAAGGAAGAAAGAAGGAAAAATTTGACCGTGCAATTTCAAAATTATAATTTTTATAATTCATTTTTTTAAGGGTTACTCATTTTAAAATAAATATGTACATTATTAACAAAAGTAATCTAATTAATATTTTAAAATTCAACTTAGTTCAACTAACTTTATTAACTCCGATGTATCATATTATATTTCACTTGAATGCAGTTGATATAATTCTTGAATTATTATATTAGTTAAACTATAACATCAAATTTGGAAAATTTTATTTTAATCAGAATTCAAATTATTGTGCTAATGTTGATTTTCAACCCGTCTGTCGATTTATATTTTTAAATATTTTTATTTAACAATGTATTAATATAAATATTATAAAATATAAGATTTTTATAATCACAATATAGTATTCTAATATATGAAAATGTTTGGAAGCTGACGTGACAGTTTGAAAATTATATTTGTCAATTGAATAAGTAGCCCATTTGAATAACCAAATAATTCATCTTATTGTTTGTTTACGAGCTTATAAGTATATCTTGTTTCATTTAAATAATATAATTGTTAATATGGTGAAGAAACTAAAGTTGATACATGACAATGAAATAATTAACTAGATTTGAAAATACACAATATAATTGTAAGTCACAATGATATACTAGTAGGGTTATATCTATTGTGCTCATTAAGTTGAGATGATTATCAAAATTGATAATTAATTATATAAGAATAACTTACACAAAATTAATAATTCATTTTGTTGATTGCAATATAAATTTAGCATCTTAATGATTGTACTGATCCGACTAAATAATATCACAATTAAATTTTAATATATTATTATAGATTAAAAACAAAAAATTATAATATAAATTATATAAGTTATAAAAAGATTACGAAGAATATTTTAGGTAAGAAAAAACTAATTATACCATACAATCAAATAAAATAAATACAATTAGGGCCAACTTAAATATTATATTAATTATATAATCTATTAAAAATAATCCTATATATTATAATCATATCATTAAAAATAAAATTGTATTTGTTGTTGCCGATTTTCAACAATAAAAAATAAAATTTAAAAATAGAAATTATATTCGAATTTGATAAAATAAATGCCTAAGATTAAGAATGTCTAGACACTGTACGATACATAAATAAACTACAAAAATAAATACTACAGACTGAAAAAGTAAATGGTGATCCCAAAAACAATTCACTGAATTTGATGTCGATTGAAGATGCCTTCTTTAGGTCGTAAAAAGCCCTTTTTAAAACCTATGTCAACCGCCACGATCAGGTCGTCCCTTCATAGCCGCTCACCGGTTGTAACCTCTCTCAACTGTTTTAGAACAACTTTTCATCCGACTTGCACATCTGGTGCTTCGTCTCCTCCTCTTACCCGCCTTCCATTTGTCCGACCTCCATATCAGCCCCTTTTTCGCCCGACTTCATCTTATCCGACTTCGTATAGGCCATCTCATCTTTTTTCGGCCGACTTCGTATAGGCCGTCTCATCATTCTTTGCCCGACTTCGTTTTGTCCGACTTCCGTGGTGACAATCTCATCATTCTTCGCCCGACTTCAGTTTGTCCTGTTTCCACCGCTCAATTGATTCACAATTTCTCCTGATCCGGACCCATAAAAAACTCTACTACCATAATCAGACCCATTGGACTATACGTTAATCCAATTTATAAGCCCATTCTCAGAAACCATATACATTGGTTTTTTCACTCAACAATATTATTTATATTATTATTAGTTTAGGTCCAACTTCACTTACTGTTTTGATAATTTAATATATAAACTTGCGCATACTCTCATTAGAGGTTTATTTCACCCACAAATTACCTTATATCAAACTTGACATTCACTTAATTAACTATTTTTAAAACATATTATTAACAGTTTCGTCATTATAATATTCTCAAATACTCCAAGTGTGCGTTTCTCCAACGGTTTCTAGGTTCGGCATTGTATCGATATTGTTTAATTTGAAGTGAGCGCAAAATCGAAGGGAGTATGGGACAGTTTTTGTCATCTGAGAGATAAATCAACCGTCTTTTTTCATCGATTTTATTTTGGATTGATTTATTTTGTTTTAATTTTTGTTTATATTTGTTACTTTGGATATCACGAAATGGCTCATAAAATATAGTACATTTTTTTAAAAAAAAAATCGTTTTATTTTTTATTTGGTATGAAATTATTTATTTTTTTATTTCATAAAATATACATTATGTAAAATAACACATAATTTCCTTTTTATAAAAATTAATTTTTATTTACCAAAAAAAAAATATACTCCCTCCGCTTACAAAGTTAATATTTTTCCATTTTGGATTATCCAAATACAAAGTTTACATTTTTTTTTTAAGTAAGTGTAGACCCCATCCTATTATACATACCCTTACTTTTACACTTATTTACGTAAATACCATTATATTTATTTATACATCTATTTTTAAATAAACAATTATCAAAATTAAAACAAAACAATTAAAACTAAAACACAATTAAAAAAAAAAAACACAACAATTGAAATTAAAACACAACCCCTAAAATAAAAAAAAAAAATGTTACTCTGACCTACCCTTCTCATATTCATTCTCATCGATCCTCTTGTGTTCGTAGGGTTTTCTCACGATCTTCATCTTCGTCGTTCTCTCTGGATCTTGTTTCTGCCGTCGTTGTCGACCACCGGTATAGCCCAAAATCGCTTCAATCGCGATCGATTGGAGGATTTATCAAAGGATCCTCTTCGGGCTTTGTCCATCGCCTCGTTCGACAGTCGCCTGCGAAGCCCTATGCCGATATTTCCCTCTGTGACTCTGATCTTTACAGATCCATGGTACCGGAGACGTGCGGGACCTTCAACGGCGAGCTTGAGACCTTCGAGATGAAGGGGCTTCAGCCATCTGTTGAGAGGCTTTGCTCGTATACGAGCTCGGAATCTCTAACCTCTGAGGTGCCGGAATCGTCTCACTTATACTCCAGCTGGGTTGTGCCAGACTCCGAGGATGCCTTCCTCTGTCCGTTTCCGATTGTCGTTCAAAAAGAAATGACAAAAAAAACCCTTATAGCCGGAATTGATGCTCGTAGCCGCCGCAATGTGTTCCTTCAGTTCTTGAGGATTTATTGTCCTCTTGCGACCACATTGCCCGAGTTCTCTGAGGTATACCTTCTATGGCTTTTTTTTTTTTTATGAGTACTTGGAGTTGGGAAATTCAATTTTAGTGGCTGAAATGATGAATTTTTGTGTTGATTACATGCAATGTAGGCTGTTGGTTGTGTGTAGTGCATATTGTTTATGGATGGCTTACTCCATGAGTAATGAACCAGATATGCGCAAGATTATTTTTCTAAACAGCTTCCACTCGATGACGATTTTCTTCCGAGAGTGTATTGATCGTGCATAGTTATAATAGATGCTTACTGTATAGGTAATGCAACCACTGTGCATTTGAATTCGTAGTCACTGGCCCCCACTCAATGAAGGTTATCATCCGAGAGCGTACTAATTGTGTTCTTTGATGGCCCTGTAATGCATATTGTATTTGGAGGCTTACTTTTAAAGTAATGCAACCAGTGTGTATTTGAATTCGTAGTCACTGTCCGCCACTCGATGAAGGTTATCATCCAAGAGTGTATTGATTGTGTCCTTTGATGATCATTTGATGCATATTGTATTTGGAGGCTTACTTGTACAGTAATGCAACCACATGTGCATTGAAATTTGACCGCCATAACCCTTACTCGATGATGATTAATATCTGAGAGCACCCTATAAATGTCAATTAATTTCTGAGAGTGAGTTCATAACACTCTGTGATGATAAATTGTGGAAATGACATACAAAAAGTGTCACATATACATATACATCCTATCCAAAGAGTTGTTGGGTGTACAAATTGATTTAGTTATCCTACAAAAGAGATTATTGGTTATTACTTAAACAACCTCTCTAAGTGGAGGTGTTTTATAAAAATAACTATAACTTCTCCTATCATCAAAAGCATATTCTACTACACCTAAGCATTCATCTATTACTAAAACTCCTCTAAAGAAGTTATAAAGTCCTCCAGGCCTTCTGCTTCATTTAAATCCATCAAATGAGCAATACTTGTCTTGATCATTTCATGATCAACTTGAATGTCTTTCGGGAAATTCTCTGACCTTCTCAAAGATTCTTTTCCTATGTGAGGGATCTTATAATTGTTTGATCCGAGATTAGCCATTATCTCACCAAGGCATGCTTGCAAACTTAGAAAAACTGAGTTAGAGCGGTATGTGACAGTTGTTCAAATGATTTGTGAACTGCTCCAAGTAAGTCATCTACTGTGGTACCTGACTGTGTAATTTGTAAAGATTGTAGTGCCCGGAACCATCCCAAGTCATTCACATTTGTGTCTAGGCTGTTCGGTGGTTGAAACACCAAATTGATGTTCCATCCATCGGTGCTTGTTGCCTGTCTGAAATCTGGATCAAGATTGTTGATGTGCGGCTTTGCGTTATCTTGTTGAATAATGGCATTCTTGTCCCTAATAGTTGGCCACTTCTCCTTTATTGCTGGTATCACCTATTATAAAGTCACCATGAGGATTACTCATGTAATTCTTATTTAGGAGACTTATACTTGCGATCGATATCCCAATGATGAGATGTTTATGAGGGATAAGAAAGTCTAGGTATAGAAATACAAAGTGAAACAACATACCTTGTTGATTAAAAGTTTCTTTGTGACTTCCTTTGTAATAGATTCTAATGGTTTTGCAACCATTGTCCCAGCTGCTCTATTCTTTGAACTTCTTTGGGCTGGAACTTTTTTTGTAAAAGGAAAAATACCTATTTTTCCATCGAATATGCATTCTCCACTGCTTGTATACATCGGTCTAGCGACTGCACATAAGAACATTACCTTCGTAATAAATCTTTTACTCTGACAGGCCCTATACGGCTCTGGCTCATCGGGTACTAGATAGTATCTTTCGGTCTTCCTTGTAAGATTAAACCATTTTTCATCTATGTGCACAACTTGTGTCATGCTTCGGAATTTGATTACTTTCGATGCATTGTCAATCTCTAGTGAGTTGAGGCTGAACTTCAGCCTCTCTATCTTGTTTTTCTCGCTGAGGAAGACTTGATAGCATTGATGTGCGGTCTGACCAGCCCCGATTTTTCCCAATTCCCGACAGTACTCTTACTTACATTCATCTCTTTCGCAATATTTCTATAAGTGTCTCTCTTGTACACAACTATATTTTGTAAAGCTGTTTTATCAAACTCTTTCCTTTTAACCCGATGAAGGTCTATTTTCTTATTTTTTAAAGAAATTGGCTAACCTGACTGAATTTGCTCGTGTGCTATTTTCCAAATTCTATGGATGACTTGTCTACTTACACCATACTTTAAACTTGCTTTAATAATTTTCCCATAAACTGGTTTCCCGTTGGTAGACCCCTGCAAGAGAAATTGTGCAATGCTATTAAGATCATTGGCTGCTAAATTTTGCTTTTTCATATTTCCAACCATTGTGAACTAAGTTGCTTAAATTTGTGATCTTATTATATATATATAGTGTATTTAAATGGGGGGAATGTGTATTTAGTAATGGAGAGAAAGTTTCTCTTTGATGAGAAAGGTTAAGATGATGTGACAATGATGTGATTATCCCTCTTTGGGAGGGAAATGAATTATGTTCCGGAGGCTGTTTTGTGGATTTTTTTTTTTTTATCTGGGTTCAATGTGATTTTTATTGTGTAATGCCATGATGATTTATCGCGATTTGTACTGATATATCGCACTGTCTACTGATTTCTCCTTCTCAATGTATAATGTTTCAGTAAAATTAAGGTTTGTCTACTAATTTTTCGTTCTCGATGTATGATGTTACAGGATGATAATGGTTTATGCACTGTTTTTTTATTTCCTAATTATGCACACTTTTTTTTAAAACATGAATATTGTCTACTTAATTATGTGCATTGTAAATTAAGAATTTTGTACTGTATTTAATTATGTAAATTTAATTTATTATTTTTTTTTTGTGAATTTAATTTTGTAATTTTAATTAGAGTAGAAATTTTATTTTTCTTAATTTTGCTAGTAATTCTATAATTATCTCAGTCGTTTTAATTATTATATAAATTTGCTCATTTTTTACACTAATTTTAATTATTTTCCTTGCAAAGTACATTAATTACATTACCCTAACTTACCAATTCATTACAAAACAAAAAGAAAAAAAGTACTACAGGGGTGTAATGGTTTTTTTACATAAAAACTATCTTAACTATCGTTAAAATATAATATTTCTTAAACAATGTGCAAAAAGCAAATGTCAACATTTAAGATGGACGGAGGAAGTATATAATTAATTAACTACCATATTACACTTTTCTATTAATACAAACATTACCTATCAAATCAATATACGTCAAAATTCTCAAATTCAAACCAAACTTATAAACCTAAAAAAGACAAAATTCCAAACTTCTCTTAAATTTTAAATTCAATCCAAATTCAAATCCAAATGTTTCCCCAAGCATGTCCCCAAACCACCCTTGTCCCCTCTTGGCCGGCACTGCTGCAAGGCTTGCAGTTTTTTACATTTTTTTTTTTAAAAAATTAAAATATAATGTGTGTTTCTTTTGGCTGAATTTGAAAAATTTTAATTTGGATTTAGTATTAAAATAATGTTTGATGGGATGTTTTGCAGAGGAAAAAATATATTTTTTTCGGGGAATGCATAGTTTAAATAGTAAAACTTGAAAAAATTGGGGTAAAGAAATATTTATTATAATTATAAGAGAAAAAAAATATACAATATATATGTTATTTTGTAGAAATTAAAATTTTTTATAATACAAATAAATAAAATTTTAAATATATATATGTTGGGTATAATATAAATTCATAATCAAATTATACCATATAAATTTTATAAATTAAATTTAATACACATTTATATCATTTTATTCATTATCCATCAAATCAATATACATCAAAACTCCCCAAACTCCAACCAAACCCAAACACAAAAAAAAAAACAACAAAATCCAAATACATCCCAAAATTCAAATAAAAACTAAACCCAAACCCAACTTTCCCCAAACTCCTATTAAGAAACAAATCCTTCAACCTCATAATAAAAAAATAAAAAAAAAAAATAATAAAAAAAAAAAACCCACATCCCATATTACATATTTATTAACATTTTAATTATACCGCAACATATTTATTTAACATTTTAATACCACATGCAAGCCCTACTACAGCTCAGTTGTGCATAGACTTCTACTCGGTCTATCAATAAAATTAAAGCCCAAGGAATTAATTCTATCATAAAGATGTAAAATATACGGTTTGTTCACGTAGTTTTAGAAAGATTAGTATTATATTGAGATATAGTAGGAATAAAGTAAAAATGACTAAGATAACCTTGTTAGTATGTGTGATATAAAGGTAATGACATTTGTGTAATATATTGTAAATTGTAAGGACATTTGTAATGGTAGGTAGATAGTACAGTTACTAAAAATTGAAATGAATATTTTGTTATAAGACGGACTAAAATAAAAAAATGGATACTTTGTTATGGAACGGAGAGAGTATCTAAAAAATACAATGTATACACACATTAACACATTATATATAATATAAATATTTTATTCACTCACAAAAAACAACTTTTCAACCTAAAATATTATTTTTTCAATATTATCAACACAATTCTTAATACCTAACATACAAAATAAATTCATCCAAAAAACACTAAGTTAACATTCCCATAAGGTTTGTTTGCTTATGGTTAAAAATTAACTTTAAAGATGATTTGAATTTTTGTTTAAATAATATTTGGTTATGATATTTTATAAGAGAAATAATTTATTTTTATTGAAAATTGTACAGAGTAAATAATATTTACTTTGATTTGAAATACTAAAAGATCAATCGATGTTATACTGTCACTGTCCCAAATCAAATGAGCACTTTGGAGTTTTGTAATGGATTAAAAATAATAATAATATTTTATTAGTTAGTGAAAGTGTGTAAAAGTTTTTGACATTTTGATCATTTAACTATAAAATAATTTTATATGTAATCATATGGTTGTAATTTAAGGGTATTTTGACATTAGTTTATGATTACTTTTTTTAAAAATGAAAAAAAGATACTTTGAAGTGGAACGGACAAAAATAGTAAATATAGTACTTTGAATTAGAAGAGAATGAGTAAAATTAAAGAGGTACTTTGGACCTAGTCCGTTATAGTTGGAATTCGATTTTGTATTATTTATTTTCTATTTTTTCTTCGAAACTATCAAATTAGAATTTTTATTTAATATATTGCACACAAAAAAAAAATTGATTTTTCATTAAAAATATTAATTACGTTAAATATTTATTTATATCATATACTCACTTCGTCCTGCGGAAGATGAAGTTTTTTGTTAGGGACACAGTATTTTAGGTAGTATAGGTTATTAAGTTATTAATAATAAGTTAAGATAATATTTTATTATTTTTTATATGTCTAGTGTTGTTGGTATTTTAAATATTTTTACAATTATATCTCAATAAAATATATGCAATACGAATATCATTTTATAGACAATAAAATTTTATATAATATAAATGAATAAAAATATCTTTATTTATTTATCATTATCATAAATTAGTTTTATAAAAAATGAGGAGTTTTAAAGGTAGATAAAAATATTTGTTAATTGAGGAGATATATAGAAATAAAAGGATTTTGAGTGAGTCATACATGTAAAATATTATAAATTTAATTAAATTGATTTATATTTGTTAAGTATGTTTAAGATTGATAAACTTGCCAAAAATGAAAAGAGGTCATCTCTTGTGAAACGTACCAAAAAAAAAATAAAAATAGAGTCATCTGTGACGAAACGAATGAAATACGTATTAATTCTCGAACTTCAAACCTAAATTCAAACTATACAAGAGTAGCCCAACCCACTCTAGAGGACTAAATTCCACGTTGGGAAGTGTCGTCGTGATGTGTAATATAATAGGTCTGCATCCTTAATTATATCTCCAACCAATCTTCATGTACAACAGCCTTGCTCGTACGTCAAATTAAATAAGGGACATTATTTGTTTGTATCTACATTTATTTTTGTAATATTTGTGATATATAATTTTATCTAAAAGAAAATATGATAAAATAAATTTTATCTCCGAGTTTTCTTATTGAATTTTTATTTTAAATTAATTTTTTATATGAAATAATTATTTAATATGATATTTGATACAAAAACGATGTATTTAGTGAAAAAAAATTCATTGATAATGCACTCAGTATATCTCCAATCTATATGTCGTATAGAGATTTATATGATAAAAAAACCATATTATTAACATACTTGAATCCATCGAGTTCCTTGATGCGAAATTGAGAACTCGAACAGTTGATATTACGGTATTCTTTAACTAAATCGCCTAATAGATCCTTCGTAGTTTATTCCGATGGGGAGAATCAAGAACAATGATTGATTTAGTGTGTTAGGGATAATAACGGAATATCCTTTATATAGCATCAATAGACCACCTATAATCACCCAATTGATACACTATTTTATATCTATTCAATTTATCTCATATCAATAAGGTAGTAGTTGACTTGTTCAATAATTAAATCACGTAATTTAAGTCAATCAAATAAATAATTGATTGTTTCTATAATCAAATATCATAATCTAAATCAATCAAATAAATTATTGATTAATTCTATAATTGGATGACGTAATTTAAGTCAATCAAATAAATCAGAATAACTAATATAATTCTATATTATCATTTGCCAATATTTAGATAGAAAAATATGTATTTTCTTAATAATATTTTGATAAAACTGTAAACTTGTGAGGTAAAAAAAAAAAAAAAAAAAACAAAAACTTAAATAGAATATTATTTTATTTTTTCTATTAAAAATAATTGTTAGATATAACTAACATAATGGTACGTAGAGCCGTCAAAGTTGATTGAGCACGTCTCGCCCTCCCCACTTCACTTTTAAGGAGGATTGGATTGTGATTTTTTAAACCCGTTAAAATGCGAGCTTAAACGGGCCAATTTACGTGGGCCATGGGTTGAAAGTGGATTAGTCCGCACTAGGACGGATTAGCCTGCAGACCAAGTAAATATAATAATTACTACTCATCCGTCTCAATTAAAATGTATTTTCTTTACCATTTTTACCGTCACATTAAAAAATTATAATAAAAATAATAAAATATTAATATTTGAATATATTTTAATTGTATATAAATTATAAATATACCATTATAAATACGATTAATTTATAAATAACGAATAAAAATATATCAAAATTATATTGTACACTTTATTTAATAAATAACATATTATTATTTTTAATATACTGAAAAGAAATATTTTTTGTTAAGACTAATAAAATAAAATTTATATTATCATTAGTTTAAATAAATTAATCAATATTGTCTACACGATTGTTTTTTTTCTCTAACTCTATTATCAATGTCACTCTTATTTGTTTCGATTTTTTAATCATTTGTTTTGTTCGTCTTCTATTTTATTATTTTATTATTTTTTTTAAATATTTCTTATTATGATTTTTTTTAATACACTACCTAATAATATTTAGAATTAAAAATTTTTATATTTTTTTATTTATTTTAAAATATTTATTATTTAAATTCTATAATAAAATTACTTTTAGCTATTTTTATATATTAATTACGAAAAACATTCTGTATATATTTATGAAAGAGGAAGTCTACAACATTTAAAAGAAAGTGTTACTAGAATGCTTTGCCTAAGGCTTCTACATGTAGAGTTTGGCAACTGAAATTTTATCGCATCATAAATGCTTGCGAGTATATATAGATAGATAGATATATATATATATGTATTATAATAATTGTACGATTGAGGTCCAGTAAGAAATATTCCGATAGTATGGGTTGAACTCGTAAGTTTATCGAGTCTAATTTACAAATTACTAAATCTGACCAGAAACTTACCTTAAACACGCTAAAAGAATAACGATCGCAACCGGAAGAATAACACTTAAAAATTGACAGAACCAACAAAAAGACAAAAATAATAATAAATTACAAATTAATTTATAGAAAAAAGAATAATCACCATGTGACTATAAATTAATACAAAACAATATTAGTTGCCAAAGGACACCTGCAATTTTAGGGAATATATTTTGATGAAAGCTTTGTCCCTGTGAGTAAAGGTGTGACAGTAAAAATAGTTATGACCATTGTTGTAGCAAAGAATTGTGTGATTTAACATGTTGATGTGAATAATGTTTTTATGCATTGATAATTGGAAGAAGAGGTTTACTTGACTCAGTCCCCTTGTTTATTTAGTTTCTTCGGGCCAAATCTGCAAGTTGAGAAAATCTCTTTATAGACTTAAAAAAGCCAAGAGTTTGGTACAATACATTGACATTAAAGATTACTACTTTTGAATTCAAACAATTTGTGTATGATCATTGTTTATTCATTATGTGTGATATCTCCGGAATTGATAGAGATAAGTTGGAGAGAATGTGATACATCCAATGTTAAATAGAGATTAAATAAATTGAATAAACTATTTATTTCAATAATATACATATTCTTTTTTGATAGTCTTACTGAAATAACTTTAAAGTTAAACATACTTGCTATAAGGTAATTTCAAGATGGGTGACCCCCCGAAAAGTCTCTCAAAGTGCGTGTGAGTGAGGACAAAAGTGTGCTGAAAGGACTCGTGTTGGCCTGCAATAGTCCATAATCATTGACTGGAATGTTGAAGGGCTTAGCAGTTGACAAATCTTTCGGGTGCAACGTATGGAGTTGATAGAGATAGTTGGGGAGAATGTGATACCACATGTCTTGAATAGAGATTAAATAGATTAAATATACTACTCACGTCAACAATATGTACATTCTTTTTCGGGAGTCTTACTAAAAAATTTTATAGTTAAGTCTATTTGCTCTAAAGTAATTTCAAATAAATGACCCCCTAGAAAGTCTCACACAGTAAGTGTAAGTAAGAACAAAAGCTCGTTGAAATGATTTCTATTGATATGTAGGGCCAGTCTAATCCCGACACACTCGGCCAGCGTGACTTACGGGCTAGAGTATTACAACTGAAAAAAAGGTAAATGAAACAAATAGATTATTGAAACACAAGGAAAATGGCTTGACACAAACAAAGTCATATCAGCACAGAGGCACGTGCAACATTCATGAAAGTTCAATGCAATATTACGAGGGACCATTGCTGCTACCTAAGAAAGTCAAAGTTACGGAGACAAGCACCACCAAAGATATAAAGAATTATCAAAGGAATATACAATATGATGGCGAGACCTACCCAAGAATAGAACTATCCGAGAGGCATAAGGGAACCTATACTAGATGAAATATATAACACAAGAGCTCAAGGCATCGAGGATGATGCTTAATTCAAATAGAAGAGAATGTCACATACCAAAATATGGCTGAGAATGACTGAGACAAAACTTTGAAATAACCTAAAAATTACAAAGAATCAAAGATGTGTCTCAGGAAGCGAAGATGGGACAATTAAGAAACGGAGGCTAATGGAACCTTCCAAAACTCCCTAAGCAATCTAGTATATCCTTTGACTATATTGATACTTATCCATTAGACGTCTATATTCTAGCCATTAGTATAGATGTATAACTTGTAACAGATCTTGAGGTCCAATTCCTTAGCATGTTTATAAATAGGAGAGTTCCTCTTCATTTGTAATTGATCAAAAAATTGAGAATAATACAGTCTTCACTTAAGCAGATGAAACCTTGTATGTTTAGTTTTTATGTTCGTTGTGTGCTATATTGCTAGTATTTTAAGGTTGTACTAGAAAATTTTTCGAGAGTATCAAAAAATTACTAGGTCAACGAAAAAGTGTTAAAAAAGAAACCTAAAACCCGTAACATTTCGATAAAGCATCGTCACCCTATAATCTACTTAAAAGTACCAAACATCGACAAGTTATTAAATAAATATTATGAAATTAGAGAATTAAATAGCCTTATTCATTATGTTATGGGTGCTTGGAATATTATGCATCTCATAAAAATACTTTATCATTCATTACAAATAATAATAATAATTACAATCTACTCAAAATCTGTAGATTTTACAATCTATAATCAAATACAAGGTGTTCATTTTGCATTTTTTAATAATTATATTTTTTATACTCCCATGTTCCTAATCAAATGACTCTTTGGGTTTTGTAGTGTATTAAAAAATAATAAAATTTTATTAATTAGTGTAAGTATACAAGAGTTTTTGACATTTTTGTCATTTGACTTTATGTATAAAGTAATTGAATGTGTAATGGTATATTTGTAATGTAAGTAAAAGTTAAGGGTATTTTGATATTAATATATAATTACTTTTTTTAAAATAAGAAAAATATAATATGAAATGAGACAAAAAAAATGATAAAAATGATATTTTGAATTGGGACGGAGGGAGTATTAAAGCCCCGTTTGGATTGACTTCTACTTCTAAAAAACAGTTTGTAAACGGCTTTAAGAGTTGAAAAAAAGTGTTCTTTCATAAGCACATATGGTAGCTTCTGAAATAAGTAAAAATACTTTTAAGTTAAAATTATTATTTTATCTTTAATAATAATAATAAATACAATACTATAATATAATATAATAATAATTAATTTATATATTAGATTTTAATAAAAATTAAAAATATAATTATATTACTATTTTTAATTTATATATTATATTTGAATTAAAATTTAAAATTAAGATACCAAATTTAAATAGGAGTAGGGGTGGAAAAAGGGTAGGCCAGGGTTTGGCTAAATAGACCAGACCTATTTTATAAAATTAAAGCTTGAGTCTGGCCTATCGGCCTATTAAAATATATATCTAAGGCCTAGGTTTGGTCTACTTTAAAGCTTGGTTTGGCCTACGAGCCTATTTAAAAGTCTATATAATATTTTTTTTATTTTTTATTTTTCAAACTTAATATTTGTAGAAAAATATATACAATTATTTATTATATATAATAAATCAGTTAAAATAAATTAATTTTTTAATTTTTATTATCACCAAATATAATTTTTTATAAATTATAAACAATTAAAAACATAATATTTATATATATTAGATAAAAAAATATACTACATAAATATATAAATTGGCCGGCCTGATAGGCCAAAAAGGCTTTTCATTAGAACCTAAGTTTGTTCTATTTATTTAAAAAGGCTTAAAAATATATTTGAATTTAGTCTTGATAGTAAACAGGCCATGCCAAACCATGCCTTATGCAGGCCAGACTGTAGGTCCTGACAAGTGGCATGGCCTATTTCCATCCCTAACTAGGAGTATATAAATTTTTTAATTATGCTAAAATTATTAAATATAATTTATAAAATAAATTATAAAATAAATTATAAAATACAAATAATTTAATACTATTACATTGTAATTTTATTTTTAATTGATATATTATTTTTAAATTAAAATTTTATAATATAAATAATCAAAATTTTAAAAAATATTTGTTATACTATCATTTTTAAAATCTTTAAATGTAACTAATAAAATTTAAAATAAATTATAAATGTTTTATTGAGAAATACTACTTATATTAACAGGATATAACGTGTAATTTTAAAAGCACTTTCAACTCTATAAGGTCCAAACAGTTTTTATAAGAAATTATTTTTATAATTATTTATCCAAACACAAAATTGAAGTATTCGGGTTTTGGCTTATACTTATTTTTTTAAGCTAATCCAAACGGATCCAAAATTGCATAAATGTGTTTTTATTAAAAAAAATAATACTCTCTCCGTCCTACTTTGGATGTCTGGGTTACCGTAGATACGAGAATTTATGATAAGTATAATTAGTAGATAATAAAGAATGCATTAGTAAAAATAATTATCCTATAATATAAATAATTATAAATTAAAATTAAGATAACTAATTAATTTAACTAAATTAAAAAAAATTAAATTAAAAAATTTAAAATGAGATTCAAGTGTGTAATCATTTTCCAAATAAAGAAAATGATATAAGATGTGAGACGGACATAAATGACAATATGAACATGGTAGGTTGGACAAAGGGAGTAATATTTTGTATTTAATTTTTTTAATTTTTGTGAGTTGATAGAATATATAGTTGTATATATTACATCCGTTCAATGTAAATCTATCAATTTGCATTTGACGTCATTATTTTTAACATTAAAAAATCATTATAATATAATTTTATATTTTTAGAAATCATAACAATTAATTTTGATTCCATTAAAAAGTTTTGATCAGTTTTGATCTCATCCATCACGCTCAAGCTGGATTATACGTAAAGCTAATTAAGTTTCACAGATGATCAACGGTCCTGTGAATTTAGCACAATCGTGTTCATCACTTTGTTCTGAATATAATCGTGTTTATCTACTCAAATTGATAAAATTAAAATAGAAACAAAATAATAACACTAAGGGGGCTGTTGTCGTAAAAAAAATCGCCACCGACGGTTTAATCGGAAAAGTCTGTCGAATTAATTTAATCGTACGGTTCCTCGGCCTCCTCAAGAAAGGATCCGGGCTATCTCGCAATAACCGAAAAATTGATGAAAAAAAGAGGTAAAATAAACAAGAACGATGCTGAAAATTAAATTGAAATTAATCGAAAAAAGCTGTAAAAATTCTGAAAATACCGCGGAAATTAAATTGCAAAGAAAAAATTAATGTTGAAGAAGATAAGATGCCCTCTTACGGCGTCTTCTTTTTCCTTTTATTCCCTAAACCCTTGTTCGGATAAAGTTCTCATTCCTTATTTTTCTCCAAACCCCCCCCCCCCAACTTCTTCTCACTTTCAAATTATAATTTATCCGTTTCTCCTTTGACCAAGTATCTTACTGATTTGGGCCTTCTTGTGGTCCGTGTTCTCCCTAAGTCGGGCTCCCAATATGGATTGGGCCTCTGGTTGAGTTTTGGAGTGTACAAATGCCCCCAACAAAACTATCTCGGGTAAAAATTAATTTGGTCTCCGGATAGTTTTGTAACCTCCAGAATCTTGGTTCGAGCGTACTGTCTCATCTTTTTGGTATCGCCCCAAAAACTTTACTCTTCACTTTCTCTCCCTCTCTTCCTGCTCGTGAAAGAAACCCTAGTCCTTCGAGCTCCTCCCTTCGTCTTTCACCGGCGATTTCTTCCGACTTCTCACGGTGACCCTTGGTCCTCCTCTGACGACGCTACCGAGCGGCATTTTCAGTAGTTTCGGCGACCGGCGGGCAGAAGGACGCTAGCGAGATTAGCTTACGGTCTTTTCACCACGGGGGGAATTCCGATGTCTAGATCGAAGCCGGGTGTTCAGTCCAGCCATCGTCTTCCGATACACTCCGAGAGAGCTCCCCTATCATCCGGTGGTACTCGGTTTGGGCTCGCGCCTTTTGCGAAAGATCGAGACGAACCTCCGGAGGGTTCTTTCGACGCCCTAGGCGGGGGTAAGCTCTTGCTAGCCCAATCTTGGTTCAATCTTGTTGTTTTTCCTTCCCGTATTTTCCGACTTCCTAGTAGTTTTTCTGAGTTCAAATCGTGGAAAGATAGGCTAGATCCCCTGTATGGGGCACAATGGCAAACCTGGGGCATTCGATATATGCTGTCGGTATGTACTGATTTTGTTCCTAGCGACAATCATATGATCAAATCCCTTTTATGTTTCTGGAGCCCTAGTATAAATGCATTCGTGCTCCCTTTCGGGATTGTGGCCCCGACCGTGTTGGATGTGGTTGCAATATTAGGCCTTCCCTTGAAAGGAGTAAAACCTCATTTGTCTCTATCGTACAGCTCTGATCGATTGTCCATTCCCTTTGCTTATGATAGCAACACCACTGTGAGTCAGTTCATTGTGTCGAACATGCTCTCTGGCCCCGTCGAATCCCTAGAGCACAATGCTTTCCTTATGTTTTGGTTGAGCAAGTATTTTGTTTGCTGTGCATCGAAAGGGTTTGTTCGGGGGGTGGAACCGATTGTACACGTACTCATGTCTGGGGCGGAGATAGACTTAGCTTCGTATTTCTTGGGTCTGTTGTGTTGCAGAGTAAATAAGTTTTTGGAAAAAAAACTCTGTCTCTTCTTCCCGCGAGCCGGTCGGAGCAGGTCCTCTGTGGTTTCTTGAATTATGGGCGTGGCTATATTTCCCAAATTTGATCAGCCCGCGTCCTGAACTTCCCCCTCCGCCGTTCGTACCTTTAGGTCTTCACCCATTCCCTTTTGCATGAGGCTAATCGGCCTCCGTCCGATTTCAGTCCTTTGTCGGGTTTCTTCTCATCTCGTGACACCTCCGTGAGTTGGAACAAATGTCTTACTGCTCGCATCTTAGTTAGGGGGTTATCGGTAGCCTCTCGATATAATCCCTTACTAGGAGAAGTTTATCAACCCCAGTATTGCGCACGCCAGTTTGGCCTGGTCCAGGCAATTTTCCTGTTTGGTTTTCTTTTACTGCCTCCTCTCTCTGCGGATCAGTCGTTGGGATCGTCCCTCCTTGATGACTGGCATGCCTACATCCGCGATATAGAAGAACTGCCACATTCGCCCCATACTTTTAATCCGAGCACACTACCTTCCTTTGATGACTGGTGGGCTGAGTTTTTGGTCCACTCGAACGTGGCGGCTCTTCGGCAGTCCCTGATCGATCCGGATAACCAGCATTCGGGTGGTAAGGATTCTCCCGCTGCAGCTTCCGATGAGGTGGAGGAGGTTTTAGTATATTCAGCCACAGGTACTTTATTTACATGCTTTCGTATAACTCGAAAGCGAGTAATAACCGATCTTTTCTTTCGACCACAGGAGCCCTTCTCGCGACGGGTGTCTCATATGTGCCGCTTTCGGCCACTCGCCGTTCTCAGAGACTGATATCAAAACCGGCCGCGACCAAGCTACGGCCGAAGCGCCCTGCCAAACGGCCAGCTCTATCGCCACCCCTTCAGGTATTTCGAATAGCGATTTTCCTTTTGACGAGACAGAAGCCTCATAATTCGCTGTTCTTTTAGCAGATTCTTTCCAAGAGAGCTGCTCCCGTATCCTCTGTTGTTCTCACTGAAGATTCTTCTTTCTGGACATCTCTAGTTCATGTATGTGTTACCTTTCTCTTTCTCCGCAAGAATGCATCTTTGATGACTTTTCTTGGCAGGTTCTGCACGCGAGGACAGGCTTTGAGACTGTCGCCAAGTCGCCTGAGAGATCTGCCTCTCACTCACCGTCTATCCCGGTACGAGTCTATCGGCCAATTTTAATTACTTATTAGGCTCGGCTTCTAACTGGATAAATGTGTGCAGGTTCCGTGAGGGGTTACTACTCCGGGAGGGTCGGTTTATTCGGCTCGGGTTCGTTCTCCAGCTTCCACCCGGCCTGAGCCTGCCATGCCGTCTCTTTCTCCATCGACTCCTTTGGCCCTGAAGGTTGTTCCTGTTGACGTAGAGGCGTACTTTGCTCAAAACCTTGTCACCGACGCCTCTGCCCCAGTCAATATTGAATGTTTGGATCCCTTTAGTGGATATCAATCGGCCCTACCGGAGGACTCAACCATTTTAGACAACCTGCAAGCATCTGTTCTAACAGCGGCTGCTCCATTGTCGCTGGGCCTGTCGCGTCGCCAACAGCTGGAGGAGCTTGCCGATCGCCTGGGCAAAATTTCCAGTCGCCTGAAGATGCTGCAGAGTGTTCGCGGCGTAAACGACAGTAAACTCAAAGAATTGGCAGTCCTGGAGATAGAGAAAACGGCTTGCGCTTGGAGTTTTTTGGCCGAGAAACAACATGCTGAAGATGAAGCAACATATGTGGAAGGTCTCCACGCCGAGGAAAAAGCTTTACGTTCGGAATTAAACAAGATAGAAGAGCGTCTGAGAGAGATCCCACCAGAAATAGCACGGGTGACCGCGAGTCTCGCTTCCAGGACCACTCGTAGGATGGAGATGTATGATCGTGCAAGGGCATTGGATGAACCTCTGTCTGGGCTCAACAGTAAAAGACTTGTTTTTAAGAAGAACCTTCAACGAAAGAAAAGGGGGTTAGAGGAGCTGCATCTCCTCTGGCCGAGTGTAACGGCCTCATGGGCTTCTTTGCGCCCTGGGACTTCAGAGTCCGCCGGTCGTTTTCCTCCCATGCTGGTCGCTGTAACTGAGGGTTCATACGTTACCGGGACGGCATCTAATCCACCAGTCTCGAGTGCGTCTACCGCGAGTGTTGGGCTCGTTGATGTTCTCGTTACGCATGATGCAAATTCGGGCTACTGCCCTGCAAGCCAGTAACTTATCTTATGTTTGTGTAATTTTCGACTTGAATCTGCCATTTCCCTTTTGTTTTTGACTCCTTTTGTGATGGCGGTCTACGGATGGTGGAGGGATTTGTTTTGTCTATGAATTAACCATCTTTTTGATCAGGGGTTTGCCTTTTATTCTAGATCCCAAACGGACGGATAGAACTGCTTAGGATATTTGCTGTTAATGACCGTTTTCGACTCTTTCCTTCGGGTTCCATTAATCTGTATGCTCCATTAGTTGTCTTGACCGATACGATGAACGGTCCTTCCCATGAGGGTGACCATTTTCCGAATTTCAGATCTTTCGGCCCAAACGGAAGAATCGTTTTCCAAACCATATCACTTTCTTGGAAAGTTTGAGATCTAACATGCTTTTGGAAGGCCCTTTATGCTTTCTTTTTTTGACTTCGCGTATGTTCGAGTGCTCGCAATCTCTCGTCGGGCAAAGCGTCGAGCTCATGTAGTAGCATTTGGTCATTTTCCTCCATTGCGAGCCCGTTCGCCTGCAGAACCCGGAGTGATGGTACAGTAATTTCTAGTGGGAGCACAGCGTCATGTCCATAAGTCAGGCGGAAGGGGGTGTTTCCGGTTACCGAGGATTTGGCGTTCCGGTATGCCCAAAGTGCTTCGTCTAGCGTGTCGTGCCAACCTCTTGGATTATCTTCCATGCCCTTTCTGATAATTGAGATCAATGCCTTATTCGTTGCTTCAGCCTGTCCGTTAGCTTGAGGGTAGTAGGGGGAAGAATGGAGCAATTGAATTCCATATTGAGCCACAAACGCCTTGACCTTCGTCCCCATGAACGCCGTACCCTGATTGGTAGTGATGGTCTTGGGGATGCCGAATCTATGGATGATATTCACCTTGATGAAGCGTATAATATGGCTCTGCTGCACTTTGACGAGTGGTATGGCCTCCGCCCATTTCGTGAAGTAGTCGGTGGCCACAAGAATAACCGAATGCCCTTTACAAGACGAAGGATGGATCTTTCCAATCACGTCCATTGCCCAACCCAGGAAGGGCCAGGGCTTGACGATCGAATGGAGTTTCTCTACGGGGATTTGTCGGAGCGGTCCATGGCGTTGACAGGCCGGACACCCACGTGCATAATCGATGCAATCCTGCGATATTCGCGGCCAAAAATAGCCATAGCGAAGTATCGTCCATCTCATCGTAGGTCCAGCTTTATGTGCGCCTCCAATGCCTTCGTGGACTTCCGTCATGGCCTTCTGTGCTTCTTCGTGCCCTAGGCAGCGAGCCAGCGTCCCGTCCGACCTTCTTCGATACAATTCCCCATTGATTTGAGTGTATTTCATGAGCTGATATCATTCGGCTTTTGTCGTGGCCTTCCTGGGGTTGGCTAACCCTTCCAGCAAGGGGGTTCGCCAATCCAGACCTGGCCTATCGACCTGTGAGCATTTGCCTTCCCAAGGCATGTATCTCCTTCTAAAACCGGACGCCCACTGTTCCAAGTCGTTTGCTTCCGCATTTTCATCTCGGAGTATATCTTCTAAAACTACGTCTGTAAGCTGTTGTAGAAGACTATGGACTTCGCGAAGAAGAATCTGAAGTTGCGGATCTCTACATTTGAACTCTTTAAGGGCCTGTCGGATAACTAATTGAGAATCCCCACAGATGACTACCTTCCTGACTTTTCGGGCCACGAGGAAACGTAAAGCTAATAGTAAAGCTTCATATTCAGCTTGGTTATTTGTAACACCTTGCGGGAGTTGGTGCGCAAAACGCCATACCTCTCCTTCTGGGTTATGGATTATTACACCTGCCCCGGCCACCCCTATGGTACTAGAACCGTCGAAAGCTACCGTCCAGGGTTCCACCCCTACATAATCTATTGCTGTGGCCTGAACCATCCTTGGATGTTCGGCTAAAAAATCGGCAATGGCCTGTCCTTTGACGGCCTTGAGGGGTTGATATGTTAGCGAAAACGATGTTAATTTTAGTGCCCATTTAACCAAACGGCCTCGAAGGACTGGCCTATTTAGCAAATAGCGGAGGAGATCAACTTTACATATAACCATAGTTTCGACAGGCAATAGATAATATTCTAACTTTGTACAGGCATTATATAGAGATAAGCAGAGTTTTTCGATGCCTGAATATCGAGTTTCGGCTTCATTTAGGGTCTTACAAAGATAGTAAACAGCACGCTCTCAACCTTCATTATCATCCTGGGCTAGAAGACAACCTATTGTATCGTCTGTCGCGGCTATATATAGTTTTAGCCCTTTTCCTCGGATCGGCGGCATTAACACCGGCGGAGATGTTAACGCCTGCTTGATCCGGTCCAGGGCTTGTTGCTAGGCATCTCCCCATTCGAATGCGTCTTTCCTCCCCCGCAATAATGTAGAGAAGGCTTTCATCCTCCTAGCGGCGTTAGCGATGAATCTCCTCAAGAAATTGACCTTTCCCATCAGGCTTTGTAATTCCCTAATGTTGCGAGGAGGCCCGAGGTTCCTAGACAGCCTTAGCCTTGTTTTTATCAACCTCGATACCTCTTTGATGCACCAAGAACCCCAAGAAATTTCCTGTTTGTACTCCGAAAGCGCATTTGGCTGGATTCATCTTGAGGTCATGCTGCCTCATTCGCAGGAAGGCTCTACGAAGATCCAGTAGATGATCGGCGAAGACTCGGGATTTCACGACTACGTCATCTATATACACCTCCATGCTAGCGCCAATCAGGTCTTGAAAGATGGCGTTCATCGCCCTTTGGTAAGTGGTTCCGGCGTTCTTTAAACCAAAAGGCATGACTATCCATTCAAAGATTCCGATTGCCCCGGGGCAACGGAAGGCCGTTTTATGAGTATCTTCTTCGGCCAGGTATATTTGATTGTATCCTGAGTATCCTTCCATGGACGATAAGATTTCATATCCCGCCGTAGAATCTACGAGCATATCGGCGATTGGCATTACATACTCGTCTTTTGGAGTTGCTAAGTTGAGATTCCGGAAATCAATGCAGATGCGGATTTTCCCATTCTTCTTCGGCACGGGCACGATATTGGAGATCCATTGGATACCTGCATGTTCGAATGAAATTAGCCTTGAGAAGTTTTTCGACCTCCACTTTTACCTTCGGCAATAGTTCTGGGTTGAAACGCCTAGGGGCGTGCTTATGGGGTCGGCATAAATTCTTGATGGGTAATCGGTGCTCTACCAGCCTTCTTGATAACCCTGGCATTTCATGGTAGTCCCATGCAAAACAGTCCCTAAATTCACGGATCAGAGCGACCAATTTCTCTTTAGTGGTGCCATCTAGTAAGGTGCTAATCCTCGTCATCCGCGGCGCTGCATCACTTCCTAGGTTAACCTCTTCCATAGATCTTGAGCTTCAAAAGAAGGGGTAGCCCTCTGGATCGGCGGCTGAACATTTTCTTCGTTTTGATCGTACGCAGGCGGTCCGGGAACTGTTCCTGTCTGCTTATCAGGCAACCGGGCGGCAAGATCGCTTCCTTGTATAAATAGGCAACCTGATTTGCCTGCCCTTGCCTCCCGCTCTCGTATGATTAGGTTGTCAGACATGACGACTACCTGCGCCGTCGGGCCGTTCGTCGGCCTCTATTGTAATTTCGAACCGTTTTATGGTTAAGTTACACTCCTTCCATCTCTCAACGTCCTCCAGCATCATAGAGAGTGGGTAAACTTCCGGAGAATAATACACAGCTTCGGCCGAATGTACTTCCATGTTAGGATCAGTTTCGGCCGCCACTGTTTCGACTTGGTTCCCATTCCAGAACATGACTTTCTGGTGGAGAGTTGACGGCACACATTGAGTAGTCTGAATCCAGTCCCTCCCAAGAATGGCTGAGTACGTCGGCCTTCCCTCGACAACAAAGAAGGCCATTTGATCTGTTCTGGTTCCAACAGTCACTTTTGCCACTAAAATGCCCGCAATTGTATGTGCATTACCAGTGAAGTCGGTCGTCCGCAATGACGTTGGAATTAGATCGTTTTGAGTTTTTCCTATTTTTCTCAAGGTGGGCAGGGTCATGATGTTGACCGATGCCCCTCCATCAATCAGAACCTTGCTGACTATTTTTCCGTCGAGGTAAACAGTAAGGAACAACGGTTTAAGGTGCCGTGTATCCTCGTCAGACAATTTCTGGAAAACCACTGGGTCCGGAAGTTTTTCCAAAGTGTTCTGCTCTTGTTCTGCCCAGTACAACGGACCGGTTTCTTCCAGCAAGACATCTCCCTGGAGGAAATTAGGCTGGGACGAAGGCGCTTCAAATTCCTGAGGTAATATGCCCACTGTCCCAATCTCAAGGTCGGTTTTATGCTGTTTCAGATCTTCGTCGTCGGGGATAATGTCTGTAACCATTCCGCAGCCTCGTCGCATATGAGGGCGTCAATCTTAGGTTCGTCTTCAGGAATTGGATTTTCCCCGATCGTCACCGTGAAGCTGGTCTTTTGGGGAAATTCGACCCTTGAGAAGACTCCTTTTGGCCTCCATTCTTTCCGGGTCTGGATATGATGACGCAAGTCTCGACGATCCAAATCTGATCTTTCCGTACTTCTCCCTCTAGATTGTTGGTGTTGGATGTCAGTCTCTCTTGCATGGAGAGCTCATTGCTGCCTTCTAGCCTACTGTTCAAGACGAGCGGCTAAACGCTGTCGTTGGGCCCTCCGTTTTTGAGTTCTGGGTGGGGAGTTGGTTCGACTGATTCTTCTGATTGCATGCCCAACTTCCGTCGTCTGGAGCCTTTCCAAGCTGTCGAGTTTGGCGGGGTGTGATCACCACTTGATCTATAGACGTGACTCGCCAAACTTCTCCTCCTTTTTAAAACTCACTTCAGCGACTATATTTGTGGGGGAGAGTCTATCCTATACCGAACCTTTTCTCGGAGGTTTGATTGCCCTTCCGAGTCTCTCAAACACTGGTGTTTTAGTGCCTGTTCCCCTGCCGTCTGCTCTAAACTCTGGTCCAGTTTTCCTAGGCCTAGGGGGACACATTCCGACAATGTTTATCGGCGCGGGGAACGGCTCTATATCTATCTTCATGTCAGGTTTCTCGGCCAGCTTGAGGCGACCTTCTTTGATTGCTTTCTGAACCGTGTTTCGGAGAGAGATACAGTAACCAATTTGATGACCGTACATCCCGTGCCACTTGCAAAATGATTTTCCATTCAGTTCTTCTTCAGACGGCATCTTGTGTCCCTCCTTAAGACGAAGCTGGTTATATTTTAGAAGATGTTCGAAGATATGTTCCGTTTTTGCGATATCAAAAGAATATGATACCTTTGGGCTAGCGTCTTTCCATCGAGGCGGCTTAAAGGCTGGACATACGTATGTCTTTCCTTGTGTTATTTCGGCCAGGAAGGTTTCCTCACCTTCTTCTTCGAGTACCTCCTCTTGAGTGAAGACAGAATTATTTGTGTTCCGATATTTCTGATTCCGCGCTGCCTGGGCCTCCCTTACCAAGTACTCGGCCTTTACAGCCTTAGAAGTCAGCTGTCGGAAATCCTGATACTCATGGAGAGCGAGTTTGTCCCGTAGTTGGTGCGTCATGTTATCAATGGCCATATTGACTACCTGATCCTCTGGTATACGGATTTGGCACCTAGTTTATGACCTTCTGAAGCGCTTCAGAAACTGTTCAACGAATTTGTCTTCTCGTTGTCGTAAGTTAGTCAAGTCCGAGACTGTCACTTCTGGGAACGGACTATAGAATCGCTTGTGGAAGGTTCTTTCCATGTCAGCCCAGGTCCGAATAGAGTTCGGAGGCAATGAGGTATACCATGAAAAAGCTGGACCTGTAAGGGATAAAGAGAAGAGTTGAAGTTTGTACCAATCATTATTTCCGTACTCCCCTCCGCATTGAGCCGTAAATCAGCTAACGTGTTCGATCGTAGAGCGGGCATCTTCTCCTGAGAATAATGTAAACTCGGGGATCCGAGCGTTGCGGGGTAATGGATGGTCCAGAGGAATATATCCTGGAAAAGGATGTTGGTAATGAGGTCTCACCGGTAAGCGTATGGGGTCTCCGTAAATCCTTCGTATAACATCTTCGATTGCTTGAGGATTCAGGAGTGGTGGTACCACCTCTGCATGCCCCCCAGCCTATTTTGGAGGTGCTTGGATAGGTGATGGGTTCCGGATCACCGGCTGTGGAGGAGCTTGGGGGATCGGTTCCCTCGGTGGGGGGCGAAACCTAGGAGCTTCTGTATTTTCCCTTACTGCTGGTGTCTGTTGTACCGGAAAATTACCGGGATTGGCCTGAGCAGTAAATTCAAAATTCCGCTGCGGTCCGTAACCAGCAGCAAATGATCCGTCGGTAGCGGTGGCCTACCCCCCAGCACCTTCTAATCCCCATGCTACCCCTGTAGAGATAGGGGGAAACAAAGGTACCGGATTTATGGACGGCCCTGCCCCCCAAAGGTTGCCGGATCCTGGTCCAACCATTGCATATCCCTGAGGAGTCGGAGCGGGAGGTGGCATGTTCAACACCGCCCCTGTTGTCAAAAAACCTGGGTGCCAATTCGAGGCAGGTGGTACTGACCCGAAGGTCATGGCACTCCCTCCTGCCTGGGACTGCCGCGTCATGGTCTGCTCTGTTACTACGCTGGGTTCCCCAAGCCTGCGGACAGTCGCCGGAGGCTCTCCAGATCCATTTTTACCAAGGATTGAGACGTGACCATAACTGAGCGCCTGGGATGCTGTTCCGAGATTAGCCGAGAAGACAGGATTTGGCCAAGACTCGGGCGAGTTGGAACCTGTCATGGGAGCCTTGCCTTTTCGAAGTTCTTCTTCCCGGAGCAGTGCGAATTCTTTTCGTATGGTAGGTTTGAGCACATCTGTAATGTATCTGGATATTTCCAGAGCAGATTCGTGGAGGGAAGATTGAATTTCCCCCCAAATTTGCTCACGGAGTACGCTGGCCGGGAGGCTGACGATGGGATCAGATCCTCCAACCGTGGCGGAGGTCGCATCCCGTGGGGGGGCTTCATGCGCAGGATGCGACGAAGAGTCGCCGAATGTTTCCTTATTCTTTGACATCTCTACGACTGTCGGCGGCGTCAGTTTCCTTTTTCGAAGTTGCATGCAAGAGTCGCGAGACGTTGGTGTCCCACTAGGCGTGCCAATCTGTTGTCGTAAAAAAAATCGCCACCGACGGCTTAATCGGAAAAGCCTATCGGAATTGATTTAATCGTAGGGTTCCCCGGCCTCCTCAAGAAAGGATCCGGGTTATCTCGCAATAACCGAAAAATTGATGAAAAAAGAAGGTAAAATAAACAAGAACGAAGCTGAAAATTAAATTGAAATTAATCGAAGAAAGCTGTAAAAATTCTGAAAATACAGCGGAAATTAAATTGCAAAGAAAAAATTAATGTTGAAGAAGATGAAATGCCTTCTCACGCGGTGTCTTCTTTTTCCTTTTATTCCCTAAACCCTTGTTCGGATAAGGTTCTCATTCCTTATTTTTCTCCAACCTCCCTCAACTTCTTCTCGTTTTCAAATTATGTTTTATCCGTTTCTCCTTTGACCAAGTATCTTACTGATTTGGGCCTTCGTGTGGGCCGTGTTCTCCCTCAGTCGGGGCTCCCAATATGGATTGGGCCTCTGGTTGAGTTTTGGAGTGTAAGGGGCGTATAATGAAATTGCATAGAAATGAGAGTAGACAATGAAATTAAAGAGAAATAAAATTAAGTAGAGAATGAGAATTAATTCTCTTCTTTGGTAAAATAGAGAATTCAGTTGAGAAATATAAAAAAAATGCAGCTATATAAATGATCAAATAAGAATAAATAATTAACAAGATAAAAAAGAGTTTTAACGAATAAGAATTAATGAAAAATATTTTTGATGACTTTTTTTTAAAAAATATTATAAATTATATAAGATATTTTTTAAGATTATATTTTAGTAAAACTTATTAAAATATCGCAAAAATTAAATACTTCAACAATAAATTAAATTTGATTTTTATAAAATTGAAATAATATAATTTTAAAAAACTTATAAAAATTAAATAATACAAAAAAAAATATTAAAAAATATATTAGAATATCATTTGTCTCTATTTCTCTGTACGTGCAAGATAAATAAAAATAGAAAAATAAAAATAATTTATCTTTCAAGTTCAATTTATTTGACTCAAACAAATAAGAAAAATGAGACCATTATCATTTTCTGCCTCATGTACCAAACAAAACCTAACTGTGTTCGTTTCATGGACTTTCGCTTATTAATGGCATCCACATGGGGTTTCTCTCCATGGGTGGTTTCTCTGTTCAACAATTCAATGGCGAGTTGCTATAATTAATATTACCAGTTGTTCCAATTAAATTGAGATACAGGGCAAAAATTATTTTTAATAGTTTTTTAATTATTTTTTTATATATTTTATTTAAATTATATATATTAATATTTTTTATATTACATAAATTCTTATTTTTTATAAAATAATATTAATATTGAATATTTATTTTTGTTTATTTAAATATAATTAATTTATTATAATAAATGAATATTGACATATTTTTATTTAATAAAAAATTTAATTAAATATAATCAATTAATAATAATATGAATAATAATTTAATTTTGTAATGATCTTATCATTTATTCAATAAATTACAAAAATAATTAAAATAAATATAATTACTAATTATATTTTAGAAAAAGAATTAAAATAAGAACATAATAATAATAATAATCATATTAATAAATAAGAATGTGCATTATTACTCCTAATTTACAATGGAACAAAAAAAAAAAAAAATTTGATTTTTTCCCCTTCAAATACATTATTTAGCATTTGGTACTATAGAAATTGTCAATTCTAGTTTGGCCCCGCGCCGCCCCTGAGACAGTAGAGTTGAGTGAGGGAGCATTATATACACACATAATTACATCTTTCTTCAGTTCTGCGTCGTCGTCCCAAACAATTATAATTATAATAAAAATAAGAATATGCATTCTTCTTGTGTGATGCAGCAGCAGAAGCTCCCAATTTCTTCTTCATGGCAGCATCCTCCTGCACCAGCACCATTCTTGTTCAAATTACCTCCTCCAACAATCTTCCAATTCTTTCCCAGAAGACCACTTTCCCTCCATGCATCTTCATCGCTTTCTCCCTCCAAATCTGTTCTTGTTCAAGAAGATGAAGAAAAGAGATCCAATCCAAGATCGCCGGAAACTGTGTGCGACCTAACTCCGATCAGTTTCTTGGAAAGGGCTGCCATGGTCTACGGTGACTCCCCTGCCATTCTCTACAGTGACACCTGTTGTCGCACCTGGTCCCAAACTAACACCAGATGTCTACAATTGGCTTCCTCCATAGCCTCTCTAGGCATCACCAGAGGCGACGTCGTTTCCGTTGTCGCCCCCAATGTGCCCGCCATGGTCGAGCTCCATTTCGCCGTCCCCATGTCCGGCGCCGTCCTCAACACAGTCAATCTCCGCCTCGACGCCACCGCAATTTCGAATCTTCTCCGGCACGGCGAGTCCCGGCTCGTGTTCGTCAACTCCGGATCGCTGTCCGTCGTCCGCGACGCGCTTGCCCTATTTCCGGCAAACTTCCGGCGCCCGCCGGTGGTCGTGATTGACGAAGGAGATCAATTGAATACAGAGAAATCGCTGAAGATCAATGGCGACCACGACCAATTTCTTAATTACGAGGCTTTGATCGAATTGGGGAACCCTAATTTCAAATGGATTCGGCCGCTGAGCGAGTGGGATCCGATCACGTTGAACTACACGTCGGGAACGACGTGTTCGTCGAAGGGGGTGGTGCAAAGCCACCGGGGGGCGATGCTGATCGCCGTGGATTCGCTGCTCCACTGGTCGGTGCCGCCGCGGCCGACGTTTCTGTGGACGCTGCCGATGTTCCACGCCAACGGCTGGAGCTTCGCGTGGGGCATGGCGGCCGTCGGCGCCGCTAATGTCTGCCTCCGGAGCATCGACGCCGCCGCGATCTACGACGCAATTCAGAGGTTCGGAGTGACTCACATGTGCGGAGCTCCGGTGGTGCTCAATATGTTGGCCAATCATCATCTCCGTCGCGATTCCGGCGAGAATAGGAAGCAATTGGAGTCTCCGGTGCATATACTGACGGCGGGGGCACCGCCTCCGGCGGCGGTGCTGGCCCGCGTGGAGGCGTTAGGGTTCGTGGTGAGCCACGGATACGGATTGACGGAGACTGGGGGGCTGGTGGTCACGTGCGCTTGGAAGCCGGAGTGGGACAAGTTGCCGGCGCCGGAGCGAGCTCGCCACAAGGCCAGGCAAGGCGTCAGGTAGGGGGGCACATTTAATTAATTAATTAATTATTTATTTATTTAATTAATTATCAATATTCCTTCCCTACGTACATATAGATAAAAGAATATATAATTAACGCTCATTTAACCATATAGCTTTAATTAATTGATTGTTTAATTAATTTTGGGATTCGCTTCAAATTATAAATTAAAATAATATTTGTATTAGACCATGTACAGTCAAGATACTCATCAAAACTATCTCCCATTTTTCCATCTCATCCTCTTTTTTTCAAATCATATCTTATTTTTTTCAACTCAACAAAAAAATATATAAATATTTATATTTATATTTAAACTATCTATTTTAAAAATAAATTACAAAAAATATATTAATACATATATCATTATAAAAAATAAAATTTTATATAATATAAAATAATAAAAACTATAAATATTAATATTAATAAAATAGAATAAAACAAAAGTATATATTTTTTTTAAAATATATGTTGAAAAATTTTTATTTAAAAAACCAAGCATATTCTTGAATATTCTCTACAAAGATATTTAAAAAATATGTTTTTATTTTTAGGGTGTGTTTGTTTGGAGGGTTTTGAATTTTGAATTGAGATTTGAACAGTTGTACGATATAAAATTGATTTTTTATATAATATAAAAATAAAAAATATATATATATGATTTGATATTTTCGGATAAAAAAATTAGTATGAATAGTAGAAATATTTCCAAATTCCTTAAACAAATATACCTTCTTTTAATTTTTTTTGGCTGAGTACTCCAAGGTGTGTTCTATTATTTTTGTAATTTATTTTTTATTAATTATTTTTAAAAATCTTAAATTATCTAATGCCAAAAAAATTATATTTAAACTTTATTAATTTATATTTTAAAATTTTAATTTAAATATAATATATTAATTAAAAATAAAATTAAACTTTAATGTTACATTAATTAATTTACTACTTATTTTAAAATATATAAATCTTAATAAGTTTAAATTTTTAGTATAATATATTTTTAATATTTGATATCTCAATATTAATTTTAAAATTTAATCTAAGAATACCATATAAATTAAAAATAAAAGTAAAATTATATTTTTAAATTTTAATTCAAATATAATATATAAATTAATTATATTATATTATATTATGATTTCGGTCACTCTGCGCTTTTATTTTTTGGATAGATTAATTTTTGTTTTTGGATAATGTGAGAATCCGCAGTTGTGTGAAGGTGCGGTCTCGATAATGGATGGATTAATTTTTGGTGTATGGTATTTGACATTTTTATTTTTTTGACTATTACGTTGAATATTTTTTATATTTTGATTTTTTTTAGCAATGAGTATTTGAATTTTATTTTTTTTTTAATTTTACTTTTGTAAAAAGTATTTTGTATTATAAAGTACAAAATAAAAGTCAAAATATTTTGACGAAGCATAAAATATACTCCCTCTGTCCCAGATACCGTATCTGCTACACTGTAGACACGGTATTTTAGGAGGGGTGTAATTAGTAGATAATTAAGAATGTATTAGTGAAAATAATTATTCAATAATATAAATAATTATAAATTAAGATTAAGATAACTAATTAGTTTAATTAAAATTTAAAAAAATAAAATTAAAAAATTTAAAATGAGATTAAAATGTGTAATCATTTTCCAAAAAAAGAAAAAGTGACATGGTACGTGGGACGGACAGAAACGGCAACGGGACATGGTATCTGGGACGAAGGGAGTATTATCTAAAAATATTTTGTGCTTCATCTTAATATTTTGAGTTTTAAAATATTTTACATGCAAGTCATATTAAATTTGTATTGTGAATGAAAAATAAGTAATGTATGCGATGTTATACTAAAAAAAGAAAATTACAATATATAAAACAGTGTAACAAAGACTAAAAATTATATTCCATCGTCAGATCAATTATGTTCGCAGAAATGGATGTCCTTGACCCCAGTACCGGCACTAGTGTGGCCAAAGACGGCTCGACACTTGGTGAAGTGGTTCTACGGGGCGGTAGCTTGATGCTCGGATATCTAAAAGATCCAGACGAGACGGCAAAATGCATGACAAAAGATGGCTGGTTCTACACGGGCGATGTTGGTGTGGTGCACCCTGACGGGTACTTGGAGGTCAAGGACCGGTCTAAAGATATAATAATTTGTGGCGGAGAAAATGTGAGTAGTGTGGAAGTGGAAGCGGTGTTGTACACCCACCCCGCCGTGGAAGAAGCTGCGGTGGTGGCGCGGCCGAGCAACTTTTGGGGGGAGACACCGTGTGCTTTTGTGCGTCTTAAGGAGACGACGACAGAGGCAGAAAAGCCGACAAAGAAGGAGATAAGGGAGTTTTGCAAGGAGAGGTTACCCCTCTACATGGTGCCGAGGATGGTGGTTTTTGTCGAGGATCTTCCGAAGACATCGACCGGAAAACTTCAAAAGTTCTTGCTTAGAGACATGGCTAAGTACTTGTGAGAAAATTTTAAAATTTAACCTAATTTTTATTAGAGTACAAGTGTTGTAAAATTTCATTGCAACAAAATAAAGATCATTAAAAATAACATAGTAATTTATTGAATTCCAATGAGGGAGAATTTTAATGTTGTTAGGTATTGAATTTATTTAGGCTACTTGTGTCATCTATTTGTAACTTATTAGCTATATGGAAAAGGAAATTTCATAGTTTGAATCATCTATAATCATTGTTGTAAGTATTGAGTTTTGGGGTTTTTAGGAAAAAGTTGAGAGATATGGGATAGATTAGTAACTTTCTCAATAAAAGAAAGGTAAATTCTTTAGATCTTTACTACAAGAAACCCTAGACTATCTTAAGAAAATTGGGCTATGATTAAATACTTGTTATTATTATTACTATTTTTATTATAGTAAAACAAAAATTATAATTCTAATGCTTATATGTATAAAAGTGTCTATATATTTCAATTTAATTTATTTAGCAAATAATTCCAAATTGATATTACGAATGTGTTCACTTTCAGAAAAATAAATTTGGTCTCGAAAAAATTGTCTCGGAATCAATTCCGGAACCATATTAATACATATATAATATATTTTAAATGAACTAAATTGGGTTGGTTTCGGATTAGTTAAAATGATCTTGGAATTTTCCAAGCTATATTAAATATATATTTTATTATATTAAATAGTTTCAGAATTTTCGAGGTGATATTAAAAAGAAGAAACTTCCCTCGTCTCAGCTAATTTGTTCACTTTAGTTTAGACATGAAATTTTAGTTATTGTATTAATTAGTAAGCAATTAAGAAATATATATGTAAAAATAATTATAATTTAATAAAAATAATTATAAATTAAGAGTAAGATTACTAAATAATTTAATTAAAATAAAAAATTATAAATTAAGAATTTTAAAATGTGATTAAAGTGTAAAATTATATTTCCAAAAAAGAAAAAGGAGAAATTATGTGGGACGAACGAAAATAAAAAGAGTGGACAAATTAAGTAGGACGGATGAAGTATTTTATTACATTAAATAGTCTCGGAATTTCTGAGACGATATTAAATACTATATCTTTTATTTTATTAAATAGTCTCGAAATTTCCGAAGTCATATTATATATATTATTATATTAAATAGTCTCAAAATTTCCGAACTAATATTAAATATATTTTATTATATTAAATTATTTCAAAATTTTCGAAGTCATATCAAATATATATTTTATTATATTAGGTAGTCTCGGAATTTCTGAGACCATATTAAGTATATATTTTATTATATTAAATAATGTCGAAATTTCTCATGCTATATTAAATATATATTTTATTATATTAAATAGTCTCAGAATTTTTGAAATAATATTAAATATATATTTTATTATATCAAATTGTTTCAGAATTTTTAAAATTATATTTAATATATATTTTATTATATTAAATAGTCTCAAAATTTCCGAGACTATATTATATATATTATTTTATTATATTGAAAAGTTTGGAAAATTTCCGAAACCATCAAAAAATTAAATTAGCACCACTCTCTCCCCTTCTCTATCTGTATATAATAATTTATTTTTTAAAAAATAATTCTAAATTTAAAAAATAAAAAATAAACTATAAAATAATCAAATTTCCCACCATTCCCTAATTTTTAAGAATGTGTTGTCTTAATTTTCTAAGTTATTTTACAAGATGGTACTCTATATATACTAATAATATGTTGTATATATTTATATTTGGTGATTGTTTCAACCTATACATATAAGAATGTTTAAATTTTTAAAATAAATTTTTCAAATGGTAGTAAAAGATGTTGTGCTATATGTATTTATATATGATGTTAACTACCGTTAAATAATGTATTGTTTGTATTTATATACATAATGTTATCCGGATATTCTAAGTTATTTTAGTAAAAAAACCCTACATGACATTAGGCTATCTCTAATCCATTCATTTATTTTTTAAATTTTTCTTTAACTTTTTTTTTTTTTTCTAAATTGTAAATCCATTTCAAATCACTCTATTTTTTCTTCTAAAAAGAATATTCCATGTATATTCTTTATTTCTAAATAATTATATAATATTTATTTAATTTTTATTTATTTACATATTAACCCCAAAAATCTCTTTTCAATAAATTCAAATTATTTTATTGAGACAATTTAAAAAATAATTGTAAATAATAATAATAAATTATTTAATTTAATTATTTTTATGTTAAAAGAAAATAATGATTTAAAAATAAATAAAATAAAAAACTGAGGTGAAATCATAAATATATTAAGAAAATAACATGCGAAAATAAAAATACAATTAAACAAAAATATTATTCATTACAATTGTCTTGATTAATATAGTGTTCCCATAAATGATCTATTAATACATTCCGCAGTGCCATATGTGCATCTTTGTCTCTTATCCGCTAGTGTTGGCTGAAAAATTGCTGAAACCCTAAACACATCTTCATCAACGACTATTTCAACCGTAGCAAGTAGTGTATATGGATTGTCTATTATTGGTGCACTTAGATCACGTTCGTATTTGAAAATCATATTATGCATGATAATGCACGCAAATATTATGTCATGTGTCAGATTTAGATATTTCTTTGATATTATTTGTTAGTTTAGGCCTGGCATCGTGTCCGCCCTCCTCCGGCCGTCGTTTTTCGACCGCCGCCTCTTGCTTTGGTTTTCAACGTCGTGGTGCGGTTGATTTTTTCATCGGAGTTGATTTCGTTTTGCGACTGTTACCGGTTGGATTATTCGATCAATTTTCTTGATTTGGACCTTGATTTTGTGATTCACATTTTTTTTTTTGTTTTTTTTTTTATAGAGCGTATAGATGTTCATTTACCTACTATTACTATCTTGTCCGACGATAATTATGATCTTTGGATGTAATCTATGAAAAGTTTATTGTTTGGTATGAAGTTATGGTAAATTGTCACTTGCGATATCCAGCCACCTGGGTCTCCATCTCATTTTGTGAATGTTGATCCCACATCTCGGGAGCATGAAGATTATGTTGCTAAATTGGAAGATTGGGCTGGTAAGAATCATCAGATTCTTATTTGGTTGCGCAATACTTCTGTACCTGCGATTCAGGTACAATTGACTTTTTTTGATACTGCAAATGAGGCATGGGATTTCCTTGTTGCGTGTTTCCAAACTACAGGTCTTGCTCATTATTATCAGTTTCGGGTCACGCTGAGCTCCGCCCGACAGCAACCTGTTCAGTCTGTTAATGAGTTTCCTGCTCAGGTTCAACCTATTCGTTATCGTCTCCGACAGTAATAGATAAATCAAGACCATTTTGACTTTATTCAAATCTTGATGGCCCTTTGACCTGAATATGAGATTGTTCGTTCCTTATTCCTACATCGACATCCATTGTCTACTTTTGATGCTGCCATTCAGAAGATTATTTTTTAGGAGACCCGCCTCAAATTGGCTAAGACACCGAGTTTTAATTCTGCTTTAGTTGTGTCTCGCCAGTCTCGATCTGCTAGTACTGGATGTTGAGTTTGCAAGTCTCCTTATCATACTTGGTCCACCTATCCGAAGATTGAGTGTCACTCTTTTCATCTGCGTGGCCATATTGCTTCGGCTTGTCCCACCAGATCTCAGCGTTCAGGTAGTTATGCTCCTAAACATTCCGGTAGCTCTGCTCCTAGACATTCAGGTAGTTCAACTCCCAAACCTCGGGAGCCTAGTGGGTTTTCTTTGATTGTTTCTCCTTCGGTTACAACTGCAACTACTAATGAGACTCAGCATTCGTTTTACAATCTTCATGACATAAAATCCATCATCAAACAAGTTATGAAAACTAATTTTGCTATGTCTACCACTCCAGGTACATCTACTTGGTATTTTGATTCTGGTTGTTGTCACCACATGACCTATAACCCTCGTAACTTGACCTCTGTGTCTCATGTCTCCCATTTACCACCTATACATACTGCAAATGGTACTACCATGCGTATTATCCACACCAGTCTTGTGTTCTCCCCTTTCCTATACCTTCCTGATACATATTGCATCCCTGACTTAACCTTAAATCTTATCTATGTTGGTCAATTAGTTGAACAAAGTCTTACCGTTAGTTTCTCTTCTAATGGTGTGCAGGTTTAGGATTCTCAGACGGGTCAGCTTCTCGGGACGGGCTGCAAGACACATCGGTTGTTTGAGCTTGAGTCTCTCCATACCTCTTGCACATATCCTCGCTCTGCAACTCTTACCTCTGATTCCTCCAGTCTTCATTGGCATCTTCGTCTAGGTCATGCATCTTCCAGAAAGCTCCAGTCACTTAATACTAAAGGTCTTTTAGTTCTAGGTCATTTTGAGTGTTTTAATTGTATCAACTGTAAACTTGGCAAACAGTCTGCTATTAGTTTTTCGGAGAGTTTATCTACTGCTACTGAATCTTTTTCTTTAGTACATTATGATATTTGGGGTCCGTCTCACGTTGCATCCGTCAGTGGTTTTCAGTATTATGTTATATTTATTGATGATTTTTACGATTTACTTGGATTTATTTTTTGAAAAATTGTTCCGAATTACCCTCTATATATGTTCAGTTTTCTCAGATGTCACACACAATTCTCCCGTCCTATTAAAGTCCTTTGTACCGATAATGCTTGTGAGTACAACGCGTCATCATTTTTGAAGTTTCTATCCAGTCAGGGTATCTTGGTACAACGTTCCTGTCCTTATATGTCCCAACATAATGGGCGGGAAGAACGCAAACATCATCATATTCTTGATACTTTTCATGTCATTCTTTTTTCTGCTAAGTGTCCTGATCATTTTTTAGGGGGAGAAGCCTTGACTGCCGTTTACAGCATTAATCGTTTACCTTCGTCAGTCCTTCATGATGCTAGTCCCTTCGAGCATCTATTTGGTCAGTCCTCTGATTATAGTTTGTTCCATCAATTTGGTTGTGTGTGCTTTGTCCTACTCCCTCCCAATGAGCGGAGAAAACTTTAACCTCGAGCTCATTTATGTTGTTTCTTGGGTTATGGCGTCGAACACAAGGGTTATAGATGTTGGGATCCTATCTCTAATTGGTTGCGTATATCTTATCATGTCACATTTTGAGACTGCACCTATTTCTCCACCTTATCCAGGTTTAGCACACCGTTTCACTCATTTTCTCCCTTCTTTTTATCTTCTCTCTCCGATCTCTTCCCAGACACCTCTTCCTCTTCTTCGCTACAACTTATTGATCAATTTGTCTTGTCACCGTCTCCTAGAGTTAATCCACCTGCGCCTCTTGAGCCGACGCCTCCTCATGCGCCTCTCCTTGTTTGTCGTTGCTCCACTCGTGTAAGTAAACCTCCTTCTCACTTTAATGATTACCATTGTTACTATATCATTTTATCTCATCATGAACCTAGGTCCTTTCGTGAGGCGAATGCTGATTCATTATGGCAACAAGCTATGACTGAAAAATTGCAGGCTTTGGAAAAGACTCACACTTGGGATTTAGTGGATTTGCCATCTGGCAAGACCTTTATTGGATGCAAGTGGATTTTTAAAATCAAGACACACTCTGATGATTCCATTGAGCGCTACAAGGCTCGTCTGATGGCCAAAAGTTATTCTCAAGAGTATGGAATTGACTATGAGGAGACCTTTGCTTCCGTTGCTCGTTTCACTACCGTTCGTTGTCTTCTTGCCGTTGTTGTTGTTTGTCAGTGATCCATTCTTCAGTTAGATGTCAAGAATACATTCTTACATGACAAACTTTCTGAAGAAGTTTATATGATCCCTCATCCAGGTTTCTCGTCTTCTGGAAAATTTTGTCGCTTACGCGGTGCTTTATATGGGTTGAAACAGGCCCATCGGGCTTGGTATGCCACATTTAGCGCTGCACTATTGGAGTTTGGTTTTACCACATGTGCTTACAACTCTAGTTTATTCCTTCGTCGTTCTTCATCTGGGATAGTTATACTCTTACTTAATGTTGACCATCACGGGAGATGATTCATCTGGTATTTCTGATCTGCAGGCATATCTTAGCCAACAGTTTAAGATGAAGAGCTTGGGTCCCCTTCTTTGCTTTTTGGGGCTTGAAGTCTCTGATTCTCTGGATGGTTTCTTTCTATCCCAAGCTAAGTATGCCTCCGATCCTCTTGCTCGAGCTGGTCTCACAGACTGTCAGGTAGCCTCCACACCACTTGTCTACGACGTTCGACTTACCCTTCATGATGGTCATCTTCTCGATGATCACACCCTCTACCGTCAGCTTGTTGGGAGCTTGATCTATTTGACTGTCATTTGACCAGATATCGCTCATGCAGTCCATATATGAGTCAAATTATGGCAGCTCCGAGGACCTCTCACCACTTTGACGTCTTACATATTCTTCGTTATGTGAAAGGTGCTCTTCTGTATCCTCTCACTCGTCCTTGACTCTCAGCGGTTACTCTTATGCTGATTGGGCTGGTGATCCCACCGATCGTCGTTTGACAACTGGTTTCTGCTTCTTCCTGGGTGATTCTCTCATTTCTTAGCGCAATAAAAAACTGACTTTAGTTTCTCACTCGAGTGCCGAGCCAGAGTATCGTGTTCTTGCTGACTCTACTTCAGAACTTTTATGGCTTTGACAACTACTGTCTGATCTTGGTGCCCCTCATCCATATTTTCTACGGCTCTTCATGGCGATAGTCAGAGTGCTATGAAGATGGCCCCTAATGATATCTTCTACGAGCGCACCAAGCATATTGAACTTGACTGTCACTTCATTCGATAGCATGCTGTCAAGGGAGAGTTCATCTTGTTCCAGTATCCTCTACAGATCAGACAACAGATATCTTCACCAGATCTTTTCTTCCAGGCTGCTTCCGATTACTTTTGGACAAACTTAAGTTGGTTTCTACTATCCTATCTTGAGTTCGAGGGGGATGATAGATTTAGATATTTCTTTGATATTATTTTATTAGATTTAGATATTATTTTGTTAGTTTAGGCCTTGGTCCACTACTATATATATCTTGTAAAATCCTATTTTTTAGATATACAATTTCATAATTTTTCCCCAAAAACAACATGGTGCTGCGACAATTGCAATACCTGATGGCACAACTCTGAATGCACGCTCCACATCTTTCCTACATGCCTTTTGTTTCATTGCAAAATATTGTTTCTTTCGGCCTCGTGGTTCATAAATAGTTTGCACTATGGTTGACCACTTTGGGTATATATAATCTGCTAAATAATATCTCATGCCGTTCTCTTTTCCTTGGATAACATAATTTGCAGGTGGAGTAATACCTTGTGTAAGATCAAAAAATAAATTTGATGATTCGAGGACATTAATGTCATTGTTTGCCCCCGGCAAACCAAAATAAGCATGCCATATCAAAATATCATACTCAGCCACAATGTCTAGGATGATCTTCAGTTTTCTTGAACGTCCTGTATATTGCCTGGTAAATGTTGTGGGATAATTTTTCCACTTCCAAAGCATACAATCTAAACTACCCAACATCCGGAAGATCCACGGCTTTCGCCAATATGCAGGAGCCTCGCCACATCATTCGCATTGGGTGATCTAGGTAAGTTTTTGCAAAAATTTCAACATCCGAACGGAGGAATTATTTAAGATTTTCAATTGTAGTTGACTTACCGATCTTTACATATTCGTCCATTTCATATGCCGCCATATGCCAACATTAAAAAAAAAAAAAAAAAAACAGTGGTTCCTTTTTGTAGAAGAGATAATCCAAGTTTTCCTGCTCTATCACACCATTGTTGGAAGTATCTATTATGAGATTTAACACTCTCAAGAATACGGAGAATGAGGGGTCATGACATTCGATACCGATGACAAAACATTTTATCATCATATTGTAGATTATCGCTTAAGTAATCTTTGAACAAATTGAAATCTGCAGTTTCGTGATCACGATTGATCACTCTATGACAGGGAGTAGAGCCACCTCGGGAAGGATGGTTGAGCATGTAAATATTATCTTGTAATCTTTTGTTGTTATTTTGAAACATTGGAAGTAATATTTTTTGTTCCATTTCAAAATCATCACCCAAAGAAGATGATGATGAATTACGAAGTGAAGAACCTATATTATTTAATTCTTCTTGGATTGAGATGAATGATAATTTCATTCTACACATATATTTATAGAAGGATTTGAAGAGATAATTTAATTATATTAAATTAAATAAAATGGATGGACTCAATTTAATTATTCACACTGGATACCATTTAACTGGACCAACAAGAAATGACACAATTTTACATTAAACTAAATAAATGGATTTAATTTAATTATTCACATTGGATACCATTTTAATGGACCAAAAAATGACACAATTTTAAATTAAATAAAAAAGAATTAACACAATCAAATATCTAAATTGGATACCAATTTAATAGACAAAAAATTGCACAATTTTAAATCAAGTAAAAAAAAGAATAGACACAGTCAAATATCTACATTGGATACCAATTTAATGGACCAACAAATGACATAATTTTAAATCAAATAAAAAATAATAGACACTATTAAATATCTACATTGGATACCAAATTAATGGACAAAAAAAATGACACAATTTTAAATCAAATAAAATATTGACACAATTAAATACCTACGTTGGATACCAATTTAATGGATACAAAAATAACACAATTTTAAGTCAAATAAAATAAATTGAATGGACATAAATAAATATTCACATTGGATACTAATTTAATTGACAAAATTGAAGATTCACCATTGGATACCACAGAATATTTTGTCTATATATACTAAGCTTCTAAATAATTTATCCCACAACATCTTAATCTTTAATCTTCTCTCTAAGAAAAAAATAAAATACTACATTTCTCAGCACTTCTCATTCAAACAAAATACTACATTTCCCGATACCTCCAGGTCACTTGCCACACATGGTTCGCCTAGTGTGACTTGCCTCGTCGGGCCTAGTTTGTAGGTTATTAGGTTCGGCCGGAGGTTTACCTAGTGCGCATTTTCGGGTAGCGGCTGCGGATTTCCACATCGTAAAAAAAAAAAAAAAAAAAAAAAATTTCTCAGGCTTTTGGATAAACTAACTGTCCATAAATATATTAATTTGTGTGGAGCTTATATATGAGTATTTCTCAAGATCCTGCCGTAGGTGTGTATTAGTCTAGGGAGCAATTTTTGGCAGGAGTTGAAGCAGCCTATATGTAATGTCGATGGCATAACATAGAGAAAGTCGTTCGGAAATTAATAGCATGTGTCCGAAAATTGAAAGTATGAATTCCAATCGAGCATCAGAGCAAGATATTGTTAGTATATATAAATTATATGTTATAATAGCAATTTGATATGTTTTTAATATAGTTACTGAAATCCAACGTTATTTGCAGTTGGATCGAGTGAAGTTATTATTTATGGAAGATCGAACGTTTTAAAAAAGTTTCAAAAAATTTGTGATAACGTTTCAAGTGTGATGCAACAATCCAAATCACAAAGAGCCAACTACGTCTCTTTCGATCCCGGTAATCCTATTTTTACTTTCGAATCTGGTTCTCCAATATCGCAAGGGCTTTCAAATTTTTCTATCAATTTAAATGAGGATGTAGATGGATCTTTGAGTCGAAGATCCGTTGGAGTAAAAAAGGCAAAACTGAAAAGAAAAATTGAAAGAGATAATAGCGCAATACAAGTGTTACGTACGAAATTTAGAATTAGGTTAAAAGCCCAAGGTAAAAAGAAGAATGGGCCTGGCAATAGAGTTGATTGAACTGACTGAAGGGTACCATGAGGAAATCAAGGAAAATAGGTTTATTACTAAGGAAAGTCCTCAGGTCGGAAGGTCTTCAGGTCGGTAGGTCCTCAAGACGGAAAGTCATTAGGACGGAAGGACCTCAGGTCGGTAGGTCCTCAAGACGGAAGGACCTCAGGTCGGAAGGTCTTCAGGTCGGTAGGTCCTCAAGACGGAAAGTCATTAGGACGGAAGGACCTCAGGTCGGTAGGTCCTCAAGACGGAAGGACCTCAAGTCGGAAGGTTTTCAGGTCGGGAGGTCCTCAAGACGGAAAGACCTCAAGTCGGAAGGTTTTCAGGTCGGGAAGTCCTCAAGGCGAAAAGACCTCAAGTCGGAAGGTTTTCAGGTCGGGAGGTCCTCAAGACGGAAAGACCTCAAGTCGGAAGGTTTTCAGGTCGGGAAGTCCTCAAGGCGGAAAGACCTCAAGTCGGAAGGTTTTCAGGTCGGGAAGTCCTCAAGGCGGAAAGACCTCAGGCCAGATGGTTCGCAAGTCGGGAGGATTGGCGGTCGGACCCATACTATTGTAGATTGGCAGTCGGGCCAAAAGAGCGGAAGGTCTGTGGTCGGCTCAAAGAGTGAAATATAGGGATAATTTTGGTCTGCTGGGGACGCGTGTCAGCATGAGAAGGGTTGGAAGACGGTTGGGAAGGAGACGTTGTAACCGTTCGGGTGACGGTTTTCGGTACGGTTTCCCAGAGAATATTTAAAGGCTTGGATAATCATTTGACAAGGCATCTTCAATCAACTTCAACAAAGCAAAGTCAGATTTGGGGATCACCACTTTAAATTTCAGTCTTTTATTTTCCAGTTTATTTTCTGTACCGTACAGTGTTTAGAGATTCCTAATCTCAGGCACTAATTAATCAAGTTTAAGGATATTTTCTATATCTTTGAATTTTACTTTATTTTTGTTGAAAAATTACATCAACAAATTGGCGACCACAGTGGGAGCAAGACAAAATTGCTCATTCCAATTCCGGCGATAATTACATACGTCTAAGATCCGGCCGTATCATCGGAAGGGTCCATATGGCAGGTTCACAACCTCAATCATCGTCGGCACCGGTGGGAGAATCCGTTCCACCACCTAATGTGCCAAATGCCGGGGAAATCCCACAACCACCAACAGATTGGTGGTCTTATGTTCAACAAATGTTGCGTGAGCAACAAACGAACATGTTGCGTGAGCAACAGAGCATGATGCAGAACATGATAGATCAAGCATTTTCAAGGGTTAGTCTTCAACCCACTCAAACTCCACCAGGAGTATCACCGTCCAGACTACAGGCAAATTTCGCAGGGCCATCATTCGTGGATAGTACATTCCCAAGTGCCACTAATCCCAACCGAATGGATAGGGGAAAATCTCCTCTGACTTTTCCCAACACTGTTCCACTGGGACCAAGGGTTACCAATCCGCAGACGAACAATACAAGGGAGGACAGGCCTGAAGGATATATACATGATCCTATTCATATTCCTGTGCAGGATCCGTTCCATGTTCCTGATCATCAACGCTTTCATGTAGATCCTGATGAGCTTGCACATATATTAAGGGATCAGTATGGATTAACTCCTCAGATGGCTAACCGCCCTGCATATCAGAAACCTTTCCCAGAAAGGGTCATTAATGAACACCCTCTCCCAAGGAATTATCGACCACCCGATTTTCATGCATTCTCAGGGGAGGACGGATCTTCCACCATAGAACATGTTGGTCGGTTCACAGCACAATTGGGAGAAGTTGGTAATAACCCTTTTTATAAGTTGCAACTGTTTGGTTTATCTCTTACTAGAACCGCGTTTTCGTGGTTTGCAAGTCTGCCCCCTGGACAAATTCAGACATGGGAAGGACTGGAGACGGCATTTCATGCTAGATTCTTCAATCCTTTACCGACTGTTTCTTTAACAGATTTACTGGAATTGAGGCAGTATCCAGAAGAATCTGCTTCACAATTTATAGAAAGGGTGCGATTGATGAAGGGACGATGTCCTACGGTGATCAGTGAGAAAGAGATGACCAATTTAGTGGTCCGGAATATGCATACTCGCTTAAGAAAGGCACTCACTGCCCTGGATGTTGAGGATTTGGCAAGTCTTGCATCCAAGGCAGGACGTTTAGAGTCTTTGTTCAGAGAGGAAGATCAGCATAACAGGCGTAATAGAGGCCAACATATGGCGAGTATGGGAACAGAAACATGTGACTTTGATTTTAATAATCAGTCAGAAGAGATGGCAGCCGAAATCCTTTCTGGAAAACCTTATGTATGCCCTAAGTTGAAGCCAGTACTAGGATCTGAAGGAAAAGAGCAACCGACGTTTGATAGTTCAAAAGCTGATGAAATTTTTGATATCTTGCTGACTGATGGGCAGATCCGTATTCCAAAGGGGCAAAGACTTGCCACTAAAGAAGAAATCAAAGGGAGACCATATTGTAAGTGGCATAATTCTTTCACGCACACTACAAGTCAATGTACTCATTTCAGGAAGGAAATTCAAAAGGCCATCAAGACGGGTCGGCTCAAATACATTACTCTAGGTGTAGATCAGCAACCATTTCCGAAAGTAACAACTGCAATGGTTGACATCCAACCAAGTTCGGAAACAAGGAAAAGTTCGGCCAATGATGGACAAACAGGGGAACGAACTCAGGCAAGCCCCGGAACAAAGAAAGGAGATCAGCCAAAAAGCAGCCGACCTGAAGAACGACTCAAAGTTTGTGAGAAACCAGTCGCTGAAAAATGGGACCATCCAGACGGTTCTTTTAACGTGGAGGTGAAAGAAAAGGTTTTAGTGCGTGACCATCCGACCAGAAAAACAGGGTCAGTCGGGAACAATTGGGCTCGAAATAAAAAGCCTTTACCAGTTGATATAGATCCTCGTTTCCCAGGTATGAATCGTACACAGATTCGCAATGCCAAACGCAGGTATGCTGCAAAGTATGGGAAACGAGTTCTTTCAGCAAAACAACTAACCGACGAACAAAAAGCAGCCGACCGTTTGGCAGGAGATCAGTCCATTCGGGTCTTTACAGAACAAACGACCAAAGAGCAGGGAGCAGCCATTCAGTCTCCAATTGGTCGGTCCAGTCGGGTCTGGTCAGGAAAGCAACCGAATGACGAATCAGGCGCTTCCGACCATACCAAAAGAAGTTCGTCGGGACAGGGGAAAGGTAAAGGAATGGCAGATGAAATAATTAAAGGTTTTAGATGCCAACATTGTGAACGGATCAACATCAATCCATCTCTTGAAGATTTCCGTATAGAATCTTTGACGCTTCAACCTCAGAACAAGACGAAGGAAGAAGTTCTAACTACAGAGGGAAGTTCAAGATCTGTTAAATCTCGTCTGGGACCACGAATCCCTTGTCGAATGACAGAGATTAATCAGATGAGAGATGAACCGATATGGGCGAGTCTGGTAGATGATACTATGGACGAACCGTTATGGGCATTCTTGGCAGATGATGAATTAGAGGAAACAGAGTGGGCAAAGACTTCAGATTCTGAGCCTCAGCCGGAGCCACCTTCGATTGTGTTTCCTCCTATGCCAGAGGGTGCGATCTCCCATTTGAAACCTCTGTATGTTAATGCTCACATTTGTGGGAAACCAATCACAAAGGTTTTCGTGGATAATGGAGCAGTCTTTAATGTTATGCCTTTGAAGACTCTCAAGAAGCTAGGGAAAGGAATTCATGATCTGTCTCCTGTGGAATTCGAAATGACAAGTTTTACAGGGCAGCCGACTAAGCCTGAGGGCATGATGGTTGCCACAATCGAGGTCGGACCAAAGAAGATTTCCACTGTTTTCTTTATTGTGGACGCAGATACTACATACTCTCTCTTGCTGGGAAGAGACTGGATTCATGCCTCTCAATGTGTGCCATCAACCTTGCACCAACAATTAATGTTCTGGGAAGGAAATCAGGTCTTCAAAATGGAAGCGAATGATAATCCATTCGATGTGACAGAACAAGTTGAAGAGTCAGTGTTTTATTCCAGTCAGGTGGCTCCGATGTCTCAGTTGTATATGGCCAGGGAATACCCAATCAAGGGTTATAAAGTCACTGGCCAGAACTCGATGTTCTATTAAAAGAACACCTTTATTGTATGGCTCATGATAAAGCCACACCCATTCCCATATAATTTGTTTGTTATGGAAGATACAAGCTTAGAAGTATGTAGTTCTCTTATTAATAAGTTCTATTTAAAGCAGTTATTACATAAAGCAGAAAATAGTAAAGAGATTCTTGATGTTCACCTCCAAAAAGATGAACAATTTCGTTGGCCCGACTTATTAGAAAAAACAGAACCAACAGCTTCATCACAAGATCCATTATTGGAGTTTAATTTAGGAACTGAATTGGTTCCAAAAGTGATTAGGTTAAGTGGTTACTTGTCTAAAGAGCAACAGACAATGATGCACGAAGTTATTAGAAACAACATTGATTGTTTGGCATGGGATTATTCAGAGATGCCTGGTTTGACAAGGAGTTTAATAGAGCATCGATTGCCTATCAAGGAAGGTTGTAAGCCTTACAAACAACCTCCAAGGCGAATGAGCCCTGATCTGATGCCTCAAATCAAGGAAGAAATCCAAAAACTCCTCAAAGTGGGTTTTATTCAACCTTGCCGTTATGCGGAGTGGCTAGCTAACATTGTGCCAGTGGTCAAGAAAAATGGTAAGATAAGGATATGCATCGACTTCAGGGATTTGAATCTAGCTACCCCTAAGAATGAATATGTGATGCCTATGGCCGACATGTTGATAGATGCAGCAGCAGGGCATAAAATCCTTAGTCTGATGGATGGTTATGCAGGTTATAACCAAATATTCTTGGCAGAAGAAGACATTCCTAAGACAGCATTCAGATGCCCAGGGGCTTTAGGTATTTATGAATGGACAGTCATGCCATTCGGGTTAAAGAATGCAGGGGCAACTTACCAAAGAGCCATGAATTCAATCTTTCATGATTTAATTGGCAAATCTATGGAAGTTTACATTGATGATGTTATTGTTAAGTCTGCCAGTTTTGATGAACATTTGAGAGATCTTGAAGAGGCATTTGAAAGAATGAAGAAGTACAAGCTGAAGATGAATCCAACCAAATGTGCTTTTGGAATATCAGCCGGGAGTTTTTTAGGATTTTTAGTTCATGAGAGAGGAATTGAAATCGATGCCAATAAGGCTAAAGCCATTCTTGACAGTCGGCCACCCAAGACGGTTAAAGAAATCCAAAGTCTTTTGGGTAAGGTGAACTATTTGAGGCGTTTCATTTCTAATGCTGCTGGCAAGGTCAGACCCATTACTAAATTGTTGCAAGCTGGAAAAAATGCTTTTGAATGGGGTCCCGATCAACAGACGGCTTTAGATGCTATCAAGCAGGCATTGGTTCACCCTCCAGTCTTGATGCCTCCTAAACAAGGTCGGCCACTCAAACTTTATCTGGCAAATACATATGAAGTGGTTAGCTGTTTATTGGCACAGGATGGTGATGACGGGAAGGAAAGGGCAATCTACTATCTCAGTAAAACCCTTACAGGACCATAACTGAATTACACTATGCCAGAAAAAATGTGTTATTCATTGGTCTTCGCTTGTACTAAACTCGAGCATTATTTGCTGCCCAGAAGAATTGAAGTTATATCAAAGGTGGATCTCATCAAATTGATTTTACAGAGACCTACTATGAAGGGCAGACTCATGAAGTGGGCCATCAAATTGGCTCCTTTTGATCTTCAACATTCCCCTTTGAGGGCAGTCAAGGGACAAGCAGTAGCCGACTTCTTAGCAGAATTTTCACAAGTCGGGTACTCTCATTGTGATAGCGTCCGACCACTTGGTCGTTCATCATATTTGAATAATCTACAGGTCGGATGTGTGCCTTATATAAGTACCAGAACATGGTTAATGTTTTTTGATGGTTCTACCTCTGGAAACAAATCAGGGGCAGGGGTCTTTTTGCAAGGACCTGATGGTCAAAAGATCAACTTACAACTACGATTGGAAGCCATGACCCATAATTCGGCAGAATATGAAGCTTTAATTTTGGGTTTGGAGGCTTTAATTGCCAGGAAGGTCCAGTCTGTAATCATAAGGGGGGATTCTCAGTTAGTAGTCAACCAGGTAAACAATCAATATGTTTGCAATTACCCTCATCTTCGCAGATACAGGGACATTGTGGGTCGGTTACTGACAAAAATCTCAGAAGTAATAATTGAGTTCATTCCGAGGAAAGAAAACCAACGTGCTGATGAATTGGCTCAAAGGGCATGTAAAGGAATTCTGGAGGATATGTGGTCGGAGGTCAAGTCGGGCATAGAAGGAAAGATAGACCCGATATGCGAAGTTATGGTCGGGCAGGAGACTGTCGGACAGGAGCCCGACTGCGAAGTTATTGTCGGACAGGAGCCCGACTGCGAAGTTATGGTCGGGCAGGAGACGGTCGGACAGGAGCCCGACTGCGAAGTTATGGTTGAGCAGGAGACTGTCGGACAGGAGCCCGACTGCGTAGTTGATATCAGGCAGGAGTCCGACGGCGAAACAGTGCCCGATTGGAGAACAGAGCTTATCATGTATTTACAGAATCCAGGTGCGAGTGTTTCGGTTGCGACACGATTGAAAGCTTTACGTTTTCAGTTGATAAATGGAATTTTGTATAAGAGATCATTTGAAGGTCTGCTTTTGAAATGTTTGGGGTCTAAAGAAGCTCTAGAGGTAATGACAGAAGTACATGGTGGGATATGTGGAGCTCATCGGGCAGGTCTCAATATGAGATGGGCCATTCATCGTTTGGGTTTTTTCTGGCCAAAGATTTTTGAAGATTGCATACAATTTGCCAAAGGCTGCCAGGAATGTCAGAGACATGGAAATTTAAACCATTTGCCAGTAACCGAATTGCAATTCTTGGCAAAACCATGGCCTTTTAAATCATGGGCTATGGATATTATTGGTAAGATACATCCAGCCTCATCGAAACATCATTGTTTCATATTGGTCGCGACTGACTACTTTACCAAATGGGTAGAAGCGGTTGCTTTGAAAAGTGTAGACCAGAAGGAGGTGATAGACTTCGTTTTGAATCAAATTATTTACAGATATGGTATTCCTCAGTCTATAACAACCGACCAAGGCTTGGTTTTCACAGGGGAAAAGTTCTCTAATTTCTTGGCAGAATTCGGTGTTCGATTACACCATTCGTCACCTTATTATCCCCAAGCCAATGGGCAGGCGGAAGCAGCAAATAAGATTATTATTGAGATCATAAAGAAGATGGTGGAAGGGAACCCAAGAAAGTGGCATTTGTTATTGTCTCAGGCTTTATGGGCACATAGGAATACCAGAAATACGGCCACAAGGTTCTCACCTTACCAACTCACGTTTGGCCAAGATGCTGTTTTACCAGCCGAAATCCGAGTATCATCTGGCCGGACAGAATTTACTGATGGTGGTCTTACAGAAGAATACCAACAACTTATGATGCAACAGTTAGAAGATTTGGATGTTAACCGACTCCATGCAATAGGGCGAAGTGTGAAACAGAGTGAAATCAGAGCAAGGAGTTATGGAAAGAAAGTTCTTCACAGGACATTCCAAAAAGGAGACCTAGTCTGGAAGACCATTCTTCCTACATATAAGAAAACTGATCAATTGGGAAAGTGGTCACCGAATTGGGAAGGACCATACATTGTTCAAAAAGATATTGGAAATGGCGCGTCCATTATTGTAAATCATGAAGGTAGAAGAGTACATGATTGTATTAATGCTAAATATCTGAAGAGGTATTATCCTGCCTTTTCAGATAACAAAACTGCCTGAAACAAAATATTATTCAGAACCCGTTTATGGGGTTCGAACCTACTGGAAGGTTCATTTCTGTTAGTCATCGTGTAGTTGTGAGAAATTTTCTGCCTCTGAATCAGACTTTTCATCCCAGTGAGTGGATATTAGTTCTGGTTCTTCTTCAATAAGGTCTTCCAAATCTGGTCGGTACCTTTCCCATTGGCTTTGCATTTCATCTAAATCTTGATGGGTACGTGCTTGCATGTCTGTTATGGCTTGATGTTCACGATCAACAATGGTCCGTAATCTTGAGAAGACTTTTCGTTGATTGGAAAAGATGTTATCCCAACCAAGATCTGGAAGTATAGTTGCTGCGTGATTTTCTATCATTTCCATGTGGTGATGGAGATCAGGAATGCGGCTAAGGATGTCACGAAGAGGTTCATACCCCTCAATGACTTTTTCCATCAGGCGGATGACGCGATGAATGGTTCTTCTTCCTCGTTGGGAGAATCGGAATTTGAAGTCTAGTTGCTTGAGTATATGTAACAAGTCTTCTGCATGGCCTCCAATAGGGTGATTACCCACAAAGAAGGGTTGAAGAACACCCTGCCAGTTGTTTGATGGAACATAAGGTCGGTCATTCGCCATGTTTGTTAACACTTCAAGTGTTGTGATTTTCAAAATATGCCTTGGAATGTGTTTCTTAAAATGTGAGAAACAATGTTCTTTTAAAGAAGGAGTTTGTTTCTATTCCTACAAAGTTGGAAATTGAAAGGTGATCCTTGTTTTGAGAGACGAAAGAAAAAATGGATTACTAAGTCAAACGTTGTTACAGAGGGGGAAATATTACAACAATGCCCCTAGGGCAGTTTTTATATGGGTCCATTTGATTTCATCCCTGGATAGCCTTCTGGTATTGGCAGCCGTCTGATATCTTATGATGAATTGGGATCGGGCTTGGGTTTTTAGCTCTTGATCCAATTCAGCCTCATTTTTGGTATACTTCTCAAGCAGACGCTGTTCATTGGTAATTTGCTTATCCAGGGTAGACTGTTCTTTCCTCAGCTCCCGCAATTCTGCCTCCTTTTTCTGAATAGCTTCATCAACTTGAGCTTTCGTGCTAAGGAGACCACCCAGCCTTCCAGTAGTCTGCTGAAGGGATTCTCGGGTCTTAGCCAAAGAATTCTCCAGCGTTGTTTGATCGAAGTCGGGCTGGGGGGTTTCGGCTGACAGGAGTCCAATGACTAGCACTTCAGTCTTGAGCTCTGTAAGTCTTTCCATCAGCCGATGCAGAATGGGGACGGCTGGCGATTCCGTTGGAGTGTAAAAAAGAAGGCCACCAACCGTCTGAATGAGTTTGTCCAATAAGTCGGACCTTAATTCTGACAGGGGATGGTTGATGGCCTCAGTGATTATAGTCTGGGCCTCCGCTGGAACTGGAACAGTCGATAGGACAGCTAAGTCCGAAGGCCCCTGTAAGTCCTACAATGTCAATAAGTATTCCAAGGGAGGTGCAAATTTATTCATATAAGATATGTGTTACCTTTGGGCGGACTGCTGTCAGTGAGGGTGGCAGCAATGAGGTCGGTCGAGTAGGGCAGGCAGCTGGTATAATAGCAGCCGACTCGTCGGCTGCTGCGAATGGTCGCTGAGGTGCCGACCTGGGTCCCTATGGAAAGTGGTATATGAAACAGTTTAGTGTTTCTGAAAGAAACATTGTAGCATGGATTGGTTTAATCTTACCAAATTCACAGAAGTCTCCGATTCAGACGAAGACATTTCTTCCATTTCTGGAGGTTGGATTGCCGCAGGTGGTTCTTCTGCCTGCCACTCGATGGCTAGAGGGAGTGCCGCTGCTGGTTGGGCGGCTGCAGGTTGGGCGGCTGCATCTAGAGCCACTGCAGCCGGGATCTCTGGGGCACCTTCGATTTCGGGATCAGCAACATCAAGGATGTCGTTTTGAGGGTCAGCTTCGGCGAGGGCAGTTGGTCCTTCCTTCGAAATAGATGAGTCTGATGCCATGTATGGCAGTTGACCCATCTGGGAAGTTGTCCCCTCACTGTCCGAAGAGACCCCTGCTGTTGATTCGATGGGTGAAGGTGTCTGTGAAAAATCATGGAAATGTTGTTGTTAAATATATCAAAGTTGGTCATTAGAATCCTAAGTATTGCCGATGAGAGAACTTACAGGTTCTATGGGCGCTGCTGGTAAAGATTGCCTCCTGGTCGGGTGCCTGGCCCGACCGCTCCTCGGTGCAGGAGGAAGAATTTGCCTCCTCGTCGGGTCCTCCGCCCGACTGCTCATTGGCAAAGTGAGAAGTGGAGTAGGGGTTTGAAGAGGAACTGCCTCAGTCGGGACCAAAGGTTGGTCGGCTGGGGCTGGCGTCGGTTGTGTGGTCGGTGCTGCCAAGGTCGGTTCTGGTGAATGATAAGTGAAATCAAAGTTAAGATATAGTGAATTGGTTCACGGTTTTAAGAAAAATTACCTATTCGGGGTCGGATCCTTGCTGATGTTTTCGTAGTTCCAAGGTCCGCTGGTGCTTGCTGGTCGGCCCCAGAGGTCGGGGGTGTTGGCAGCCGGGACGCCTTCCTTTTTCGCGTTGGAACAATAGACCCGGTCCCCGGGGCGGCTGTTTGTTGTTGAGTGCTAGTATGTCTAGCCGCCCCTAGAACCAATCCTTGGGGTGGAAGGAGTATGTTCAGCAACCGACCCTCATCAGGGGAAATCAGGGGCCATACAACCGACCACCATTCATTGAAAGTATCTACAGTCTCAGGGTTGGAGCGGAAAGGAATATAAGAATTGGAAATTATATACGTGGTGAGTTGGGAGATATAAGAAGGGATTGAATTCGGTAGGACTCGTCGGTCAGGGCTTTGAAAAATTATATGCGGACACGCGACGGGTCCAGGGATACCTTGGCAACAGCCGAACTGGCGCGCCATGAATTGAGGTTCATAATTAAAAGTGTAAAAGGTTTTCTGCCCTTTTTTATCAAGTTTTTTGCTATTAAAAAGAGACCTGGGTTTGAGGGCAACGTCCCAGGCAAAAGGATAAGTGGAATGAGGACAAGGCTCAGGAGTCGGAAGCGGATTTGGTACTGGAAAAGGCCAAAAATGGTCGGGAGCATAGCCCGCATATTTTTTATACATAGAAAATCGAGAGTTACTGCGGGTATCTGTTAAAACTGCAATTATTATTGGATCGGAAGATTGGAGGTTATTGCGTCCTGAGCAGAGTCGGTTAAGGGCTAGTCCCAAATGTTTTTCAGCTGTTGGCATAGTGGGCGGAGATCCTAAGTTAAACGCGTTGGGGAAGTAGAGCCGGAACCAAAGTTCTAAAAACCAAAAAGGACCCGACGCGGCAGTGTCTAATTTCCTATTATCATTATCTGTTAAGCGAAGGCTAACTCTAGTGAGTCCTTCAAACAGATTGGCTAAAAACAGGGTGCCAAGAGAGAAAAAACGACCTGACGCGATATGAATGGCTAGGTCGAGATGAGAAGGAAGAACACATTTGGAAGGGGAAACAATGACGTACCTACAAAGCCAAAAAAGGATAAAGGCAGTATGCTCCCGGTCGGTTACAGGGGTCCCTGGAGCCCCTTGCTGGTCGGTTGCGAACTTTGTCCAACCCCATTCCTTCACACCTTGTAAAGACCACCCTGGATGGTCTTCTGATGGCTCCTGCCCATCTAGGGCTCCCATTACAGGGTCTTCACCCACGACTGGGAGATGCGCGATCATTGCAACGTCCATAAGAGTTGGGCCAAAGGGGCCTGATGGGAAGAGGAAAGTCCCATTTTCCGCATTCCAGAAGGCAGACATGGCCAACAACACCTTCTCATGCAGGTTGATAGGCATGGTGGACAGTAGTATTGCTTGGTCGATCTTTTGGGAACGCCATTGCGTCTGGAAGTGTTCTGCTACCCGTCGATACCAAGCGCGGTAAGGATCTTTTGGGTCTGTGAGATGGGTTTTGATGCTGTCTCGAATGCGAACTGATTGGTAGTTAGGGCTGTTGATAGCCAAGGAATTTCGGGATTCCAAGACTTCCCTCATCCGATTTGAATCTTTAGGAGTAGTGCAATATGGACGGATCGTCGGAGTCAGTACTTTCGAGGCTGAAAATGGGCCCTCCGGGAGGGTTCCGTCGAAGGGAAGGGCAGGAATGTATTGATTCGCCATGGTTAGAGTGTTTTGGGATTGTGATTCACAAAAGCTTGTATTGCGGAGAAGGAAGTTAATCAGGAGTGTTGCAGTAACTGGTGCAGTTGCTAAGGGAGTTTTTCAAGAGGGTGGTGATTTATGAACTTCCAAACATTGATTGTTAAATGGCGTTTGAAAGTCCCTTGGCGGCGGGCAAGTTGTTACGTACGAAATTTAGAATTAGGTTAAAAGCCCAAGGTAAAAAGAAGAATGGGCCTGGCAATAGAGTTGATTGAACTGACTGAAGGGTACCATGAGGAAATCAAGGAAAATAGGTTTATTACTAAGGAAAGTCCTCAGGTCGGAAGGTCTTCAGGTCGGTAGGTCCTCAAGACGGAAAGTCATTAGGACGGAAGGACCTCAGGTCGGTAGGTCCTCAAGACGGAAGGACCTCAGGTCGGAAGGTCTTCAGGTCGGTAGGTCCTCAAGACGGAAAGTCATTAGGACGGAAGGACCTCAGGTCGGTAGGTCCTCAAGACGGAAGGACCTCAAGTCGGAAGGTTTTCAGGTCGGGAGGTCCTCAAGACGGAAAGACCTCAAGTCGGAAGGTTTTCAGGTCGGGAAGTCCTCAAGGCGGAAAGACCTCAAGTCGGAAGGTTTTCAGGTCGGGAGGTCCTCAAGACGGAAAGACCTCAAGTCGGAAGGTTTTCAGGTCGGGAAGTCCTCAAGGCGGAAAGACCTCAAGTCGGAAGGTTTTCAGGTCGGGAAGTCCTCAAGGCGGAAAGACCTCAGGCCAGATGGTTCGCAAGTCGGGAGGATTGGCGGTCGGACCCATACTATTGTAGATTGGCAGTCGGGCCAAAAGAGCGGAAGGTCTGTGGTCGGCTCAAAGAGTGAAATATAGGGATAATTTTGGTCTGCTGGGGACGCGTGTCAGCATGAGAAGAGTTGGAAGACGGTTGGGAAGGAGACGTTGTAACCGTTCGGGTGACGGTTTTCGGTACGGTTTCCCAGAGAATATTTAAAGGCTTGGATAATCATTTGACAAGGCATCTTCAATCAACTTCAACAAAGCAAAGTCAGATTTGGGGATCACCACTTTAAATTTCAGTCTTTTATTTTCCAGTTTATTTTCTGTACCGTACAGTGTTTAGAGATTCCTAATCTCAGGCACTAATTAATCAAGTTTAAGGATATTTTCTATATCTTTGAATTTTACTTTATTTTTGTTGAAAAATTACATCAACAACAAGAAATTCTTTTTTTTTTTTTTGATCGAAAAAATTAAAATTTTATAAATAATAAATAAATAAGGATAAAGAATTTACAAGTACTCCGGGCATTCCCTAGAATACAAGGAGAAACTAGAGGCCAACTTGATCGACAAAAAGAAAATCCTAATAATGTCCAACCGGGCAGGGCCCAACATATAAGAAATTAACAACCCATAAGGTAGGGCCAGTAGCATAAATAAGTTAGAAGAGCCAAAATTGGGCAAAGGTCCACCAGGGGATTGCAATCCCAGGCAGGCAGCTTCCCGATTGCAGATTCCAGTCGCCACGATCCAATTCGAGTCTGTCCACCCCACGTTGATTAAATGTTGTCTTCTTTCTGGCCACTCTTGGATCATAATTGTACCTGGGCAAAGAAGAAGCAACACACCAGACCACACACTCAACCAGCAGTTACTACACTGGCACTGCACCTTTGTTTTACTGAATACAACTCTTGATCCAGGCAGCAGCTTCTGGGAGATTGGTAAGGCCGGAAGGGGCCTGCATCTACCTACAGATTTGTGTCGAGAAAGCGCATTCCAAGAAGAGATGCTGGATGCTTTCAGGGGTCAAAGCTCAAGGAAATCCAATCTATCTTTCGTCTTTAGTTTCCCCGAATAAGCAAGCCAAGCCAGAGAATAAAGGAATGTTTTGGGAGAATAGGGTGATCCCAAGTAGGCCTATAAAAAGGCCAATCGCTTCCTCCATCCCTGAAAACATTGTAGGCAGCCCTTGCCCGAACCACTGGAATAGAGCTGCCTTGGCCAGATTCGAGCTCCCAATAGGAGAAATAAGCCTGTCCCCAGTTATGATGAAAAGAAAAAAAATTGAGAGTTTTCAAAGAATTCCAAAGAGAGGATAAAGTGGATTTAAATGCTATACCAAATTTTGAAATTCAAGAGTACTTAAGAAATGAACAAAGACGAATCTTTTTAAAAAAAAGAACTGTGGAACAACAATGGGCGCCTCCCTCTTGTTCAAATCTATTTGCCGATCCGGCATATTAATATGTATCTTTATTTCTATTAGAGCAATTTAGTTAATGTTGCTTTTAATATTCATTTGTATTTTATTTTAATTTTATATTGTAATATTTATGTGTAATATTGTATTATATAATATTTATATTGTTTATTTATTATATAATATAATATATTATGTATTAAAAAAATAACACCAAATATACAAAACTCAAAACTAAACTGCAATAATAACAAACTGCAAATAATAATAATCATAGCCAAAATTCGAAAATCACACCAATAATAACAACAATAAAAAATTAAATTAAAAATACCAAATATATAAAACTCAATACTTCAAGACCAAACTGCAAAAAAATATTTCCTCTACTTTTGAAAAAAAAATGCTCCCTTCAAAATTGGAGTAGGAAATAAAGCCTGTTAGCGTTTTTTAGCTTTATAAATTGAATATTCCTCTCTATTTAGAGTAAAGAAGTTTTTATATTTATAAAATTGTCTATATATTTCAATTTATTTTAGCGAATATTCATCCATATCTAGAGTATGTTAGAGAAGCTTTTATATGTATAAAATTGTATATATATTTCAATTTATTTTAGAGAACAGTGCCAAATTAATATTAAGAATGTGTTGCCTTACAGATTATCACTATAGACTGTTGACTACATACTAAGAATATATTGTTTGTAAGATAGTCTTAATTTTGTAAGTTATTTTACCAAATGGTACTCTATATATAATAATAATAACAATTATAATAATAATAACAATAATAATAATAATAACAATAATAATAATAATGTGTTGTTTATATTTATATATCTTGGTGATTATATATTAATGATATATTGTTTCTACCTATACATATAAGACTTTTAAAAAATTTAAATTATTTTTTCAAATGGTATTAAATAGATGTTGTGGTATATGTATTTATATATTACATTCGTCTGGCTTTAAGGGTTATATTTATTATAAAAAATTTTAAAAAAAATGACAAAAGGTACTTATTAGTATCTTATAATACTAATATAATTACATTTGAATAAAAAATTATAATGAGGCAAATGATAAATATAACCTTTAAAGATGGTGAAAAAAATATGATGTTAAGTACGTTTATAATTTATTATTTGAATTTATATGCATAATGTTATCCAGATATTATAAATTATTTTAGTAAAAGGCCCTAAATGACATTAACCATGTGTTGTTTGTGTTTTATTCAGATTGTTAGAGTAAAAAATTTAACTATATTTTGTTTTTATATATTGATATATTGTTTATATTAAATTTATAATTTTGTTATTGATTAAATAATTATATCGGTTAAGAATAATCAAAATTGTAACCACTCTAATTTGGGAAGACTCTAGCCTTGCTCTCAACTCACTTATTACCTTTTTTTTTTTTTTTAATAGAAAATATAATATAATTAAATATTTATTTAACATTAAATTTTTACTCAAAATATCATATTAAATATTTATTTACATAGATCAAATATATATTCTATCCATTTCTTTTTTTACTGTTGAGATATTTTAGATATTCAATTTTAGATTTAGTAGATTTATATCTAGATTTGATCTTATTCATAGATTAGATTACTTAGATTTGAGTCTATCGAGTCTATTTTGTATTGTCTATATATAGGCTCCTTATTTTGATGATCAATAAGACAATCACATTATTTTCCTCCAAAATTTCTGACATGGTTTCAGAGTCTATTTTTCTCATGCCGTAGATATAGCCTACCAACCCGTGTTTCTCCGAGTACATTCAACCTGGATTGTACCCGGAGGTCTTGTGATTTTGAGATGGTCTTGTGATTTTGAGATCATGCCTTTGCAAGTCTGTTGTTTTTGCAAATCTGTCATTTGTCTGTCTGGTCCTCCTTGCAATCTGAAATTTGTCTGCGATCTGCATATGAAATCTATTGAGATTTGTGTACTATCTACCATATGTCGACTATCTCTCTGTTGCCTGCGTGCGATTTGTCATCTGTTGTTGCCTGCGTGCGATCTGCCATCTTTCTTGCTTGTTTGTTGTCGGAATTCTGTCTGCGATCTGCCATATGTCCGCTGCTTGTCTGTTGCCTGTGTGCGATCTGTTTGATGTTGCGATCTATTTGTTTTCGGCTCCGGTGGAGAGTTATCTCGTTTTTTGCTCCGATGGAGTTATGTCGTTTTCGTCTCTGTTAGAGTCATGTCATTTTCAGCTCCAGAGGAGTCATCTCATTTTCGGCTCTGGTGGAGAGCCATCTTGTTTTCGGCTCCGGCTCAGGTGGACTCCTGTCGTTTTCGGCTCTGGTGGAGAGTCATCTTGTTTTCGGCCCCGGTGGAATCATATCGTTTTCGGCTCCGGTGGAGTCATCTCATTTTCAATAGTCATGTGGTTTTCGGTTCCGATGGAGTCATGTCATTTTCGGCTCCGGTAGAGTCATCTCGTTTTCGACCATCTTGTTTTTCGGCTCCGATGAAGTCATTTTTTTTCGGCTCCAGTGGAGTCATCTCGTTTTCGGCTCCGGTTGAGTCATCTCGTTTTCGGCTCTGGTGTAGAGTCATCTCGTTTTCGACCATCTTGTTTTTCGGCTCCGGTGGAGTCATTTTTTTTTCGACTCCAGTGGAGTCATCTCTTTTTCGGCTCCGGTTGAGTCATCTCGTTTTCGGCTCTTGTGGAGAGTCATCTCGTTTTCGGCTCCAGTTGAGTCATCTCGTTTTCGGCTCCGGTGGAATCATCTCGTTTTCGGCTCAAGTAGAGAGTTATCTCGTTTTTTGCTATGGTGGAGTCATGTCGTTTTCGGCTCTGGGGGAGTCATCTCATTTTCGGCCCCGGTAAAGAGTTATCTCGTTTTTTGCTCCGATGGAGTCATGTCATTTTTGACTCCGGTAAAGAATCATCTCGTGTTTTGCTCCGAGTCCACTGCTAATTTTATTTGTGTTTTTGTTTTGCATTTATATTCAACTTTCTTATCAAACTCAAATTGGTTTATGTTATACCACTTGAGTTTGAGGGGGAATGTTGACATATTTTAGATATTCAGTTTTAGATTTAGTAAATTTATATATAGATTTGATCTTATTCATATATTAGATTACTTAGATTTGAGTTATATATAGGCTCCTTATTTTGATAATCAATAAGACAATTTTATTATCCAAAAGCAAATAATGTAAAAGCCTCCCAGCTACAAGAAATGAAGGGTTACGTTGCTGATTTGGAGAAATCAACACCGTGTTGATTTCCCCAATCAGCACCAAAAGAAATACAGACAACACATATCTTTATCTCAAATAGTATATAATGTTTGTGTTGTGTGAAGTAAAGATATATGTTATTGTTTATATTTATAATATGTATTGTATAAGAGTATATCACACTACAAAAAAGTTAGAATTTAGCTACAAAATATTACGTAGAAAAAGGTAATGAATGCGTAGCTAGAAGGTTTTTGCGATGAAATACGTTTCGTCGCCTATACCGCGTTGGTAAATTTGGCGACAAATTTGACTTTTGTAACGAAAGATAATTTTTTTTGTAATAAAAGTTAATAAAAGAGATATAACAATGAAGATATGATTTTGTAGCTAAAGCTCTTTTACTATAAAAGTAAAATTAATTACAAAAGAATCTTAGCAACAAAATATGCATGATTTTTTTTAGCCAAATGGTTTTAGATATGAAAGATGATTTTGTAGTTAAATTCTTTTTGTTATAAAAATATAATTTTGTAGCAAAAGAATTTTAGCCACAAAATTAATTTTGTAGTACATAAATTTTTTTAGCGACAACATTAATTTTTGTTGTTGAATGACACATTTTAACTACAAAAATATTTCGTAGTTAAAATATTGTAGCTACTTCAACATTTTGTAGTGTTATGTTCTAAAATCAATTGTTGCATTTATTGTGTGAAACTATATTATGTATAATATTTGTATTATATTAATATATATTATGAGTTGACTGTAATAATATCGTATGTTATTTATTAACACACAATATGTAAATACAGTGCTGAATTTTAAAATTTAGCACCGTAACTACTGGCCCACAGAAAAAACACACTATTCATCCAAATAGCAAAATCCAAATTGAGATCAAGACTCCATAATTCACAACCATGTGACAATCCAATTGAAGAAAAATTATGGAGATCAAAATGACTTGAAAACCAAACCATTCATCCATTTATGGATGACAATTGATCGGATACAGCTGGAACGAAGATCTGACCAGAAGAGACATTGTTGAACCCGAGACCCGAATTGTACCTGGCTATACCCGGACCCGACCCAAAATATACCCCAAAAGATCAAATAGACCCGATAGGGCCAAAAAACTTGAATTTTAATTAAAATTGGACACGGACCGGGATTCGAGCCCAACACATTAAATCTTATGTATTTTATTCAAAAATACTATAGTAAAATAATAAATAAATAAATAACATTAAAAAAATATTTTAAATATAATTTATATTATTAGAAGTTATTTTTTATATATAATTGATCTATTATTAATATATTAATCGAATTTGGATTGATTCGGATCCAGGTCGGGTCTTGGGTCTATTCGGACTCATTGTCATCTCTACATCAGTTGAGTGTTAAGTTCAACTTCCAATCTAAAATAAATGCCACCTCCCACAGAAATACTCAGTATCTCAAATTAATGTCTAAACTTGGCATCTCCCACATGTTAATACATATTAAACCACAAATCGTACCTTGTTGATCGGGGGCTCCAAAATATGAGATGAGTGCAAAAGTCAAACTAAATTCGCATGAAAATCTGCCATATTGTTCCATTAAGTAGAATATACATATTTCCTATTGAATTTGATGTCGATTTTAGTGAGGAGCTCTTATAATGTCTAATACGTTGAAGATGGAGAGATAATTTTCCTGCATGCTTTAGAATCCACTTGGATCCACAGATGTGAGAAACCCTTGTCGATAGCAATTTCAACTCCTATGAGAATTGCCTGGAGTTATGCAAAAGTATTGGAACCATACCCGATGTACTCCTCTAATGCAACGATGGATCCTCAATAAAGTTGCATATGAATCCACTTATCCTAGCATCACTTGGATTCCCATTCCCTGAGTGGAGTTTCCATTTTTATTGAGTTTAAACAAGCATGTGAGAGGTTTTTTCGAACAAACCATTCTAATGCATTGAGTAGGTTTCTCTTTGAGTAGAATTTCCAAATTGATTTGTCCGAATGCGTGTACCCAAAGGGAACTTAGGAGATCATCTCTACAACATTTCTAGGAACCACCAATTAAAGCCTAGATAGTCTCATTCTCCACCGTTCTAAAGATAGTTAACTTCAATGTGCAGATGGTTGCTACCATGATATGACGCAAGGAGTTTCGAATCACACCAATAATTTAATCTTGCACATTACAGTAATTATAATCTTACAAAGAAATCTCCAAACTGGGCTATGGAAGGTTTTGCAAGGAACATTCCTCAAGAAAAATCCATAGCAGTATGTTTTGTTCTATCACTATAGCCCAAATACATAAAATGTTCTTGATTCTTCAGCAAAGCTTGAAGGAAAGTGCTTTCACCATGTCTTGAAGTTTTCCAATCCCAAACCTCATTTTGGTCAAAGGCTTATAAATTGTATGTAGTACCCCCAGAGTTGGGCCGGTGCTAGGCCAACTTCCATGAATAAGCCGTTGTCAGGACATTCAAGGCTGAATATATGTTAAATAGATTAAATAGACTACTCATGTCACATTTCTTTTCGAAAACTCTAGTTAAGCGTGATGCTCTAGAGTAATTTGAGGATGTGTGACCCCTGCAAAGTCTCTCAGGGTGCGGGTGAGTGAGGACAAAGCGTCCTGAAATGACTCGTGTTGATGTGGGGCCAGTCTACGATCCCGACATGTTCGGCTTCGTGTCGCTTGCGGGCCGGGGTGTCAAAGTTGGTATTAGAGCCGGCTTGCGATAACCCGCAGTCGTTGATTGGACTGGTGACCGGCCTAGCAGTTGACGATTCTTGGGGTGCAACGTGAACGTCACATTCTTAAATTTGGGATGATGTAATACCCATGGAATTGGACTGGTGCTAGGCCAACTCTTTGTCAGGCCATCCGATATTGAATATAGGTTAAATTGATTGAATAGACTACCCAACAATTTGCACATTCTTTTTTGGAAGCCCTATTGAAAGAACTCTAGAGTAAATTTGAGGATGGGTGACCTGGGAATTTACCAAGTGCTCGTGAGTGAGGACAGAAGCGCATAGGATTCAATTTGAGGGAAAAATTAACATCATTGGGCCATTTCTTACTAACAACTAGGATTCTTTTGTGTTCACTAAGTTTTTAACGTAAGGCCAATTCATAATGATTGAAGAACTTTATGATTTTGTCGACACCATCTCCAAATAAATTAGAAAATATGATGAGATCATCGGCATAGCCAAGATGAGCAATTTGGATCTTACCTCTGCAATTGAATAACATGTGACAAACAAACAGTGTTGGATGCAACTCATGAATCATGATCATATTGATGAATTTTCAATCCACCCCGTCGTAAGCTTTCTCTATGTCAATTTTAAGGATGGGGTTATGGACTTTGGCACATTTGTGTAGATCATGAACAAGTTCATAAGAAAGTAAGCTATTATCACTAATTGAACGACTCAAATAAAAACACTTTGGTTAGCGAAGTTAATATTTGGAAAGGGGAGAGCCAATCTATTTATTAAAAAACATGGAAATGATCTTATAAGTGATATTATAAAGACTAATCAACATGAAGTGATTCCATGAAGCAGGGTTTGGAATCTTTTAGGATTATAAAAATAGTAGTAGCCATAAAGCTCTGTAGAAGAGGATTACCAATTTAAAAATCCAACACAACATCATTTGTGTCTTTGTGCAATATATCCCAGCAGTGTTGGAAGAAGAGAGCATTGAAAATGTGGGCTATCCTTGTGCAAAAAGAAAACAACTTTCTTAAAATTTTCTAGTGGGGGCTGCTTGAAATGTTGAAATTATCTGCTATTGTAATTTTATTCTGAATCAAATTTGAGATGAGAGGAGTTTAGGGTTGTTGGTTTTGGGATAGCAAAGCTTCAATAATATTTTGCAGAAGTTTTTTATCTGTTTAGAATTAAAAAAAGAAAAAGGTATTCTGATCACTAGATATTGTGTGGATGAAATTCAGTTGTCTTTTTCTCCGGACAATAGGATGAAATAATTTAAAGTTTCTTTCACCATCCATGATCCACCTACCGGCGGCCTTCTATTTTCAGAAATCCTCTTCAAAGGTAAGGGCCTTTATGAGAATAGCGTGTTTCTTATTATGTCCATGAGAATGCTCTCCAAGAGGTTCTAGTCAAATGCTTCTTTACTTTCAACAACTTTGGTTTTTTTTATCTTCTCATGATTGTTATAAAATACAATTTGTTCCAATATTTAGGTGCTATATAATTTTGTAAAGCTTTTGTTGGAGATTTTAAGGCCATTGAATTCAGTAGGCACAGACCATGTTTCCTAAACCGTACTGGTGAAGAGATGATGCTTAATCCTCAAAGACGTACTCCCTAGACTGCCCTCCAAAAAGTTGGCATTCTTTTAGCTTCTAAATGTCATTGTTTTCAGGGAATAGAGACGTTTGAAAACTGTTCGTGGCTCAGAAGCAATCACATAAAATTTAGAGGTACTTTTAATAGCTCTTTCATATCACAATCCCCCAGACCCGCTCTTTGCACACTTTAGTTATTCATTGAATTCTTTCTTATGATCGCTCATGACTCATATTTGCATGATGTTACCTTTGTTGATCATTTGGTTCATTTGGACTGAAAAAAAAAATGATGCAAAGCACAGAGTCATTAACTTTTCATGTAACAAAATTATATGTAGAGTTCCAAAATTACTTGCAGGTTCTCTTTAGCGGTGGAATTCTTACAAGAAAACATTGGCGTGGTGATTTTTCTATTGCAGAGTAGCTCGGCATCTCATTTCCAGACAAGATTCAGAGTTCCCCGAAGATCAATTTTTGGGAAAAGCCAAGGTTGGATTGGCTCAAACTTAATAGAACAGAGCTTTAAAAGGCAATTTGGAGTTAGCGGGGACGGATGGTATCATTCGAAATCATCCCGGCTCCACTGTCCTTGCCTTCTAGGAGGCCTCACAATTTTTACGAGCATATTTGTTGAGCTTCATGCATTCTCATTATGGTGTCATTGGCAATTGAGCATGGCCTTTCACCTATTTGGATCAAAACAGATTTCATGATTAGCATTCAGTTAATAGCATATTTGGAAGGACATTGACGGCTTCAAGAAGTTTTGTCAAAGATTAAGGTCATCCTTCATAATATCAGTTGGAAGATTTCTCACATCTACTGAAAAGGCAACTGCACCGTAGATTTTCTTGCAAACCAAGTATGCATCTACGGTTAGACAAAGCTTTTGATTCTAAGGGAAGTTTTGGGACTTCTTAGAGGGGTTTTATCTGTATGGATTTTGATGGACTTTCGGGCTTCAAATTTTAGTATCATTTTGGCATATATAAATAGTTGGTTCGTGTCTAATATATAATATTTCTATGGTGTTAGAGGACTCTATCAGACTATCACCTTATGATTGGTCGTTTTGTATATTTCATTTTCAATTATTTTGTTATATATACAAATTAAGATCTTGCCTTAACCTCTCGTGCGACGGATGATTTTTCAAAAAAAAAAAATCAAGATTTATTTATCAAATCCTAAGTGTACATATCATTATAAATTGACACTATATTAAGGCTGAAATTGATTCCATATTGAGGGAAAATAAGACATTGCCGGTCATCATCTTTACTATGGCAACACATGCTTTAGAATTTTTATGAAAACTACAGTTGTGTTATACCTTGGTTTGTTTGTGTGTTTTTTTTTATGTTTTTGGATTTAGAATTAAATTCAGTATATAAAATAAACATGATGTATGAAGTTATATGTTATCGCTTGGTTTGTTATTGATTCTGCATCATCTTGTTTATGTTTGTCTCCAATGAACTGAACTAATCAACCATATCATTGTTGCCTAGTTTTCATTATCAAGTCGAACGCCTTGATTTTGACTCCGTATTAACTTCATAAGCTCTTTATGCAAGAACACGAACACGAACACGAACAAGAATACAACACATACAACTTTAATAAACACACCCAACCTCTTCATTCCACAGCTTTCACATCAAAGGTAGGCTGCTACAGTTAAGCATCCAACAATCTTATCTCCATTATCTTACACACACACAGAAATCTAGGGGGAGAGGGCATAAATTGGATACAGTAAAGCGGCAACTTAGGTAGGTAACGTGTAAAGTACTTAGAACATAGTAATCATCGAATCTAGTTCCAGTTCTCAAGTTTAATACAGAATGAAAGCATGCCTTCTCTTTTCAGATCCAAGTCTACTACACACAGCCTGCTGCATATATTCCTACATCGATAGTGTCGTGCATCACATACGTGGCAAATTCTTTCAAGCAACATACATAAACATTCAAATCGTGGACTCAAGGCACTTTTAAGCGAAGGGCAACTTACAAGAGCCAGGAGCCACATGATAAACAGCAGTTTTCAGTTAGGTTCAGTATTCAAGAGATCCTAGAGATGGAAGTCCTGAGACGATGTTTGAAGCATCAGCAGAATCTATTCTTTCAACTGCATTTCTATTCATAGATTCAGGTTCTTGTTTTCCCAACTTCAAAACATCCTCTGGAGAAAGGATCTTGATATACCAAACGTTATTCACGAAAGCCCTGTATATGCATAGTGTGGAATTAAAGAGTAAGCAAACACATAATGAATGTGGAAGGATTTGGCCATAGAATCGAGAAATACAGTTTACTAGATGTACTTACTCCCATGGGTCGTCTCCAAGGAGAAGGACGTCATTCTCCCTGTCAACGAATACAAGCTGCCAGCCTGATCTTTGAGGGTCTTCAAGCAACCCTTGAATCCCAAACATCTGACCCAATTCCTGGCGCAGCTCCTGATAGCTGCTGAACCGGGCAATATCCAGGGACCTACCAACCGATCCCGTTTTATAGACCTATAAGAGAGGTTAAAAATGAAATCAGAAGTCACTCTACATACACATGCATATTAATTTTTAACAAATCTTTAGTTAATACCTTCACGAAGGTACGGGTTGGTGTAGATTGATCAACTTGTCCAGTACTGTGTACGATGTCAGAAGAATCTTGGACAAAGCCGTAAAGAGGACTCTGATACCCGGATGACCCTAGTGGCATAACTGACATATCAGCATGGACTGAAGAAGCACCAATGTTGGACACGGTGGTGGGCAGCAGAAGGCCAGATGAGTCGAGATTGGCCCCGAAAAGAGCCTGATTCTGCACGTCTAAGCTACATGTTCCCTGCTCAGCAGGAGCCTCTTTTGTAGAATATGGAGGAAGTGACCCTGAATTCGAACAATCACTACCTGAAGCATGTGTATATTTCGCTGTCCACGACTGCTGGGCTAACTGCTCCCCGGGAACTGGTTGTCCAGTCTTCGAGAAATTCAAAAGATTACTGCTTCCTTTGGGGCAAAAAGAACCCAGCATGTTTAGCATGCTCGAATGAGCCATGGATGCGGACATGTTACTGTTTGCATTCGTAAAATCCGGCTTCGTAAATGAAGGGGAGGGAAGATGATCATGTTGGACTAGATAAGTGTCTTGATAATTATGTTGTTGCGGATGCTCTTCCGACCCATGATCAACTTGCGGTTGCAGTGGCCTCTGCATATTCTCTAGCAGCATTTGGGTCTGGGTAGGAAGCATTTGAGAAGAAACCGATGATTGGACGGCCTGTTGCTGTTGCTGCTGCTGCTGCTGCTGCAGATTATGGCTGCTAGAGTGTTGGAGATAATGAACAGGTTGCTGGAACTGCATGTATTGCTGTTTCAGTAAGTCCCCAGTTCCAAAATTCTGCAGCCCAGCTGCTAGCATAGCCTGATACTGTTGGTTAAGATCGTTCCTTGAGCCTGTTGGATCAAATCTCTGCTGCATCAATGGAAACATGCTGGGAGACTGAAAATTAAGAGAATTGAAGCTTTGATCGACAGCTTCTCCTCTCAACCATGCCATGCTGTTGAGTGCATCGTGCCCAGTATCTAGCACAGAAAAGTGTGGAGATATTACAAAAGCCAAAGTAAAGTGAGAAGACTTGTACAGACTTAAGACCGAGCCATTTAATCAATACAAAACTTCTAAACAATAGAATAGAATAGTGATAATCTAGGGGAACTAGTCCTTGTGTTTGGATGTATTTGTTCCTCTCAGAAATTTCCATTATCCCTAGCCCGCCGACATAGCATTAACAAAATTAGCACTTTTCTTGTGCATATACATAAATATAAAAAAGTTCAACAACTTAACAACAATTCAATCATTATCCTTGGTCTATTTTCTATTAAAAATTGGTAGTGTACTAGTGTTCATGTAATAAGAAAAACATCAAACTGTACAGGGTTATCAAAGTAATTGTCTTAAGATTTGGCTTGAAACTGTAACATACAGCAAGGAACAAGACGAAAAAAATTTCAATTATTCATGACCTGAACAAGTCAAATATGTCACCGCCTCTCCCTAAACCCTTCAGCTTTTATGGAAAAAAATTGTGTGCAACCACCAAAGATTAAATATTGAATTGGCAAATTAACTAATTAGGCATCATACGATGCAATTCTCCATATAATACGAAGTACTGAATGAAGAAGTCATACCTTGGAAAGATGATGCCCCGGGATACCATGGCCTTTTCAGCCTCACAGGAAACAATGATGGGTACATTGGAAATGTAGTCAAAGGCTCAATTTCCCACTGAGATACCCTTGGCTGCCTTTCACCTGCTGTGGATTCATCCCAACCAACCTATCAAATTCATGAAATAATGAAATCAATTAATCAGTAGTGACTGGGATACAAGTGTTAATGATACAAAGAGTGTGTGGTACATATTCGGATATCATTATAAGCTACAAATTACAGAAAAATATTAAGCCCTAAAGCGAAGATGTGCTCAAAAGTTGATTGTGACCTTAAATGATACATACTTAGAATCACAAAGTTTGAACTTCCAAAATTGAAGAACAACATGGAGAATCTCTGCCCACTGATCAGCAAATATCGAGAACATATAATTAAGACCTTGATAGGAAGAAAATATTGCATGAGCTAAAGTATAGATCGCGGAAAGGCCACAAATATTAATGAACCTCATCTCAAAACTATAACAAATACAAAAACCCCCAAAGGCAAATTCATAATTGATAGGCACAAATAATTTATTTCAGTGTCTAGCTAGGATTTCGATCAAGTGCAAGACAGGATCTTATAAAAAGTTCCCCATTACTAACTCTGAGCTGATGTTTTCATTCCCATGGAGATTGAAATCTGTAGCAATCAAATTTTTAATTGCTAATCTAGAAGGCTCCACATGGAAATCATATTTATTCGCAATGTCCTTATGGAATGTAATATTCATATGTATTAATAATAAAACTTAAGGTACCTATATATATTGTTAGAGGCCTAACTATACTTGGATACAGATCCAAATCTTACTCCAGTTATCCGGTTAGTATATCTATATAAATGAAGTCATCCCTAATTTACTTTAATTAATCAATGCCGATCTATATAGTCAACACCCACCTCCTCAAGTAGGAGCATATAGATCCATCATACTCAACTTATACATATCTAGTTGATCTACACTCCATTCAAAGCCTACATGAATATATCTCGATGCTGATCTTCAGACTTGGCATGTTCTATAGAGACACAACCTTCTCAAACTTTGTGACGAATGATGTGAGCATCAATTTCAATATACTTTATTTTTCATGGAATGTTGGATTAGATTCAATGTATAGAATAGACTAATCATCACACCTTAGTTTTGTTGGATGGTCAAGTGTGTGGCCGACTTCTTTTATCAATTGTTGTATTCATACCAACTCACATACTAAATCTGCCATCGCTTTATATTCTACTTTAGGAATAGATCTAGGTTTCTTACTTAAATACATAAGACCGCATCCCAAGAAAACAAAATACCTAGAATAGTCTGCATCAATTTAGCATTTGACCATGTCTAGCATAAAGCAAGCCTCATCCACGAGCACTTTTTAGATAGCGAAAAATTGCTCTAAAAGGCCCAATGATTGATTGTAGTAGAATTTATAAACCAGCTTACAAGTTACACCACTAAAAACAAATGCTTTGTTGGGACAAGTTATTGTCAAGTAGTACAACTCCCCAACAACTCTTCAATATCTCTCAAGGTGATTGTCAGAATATATCCTAATATTAAATTGTATATATTCTAGTATTACATAGAATCCTAGTATTAAATAGTATATATTCAAGAATTAAATAGAATCATAGTATGAAATAGTATATATTTCAATATTAAATAGAATATTGTTAAGAAGGGATCCGGGCTTCCAACCTTAAACCAATTGGTGATAGGTGGAGTGGCCTTCACCCTTGTAAGCCAAGAGGAGATCCCACATTTTTCCAATGTGGGATATATTCAACACTCCCCCTTGCCCAATATGGACACTATGGCTCTAATACCACCGTCTCACCTAAAAGCTCGAACTGTTAAGGAAATACACTCATTAATTATTAATCCGCAAACGGGAGTCCTCAATACGCTCCCTCAGGTGCAAATGGAAGTATGCGAAACTTATACATATGCCGCAGACTCTGATACCATGTTAAGAGGGGATCCGAGCTTTCAACCTAAAACCAATTAGTGATAGGTTGATGGCCCTTCACCCTTTAAGCCAAGGGGAGATCCTATATTTTTCCAATTTGGGATATATTCAACAAATATATTTTAGCAAAATATATACATTAAAACAAAATATTTGGTTCATTCTAAGTAGACTAGTTTTGTTTTCCCTATAGTGATTATAAGTATTGTATTTTATTGTAAATGAAAATAAAAAACACAATTACATTTTTTCTTCTCTTTGACGGGGTATCAGAGCAAGTTTGTATCCTAACCCAAAACAAAATACACTCTTGTATGCTTCAATTATAAAGAAAAAACAAAAAAAACAAAAAAAACAAGAAAGAAAGAAAGGAAATCTATCTCTTATTTTCTTTCTTGATCTTTTATGGCATCCTCATTTAACATGAAAGTTATTGTCAGTGCTGCGCTTTCTTATGTTGTGTCTATTCCCTAGACGGCTGTTACTATGTTGATTAATCCTAATCAATATTGTGCTGATTAATCCTAATCTGTAGGATTATATTTTAATCAAACGGTAGAGATGGGTGAGAAGTGTAAAATTGTAAAATGGGTTACAATTTTGTAATTTCCCCACTATTTAACAATATTGTTGTTCTACTTTATCTTTCTGTATCTCTGTAGCTATCATTTTTTTTTGTGTTTTTCTTCTTTTTTTTTAACAATTTATCATATTATTTTTTCTTTCTGCGTATTCTTTAAAATAAAATATTAATAAGTGTGCCTATATCAATATACAATTAGTTTTAAAGGCACAACAATTGATTATGAAGTGCATGAAATATATTTCCTGAAAGCATTATACTACCTCCGTCTACCACCAATCTATCCATTTATTTTTTGCATGTTAATCTTTGAATATTAATTATTATATCAAAACGTAATACAAATCAAGAAAAAAACGACAAATATTTCTATTGGTATCTTATAATACTAATGTAATGACATTTGTACAAAAAATTATACAAATATAAAGATATTTTTAATGTTAAAAACAATGACGCCAAATGCAAATGGATAAATTGGCGGTGGACGGAGGTAGTATTATTTTTTCCATAGCTCCTCTTATGCTCTTTAATATCAGAGTTTGTTCTCTTGTCACACAAATAATTATGATGATTTCTTATAACTGTAATTAAATAATCAAAGCATGAAATATATTTACAAAAAGCACTACACTATTGTTTTTATAGTCTCTTATTGTGCTCTTTAGTATAAAAGTTTGTGCTATTACCAAATATCAATGGAGGAGCTATTATCAATTATTATGCTTTGAGAAAGAGAGAGAGAACTAAGTCTATAAGTCCATCTGATCATCATTATCATATTCTGGTGTTCCTATGATTGGATATTAATAGTGAATGCAGAAGTAGCTTTTTTTAAAAGAAAATAATCAAATGTGAGGTTGCAAGTTGTGGGAAGGAGTATTCACAAAAAATAGTATACTTACTCTTGTTGTTTGGCAATAAGAAAGGGTAGGTAAATTGTTGTTTTGGCTCTACCAAATCAGATCAAGCAAACACACATATCTCTCTTGCCCCTATTCGCAAAAGAGAATTAATTTTGTTTGTTTTTTTAAAGAACACTATGATTGGATAATTAGAGCATAAAATATATTCTCAAAAAACACATCATTATTGTTTGCATAGACTTTTCTTGTGCTTTAACGAATCAGAGTTTGTGCTCTCGCCAAAAGATAATAAATTATTAAGTTAATTTTTTATCAGAGCACTGTAATTGCATAATAAAAGCATGAAATATATATCCATAAAGCACTATTTTATTATTTGCATAGATTCTTGATCTCTAACGAATCAGAATCTGTGCTTTTGATCCCATTACTTATTATATGATGATTATCCCACTCTGTGTTACTACGTGTAAAATTTGGGGTCAGTACGTTTTGGTTTTTTTTTTCTCATTTTCAAGTATCACTTCACCTCCAACTCCAATTATATATATATATAGATATAATATGTCCATTGCTATTATATATAACACATATATAATTCACCTCTTACGGGGTTTTTGCTCTCCAATCTACAGAGTCTTGAAATTATAATTCATTTGACCTAGTTAATGAACTCGTCATTGTTATTATATGTTGTATTTTAACAAATATACATATATAGTAAAGAAAACATTTGGAGTTTTTGAGAATTAATTATATCAGTTTTGTATAAAAGCACTGTGATTGAATAATCAGAGCATAAAATATATATCCAAAAGACACAACATTACTATTTCCATATGACGACCTTGTGTTCTTTTACATAAACGTCTTTCCTTTGATTTGAGACACAGTTTATTCACACATTAAAATGTATAATAAAATTACAAAACTGACCGTATTTAATATTGACCACATGATATAACAATATCAATCTCTAAAGGTTGATATTTATTCAGCGTGATGTTGATGCATTAGGTGCTAACACCGTAAAGCAAGCGCTATTCCCGGTTTTGAGTATGAACGGTTAACCACAATTGCTACACCTTCTACCAATATAGGCTCTATTATAACCTCTTCATGAAGTGCTACAACCTAGATGTTAGATTCCGGTGCTTCCCATTATATTACTGAATCTAAATCTCAATTTTCCTCTTTTACTCATGCTTCTTTGTCTCCAACTTTAGGCTCCCTCGCGATCATCCCTCCCGACTGTTGCACAACACAACCAGATTTAGAAAATTTCACCTTTCTAAATTTCACCTCACAATTACTGTCAACCAATTGACCAATGGAAATAAGATTAGTGGTAAGGCCAGAAGAGACAAAGACATCAATTAAAGGGGAAATATCACCAATAGATGTAATAGGCAAATGGCTTCCACTAGTGGTTTGGGTATCAAGATTTCCGGAACATGTTTTTACATTGGACAAAAAATCAGACCTAAACGTCATGTGATTGAAGGCTCCTAAGTCAAAATACTAAGTATGAGATTTACGAAGAGGTGTACCAGAGATTCCCAAGGCTGAAAATGAGAAATTATCATTTGTTGGACCATTTGAGGAGTAACAAATTAAACATGTGATGCATTTGCAGAACCACCGGCGTGCCTGAAACCGCAATCGTTATTGTGTATGCAGTCTCAGATCTCCCACGCAGGCAGATATGACATTCCTTGATGATGTGAACTTCCTTCTTGCAATAATTACAAAACCTATTTGAACAATTTGAAGCATAATGCCTATATTCCTTGCAAGAAAAACATTGAACGCTACTCTTCCTTTTGACTTGAGTAGTGTTGCATAAGCCATTGTAACAGATGCAGACCCTTGCTCATTCAACGAATTTTTTGAGTGGAGATCGTTGCTCTTCTCGAAGCAAATCATTTAGACAACTATCCAAGGAAGGGACTCATAATGCTAGACCTGGTGGCTTTAAATTAAAGTCTCAATTTTATAAGAAATTGATATCTTTTAATTGTCTCATTAACAACTTGAATAGAATTAAGACTTTCCGGAGGTAGGCTAGCATAGACAATATCAATGTATTCAGCCCACATATTCATGAAGCAAGAGTAACATTCGAAGATGGAGAGACTATCCTGATGAAGTTTCTCTATGTTGTGTTCCATTGGAATCGACAAGCAGTATTCTGCTGACTTTGAATCCTCTATAAGCTCAAATTTCAATTGCAGTCTTGAAAAGTCGCAAATTCAAAATGATTTCGGGCTCAACGATCCAAGGATCAAACTCATGATCTGGGCATCCTTACCCTCCCACTTGAAAAACCATGGTTTATCAACATGGCCCTATGAATCTTTACCCTTGACGAAAATCTGGAAATTGAATCCAATAATTTTTGCCGTTAAGGCGAACAAGAAGAGTATCATACTTTTTTGAAAACATAATTTCAAGGAACGGAACAAGAGAACACGGAAACAAAAAAAAAAAAAGATTGGCTCGGAACAAGTATTTAGATCAAAGTTGGCTCTGATTCCATGACAAACTTTGAAGGTGATTTATGAACGATCAGAAAAACTGTATTCACCGCCTAACAGTTACACAATATATAGCTATTACAAGCTGATTTCCAGCATCTAATTACACTAATTACAGATGACAGCTCTAAATTACAATAAGGATAAAATCCACAGACATGATGGCTGGAAGATGTACCATTTGGATATAAAAATGCATTTCTCATTTTCTCTACGGTAATCTTCAAGAAACTGTATTTATGGAGCAACCTCCCTGATACATTGCTCAGGGGAGCAAAAGCATATGGTTTCTGGGCTTCGAAAAGCAATATATGATCTGAAACAAAGTCCTTGAGCATGGTTTGATAAGTTTAGCCAGGTGATGAGCACATGTCAGATCATTCAGTATTTGTGAGATGTAGGATGAATGGCATTACTGTCCTGGTTGTATATGTAGATGACATACTTACATCCTAGATATTTTTTGAGAATTGAAATAGCTTATGGAAAAGATGGGATTTCCTTATCTCAGCGTATGTACGCCCTTGATTTTCTTAGTGATACCGAGCTACTCAGTGTTAAGCCAGTTGGCACCTCAATGGAGAATGTTTCTAACCTATGGGATAACTTAGTTATTTTTGAAAAAAAAATAAAAAAAATTGAAGTATAGAAGACTTGTTGGGAAGTTAATCTACCTCACCATCACTAGGCCTAACATATCCTATGTCATTGGAGTAGTAAGTCAAATGGAGACATATGGTGAAGCTCATTGGCAAGCTATTCTTCGAATATTAAGGTACATAGAGAGGGCCCTGGAAAAGGTCTGTTGTTAAGAGAAACGGACACTTGAGAGTAAAAGCTTATTTTGATGCTAACTATGCTGGAAAATAAGAATGACCGGGAGTCTACTATTGGTTATTGCACTTTTTTGGGAGAAAACCTTGCGACATGGAGTAAGAAACAACCAATGATAGCTCGATCTAGTGCTGAGGAAGAGTATAAAGCAATGGCTCATACTGTCAGTGAATTGCATGGTTGAAAAATCTTCTAAGGGTACTGGGCTTTGACTACCATGAGCCTTTTATTATGCACTATGATAATAAAGCTTCAATCCACATTGCAGGTAATTAAGTCTTTCATGAACAAACAAAATATATAGAACTTGACTGTCACTTTATTCGTGAGGCAACCTTGAGTGGACGAGTTATCACTTTGTTGACTCTTACGCAAGTAGTTGATGTCCTCACAAAAGCACTAGATGTTGAACGCTTTCACGAGTTATGTAGCAAATTGGGAATGCATGATATTTTTTCTCCGGCTTGAGAGTTAGAATATATCCTAGTATTAAATAGTATATATTCTAATATTCAACATAATATATTTTAGTATTAGATAGAGTATAAACATTAAATCAAAATTTTTGATTCATTGTAACTAAACTAATTTTATTCTTTTTCCTTAATTAGATGTACTTATAGTGATTATAAGTATTGTACTTTGATCGTAATGATAATACAAAACACAACTCTATTTTTTCCTTCTTCTCTTTGACAACGATGAAACAATTCACTATTATTTTTCTCCTAATGGATTGGGATAATTAGAATGGAAGGCTTTGGCTTCTACATTTCTAATCCCCTTGTGAGATCAAGAACATACTTCCTTTAGATGTGTTTATTACATGAGATTAGTTGTGTTTAAATAATCCTCATGTGTTATCAACACATAATGATTAAATAATTCCATATAATCCTCCATAATATACACACCTTTAGATATAAAAATTCAATTATTGTTCTTTATTATTTCAGCTCCTTGTTCAAAGGCCCTTAAGTCCTTTGTTTGGAAATTGTCTTGCATAAATAACTTTAACCCAATAACCGTAAATTTGTCTCTTAGTAAACACAATATCATCATCATACATAACCAATAGAAACACGTCAACTTGAGTGAACAACCTCAACCCATTCTAAGTCGCAATTCATGTACAGCCTAGTATATGGTGCAAAACATTTTTGCATCCCTGAAGAAGGCTTCACTAAAAGGGATACAGCAATGCCATTGGAAACAATTTTTGCTTAAACTCATGTATCCCTCTTCTTTAGAATGATTTAGAGAATATTAAGGAACCTGAACATTATACTCAGCCTCCTTCATCAAGAGTATATTATCAAGTTTTATGCTAAACTGATCAACAATCTTGATGTTGTGATTTTTAAAATCTCATTTGAATTGGTTTTCACCAATCCTAGATACAAAATGTTGTGGATAACAGAAACAGAGAGAAACTAGCGTAGCTCACTTGTATGCTAAAGTTGAGGATTTTCCTACTCAAACCTAGACAATTCTTCTACGCTAGGAATGTGACACACCATTATTTGATGGTGTCATTCCTTCTCTACAAGCGTAATCCCAAGTCATCCAACTGAAATCTCTTCAACAAAAACATTCTTTATTGTATGTTCAAGATCCTATTACTTGACAATGACCAACAAATTCATCATAATCCTCTTTATCGTGCTCTTTGTTGTTTGGGTATATCTTCATCAAAATCAATATCTTGAACTCTACTAAAGGCAAGGGATCGAGATCACGCAATCTGACAACCTCAGAGCTCAAGATAATACATCTAACAAAGCACTATCAATCATCACCTCAACATGCATGAACAGATTCCAGGGAGCAAACCCTTCACATGTCATAGAAGATGGAAGCACAATAAAATAATGCCATTATAAAAGAGCATCAGTGATGCTGAAAGCTATGAAGTAGTCCACCAGAGCAACCACCGCAGTCATTTCATGACAAACAGATGTAGATGCCGCACCATCATACTTGTTTCTTAACCTTTATTCACGGATGCAGTGTATTTCCTACGATGCATTGTACTGAACACCCAGGCTTATCATAAGTGAACTAATAATAATAATAAAGAAAAGAAAATTTGCAATGTGGATATTAGAGAATTTTAAGTATGAAAATGTTAGCACCTGAGCATGGAGGCAAACATTATGTACTACTTGACATTTTCTATACAGTTTTATGTGCATTAGATTTTGCATTTACTTTTCTAGTTCACAATTCTTGAAAGATATTCCTTGGTTTGCATTCACCTTTTTGTAATTTGAGAACTTTTAGCTTTTAAGTACAAATAAAATGGCTTAATAGCTATTAAACTCAGTCAACGACAACCTTTTTTAGTTTTATTGAATATATAGCTACTTATGGGTGATGCGAGATCTCTTGATGGCCTATCATTTATTTGTACAATCACGTGGAACAACAAACTATTGTAGTATTATCAGATTATGTGAGCACAGTGAATTAGATCTCAAATAAGAGCTAAAGCTGAATACTGCCCCACAAGGAAAAAAGAAACACAGAGATGCTTCTCAGGAAAAACCAAAGGAAGCGGAATATATATATATATATGTATGTAAGTAGGAGCAATTACTCATTATTTGCTTCATGTTATGAAAAATTACTGATTGAACAACTGTAACATTAATGAAAATTCTGAAGGTTAAGATATCAAAGGGACACAGCATATTCCCCTAGATGTAGCTAAATTCAAATAAATGAAAAGGAAAATGTAATGTTTAAAAAGTTTGCATGTGTGTTCAACTACCTGTCATTCCATTTTATTTTATTTTTAATAATGTGTTTATGAGGTATACATTCCCTAGTGACATTGGTTTTTTTTTTAATCCAAGAGTGATCACACACCACAAACAGCTCATTTCAGGGTTAGATGTAGTAATAACTTTCTAGACAATTGATTTGAGTGATATATTCAGCTGCCCTTGTATTCTGTCTAGTTTGCTCTCACTAACTTCTGTAGTGGTTGTATCTTGTTATTTTCTTAAGAAAACGTATGAGGTAAGACTTTGATCATTCTGTGGCCAAAAACAGATCACTTGGTCATTAATCTTACAGAATAATTAATAATTATCACTGCCTTTGTAAGTTTAGCAAACATAATGTCACTGCATTGTTCTAGCACTAGTTTTGTAATTATTTATATAAAACCATCCTCTCTCTCTCTCTAATATATATATATATATATTATTTTTAATTTTTGTGGAATTTGCATAGCCAAAGAGCACAGTATGTTTGCTATTTGAGGAACTGCATCAGTTTGCAATGAAGTTATGGAACTGCAATGGGAGTAATGAATATCCCATAGTTCATGCTAGATTTTCAGCTGTATGTTTAAACTGCAGAAGAGCTAAAGTGAACCGGAAGTTAGCCACGCAAGTATGCTACATATAGCCAATATAAATGGCATTTGTCACCATCAAGATAGAATAAGTGCTGAATTTACAACTTTCGTTGCAGTAAAAAAAAAAAAAAAAAAAAAAAACAATGTCAAGTTACTATTCAACACATTAGATCCATATAAGCAATCAAATAAAAAAAAAAAAAAACAATCTAGAGGTTAGCAGCAAATTCAATTGTAAAAGAAATTAGCAAGTAGGAAATCAAAGCGTAGCAGCAACTGAAGTCGTAAGTAAGAATTCACAGCTAAAAACCTTATGGCAAATCTCATATATCATGTATTTGGTTCGCAAGATACACATTAAGATTGATTTTAGTAATCAAGTGCAGTAGTTTCAATCTTCATTCTCATAGGTACTGCTTCAAACAATAAACATTCCTCTAAACTTCACAAACATCAAGTACTTACTTCTGCAAAAGATGCTTAAATTGACTCAAAAGAATTGTGATTATGCATAAAGTCTTGCATTTGCTAGTTTACCACAATGCAGATTTGTTAACCCGATAAAGATACCATGTGAAAGTCCAAATTAAAGAGCTACAATCTCACTTCAGAAACATGTAACGATCAAAACAATTCATATTAAGGCACTGAAGTTCATTGATTGTGATGGCAAGTGTTGAGTGTATGATACACACTATGATTATCCGCACTAGATATTTACGTTTACATCAACAGCTTAGCACAGAAAATTAAATATAAGAAAACCTTGGGTGATGGACATGAGCATGATCAATATTACCCCTCTAAATGTCTGTATATTGTTATTCAGAGATGCTATGTTACTTTCTGAATTTTCAATTCATGCAACTTAAAGCAGCTCTAGATAAGCTGCGGCAATCACCTAACCACTAATGTTTTCTTACTGAGTCTCTCCTCAGAGTAAAACTTGGACTCAATCAATTAACTATTCATAATTGATATGAAGCTTTTGAGTTAAAGAACTGCACTGCGCTAATCATACTTTATAGTATTTATTAATATTTAAGGCATGCATATATAATCTGATGAGTTTGAAACCGATGCAGTTATTATTTATACTTGTTCTAGTTTAATGAATAAGAATATTTACACTCCATAAAATTATACAGTAATGAATTGTGCGTGTGTTATTTACTAAGTGTACAAATCGATTATTGTGAAATTCAAATTCAACTCTTAACAGTAAAAATATTAAAAATAATTATATTAGCTTTACACATCAAACTTGAGAAGTGTCAAATAAATAAAGGAAAATGAGAATATCTAACTACAGTTGTCAAGTTATGCCATATCATTCAAACTATTAATAATTTAACTTTGGTATAGTGGATCTCTATGAAAATATAGAAATGGGAATTGCGTTTTGTAAGAGTAGAGCTTTCAGGTTGAGAAAACAAATATACTAGCTTCTACTCTTGATACTCATTATCTTTAGCAACAAGAATGAAATTTTATAGCATTTAGGCACAATTATGGATATCTATCATTAAATTTGCATGATTTTACATTCTCAATTTTCATAGTTTATACAATTGAATGAATTGATTCAGTATTATCCTTTATCATATCACAGTTTCATTATGGCCAATGAACAAGTGTATATAGTTAATTTATTTATGAAAGACCAGAATATCTTTTGATTTGTAGAAAATATCTACTAAATCATTCTCTTAGGCATAACTCTTACATTGAAAAACATATAATATAGTTGAGGTCAAAGCAGGGTTAAGAACTTGCAATATATATTATATTTGATGTGGTATTTAAAGAGACATCAAGTGGGTATATTTGCACCATGATTATCAGTTAGAGAGGAGGTTCTTATTGATAGTACCTTCACATAACATGGTAGTGTGCTGCAAGTTGGTGAAAGTTTCTCAGATTGTATATGTAGAGATAAGAAACTATAACAAATAAAGTGAATTACAACAACATTGAGGATTGAGTTACCTTCACTGAACGCCAATGAGAGTTTGGCCATCGAACAGGATCTAAATCACCAATACCGGTAATTGTGCCCATGTATCTGGATGTGGAGAAAATAACACCAACAATTCAGGAAATGCAAGTATATAATATACATATGAAACTTCTACAGTTGGTGATGTTGATAAGATTTAATTCTCTAGTACTTGCTCAATTTAAGTAGTTGCAATACACCAGAATGCACTTTCGAGCACTGTGAAATATTCAATTAAGAATAAAAATATGGTGGCTTCACTGTAGGTATATCCAAACACATAGTAGTCCAATGGGTCACTATTCTACTAACACTTCTCAAGTTGAAACATAAATCATATGTATCAACTTGTCCATAAATACTTGATTTGGGGACCTCTACGTGATTTAGTGAAGATACCACAAACTAATCATTGGGAGGCACATAGGCAATACCAATGTGCTTATATAACACCTTCTCCGGATAAAGTGGCAATCAAACTTGTCCCATTCATGTTGCCTGTGTCTTCTCTAGAGTATACTGAAAATGGTGGAAGCTCAGTCTTGTTGTCTACTTTTGCACCAAAGGTGGCCTCTAATAGCCTACTAGTCAAGGTGATGGCCCTTATCGCTTTTGTACTCATTGCAATTGGTGGGACACACCAAGGAGCGATGCTACAAATTACATGAGTGCCTTTCTTAGGGCAAGTTTTAATTGGCTTAAGAGATGAGTAAAAGTTAAAAGTAGAAGTCAAAAAATAAAGCATATTATTTTATGTTTGGATGAATTTTAATAAAAGAAGCTTTTTAGAAAAAAAAAAAATATACATATATTTTGATACAATAAAGTTGAAAGTGCTTTTAAAGCGTCAAAATTACCAAAACTAACAAGTTAATTTAAATATATTTTCCTATAAAACTTTTATAAAATATTTTAAGATTTAATAAATTATATTTAAAAAATTTAAATTAATTAGGATAATTAAAAATATATATTTTTCAATTTAGTATCTTAATTATATTCTTAATTTTAATTTAATTATAATATATAAACTAAAATAAAAATATAATTCAACTTCAAAAAATTGAACTCTACAACTTATTTTAAAACTTTACAAATTATATTTAAAAATCTTAATTATCTTCCATAATTAAGTCTATAGGTGTTGGGGTGTGGGGTTTTTAAAGTTTTTTTACTATGCATCAACTCTTTTCCTTCAGAAATATCACATCAATTTTCCATTAAAATATCACATAAATACCCTATTTATATGACATCAAAGCTATTTTAGAAGTGCTTTTTTTTTTCAGAAGCACGTCCCAAGGTGTTTATCAAAAGAATACTTCTAGAGCCCAAAAACTATTTATGTTTTTACGAAAAAAAAAAAACTATTCCAAACAAAAATAAATTCTTTTAACAAAAAAAAATACAAAAAGCCAAAAGCTCTTTTTAGAAGTCAAAAAATAAAGCATATTATTTTATGTTTGGATAATTTTTAATAAAAGAAGCTTTTTAGAAAGAAAAAAAATACTTTGATAAAATAAAATTGAAAATGCTTTTAAAGCGTCAAAATTACCAAAACTAACAAGTTTTTAAACATATTTTCCTACAAAACTTTTATAAAATATTTTAAGATTTCATAAATTATATTTAAAAAAATTTAAATTATTTAGGGTTAATCGAATGAGAACTTTATTCGAATCAATGGAAATAGAGAAGAAAACCAATTCGTTTTGTAACTAAAAATTAAAATAATGATTATCTACCCTAACATGACCTAGATGCGCCCTATATATACGCAGACTCATGGGTCAAGCCCAAGACTATGAGTAGGTCCTTTTTCCCCCTTCTAATGTAGAACTTGACTTTACCCGGCTCCATAACAACTCCGTCCTCCTTGAAAATCGCCTTGTCCTCGAGGCGGAAGTCCGGAAACTAGAGGCGCAATTCCTCCTCATCAATCCAAGTCGAATCCTCGTCCATTAATCCCCTTCAATGTATCAAAACTTGAAGAATGAGCTTTTCGTCTTGTCTCTACCGCCATCTGCTTGAGCTCAGTAGATCCGACCTCATCTTCTGTCCACCCCTCGACCTCGTCTATCTCCTTGAGCTTGGCCACCCAATTCATGTTTGGGTCCACCACACAAATTCGAAGGAACTTGCTCGCACACTTATGCAATGGTGTATAAAGCTCTTTGAAGCGATAACAAAACTTAGACTGACACTCGCGATATTCTTCATGACTCAATTTCCGGAAGGGGACTCGCCCGGAGGATAGGTCCGATGCCGCCGGACGTCCCCCAGTGGAGCTGTTGTCCATGCCTTGTCTACTGTTTCCGATGCCATTTCCGAGACTAGAGAGACCTACCGGCGGCCCAATCCATACCCCGCCGCTATGGCGCAAAATCACAGACTGTCCAAGCGGTTGATATGTCGTGACAGAACCAACATTGAATTCTCACTCAATGTTGCAGTGGTCAAGTGTCCTAAGACGATTGCAGATGTTCTGTTGCAATCCCCCAATGAATTATCCGAGGTAGTGCTCATCTGTCAAGCTTGGCACCTGTGTCGCCAGTTGGATGAACTCGTTGATATAATGATCAACTCCCTCTTTTTGTCTAAGTGATGCAAGGCGCTCGTAAGGGCTCTCTATGTAACGATCATCAAAACAAAGTACTAGGGCTTGGGAAAACTCCACCCAAATGGTGGTTGGATGGCGAAAGTGTTGCCATCGAGACCAGTACAGCGTTGTGCCTTCTAGGGCGATGCGCACTAATGCCACCTTGAGTTTTGCTCGAACCTCGTGGAGTTCAAAGAGTTGTTCGGCACAAGCAACCCAACCAATAGGCTCCATCCCGTAAAATGGTGGTACTCTGACTTTTTAGATGAGCGGGTTGGTGAAGCCGCTGTGACGGGGGTCAAGCCTCCCAACGATTAAGAATCCGGTGCGAATGGACGCGGCGCCATAGGCGGTGACGCTGGGGCACCGGGAATTACGTCTGTGGCTGACCCACTGGCGCGGTGGCATCAACGGCGGAGCTGACGCTGCCAACCGCTGCTGTGATCGCTACGAGCAACTCTTTCCATAACGACGTCATCTAATTTGTGTTTTGTTCTCCCAAAGTCTCGAGCTTGGCGGGAATATCTTAACGGATTTGGTTTACCTCCCCTTGTATTTTCCCAATGATTGATTCTAGTAGCTCAAATCGTTGTTGATTAGAGAGAGGCATGATTCCGTCGGTAGAGGATCTGGCAGGTCAAACCAAATTATTATAACTTAAGGTTAATCAAAGGAGAACTTTATTCGAATGAATGAAAATATATAACCACAAGAGAAAAACCAATTCGCTATGTAACTAAAAACCAAGATAATGACTATCTACAGTAACATGACCTAAATGCGCTCTGTATATAGGCAGACTCATGGGCCAAGCCCAAAACTCATAATTAAGAACTAAATAGGAAATAAAATAATAGAATGAACAATAAGAAATAGAATAATAATTAATGATGAATTCTTCAATCTTGTGCCACAATTAGTCCTAGGTCAGTAGGTTCTTCTTCTCCCTTCTAATGTAGACCTTGACTATACCCGGCTCCATAACAAAATTATTCAATCACTTTTGATGCCGAATCTATATCTAGGATCACCCTGTGGGACAGTTGATTAGTGTAAGTCATGAGTTACATGTGATTTACTATTTTCTACACCCTTTAGTTTAGTCCAATTAGATATTTGGGTCCTAGTTGTTCATTGTCTATTTTTCTTCATTCATGGATGATTTTTCACATTGCAATTGGCTTTACCTATTGAGAAGTCGTTCAGAAAACTTATTTTAGGTTGTCTATCAAAGTTTTACTTTGTGATAATGTGTTTTGAGTATTTCATCACTCAATGCATGTCATCTTATGATATCATTCATGAGTCTTTTTGTACTTATACTCCTCAGAAAAATAGGAATATGGGGCATAAAAACCATCACCTTATTGAAATTGCCCAGACCTTTCTCATTCATAACAATGTTCCATTCTAGTTTTGGGCTACTTATTACCACATCAATCGCATGCCTTCTTCTATACTTTTGGGCGTACATGTTTTGTTTATAATCACTCTCCTGGTCTAGATAAACTCTCTCAATGTGCTATTAAATGCATCTTTCTTGGTTACTCTAAGGTTTAAATGGGAATACAAATGTTACTCAACTAAACATCGTCAATATTCTTTTTTGTTGATGTCAAATTCTTCGAGTCCTCGATTGCCGTTCCTCTTCTTCTCCTCCCATTTCAATAGTCCTCCCTCTCATTTCCTCTAAAACAATTAATCCCTCTTTTCCTCAAGCTTAGGTTTATTTTGATTGTTCTCATCCTTCAACTACCCATATCTAAACCATACCTCCTTTTTCAATGGTCTCCAACTCGTTGTTGGTCCCACCCCCTTTGGCATTGACAACTCTCCTTCATTGGTCCTTTAACGAGAAACTCATTCAACACATAATCCCCACCTTACTTATAATTTCTTTAATTAACACCATTTGTCTTCTCTTTTTTTATAGTTTCGTAAGTATGTTAAGTCCGATTCTATCCCCAATTCTGTCTCAGAGGCTCACTCTCACCCTTGTTTAAGGTAGGCAATAGTGGATGAAACATAAAAGCGTGATCCATGCTTCTGAAGAAAGTATCATTAGTTTCATTATAGATGCGTCTCGGCAAACACTTTTCTAGGTGGAAAGTTTAGACCCTAATGAATCGAATGTCAAAGGTTAGCTACATCAGGACTCAAATTCCTTCGTTGAACAACTAATGAGACAAAAAACAATCTCAGATCAGGAATTTACTATACGGTACCCTTATGTGATCACTAAATGTTCATGGCTACCTTGAATGAGAATAGTACTTGGGAGCTAGTTTGATTATTTGGATCAATCTACCATTGCGCTTTGTTGGGTTTATGCCATTAAAGTGGCGTGGATTGCAAACTTGATAGTTTAAGACTCATTTGGTTGCCAAACAATTTATTCAAGTCTATGGTCAAGATTATACTAAGACCTTCTCCCAAGAGGTTGCGTGCTTGTTTATTTCTCTTGGTACAATCCCGAATTGGCCCCTTTATCTGTTGTTGCGACAACATCAAATTGAGAATTTTTAAACGGCGATCCTCTATTGTGGCGGCTTCTGCAATTCTTTGTCGTTACAGCAACGCTAAACCTTAAAAAATTAATCCTTAATACGTAGAAACTCCAGAGCGCCGGTAATTGAATGCCAAAACAAAAACTTGATCAAAGAACTAAAAGCAACTTGACAGATGACTTGAAAATATTGCAGTATGTTGTGCCCAGAAAATTCTAGCAATTGGACACTGGACACTTGCACATGAGGCCAAATCGGCAGCAACAAAATTGTTGCCGTGTTGATCGGTGTTGACCAAGCGTTAACTGCCGCAGGTAACTTATACGTGTTTCTGTGATGATATATGGTGGCAAGTGTCGTCTCAAAAATAGTAATATGGTGGCGGTGGTGTTATAGGTCAGATGCATTGAAAATTTGACAGATTACAATGGGAAAAACATTTTCGAAGCAGTAGTAGATTTCATATTCAAAATGCAGTCCTTCGGGTACATTCCAAGTTACGGGACGTACTCGTGGCTCTAATGCACTACATTTTAGCAAAAATTTCTATGAGATTTATTAATAATAAAATTAGGATTTATTTATAAAGCTTATACCAAAAGATAAACTCAAATAATAGCAGTCTAATCGAGTAGATATGCCTAAATAATAACTTAATATAATAGACATGCTTAATAATAACTATCAAATCTAAATAATATTTATCAAAATATCCATCTAAAATATATATATCAACAATCACATTGGACAGAGAAAAGACAACAGCAATGAGAGCAAAGCTGAGGAAGAACAGAAGGAATAAGAGGTGATTAGTATGGAATAAAAAGCATAGGAGAAATGGAATGGTACATGAAAAAACAAAATTAGGGCTCAAGGAATATGACATCAGCTGAAAATAAATATTGATGCTTAAATATGTAAGAGCTCTTGTACCCCTCCTAAAAAGAATACCCAAGAAACATGCACTTCAGAGAATATGAGAATAGTTATCAAAGCCAGAAGAGTGATTATGGACAAAGAAGTAGACCAAAGACATGAAAAGGTACAAAAGCGCATGATTGGATGGAAACATATATTGATGAGAAACCTTGCTCTAAATATAAGAAGGCAAGCGATTGTTGAGATATAGTATTGCATAAGCCCTGATACTTCACAAGACAATGCCATTCTATTGAAGAATATAGACACAAGAAGGCTAATGAATGATAACGATCCTATTGAAGAATATAGACACAAGAAGACTAATGAATGATATGTAGGAGGACATGTATTGAGTCATATGCAAAGAAAATATTAAGAGCATTGTCACTAGGTAGAACTTTGACGAATTGACCGTGAATTTGAGCAAAAAATAGGAAAATATAGAGAATAACTCATAATGGAATCAAGCTAAGTATGCAGAAGCCCAGCTGTTGACTTGCTTAGGAAACAACGATTAAAGAAATTTACCAAGCTAACACAACTAACACTCGGTTGTCGACAATTAAGACAATCGAGAAGCCATGTTCTTCAACTTAGGCCGACTAGGATGACCAAAACATAGGTAAAGAAAAATTGAAGGGTGCACGGTGATGCAAGCATTAGTGCATTTCTACATTGAAACTTAATAATGGTTCTTTGGTTCGCCCCACAGAATGTCTTGTTACTAAAGATTATCCCGAGGTTTATGGCACAAATCATTATGAGACTTTCTTCCCTATGGATAAATTAACTTTTGTCTATTTGTTGACTTCTTTTGCCGCCGCATAATGTTAGCATAGGGATAATTATGGCACAAATAATTATGAGACTTTCTTCCCTAGGGATAAATTAACTTTTGTCTATTTGTTGATTTCTTTTGCCGCCGCATATGCTTAGCCTAGGGATAATTATGGCACAAACAATTATGAGACTTTCTTCCCTAGGTATAAATCAACTTTTGTCTATTTGTTGATTTTTTTTGCCCCCGCATATGCTCAGCCTCTTCAAACATAAATAGTCTAAAAATACGTTTCTAAATTTCTTTACAAAGATGTGTATAGAGACCATGGCTTTGTTGCAAAGAGGAGTTGGAAAAGCTTTTTGGTTTCACAAGGGCTTGTACATATTGAAACAAAGTCCTCCACATAGATTTCCAATCAAAGGCTTAGATCATTCAAAATACTTTATGGAATTGAAATACATATATATATATATGAAAAAGAAAGCAACTTTCGATTTCAAATGAGGCATGTCCTAATCTACGGAGACTAGGGAATCAAAGGCCAAGCATTGCAACCCTCCCCCCTCCCACAACTTTCAACTTACAACCAAAGTAGCATAACGGTGAATTGTTTCATGACTATGAGAGATATTGAAGACTTTGCGGAAGGTTAAACTATATAATAGTAATTTGTCCTTACATTGCATTTGCAATTAGTGTTGTAATTCGAATTATATATTCGCCTACAATTCATCGTTTGGCCTTCCTTAGACATTTTCTATGTTATTTGAAAAGGGTTCTTGGGCTAGGATAGTTTTAATGGTATACAAGGTCACTTTAAAATAGAATGCTTTACAATGTGATGATTTAGGTCTAAGGATTCATGGGAAACTAATACAGAATATGGTGTTTTTGTTGGAGGGAATCTTGTGTCTTCGACAGGTAAGACAAAATGTGGTTTCCCAATCCATTATTGAAGCAAAATATAGTGCTGCAATGCAGCTAGTATGTGAGAATATAGATACAACAATTGATTAAAGAAGTAGATCTCTCAAACTTGATCTTGCAGCAAACTTGAGTTGCATTAATCAGGTTGCTAGCAAGGGTTCATCTCTAAAGAAAGTCTAGGCCAAAGATCAATTAGGAAACATATTCACCAAGGCGTTGAATGGATAGGTATTTATCCAAATTCCTAAAATAGAAGATTCTAATTTTAGGTATACAGTGTTCTTGACAGAGGTTAATATAATAGATTAGTTTTTCTCTACTACAAACCACATGTAACAGAGTCGCTACTTTTTCTTTGAACAATGTATTGTCTTGTGATGATAGTATTAAAAACGATTATAGCTAGCCTGAGCCCGTAAATTTATAAATCCTTAACATGTTCTAGTTCATTTGAAATGATCAGCAATTCAGTTAATAATTTGGCGCCATACAACCACCAAGGAAATTGAACAAGATCCTAAGAATCATTTATGTCTGCATCTTCATATTGATAATGATTTGTATATTTACATCCAATCAAACTACAATGTGAACTACTACTCGCATAATATGCAGAAATGATAAAACCATAAAATACAGATATTATGATGCAGACAACTGAAGCAATAAAGTACCTTCGGACACTGGATTCTTCTGTTTCAAAAAGCATTCGGAAGCGCATTCCAACTGATACCCGCGTGTGGTATACAGCCTTGGCAAACTTAGTGAGTGGTATGACAAATTCAGAAGGACTAGCCCTGATTCATGATGGCTATGTTAGTAGATACTAGAAGGGGGGTAATATTAGAGAAAAACTTAATACAACCTAGGATTATAAAACACAGTGAAGCAGCTATTAGTAGCAGCAGCATGAGCAGCAGCAGCAAGGAGTCCAATGTGCATGCTGTCACTCGAAAGAACAGATGATGGCATCACAGTTTGCGGTCGGATGGCACGACGAATCCCCAGAAGCAACTGATTTTTCTCATTCCTAAAACCATCCCAATCACATTTAACTCATCATATGACCATGAAATTATAGATGCGAAAAACATAACTTGCGACTGGAAAAACAATACTGCTAGCATACCAGATAAAAAGAACAGAGTCTCCAGCAACAAGTCGTTTGGCACTAACAAAGACACTCCAGCCAGTGGTGAGCAAATGACGCTTTGGCTGACCTGAGCATACGACGATTACCAATAAATAACCAAATCAGCCAAAAAATTATAGACCTATTTGGAGTTACCAGTGTAAAGAATGATGCATCTTCCTGCAATCATAATTACAGGATAATAAAGAAAAACACTAACAAAGGGGAGTATCTCATTCTAAAGTTAGTGTTTTAGAGGACTTTTCATGAATTCCACACTTTCCTCTAGCTTATTTTCAAAAACCCATATCTGTTTTGTAAGCTCCAAGTATCCTGAGATATGAACCATCTCTGCTTTTTAAAAGGCGCTAAGAAAATGGCAGTTCCCTCCATTTCAAAACTCATCTCTTAAACAACCTCCTTGTTCTGTGTTCTTAGTACAGCAGCAGTTATTGGGAAATAAAATAAGAGAAGATACAGACAGCTGTCTACAAAATTTTAAGAAAAGACATAATTGGGAGAATCCATATGCTTTCAATGCCGAAGTGAAAGAAAAGGTACAATGTTAAGGAACCAATAAAATACTTGACTTGACATATTTCTTTAATATAGCAGCATATTCAACTCTCAGAAACATGTATATAAAAGTGAACAGCAATTAAAAGATAAAATAGCTCCTTCTGAATCATATTAAACAAATGAATGAAAATTTCGGGAAATTATGACAACTTTTTCCCCTACAGTACATGTGCTCAAGAGTATATTTTTTTCATAAGTTCTGCACTGCACTGAGAGCATAATTCCACAAAAATGTAGCTAGTTAGCAAGTCCTTGAGACTCGTGTTCACATGCTTCAGTGACAACCTGCCTTATTTATTACACTTGCCAATATCTACAATTGTAGATGCTCAAACCCATTTTAATCATATTGGTAAGAGAAAAGCTATCGCTGCTAAACTTACAAATCTGACTAAAAAAGGAGAAAAATTCAAAGATCCACAGGAACTTTGCCGACTAAAATGTTTGGAATTCATATTATGAAAGCAGGCAGTGCTTATGCAAACTCTAATAATTTAATCATAAAAGATGGTTTCATAAATTAAATGTTAACAGCTGAACGCTAAGAAACTTTACCGCGGAAGATGTGCCGAAACTTCCATTCAACATCATGGAGATCCCTTGCAATAAGCTCTTGAGCAGGAGGTGTCTGTGAGAAATCCTGAAGGCACCAACCCAAAATTAAGGACCACTTCAGGCCTTCAAAAATAACTACATAAGGAATTATCAGACCATGATAGTATCTTTACCAAAGGTGGGAAAACTTTCTCAGCAGCGCGTCGAGGAACAGAAAAACCTCCATGTGTACTAGTATCACTTGCTGTCAGTGTCTTGCAGAAATAGTTAGTCGGTTGCCTGCTAGGAATTCCCAGCTCCATGGGAAGATATGCATCTTTTTGTTCTTGCTGTGGACAAAAGTTTAGCATGCTCAGCAACCCTGCGCCAAGTGTTGCAAAATTATGATGTGTCAAGTATTGTTAGCATAAGTTTGATATACCGGAGTCAACGGCTGCAACGTCATCTGAGCATATACTTCATCCGTTTCAACATCTGCCTGAGACTCAAGCAACAAATAAACCATTCAAGATTTAATGAACTAATGAATTTTCCATAAAAAAAAAAGTAATACTGAAGCATCTAATGAAAAACTAGAACAAAACCAACATGCATAGTGACATTGTGGAGCTGGCATATCAATTGAGGCGGCAAGCTAGGGTAATTCGGTATGTGGGCATCGACTTCTTTATTTGTTGTGGCAGCAACCTGCCCGAACAGTTGCCAATTAAGATCCTTAGAAAATGCACAGCAAGCATTCAAAATACACGTATAAGACGACGCAATGATGCAGAGAAACCTGCTCACTATGACCCTGGGGGAAGTAAACCACACGGCTTCCAACCATTGGCAGGGATACCAATGGACCAGCGCAAGCATGCCATAGTTCAGAATTCAAGCACTTCTTCTCCCCTTCCATACATAAGCCCACAATCAATTAATAGATTCAATTAAACTAATCAACTAAGAAACAAATACCCCCTTCTTGGACAGTGGGGCTGAAATTGAGTGTCTTTTCAAGAAAAAGACAAGCAACAAAAATTCAATGACAAAGACACACACGGAGAGAGAAATACGTCGAAAATAATTTGGCACTAAAAAATAAGAAGGAAAAGGTGAAGCCGTAAAAAGGAAAAAGGAAAAGTATGTAGAAATTAGAGACGACAGAGCGGATACCTTCATGAGGCTGCTGACCCATCCCTGATGTTGAAAGCTTCATAGTTTTATCCACACTTGAATCAATTATAAATCTATATATATATATATGTATATATTATAATCTAGTATAGTAGTACGATGATTCTACAACTGCATATCCAGCCATACAACTCTCTCTGAAACTCCCATCCTGAAAAAAACCCTCAACTCCAATTCTCAACACATTAATCCCTAACCACTCACTCAATTCGAGCTGCTGCAGCAGTATCCTCATCCTTATCATCTCAAATCCTCCCAAGTTGCATTTTCACCGCACCGACAAAATATCACTGTACTTACAGCAGCAGAACTCCAAAAGAAACCCAATTGCAGTTCGCAATAATTAATCGAGGAAAATGAACAACCCAACTCCAGCCATTCTCCCCTCCCCACGGAAATTGGGCACACCAAGCTTTCTTCCTCGTCCGCTTGTAGATTCCGCAGCTGCAACAAGAGAGCAGAAGCTGAATATGGAAAACTTTTTCACTCACTCACTCAACCAGCCAGCCAGCCAGCCAGTCAATCGCTGTCTTTCTCAACTTTCTTCAACAAAATCAAGTGAGACCTTTTATAGTCCTCCCGACCAAGCTCGACCTGGTAGCAGTCATCTCAGGATAAAAGAGAAAGAGAGAGACACGGACAGACAAAGAGAGGGAGAGGGTGTGTGTTTGTGTGTGCGTGTATACGAGAGAGAGGGAGAGAATGCCTGTGTATGTAATGGCAAATGCTTCAGTGAGTGTCCCTCTTTCTCTTTCCTTTCTTTAAGAGAGAGAAAAAAGGTGCAATCTTGGCCGTCCGCTGGACCGTACGGGGCATCCCTGCCGTCCCATAAAAAATGATTTGACAGGAAGCATGTGCCACCATCCTTCAGTGGTCGCTGTCAGAGTACGGACCATCAAAAATATAATACTGCTCATGACAACGAAAGAGAAAGGGATGAGCTTTTCCCCATGCAGCATCTCCCCACTTGTACTCCCCGCTCCCCTTGTTGTACACACACAGTAACAAAATCTTGCCCACCAGAAATTTCAAAGTTTTTGGCTTGCCCTTTTCAGCCATTGCTGGACGCAGGAGCCGTACCCTTCCTTCCTTATACACAGAATTCATTTACTAAATCAAATTAAATTAAATTTCCTGGCTTGCCAGTCAGTGCTGTGCAATGGGGGGCCAAAGAATTGTTTTTGTCAAAGAGTAAAATAATGCAATGCAGAGAGAGAGAGATTGAGATTGAGATTGGCGTGGGCATGGCGATATGGTCCACCCACCCCACCCCATTGGAGGGGAGGGGAGGGGACCGAATTTACTTGTCAAAACTGTATAGTTTGTGACCTGGGCATGAATTCCATGATAGATACTGTTGCAGAAGGGTTTTGGCAAAGGAAGAGTGGAGAGGAAAGAGCGTGAGTGGGTGTGGGTGTGGGTGTGGGTGTGGAGGACAATTTTGGTTAGACTTTTTGGACAGGGAAATTCAAGGCATCCCCATACAATTTTAGTCATTTGTACCTAATGTTTTCTGCAACTGATTTACCAAACAAGGCAGGCAAACCCTAATTTGTGAAAGAGGATGGTGTTCGTGTTAGGCACTTTCCCTTTCATTTTTCATAGAAATAATAATATATTATATAATATTTCTTAGTCATGAGGCAGAGTTATTATGAATGATTGGTGTGCTGTGCTGTGCTGTGATGTTGTGTGGTGTGGTGCTTAGCCTACCTAGTCATTCCGTCACTACAAATCTACACTCTCATCCTCTTCAATTAAGACTTGAACCAACTTTCGATCCGTACGTATACTTATTAATTGCACTGTAGTTAGTAGTTTGATTTTGGTATTATAATAAAATGTTATTTGGTTGATAATTGAATTATAAGATTATATATATCTAATTAAAATAAATTTAAAGTATAAAAAAATTAATGGAATGGAGCACCGACTCTTTTTAAATCTTGATGTAAATATATATATTTTTTTTAACAAACGAATTTATAACATAAAAGAGAAAATTAAAATCCCTAAGGTTAAATCATATTGCTAGGATTACATGGCTAATTACAAGGATTAATAAATAAAGGTGCGCAATAATTACAAAAGTTAAAATCATCAATTTCAAAAGTCAACGAGACCTATTCTTAAAAATTAGCATTATGCCGTCAACTTTCTTTGATCAACATAGTGCAATCAAAATAGTCTCATCAATCGAATGCAGTCCAAATACCTCGTCAAACAAGAGTTGAGCCCTATGCAACCCATGATATCCTAACAAGCTAAACCTCACCATCCTAACAAGCTAAACCTCACCAAAGTTCGTTCGATTAGCCTATCTTGGTTATTGTTAAATGCCCAACCTCAAACTCGTCAGTTTAGTTCCTTAAACTCAAATAATAGGTTCAATCCTTTTAAATTCAAAGCGCAGCAACCCAACGTAAAATTCAACACCCAAAACTATTTTAATAACCAAGAAACAACCCCTTCTCTACGTATCTCTCCAACCAAACCAATGGAAGCTAAACAAACTTGGTCCAGCAATCTAAACACAATCCACCACACACAATCCAACTAAGATCAACACACCCCAATCGACATCCATAATCAAATAGTTAAAACCAAATAAATTTAGCAAACTTGATCACACATATATACTTGGAAGACCATTGGAAGAATTTGAATACAACTATTTTCCATTTTGATGCAATACTTAATTAAACATTTGAATTATTAAATAAGGTAAAAAAAAAAAATTACTCTTAAAATATCAATCTAATCCTAAGCAAAAAATACATTAACTACCTAACAAAATAAACTATCATATGAATTAAAACAAAAACAATGCATATTGTTTAAGATATTGTAGAAATACAAAATATAAAATAACGCAAAGTGATCATCAAGTTACCAAAAATTGATATTTGCTTCTCAAGATATATGATTATGGTCTCAATGTGTTCATTCTCAAGAGAGCTCTAACTTTGTTTAAAGTTCAAATGGACTTGCAGGATTTCTTCCCGTTTATCCAGCCTCTAAGTCAATTTATCATAGTTATTCACTTTTAACATACTCGCTATAGAATTGGCTAATGTTGCCTCCAAAGGTAGAATTGTCGTGAATGTAGGCTCATTGAGAATTTATGCAAGAGCTTGGACCAAAACGGGCCTGATGAAGAGGAAATCGGTGGAATGTCTAACTCCTGAAAGCATAAACAAATATCAGCAACATCTTCGAGATTGATGGGCACCCTCTCTTGTTAATTATAACTTTTGTAAACCAATTACAACACACAAATTAAGTTCGAGTGAGCAAAGGCTACGCTCAATTCAACATATTTATTTCAGGAACTATGGGTGTACAAATGAGAGGAGCAATAAGAGTTCTCATCACCGATTATAAAGGATCTAATTATTCTCAACACATGAATCAACTAGAAAAGCACAGTGTTCATAGAGAAACAATTTTATCTAAACATCAAAGTAATTTCCAAATACACATAAAAAATAGTAACATAAAAGAGCAATACAACAATAAAGGAGTAACTATGGCATCAACTTCATTCACATGTGCTTTCCATGGTATTTGTACACCAGGACGAGCAAACGAGCTACATATTCACACCATAAGTCAATCAGTAACCTGCGGAAGAAGTAGAGATGGAAGAAATATACAAGAAATAATGTGCCATATAGCAGCAAAACGAATGACAGAAAATTGATACGGAGATCGATTCAAGTGCGAGAGAGATGTGATGGAATTAAGTGATTTAAACAATCGCCTGTTGTAAACCAGTGCACAAGTGAGCGAAAAAATGTATGGAGGAGAATAAACAGTGGCGGCGCAATGCTCTATTTGTGGAGGAGAGTGTATGGAAGAGGAGAAGCACGGCGGCGTGATTTAGAGCAGAGAGAATTTGGAGTGATTAGTAAAATCAGATAAATATATGTATATATTTATATGTGAGGCAAGCCCACAAAAGAATGAATGAAGCCCAAGAACGAATTTCTATGTGAGGCAACATTAGCCAATTCTATTTATATGTGAATTGCCTCACATAGCGAGTATGTTAAAAGTGAACAGTTATAGTTATATTGCCTCACATTTGCAACTATATATTTATATGTGAGGCAATTTACAGCTAATGTTGCAAATGAATTTCTATTTACCTGAAATTTACCAAAAACGTCAATAACTCTAACTCTTATAGCCCTTTTCACGATTCCAGTATCGTATCTAACAACAATGAATTACAAATATTACCCCAATTTACTAAATAATTATTTCTACTCAAAACTTCCTCTACTTAGTAAAAATAGCAATAATTCGTAAATACGAAAAAAATAGCTGAACTAGACTTTTAACGAATTCGGCGTAATTTTTTTTTTTTTCTTTTTCTTGGCGTTGCCTCTACCTCTCTTATTATCTTCTAAATTGATATGGATAATTGAAGTGGAGGGTGGGGATTAGTACCCGCCCCACGGCCTTCAATTTCTATTTTTTATTATTATTATTATTTATTATTGATTTATTTTATTATTATTATTATTTTATTTATTTAATTATTCTATTTATTTTATTTTTTATTTAATTACTATAATAAATTTGCAAGTGATCTATATTTAACTTACACCACTAATATCTAATTAATTTACTCAACTTATTTGTATGCTACTGGACTCTCATATGATAATGTTTTCTTATTAATAAACAGGCAAGATATATACCAAATTATAAACAATTTAATATTCAATAGTAAAATAAATAACTTAACATCACCAGTGACATATAAATAATATAAAGTGCACTCAAAGTATGAATTATACTCAACTAATTATAAATTAACACATAAATAATATAAACAGTACCTATAATTAAACAATTAATACGCAAGTGAACTAATGTATGCAACTCATGAAGTATAATTAAACTACTACAAATTAATGTATAAGTAATTTACCAACACCTAAAATATGAAATATATATTAGCCAATGAATAGTGAAAATCTCGGGTATCACAAAACCAATGGGAATGATGATAGTAAAAATAACATTTAACAAATACTAATGGTAGAAATGAAAACTTACATAGGTAAGAGTAAATAATAAACAATTTATAAATTAGAGTGACAATGAGATCAAATCAACACCTTCACCAAATTAACAAATAATTAATAATTCATCACAAGCAGATAATATATGATATTAATTTGAAATAACCAGTATTTTATTACAAGACGTGCAACATATATTGTATTGCTGTATATTTTATTAATATTTATTATTTTTGCATATATATATATATATATTAGAAGCAATGATACATTATTATTGAAAATAATTGTACCCAAAAGAATATATAGTTACAATAAAGCTGAAGACTACATCAACCTCTAATATTAAGTTATCTAATTCCAAGAATTATACAAAATATCCTCCATTCTTCAAAGAATTCTCCCCACTAACTTACTGACTTTCTACGAATTCATTAACATGCAAACGATGTTGTTCAATCAAAGGACCTGAATCACCACAAACATATTAACAAACTAGAACTTTTGTTGATTGGATGACATTATTATTACAATGAAATCAAAATATATTTTGTTATATATAATTATATAATAGTATGTTATTATAACATGTATTATATATTTCCTCATCCCATTAGTAAACTTTTAATTTGCTTTTTTAAGTATGTTCAAATCAAATATTTTTATTTTTTTTAAAGAACAATGTGACTCTCAACTAAATACTAAAATATTTTTATTTTTTATTTTTTTACATTATTTTCAGAGGTAAAATCGAGTATTATATTGATGTATTACATTACATATTTATAAAATACTAATTTACCTTAATTCACGTATAAAAGTCAAATAAAAATATACCACTGAATGTATAAAGTATTATATTAATATTTACTTGTAAATATTTGCTTGAGTAGAATAATAACATAGGAAGAACATCTGTAGTTCGATAGAAAAAAAACTTCTATATGATGATTTGTACAAACTTTTTTGTTATCCAAACATTTTTTTTTGACATGTAAAATGACTTTTTTGTTACATTTATTTTCAGAGCAGATCAAAATTCAGCATCTATACTGAGGCTTAGAATATTAACAATGTAATTATATGTAATTATGCTATTAAATAAAATAAATTAAAATAATCAAATCTTAAACATTCTAACATATATGCTGAATATTTTAATTTATCAGATGATTTGCTCAATTTTATTTTTTACAAAAAAAAAAGTCTCGAAGAAATCTAAATTGTCATCCCTATTGCGGTTGCTCTAATAAGAGCTAAGCCAGAGAGATTTAGGGTTTTTTTTATAAAAAAAATTTCAAGCACATTTTTTTCAAAAAATTAATATATCATACATACTCATTATTTTTATATTATTTAAATAATTCTATATATCTTACATAATTTTTTTTTTTTCAAATCAAAACAAAAAACAAACAAACCCTTACCATATGGTTTAGGGTTTTTTTTTGGTAAAAACTATATTTCAATGGTTGTACCCAAAGTGGGTTGTCTACGTACCCAAATGTGATTAAGCCATACGTAGTTCTGCTGATACAGGCTATACAGTCCAAGTCAAACAAAACAGACCAGACAAGTCAAGGTAGTCTAAGTATTAAAGGCCAAAGGAAACATGCCTAAGACATCAGCACCAACCAAGCAATACTAAAGCTATCAAGTTTAAGTAATATTAACACTAAGTGTCACAAAAAACAAGTAAGAGAGTGAAGTCTACTACCTGAAATAGAAAGTCGGGAGATCATCTGCATCCGCTCGAAGGAGACGTTTGATCGACGAAGAGATATCTTTAAGGAGAAATATCCACTCAATCGAAAGAGAAACCGCCAGAGGGACAGTTTTCTGGCGATGTAGTTTTTGATGGGTTTTGATCGGGGTTATTTCCAACGCCTTCTGCGGCGGTGCGAGTAAGCAAGTTGGGGGTTTTTTGGGTTGATGAGAACGATGGTGGTAGTGCAGTGGCCGGAAAATGGTTGGATCAACGGATAGCTTAATGGCGGTGTTGATTAGAAGATGATGAAGTGGTGGAACAACAGTGGTGAAGTCGGGGTTAGGGTTTCCAGTGGCTGGAAAATCGGTGGATGGTTTAGGGTTTAATGTTTTTTGGTAAAAACTATGTAGCAATGGTTCCACCCAAAGTGGGCTGCCTACGTACCCAAACGGGATCAAGCCATATGTAATTCCTCTGATACAGGCTATACAGTCCAAGTCAAAAAAACTAGACAAGAAAAACCTAAGGTAGTCTAAGTATCAAAGGTCAAAGGCAACATGCCTAATGCATCAACACCAGCCAAACAATACTAAGTCTATCAAGTCTAAGTAATATCAACACTAATTGTCACAAAAAAACTAGTAATAGGGTAAAGTCTGCTACCTGAAATGAAAAGTCGGGAGACCATCTGCATCCGCTCGAAGAAGACTTTTGATTGGAAAAGGGATATATTTCGGGAGAAGTGTCCGCTCAATCGAAAGAGAAATCGCCAGAGGGGCAGTTTTTTGGCGATGCAATTTTCTACGGATTTTGATCGAGGGTATTTCCAGCGCCTTATACGGTGATACGGCGGTGCGAGTAACCAAGGGTGCGGTTTTTGGGGCTGATAAAAATGATGGAGGTAGTGCGGTGGATAGAAAATGGCTGGATTAACGGATAGCTTAATGGCGGTGTTGATCGGAACATGATGAAGTGGTGCAACAACAGTGCTGAAGTCGGGTTTAGGGTTTCCATTGGCTCGGAAATCAGTGGATGGTTTAGGGTTTAGCATTTTTTTGGTAAAACCTATATAGCAATGGCTGAACCTAAAGTGGACTGCCTATGTACCCAAATGGGATCAGACCATACGTAGTTCTGCTGATACAGGGTATACAATCCAAGTCAAACAAAACAGACCAAACAAGCCAAGATAGTCTAAGTATCAAAGGCCAAAGACAATATGCCTAAGGCATCAGCAGTAACCGAGCAATTCTAAGTCAATCAAGTCTAAGTAATATCAACACTAAGTGTCATAAAAAATAAGCAAGAGGGTGAATCATGCTACCTGAAATCGAAAGTCGGGAGAACATCTGCATCCACTCGAAGGAGACTTTTGATCGACGAATAGATTTCTTTCAGGAGAAGTGTCCGCTCAATCGAAAGAGAAACCGCCAAAAGGGCAGTTTTCCGGCGATGCACTTTTTGACGGATTTTGATCGGAGGTATTTTCAGCACCTTCTGCGGCGATACTATGGTGCGAATAAAGGAAGTTGGGGGGTTTTTTGGGCTGATGAAAATGATGGTGGTAGTGCGGTGGATGGAAAATGGTTGGATCAATAGATACCTTAATGGCGGTGTTGATCAGAAAATGATGAAGTGGTGCAATAACACTTGTGAAGTCGGGGTTAAGGTTTCTGGTAGCAAGGAAATCGGTGGATGGTTTAGGGTTTAGGGGTTTTTTGGTAAAAACTATATAGCAATTGTTGCGTCCAGAGTGGTCTGTCTACGTACCCACATGGGATCTAGCCATACGTAAATCTGATGATACAGGCTATACAGTCCAAGTCAAACAAAACAAATCATACAAGCCAAGATAGTCTAAGTATCAAAGGCCAAAGGCAACATGCCTAAGGCATCAACACCAACAAAACAATACTACGCCTATCAAGCCTAAATAATATCAACACTAAGTGTCACAAAAACAAGTAAAAAGGTGAAGCCTACTAACTGAAATGGAAAGTCTGGCAACCATCTGCATCTGCTCGAAAGAGACTTTTGATCGATGAAGAGATTTCTTTTGGGAGAAGTGTCCGATCAATCGAAAGAGAAACTGCCAGAGAGGCAATTTTCCGGCGATTTAGTTTTTGACGGATTTTGATCGGCGGTATTTCCAGCGTCTTTTGTGGCGGTGCGAGTAAAGAAGTCAAGGATTTTTCGAGCAGATGAAAATAATGGCGGTAGTGCGGTGGCCGGAATATGGCTGGATTAACGGATAGCTTAATGGCGGTGTTGATCGGAAAATGATGAAGTGGAATATCAATGGTGAAGTCGGGGTTAAGGTTTCCGTTGGCTGGGAAATCGGTGGATGGTTTAGGGTTTAAGGTTTTTTTGGTAAAAACTATATAGCAATAGCTACACCGAAAGTGGACTGCCTACATATCCAAATGGGACCAAGTCATACGTATTTCTGTTGACATAGGCTATACAGTCCAAGTCAAACAAAACAGACCAGACAAACCAAGGTAGTTTAAGTATCAAAGGCCAAAGGAAACATGCCTAAGGCATCAACACCAACCAAGCAATACTAAGTCTATCAAGTGTAAGTAATATTAACACTATATGTCACAAAAAACAAGTAAGAGAGTGAAGTCTACTACCTGAAATAGAAATTTGAGAGATCATCTGCATCCATTCGAAGGAGACGTTTGATCGACGAAGAGATATCTTTCGGGAGAAATGTCCGCTCAATCGAAAGAGAAACCGCCAGAGGGGCAATTTTCCGGCGATGTAGTTTTTGACGGATTTTGATCGGGGGTATTTCCAGCGCCTTCTGCGGCGATAAGGCAGTGCGAGTAAGCAAGTTGTGGGTTTTTTGGGCTAACGAAAACGATGACGGTAGTGCGGTGGCTGTAAAATGGCTGGATAACTAGATAGCTTAATGGCGGTGATCGGAAAATGATGAAGTGGTGCAACAACAGTGATAAAGTTGGAGTTAGGGTTTCTATTGGCTGGGAAATCAGTCGATGGTTTGGGCTTTAGCGTTTTTTTTGGTAAAAACTATATAGCAATAGTTGCACCCAAAGTAGGCTGCCTACGTACCCAAACGGGATCAGACCAACGTAATTCTGCTGATACAAGCTATACAGTCCAAGTCAAACAAAACAGACCATACAAGCCAAGGTAGTCTAAGTATCAAAGGTCAAATGCAACATGCCTAAGGCATCAACACCAACCAAACAATACAAAGCCTATCAAGTCTAAGTAATATCAACAATAAGTGTCCAAAATAACAAGTAAGAGAGTGAAGCCTACTACTTGAAATGGAAAGTCGGGCGATTGTTTGCATCCGCTCGAATGAGACTTTTGATCGACAAAGGGATTTCTTTCAGGAGAAGTGTTCAATCAATTGAAAGAGAAACTGCCAGAGGGGCAGTTTTCCGGCGATGGAGTTTTTGACGGATTTTGATCGGGGGTATTTCTAGCGCCTTCTGCAGCGATACGGCGGTGCGAGTAACCAAGTTAGGGATTTTTGGGGCTGATGAAAACGATTGTGGTAGTGCGTGGCCGGAAAATGGCTGGATCAACGGATTGATTAATGGCGGTGTTGATTGAAAAATATTGAAGTGGTGGAACAACACTGGTGAAGTTGGGATTACGGTTTTCGGTGGATGGGAAATCGGTGGATGGTTTGGAGTTTAGAGTTTTTTGGTAAAAAATATATTGGAATGGCTGCACCCAAAGTGGGCTACTTACGTACCCAAACGGGATCAAGCCATACGTAGTTCTGCTGATACAAGCTATACAGTTCAAGTCAAACAAACCAGACCAGACAAGCCAAGGTAGTCTAAGTATCAAAGGTCAAAGGCAACATGCCTAAGGCATCAACACTAACCAAGCAATACTAAGCCTATCAAGTCTAGGTAATATCAACAATAAGTGTAAAAAAAACCCTGTAAAAGGGGGAAACCTGCTACTTGAAATGAAAAGTCGGGAAACTATCTGTATCCGTTCGAAGGAGAATTTTGATCGACAAATGGATATCTTTTGGGAGAAGTGTCCGCTCAATCAAAAGAGAAACCGCCAGAGGGATAGTTTTACGGCGATGCAGTTTTTTACGGATTTTGATCGGGGGTATTTCTAGCGCCTTCTACGGCGATATGGCGGTGCGAGTAACCAAATTGGGGGTTTTTTGGGCTGATGAAAATGATGGTGGTAGAGCGGTGGCTGGAAAATGGCTGGATCAATGGATAGCTTAATGGCGGTGTTGATTGGAAAATGATGAAGTGGTGCAACAACAGTTGTGAAGTTGGGGTTAGGGTTTCTGGTGGCTGGGAAATCGGTGGATAGTTTAGGGTTTAGGGTTTTTTTTGGTAAAAACTAAATAGCAATAGCTACACTAAAAGTGGGCTGCCTACGTACCAAAACGGGATCAAAGGCATACGTAATTCTGCTGATACAGGTTATACAGTCCAAGTCAAACAAAATAGACCAGACAAGCAAAGGTAGACTAAGTATCAAAGGCAGGCAACATGCCTAAGGCATCAACACCAACCAAGCAGTACTAAGCCTATCAACTCTATGTAATATCAACACTAAGTGTCATAAAAAACAAGTATGAATGTGAAGCCTGCTACCTGAAATCGAAAGTCGGGCGACCATTTGCATCCGTTCGAAGGAGACTTTTGATCGACGAAGGGATATCTTTCGGGAGAAGTGTCTGCTCAATCGAAAGAGAAATCGCCAGAGGGGCAGTTTTCCGGCGATGCAATTTTTGACGGATTTTGATCGGGGGTATTTCTAGCGCCTTCTGCGGCGATACAGCGGTGCGAGTAACCAAGTTGGTGGTTTTTGGGATGATGAAAACGATGACAGTAGTGCGGTGGCTGGAAAATGCCCTGATCAATAGATAGCTTAATGGCGGTGTTGATTGGAAAATGATGAAGTGGTGCAACAACAGTGGTGAAGTCGAGGTTAAGGTTTTCAATGGCTAGGAAATCGGTGGATGGTTTAGGGTTTAGGGTTTTTTGGGTAAAAACTATACAGCAATAGCTGCCCCCGCCTACGTACCCAAACGGGATCAAACAATACGTAGTTCTGCTGATACATGTTATATAGTCCAAGTCAAACAAAATAGACTAGACAAGCCAAGGTAGTCTAAGTATCAAAGGCTAAAGGCAACATGCCTAAGGCATCAGCACCAACCAAGTAATACTAAGCCTATCAAGTCTAAGTAATATCAACACTAAGTGTCACAAAAAACAAGTATGAGGGTGAAGCCTGCTACCTGAAATGGAAAGTCGGGCGACCATCTGCATCCGCTCGAAGGAGACTTTTGATTGTCGAAAGGATATCTGTCGCGAGAAATGTCCTCTCAATCGAAAGAAAAACCGCCAGAGGGGCAGTTTTCCGGCGATGCATTTTTTGACGAATTTTGATTGGGGGTATTTCTAGCGCCTTCCGCAAAGATACGACGGTGCGAGTAAGCAAGTTGTGGGTTTTTTGGGCTGATGAAAACGATGGTGGTAGTGTAGTTGCCGGAAAATGGCTGGATTACCAGATAACTTAATGAAAGTGTTGATCGGAAAATGATTAAGTGGTGAAAAAACAATGGTGAAGTCCAGGTTAGGGTTTCCGGTGGCTGGGAAATCGGTGGATAGTTTAGGGTTTAGGGTTTTTTTGGTAAAAACTATATTGCAATGGTTGCACCCAAAGTGGGTTGCTTACGTACCCAAACAGATTAAGTCATTAGTGAAGTTATGCTGTTTTTACTATTCAAATTTTTTATCCTTAAAAAATATCAAATCAAACTATTACTTTTTTTTATATTATAATACAAATTAATTTTAAATTTAAAATTGTTGATGCATTTTTTCAACAATAAAAAATAAAATTTGAAAATAGAGAAATATCTTCGAATTTGATAGATGAGTGCCTGAGATTAGGGATCTCTAAACACTGTAGAATACATAAAATAAAATAAAAGACTTGAAAATAAAGTGGTGATCCTCAAATCTGACTTTGCTTTGTTGAAGTTGATTGAAGATGCCTTTTTTTTTTAACAGCACCGGATCCTTAAATAACCCTGTTGAAGAAACGGTTCGAACCGCTATCTGGTCGGTTACCATAACCGCTGTTAACCGCCCCAAAAGTTCTCTTCTATTGACACGTGTGTCAACCGTCCTACCACGTCCGACCTTCAAAAACCGTTCGCCAGTTGCAACTTCCTCCAACCGCCCCAGAACTGCTCTCTCACCCGACCTGCACATGCTACTTCACTGCCCAACCTTATCCTGCCTCATCTCCACACCAGACCTTACCATACCCGACTTTCGAATTCGGCTTATTTGCGCCCGACCTTTAAGTTTGGCCCGACCAGGTCCGACCTCATTGTCCGACCTTATCGCACCCGACCTTACTTGGTCCGAACTCCGCAACAACCGACTGTGGTCCCGACCACAGAGCAACCAACTGTGGTCCCGACCACGGACCAACCGACTTCGGTCCCGACTGCAGACCAACCACCTGTGGTCCCGACCATAGAGCAACCGACTGTGGTCCCGACCACGGACCAACCGACCTCGGTCCTCACTGCAGACCAACCAACTGTGGTCCCACCACAGAGCAACCGACCGGCTCTATTTGCCTTATCTCCTTAGATGGACAGACTGTCCTATTGACAGACCGTCTGTCCATACTTCTTCCTTGCACGACCTTCCTCTTGACAGACCTCCCCGTCTGTCCGACTTCTTTTTCCCGACTTCTGGGCCGTTTGGCTTATATCCAGACCCATCTAGAATCCTACTGCCATTATTTATTATTAGTATTATTATTTGTGCTCAACAATAAGCCTCCTCAAGACTCCTAAACGTCACTTTTAGTGATGTTTTTTTTAGGAGTTTACAGGTCAGCATCTGAGGCTACATCAGCCTCAGATCCGACCTCCATCTTCCGAGGCTACGTTGGACCCGACCTCTATTTATCGCGGACTGGTGGTGGTTTGCATGTTGATCGATCTTGCACTAACATTGCTTCAGCATCTCCCCCTTGACGGAAGTCGTGATCATTTTCTCTAAAAAGGGATTCTAACCTCCCTGCCTTGGATGTGAGACTTGTCAGATCTTCCACATCGTGAGCAATGAGTGCCTCTCTCAACCGATCATGCATATTGCAGACCACTAAATTGGTCAACTCTTTTTCATTGATTACTGTAGGACATCGTCCTTTCATCAATCGTATCATTTCGATGAACTGTGAGGCTGACTCTTCCGGACATTGTTTCATTTCCAACAAATCGGAAAGAGAGACGGCTGGTAAATGGTTGAAAAATCTAGCACGGAACGCCATCTCTAAACCTTCCCAAGTTTGTATTTGCCCAGTTGGCATATTTACAAACCATGAAAAAGTTGTCCTGGTAAGAGACAAGCTAAATAGTTGCAGTTTATAAAAAGGGTTATTACCGACTTCTCCTAACTGTGATGTGAAACGACCCACATGCTCTATAGTGGAGGATCCGTCTTCTCCTGAAAAAAAATGAAAGTCTGGCGGTCGATAATTCCTTGGGAGAGGATAACCGTTGATGATTATCTCTAGAAATGGTCTCTGATAAACCAGCCTGTTCATCGTTTGCGGATTCATTCCGAAATGCACCCGTAAAACTTGAGCGATGTCCTCCGGATCTATCCTTGGTGGAACCGGATCGAACACCGGAATGGGATGAATAGTCTGTTCTCCAAACCTCTCTTCTCTAAGGATGGTTGGTCGACTGGGAGGGGATTGTGAACCTGTCCTCCCAATCTTTCTTCTCTGGTGACGGTTGGCTCGGCTGGGAGGGGATTGTACGTCTGTCCTCCCAATCTTTTTTCTCTGGTGAAGGTTGGCTCGGCTGGGATGGGATTATAAGCCTGTCCCCCCAACCTCTCATTCGGCTGGGTATTATCAACCCTCGGTCCCAAAAGAACACTATCTAGGAAAGTTAGAGGAGTCTTCCCCATATTTGTTTGGTTGAAAGTTGTGACGCTTGGAAATGTATTATCAACATATGTTGGCCCTGCAAACGTTGATCCTGGAAAAGTCGCCTGAAAACGAGAAGGTGACATGGCTGGAGGCATGTTTGAATGCAGGGTGAATCTGGAGAACGTTTGATCCAACATGTTCTGCATTAGATTTTGGTGTTCACGCAACATGATGTTCTGTTGTTTGCGCAACATATTCTGCATAGCCAAAGTTTGTTGATTGTTCAATTGTTGAACGTAAGACAACCAATCGGTAGGTGGTTGGGGAATCTCCCCTGGATTTGACATGACTGGTGGTGAAATATTTTCTCCCACCGGTGCTGATGATGATTGAGGTTGTGTGCCTGCCATATTGATTTTTCTGATGATTCGGCCAGACCTTAATCGTATGAAACTCTCCGTTGACGTAGGATCAACAATCTTGTCTTTCTCCCACTGTGGTCGCCAAATTGTTGATGCGTTTTTTCAACAATAAAAAGTAAAATTCGAAAATAGAGAAATATCTTCGAATTTGATAGATGAGTGCCTGAGATTAGGGATCTCTAAACACTGTAGAATACATAAAATAAAATAGGAAAAATAAAATAAAAGACTTGAAAATAAAGTGGTGATCCTCAAATCTGACTTTGCTTTGTTGAAGTTGATTGAAGATGCCTTTTTTTTTAACAGCACCGGATCCATAAATAACCCTGTTGAAGAAACGGTTCGAACTGCTATCTGGTCGGTTACCATAACCGCTGTTAACCGCCCCAAAAGTTCTCTTCTATTGACACGTGTGTCAACCGTCCTACCACGTCCGACCTTCAAAAACCGTTCGCAATTGCAACTTCCTCCAACCGCCCCAGAACTGCTCTCTCACCCGACCTGCACATGTTACTTCACTGCCCGACCTTATCCTGCCTCATCTCCACACCAGACCTTACCATACCCGACTTTCGAATTCGGCCTATTTGCGCCCGACCTTAAGTTTGGCCCGACTAGGTCCGACCTCATTGTCCGACCTTATCGCACCCGACCTTACTTGGTCCGAACTCCGCAACAACCGACTGTGGTCCCGACCACAGAGCAACCGACTGTGGTCCCGACCACGGACCAACCGACCTCGGTCCCGAATGCAGACCAACCACCTGTGGTCCCGACCACAGAGCAACCGACTGTGGTCCCGACCACGGACCAACCGACCTCAGTCTTGACTGCAGACCAACCAACTGTGGTCCCGACCACAGAGCAACCGACCGGCTCTATTTGCCTTATCTCCTTAGATGGACAGACTGTCCTATTGACAAACCGTCTGTCCATACTTCTTCCTTGCACGACCTTCCTCTTGACAGACCTCCCCGTTTGTCCGACTTCTTTTTCCCGACTTCTGGGTCGTTCGGCTTATATCCAGACCCATACAGAATCCTACTGCCATTATTTATTATTATTATTATTATTTGTGCTCAACAAAAATATTACAACATCTATTTATATCACATCAAATAATTATACAAATAAAACTTTTTACTATTAAAAATCCAAAAAAAAATTAAAATCCACAAACAAATACCTGAAAACTGATTTAATATTATTAAATAAAAAATTAGATAAATAAGTTGAAAACCAAAGAAACCGACATTCATAAACACCTGCCAACCCTATCATATCATAATATCCACTGGAACTAACATTAATTAATAAGAAGTTTACCTTAGTCTTAATAACAAATGCGACTTTCACTTTCACACGCTATATTTTTATTCGAACGTCCCCAAAACGACTCATCGTTGCCCGCCGGTTCCTCTCCTCTCCTCTCCACGCTAAGGAAAGCATCCGGGCAACAATGGTGGGAGTGCTTTCCAACCGGATCGGAAGAGACCAGTTGAACCCTGGTGATCACATATATTCCTGGAGGCACTCCTATCTCTACGCGCACCATGGCCAGTCTCTTCCTCTTTCTCCCTCTCAATATATATATATATATGCAAATTTGTGTTTTGAGTTTGGTGTTTGCACTTAATTCGAATATTTGATCTGTGGGTTTATTCGTATGATTGACCTGTTTATGTCATTAGCTAATTAAAGTTGCTGGTGGGAATTTGAGATGCGTATTACGTTTAGGACAAAATCGAGAAGATATTGAAATCGAATTGTTGTTTGTTTTATTTTACTTGACTGTCAAGGAGTTGGGATTAACGAATATTTGAAAGCGAAAGAAGTTCGTTTATGGCTGCCAGCCCTTGGACCTGTCGGCACGCCAATTGACATTTCATGAAATTTATTGGGTTTTCTTTTGTACTTTACTTCATGGATATTGGTTGGTTGGCAAGTAATTCACCGACTAACTTCTGCAATGGAATTTTTATTTATATTCATCATGTGTTCTATGGCAGTGAGTGGCTGTTCAAATTTGACAGAACTGAAGATCTGATTGACCGAAGGGAAAATCTTGTTCATTTTAAACCTTTCATAAATTCTCCTCTCTTTCAATAGGCCACACCAAGTTTTCCATTTTGTAAGACAATGTAGTTCATGAATCAAAATTTTAGAATGCTTCTAAGTTCTATCTGCACTATCGAATGTTTGGCTGCGAAATTGATATATGCCGTCGGTAGGCCTATATCCACAAGGGGAAATCTGTTTGTATGTCAATTTCATAGTAGTAGCGTTTGGTATATGATATACTTAATTAGATACATATTCTTGTGGCTTTTTATAGTAGGTTTCATTATTTTAGCTTGTTATGACAGGTGGAAGTTGCGAGGTTTGATGATACTGCTAAATTCTACTAGCTTATTGGAACCTTTTTTTATTTTATTTTATTTTTCTATTTGAACTCATTTATATGTTGATAATCACATTAGAACCTGAATTGCTTGCACCCATTATGAATTGATATCTGTAGATCAGTTGTCACTTTGTTTATCATCTTACAGCTGTATGCTGAAGGAATCTAATAAATTTCATAATAAGTATGCACACTTTGTTGGTTAAATTTAAAGTGATGATCTACTATGTTTATATCAGTGAATTGGATCATAAGTCTAACTTGGTTTGTGACAAATTATATTCTTGCATTAACCCTCTTGTGAGCTTGGGCTAGTGCTGCATCTTGCCTTTTATTAGGCTTCGGATAATTATGTGAAGTTTATTCAGTTTGATAGCTTCTATTCATCATCAATGGGGATTCCAATACAATTGGCCCTAACCAGTCCTAACGTTTGTTGATAAGTCTTATAAATGTACAAGTGATTTAGGTGTGTTTGGATGTGTTTTAGGCAATCTTGAATGTTTTGGAGGTGTTTGAATTTGAATTTGCTTAAATGGAAAATAAGTTTTGGGATGAATATTTGTTAGAGAAAAAATAATTCATTGTAAATTTTATAGAGTAAGAAACTAACACACCCGGTAGCTTTAGACTCGCAATCTTTTAACTAGAAATTTATATTTATGTTACTGTTGCAATGTATGCTTCCCATGCATGTAAGGATAAATTAAACCTTGTTAAAGGATGGACAATCCCCTCACTTAGTCGCTTGTTCAGGATACTTATTCCAATATCTTCTGTTAACACCACATATCTTGATGAGGAACTTTCTACTGGTGGGATCACAATTCACACGTGTTGTGTTGGTGTACTTTGTGTTAGAAAGGAACTTTCTTGATTTTGAGGCTAAAAATTAAAACAAAAAATAAGCTAAAGATATGATGATGATGAACTTAACTAGAAATCCAGATGAGGATGGACAATATGAAAAAGCAGATGTTCTAGGACAAAGTGATACAAATATTTAAAACAGAAAAGTAAGATATTTTCAAGAGTTGACATTGAGAATCTATAAAAAGATATACAAGGAAAGTTTTCAAGATTCCCCTCTCTTGTTTCCCTCCATGAAGTGTAATAACATAAGAAAAAACCTATGCACCTGGCCAAAGGTGCTTCAGGTTTGTGCCAAGTTTGCTAAACTAAGTGTTAAAGTTTAAACTGGTGTATCACTGGCACCTTAGAGTTTTGTACTTTGAGATGTGTGAAACAAGAAGGCTATGCGCCGCAAGCTGGGCTTGTAGAGATGAGGCCTCTGGAAAAGCCAAGTCAATCTCCTTTTGTTATATAAATTCATGTAAATATTACTTTCTAACCTGTAAAATGGTACTAGAGCATCTATGTGAAGCTGTCATCCTTCACTTTGTGGTTTTTTTATTTTGGTTCTTTGTTCCAATTGACTTCATTTCTGCGGCTAATTTCTATTTGTTAAGTATATTAAAAAAAATAAATGCCATCCTCTTAGTGCTTTTTTATGTTGCTTAATCGAAAGTCTTGGAACATTAAGCAGCCTAAACTGGTGATTTTCCATTCTCGTTTATACTGAAGTGCATCAAGTACTGAAAAATGCATTGTTATAGTATCTGATCCTGTTGGACTTGTTCTTGTGTCATGTTATATTCTTCATGTTTTCTTATCAATTATCTGAATTTGGGTTTCGTTACTCTCCAGCTTAACGATGTTGACTTTATTTTCTTTGCTCCCACAAACAACAGGTATTTATGTTGGGAATGACAGGGTGATACATTTCACTCGTGGGGCTGGGCAGGAGATTGGGACAGGAACAATATTGGACCGGTACCTTGTGAGCTCACCCTCATCCAATTCCTCGACCGCCCCCTGCCCGAGATGTGGTGATCAATCAGATAAAGACGGCGTGATCTCTTCTTGCCTTGACTGTTTTCTTGCAAGCGGAGAGCTCTACCAGTTTCAGTACAGTGTTTCACCTGCAATCTTTCTTGCGAAAGCTCGAGGTGGCACATGTACACTAGCCTCTTCTGATCCACCTGAGGATGTCATCCACCGAGCTGAATACCTCCTACAGAATGGTTTTGGAGTCTACAACATTTTCAAGAACAACTGTGAGGATTTCGCAATCTACTGCAAAACTGGTTTGCTTGTTTTCACAACTGTCAGTGTGGGACGGAGTGGCCAGGCAGCGTCGTTTCTAGCTGCTGCTAGTGCCATTGTGTCGTCACCACTTCGGTTCATGACTACCGGCTTTGCTGGTTTGACGGCAATGGGCTGTGGGATTTACTGTATTAGTCGAATTGTCTCGGATATTGGAGTACGGCGCGATGTGATGAAGATCCCAGTCGAGAGGCTTGTTTCTGGGGCCAGTTTGGCTGAGCCTGAAGCAACAACGGCGGCGGCGGTGGCGGTAGCAGCAGCAGCAGATAACCCAAAGGAAGATTAATTCTCAAGCTTCGTGTTGCATCAAATTGCATAAACGGACATTTCAAAAGACAATCAAGTGTGAAGTTTGTTTTCTTTTTTGTTATTTGGTTATTTTAATGGTGTAGATTTGGGAAAGAAGAATGGCACTGTGGGTGACTTTGATGTGAAATTGTTGTACATATGTATCGCTGTACTTGCATTTAATTAAAACTCTTGAATTTTGTTAGTATGCTTGCTTTATTTATTTATTTATTATAATTATTATTTATATATATAACGTGATAATCTGTCGACGCCATATGAGAATGTACACTGGGTAAATTTTCGGCTGAATTTAATACTTTGCAAACTAGATCCGACAAGACAAGTCACACTAGAGGCGTGGAGTTTGAATCCATGACTTCACGGTCACAAATTCACTTTCCACACCACAAAGCCATCTTTTACGGAACTTATTATTTATTGTTCTTGTTCGTGTTATGAAATAAACGCGGAATAAATTTGATTTTATTAAAGAAAAATGAACGAAAATACAAGACAAAGTTTGAACTAGGACTTGGTTTTTAGGCTCAGCCCCAATATCACCCAAGAACTCTAAATTGACACAAACATATGTAAATCGTGACAAACACAACGTAACCAGCCTGAGACCCTTAACCTACACAAAAAACAACTCCCACATATGAAGAAAAAGGCTTACGGCACAAAACAGTGGACAAAATAACATCACAGGTACAGATAAAGTCACAATCGACGAATCGAACCCCTTGCAGTTCGTAGGCGTTGCAAACAGGGGGAGAACTACAAGCTCAAGAGCATAGACTTTCCAGAAGAGTTCCACGGCCAAGAACATTATCACGATGTAGAGAGAAGCGAAAGAGAAGAAGGTAGAGTGAGAGAGTTAAACGATACGAATTAGTGAGTGTGTTAATCCCTGCGGCTCCCTCCCAATCCATATAGATATATAATGGATCAAATCAAATCAACAACCAGTAAGAAATTCCTTGATCGAATGGCATATGATGTGGGTCTAATAAACATGCAGGTCACGAATTGGATAGCGGGTCGCGGGTGCCGGGTCGCAAGTGACGGGTCACGGGTTAGGGCCAAGTTCCAATTGGACCACAAATTAAATTATGTATATGTCTTGGTGTATGGATACAAAATTAGTCTCAATACAAATCTCATTGACCAAAATTTCATAACAGATCGAATGTCTGATATTGTAAAGGGATGACTTGGTGTGTTTGTAAGGAATCATCAGTTTTCATAACAGATCGAATGTCTGATATTGTAAAGGGATGACTTGGTGTGTTTGTAAGGAATCATCAGTCTGATGGTGTCATTGGTTCATACATCTGATGCAAGTGGTGTATGGTTGATTCATGATTATGTGTTCATGAATTCAAACTTAAACAACAAGAAATGACTTTGCAGTGTAAGCTGAATTTATGTTCGTGAGACTATTGGGTTCAAATCGATATCTGTCATACATAGTTTTTATAATATGATATATTTTGTTAGGTTTATTAAGATGTTATGGGTTCTACTATCATAAAAGTTCAGAAAAAAAGAAAAAATGATGAAGTGGAGTGATTTGGCTTGCACTTTCTCATTTTAAAAAAAAAAGATAGCAACTTGGGTTGCTTATTGTCATTTGATTTTTTTACACCATACATTATATAATAAGCATATACAAGATGTCATGTGACCGTGATGTTATAGGTTCAATGAGTTCAAACTCCGACGTCGTCAGAATTTGTTTGTCACACATGGTTGCCTAGTGTGATTTGTCTTGTCAAACTTAGTTCGTAAACTATTAGGTTCGGATGAGAGTTTATGCACGAAAGGTAGTCCATATTATAATAATAATAAAAAAACATACGAAATGATTTAAAAACATTATAAAATAACAACACATATTCTTATCAAGGCATGAAGAATGGCAATATAAGATAGAATAATACAAGGTAAAATAGAAATCAACATATAAAATAATTAAAATCAAATTACATAGTATTAAAATTCAACATACGGATACGATAATACAACTTAATATAATAAAAAAAAAGCGTATACAATAATACAACTTAATATAATAAAAACAAGCGTATACAATAATTAAAGTTTTAAAAATATCAAAAATCGCAATCCATATATATATATATATATTATGTTCATTCAACACTAGCAACAATAATTAATACAAAATATAAGTATAGAGCAAATTAAACACAAAATATAATAAAAATCAACCTAAAATATAAAATCAAATAGCATGATGTTAAAATACAATATTAATACAAATATTAGGTATCTCACCGGCTGATTTCTCAATTTTCTCCAAATTTTCATTTAAATTTTAATTCCACTCTAACCCATTTTATTTTTTTCTCTAAAATAAATATTCTACATATATTCTTTATTTTTAAATAATTATATAATGTTTATTGGGTTTCAAGATATAAAATTTAGGTTGAATCACAATTTTAGAGGGTCTATTAGGACTTGTGTCTCTAAACTTTTATTTATTTACATATTAACCTTAATTTTTTTCAATAAATTCAAATTATTTTATTGAAACAATTTTTAAAAATAAAAATAATAATAAAAATAATAATAATATACTACATTCGTCCCACAATGGATGTCTTGGTCACAGTAGACACGAGAATTTAGGATAAATATAATAAGTAGATAATTAAAAATGTATTAGTGAAAATAATTAACCCGTAATATAAATTATTATAGATTAAGATTAAGATAACTAATTAGTTTAATTAAAATTAAAAAAATTTAAAATTAACAAATTTAAAAGAAGATTAAAATGGGTAATCATTTTTAAAAAAAGAAAGTGACATAGGATGTAGGACGGATAGAAATTGCAACATGAACATGGTAAGTGGAACGGAGCAAGTATTATTTAATTTGATTATTTTTATGTGAAAAATAATGATTTAAAAAATAAATAAAATAAAATACTAAGGTGAAATCACAAATATATTAAAAAAATAATGACCGTAAATAATAGTATAATTAAACTAAAATATTAATCATTACAATCTTCTTGATTGACGTAGCTCTCCCATAAATGATATATTAACGCATTTCGCAGTGTCGTATATACATTTTTATCTCTTATCCGTTTATGTCGGCTGAGACATTGCTAAAACAAGCATCTTCATTGACGACTCTTTCAACCGTAGGAAGTAGTGTATCTGGACTGTCTATTATTAGTACATTGAGATCACGTTCATCTTCGATAATCATATTATGCATGATAATGCATGCAAACACAATGTCATGTAAAAATTTTTTATCCCAAAAACAATATGACCCTACAACAATTGCAAAACTTCGAATGCATGCTCCACATCTTTCGTACACACGCATCTTGTTTCATTGCAAAACATTGTTTCTTCCGGTCTCGTGGCTCACGAATAGTTTGCACTAGGGTTGACCACTTTGGGTATATACCATCAGCTAAATAATATCCCATGTCATACTTTTTTCCTTGGATAACATAATTTGCAGGTGAAGTAATAAGTTGTGTGAGATTGAAAAATAAATTTGATGAATTGAGCACATTAATTTCATTGTTTGCCCCCGTCAAACCAAAATAAGCATATCATATCCAAATATCATAATCAACCACAACTTCTAGGATGATCGTCGGTTTGTCTGAATGTCCAGTATACTGTTCGGCAAATGCTGAAAGACAATTTTTCTACTTCAAATGCATACAATCTAAACTACTCAACATTTTGAAAAATCCACGGCTTTCGCCAATATGTAGGAGTCTTGCCACATCATTTGCATTTGGTGATCTTAGGTAAGTTTCTGCAAAAATATCAACAATCAAACGGGAAAATCTCTTAAGACTCTCGATTGCAATAAACTCAACGATTTTTACATATTCATTTAGTGCATCATTCGGTACACCATTCGCCAATATTTGAAAAACAACAGTTTTTTTTTTTTTGGAGTGGTGATAATCTAAGCTTTTCTGCTCTATTACAATGTTGTTGGAAGTATTTACCATGAGATTTAACGCTCTAAAGGATACGGAGAAAGAGGGGTCATGACATTCGATACTAACGATGAAACATTTCATTATTGTATCGTGGATTATCACTTAAGTAATTTTTGAACAAATTGAAACTCGCAACTTCACGATCACGATTGATCACTCTATGATTGGGAGTAGAGCCACCTGGAGAAGGATAGTTGAGCATGTAAAGATTATCTTATAATCTTTTGATGTTATTCCGAAACACTTATACTTCTTTTTCCACTTCAAAATCATCACCCGAAGAAGATGATAATGAATTATGAAGTGAAAAACCTATACTGTTCTAATTCATTATGAATTGAAATGAATGATATTTTCATTTTACACATATTTATAGAAGAATTTAATGAGATATATCAAAATTATTTGAAATATTAATTAGGGTAAATTATATAACACACCCTTCTATTTTTGTAAAAATGAACAAAACACCCCATATTTTATTTATTGCGTGAAACTTGTGTTAATATAAAATTTGCATGAAAAACCCTACTTGTCCAAAACTGATGTTTGGTACTATATAAAAACCTAAATTACACAAGTTTTATACAAATAAAAAATTGTAAAATATCTTAAATAATTTTTTTTTGAATAAAATAAATAAATAAATAAATAATTGATTAATACTTCATTTTATAGTTTCTTTAGATAAATTGTTATGTGATTTTTACAAAAACTATACAAATAAATGATTGATCAATTATTTATTTATTTATTTATATTATTCAAAAAATATATTTAAAATATTTTACGTTTTTTTATTTGTGTAAAACTTGCATAATTTAGGTTTTTATTTAGAACCAAACATCAATGTTGGACAAGAAGGGTGTTTCGTGCAAATTTTAGATTAACACAAGGAGATTTTACGCAGTAAATAAAACAAATGGTGTTTTGTGCATTTTTATTAAAACAAAAAGGGTGGTATATAATTTACCCTATTAATTATTTACATTGGATACCATTTTAACGGACAAAAAAAAAAAAAAAATAACACAATTTTACATTAAATTAAATGAATAGACTCAATTTAATTATTCATATTGGATACTATTTTAATGGACAAAAACAATGACACAATTTTAAATCAAATAAATTGAATGAACATACATAAATGTTCACATTGAATATCAATTTAATGGACAAATTTGAAGATTCTAACATTGGATACTACATAATGTTTTGTTTATTTATACTCAATTTTCAAATAATTCATCTCACAATATCTTTATTTTAACTTTCTCTCTAAAAAAATAAAATATTACATTTCTCAACACTCCTCATTAAAAGGAAATGAGTTCTCAAGCTTCTTAATACACTATCCATAAAGATATTATTTGTATGAGGATTATACGAGTATTTCTTAAGATCATATCATAGGTGTATATTAGTCTACGGAGTAATTTTGGGCAAGAGTTATGTTGAAGCAACCTATAATGATTAAAGGGAGCTTGACTCGGAGATTCATACTGTAAAATCATTACAATATCTATGGCATAATATAGAGAAAGCCATTTGAAAATTAATATCGTGTGTCCCGAAAATAGAAAACATGAATCCCAGTGGAGCACCAGAGCAAGATATTGTACATATATATAAATTATATGTTATAATAGCAATTTGATATGTTTTAATATATTTACTGAAATAAAAAATTATTTGCAGTTGGATCAAGCGAAGTTGTTATTTATGGAAGATCAAACACGTTTAAAAAAAGTTTCAACCATGTCTGAAATTCACTGAATTTATTTTTTTAAAATTTACCTATAATGTCTAAGTTTGAGGCAACAATTTGAAACACAAAGAGCCGGCTACGTCTCTTCCGATCCCAGTAATCCCATTCCTACTTTTGAATATGATTCTCCAATATCGCAAGAGCTTTCAATTTTATTTTTTTTAAATCAATCTAAATGAGGATATGAGCTCGAAGACCCGTTGGAGTAAAAAAGACGAAATTGAAAAAAAAAATATATATATTGAAGAGATAATAACGCAATATAGAAACAAAATCAAAAAAATTTTGAGTTGATAAAAAGTGTGCACAAGAGGAACGAAGAAATATGAAAACTTTCAAGGAATGTCAAAAAGAGGATAAAATCTTGCTTATGGATTTAAATATCATAGCAGATTCTACAACCCAGGAGTATTTAAAAAATGAACAAAGACGAATTTTAAAAATAAAGAATGTGGATCTTCCGCCATATTAGTATATATCTTTATTTTTATTCCAGTAATTTAGTTATTTTTGCTTTTAATATTTGTTTGTATTTTAGTTTAACTGTATATTGTACTCCCTCCGTTCCGGATAATTTGACCATGTAACTATAGACACGGGAATTTAGGAGGGATATAATTAGTAAATAATTAAAAATATATTAGTGAAAATAATCATCTTATAATAAAAATAATTATAGATTAAGATTAATATAATCGATTAATATAATTAAAATTAAAAAAAATAAAAATTAAATTTTTAAAAATAAAATTAAAGTGTATAGAAATGTGAACATGAGAAGTGGGACGAGGGAGTTTGAACCCACCACCGAACAACTCTATATATTATGTAATAATAATAATTATTATAATAATATAATAAATAAATAAATAAATAAAATATGAACAAGAATCTGTCTGAAGAGACTCCGCCCCATTCGACATGTGAAATATCACCATTTGAAATACACCCTTCTTCCTTTCATTAATAATTAATAATTAAATAAATAATACCAATATTGTATAACAAAATAAAATTAAATGGTTAAATTGCAATTTTCAAAAGTCTTCCTCAAAAAATGAAATTGGAGGAACACTGCAGTTTCCATATATCGAGTATTCTTCCATATATGAAGATGGTTGGAGTTGCTCTTATAGCATATAAGTAAAAACAATATAATACACAACATCATACAAATTATTGGGGTTGTACTTTACTGCCGTTTAGGATGTGGTTGAAAAAATTTGATTGAAATGAGATATTGTTTGATTAATGATATAATATTTGTTGGATTTGGCCTTAAAAGAGAATTGATAGACGGTTCTTTTTTTTTATTCATGTATTTGATTTTTTTATTATTTTAGTGTAATAACGGTAAATTGTATATGTTTAGTTCTACAATTGCAAAATTTGGCAGAAATAACCCTACCGAATCATCACACTGTCGTTGCATAGGCTTGTTGGTGCTTATTTGACGCTAATGTAATTGATCCGTCAACGCTATGCCTGTAAGATGTGATCTTGTGTTACTTATTAATAAATGTTTTAAATATAATAAAAATAATAATAATAATAATAATAATAATAATAATTATTATTATTATTATTATTATTATTATTATTAATTGTTCTTGGTCTAGTTAAATTAAAAGTGGTTTAAAATCATATTACCATCATCGTGGGATAATGATTTTTTAACATTAGGATTATGGTCCTCCCTCTACCTATAAAAATGTCAGAATAAATTTATTTTATCTTAGTAACCAAAAGATCCAACTACCGTCCTAACCAGAGGATCGTCCTGCTTATGAGAATAAGTTCGAACCAAGGTCAGTATACATGCATATATATTTAATAGCGGTAGTGCGGTGGCCGGAAAATGACTAGATCAATGGATAGCTTAATAGCGGTGTTGATCATAAAATGATGAAGTGGTGCAACAATAGTGGCAAATGATTGATGAAAAAAGTGATACAACAAGTAGTAAAAATAGTGACAAATAACTTATTATTTGTTAATGTGAGAGTAATTTTCCTTTTAAAAAAATTATCAAACTATTTATCACTCTCTCCGTTCTAGTAAAAATGCCCACATTGCGGTAAATATGAACATTTATGAAAAGTATAATTAGTGAGTAATTTTAAAATATATTATTAATAATTATTGTATAATAAAAATAATTATAAATTAATATTAAGATAATTAAATAATTTAATTATGATTGAGAAAATAATGAAATTTAAAATGCAATTAAAATGTATAATACGTTTTGGAGACAAATTATGTGGGAATGTCAACAACGAAAAAATAGACATTTGATGTGAAACAAATATGAAGTATAAATTAAATGTGCATAAATATAGTCGAATAATTAAAAAATAATGACACAATTTGGACGGAGATGATATCAAAATTTTCGAACATATTCATGTAAACCGAGCTTTAATGTAATACTCTCTCTACCCCGGGTAAGATGATCATTTTGGTTATGGATACAATATTTTAGATAGTATAATTTAATAGGTTAATTATAGTAGTTATAATATTATTTTTATTAATTTTTATATAAGTGATGTTATTATTCTCAATATAAAAAATACTACCTCCGGCCAAATAAAATAGTAATATTTGCTTTTTGCTCTTAGACTTTTTAATACTCGTATTATACTGGTTTGCAGTGAAAAAGACAAAATACCTCTATCAGTATTGTGTAATAAAAAAATAATAATATTTGTGTACGACTCAGATCCGGTGCTGATTAACTAATTTCAGCATTGTTGAAATTAATCTCCACCATTAATTGTATTTAATATTTAATGGTGGAGATTTAATTGAAGGGTAATAATGTAATTTTATAATAAATCATATATTATACTAACAGCTTCTAATCGCTTTCAATTCGCAGAACTAGCAACAGTCATACGCGCAGACTGAAATGCTGAAGAAGAAGAGATCTTCGACGCTGATGAACTGTGATTGCATTTTGCCTTGTCAATAAAGCTTCACTTGAAGATTTCCCTGTATTATTTCATCTTCCTTTTCTTAGAGTTTCTATTTCTACCCTAATTTTTTCCATTGCAAATTACATTTCAATTTCACTAATATGTTGTAATATCTAGGTAGCTGCAATGTAACTTGTTTTTCATATCTTTTTAATCCTTATAGTATTCGAGTTCAATGCAATTCACGATAAAATATTGATTGAATTATACAGCTCAAATAAATAAATTACGGTAAATTATATACATAAATTTGGGGAAAAGGAAGGCAAGGCAAGGCAGGTAAGAGATTAATTGAATACATGTGTGTTGGGGTTTAGGATTGGAGGTTGAGGAGAGGTTTAATTTGAATGGCAAAAAAGAAGATTTGTTGGTGAGCTCATGAAATTGGTTATGACGATTGGGGATGATCTCTGTCTGCTTGCTGTCATGGCCCCCAAATAAATGGAATTTGAATGTTGATTTATAGCTAATAGTTCTTCTATCTAAATTTTACATATTTGTGCACAAATAAGAAAATTTTAATATCAATATTGGTGACTTGTGTTGACAGGCAAAACCACAATTAATTCGCATGGATGAATTTCAATGTAAGGATGGACTTCCAATGCATCATATGATGAAGTTTCAGGTGAATCAATAGATGGAACACAAATTACACATCTCAAGATCAATGATGGTATTATCTATCTAAATGTTACATATTTTTGTTAATTGTTGCTTTGAGTTTGTTACTCAGATACTCAAACTATCTTATATTATTACTTAAAGTTTGTTATTATTACTTAAACTTATGTAATATGATTATAAAGGTTCATATTTGTGGCTTCTATTTGTTATGTGAGATTTAAAGTTTGTTATTTACAAATTTTATTTTGTTATTTGGCATACAATATTTGTTGGTTGGTTTGTTATGCATGGCTTATATATATTCTTATATATATATATATATATGAATGTTATTGCATGCAAAATTATCAATTTTAATATTACTAATCTTTTCAATATAAACAGGATTTAAAGCAAGAGTATTTGAAACACCGAATGATGTTTTCATATTCTACACTAATAATGCACATTTGAAAGGCTTTTCGGTGCGAATAAACTATCAGAACAAATGAGAAGGTAATCAAATTATGTATATACAGTACAGTTGCAATAAGGCAGGATTTAAGTTTTCACCAACAAAACAAGCATCTAGCCAAAGAAATATACCTGTTACTCGAACTGGATGTCCCACAAAGATAAAATTGCAGTATAATAAAGAACATGACACATATGTTGTCATGCATTTTGAGGATGAGCATAATCATGCTATGCACTCCCTTTAACATAAGCATTTGTTGAAGTCAAATAGGAAAATTGAGAAAGGACATAAGCTAATAGCTTAAGTTAATGACTATGTGGGTTTACCATTAAGGGCTTAATATGATATGATGCAACGGGCAACTAGGTCATCAAAGTTAGTGGGCTTCACTAAATTGGACTTGAAATATTATTTACGTACAAGAAGAAGTAGCACATTAGAGCATGGTAAGACTAATTTATTTATTTTTGTAATGAAATATATTTATTTTATTGGTTAATGTTTTTAATTTTTATTAATAGGTGAGGTTGATGCAATTTTGAAGTATTTTAGTCAACAATCTCTTCAAAGGCCATATTTCTATTATGAATATGCATTGGACAATGAGGAAAAAATTACAAACATATTTTGGTCTGATGCTCAAATGAAAATGTACTATTCAATATTTGGAGATTCGGTTACATTTGACACCACGTATCGGAAAAATAAAAACTACAGACCGTTAGGTTATGTCTTTAACATGTGTTTATTTTCATTCACTTTACTATTTTATATAACAATTGTACTAATTTTCTTTGGTCATTTCAGTTGTGTTTGTTGGACTCAACCACCATCGCAAAAGTTGTGTATTTGGAGTTGCACTTCTATTGAATAAAACACAGTTATCATTTGAATAGTTATTCAATACCTTTATTAAATGCATGGGGAACAATTATCCAAAAACAATTTTTACTAACCAAGATGGAGCAATGTCTTCAACCATAACTCAGACAATGCCATGCACATATCATGCACTTTGCACTTGGCATATATCGGAGAATGCTAAAAAACACTTGAGTAAAAGCATACACAGAATGGTAATATTTATGATCGTTTTAGATATATATTTAAATGTTATCAAGTTTGTTGTCTGATAATATTATTTTATTGCTACGCATAGTAGATATGAAATATTATGTTATATACTAACACTATTTTTATGCTTTGTTGTAGTTTTGCAAAGTTTTTCCACAAGCTAATATATTGTGTCAACAATGAGCAAGAGTTTGATCTAGAATGGTCTTTAATGCTATCAACATGCTTCCCAAATGTAACTCATAAATGGATATCTTCAATACATACACTGAGGCATAAATGGTCTTTTTCATGGATGATGCAACAATTCACAGAAGGAATGAGAACTACCCAACTTAGTGAGTCAGTAAATGGGGTTGTAAAAAATTATTTGCAATCGGAACACAATTAACAACAATTTTTCAGTCATTTTGAATGGGTGGTTGGTAGCCGAAGAAACGAAGAAGCGTTGCATGACTTCTATGCTCGTGACTGTCAACATACAACAAATTTTCCATACAATAAGATGGTTACATCAATTGTTGTTTGTTACACACCATCAGTGTTCAAGATCTTTTATGACGAGTACAACAAATCTTTTGCATATATTACAAAAATTTATGACAAATGCAGATTTTCAAACTGATGTTCAGTACTATGTTGTCCTGAAAACAAATTCAGATCAATATGAAGATGAGGTGCATAATGTCATGGTGGACTTTGGACAACGACTAATACATTGTGACTGCAATATGTTCATCAATATAGGAATCTTATGCTGCCATGCATTAAGAGTGATGGATGTTAATAATTCTATGGGTTTGGAAACTTTTGTGGTTATCCCAAACCATTATATCTTGAAAATATGGACTAATGATACAAAGAAAGATGTTTGCTTAGATTTGTCAGTTTCTAATCATCAAAGTGAGGGAGAGGATTATAATGTAAGATACAAAAATTTGTGTTCGATGATGGTAAGTACAGCTGGAACAATAATTAAGGAGAAGAAATCGTATGATAATTTTGTCTCTGAGTTCCACCGAATTGTGAAAAATGTTGTCCAATCAACAAATAACACCATCAATTCTATTGATCAAGTGATTACAGAAGATGTACTGGAAAAGAGAAAGAGAATTAGTGATGCAGTTTCTTCGAAAGGCAGAAAGACGTTAGTGTCAATATCAAAACAAGCTCGAGACATAAAAAAGGCTAAATTGAGAAAACTGAATGGATTCATTAGTGGCACAAAATAGTTAAAGTTATTTCCATCTGGTGAAAACAAAAATTGAGTGTTTGTATGTATAAATGGAAGTGCATTTGATGTTATGTTTTTTACTTTATTTTTTGATTTTTATATATAAAAAATAATTATGTTTAACAATTTGTTGATATTTTTATAGGTTTGCATCTTCGTAGGAGTGATGAGGAGGTAGACTTATTTGACTAAATGAATGAATGAATGAATGATTGTGGGTTATAAAGGTTTGTTACTTGATAATTTAAATATGCTAAATAGTTATAAAAGTTTGTTATTTGTGGCTTGGATAGAATCTATTTGCAAGACTATGAAGAAGTTGATGAGTTGGAGCAGTGGGAGAAGCCAATTTGATATTCACTCAAATATGCATCGGTAAGTATAAATGGAAGTATATTTGATGTTTATGTTTTTGTCTTTATTTTTCTTCTTTAATATTTTAAAAGTAACTATGATTAACAGTTTGATGTTTTTTTTTTACAGGATTGGACCTTCATATTTCTTGGGTTTGATGCCTACGATTGGTTTAAAATTTAGAAATAAATGATTTTTATAAATCTGTTATGGATCTTTCTGTTTTGTTTTTTTTTTTTTTTTGTTCCATCTTATGGTTTTTCTTTAAAGTTTTAGAACCTTATTTTTGAATATAATATATGCTTGTCCTTTCAGTTCTTGATTTTTTTACTTTGATTTGTGAATAAGATCATAAGTTTTCTGTATGCCTGGAGTGATTTATATTTCTTCTTTTTTTTTTTAAATGTTTTACTCGATTTTGATTGTTGTTGTGTTCTCTAGAAAACTAAATGGTACAAAATTGAAAAGGTGCATTGTCTGAATAGTCAAAGTTACAAAGAAATTTGTAACTTTGTTATTTGTTATTTTCTATTCAATATTTTTTTATGAATGGAGGATCATGAAGAGACCAAGAAGAAGAGCTCCTGAAAACTGATCAGAAAGTGGTTCAGATTACAGAGAAGCAGCAACATATAGTAGTTTCCAACAACAGCATCTAGGGAGTAGTTTTTCTTCATCATCAAATGAAGTTGTACGGACCAGCCAAGAGGCAGGATTTGAGGCTCCTCCTCGGCTGCCCTAAGTTATGTTGTTCAGTTTGTTATCATGCCGAAATTTATGCATTGAAGTTGTTAACATGTACTTTGAAGCTATGTTTATTGTTGCAAGATTAATCATGGCGAGAGCAACTGCTTGATCCACACTGTTATTTAATTAAATTCACTGTTTGGTAATGTGAATTGGATTTGAGTTCTTTGGTTTGGTGTAGGGTAAAGAATAATCCATTTGTAGTTTCAAAAGCTAGCAGATGATTGGTTTATTTGATCTTCACCATGTTTGAAGTTCTGAAAGGATTTGATTGAAGCTTTGTGAGGGTAAATTGATTTGTGAGGTGTGTAGTCCAGCCATGCTTGCATCTCTTGCGACGAAGATTTCTCCTCGAAGGGGGCTGAAGGAGGATAATCACAAGAGAGGTCGGAGTTTGGAAAGCGGGATTCGATCGTTGGAGAAGGATGATGATCTTATTCTATTTAACGAGGCACAAAACAAGAAAATGGAGAGTTTCTTGCTTCAGTAGAACGACAATTTCGATGATATTTTCTGTAAAGCCTCACATTCTATGATCTACTTTTGAACTTAATTGCTTTATGTGTGGTTTGTGTGTTGCTTAAGTTTCTGGTGCATGTTTTGCGTTTTTTATTCACACATTTGATCCTGTTCTTGTGGAGAAAGAAATCAATATATACAATATATATGTGATGGCAAATGTTGCCAAAAATCTGGTCCCTCGAGCTCGTCGTCGCTGGAAATATATATATATATACAAAGATTGTTTTGCCTTAACCATTAAATAACACAAAAATCCAAATTAATATGTGGGGTTTAGATTGTTATTTCTGAAGGAACAAAATTGTAGTAGTCACACTTAGTTGTTCCTTTAATCATTTTTTCCAAACCTGTTATGGCATATAGATATGCAGTTATCAATCTGTTATGACTCTCACTGCAAACGTAATAAAATGCTTGTATGTATAGCAAATCAAATAAATAATCAGCCAAGGCTCTCATATAAACATTGTTTTGAAACTATATAACCTATTCGAAACTATCAACTAACAAAATAATAATTATAAATAACAATGGCTACAAACCAGTGTTATAAACACTTCCTCCCTTGTTACCAACATAAGAAATTACAAGCTACAAACCAAGACACACATATAACAAAGTTTAAATTTCTTCGTGCGACTAACTCCCGGGAGTGAATGAGAGCTAAAGCAACGGTGGATGAGGTATCTAATCCCTCAACCATCTTTGCCACCCAATTCATGTAAGAATCGCCGTTTGCCCGAAAACCAATCCTTGGTGCCCCAAATTCATTTTCAACCTGTCGAATAAGAGTCAAATTATTGCACGATTTAAACTTAAGGTTGATCAAGACCAGAGCTTACGATGCACGAACCAGAGATATTATAACAAGCCCCCTTTGAAGCAAACAGATTTTTACTTTTTAACACGCTGACGATTTTCTGTAGAAACTGCTCAATTGCCGCATATTCTCCATTGCCTCGAACAAATTCAATCAATCCTGGTTTATTGGCCATCAACAATCACAATCTAATGAAAGGCTCGTTGTTTTACTGCTAATGCTGCCACAACTTTCTCATCACCATCATGTGTTTCTTCAACAATTCTTTAATAAGTTGCGGCTCCATAGGCACATCATCGGTTACACACTATCCCAAATTATAATATATCCATTTATAATAATAGTAATACAATATATCACAATTAGAAACAACTAATACAACTTATCCATTTAAAAACTAACCAGTAGAAACTACAAACGGTTGAAAAAATCACAACTTCCGCCTTGATCTTCGTCTAAATATATTCTCTTTATAGTTTTGTTTCCTTACATGTTTATTTTGTTCATTGTAAATTCTTAACATGTCCAACAAATTAGATTTCTTTTCATTAGCATCTTGCAAAAGTAACTCCGCACATACCTTTTCTCTTTTTGCATTCAAATTATTTACATCTTTGAATTGCTCTAAGACACTATTTGCGATATGGCCATTGAAGTAATTCATGTATAAAGCCAACATTACACCGCAAGAACGGGTATCTGGCTATGGGATATGACTAGGAAAAACAAATTCAAAACTTCCTTCGCACCTGTAATACACAACAAGGATTGGTATTTCATTATATAAAGTTCTTAAGAAAAATATATTCAAGACTTCAATTCCTACCTGTCATTAGCTGAATGATGTCGAACAATGGTCCTAAAATAACACCACAATATTTTCATTGTTGGCTTCTGTAATCCAACCTTCTTTGGGGTTAAGTGAATTGAAATACCAAATTTTATGTCTTGGTATATCAATACAAAAGAGCACTCAATGTTCATGTCGGCCGTGGGGGAAGAAAAACTACAAAAATCAATAAATAAACAAAAATAAGCCATTGAAGATCAACCAAAAAAAAAAGTCACTTTCAAATCAATGAATGACACTTCAGCATCATATCTAAGTAACATAAACTAGCTTTGTTAACGATATAACATATCAACAACAAACCAAACTATCAGATAACAAGGCTGTTATGTCAGATATCAAATAATACAATATTTTCCACAATTTCAGATCAATTAATGACATCTCAACATCATATTTTAGTAATGCAAACTAGTTCTGTTAACGAAGTAACATATCGACAACAAACCAATACTTTCAAATAACAAAACTATTATATCAAATGTCAAATAACAAAATATTCTATATAAAATAAATACAATCTCGTTTACTTACATAATCAGCTGAAAATATGCACTTCCAATTTTTTCCAAGATAATTTTTTTTTAAGTACGGAGTCTATGATAAAATGATTGCCTCTTTATCCGACACTGGACGTTTATTTTGTACTTCATGTAGTGTAATTGACTATTGATAATTAAAATATAAATATGTCAATAAAAAAGAAACATATAGTAATATAAATTATAAATATATTAAACTAAATAATTCATACCGCCAATATACTTGGAAAGAAAAAACGAGTCATTGGCTTCTTATCTGTGTTTGCCCTTTCAAATTCTCTCCTATTAAGAAAATGAGCATAAACTTTGTAGTGTCTATAATATATCACATTGGTGCTAAACTTTGTATTTCTTCGATCCGCATGTAGCTATTTCCGTCAAACACAATTGTTTCACCATAAGCTTCACGATCAGATATATCTCATATCCAATTCACTACCGACTCCTCAATATTAGTGAGATGTCAAGCTTTTTGGACACTTTTAACAACAATATAATATGGTGATCTAAACACCCTTGAAGCAATAAATTACCTTTGCTACCTTGTGTCGATTGGCGATTCAACACCTTAAACAAAAAAATAATAAGAATAATAATAATAAACATCATTGCATAATGAAAAAATATATATTATAAACATGAAAAATCGCATACAATGTAGTTTTCTTCATCAAAGTTTTGATTCTTAAATTGAAGTCTAAGTTGCTCGTCAGTAGCACTAAATGGACCAAGAGTAGCAGCAACAACATCCTCTTGACATTCATCGTATGTCTAGAAAAAAAAAAAAGAAAACTTGTTATGAAAAAATTCTAAAATATACTACAAAGTAATGCAATCATATATAATGCATCACCTTTTCATTTTCGAGTGTAGGATCAACAATGTTTTTATCACCAGGAGATTGACTCAACCCAAATGAAAAACTTGGTCCAGCAAAATTCTAGAAAAGAAAAAATGCATAATATCAACAAACAATATTTACGTAATAACAAAATACAACATTATATTTATTCACTTACCATATTGTTCATAGGAATCTCCATGTCACCCATTGAAGATAGAACAACAGTTTTTTCGCAAGGAATCTACAAATATATTGGAGCAAATGATTGTTCTTAAATGTCAAAGTTTCAAAAAAAATAATGCAAACATGCATAATATACCTTATTGAACGTCAAATAACAATATCTCGGCCTTAATTGAATAAATTTTAATTATATAAAAAACTTAAATATCATATAATGAACTTATTATTCCACATAAGAGACTTCTTGTTCCATATAACAAACCTAAAAATACAACTAATAACAATATCAAAACTAATAAACAAATATCAAAAATCAGATAACAAAATTATATTTACGTAATAATAAAATACAACAAAAAAATATATTTTTTCATTTACCATATCCATAGGAATCTCCATAATACTTGTTGAATATAGAACAACATTTTTTTCACAAGGATCCTACAAATGATTTTGGAGCAAATGATCGTTCTTAAATATCATAGTTTCCAAAAATAGTGCATATATGCATAATATACCTTATCGGACGTCAAATAATAGTATCTCAACCCTAATTAATAAATTTTAATTATATAAAAAACGTAAATATCATATAACAAACTTATTATTCCATATAACAGACTCATTGTTCCACATAACAAACCTAAAAATACAACTAATAACAATATCAAAACTAATAAACAAATATTACAAATCAGATAACAAAACCTCATTGTGGGTTGAACTATGCCTCATCAACTGTAGCTTTGCAATAAGTCTACAAAAAAAAAATTATCAATATATTAAAAAAACCAATAAATATATAAAAATTAAATAACATAATATTAAATTTCATTCAATATAAATTACATTTTCTGCATGATCATCTTTGTGTTTTTTCTTAGCCAATGCTTCTTTTCCAATATATTAGCAACAAGAGAATACAATTCATCCTCAGTTTCTACAATCTCTTGTCTAACAGTTAAAATTTTCTCATTTAATTCATTTGCTTCACATTTTAAGGTATCCAACTTCAAAATAAATGCTTCTTTCTTGCGCTCATAAGCTTGTTTTGAATTTTCAACATTACCCGCTGAGCAAAATGCACTTTCATTTTCCTAGAAAATAAAAATACTATATTAGTTCTTAACATAGTAGAACCCTTATCTTTTAATTTTCTATTGCAAAAATATATACTTAGACTTCATATGGCAGAGGAAAAACAATAATGTTCTCTATACAAAATCAGCTCAAATAAACTTCAAGTATTAAATGTAAGGAATAAAAAAACCTTCTAGTCTTACATGTTGGGAAACAAGATGCCTATTTAGATATACAATTTGGAATTTTACAAGTCCATCACCTTATATATAATATGTAACACATACTTTACAATATAATATATAACACATACCTTATTTTCCTTAGCTAATTTATTTTGAGTTTCATTTAAAAGCTCCCTAAAACGTTGAGTCACATCAGCCAAGTGCATGTGTCTCTTAAAAGAGTAAGTAAAGCTCCTACTCCCCAAATTTTTACAATCGATTAGATCATAAAATGAATGCTGAAAATAACAAAAAAAAATTAGAGAAAAATACAAAAATATGTATATACATACTATATTTACACATTTTAAACACCTACCATAAGACAATGCATATCTCTTGTCGGTCTACAAGTTGATTTTTTGTCATCCACTAAGTTACACTTAAAATTGTGAATTGAATCCACCAACTTGTCTTTTATAACAGCAACCCAATTATTTCTTAAAGCATCCTCAGGAGATATAAGGAACCTAAAAAATCGATTATTGATACGTGGAGATGTTGATGGAATTAATAACGTCGACAAAGAATATATGACATAAAATCTCCAAAAGTCAATGGGACGGTGCAATCTAGAAGATTGCAATATCTTTGATAACCAACAATTTCGGACTACCGTCGAATTTCTTGTATCAAGCTCAAAGCGTTGGCTAATTTCATGAATTTCGCTATAATAGTTTGAACGCTTTACTAAAGATATGATACTTTTACCAAATCCATGTGGGAGTCCATATACTCGAGCAACATCATCATCGGTAATATGCCATTCCATCCCATCTAAAAAAATAAAACACTTTTTCTCGGTGTCCCAATTTCTCATTAACTGAAGGAATGGCTCACTATCTATTTTCGTTTTCCTAACATGTAGAAGACCCTCAAAACATGGCTTCTCAATATATGATCTAAACACTTCCTTATTTTCAGACTCTAGTAGCTTATTGAATTTTGCTATTTTACTCGGGATGAAATACATCTGAACATGTTTAGCCATTTCTCCCCTGTAAAAATACAAAATCAAACATAACACAATCAATAGAAATATATCACAATTCAACAATACAATACCATTATGTATGTGGCTTTCACTACCATTAAGATGAAATTGTAAAGCTGGAAATGAAATAAGATGAAGTACTTAAATGAGAAATAAGGAAGTTGGATCTCCGTTGACGATTTCATAACAATTTAACAAATAAATAAAAGAACACGAATTATTGCTATAGAATACATATGCATGCAGCAGTATTGATTTTAAGCAATATGCATGCATGCAGCAGCAGGAACTATACAAGCTGCTGAAAAATCAATATATATCATTTCTTTGGGATTTTTAAGCAAATTCATAAGAAAGAGAATCAGTGAATTCAACAATGAATGTATGTATTTATGTTGTTGAAAGATCAAAGAGAGACAAGTGAATGATTGGTTTATACTGACGAAAAGTAAGAGTAATGAGTGCATTAAAGCCATTGAAGATGAAGGTGAATGGATTAAGGGATGATCGGAAAAAGATGCAAGCAGAAATCATCTTCTCAGTGCAGTAATTCTTGAAAAGGAAACAAAGAAATAGGCAACAATCCACTCCCAAACAAGCATCACAAAATGAAAGTTATATCAACCAACAACGAAATTAGGAAAAAAGGCAAAAATCTCATCATCATCGCTAATTATATATATATAATAAATGTCCATCCATCAAGAACAACCATAATAATATATCCCTTTTCTCTTCACACAATTCTTCTTCACTTACATTACATAGATGATGATGGATGAATGCACTAAATAATAAATATACATATACCCCCACCAAACCAATTCCAAATGTCCTAATTCATTCATTTGCATTTGGAAAAAATAATATATATTTATTCCTTACCTTTGGTAAATCTGCACAGGCATATCAGATGTAGCAAAAGCTTATTCAGCAGCGATGAAAAGCGCCAAGTCACAAGAAACCAAAGCCGAAGCCAACCTGGGGAAGTCAGTAGAGGAAAAGTTGAGTGCATTCAAGGAACATCTTCGCATAGATTAAACCACGGTAGCGGGTAAAGTGATGGATGGGATTCAATACTTGACTTACCTGATTGTCATTACCTCAATGCTTGTTGCTGCTTAAAAAGGATATGCATTAGTAGGTCAGATCATCATTTAGTACAGATTTATATGAAAAAAAAAGTAAGGAATTAATACCTCAATCACAGGCACTGCGTGTCTATTGCTCCACAACAACTATAGCATTAACCCTAATGTAGAAATAGGCAGCTATACTCGCTACTTCTTTCCTAAAGATACATTATAAGAACTTAGTTTCCAAATTTTCTTAAGATTAAAACACATTAGAAAACACAAGAAACACATTATACAAATTACATAACCTGAGTCTGAGTGAGAAATCTGAATCGAAGTGTTGGCCGAGATGGTTCGCAGCAAGAAGATTCTGAATCAAAATGTCTAGGGCACAGAACAGAATTAGGGGGTGTATTCAATATAGATTTTGTAGGATTTTGTTGGACTTTCAAAATCTGAGTGTATTCAATTAAGACTTTTAAAATCTAGAGGTATTCAATCCAAACTTTTAAAAGTCTTTTAAAATTCTGAGGTATTCAATATAGATTTTAAAAGTCTTTTAAAATTTTGAGATATTTAATAATCCATAAACTTTGAAAGTCTATGGATTTTAATGGATTCTAATGGATTTTTGTGAAAATTTTGTATAGAAAAGAATCTCTCATTACCATCACACATTTTGATGGAATATAGATTTTAAAAGTCTTTTAAAATTTTGAGATATTTAATAATCCATAAACTTTGAAAGTCTATGGATTTTAATGGATTCTAATGGATTTTTGTGAAAATTTTGTATAGAAAAGAATCTCTCATTACCATCACACATTTTGATGGATTCTTAAAATTATTATTATTATTATTATCATTATTATTATTATTATTATTATTATTATTGTTGTTGTTGTTGTTGTATATGTGATTAATAATATGATAATATTTATTACTATTATTATAATTTTTAATAAAAATAATAATTTAAAATTAAAATATAAATTAATGGTTCAACAAAAAAATATATATTTAAATATCTATTTCACCGTTATCGTAATGATAATATAGTGTATTCGATAATTGAAAAGAAAAGATGACAGTAATATAATAATATTTTTTATTTATTTATTTTAATATTTTTTTCAAAAATCGTATATTATTTATTTATTTATTTTAATATAACCTTTTTGCATAAAAAGTAAATACATATATATTATTTATTAATACTTATATATTATTTATTAATATTAATAATTATTTATTATATTTATAAAATTTGTTGTTTGATATAAATTTATATAATTAATATATATTTAAAAAATTTATTTTACAATCCTACAAAATTCATATAAATCCATAAAGAATTCAATCAAATCCGTATAAATCCATTTAAATCAATTACTAAAATCCATCAAACTCAACGTAAACTCTGTGGATTTTATAAATCCACATAAATCCATAGACTTTTTAAAATTAAAAAAAAAAAATCCATTAAAATCCCAATTAAATACACCCCCTTAGAGTGAGAGTTTGATGTTGGATTTGCAACAGAGGACTCGCCGGTTGAGAGAATCTGAATGACGAGGGCAACGAATTGCAAAAAGGGCAAGAATCGATTACGCGCACAAGGATTCCAAATGAGGAGAAGAAAGTAATAAAATGAAAAGACTAAAATACAATGATTAAGATATCATTCAGCAATATTGAATAGTATTATAGGATCAGCACATGATCCTTCCCCATTTGCATAATATATTGAACATTGTAAGAGTATTTATTATTAGGTAAATAGCACAATTAGTAAAATAATTTTAGAATCTTTCTTATTGGACGAAGAGAGTAATATACATAACTAAAATAAATTTAAAATATGTATTTAAATATTTTAAACACTGCATATCAATGAATATATATAATATGAATATTATTGTATATTTTATATAATATAATTATACAAAAATATATATTCATTTATATAAAAATAACATGATCTATTTTTATAAAAAAAATAATAATAATTGAAAAATTTTAAGTGTAGATAAAAATATTTTTATTTAAAAAAAATAAAAATAAAAAAGTTTTGACGTAACAAACTAAAAAAAAAAAAAGGAAAAAAATGTATCTGTAGCGGGAGAAGGCTATATATTTTGTTAAGAAAAAATATAATACTATAAAATAGTACAAGAAACAAACAAAATGAATATAGAAAAGCCTTGATAATAATCCACACCTCTATCTCTATTCTCTACGTTCCAACAAGTGAGAGAGTATAGATAGGCTTTCATAAAAATTATGACCATATAATAAATAAATAAATGATAGTCCTCAATTTACAGCAGTATCCTCCCCCTTCGCCGCCGCCTTCTCCACCCGCGCCTGTAATTGCCTTCACCACGCCGGAAAATTACGCCGGCAGACTCTCTCACCTCATTCGTCTCAAGGGCTGGGTTCCTCTCTGGTGCCCCACCCTCACCGTCGAACCCACTCTCCACACCATTTCCTCCCTCCGCCGTTACCTGCACTTCCCCGATCCGCCGCTCCGCACTTTCTCCGCCGTTGCATTCACCTCCAGGACCGGAATCTCCGCCTTCTCCGAAGCTCTCTCCGCCGTCGATTCGCCGCCGTTGCCCCCGGATGGGGATATCTTCACCATCTCCGCCCTGGGGAAGGACGCGGAGCTCCTCGGCGAATCGTTCGTTCTGAAATTGTGCGACCGTCCGGCGAGAATTAGGGTTCTGATTCCGCCGGTGGCGACGCCGAGCAGTCTGGCGGAGGCGCTGGGGTTGGGCGAGGGGCGGAAAGTGCTGTGTCCGGTGCCGGCCGTTATCGGGCTGGAGGAGCCGCCGGTCGTGCCGAAGTTTCTGGCGGATCTGCGGCGGAGGGGGTGGGTGGCGGTGGAGGTGGAGGCTTACGAGACGCGGTGGCGGAGGGGGGTGGCGGTGGCGGAGCTGGTGAGGATGATGGAGGAGGAGGAATGCGGGGTGGAGGCGATGGTGTTCACGAGCACGGCGGAGGTGGAGGGGCTGCTGAAGAGCTTAAGGGAGGTGGGGCTGGATTGGGGGATGGTGCGGCGGATGTGTCCCAGGATGGTGGCGGCGGCGCACGGGCCGGTGACGGCGGCGGGGGCGGAGAAATTGGGGGTGGGAATTGATGTGGTGAGCTCCCGATTTGACAGTTTCCGAGGCATTGTGGATGCGCTTCAGAGCCGCTGGAATTACTCCCAACCTTATCAATGAACTAATAACTTTTTTTTTTTTTTTTTTCATATATTATATAAGAATAATATAATTTTACTCCTACAAGTAAGTCATGTAAATTAATGTCATTATGTTTTTTTGTTTTTTTTTTCTTTTTTGTTTTTCAATGTAAATTTGACATATTTCAAAGATAGGACTGTGTACTAAATGACATGATTGTGCGTGTTTGGAACAAAACTGTATTATTGGTTGTGATTCCTATTTGTACAATCGATCATTGAGTAATATGATCGTGTTTTTGAAATATACAAACAAATAAAAATAAAAATAAAAAAATGCAAATAATTGTATTTCTGATATACATATTCATTGACTAAGAGCATTTATTAAGAGTATACCACAATTTGAGTAATATAATTGTGTTTTTAAAATTGTTCAAATTTGGTCAATTATTCAAATTTGATATGTAACTCAAACTTTATAATCTGACCTGATTTTATAACATGAACCTGACCTGCGCTTCATATCTCAACTTCTTCTCATTTTCGGTTCAATTGGTCTAAAAAATAGAATTTCAATTCGTTCGGTTTTCTCTTGTTTTCATCTTCTTCTTCGCAATTCTTCTTAGTGGATTTTGAGGGTTTTCTTTTTTCGCCAAAAACTACAAGCGTTCTCCTTCAATTCCTTCAGGTAAGTTGTTCATTTTTGTGTTTTTTGTCAGTTCTTGAGGAAATAGGTCAATTAGAGTTAGGATTCTAGATCGAGTCCATAGGTTTCGGGTTTTATTTGGAGGCAGTTGGGTTAGTCTCTAAGTGAGTCATCAGGTTGTAAACTAAGCCGTCAAAATAATTTCTCGAATCGTTCTTGTCGAGTTGTTTTGGGAGTTGCTGGAAGAGCTATCGAGCTTCCGCTGTTGCTCTTCGCTGGAAAAGGACATCGCCGCTGCGGGAGAAGGAATCTTCCGTCGCCAACCACATCCGTCAGAAGCTGGAATTTAAGAACAAGGAATTGATTTCTCATTTCAATTGCATTTAGGCCTGTTTCTTTGGTTTCGGATTTTGATTTCCAGAAAGTGATATTGTCTTTACTTTTCAATTTTGTTGGACATATTTTATTTGATAATTTCTCGTTGTTGACAGATTATATATTAAAAACAACAGTGGTATTAGAGTCAAATCTGTCAAAGCAACGAGTTCGAGCAGAATCTTCAGGTATTTCAATCGTTAGTAATAGATCGATTTTGATAAAAAGGCTAAACTCTCTCCTTTTAATTTCTTAGTGAATATGTTGATTGCAGATATTTTTTTATCTTGAGAATCTTGATATTTTTGTGCTTTTGTTTAGTAATTGATTGATAATTGCTTTGTGGTTCTATTTTGTTGTTGCAAATATTGTGTTTGATTGGTAGTTAATTGCTTGAATTGTATTTTTTTAGTGGTTTCTTTTGTGGGTAAATATTTTCTTTTAAATGACTGTTCCTATGAGTTTTTTTTTTTTAATATGCAGTCATTTGATAGAAAAATACATTTTACTATTTGGAAACAAAGATTGAAAAATATTTTAATTACTCAAAAATTTTCTCGAGCAATATATGGTACATATGATAACACTACATCTCCTACGAAACGTATTGAAATGGATGAATGTGCATGTGCGTGTATTCTATTGTATTTAACTGACAATGTGCTTAGAAAATTAGGTAAGTTTTCTAATGCAAAACAATTGTGGGATATGTTACATGCCTTGTACACGAAAGTAACATTGTCAAATAAGTTGTTTTTACTCGAAAAAGTTTTCCAATTCAAACTAGACACTAAGAAGAGCGTGCATGAAAACGTAGATGTCTTTACTAAACTAGTTCAAAATATAAAGTTAAATGGAGATCAATATACTGATGAATATTCTCCGGTTATGCTTTTGAATATCATTCCCAATTCCTATAGTGATGTTAAATCCGTAATTAAATAAGGTAGGGATGACATTACTTTAGATATAGTAATAAATGACTTAAAAAGTAAGAAATTAAATTTAGTAGCTAATAAATTAATTGAAAACTTAAGTGGTAAGGTCATGCATTTTAAAGGTAAAACTTTCAAAGGAAACAATCAAAACAACAACAATTGAGATAATTAATCATCAAATAATAATAAAAAGAAAAATAAAGAAAAGAATTGTAAGTCATTGCCTAGGATATGTTATAGTTATGGTGGAATAGGCCATTATATTAAATATTGTCCTAGTGTAACTAATAAAAATCAAGTAAATAACAAAAATCAAATAATTGAGTCCAATGATGTATCAAATATGGCTTCGTGTAGTCAAACTGTAGGTAATGTATATTGATTTAAATTTGATTGTTCTTTTCTTGCCTTTAGTATGTGAATGTTGTAAAATGATAGAGGATTCTCATTGCCTTCGTCATTTTGTAGGCCGCCGACGCTGCGAGGTTAACAAAATGAACTGAGTCATATTGTTCTGAAGCAAGCACTGCACTCGAAACCTTGGTGGCATCCTTCATTGTGATTTTTTCGCGAAAGGATTTCATCTTTTCATCTTGCGCTTGGCGAGCGAATTCCTTGTCGAGCTCTCTCCGGTTAAAGTCCTTCACTTCTTTGTAGTCCAGCCACCAGTCACTCACCGGGTACCTCTGGTCAGTTTCATCCGTATTCGAATCAGAGGTAATCTTCCAGGACTCTGGGATGAATTTTTTGAATGTAGTGGACTTTAGCTTCTTGAGCTCGATCTAATCTTCAGTCAGCTCCAATAGTCTCCTTCTTTTGTAATAAGTTTCTGGCGGCGCTGACCCAATAGATTCAGCCCCCGAGCTTGTTGTTACCACCTTTCTTCCGTATGTGGATTATATTCTCTGAATCCTCTTCCAAATATTTACCTCGACCTTTTCAAATTCCTTTTTCACAGTCTTCTCCTTGCTTGGATCTATGGTGATGGCTTAAGAAAAAAAACCTAGGGTTTCAAAAGGGACTGGGGGAGTATTATATATTTGTATCATCTATTTATATATGTGATGAATGAAGATGTTGCTGGAGTGATTTACAACAAGACTTTTTTTTTTTTTATGTACAACAAGTCCAGCAATATATTTAACCTAACATAGGAGCTGAAGTGATGATACATATTATAGATGACTATATATGATGTTGTACAATTGTATATTAATTTGTTAGTTTGTTATACTGATTTTTTATAAGACCACTTAATAGATTCCATCAATTGTATTTAATTTCTCTTATGTACTGAACTATTCATCATTTTTACTAAAATTATGTATTTGAAATGCAAGTTTGTTTCTAATCCTCTTTCTGCCTGTATTTCATATTTAGTTAATTCTTTTTTTTATCACCATGGTATCAGAGCACTAGACGTTCCTCTCATCCCATCTTGTGATACACAAGATGCTACAAAAATATTTGCTCGATTGGCAGCCCAAGTTATGGTTGCTTAAAATGTTGTTGCTTAAAAAACCTTGCCCAAAGCTCTGAAGTTATCCAGTAGTGATCATCCATACCTAAAATTATCATCAACCTTATAACCAACAATTACTTCATATGGAGTCACTGCGTCTGGAATGCCTTAATAGCCAAAGACAATATTGGTTTTCTCACAAGCATAGCCAAAACCAGCCTCTCATGAGTATGATGCCTGGATGGATATGGAAGCCCTCATTAGATGGATTATTAACTCTATGTCAATTTATTTGCAACATGTTTTCATTTTTATCTCTACAGCAAAAAATCTGTGGAAAAGCTTGAAAGAGAAGTTTGGCCAATCCAATGCCTCGCTCATATTCCAACTCAAACAGTCTTTTAATTCTTTTAAGCAAGGTAATGATTTTCTTGCAACCTATGCAACCAAACTTCAAGAACTATGGGTGTAATGGTTGACTTTTGATCCTCATATTGAGTGCAAATGTGAAAACGTGTGCAGGTGTTACCTGAACAAAAGATTACTAGCCAAGATGGGTAAAAATTTGGTGATTTAATTTTTCATTGGCCTCAATGACAGTTATGATGCAGCAAAAGGTCACATATTGCTCATGGATCCTTTGCCAACCATGAACAAAGCTTACTCATTATTGCGGCAATTCGAGAAACAATGTAAAATTCACATTTCACTTGAATATAATGCCATGTTAGTTGTGAAAGACACCTATCATAAGCAGCTTGTTAGGAAGAAAAATTAAGTTGACAAGCGAAACTGGATATGCGAATATTGCAAAAAGAAGAGACATAACAAAGAAATATGCTTTCAACTCAATGGCTTTCCAGATTGGTACAAAGAAGGTACTGATAAAAAGAAAAAAAATATGTCGTTGCAGCTATGGTGGATAAGAGTGAGCCAAAAAAATCTCCCAGTAAGGACTCTAAACTCATTGATTTGATTGAGTCCATGAAAATGGACATGTAAAGGCTACTAAGCTCTAACTTGAGTACAATCACTAGTCTGAAATTCTAACAGGATATGCCCACTCTGCTCCAAATTACTAAGGTATGACTTATGTTGTTTGTCCAATGCATTTGGATAGTGATTCTTGGCTTATGGACAGCGGAGCTACGTGCCATCTATGCTCGAACCAATCCTTATTCACCTCTCTCACACACTTAAACCACATGCCTAAAATAATGCTCCCGGATGGAACACAGATTAAAGCTATCCAAACTGGTTTTGTCATTTTTCATCTTCAGCTCACCCTACATAATATTTTACTATGTTCATACTTTTAAATTCAATCTTTTGTCCGTGAGTGTCTTATTAAATAGTATATCCCATAATCCAATTTTCACACATCCGCACTATGTTATACATGACCATAGCTCTAAGCAAACTTTGGCTACTGAAAAGCTTAAAGGAACCCTCTACATCCTGCACCCTCTCTCTCACAGCATAAACTTCTCAGTCTCTACTGATTCTAATCTTTGCTGGTTGTGACTTTGTAAGTTAGGTTGTGACTATTCTAGAACTACTTGAACTTATCTCTTATATAACAAATAGGATCTTCATCACCACATTAAAACTTTTAGCTTGTTGATAAGAAACCAATATAATTCCTCCATTAAATGCATTAGAATCGACAATGGTTCTGAATTTCTTTACCATAAATGCCAAGCTCTATATTGAGCTCATGGCATTATTCATCACCATCCATGTCCCTTCACACCTCAATAAAATGGAAGAGCTGAAATAAAACACAAGCATCTCCTTCACTTGATCCAAGCTATCTTTCTTCAAGCTTCTCTTCCTAAATATTATTGGGCATAAGTTGTCATGCATGCTACTTACTTGATCAATAGAATTCTCAGTTGAACTTGAAGATATTTGGTTGCGTCTGTTATGCAACCAACATATCCCCTCATAAAGGAAAACTTGATTCTCGGGATATTAGATGTAAATTTCTTGGCTTTTCAGCTAGTCAAAAGGGCTTCAAACTCATTGATCTTGATCATAAAATGTGAATAATAGCTAGGGATGTTATCTTTTATGAAATTGTTTATCCATTTGCCCTTCCTCATGTTTCTAACTCTATCCTCTCACCCTCTCCTTCTCAACCTATACCTCATATTGATTATTATGACCAACATCTTTATACGTATTTCATATTACACATCAACTCATCACCTGCCTCTTCTTCCTCCACACAACATGAGCCGCCAGACCAATCCTCTTATCCAATACCCAAGTCTTTATATCAACCTATATCCGATAATGCACCCTCCTCTGGCATTTCTTCTACTTCATCTGAACCCACTCCTCAAGCCTCTCATTATTCAAGCGAACTCACAAACCCCCTGTCTGGCTACATCACTATCTCACCACCTCCACTCACTCCCCTAAGCATGTTTGGCACATTGGCTCTAATGTTAACTTGCAGGAACCTATATCCTTTGCGTAAACACAACAAGATCCTACCTGGAGGACAGCCATGGAAGGAGAGCTTGACCCTCTTGACCGTAATAAAACTTGGGAAATTACTCTACTATCCCAGGGAGTAAAACCAATTTCATGCAAATGGATTTTCATAATCAAACGAAATATAGGTGGGAGCTTTCAACATTGTAAGGCTCGATTGGTTACTCAAGGCTACTTATAAGTACCAACAACGATTATAATGAATTATTTGCACATGTTGCCAAGCCAGTTACTGTAAGACTGCTTTTGGGCATATCTTCGATGAATAGGTGGACCATCCATCAACTCGACATCAATAATGCATTTTTGCATGGATATCCCACTAGCTACGAGGAAGAAGAGCTATTTGTCATGTGGTTGCCCGTTCCATTATCGAAATACCACACACTTGTCTCCACTTTTGATTCATCTTTCGATGCAAAAATAGAGATTTGTTGTTAAAGAAATTCAATCTTCGGGTAACCAAATATGAATTGGTACCATAGGCACTTTGACGGCGAAAGAGGCGAAAGAAGCAATTCATAGAAAGATCCACTAGGCAGCAACATCCTTCATGGACAGGTGTGTAAACTACGAAAGTCCTTGAATGGCCTGAAGCAAACACCACGGCAGTGGTACAAAGAATTTACGTCCAAGCTTGTTATGTTTGGTTATTTGCAATCCAATCATGACACATGCTTGTTTACTTGTTTCTCTAAAGGTTCCTTTACAATACTTGTTGTCTATGTAGACGATATTCTTGTTACAAGGAATGATTCTCAGGCCATCACTGCTCTTAAGGACTTCCTACATAAGACATTCACCATAAAGAATCTTGGATCAGCTAATTGCTTCCTTGGAATTCAGATTATTCACATGCATAGTAACATTATTGTGTCTCAACAGAGTTACCTAGAAGATATTCTTAACGAGGCAGGTCTAGAACTCCAACGCTTATGCAACTCTAGTTGCCACCGGCTCAAAACTGCAAAAAAATAGTGTATTTCTTTACAAAATTCAAAGAAATATCGTTGGTTAGTTAGTTGCCTTCTATAATTCACCATGACACCGCTAGACATTTGCTACGATGTCCAACAATTAACTCAATTTATGTCACCTCCAACTAGTGAGCATTGGAAAGTAGCCTTGAGAGTGCTCCGATATCTCCATGGGTCCATGCACTATCATTTGGAGTTTTATGCTAATGGATCTCCTATCCTCTTTGCCTTTGCTAATGCAAATTGGGCTAGTTGTTTTGATTCTTGTCAATCTCTTACTGATTATTGTATTTTCTTAGGCCCCGTTTGGTCTCTTGGAAGAGAAAGAAGTAGGCCACCATTGTTTGTTCTTCACCGAAGGCCGAATATCGTGCTCTTGTCTCCGTTGTAGATGAGCTCTTATGGATTACCTACTTATTGCATGATTCCTAGGTGCTTCAGACATTTCTCATTCCGTTCTAACACATGATCAAAAAAATCAGTCCACCACGAACGCACCAAACATGTGGACCATTTACATTCCCTCTCACGGATGTTTTCACAAAAGCCTTGTCCTAAGGGCCACTTATTAGATACTATTAATTTTATATAATCTCTCCGATCTAGTGAACCATTCATCATTCTTAGTAAAATTCTGCATTTGAAATGCAAATTCGTATCTAATCCTTCTTCCTCCATGTTATTTCTTCCTTTTATCATCAAAATGCCAATGTACTTGGAGTTTTTCTGTCAGCATCTACTGAATAATTAAGAGCAACTACTACCGCTAAACATAGGATAAGTTTTGCCTCATACCAAATATTGGCATTAATTAATTACGTAATAATCTCAATACTAATAATAATAACAATAATAATAATAATAATAATAATATCCACATTTACTGTACAAAAAAAGCTACTCTTTGCCACGGAAAAAACTTCCTTTCCGACAGGAGCTATTCAATTCAATTCAAGAACAAACCAATATCTGTTCCATCTCGAACCAGCAAGATAGATCAAATTACCTTACCTTACCTCTCACATGGATTGCCGATTATCAGCCACCTTGTCTCTCCGGCTGCTGCTGCTGCTGCCTCTTTCTTCCTTAATCTCCTCTAACTCATCTTCATCCCCTCCCTGCCCCGCCTGTTCCTTCCAATGCGCCACCAGTTTCTTTAATCGAGCCACTTCTTTTGACGACACATTTTTGCTCGGATCGTTCACTATTGATCGAACTCGGGAAGCATACCTGCATGGGATAATGGGCGTATCAATGAAAACAAATGTTTAGATTACCGACTACTTTTGATACAATCAAAGTTGTTTAATTGAGGAAGTTTGTAAGAGAGAAGTTCGTACTTTAAGGAGTTGTACGTCTCGTCAAGATTCGACTCAGCAGGAGAAATGTTGACAAACATCAACGTCTTGGCGTTCCCCCCGAGCGAATCGCTCATCAGCATCGTCAGCTTGTGGTTTCTGTAAGGAGTGTGCTGATTGCCCGACACCAAGGCGCCGATGACATCTCCCAGAGCTGAAAGTGATTTATTGATGCTCTGAGCTTCCTTCAGTTGACTCCCGGACGAGCCCGATTTCTTCACTCGTTCAGATCCCGCAAGGTCCACAAAGCTTAGCTGCATTACCATCAGACGAAAAAAAAAAGGATTAGGTCCAATCGAAGAAATCAGAATCAAATTTTGGTCAAAAAGAACAAAATCCATTCCATTGGTACCTTTCCTCGGGCGACAGATTGCGTTTGAAGATTTGTACTCTCGATGACTATGGAAAGGATCAAATGAGATCTTGAACTTTGCTCGTTCATCAGGGTCCCGGTTGTATGTCTCTGCTCGGATCCTCTCTCGATGATGGTTCTTAATTCGTCGTGCGACGAGATGGATACAGTCGTTACATTTTCCACCACTACCATTCCCTAAGAGTACAAAGGAGCCAATAATCATTATCGAACTACGACAGTTTCTTAACCCCGGTTAGCAAGAACATATTTTGGCTGAAACTTATAAGATAATTACCTTCGAATCTTTCTTAATATCCAGTTTTAAACGCTTCGCATTCTTCGGTAGTAGAAGGTCGACTAGTGTATCTTGGTATAGTTCCACCATGTATGCCTGCATATGTCAATGTAATATTTGAACTAGATAAACCAAAACCGTTTCATTTTTTTTCTAGGATTCGACGTTCTTACCTTCAATGTGAAGGAAAACTTTTTACTGTCCCGTCTCATGATTCTGAAAAGCTCGGATGTTGCTCGAGGGGTGAGACCCGCATTGCTCTCGGAACCATAAATAGTGAAAGTCTTGCCGGAACCCGTTTGTCCATAAGCAAATATACACACGTTGAATCCATCGACAGCCGATTGCACCAAATACTGCGATATTGAACAATAATATGTTTAATTCAAGTTTAGTAGAAAGTAACCATATAGATAGCTAACATAAGTGCTAGTATTTCCATGCCTTCGTATCCTCGAAAACATCCTCTTGAGTTGCATGACCATCGAAAACACGATCATACATATGTTGTTTTAGTTTATCATCTCTCCACGTATGCTCCACAGTAAATTCATCGACTGTTGTAAGCACATTCCGTTCCTTATCGGATATTTCTTTGTCGGTTAAAGGCCTCAAACGGCAATAGACTCTTATCTTGCCTTTCATGTCTACAAAATAAATGTTCACAAATAGCTACGACATTAAGATTTAAAAAATAAAAAATAAAAAGCTATGGAACGTAGAGTAAAATTACTTTTCATGTTGCGTACAACGGTAGCTGTTAGAGTGTTAATTGCGTTAAATCAACACATACGTATTTGTAGTGCATGCTTCTATATAGCACATCATTTGTTGTACAGTTTATATATTGTACAGTGCTGTATAAATATACTTATTGTACTGAAACCAATAATATATTGTATCGTGTGGAATTACAAGATATCTGTTGTATTTTGTATTATCAGGAATATGTAAAGACACTTTTGGATATCACATCAAATACACTTTTCTAACTTGTGACTTACCTTTTCCAAAAACATATATTTTCCTCTAACAAAACATCATATCAAACATCACGTTTTTTTAGATCAAAAAAAAATAGCAAACTTTTTCCTATTTGCAAAATTTTCCAAAACTCCCAAGAAAGGATATTGAAAGTACCTTCTATGATGTTGAAATATCTTTTTCTCATGACCTGCTCTTCCTTGTAAAGAGCCTCCATCTCAGCCAGTTGCGCTCCTTGCATCTTCAGTATTGCAGCAGTTTGCTCATTCTTTCTATCGATATCCTAAATAAGGGGTAAATCAATTAATACTTATTCACGTATAAATTTACGATACAGTTAATATAACGTGAATATATATATATATTTGTGCTAGTTGTGTGTGTGTGTCACCTCTTTCAATTCCCTGAGGTCTTCCAATTCCCGGAGATTATTTTGCAATGCAGACAACTCGGTGTCTTTAGAGGCAATAGCAGATTGTGCCAAAACTAAATTTTGTGATGCCTCTTCCAATTTCTTCTCAAGTTCCGAAATCCGTGACTTCGCAGCTCTGCGTTCCTGTTCAAAGTTTCTCTCAATCATGGCAATCTGTGTAGAAGAGTGATTTGCAGCAGTCGTTAGATGATATTAATGTATAGTAAGTTGACGATGTTTAAGAAGAAAAAGATGAAAGTGATAGTGTCTTTGCCTCGTCACTGTTCTTCCTTCCAAGCCTTGAAATCTTTTCTTCAAGCCATGCTTTCTCGTTCATGAGTTTCCTTTTGGATTCTTCAGCTGCAGCCAACTCAGCAGTTCGCGCTTTTAGTTCATCTTGGACCTTATGCAAGACCTGCACATTGTCGTAAAGGAAATGCTTACAACCAACACACATGCATCGGAAATAAATCAGTCCAATTGTACATGAGGAAAGATACGAAAGCACATATAAATAAATAGGCTGCGGTTAAGACGCTGATTTATAAATGTATTATTGTGCTGATATAATATATTGCATTATATTGAATTATATTATGTGCTATAAATTAATAATCCATTATGTTATATTGAATTATATTATGTGCTATGAGACTATGTGTTATATATTATATTATCATGTGCTGATAAATATGCACCGTAAGCATGTAAACCATAATTGTCGACATCTAAAATGCTATAGCGGATAGCAGTATGACCGCTATTCACATATTTAAGAATATACATGTATATAGAATTTTTTTTCTCATTTTCGTCATCTTCAGTGCTACTCTTGTCTATATATTCTTCCTCTTCTTCTCCATTTATTCTATTGTATGTTTGGTACTGGCACAATGTCATTTCCCTTTCTAGATATAGAAGTACCTATAGCTTTCTCTCTGATTGATGTTTACATCCTATTGTAGAGAGCAGGCTCGTTAACTTAGTAGCATCGGCAACAACTCTCCAAGTCAAACTATCATTGTCAAAGACTAACTCATCATCGCAAGTTGTATATCTTTATCAACTTCTCCAAGTAATCACTCATTGGAATTATCGGTATCGTTCAAAATAATAAGACCAATCACATCATTGCTATCATAACAATCTAACAAATTTTGGTTATACTTAGCTTTAAACAAAGGGTGTGTTTGTTTTGTAAATAGTTTAAAATGATATTTTTTTATACGAGAAATAAGGAATTGTATAGGTATATAAAAATAATAAATGTGTATAATATATTGACGTTTTTTAGAAAAATGTGTGTATGTGTTTTGCAAAAAGAACACACTCCAAATTTTGCAACTTTAGGCTCTCTAATTTGTTTCTTTTCTAGGAATGGATGTAACAATTAAAATTTAAAATAATGGTTAGTTTCTTTTGTTTATATTATAATAAAAACAGTACATTTTTTTTTCTACGTTATGAAAAAAAAAAAAGTACATTTTTATAAAGTAAAGTTGGATTTTAATTACTTACGTGTTAAAAAAATACTTCAATTTCTCTCACAACATGAGATACAATAGTTCTATTGACAACTATGATGTAAACCACTCGAAATAAATATTACTCCCTCCGTTACCTAAAAATGTGCTCAAACTTTTGGGTACAGGTTTCAACATGAGTGTTTACTTTTTATTAAATTTTGTCTTTCATAGTAAAAAATACAATAAAAATTGTATGATTACGTACTAAAAAAATAATATTCTTAGATAGCAGGCAAAGATAGAAAGTGTTCACAAATTTAGATCACGGAGGGAGTATATAACACACCTGATTATTTGAGTCGACCAACTCTTTCCTTGCATTGTTTTGCACTCCTTGACTATTAAGCTTTGCAAGTTTAGCCTCGATACTTTGTTTCTCAGATAGCATTCCCTACAGGTGATAAATGATGAGAAGCTGCAATTGCTGCCAAGAACTCGGCGTATGTCTATATTGACGGATGAGTACCTGAAGTGTGGTGTCTTTTTCATCACATAAAGTTCTCAATCGGTCGCGTTCGCATATTATTTCCTCTAAATATTGCTTATCGGACCTCAAAACACCTTTCAAACTTTCCAAATCTTCTCTCATCTTCAGTTCCTGTTTTTCCTTTTCTTGTAGATCTTCTTGCAACTGAATAATGATTAGGAGCCACGACGTATGCAAACATCGAACAAATTTTATAAAGTGATCGACAATGAAAAAATTATACAATTGCAAGCTCAAAAAGCTCGCAAACTGGCAACTCACTTGATTGACTTTCATTTGTGACTCTTCAAGAGATTTCGATAGCTCAGTAACCCGCTTCTCGTTGTCAACAACAGCAGGTCGAGCATTATCAGAAAAATGGCCATTAACCGATCCATTGGAAGCGGCACGTGCTTTAGAGTAGCGGCGCAGCATCACATCATTTATATGCGTTTGAAGGGCAACGCATATTTCCTCTCCCTAATTTCAAAAGTAATGTATAGGGAATTGTTCGGAAAACCAACAAGCGCAACCAAAACAATTTAACACTTGAATCATAACAAACTTACCTGCTTAGTTTCAAACTGAAATATATGCAGGACGCCAGCGACTCGCATCTTAAAAAATACTGCAGTATTGCTGCTGCCAAACTGCATTATGTCTCGTAACTCAGCTGAGTGCAAATACTCTTTAGGAACCGGGCGGAAAAAATGAACCTTTGGAGAAACACATAATTATATTAGTTCTGTAATGAAATGTGGCTTAGTTATATTGACGACGATTCGCTCTTACCCCACGCTTGTTTATGCCTAGAATGATTTTTCCGGGCAAGAGTCCAATCGGATCATCGATCTTACGAACAGCGAAGAAAACTGAGTTCCCGTAAGGAAGTGTTCTTAAAATCCTTAAAAATTGTTGTCTGGCATCATCTTTGGTCAAATTCTCCTGCAGCTCGAAAATATCAACCTAACATTAACACCCTTGTGTAACATTCAAAGAAGATTGAAGGTTTTAGAAAATGTAACGACAGCACAAATAGCGAAAAGGTAAATAAGGAATCAAATGGTAGCTCTCACCATCGAATGGTAGCGAGAAAGTACGTCCAGTTCCCAATCTCTCTTGGCTCGAGTAATGGCTACTTGTCTTGGTAGAAAACGCTCGAGAAGTGATGTCCAATCACTAGAAGAATCAATCGACAGTTATTCAACAAATATTGATGAGTTTCACAAATGTTTTCAAATTTATTCCTAATTGACTTACAAATCTAAGAACGAAAAAACAAAAACCAAAAGGAACTAACGTGCATGTTTCGGGAGAAACAACAAATCCAATTTCGACCAGTATTTGCAGAGCACACAGCTGCGCAGCATCGTCTCTCCCAACGGGATAATTGCCTAATACATAATCGTGCTGCAGCTGTTGCAATAAACCAAAAAAGAGAAAATTCATCAACATAATAATTTAAATGTAATCGCAAAATCAGGTCACCAGAAATGGAAAAAATTCAAATAAGCTTCCAATATAACAAAAGGAAGTAAAATCATCATACTTGGACGTAAGATAATTGCACAAACATAGGATCTGTAATGGCTTCGTCAGACTCCCGAAAGAGCTTCTTTTTGAATGTCAGTTTATAGTGCAAAATCTCTCCTTTGCTGCGGTCCTTCGATGCCTTGAAATCGGCAAGAAGATCGCCAATATATCTGTTATCATCTAACCCAATGTACTCCTCTACAAAAAAATGCAACGCTAAAATATTCAAGAACTCTAACACATAATATAAATCATGTAGAATGAAAAACAGCATTTTGATGTACGTACCATTTCCAACGTCGGGTGATTTGGAAACGACTACAGCTTTACGACACTCAAACAAACTGAAGCTGGAATACGCCGATAGTTTGATTATCCCCGCAAGTTCCTAAAGTTTAATAACAACACAAATGGTAGGTTTTAGTTACTGTCACACGAATTTTGATTTCGAACTTCGTAAAACTATGTAAGTAGTGTACCTCGACGGCATCGGCCACAGTCGTGGACATATCGTACGTGATCTCTTCAAAGGTTTCATCCAAGAAAAACACTATAGTTGTCAGCTTTTTACCAGTCAAAACGGCATCAATCTCCTCGCGTCCGGGTATTATATGCCTTGGCCCAGCCTTAACCGAACGTTTCAGTGCATTTAACGCGTTCATTGCAAGGACTTGGACTTGAGAATCCGTGTTGACACCGTGCGCTACGGTGTGCACGTACTCGGACAAATAACCACCGATTTCCTTGCTCGGGGGCATGCACGACGCACATAAGTACATTAGTTCCCATGCCTTAATCAAAGAGTACCTATAGAAAACAAATGCATAAGTTCCGCGACCGAGAAATTATAAAATGCTTACAAGATGGAAATAAGATTGTGTTCCAACAATAGTAGAGTTTGAGATTTGTTGCGGCTATTGCGAAATCACGATATCCAATCCATAAACAATCTTTGCGACTTGAAAACATAAGCCTAAATACACACCTATCGGGGTTATTTCTCGTTTGCTTGGAAATTTGCATGAAGAGTTCGTCTCGAAGCTCCGAGCGCTTCAAAGAATGCTTGTACAGTTTGCCGACGAGCTCTACACGTTCCTCCAAACTGATTTGAGTAATTCGATCAGAAGAATCAACTCCCATATACTTAAGGATAACCTGGAAAAGCTTGACTGCCCTGCTGATGAGATCACCGTTTATCTTCAGCATTGAGGTTGGAATCGGATCCTGTTGTTACACAGTCGTATCCAATTTTATTACACAATGTGGGAAAGGAAATACGACGAGATAGAGAGTGTTATTAGCGACCTTCTGGAAGCACAACATGTCCTCAAATGTGAACTTCTCTCGAACTTGCATCCCCGCTGTCTTCTTCGAGAAGAAGCCACGTTTACCGGATGAATTAATATGCTTCTGCATTGCCCTCAAAAATCCTTCCACCTGAAGAAAGAAAGAAAGAAATCATTACATACTATGCTCAAGTTTAGAGTTCTTACATTGAATGATTTAACAATTAACAATGTTGAAGTACTCGCTTTTGTTCAATTTTGTTTTGACATTGAATCGACGCAAACTGATGAGCCTTAACTAAATCTGCCTCGAAGAAAATCTGAAATTGTACCTGAAATTTGTCGATCAATGGTATAGCGCCGGCAAGTTCGGGCGCCATAACTGACGACAGGGAATTCGGCGTGCTGCAAGAGAAACAACAAGAATGCTTACATTAGTACACACATTGATTTTCTTCAGACAGTTGGAGGACAAAGCTGTAGGATGTTGAGAAGGTGAAGGTAATGATCTTACAGAGGGCTGAAGTTGGAACCATCGGAATCGTAGTCGTAGGCGTCGCCGTTGGAGGTGGCGAATGAATTGTGGGAAGGGGTTTCCAAGCCATTGCTGGAACCAAATGAAGACCTGCTTGATCTCAAGTTCTGTGCCATGTCAGATGTCATTCCATCTAACAAATTCAACTCAACTCAACTCAACTCAACTCAGCAATCGTCTTCCTCAAACATTCACTTCTCTGTAATCAACACATCTGGAATAAACAGCATTAAGACATTCCTTCAAAATCCTCTTAACAAATCCAGCCCAAACAAATAGTAAGAGCAAAAAGCTAAATAAATTACAATAACAACAGAATCAATGGAAAAGGGGAAACACTCGAATAGATCAGAAATTAGGCAGAAAAAATTAGAAAAAATCAACAATCGAAAAATTCAGATAAATCTGCAAACCACAATCGGTGAGATCCAACAGGGAAAAAAATACAAAATAAAATCGAAGTGATTGCACTAACAAAAGCCGCTCAGGTCACACTAAAATTCACAGAAATTTTAGATCCAAAAAGGAGATCAAAATGAAGTGAGGAAAGCATATCAAGTGCAGAAAACGACAACATGAAATCAGACCCCCAACATACACACATACATATAAATGGCAAAAAGAAAAAAAAAATGTGGATAAAAATGTAAAGCGTACAATGAATCTCTTTGCACAAGGCCGTACCAAGAAATGAAATGATGCGATAGGGCGGCAACATCCACCACAGAAAGTGACGAAGCTCTAGGGTTCATTGAACCCCTCTTGCCGAGCTAGAGAGAGAGAGAGAGAGAGCTAAATGGAATGGAGTGAAGGAGGGAGAAAGCAGAGCAGTAAGAGTCACGAGAACCTTTTTTAAATTTCTTTTGAGCTACGAAATGGTCGCCACAAAATGGCTGAAATGTCTTAAATTTATTTTATTAACAATTTTTTGAAATATTAAAAAAAAATTGCTGGGAATTATGGAAAAGGGCATTTGTTTTGCGATTTTGTCTGCTTCCTACATTTTGGATTATGATCCGACAATTTTTACTGTCGGCCGCCTGAAGAGGGAGTTAATTGTATTTTCACCCCGAAATTAAAAAACTCTCGTCCTTCTGCACCTCAAATTGTTCGAATGACGTATACATATTGCTAAGCACCGCATTTAAGTTAAATTCATTCATTATTTTTAATTTATTTTTAGAATCTTGTTATTGTGCTATACAATCCTTTTTTTCTTTTGATTTTGACCACCGTAATCCCAAAATAATATTCTTGCGACCAACTCATAAATGTCATTAAATACAGGAGAGCTCAAAACTGTCGAGATATTTTTACTATTTTGTTAAAAAAAAGTTTGTTTTTTTTATATGATAAAAAAAAAAAAAAAAATTATGTTTCTTTACATAAGACTGTGCCCCCTCCGGACTGGGTCCGATGATTTTTTTTTTTTTTTTGTCAGGGACATTATGGCTGTGTTTGTTTGGGGATTGATTTAATTTTTATTATTCATCTCATTTTTTTTTTTCTAAAAATATCAAATCAAATATCTATTTTTTATTTTTTATATTATATTAAAAATCAATTTTACATTTAAAACATTACATCAACACCTATTTATATCACATCATACAACTATTCAAATTCAAAATTTTTACTATTCAAATCTCAATTCAAAATCCAAACCCCCAAACAAACACACTATATTTTCAATAATATAAATTAATATTATTAATAATACGTTACTGTATTAATCTATTATTTTTTATCTGAGTAATATTATTGGTATTTTAAATATTTATAATATCATATCTCAATAAAAATATACTCCCTTTGTCTCAATACAATAGTCCTATTTACCATTTTTGTCCGTCTCAAAACAATTGTCTCATTTTCATAAATAACAATATCACTATAACTTTTTCATTATTAGTACACAATTATCACTACTTTTTACACTAATACACTCACTAGGGCAAAAAAATCTTTTACTAATACTTTTTACCCACTACTAATATAATATCAACATTCGATGGATATATTTTATAGATAATAAAAATCTATATAATAAAAATTTATATAATAAAAATAAATAAAAAATATATTTATTTATTTATAATTAATTTAAAACTAATTTTATAAAATATGAAGAGTTTGAAATATAAATAAAAAATATTTGTTTATAAAAAAATAAGCAATTTAATTAAATTAATTTATATTGATTAACTATATTTAAGAAGAATATATTTACTAAAAATATAAAATGATCATCTTTTATTGGACCGACAAAAAACAAAAAATGATCGTCCATGACAGGACGAAGAGAGTATTATTAAGTGTGTGTTCATATATTATTTTTTTTCTAATATAAATTTTAATAAATATTATCCCCTCCGTCTTATAACTATCATTTGTTTTTTCTTTTTTTTTTTTGTCGAACTTTGAATATTAATACTCCCATTGAAATGTTACCATTTTTCATTTTCGTCCGTTCCAAAACAAGGTTACCATTTTCTAATTTAGTAATTGTACTACCTACCTAACATAATAAATACCCTTTCAAGTTACAAAATATTACACAAATGCAATTACTTTTATATTACACCATACTAATATGGGTATTTTTGTCTTTTATACTACAATCCAATATAATACTAATATTCAAAAATCTACGTGCAAAAAGCAAACGTCACCCTTCCAACTGGACGGAGGGAATATGATATTCATATATAGTTCAAATTAAGAAAAAAAATAAAATATATCAATTAGTGTTGTATAATACAAATGAAATGATATTTGTATAAAAATACTATACAAAAATAAAAATATCTTAAATATAATAATATAAAAAGTAAATGAATATTTTGTTAAGGAACAAATGTACTATTAAAAAATAGTATTATTCTTCCCTCTTGTAAAATTATGTAAATTTGATGGGATGCGGAGACTAAAAATAATAATATTTTAATATTAAAGTGAATCAAGTAAAATTTAAAGTATAAATATTATAGAAAATATAGTAAATGATTGATAAAAATAGTACTCCCTACGTCCTATTGAAAGGTTACCATTTTTTATTTTCATCCGTCTCAAAACAAGGTTACTATTTCCTAATTTAGTAATTGTATTATCTACTTAACATAATAAATACTCTTTCAACTTACAATATATTGCACAAATGTTATTACTTTATATTACTATTTTTGTCTTCTTTACTATAATTCAATATAATACTAATATTCAAAAATCTATGTGCAAAAAACAAACGTCACCCTTCCAATGAGACGAAAGGAGTATATTAATTAGAAAAAAAATAGTAATAAATTAGTTGTTATTTGTTAAAGTAAAAATAATAAAATTACGAGTAAATACAATTGTTTAACATAAATGGGATACGTATAAATTTAGTGAAAAATCAAAAATATAATAGTTATATAATTTTATCAATAAATTAAAATAAAATATTATTTTTTATATTACGTACGTGATCTTTGGGATTAACACAGAAAAATAGTACATTTATCCAAAAATTCAAAACCAACACATCCTAAAATATCATTCAAAATGTAGTAAATGGAAAATGATATTGATTTTAATACTAGAGGGAATGCAAGAATATATTAATATATGAAATCTATATTTACTAAATGTATTATGGATCATCTAAAATAGTAAAATGGATATATGAATAACTAAAGGGGTATTAAATGTTATATGTATTATATATATATATATAAAAATTAAATAACAAAAAATATTTATAAGAATAAAAATTATGTTTAGTTTAATTGTATATTAAAAATATTAATTTTAGTCTAATAGTAGTTGACAATAACTAAACATGGTTATATTAGATGATGCAGAAAAGTGAAATGATAATCTAGCTATCTAACATGATCATGTTTTATTTAACAAGGTTGTGTTCATTACCATGCTCTGAACATAGTCGTGTTCATATCTCTATTTACGGGCATATTATTTTCCGTGTTCATATATGTATTTTCAAAATAGTCATATTTTTATTTATATTCACAAGTTTGTTCTCAACACATCTATATTCTTGTCTATGGTTACAATTCTATTATTAACATGACTATGTTCTAAGTTGTATTCATTATCATATTCACTTCTTTGTTCAAATTATATGATATATATTTATAATTTAACCAAAAAAATATATATATGGTTATTTAAACATATAAAAAAATAACCAAAATTTTTAATATTTTACAAAATAATTGAAAAATATAAAAATGATAAATTAATATCTATTTTTAATAATCATGATTATATATATTTTGTCCCAAAAATTATAGTAAAATTTTAAAATAATTTTAATTTATAATTCAAAGTATAAAAAAAAATATAAAAATTATTTAAAAATTGTACGATAGTTTAACTAGAAAAATTTGAAAAAAAAAAACATCAATAGTTTATATAATTATACATAATTATAATTTTTTTAGTTAAAATAGAATATATTTAAAATAATATTTATAGTTATTTTTTTTAAAATTATAAATATAAATAATTTAAAAAAGTTTATTGTAAATTTTAAAAATGATCGGTTGTTCACTTAGCATTTCCAAATAGAACGATTCTTTATAAATATTATTAAAAAACACAATATATATACATTAACATAATATATATAATACATATATTTTATCAACTCACAAAAAAAAATAATTCAACATAATTTTTTTATATAGTAACAATACGATTCTCCATGCCAACATAAAATAATATATTCATTAAAAAATACAAAGTGAAATATAAATATATATATATACATATATAATAATTTGAATAAAGAAGTAAAAATGATAAAAATTACCTAAAACATAATAATATTCAAAACAGACCGTAAACATGGACATGAAAATAGTTATATTGAGAACACAAATAAAAAAAACATATTGTCAGGACATGGCCGCAGATAGGTGCAGAACACAGTTATGTTCAGAACAAGATAATGAACACGGCCTTGTTGCGTGTCCGGATTACCCAGTGACATTTCTGAGTCATCTAATACAGTCGTATTCAGTTTTTGTCAGCTATCGTGAAGTGGGACCACAATTGATAAAAATAAAAAATAAAAATCAATAGAATCAAAATTGATAATGGTAACATACAATGGTATAAAAAATCATTTTTACTCTATTTATAATATCACAAATGTATGATTAGTTTTGTTTATCTTTTTCTTTTTTCTATTCGCTTTCCAAACCCTCTAATAAAATCATATTCGATCTTTGCTCGACAATTTCTATTTGTTCGTCATCTTAATTCATGCAATCAGTATCATCTAGTCTTTAATTGGATTGGAGTAAGTTGCACTAGAACTAAAACTTAATCCTAAAACCTTCTGATGGGCTTTTGAAACATATTGTAACTAAAAATTGGGTGAAACTCTGCTCATATTGATTGAATAATCGTTGTTTTTGTAATTTTCTGAATTATGCAATTACAAACATTATGATAATTTTTTAAGATTTTTAGTTATGATCATTTTTGTTACAAATTTTTAGTTATAAATGTTCTTTAATTTTAAATTTATAAGTATAGATTTTTTCTCTTTTTTGGTGAGTGGAAAAATCTATTTTTAGGTTGCATTCTCGTGTCATATAATCAAGTGGTAGAAATTTTACATTCATTCACAACCAAATTTTGCCCTCCACACCTCTCTTCTCAATTTGTTGATACATTCCGATTGTGGTGTTGTTTCAAAAAACTTTAGTGATTTCATATTTAAGGATGATTAATGCTATGGATGAATTAGAGTACTACCAATCATATTTCATTTTATAAGAAGAAGAATTTCTCAACTCTATTAACTGAATTTTAAATACATTTCTTGATTTATTGTGTTAAAAAAGTATCAATTTATGAAAAATGCTAAGATTTTGTGGCAATAACCGGAGAAATATATATATATAACTAAATATATGGGTATCAAAGAGTAAGCATTTGTTGTCCTAGATGGTTAATGAATGATCGGTTGTAAAAAGTATAAGTATTTTAACTCAAAACACACAATATTCAAACCGAGAGACCTCCAATGTCTTTAATGTGGCAATAGCATCGAAAAGTTGAATCACTCATAGAAGAACTTAAAAAATTAAGTTGAGAATCAACTTGTCATTCAAATCAAAACGATTTGAAGTGATAAAAACAAAGAATATATATCTTCAATTGTAGAAGATAGTGTATTAGAAGGTATAATTAATTACATGACAGCGCCACATTCTCTATAATCAAACGGTGTTATAGAACATAAAATAAAATACTACAAAATATGATGAATGTCATGTTGCTAATTTTTGAGTTATTTGAAAATATGTAAGGAAAAGCCGTGTTGACAGCAAAATGTATTTTGAATAATTTGTTTTCTAAAAGATAATGATACAACTTTTTTTGAGTTGTGAAATCATCATAAATTTTTCTATAAAAATTTTAAGTCTTGAGTGTTTGGTTAAGGTTGAAACACCTTTACTTAAAAATATCACGATCAACCTAAATATAATTAATTGTATATTTGTTGGATACACACTAAAAAAATAATATTTATCATTTTTTTGTTCACAAGTAAAAAATTTCCGATATAATTGAAGAAGCTATGATGAAGTCAATGAATGTTATATTTTTTGACAATATCTTTCTTTGTACGGATATGAAAAATGTTCTAAAATGTTCTCATAAGAGAATATGAGAAGAGAATATTAATTCTGACCTTATGAAAAAAAAAAAACCAATGCATAGTAAAGGTTAAAGTGGTCAGCTTCAGTTTCGATTTCATCACTAATATGTAGGATGGTGAAACAAAGATAATGAATGAAGTATTGTTGGGACCATGGTTTTATGGAAAAATGCAATATCGATGAGATTGATTTTATTATGCAAAGTTATACTTGGATCTTCACCGATTGCTTGAAGGATTGTAAGTCTCTAGAATGCAAGTAAATCTTAAAAAGAAAGTATAAATTTAATGGTCCATTAAAAAAATTTAAGGCTCAATTGGTTATAAGGGGCTTTAGACAAAAAAGAGATAAATAACTTATTTGATATGTATTATATTCTATAATGAACACCTCCACTAGAGTATTTTCGTGATTGTTGCACTACATAATTCCGATATTAATTGGATGTGTTCTTTTATCAAAATTTTCAGATCTTTACTATTCTAAAAAAAATATTTTCCAAAAATATCAAATCATTCATCTATTTTTTTTCATTTTCTATATTATATTATAAATCAATTTTACATTCAAAATATTATATCAATATCTATTTTATGCGAGAGTTTTAATAGTGCAGTATCGGATGCCCTGGACAAATATATATTATCTATGTTTGAGAAGATTAGGGTTTATTTGATGATGCGGTTGCAAGGAAATAGAGACCATGGCAGAAGGTGGAGAGACACGTTAATTTGCCGGAAATTAATAAAAGTGCTGAGAAGGAATATGGCAAAAGTGTCGGACTGTATTCCAATCAAATTAAATGACACACATTATCAGATATCTTGCACGGATGAGAGACAACATTGTGTGGACTTGGCAGAGAGGACCTGTTTATGTCGGAGGTGGCAGCTTAATGGAATTCCATGTAATCACGCTATATCGGCAATTGGAAATCAGAGGGGTGATGCTTTGGATTACGTGAGTAGTGTGAATTACCTGGAGGCCTATAGTCGTGTATATGTACATGCCATCAAAGTTGTAAGCAGCAAGGTGTTTTGGGAGTCTACGAACTTTCCCCCACCGAAGCCCCCGATAGTTAGAAGGCTTGTTGGGAGGTCAAAAAAACAACGAAAACGTGAACCCGGGGAGCCTCGCAAATCCGTAAAAACAAAATATGGGACCTCTAAGTTGAAAAGGAGACATAGTGGTATTAAATGCGGAAGTTGTGGTGTTGGTGGTCACAATGCCGCCAACTGCCCAAATTATCGACACAACGAGGTTCGTATCGTGTATTGCTTAATTTTAGAAAAATGCTATAGTGATATTGCTTACTAATTTCCGCATGTCTTTACTTTACAGACTGTAAGAAAGGAAGGGTCGTCCCCAAAGCCAAGGCGTACAAACATGTGTAAACCAACAAGATGGAGTGTAGGTGTTCTTGTCACATATTGTTCCAATGAAAATTTCATCATCACTTGATTATTTTTATTTTTTATTTTATTGCATATATTCATAAAGGAACGTGTCAAGAATAAGGAACAATGCACCTCCTAAACTGCCGGGGAATGTAGTACTCGACAAGAATCCACTTTCGAGGATTTGTGTGGAATGACTTCAATACATGAAAGTGCACCGGTAAGAAAGGTTTAAAGTTTGCCTTTAGAAGATCTATTTGTTGATTTTCATTTTTAATAAATTTTTGCATAGGCATCGCAAATTTTTCTAACGAGATACAACTAGATTTGGCAACGCAAGAATCTGTTGCCAACGTAGAGACAGACAAGATTAACAAACCTACACCGCGAAAAGGGAAGGGGCTTTCGATATTACCCACTAGGCGAAGCGTAAGTACAATTGTCTAAACATACTTTATACTTCATTTGAAATGAAATTACTTTGTACGAAATATCCATTCTCAGAACTATGTACGAACTATTAATTTTTAGGTGAGAAATATTAGGACACACAATGCATCTCTTGAAGGACAGCAACAGTCTCTAGATAGTACTCCGAACCCGATAACGGTGGTGGTACAAATCCCTAAACTCAAGTCTTCTGTTTTATATGAAATGAACTTGGTAGTAAAGATTAATCTTTTGTTTTTCTTTTACAGCAGTCTCCGAAAGCCAAGGAAAAAATTCACGGCGAGCAGCTCGCATAAATGCAAACAAAACGAAGCGTGAGTGCTCTTATGTTATCTATAGTTCCTAAGCACCATATTGCATATCTACAATTTTCATTATCTATAAGGTGTAAACAACACAAATCTTGATTTTATTTACAGACACGTTATGGTATCAAGGTCATCAAATCAATCATTGATATCACCACTCAAGCAACAATGACTAAGGTAAGAAATTATTTGTGTTATGGGTAATTATGTTATGTTTACTTTAGCCATTAAAATTGCGTATTGACGCAGGAAAAAAACTTGGCTAGAAATAATGATAGCACCAACCTAAAACCGCCAACAATGTTTGAGCAGACTTAAATGTCTTGACCTGAACGGGTATCGGATGCTCCCAATTACGATGGTGTGTCTTCCTTCGAGCTTCCGGCGTATATTTGTCAACAACAATTAACACGGCTTGTTGAAGAGAATAGAGAATTCAACAAGCGGCATGGAATACGGAAGGGGGCAACGACAACTCGATCAACCAAACAAAATAAGTGTTGTGCATTTTCATATGTGTGTGATGTGGTGGGTACATGATTGTGAATTGAAATGAACAGCGTTGGATGCTGTTGGATTGTGTGGTCTGCATGTTTTTTGATTGTGTGTGGCTTCATTAAATAAGGTTAGTCTAGATATTCCAATATCAAAACTACTTACAACGTTTTTTGCATTTGTTCTATTTTGTAACGTTTTATTGATAGTAATGTAATATTACTATCTTAACAAAGAAGTACCAATGCCAAATCATTCGTCAACATCAATATTACTAATAGGAAATACGTAATGTTACTACCTAAACGGCAGTACCGATTCAAAATACAATAGATTCCGTTCACGGAGTTAGTACTGCTACAACTAATTCCAAATACAAAACGTTATACCTAGACGGTAGTACCAATTCAAACTACTAAACCGAACAAACATACAACCAACTTCGATAATCCATTTCACAGAATTCGCTGGCAGAAATTTTTAATGGCATACATACACATAGTATCACTAGCACAACACAACATACGACAACAATAAGTTTCAATTCCTTAACTTTTTGCTTCAAATTCATAATTTTGGCCTCTCGATCATTCATCTTCTTTAACAACCCAGGATAATAACCTTGGCTCGAGGACACATATGAAGATCTTCCCACAAAAAAAACTGCACCCGGAGCGTGTTCCTCTCTACACATAATCCACACGTGATACAATGAGTGTTCGTCTTATACTATATCGTATGCACCAATTCATAACATAAATTCTTACCTTCGATTTGATACAACAATTGAATCTCTTCCCAGGATTTTCGACCGTCCATGAAGTACGGAATATCGATTTCATTCCACAGTAGCATTCCACCTCGCCAGGTGCAAACGACGATGCTCTACCTTCGAACATCAACACATTTCGAAATGTATAATCGATACACATAAAGCAACACCCAGTAATCAATAACTTCGCCAAGATTGGAAGACTAATCACCCTACGAAATACAAGATTTTAGTAAAAGGAAAAAAAAAAACTCACCGGAACTACTATGAATGCTTCTCCATTCTCCACTCGTGTCGTGTCGACTAAAGAATCACATTGGAAGACAAATGATTTGATGTCCGTAGACGAAGGAAGCGGCGGTGAGCTGCCGCAGTGGATGAGATTGACGATTTACGGATCGATTGAGGAATTTAGGGTTCTTGAAAATCAATTGGGGGTGTGTTATGGATCTATTGGCTATGGTAAATTTGTTGTTTTTTGCAATTTAGCCCGATATTTGGTCCAATCGGGCCAAATTGCAAAAAAGAACAAATATTAGTTTCAATTTTTAATTTTTTAATTTCCGGCACGTCACTTGCCGACGACGACCACATCATCTGACATGTCAACACCGGCGAGTTATACGTCCACAACGGCCAATCCACGTCTGCATACGTGACCGACACGTGATATTTTCCGGCGCCGGAGGATATAAATAAGGCTAGAGAAAGAGTTACTGTCCTATTTTGAGAAATTGAAAAATACATGTCTAAAAACGATAATTTGACCCACATATATATTAGGCAATTTTTGCAATTTTCCCTAAAATCAATTATGTTAATTATATATAAATATGTATTTTTTAATTTCTTTGTATTATATATAATTTTATTTTTATAAATTAATATTATTTAAATATTTATTATTTAAAATTTTAAAGTATTTTTATTTTATTTATTTTTAATCAAATCATATTAATATAATACACAAATTAAACAGCTTAAAAAAATTTCTAAAAATTAAACACTTTTCTCCATAAATATTACAAAGAATACACATTATTTTTTATATTATCGACATAATTTCTCATATCTAATATTAAAAAAAAAAAAAACCAAACAAACACCTAAAATAATATTTTAAATCAATAACCTTGCGATCAGGTCTACCTCCGTACCACCAGTTTATCCTACGGAACTTTAACTTTAGCTTTATCATTCTATTATATATTTAAATATAGGTTGAACATTATGCTTTGTAAAGGGTAAAAAATTAAAAATCAAATAATGAGAATTAAACAAAATTAAAATAAAATCATATCATACCATACACACAATTTTTATATATTACCCGGTCCGGCTCTAAGTTTCGTATTTACTTTTTGCATGTCGATCTTTGAATATTAATTATTATATGAAAACGTAGTACAAATTAAAAGAAAATGACAAAAATACTTCTATTAGTGTCTTATAATACTATTATAATGACATTTGTGCAAAAAATTATACAAATATAAAAATATTTTTTTTAATATTAAGTACAATAATGCAAAATGTATTGTACATAAGATCCTTACAGCCGAATAGAGTATTATATAAATATTTTATTTTATTCAAACAGTAAATTAAATATATATCACAATAAAAAATTAATTAATAATTAGTACTAATCTTGAAATATCAAAATACAACCAAACAAAAATAATAGCAAACTCAATAAAAATCAAAATATATAAATATATAGATAGGTATGCAAGGGTGCATTTTCATTGATTGATAAATTATCTAGTGACATAAGAAGGAGATATGACATTTATATATTTATTTATTTATATAAATTAGGTTGGTGTATCGAACATGTGAAGCCAATAAATGTAGAAGAACATGAAATAGGATGGAAGGATATATAGGGTTTTATGGGTTTATTTCATTGTGTTTTTCACAATATCACTTCATAAAAATATTATATCAATTGTTCTTTTTTAATATATAAATTAAAAGTTATTAGGGTATGTTTCTTTAGCAAAGTTTTTTTTTTTTCCAAATTTTATTATTTGGATCTTTGTTTCTTGATAAAAAAAAATATTTTTTTATATCACAAAACATCTCATCAAACATTATTTACTTTTCTCTTTGTTCTTTTACATTTATTTTCATTTTCCCCTCAAAATCATTATAATTAATACTCCCTCCATCCCGGAACTAAATATTCATTTGCCTTTTGCACGTAGTTTTAGAAATATTAGTATTTCATTGAGATATTGAGATATAGTAAGAATAAAGTAGAAATGACTAAAATAACTTTATTTGTATGTGTGATATAAAGGTAATGACATTTGTGTAATATATTGTAAGTTGTAAGGATATTTGTAATGTTGGGTAGATAGTACAGTTACTAAAAAAAAATGGATACTTTGTTATGGAACAGACTAAAATGGAAAAATAGATATTTTGTTATGGAACGGACTAAAATGGAAAAATGGATACTTTGTTATGGAACGGACTAAAATGAAAAAATGGATACTTTGTTATGAAACGGACTAAAATGAAAAAAATAAATACTTTGTTATGGAACGGACTAAAATGAAAAAATGGATACTTTGTTATGGGAAGAGAGTATTTATTTTTCATTTAGATCTTCATAAGAAAAACTTTTTTTTTTTTTTTAAATCTAAAACCATTTAAAAAGTAAACGAATATACAAGCAATGTTTGTATAGCACGACAAATCTCGTTTTCTAGATATAACTTATTATTACTACAGGTTAATTTATCGCATCATGACAAAAAACCTCATACTAATCTACTATTACTTATGTAATAATAATAATAATAATAATAATAATAATAATAATAAGAGTATGTTAAATAAAACAATGAAATTACCTAACAATACTTCCTCCGTCCCATAATAAAGTATGTATTTCTTTTTTTTGTTTAGTAATTTTACTATCTACCTAATATTACAAATACCCTTACAACTTACAATATATTACACAAATATCATTACCTTTATATTACACATACTAATAAAATTATTTTAGTCATTTCTACTTTAGTCCTACTATATTTCAATATAATACTAATATTTCTAAAACTACGCATAAAAAGCAAATGAATATCTAATTGTGCAACGAATGGAATATTAAATATAATTATAATCTCTAAGAGTAAATATAGGTAAAAATATATGTAATTGTTAATTGAAGCCGGCCGGGTCGATCTGGATGGGTTTATACATATATATCGTTTCATCTGCCGGCTAAGGACTGCATGCGCTCAATTGTCTCCAATACTAATAATAATAATAATAAATAAATAAATAAAATAATAATAATAATAATAATAATAATAATAATAATAATGAAATTAAAGTCACGAGAAATGGTCATGGCAGCGGGCAGTGACCATTGCGTGTCACAACTTCTCTGAATCATTATTTATTTTCTCCAAAGTACAATCGGCTAATCAAATTAAACCTTAAATATGCATCAGTTAGAAATTCCTTGTGTTCATTCTTCTCATGATTCTTTATATGTTTGTGTTTTGTATTTTAAGTATAAAATCAAACAAATGCTCCTTTCGTAACGCCAAAATGTCTCCCTTTTTCTTTTTAATTAGTATATTAAAATATTATTATTTTATTAGTCAGTGAATATGTATAATATAATTTTAATATTTTTATTTTTATTTTTATATATACAATAAAAATATTTGTAACAGTAGAATCGGTAAAAATAAATACACAAAAAATCCAATTCGGTTAAAAAAAAAATCATACATGGGCTTAAATTTTAAGTCCAGATTAATTTGGTCCGGGCCAACATAGTCCGGTTTAGAGCCTATGTCAAATCTAAGCCTATTGAGCTTGGTTGGATTGATTTAAAAGATAAGTAGTAAAAAACAAAAGCCAAAAGTAGAAGACAATTCGATTTTGATGAATTATTGTAAAAATAGTATTTTGTAAAAAGATCTGTTTGGACGTTGTAGAGTTGAAATATTTTTAAATTGTTAAAATTATTCAAAAGGACATGTTAATATAATAGTAGCATTTTTCGATACAAATTTTATAATTTATTTTTAAATTTTATTAATTATATTTAAATATATTACATTAAAGTATGAAAAATATTTTTAAAAATTTGATTATTTATATTTTAAAATTTAAATTTAAAGTAATATATCACTTAAAAATAAAATTTCAATATAATATTAAATTATTTGTATTTTATTATTTATTTTAAAAATTTATAAACTATATTTAATAATTTTAGTATAATTAAAAAATTTTATATATCATATTTAAATTTGATATCTCAATTTTAAATTTTAATTCAAGTATCATATGTGAATTAAAAATAATACTAATATAATTATTTTTAAATATTTGTTAAAATATATATATAAATGATTTATTTTTATATTAGATTATAGTATTATATTTATTATTATTATTATTATTATTATTATTAAATATAAAATAATAATTTTAATTGAAAAATGTTTTTACTTATTTCATAAGTTAGCATCGCTGTGTTTCTGAAAAAAAAAATACTTTCAAAAAGCTGCTTTTACTTTTGAATATAAGTCAATGCAAACAGTTACAAAATATTTTTTTTTAAATAAAAGCCAAAAGCTTCGTCGACAAGTCAATCCAAACAGGATCTTAGACGGTGCCGGCCATCTTGATTTATTTAAAAAAAACAAAAACCAAATATTGTTTTTAATATGATATAATAAAGCTGAAGCAAATTATTATTATTATTATTATTTTGCTCAAAACAATACTTTTATTGGATTCGACACATAGTTTAAGGAATAATAATATTATATTAAAAATTTATATAAAATATATTGTAAAAGATTAAAATATTCTCGGGAGTGTATTTTTATAAAAAAGTAATTACATTGTGTAATGCGAAAAACTAAAGATAATTTTAGGTAACATTGATAGTTTTAGAAACAAGACTATTGTTTTGAAACGAACGGAAATGAAAAAATAAGATTATTTTTTTAAACAAAAAGAATATATTTTAGTAAAGTTAAAGTTGAATTGGTTGAGTATTTTCTCTTGTACCAAAAGTACAAGGTTCTATTCTCATTTTTTCATTATGTTTTAAAAAATATAAATTAAAGGGGTGTATTTAATTAGAATTTTAATGGATTTGTTTGAATTTTAAAAAGTCTGTAGATTTGAGTGAATTTATAAATTTTATAGAATTTATGCAGAATTTAATTGATTTTGTTTATAAATTTATATGAATTTTAATATATTTGATTGAATTATTTATTGATTTCCATATACTTTATTAGAGTTTATAAATTTGTGAATTAAATATTTTTTTTATTGATTTATATAATTTCAAATATATGTACACTTGTATGTATATAAAAAAATTTCAAATATTTAACAAAAATATTAAAAGTATATTAGTTCTAAAAAAATATATTTATTATTATTCTCATTTTTAATTTTTAATTTTTAATAATAATAATAATAATTTTAAATTTATATTTTTTGTTATATTATTATTTTGATCGAATTTATTATATTATATTATATATATTCAACGTAATTAATTTTTATTTTGTAACAATTTATTTAATTGTTATTATTATTATTTATACAAATTTTTATATAAAAAATATATTATAAATAAAATCACATTAATATCACAATTTTATTAATTAAAATTAAAAATAAAATAATTAAAAAAAAATAAACATAAACCAACATTGTCATTGATGGTTTTTGAACCGACGGAACTGAAATCGAAATAAGAAAATTTTAAGTTATAATTATGGAAGTTTAATTTTGCTTTGACCTTTCCAAAAATAAAAATTGATAATGTTGATTTGAACTATTTAAACAAGTTTATTTGTTATTTTAAATATATATAATTTTTAATATTATTTCAAATATATAAAACTTTAAAATATTTGTAATTTTTATATTAAATATATAATTTTTTTTATGTTATTGATATTATTATAATAAAATAATAAATATATATAAAATAATAACTAGTTATTATGCTATAAATAAAATAATATGTACTTTTTTCTTAATTTTGAGAATTTATTGAAATTCCACCTCATAACAAGAGATTCTATACAGCGTAATTTATTAACAATTTTATTAAACAATCCAACAAAATCCATGAATTTTTAAAGTCCATGAATTGTTAAATACACCAAAATTATTTTTAAAAGTCTGGATTGAATACACCAAAATTTTAAAAGACTTTTTAAAATTTAGATTGAATACATCCAAATTTTAAGAATTCAATAAAATCCAATAAAATCTATATTAAATACACCCCTTAAGTTTTAAACCAGGTCGTACTTGGACCTGTATATTTAAGTCTAGTTTAAAACTAGGGCGGACCTATCCGGTACCGAATCAAAATTAGGTCGTAAGCGGACCAGCTCGAATTGTCACTACTTCTATGTAATAGCACTATGATATTACCTTTAGGTGTAATAGATAAAGATATATATTTTGATGGCCAGACATAATTGATAAAAATAATATGTATGACTAAAACGGAAGAAATATTTTTCACTTTTTATACACATAAAAAATTTAATGTTTTATTCAAAATATCACACCAAATATTCATTTATATTATATTGGTGTGTTTATTCGGGGGTTTGGATTTTGAGTTGAAATTTAAATAGTAAAAATTTTGAATTTAAATAGATGTATGATGTGATGATATAAATAGGTGTTGATGTGATGTTTTGAATGTAAAATTGATTTTTAGTATAATATAAAAAAAATGAAAAATAGGTGTTTGATTTAATATTTTTAAGAGAAAAAAATGGATTGAATAATATATTTGGAGTATAATCCCCCAAACAAACACACCCTTAAATTGTGTTCCAATACAACTTTTGTAATTTTATTAATCCCCATCCATACATCAAAACATACATATATTTAGAATTTGTCTACCAAGAGATTTTATTTTATTTTTTGCTCTCAAATTTTTACAATGTAATCTTCCACTAAATAAAAATCATATTAAATGAATATATTTCAATAAAATAATATTCAATTATTATATCACATTGAAAACGAAACTAAAAATTTACAAAGAAAAAAAAAATCTAGTACACAAACTTTTAAAAAATAGAAAAATAATTTTATTAAATACTTCATATTTTTTAATTATGGATTAGAATATCTAGGTAAATTAGAATTAGGTAAATCATCTCATTATCTTTCCAAATGTTATTTGAGATTAGTGGGTTTTGCTCACTTTATGTTTTTAGATATAAATATTTTTCATATTAAATACGATAAATTGTATCGATAATATAAAAAATAATATTTTAGAGTATTATGTTAATGTGTGTATATTGTATTTTTTAAAAAAATAATATTTATAGAAAAATATTCTACCTAAAAATGATAAGTGAACAAACCTATATTTCGTCTTGGATATCAACTATGTTCTAAGACTATACTTTGTTGAAATATTTATAACAAAGTTTGTGACAATATTTATTTTGAAATGACAATTTACAACAATTTCTCAAAATATCATCTCAAACTCTGAAAGAATATATTGCTTTTAAACTATTGAAACACTTTTCGAAACTATTAGCAAAGTACAATTTCAATAAATTGAAAAACATCATAAGATAAAATATCACTAAAAGTATCACTACTCTAATCCTATGATAAATATTCAATTATTTCTCACCAAAATTTATTCACATCTTCTTTTATATATATATATATATATATTACGTACAATACAATTTAACAAAACTCGAGTTATAGGTGACTTTATAATGGTTGTATCCACAATAAAATATCAAACGGATAGCTTTAACAACTTGTACAAATGAACAATTTATTGTTCTATTCGAATTCTATTTTTTTGAAAACTAGAATTTGTTATACTTCATTTTTTTTTTTAATTATGATTTTTTCTCAAAAGATATCATAACGAACATTGATTTTATATACAAAATATCATATTCAATGATCGTTTCATTAAAAAAATATATAAAGGGTTTGTTTGTTTATGGGATTCTACCAAAATTTTATTGTTCATAAAAATATTTTCCCCTAAAAATATTAAATCGAACATCTATTTTTATTTTTTTATATTATAGTATTAAATATTAATTTTACATTCAACCTATCACATCAAAATTTATTTATATAATATCATACAACAATTATAATTTAAAATTTTTTACGATTCAAATCTCAACACAAAATCCAAGTCCCAAACAAACACAATAGAAAAACACCCAAAACATTATTGAAGTATAGCTTTGAGTTTTTTTTTTTTTTTTTTGCATGCCTATACTAGAGTAATACTGATAGTATGGCTCGTTCAACCTGCATTTTAAAAAAATTAATTTTTAGTGTGTGGCACGAAAAATTGTGTTAAATATATAAAATATATGATTTTAAGTTGAATATTAAACTTTTTTTTTTTTGTAATGAGTTTTTTTTTCTTACTTTTATAAAAAATAATTTTTATTATTTATTATTATTTTTAGGAAATTGCAATTGAAAAATAGTGTTTTTGTGAACAGAGCCTATGTTTATATATAATATTTAAATATAACATTTTATCAAAAAATAATACTATATCCATCTACAACTAATCTATCTCTTTTACTTTTTAAAAGTTAATTTTTTAATATTAATAATTATATCAACACATAATACAAATCAAAGAAAAATGACAAAAATATTTCTATTAGTGTTTTATAATACTAATGTAATGATATTTGTGCAAAAAAAATTATAAAGATATAATGATATTTTTAATATTAAAAATAATTACGTCAAAATGTAAATGGGTAGATTAACCGTGGATGGAGATAGTATATATATATATTTTTTAAAAAAAATCACATGAATAATATAATTAAAAGTTATTATTATTATTTTTATTTTTTAAGAGATATTTTATCATGTAATAAAAAATATATGTTTTTGTAAATTCACATTATAGGGTTTGTTAATGTATTAATTTTTTTGAAAAAAATATAATATACACCTGCGGTGTGGGGTGAGAAAAATACGTAGAAATTAATTGAAAAATAAAGTAATAAATATTTTCTAATTTATATTTTCTCTTTTTTAAACAAGGTGTAATATTTGATTTTGAAATTAAAATTTAAAAAGTATTATAACCTAAGATAATTTGAGAATTAAGTGATTTGAAGTGAGAGAAAAATGAATACTTTATTTTTTATTTATTTAAATGATGTGATGGATAAACTGTATTGTGAAGATTAAGTATAATTAATTATTTTTTATTTTAAAAATATTATAGGATATTTGATACAACTAAAAATAAAATTGTTGCGAAGTGTTTAAGAGGGAGTAATATTTTTAATGTTAATAGTGGTTATTTAAAATATTGAAACGTGCATTATTTATTGTCTGATATTCTAAATTCAGATAATAAATAACTTATTAAGTATTATAATAATAAATTACTACTTAATAAATATTAATTGGTGGTTTGCCCGAGTGGTTAAGGGGGAAGACTTAAGATCTTCTGCACATAAGTGCGCGTGGGTTCGAACCCCACAGCCACCAATTTTGTGTTTCAGCTATTAAACCATTCACTTTCTATAATTACTTTAACGCGCTGTTTTAGTCATTCGGCGCCGGAGGTGCCGTGTCCCGCCAGGTCAGCGACACCTGGCGGACACGTGGATTTATTATTATTTTTTTTATTTTTTCTTAATTTTTAATTTTTTTAATTGGACCAAATAAAAAAAATAAAAAATGCAAATAAAATTAAAAATAAGTTTGAAAAAACATTTTAAAAAATGAAATAAGAAATAAAAAATCCACGTGTTCGCCAGGTGTTGCTGATCTGGCGGGACATCTGGCGGACACGTCACCTCTAGCGAGCCACGCGGATGTCTCCGGCGCCGAAGGACTAAAACAGCAGAAAGTTTTCACTTATAGAATTAGTTTGCGACATGCTTCACTTACGGGAGTAAAATGATAAGGATCCAAACTTAAAAAAACAGTTTACCTTTTTATAATATATATATATATATATATTGTGAATAAATAAGGGGTACAATAAATTTGAAGTGGTGATAAAATGTGACCTGACAAAGGCTATAGTAATAATAATATAGGTTGTTCCACTACCTTCCTCACCTTTAATTATTTAGGTATCATTGCTAAATAGATAACGTTTCTTTTCTATCTCTGCTTTACAACTGGATGTGTTCATTGAATCATGAATGTACAGTCTAATCACCTTTTTTTAAACTGTTTATATCTTAAAAACAATGAAATAAATAAAATAAAAAAGATAAAATTATTAGTATTGCTTTTTAAAATATAGTAATTTATAAAATTGTGAAAGCAAAATACTACATGTTCTTGCTCAATGGAATCTTCACAATACATTTGTGTTAGAGCCAAAATTGAATTTTGCTAGAGTTCATTCTTAAAGGTTTATAGTTATTTTTATATTAATTGATAAATTAAGAACGATACACCTTTTATTTTTATTATTATTATTATTATTATTATTATTAAAAAAGTTATTTGTATATACATAGTTGTGTTTGGTTATCAAGTGTTTTATTATTAAAAAAAATTATTATTAAATTAAATACTTATTTTTATCAATATCACTTTAGTAACATAATAAGAATTAAGTCCCTTCAAAGTATTTTTATACCTCCGAATCACAAGGATGACACATGTCATCTAAACTAGTGTGTTGATCCCATTGCATTAAAAAAATTGTATGAGAGGAAACACACAACCGTTTTAACTTTGATATCTACAAAAAATAAAACATATAAATGACTTGTTATGCAACATATAACCAATGAAACATCGGTCCACAAGCCATATAAACCGGACATGTCGGGATTAGACCCCCCACATATCACACATGTCTTTCTAGCTTGTTTTTATTATCACTCATGCACTTAACTTTAAAGTTTTTTAAGTAAAATTTTCGTAAAGAAATGTGTACATTATTGATATGAGTAGCCTGTTCAATCCACTTAATATATGCCCAATTTGAAATGACTTAACATCGGCTCATCTATACACAGCAGTTAGCTTAACATGCTCAACTTTAGAAAATATCACAACTAAATAAAAAATAATTGATCTTTTAGATTAGGAGACCCGATCCTTCAATTAACTTATTTTTTTTATAAAAGTTGTTGACAAAAAATTATCCTAAAAACACTATCATGTAATAGTTGGCATTGCACATCAAATTATTTCTCCAAGTAAGTTGAAGTTAGCCTTGATAGTAAGCATCCAAACAATCATAAACAATAAGATAGTCTTCCTACAACCGAAATACAATTTCTTATATATTGCACGCAAAAAATCATACAATTATTTATTTTTGGCTCTTCAACATGCAGACGTGCCTCAAAATTTGGACCTAGACCTATAGCGTTACGTCAAGCAATATGTGGAATAACTCCCGATATAACAGTAAAAACAAGACATGTAGATGAATCAATTCATCAAGTTCCCATTATAATAGGATCCACACAAGGAAAAACACTTGCCTTTCCATTCGTTGGTTATTAATGGCATCCCGAAAATATACAAGTCAAAATATAGCTTTCAAATTAAATTCCGAATTAGTGGACACTACAAGAAAAAATTATTTTTGTAACAAATTTTTTTTTTATCTCTAAATCTACTTTTTTGTTACTAATGACATTAGAAACAAAATTAGTAATGAAATTACGTTAGCTACGTGAACTTTAGGGACGGAATTCCGTTACAAATATATTATTTTTTTGTAGTGGGATGCTACCTAAGGGAGTGATGATGCCATACGCAAAAAGGAAAAGACTTATAAAATGACACCTCAACATTCGTGTGTAATCAGTGATTTTAGCATTATAGATTATATTTGGCATTGAATTTCTAGATGCATAGGATGTGTCACTGCTAGGGATGGATAAATCTACCGAAATATCGATTTACCGTACTGTATCATACCAAAAATACCGAAAAATTCGGTATAACAAAATTTTTGGTATAGTATCGGTACCGTATCGTACCATAAATTTCGGTACGTATCGGTATGAAATTTTGAAAAGTTTAGTATTATACCGTACCGATAATATTTTAATTAAAAAAATTTAATTATTAATATAAATAATTAATTTTTTTTTTAAAAAAATAACAAAAACAAAATTTTAAAAAACTCTAACCCACAACACAAATACAAACCGCCACAACAAAAAAAACTCTAATTCTACTATTTTCCCTTTCTTCCTTATTCTTTCTTCAACTTCTTCGCCTCTTTCAGTTTTTTTATTTTCTCCATCATTCTTCTTTCTTCAACTTCTTCTCCTTTTTTGGTTCTTCTTCTTCTCCATCATTCCTTCTTTTTTTCGACTTCTTCGCTTACTTCTATTCTTCTTCTTCTCCTTCTTTTTTTTTTTTTTTTTTTTTTTTTTTACTATTTCTATGTTGTGCTACTTGCTTGAACATCTGTAGTTGCCACCACGTTATTTCATCATTCTTTGGCTGAGCAGGGGAACATCTTTTTTGAATTTTTTAAAACAAGTTTCGGTATAACTGATATATATTGATTTGATATAAAATTTTAAAATATTGAATTTTCGGTATAAACGATATATACATGTACCGTACCAAAAATTTTTGTTATATCAAATGTTTCGGTACGGTACCGGTATATATTTTTACAATACCAAATTTTTCCGTATGGTATGCAGTATGGTTCATAATTTTTGGTTCGGTATGGTATGCCATCCCTAGCACTACCATCGTGACTCCTACTACGATAAGTCCATCTCTCATAAAGTTGCACAAAATTCTTTGACAACAAATGATATTTTACCTATTTTGATGTAGGAACCTAAAATTTTCGCGATGCTTGCAAAGACATATAACATTTTCACTAAGTTTTTTGCAAAAAGTAGTACAATAGTAACAAACAAAATTCTCAATCCCGAAAATATACACTTTATTCAAAATGTCATTACATGTTCTATATTGTGAGATTTAGATCCTCGATTTCTTTTTCATCCCAAAGAACCACCAAAATATTATTTTCAATTTCAAGCCCATCTTTAAATATGTCTTACAAAGTTTTTCATTTTATAACTTCAGTGATAACTAATATCATTGTTCAGTAGAGATATTGTGAAATGGAGAGCAATACCAATAATATTAGAAAGAATTAATATACAAGTAAATAAATTGAAAGTAAAACCTGTTGTACTTCTTGCTCGTCCTGAATCATCCGGCGATTTGCACAAATTCTCAACCAAACAATTAGTGCAGATAAAATTGGTTAAGAGTATAAAACATAATTATATATAAGGAATTGAAAGAAAATTGCTCAATCAATCAGGTAGGCTAAGATTGCAGCCACTTCTTCACCAACTCCAAGTCGTCATACGAGATGACCCACGAAGGTGTCGATTGCGGTGGTTCCTAGCACACAGTAACCCAAGAACCCTAGAGTAATCCTCGTACACAGTATAAAAGGAAAAAACAATAACCTGTAGTCGATAGGGAAAAGGATTTGGCAAGGCAGTAAGTTCATCGCTCGCTCACAAAAAAGAATATAGAACTCGTCTTGCACTTTCTTCCAAAACTCCAAACTCATATTTATAGAAGAGAGCTAGATGGATAGATCCTAAAAGAGAATGAAACAACCTCACCTTATCGACTACTAGGCGGACTTGATCAGTATAGAAAAAGTAGGGATAAACACTGAGAGTGACAGAACAGATTTGGGGTTGATTCAAATCTTGAACAGAATGGGAAATATAGTGGATATGATTTAAGAAGAGAAATAAAAAATCAGACAAACCGGGTCGGTGCGGGTTCAGGTTGGACATGGTTGGCTTGGGTTATGTTGGATCGAATTTGGGTCGAGCCTGAAACACACCAACAATCTCCACCTTGTTTATGGTCGAACCTCGTGGTTACATTGAAGGACAATCGAGAGTGGGAATATGCTATCATCATCGTCATTATTCCCGCAATCTTAACACGAAGTCAATCCAGTAGAGCATATATTAATCACAAAACTAATATGTGCTATCAACGAAGAACAAACATGGTTATAATAAAATGTATCAAAATTTAACACATTTAAACGTGATTGAAACTTAGAAACATACAAGCATTTGGTTCCCATATCAGCAAGATTAAATTGAGAATGTATCTTTTCAACTTTAACTAATCATTTTGCAACTATGTCACGTATAAAATGAAACATAACATCTATATGTTTGGTTCTATCATGAAACACAAGGTTTTTACATAGTTGGATTCCAAACTGACTATCAGAATAGACTATCACATTGTCACGCAGTATCTCAATTTCAAAAAGCAAACCTTTTAGCCACAACGTTTCTTTTAAAGCCTCAAATATAACAACATATTTGATTCAGTAGCATATAGAGCAACAATATGTTGGAGTTGAGATTTTCAACTAATAGATGAGCCACACAAAGTAAACACATAAGATGTTGTAGATTTCCTATCGTCTATCGTTCGTATAGTTAGAGTCCACATAACCTCCTCAATTTTACTCATTCAATACATTTTCCAGTTTTTAACCTTAGATTACTAGAACCACATAAATATTTAAATAGCCACTTGACTGAACTCCAATGCTTTGTTCCATGATTAGACATGAAACGACTCAAACAACTCACAAGTATGCAATATTGGGTCTAGTGCAAATCATCAAATATATCACAGAACCTATAGCATTCGAGTATGTCACATTTTTCATGTAATTCATATCAGATTCATACTTAAGACATTGTTCTTTGCTTAGCACAAAATGAGAAGCTAAAGACACATTGGTAGACTTTGCATTAGACATACAAAATCATTTGAGGACTTTTTCAATGTATGCAGATTGATTCAACAATAGTGTAGAAGTAACCCTCTATAATAATGCTCATACATAGAATGTTCTTTGTATCACTTAAATATTTCATGTCAAACTTCTTGTTGAAACAATTATTAACATGCTTGATAGTATTCACAAAAGGACTAATCAATAATATGTCATCTACATAAAAAAAGAAAAAAAAGAAAACAGGAACATCATTTGATCTCATAAAATACAAGCAGTAATCAAAATTACTTCTTGTGAATTTTAAAGATCTCATGCACTCATTAAACCACTGTTTAGGTTATTGTTTCAAGCCATACAAAGATTTTTTCAGTAGACACACATGATCAAACTTACTTTTATCTAAAAACCATCAGGTTGTTTCATGTAAATTTTCACACTTAGATCACCATGTAGGAAAACAGTTTTAACATCAATTTATTTTAATTTTCCATTAAAGTGAGCAACTAAGGAAAGCATAATTCTAATAATAGTATATTTAACCACAAGTGAAAAAATTTCAGTGTAATCAGTCCCTTATTTTTGAGTGAACCCTTTTGCTACCAACCTAGTTTAAATCTAACATTATCATTTTCATTTTTGACTTTGAAATCCATTTGAAGTCAACAATAGAGCAATTAGTAGGCTTGGGAATAAGAATCCACGTATTGTTAACATGTAAGGAATTCATTGCAACATGCATTGCATTTAGCCATTTTTCAGCATGTTTAGATTTAAAAGTTTCTTCATAGGACTTAGGTTCATTTTCATCTAACATCTCGAACACACTAAAAGCATAGGAAGTCAAGTCATATTCATCAAATCTAGACGGTTGTTTAGTGGTTCTCTTAGTCCTATCTCTCGAAAATTGGTAGTTTTCTATGTTATCATATTCTGATTCAGAATTTTCAGCGGTAGGTAAGACATTTTCAAACAATTTATCATGAGAGTCAGATTTGTCATGCAGTTTCTTAGAACTTTTCAATTTATTTGGCTCTGCTATATTAGAAATCAAGTTAATTTCAGTATTTGGCACATGCAAACAAGGCATCTCATTTTCATTAAAGGTGACGTCTTTACTAATTAGTACATTGAAACCTGTTACATTTTTTAACCACAACCTATATCATTTTACTCCTAAAGAATAATATAAGAAAATGCATTTCACAAGTCTAGGTTCAAGTTTATCACCTTTATATAAAACATAAGCAACACAACCACACACTTTCAAATTGGAAAGATAAACTTTCTTACCCGACCACACAGATTCAAGACACTTATCCTTAAATGGCACAAAAAGAGACCTATTAATCAAATATGCAGCCGTAATCACGACTTTCCCCCAAAAACTGTTTGAAACACCTGAGGAGTTTAACATGTTCCTCACCCTTTCGATAAGAGTTTGATTCATTCGTTCCGTCAACCCATTTTGTTGGGGTGTATAAGGAACTGTCTTATGTCTAAAAATAACTGATTTAGCACATAATGAATCAAGCCACTTATTGCAAAACTCAAGACCATTATTTGTTTTCAAATATTTAATGCACTTACCTATTTGATTTTCTATTAACCTTTTCCATGCTTGAAAATTTTCAAAAACATCTGATTTTGTTCTAATAAAAAAAATCCAAACTTTTCGTGAAAATTCATCAATTATCGACAGAAAGTAACAACTCCCTCATTGAGTAAGAACAAGAGTTGGACCCTACACATCAACACGCAAATATTCAAGCACATCCTTACATTTAGGCACTTTCGGGACATGAGAATAATAAAATTTTACTCTATGTTGCTTACCATAAACACACGAGTCACAAAAAGGTACAGTAGTAATTTTATCATTTCCAAGAAAACCATTTTTCTTTAAGATCTCAAGACCTTTATCATTAACGTGACCTAATCTTCTATGCCACAATTCAGTTTTATTATTAACAACAGAATTCACATTTGGTATGCAATTTGGTTCAGCATAAGGAACATATAGATTGTTTTGTCTAACAACCTTAAACGGAATAAACAAACGCTTTAAGACTTTCATAACACTATTTCCCCATTTGCCTATTAATCCACTTTCATTTAGTGTAACACATGAAATTAAGTTATTGTACAAATCAGGAACATGCCTAACATTTCTTAAGGTTAACACATAGCCAGAGTTGAACTTTAGACAAATATCACCTATACCAAAGTTTTTCATTTGCCATTAAAAACTAGCATGGGAAATAGACCTATAGTTTGAAAACAAGTTTCTCAAATGAGACATGTGGAAAGTATACGCAAAATCAAGTAGCCACTTATTAGTACATATAGTATTAATAACAACACAATTTCCTTTAACCATAAAAACATCTTCTACATATTCATTTCCTATAGTCATATTAGAATGCTCATTCTGTTGGTTTTTAAAGTTCTTAGAATGTGGACATTGTTTAACATAATAATTGAGTTCCCCACAGTTGTAACACCTTCTGTTTTTAGGCCTAGACTTATACCTAGATTTCTCATTGCTCTTTTTACTTTTTTTTTTTTCTGTGTTTTTCTGACTTGTGATCTACCCCTAGCAAACATCACTTCATCAGTAACATTTTTATTATGCAAGTCAAGTTCTTTACCTTTTAATCTATTCATGACATTTTCAAGATTTTTACTATCTCTGCCATATTTGATATCAGACTTAACATTTGAATATGAATCAGGAATTGCATTCAAAAGAACAATAGGGTATATTCATTAATATTTTTATCGCATGTCAATTTTATATCTTGAACTAAATTTTTAAAAACATCTAAATTTTCATCAATATTTCGATTCAAATCAAGTTTAAATCGGAAAAAAAATTCGAGTAAAAACAATTTGTTTGGCAAAGATTTTTCCTATACAACTTTTCTAATATTTCCCACAACTCTTTTGTAGAATTAAGTTTTCCTACTTTTCTAATCACATAATCAGATAAGTTCAAGATAGTCAGAGAATAAATATATTTATCATTAATGCATTATAATCACCATCAATTGTTTTGGAAACTTTTTTAGCTACTAAAAGTCCTCTCATTTTTTGTTGTCAAATTGAAAAATCAATTTTTTCCATCAAATAGTGCAATATTGAAAGGAGACACATACAATATATTGACAAATATTTCACACGGTCACATAAAATGACTATTTGTGGTCAACTATTTATTCTTTTTAGGAGCAGCTTTGTACGTAATAGCCAACTCAAGCACACAACCAAATATGTCAAGCAAGAATTTACTAACTATCAGTAGTCAACTACTTACTTGCTCTTGGAGCAGTCAATTATGTGATAGTAGTGTCACATAATTAATCATATAGAATCAATCACAAATACCCAATGATTATCTAACACATAGAAGTTTAAAGGTTAACAATCCGTTACTGATTGAGGCAATTTTACAAATTTTTGTTTTACACCTATGTTGCAAATTCAACCCGTGCTCAACTTTTAACCTTAGCTTTGATATCAATGTTATACTTCTTGATCGTCTTGAACCATTGGGGTGATCTGCACAAATTCTCAACCAAACAATTAGTGCGGATAAAATTCATTAAGAGTATAAAACAAAATTATATATAAAGAATTGAAAGAAAATTGCTTAATCAATCAGGTAAGCTTAAATCGCAGTCACTCCTTCTCCAACTCCAAGTCGTCCTACGAGATAACCCACGAAGGTGTCGATTGTGGTGGTTCCTAGCACGCAGTAACCCAAGAACCCTAGAGTAATCCTCGCACATACAATATAAAATGACAAAACAATAATCTATAGTCGACCGAGAAAAGGATTTGGCAATGCAGCATGTTCGTCGCTCGCTCACAGAAGAGAATATAGAACTTGTCTCGCACTTTCTCCCCAAACCCCAAATCCATATTTATAGAGGAGAGCTAGATGGATAGATACTAAAAGAGAATGAAACAACCTCACCTTATCGACTACTAGGCGGACTTGATCGATATAGAAAAAGTAGGGATAAGCACCCAGAGTGACAGAACATATTTGGGTTTATTCAAATCTTGAACAAAATAGGGAATAGAGTGTATATGATATGAGAAAAGGAATAAAAAATCAGACAAATTGGATCGGTGCGAGTTTGGGTCGGACATGGTTGGCTCGGGTCGGGTTGGATCGGATATGGGTCGAGGCTAAAACACACCAACAAAACCATTATAATATCTTATATTGCTAACTTGAAATGATAATTTTCTTTAAGATTTATATCCTTCAGGGATGAGCTAAGAAGACTCAACAACATTGGATCATGGGGTGACAAAACTAGATATCAATATTTTTATTTTTTATTTTTCAAAACCTACATAATGGGGGAGAAAAAAAGTTAATTTAGATTCAACCAAGCATATGCATTAAAAATAAAGTGAGATAAGCATATAATTAATTCCTATATATGATACTTAAAATATATTACAAAGTCGAAACATTGTATTGTATTGCTAAAATAATAGATGCACGTACCATAATCCACAAAACAAGATTCTTCTTTAACTGATGAAATTTCATATATTGACTTATAGCATTGACATACTAAAAGAATCATTGTTGTGAACATAACACTTGAATATATATTAAAATTCACAAAGCAAGAGTCTTTTTTTTCAGAATAAGATTCTATTTAGCATCCAAAATTATATTTGTATTATAAAATGATTTTTACAACTTATAAAATTTGGATGCTTGTTCAAAGACAATAATGAGACATAAATAACAAATATATTGAAAAAAATAAACAATACTTATTCAAAAAATTGTTATATGGTCAATCATGAACGGATAAACATAAGTCATTGAAAGTTTTCTATATTTCTTAGGACATGATTCATCATAATGCAACAAAAAACTAAAGAGTAAAAGCCTAGAGCATGAATCGAATTTTGGAATGCAACTTAGTCTACATCCCCGTCAGTCTCCTCATCGCCATTGGTCTCTTCGTCGGAGGGCTCGTCGGTCTCACTCTTTGTCAAGGAATGAAACACAATCTTGAAAATTTTGTGATTTGACTCATTTTTTATTCTTGCTTTTTCTCTTTGAAATATATAATTTTCAATTTCAATAATGTATATAAACACCGGAAGATGAGATAGACCTGAACTTTTGACAATATAGAATAACAAAGCCATTCATTTTTTACAATATATTTTTGTAAAAAGTTATAATAATAATAATAATAATAATAATAATAATAATAATAATATTGCCTATCCACTGTTGGAGGAATAATAGCTGATAAAAGCAGACGCAGATCGATGAATAGGAAATTTATAATAATAATAAAATCATTCCTTTTTTACAACATATTTTTGTAACAAGTTATTATTATAATAATAATAAAACTTATTAGAAATACAAGAGGACTTGCCGGAAAAGTAATATTTTGACATAAAGAATATAATTTTACTATTGAAAATATTATAATTTACTTTTACTTACAAATGAATTTCGGGTTTCAGAGATATTTGATATTGTAAAAATTGTCAACTTTCTTTTTGGTACAATTCTAGAAGGACAAATTTAGACATGATAGAAGAAGCAGATGAGTGATACACATTTTCGAAGATAGAAAGTAAGAAGAGGAATAAGGTAAGATAATGTTGGTAGTATTTGTAGTGAAAGAAGATAATAACAGATTTTATGAAATTTTTATCTCACTAACAAACTTGTGCTTCATTTTATTATTAAATAATGAATTGGATTGGACTGGACAAACCTAATTTGGCAAAGAATTGGACTCACACAATAGTGGGGTATATATATGTATATATAAAATCAACCAACTAAACATATTCTATTTTCTATCATAACATATTGAAAAAAAATTAAAAAATTGAAATTATTTTTACGTTGTGCTTTTTTGGAAATGTTTTGAGATTTTCTAATTTTTACTTAATTTTCTTTCGAAAAAATGTTAAATCAGATATTTATTTTTTATATACTTTAAAAAATCAGAGATAACCTCCTCACACATTTATATGGAATTCTCGTAACAAAGCATCATTTTTTTTTATTTTAGTCCGTCTCATAACAAAATATCCATTTCATTTTTTTTAGTATCTGTACTATTTACTTAACATTATAAATACTCTTACAATTTACAATATATTACACAAATGTCATTACCTTTATTTCACACCATAGTAATAAGGTTATTTTAATCATTTCTATTTTATTCATACTTCATCTTAATATAATATTAATATTTTTAAAAGTACGTCAAATAAGTAACGAATAAAACCAACCTTAGCCCAATAAGGCCCAGAAGTCAGTACAACTAAAAGTTAACCGCTGGTTCGGTTTGTTAACCTAAGACAAGAGGGACCCAAAATATACAGAGAGAAAACTAAACGCAGCAACGATAAGGGGTTAACTAAAATAATCAACCGCGGTCAAATTCGTCCTTCCCTTCCGATTGCATCTCACCACGCTGTCGTCTACCTGCCATTTCTGTAAGCCCAATTCTCCTCCTCCTCCTCTCTCGCGCGATCTGTCTTTGATCACTGCATTTCTTCAATCTCTGCCGCAGCTATCGATTTATTGCAAAGCCCGTATAGACTGGTATATCAACTGCATCGGGTTTAAGAATGCATCGCCTGTTTTTTAGTCAATTTTGTTCTTTCGATGTGTAGCAACGCGAATTGATATTTTGTGAATTTTCAAGTGCAACATTATGGTGTGAAAGTAGGGATATTTTTTTCTTTCAAGGTTGGATGCCCTGAATCGTTTGGGGATTTTACGTTTAATTGATACTGTAAATTGGCTCCTTTCTGGATGTGGTCCATAATTTATGGTTTTTACTTGAAATTCTGGCGTATTAACCAATTAAATGATTCTTAGAAGTTTAATTCTGTGATCTCTACGTTATGAATGCTAATATTTTATCAATCATTTTGTATTAGCATTTAGGAAAGTAAGCATATGAACGAGTAAGAATGCGGTTGGCTTTCAGCTTGAATCTAAATAATTAAGTGCTTGCTGCAACTGATCTCGGCACCAACTTCTGGAATAAGGTCTACAAAGGACGACTCTTTTTGGCTCTAGGGCAGAAATTTGGTTCTTCTAATGAAATGGGGTTGTGTGATGATGATGATTCATTAGCTTCCCGTAATCAAAATGTATGAGTTGGGACAGGGATTTGCAGATTTGGACATTTTTACTCCAGAATGGATTTTATTTCTTGTTCTTCTTGGAGTTCATGCTAATGTTTCTGTCTTTTGGCACCAATATCTTTGAAAATTTTGCAGTACACTGTCTTTATTGCTTCCACTGGAATGGTGAAGGTGATAGCATAATATGCTTTTAATGTATGATATTGTGTGTTTTAGCTCCTTTGGCCATGCCTATTTCCTTTCAGGAATGAACAGAACCCTCATCCCCTCTCAAAACGAAAGTAAACATAAAAATAAAATCATGGACTGTGTTTTGCTGGTATTTTGAGAACTGTCTTGTTTAATCCCACTTAGGTTTGTGAAAGATCAACTCTTTAAACTGTAGGTTCCCTAGGGTTAGAGGAAAATCATGCAAGCCTTTATCTCTTGTCAAAATATTTAATTACTCTGTACCGTTGCAGCAGGCTTATCTGAATTTATGCGATTTGGTGCAAAATTTAGGGTGTGTTCTTTAAGGTTGGGATATGGGTTTGGGGTTTTGGAATACAAAAATTTTGAATTGAAATAGTATTTGATGTTATATACATAGGTGTTTGAAGCGATGTTTTGAATGAAAAATTGATTTTTTTTTGTGATAATTAAATAAAAAAGAGATGTTTGATTTGATGGTTGGTGGATAATTTTTTATTAGTAGTGTGAGACCAAATCCAGACCTGAAAAGAACCAGAGCCTAGTTTCTTGAAAAGCCACTTCAATTCCAAGTCTAGATTGATGTGCTGATATTGGTTTTGAGATCCATCTGTGTCGTTATAAATTAGAATCATTCCCAGATTGCATATTTTATGCTCAAGTTAGCAATGCACATGGAATAACAGTTTATCTCAACATAAGGGTGAACCACAGCTTAATTTCCTGATAAATTTAAGACGTAAAGAGAGGCTGGATTCTTGAAGTGGCATCAAAATTACCTTAGTGATTCTTGTGTGCACAATAATAATCATTATTATCAGTATTCTTTCTCAGTTAATAGTTTTAGCTGACAAAACTTAATAAATAGTGATAAGGCCACTTGTAACTCAATTTTCTTCGTAATCTATCAATCTCTGGTAAAACTTTTTTGTCCTCTCTTTATCATTTTCATAACTTTCATCATTTGTGCAATACATGTCTTTCCAGGAGTCCCCAGAAACATGCCACAACCCAGTAAACCCACACGTAGGTTCTCACTATTTGGCTTCTCCTCTGCCTCCACCCCTTCCAGCAATGCTGCTAATCTTAATCTTGATCCTCCGTGCCTGGAATTGGAGCACGACAGAGATGTGTACAGACCAGGGGATTTCATCACCATCACCATTAAGGTTAAAAACCCTACAGATGCTTGCTCTCTCTTGATTGAAAAGCTCAGATTTGAGTGCAAGGGGATTGAGAAGTTAGACATTCAGTGGTTCAACACTCCCAAGCCTGCTCCTGATTCCAAACAACGCCGAGGTGCAACACCACCCTCCCCACCTCCCAAAATGTGAACATTTCTGTTGGCATTGTTGATGATAAGATGTGTGGGTGTATGTGAGCTTCATCTATTAGCCTGAACTACATGCTTGAAAGATAATTCAGTATTTTTAAATTGTTGTTATTGGGCATACATGTGTCAAGTGTACACCTTGACTTATTTGACCTCAAGGAAGCCACAAGAACCAAGTAGTTTAATAATAACGGTTAAAAAAATAAATAAAGTGCATGAAGTAACCCTTCTTTCTTTCTTTCTTTCTCTCTCCTATTATATTAAACTCTAATTGTCTGCTCTTTCTCTTTAGGTGAATATGTATTCATGGATTGCCCATCTCCAACCATAGTTTCAAATCAAGTTATTTCTAGCGGGGCCGCCAAAACTTGTAAGTCTGTCCTTTCCTTTTATAAATTTATGGATGCCAAATGATGTTATCAATTACTGAATTAAAAGCTTGAGGAAGTTAATTCTTGAGACTGCAGTTATGGACTCATGTCCACCCCATGTACGGAAAACTAGAATATTCATTAGTAAAATAGATGTTTGGCTGTTTCGCATACATATGATAACTGACTAATTTTATGACATCTTTAATTTTATCTTTCATTCACCCACTGCCCCTCTGAAGCTTCTGTATTTCATGCTTTTCTTTGGTTGAACGTTTATGATCAAGTTAATAAATATATTATGTGTTTTTTTACCACCATTCTATTACCATTTGTAGGACAGATTATTTTGTAACTACATTATTTATATCTCTCTTCAAGAGTCCTTCCTCATGTAAGTTAAAGCTTGGATTAACCTTGAAACCCTTTCAGGAAGTTCTCTGCGACATCAGATTACTACTGATCAAAATACTTAGCATTTGTAGATCTATACTTATATTTATCCATCAAATTCTATATGCATTCATATTAAAGCAGTTTTGATAAAATTTAACTATGATGCAACTAAGTCCAAAGTTGTATTGGATTGCATTATCAAAAAAGGGGTTGATGGCTCCTTAGTTTGATGATTTGGGTGGACTTGATCCATGTTATGTACCACATCAAGCTAAATATCTGTAGAACTGCTATGGTTTTTTTCTTTTCTTCGCATTGGCCAAAATTTCCTGCTCTACTATTTATTTTTTGTTGTTGTTGCTTAGATGTCATTTTTACTAGTATGAGTTATTTCTTCAAAATATTCTGGTTTCCTTTTCCCAATTTCTAATCACTTAATGGAAGTTTGTAGTTGATTTTTGACATGGTTCTTACCTGTAGATGTGTTGCGCACTCATCTTCCAAACATTATACCTCCATCATACAGAGGCACAACCATACGGTATCTATATTATGTGAGGACTATGCTATCTGGACAATATTTGGTTCTGGAAAATGGCCCTACTCAAGGAGAGTCAATACAAGAATTTTCTGAGCTGGTTAGTGTGTGTTGAGTTTTGCTTTCTGAAAAATGAACATATTAGTTGTTACTTTTGCATTGGCAATTAATCATCTACCTGTTTGTTAGCAACTAGCACGAGCATTCTGACATGTTTTCTGATGTTATCTGACATGAAACTTATTTCATAAGTTATTATCTTGATATGCACAAAACATAGGTTGGATATGCTATTTCTGAATGTTACAGCCAGCTATCCACAGACCTTAATTTTGATTGGGATTAAAGGACCCAAATTATTGTTGTTTGAAGAAATGTCTTTGTTATTTGTGCTGATGAGTGATACCAAATTAGTATTTTAGAGATGCTTGATAACAATTACTTCTTTTGATCTTTCTTCCATGAATCCCTACTACTTGTAGTGATGTTGATTTCTGTAAACACCGTAGGAAGCTCGGATGCCCCTGCAGATTTGGGTTACTCAGAAGAACAATGGCCTGCTTGGCGAAGAAGGTAGCTTTGATGGAAAGCAACTTTTTATGACTTGTCCTCTTACATTTTTGTGTGAGATTTCTATCTTGTTTTTGTTCCATCAACCTCTAACTGTTTTGGTAATGATTCCTGTGCGTTCATGTTGGAGCATTACTTAAGCTTTTAGTGAAAGTAGATTGTCATGTTTCCATTTTGATTCTGATTTTTATTTGCTCCGCCAAAACAACTTCCATTTGATTTTTTTCTCACCTTGGTGCAATCAGTTTCATGGAATACGCACATCAACATTCTGAGCAGTTGATCTGGAGTACATTCGTTTAGTTGGATGCATGTTCTTCTTGCACTCATGGCTAGTTTCCATAATAATTTTACATTGATTTTGGGCTTTATTTTGTGTCACAACAATTTTATCAGGAATCGTTCCCCGAGTAACCTTCTTCTTGGATGTGTACTGGAAAGAAATGGATACTGATTCTGAGTGGGTATATTTCTCTACATACAGCCGCTTCTTAATGTTGATTGATTTATGTTTCCCCTCTCCTTGTGTTTGTTTCCTATGTAGGTTGGGAAAGGATAGCCTGGTGCTAAAATTGTTTCTTTTGATTTGATTGATTTTTCTTTGTAGGCTAAAATGAATGAAGCTTTTGATGGAGATGAGGAAGGGTCTGAAAGTTCACGGGATGAGATCTTATCTGTTTCTTCAATCAACCCTATGAAGGAAGACATGACTAGAAATTTTGGGAGTTCGTTATCACTGCAGTCATTTTCAGCAAGGTCTTCGACTAGAGGTTCTCTAAATGTAGAAGGACGAACCAGCTTGTCCTCAATCATGGCTCTTCCTCGGATGTCTGTGGCTGAGGTCTTACATGATTCCTCTGGTAGTAAATCTTGTTATCCTTTAACTCTCTTTGCAACGTGGAAACTATTGATGGATTAGTTCAGATTTTGTATGAGCTTGTTTGTTAGGGCAGGTGGCCTCTGTTGTAGCCTTGTGTTGATTAGTCACTCTGCACATTTTCTCATAGTTGTCTGTCTGTTTACTTCCTTCAGATAGTACCCAAGCTACAGTATCTCCAAGCCAGCCACCAAAACACTTGAAGTCCTCTGCTGATGATGATCCAAGATTACCATTTTCTTCAGGATCAGTTGAATCTGGAGCATGTAATTGTGTTCTTGACTTTCTCGTACTCCAGAATTTTTATTTATTTTTATTTTTTACTTTTTATTTTTTTCTCGTACTCCAGAATTTGATTCATATTGTTAATTTTTTCTCTTTTCCTGCAATTTGTTTGGACTAATTTTATCACAACATTTTTCTGCAGCAGAAGGGGTTGTTAGAGGAAGATCATACAATATCAGATTAGATGAACAAGTTCTACTGAGATTTTCACCTAAGAACTCCGATTCTACTTACTATTTCAGTGATATGGTAGTGTATGATTTAGTGTCATTGTTTCTTTTTGTTACTTTTTACAGTTTCACCCAATTTATCTTACCTCTTTTCCCATCTGTAAACAGATAGGTGGAACACTTACTTTCTTTCATGAAGAGGGAGCAAGGAGATGCCTTGAGGTACAGACACATGCCATAATCTTGTATGGCTATTAACAGATGTTGATTCTTTTTTACAATCTTGAAGCTGATGGGATTCTTGGTGACATTAGGTCTCAGTAACTTTGGAGGCAAAGGAAAGTGTAAATAAGCGATTTGTTCATCCTTCTCGAAAGCATTCTCCTACCATTACCAAGGTGTAGTTATTTTCCATGAAAAAGATAGTTCATGTTATGAATTATAGCTGCACCCTCGGGTTGGATGCTCAATTTTCTGAAATTAGTATATTACCTGTAGACCAAACATGGTTTCATTCTCTTGCATTGATGGAAAGTTTAATAGGAACCTGAAATGATTTTCTGCAGCATGTAGTCCAATTGCTTACTATAACATTTATTATGTTTTTCTTCTTTGTTAAAGTATTGCCCAAATGCTTACATGCTGAATCTTGAGTACCATATCTTTCGTTTATTCTTTGATAGTTGAATTTAGCCTTGAAGAAATATAAAAATTTTCATTTTGATACTGCTTGAAAGTTGTGACAACCTAAGAGCACAAAATAAATGGCTGATCTTTCCCCTTTTAACTGTTCAGATTCATAGCGATCACCATGAGGTTGTGGCTGATCTAGTCCAAACCAGCTTTCTCTTCTCCATTCCCATGGATGGGCCCATGACTTTTTCCACCCCTTATGTCTCTGTACAGTGGGCTCTTAGATTTGAATTTCTTACAACTCCAAAGAATGTCGACTGGACAAGGTAATAGCTTTTATAGTTGTGCTTTGATGCCTTCATAGGATATTATTTTATAAGATAAACATTCTAGCTGAAATATTTATTTCCTTTTGCTGATGCATATTGTTTGGCCTTCTTTTTGAATTTTTGTTGCCTGACACTTTGATCATCCTCATCAGTGGTTAGCAATTTTATATTTAACATCCTGTTATCTGGCATTGCTCCTTAAAATTTCAGGTTTGAGCATCCTCTTCTGATTGAGGGAAGAGATAAATGTGAGTGGGTTCTTCCAATCACCGTACATGCACCTCCTTTAGGGGCAGCAGCCGCTCAAACTCGAAATGAGAAGTCGTTCTCTTTGGAACCCTTGTGGGTTCATACTTGAAGGTAAGTAAAGCTGATTTTCTGAGAATATATAGATTAAATTTTGTTCAAGCTGTACAAGGATTTCGTTTAGTTGCATACTCTGTGTTCATGAATCATGCTTATCATTAAATAAACTCTTACCGCAAAGTTTTAAATTGCATGTAGATGCTTGCAAGCATAGAATCTTAGGAAGGCTAAACATTTGCTTTTACAGCCTCAGGGGTCTTTCTTCTGAATTTTCATTCAAAGTTGGAAGAAAGATGCTGCTAATGTTGGGAATGGATGGCTGTGACAAGAAGTTGGATGCTCTTAGCGAGGGAGGGCAACAATTGTGAATGAACAATGGGTATAATATCATTTCAATTATTGCAACATTTTGTGATATAGAAGGATGGGAGGCTCTTTTGCATTTCTCTTGTTGAATGGTCGGGTTTTCATTCATAGATTGGAGAGAGATCCTCTGCTTCTTCTTCTTCTTCAGCGGCTATTGTGACTAGATATGGTAGTGGTAGTGGTTTTGATCCGATATATCTATCCAATTCCTATATCCTCACATATTTACCTACTTATTGAATTATCATATTTTTACAAGTCATTAGAAAGGTGGCTCTCTGAACAAAGTCAGTTCTATCATGGATGCTTCGTTGCTACTTTCTGTGGTATCACAAATTTATTGAGTTTCTTTTGTCGGCGAAGTTGTTCAAGTTTTGGTAGGCAAAACATCACTGTATGTATCTCTGTTGGTAGAATCAAATTTGTAAGATTGATTAGAATTTTGATTGTGTGGTTGCTTATGTCTTTTCTATTGAATCTGTGTTGTTACTTTACTGTCGTTTGGGTGTTTAAGCTCGTCAAGTCCAAGTACATTTAAGTGTGTTTGTTTGGGGGATTGAATTTTCGATCCACTATTCATTCTATTTTTCCCTCTAAAAATATCAAATCAAACACTTATTTTTTATTTTTTATATTATACTAAAAATCAATTTTACATTCAAAACATCACATCAACACTTATTTATATTCAAATTCAAAATTTTTACTATTCAAATTCTAACTCAAAATCCAAAACCCTAAACAAACACACCCTAGTATTGAATAATTTTCAACTGTTCAAGAAAACATACATAAAACTTGTGTGCTTTATTACTTTCTCTATCCATTCGAGTTAAATTGAAATCAAATACGTTTTAGTTTTTAATTCAATTTATTTATTTATTTTTTTGAGGATTTTTATTCGTGCAAATAAGATTTATTTAAAAGAATATCATGTTGATATAAGGTAAATTCGTGACTGTAAAATCATAGTTGAAATTTGTCTTTGGATCTTGCGTGTCATATTTATTTGGATTGACAGTAGAAGCTAAAAGAGAATTAAGGTTGATATTTGAATTCACAGTAGAAGCTAAAAGAGAATTAAGGTTGATTTTAGGACTGAATGAATTTGTAAAAAGTATTTAAAAAATAATAGTATTTGATTGTAATAAAGTTGAATGTGTTTTTAAATTATTAAAATTATATATATAAAAAAAAGGTATTGCTAAATGTAAATATATTTTTATGCTAAATTTTTGTAGTTCTTTTATTATTATTTTTTAAAATTTTAAATTATGGAATATAATTAATATATATATATATATGTATTTATTAACTTTGGTATCCAAGTTGTGAAAGCTTATTATACATGATGTTGTTACCATGGCACTAGAATAAAACCAAGCTTGGAATGGGTTGGTGTGATTCTTCTACCCCCCTAGAACACCAAAACATTAAACCATAAAAAAAGAAAAAAAAAAAGAAAGAAATGGGGTAAAACCATAAAAGTCTATTTGCTAGTGATTGTAAGGATAAATTATTTTGCTAGTGATTGTAAGGATATAATTTTTTACTCGAGGAGTGTGTCTTTGGGTTTGTTTTTAAGATTTTTACTATTTTATAATTTTTTTTTTAAAAAATAGCAAATTAAATATTAATTTTTTAAATTTTTTTTTATATTATATTAAGAATTAATTTTTATATTTTTAATATATCATTTATTTATATCACATCAAATAAATATCTAAATTTATATTTTGTATTATTTAAAACTTAGATTTAAAATCTAGACCAGCTGAACAGGCATCAACCGTTTTATCCCTTCGGATAAATAGAGAGGGAGGACAAAATCACTATTTGTATTTATTTTCCCTCCATTTTACATATACATTTGGAAACTTACTTTTATTTTGTTTTATTTATCAAAATCAAAATTTAATATTCTGTTCATAAAATTTAAGAATAATGAAAAAATTAAGATGTGTTTCAATTGGCTAGGTTTGGCCAATACTACTGTGTCGGCATTGTACAGTGTGGTTTGGACGTGAAATTAATATGTAGTGTGTTCTAAAATTTAGGGAGCTTGACAAATTATTATTTTTTAATTAAAAAAATACTTTGCTAAAAATTTTGCACATCTGTGCAAAATTATAATAAACTAATTATTTGAATATTTGAATAATAATAATTTAATAAAATATATATGTCATTAGAAAATAAAACTATTTTATAATATAAATAGATATTTATTTATAATTAACACAATTTAATAGTCAAATTACACGATTACTAATTTTATAAATTTAATTTTATACACATTTATATTATATTTTCTACTCAAGCATCAAAATCTCAAATCCAAACTAAACCAATAAACCTAAAATCAGCATAAAATTCCAAAGTGTATCTTAAAATTGAAATGCAATTCAAACTCAAACTAACTCCTAAATTCACCCACACACAAACAAATCAACACTGAATTGGTCTCAACCACCGCATCCAAACATAATCGACCCCTACCCCTATGAAAACCAAATTGAAATCCTTAATAAAACAAATATGGTTGTGTTCATACACCAATACACCGTCACGCAAGGTAAATCGAAAAAGAACCTGACATCATAGGCGAAAGCTGTTGGTGTGTGAAGGTGAAAGAGGAAGAAAGGAGAAAAATTGTGAAAGGTTGTATCCCATAATAAAAAATCAAAGAGATGTCACACTTTTTAAATACAAAGTAATCACATTTATGATCAAAGAATTAATGGATTCTCGATGAATTGGGCTTATGAGATTATGCATTAGACTTACATATATATTTAAAAATATATATAGTTAAGATTGGATCTTGAGACTCGTGGGCCAAACCCAATTGCTATAAAATAATTCAAAATTTGTATTTTATTTTATTCGATTAATTTATTTTGACGGTTAAAGTTTAAATTTAATAGGATAGAAAAAGTTGTTGCAACATGTGAGGGTGGTTACGGATTTTGGGGCACTTTGATTTTAACCTCCTTCTTATAATTAAATATAATAATCTCACAAACAAAAACCTTACCGAATATAAAAAAACTCTTCTAATCGTTGTTTTTTTTTTTTTTTTTCGCTCCCAATTCTCTGTCCTTCAGTTCTCTCAAAATTCTCTTCAAAACCTACAATTTTCCTGGTTCGGTTCGCAGTGAAACTTTGATTCCGTTTTATTTGTTCTATCTTGGAAGGCGATCGGTAGCGGGTCGAATTCGCTTCAAAGAAATCGCGTACTACGCGAGGCTCGAATGTGATTTCAATTTGATATTCGATTTCAGAACTTCGGATAAGTAATTTTGGATTTGTCCGATCTCAAATTTCTTTTACATTTAACAAAAACAACACAAAACAATTGCACTGCCACAAATCTTGTCCGACCTTCCTAAAATTCCATGGAGAACTGAGCAAATGAAAGCAAAGGATCAAGCTTCAAGTTTCATGCATAAGAAACTAAGTACTGAAGAATCACGAGGAAGAACAAACACGGAAGATAAAAGGTTTTTAGAGAAAATGATGAGAGTTTTAGAGATTAGAGATGGAAAAAATGTGTTTGTGTGGGAATGAATACGAGAATGAAGGCCAACAAACACACCCTTGTTTATATATATAGGGTTTATTAGAATCTAACCTCATAGATTTAATCTCTAAATCACATAGCAATGAGTCGGGCTTCAAGTAGGGTGCATAAGAGCATGTACAATGAATTCATTTTAGAGACTCTTTATTTCAGTCCAAACCTTTTGTTTTTCAAATCCAATCAACATGTTACACAATAGTTTACTTACAAAGGCTATAAATATAGAAATTTTTTTGGACACAACTTGGTACAGGAGAGACAATATTCAGGCTGGTGAAAAAAATAAAATGCATAAAGATTTTTATAAGGCTATTACATAACTTTTTTCATACTTGCTTGAATTTAAAATGTTTCGTAAATTTGAAGCTTTTTTTATTTTTGTTTTAGTTTTTTGTTAGATTGAAGCCTCGCTAATTGTTGACCCAAATAATTAACAATCCTCGACCTTTAGTTGGGATACAATTTTTTTGGATTATTCTAGGATCATCATTGCTAATACTTTCCGCACCTACAAAACTAAAAATAATTAGTAAGTCTTATAAAAATTGTAATACTAACTCCGTCCGTAAAGATTATGTTAATATATAATATGCTAAATTTATGTCTATTCTATTTTATAGTAAATATTTTTATCCACTCATAATTTTATTATTTCTACTTTAACAAATAATAATCAAGTTCTCATTAGTTCTGTTTACTTACTCCACTAACTTTTTATCAATTCTAAAATTTTCATAATACCTTATTTTATTTTTTACTTACTCCACTTTAATATTAAAATATTATTATTTTTTTAATTTTTGTGTCCAATCAAAATTATAAATTTTTTCTGAAAAAGAGAGTACTAGATTAGACTTAATTAACTAGACATTAATAATTTTATTTAGACTTACTGAAAGTATCACAATAAAATATCTTTTAATATAATTCAAATCTTAAAGAAAAAAAGAGACTATTTTAATACATCTGCAATGTTATATTCATAATGTATTTTCTCCAATTTTATTAAATTTTTTAGAAATAATATCTCTAATAAAATAAAATCATACATCAACATATTTAGATCGATTATGAAAAATAGGGATTTTATATAATTGAATACTGACTAACTATGTGAAAAAATTAGTAATATTTTTATGCAAATAGTCAATTTTATTTAAAAGATTTTTTAACCACAAAGCTTCTTTTAGTGACTCAATTATGGCGATATATTCGGACTCGATGGTAGAAAAAGAAAAAAAAACATATATAGGAATCACACAAAGTCACAATATGCAAAATGGTTTGTTTTTTAGAATTTTTATCGTCTGCCACACATGGATCGCCTATTGTGACTTACCTAAATTAAAGACTAAACAGACAAGAGTAGATCTTACATCATGCATAAATTTTATTTTATTTTTCAGAAATTTCTTTATATATAATGATTGGTTTAAAATAGTACACTGTTATTTCTATTTTTAATTATATTCATGCCAAAAATTGCATTATCATCTCTAAATATTCCATATCAAAATTTTCACTCGAAGTGATTTTTAACATGATTGATAGCTTTAAAGTTAAGATCATCAACAACATATTATCAATATATTTTAGTAGGAAATTAAGATTCATATATGCTATTTTAAAATAAAGACAACTGTCAAATTTACTCTTATTAAATTAAAGTGATTTCATACATTTTAAAATTTTATATTCTATTGTTTAAAGAACTGTTAGAGACCACATAATGATCTATTAAGAAGACAAACATGATCTAGATTTTTTTTTCCCCAAAATAACACTTAAATTACTTCATATATATATATTCTCATTTAGATGATTATATAAAATTTTATTTTTATATTTAACAGTTTTAATTCTCAATTCAAATAAGCAATCAAAGAAAACATCTAATAGTAACATATTTTGCAATTTGTGCAAATATTTCTATAATATATTCTTTCATTTTGAGTATACCCATTAACAATTAATCTAACTTCTAAACCTAACCCTATTTTTTTCTTGTTTAACTTTAAATAACCACTTATAGTCAACATTTGAACAATTAAGAATTTTAGACACTAAAAACTAAGTATTATTATCTTTTACTGATTTTATTTCCTCATCTATTGTATTTTCTCATTCAATTTTAAATACAAATATTATAGCCTCACTGAAGTTTTCAGTTCATTCTCACCTACTGATTTAAAAACACTAAATACAAAAAGGAAATATCCTAATCATCAAAACTAAAAAATTGTTTAAATTTTATAGCTTCGGATACTCAGGCAACTTTGAGCCCAACCAAAAAAATATAAAATTATATGGCATATGCTAGTGTACATTAGGATTACGGACATATTTTTTAGAGCAAAGCAAAAAAGCTTCAAGTCAAACCAAATTGATGACATGTCAATGTTAGTTTTGTAAATTGATTTTTCTTTACAAAAATTTTACATAATGGCTTTAAAATTTATCTCTAAACTGGCTTGGATTAATCGTACCGATGAGCCTTAAAAAACACATCACATGCACCAAAATACCATATGAATCATCGAAAAAGCATAAGTTTTTATTTCTTTTCATAGAAAGAGGAGAAGGGGTAATATAAGATGTAGTTTCCACTGCCATTATTCCGTTCTATATTTAGGTACTAAACATGTTGACATATTTTAGTCTACATTATTATTCATAATAAAGATAGAGCTATAAATAGACATGACATACTGATTCAATAAACTCAAATCATAACAACGTAGTCTAATAAAGAAAACCAAATCTAAAGTAATTAAATCTAATCTAAATATAAATGACTAAAATATCTCATCAAAACATAATTTTACTCTTGGGGATTTTAATTTTTCCTTTATTGTTTGGGGTTTGTTTCAATTTAGCGAGAGTTTTTTTTGCCCCTAATAAGGGTTTTTCTTTTTTTTTTTTTTAAATAAATGTATTCGTCTGTTCGAACGATAAGCGGTTTCATGATTGGAAATTCATTAACCTGATCCGCGTAAAAACTTACACTTTCGAGAATGGTGGAATATTTGAGAAAGAAAAGTGATGAGAGAGAAAAAAACAGTGTTCCCTCGGCATAGATATTCTTACTTGAATACTTAGATCATTGATGACTCCAAATATAAGCATATTTTTTTATTGACAAAACTACGCATTACTTGAATTTCTATATAAAAACTATCACAATAACTGATTAATGGCATATATTGATCTCTATCGCTTGGCATGATCCATAATTATTGGTTGAGATTATTAACAATTTTTGTCCTTTTAAGTGTTGTTATGGAGCCAGAAAACCTAAGGCAGACGCCACAAGCGACAACCATCTCCGCTCGCAAGCGGTGAGTCCATCGCCCATAAAACTAAGGCAAGAGAGGTAAGCGGTAGCTTCCACCGCTCACAAGCGGCAGCCCTTCCCGCTCGCAAGCGACGTCCTAGACACCCACCGCTGCAAAGCGACGGCAACCCAACTCAAATATTGACTAAGTGTTCCAACTGCAGCGGTACAACCATTCCACTACCAGCCAGCACAAGCAAGCCCGCCTAGCTGTGCTGATGTCCTCCAGTCATCCGACAAGCGAGGAAGATCTGCGCTTTTACAAACCCATGCAAGGGGAGCAAGCACACTAGGAATTAGGATTTATGGCCAGCAACTGCTTCAACAGAATAACCATCATCAACTGCCTAACTGCGTAGCGGTTGAAACCACCTTGTAACTGCTTGTAACCGTTAGTTTTACCTGCTATAAATAAAGCCAGATATATGTATTTAAGGATACTTCGATTGGAGTATACTAGCGATTTCTTTTCTGTGCATTCTAGTTGTCTTCCTGTTCTCCGAGAGCTTGAACCCTGTAAGGGAGTTCTCCACAGGAATGGCCAAGGGAGTGGGGATTCCCCTTCTCCCTTGGCCAATACTTTACTGCTTACTTAGTGTAGTTTATCGCTTTCATTTACACTTTTGTAGAATTAGAAATTCCAGCTTTATTAGTAAGTAATGAAATATCATTCAGTTTTTCATCTCTATTTCTTTCATACTTTTTTCACACTTATATAAATCCTGATTTTAATGAATTTCACTTCACTGGTTTAGAGCACAGAAGAATTGATTATCCAAGCATTGTCTATTGTCACAAACATTTTCAAGGTAGTTCAATGTAGTTAAGTACGTGGGAGCCTTGTCGACCTGCTTAACTACTGGTTTAAATTCAGTTTTGATTAAAAAGAGGTAACAGAACGGTAAAGCCACAAATGAGGTAGAATTTGGGATAATTAATGGGGCATAGGCGGTGGTCTATTAGGTCACAGAAATTCCTAGTGACAGTAGGATTTATTTCTTATAATGTTCCGATTCTGAGTGTCATTGAAGTCTTGTTGTAAACCTTAAGGTCAAATACCAGTGATAAGGATTCTCTATAATCTGGTTTATATATTTACATCATCTCCTCTCCCCGCTTCCGTATTATGCATATATGTCCACTTAAACACCAACACCACTCGCTCATCTCATCCATGAAAACCTAGCCATTAAGTAACGCACAGTTCAGACACAACACATCTCTTTCACTCTCTACCGCTTAAATATATATACATATACACATTGTGCCACTCATTTGTGTCCCATTCGCTCACCCCTCACTGGGACTCCACCGCTCACCTCCGCGCCGCTTGCTTTCGCAATATTTTACCGCTTTTCGTAGAATTAGAATTTTGATCCGCTGCAAGTCGGGTCCCTTACTGCATTTTCCACCGCTTTCAAAAGACCTGTATTTGATTTAAAATTTGTGACTTAAAATCCCTGTGTTCGACCTGGAAACTCACCAGTTAAAGAGTATAAATAATTATGATAACTACTCAGGGTCTACAACCACAAATGTTTACCATATCTGATCATTTTCTATAATCCACCACATTATTTTCTTCGAATGAAAATTCCCTATGATTAACATACACATAAATCATCAAAATATTAGCTATCAATCATTGTGTCAACAATATTCTCGAAGTAGATCGAAAACAGATCGAGTCAGACACTGAGGCCATCGAAAATGTGTCTATTGTAATTGATTTTAATATATGAATATGTATGTAAGAAATACAATCATTTTCTTTTCTTTTTTTTTTTGTATATTTCTATTTTGTTTTTAATATATAATCTATCAATAAAAAGAAACTATCAAATAGAATGTGTCCAACAAAAGTGAAAGTAAAGGCAATATCACTTTTTGGAAATCGAAATCCGAAACCAAACAAACAGGCTAAATGCAGTTGAAATGGGAAATCAACTCATTGTTCGTGAAATCCAGTTTTTTACGGATTTCGTCGATGACAGCGGATTTCTTCTCCGGCAGCAGCAATATCTTCTAACAAAGAGTAGCAACGGCGGCTCGATAGCTCTTCCGGGAACTCCCAAAACAACTCAACAAGAACGATTGAGGAAACTAGTTTGACAGCTCAGCCTACAACCTAATGACTCACTTAGAGATTAACCCAACCGTCTTCAACGAAATTCCAAACCTACGAACTCGATCTAGTTACCTAACTCTAATCGACTGATTTTCCCAAGAACTCACAAAGAGCACACAAATGAACAACTTACCAGAAAGAATCTAAGGAGAACGCTTGTAGTTTTTGGCGAAGAAAGAAAACCCTAAAAAATCCACCAAGAAAAGTCGCGAAGAAGAAGATAATGAAAACCAGAGAAAACAAACGAAGTGGAATTCTTTTTTTTACACCAACTAAACCGAAAATGAGAAGAATGAGAATATAAGGCAAGGGTCCAGTTAAGGTTATAGAACCGGGCTGGATTATAGGGTTTGAGTTGCGGGTCGGGTTTGGATAATGGGCCAAATTTTAACACTCTCCACCAATTTGACCATTTCACTCATCAATGGTTGCTCCCGTACGGATACATCACAACCAAGTGACCATTTTTGCCTAATCAAATCGTATGGGAATTGTCCGGGAAGATTCACCAATACACAATGAACTTACACTAATAACAAACGTTAAATAAACTCTATACTCACAAGTAAACATTAGTCCTGCATAAACTAATAGCTCATTCAAAAAAGGGACAACTTAACGCCAAAAAGAAAAGAGGCAACGTGCGAATTCCACCTGTGGATGTGTTTGTTTGTGGGTTTCAGTTTTTAGGTTTGAATTTTTGAATTGTAAAAAGTTGAATTTGAATAGTTGTTTGATGTGATATAAATAGAGGTTGATGTGATGTTTTGAATGTAAAATAAATTTGTAGTATAATATAAAAAAAGAAAAGTAATTGGTTGGTGTGATATTTTTGGAGGGAAAAAAGAATTTGAATAGTAAAACATGTGGTAAAATCTACAAAGGAATACAACCACAAAGTTTATACATGTCATGACACTAAAAAAAAAAAAAACATAGCGAACGCTTTTACTAAAGAACCCTATCACATGTTTGAGTACTTAGAAACTCGAAAACAAACATACATTACATTAACAAAATCGACGCCGACCACAAAGAAGCTAAGAATATAGGTTTGCACACATTATCATAAAGAGAAATAATTATATTACAAAGTCTAAGCAAACAATATCACAAAGCTTAGAAGACTAACATACAGTTAGATAAACACTCATATATTCCCGGGAAACTAACAACCTAGATTATTCACGTAGTTTAAGTAACACAAACACAAAGACAACAAAGAAACAAGCAGAAAACCTGCACAACATGGACAACAAACAACCATAAAGCTTAAACTGAATTTTTTACACAACGAAGAAAAACAACAACACAGGTTTTTTAAAAAAATAACTTTAGTGCCTGTTTTAACAAGAAAAGAAGCCAAAAAATGCCAATTTTTAAAAAGGTATCATTTTACAACATTCACATACTAAAGGCAAGAAAAACAACAACGAAAGAAAAGAAGCCAAAAAATGCCAATTTTTAAAAATGTAGAAATAGGTTCATTGGAGTTTTGTAATAAATTAAAAAACAATAGTATTTTATTGATTAGTGGAAGTATGTAAGAGATTTTGACATTTTTGCCATTTGAATATTTGTATAAAGTAATTATATGTGTAATGGTATTTTTGTAATTTAAGTAAAAGTTAAGGGTATTTTTGTATTAGTGTATGATTATTTTTTTCTAAAATAGGAAATTGATACTTTAAAATGAGACACGCAAATATAGTAAAAAAAAATACTTTGAATTGAAACGGATGAAGTATATGTTAAAACTTAGATGGTGTATATCAAACACAATACAGAAATGGTCATCAGCATCAGAAATGACACGTTGGCGATGTCGCTGCCAGAGTTGATTTGACGCTTAGGTGTTTATTTGTGAGCAACATGCGGATGACAACTAAATTTTTTATTTTTATTTTTATCCAAAATTGAAATGTTGGACTTTTGGTTCAATTAGATCAAATTGTAAGTTATGATAAAATTTAAATAAATGTCTAGGGTCAAATCAAACAATACCAAAAAATCCATTCTCCTTTCGAACATCTAATCCCCCCCTCCAATCTTAAGTGTCATGCCGACCGATGTCTACCGTAAATCCATTTCTGATGCTGTTTATAAACCCGTCGCCGAGACTTTCGAAAGCAGTGTCGACTCTTAGAAGGATCAAATAATTGCTTAGGGCCTCTAGTTTAAGAGAATCTAGATTTTTAGATTTTAGTATATTCTTATTATATTTTAAAATTATTTGCATACATGGCCATGCTAAATTTTAATTTATTATTACTATTTTTCTCTCTACAATTGCCTCTAGCCCAAGAGGGATTATATTGTTATTATTATTGGATTATTGATGATAGTATGTCCATTCATAATATATGATTAAAATAACTTTTACATCTGAGTAATTTTTTTGTTATTCTATTTGTTGTTGATATTATTTTAAAAATTAATTTAATTATATTTTTATAAGATCAACAATTAATATTTGTTCGAGGTCCTGAAAAATTCGAGACGTCCCAAGCCAGGAGATGTCTCTTCTCCTCCGAGTAAGTATCTATTTTTCCTTCTTTTAACTTGTGACGTGGCCGTCCAAGCTCAGAAAAATGATTATTGAAGATGGATGTGCTAGACATTACAATTCTTTTTTATCCGACTTAAAGGTCATCCAACCGAGTCATCCCGATGCCAGAATCATAAGAGTCGGGACTTTAAGATTAAGACAAAAAATAATTATGAAAGAATTTCAAAGTTACCTTATTATATATTACATTTTATTATAAGTTTCTATATAGTATAATTTCATATCTGGAACTCTCTTTATTATTTGTTTCTTTATAGTTAGACTTACCTTTTGGTTTGTTTTTTTTTTTAATTATTTGTTCATTTTTATTTTTCTCAAGGATCTCTACATAAGGTCCTTGCCTATCATTGCAATAGAGTAGAGTGAATCTTGAATAAAATTTCTTTATTGTTCCCTCTCATATTTGTCTAGTGTTAGGATGTGATTTTCTTCTACTTAGATATGTCAAATCGGGTCCTTGGAGTGATTCCATCAGTTCGTGGCTTTCAATCCTTTGCAGTAGGATTTAACCTATTGTTTGTGTGGTTTGATTTCAGGTCAAAGGCTTATTCTTGTGGTTGGTTATCATCCATATTAATTCATATTCTTTGCACTATCCATTCCTCTTTATCCTCTATTCTTTCAAATCGGGTCTTTGGAGTGATTTCATCGGTTCGTGGCTTCCAATCCTTTGCAATAGGATTTAGCCTATTGTTTGTGTTTTAGCCTATAGTTTGATTTCAGGTCCGATAATTATTCTCGTGGTTGGTTATCATCCATATTAATTCACATTCTCTATACTATCCTTTCTTCTTTATTCTCTCTTCTTTCCAATCGGGTCGTTGGAGTGATTCTATCGGTTCGTGACTTCTAATCCTTTGCAGTGGGATTTAGCCTATTGTTTGTGTTTTAACTATGGTTTTGATTTCAGATCCGAGACTTATTCTCTTGGTTGGTTATCATCCATGTTAATTCACATTCTTTGCACTATCATTTTGTCTTTATTCTCCATTCTTTCAACTATATTATGAACCATTGGTTCTTTATCGAACTTTGTGGCTAAAGAAATTATTATAGCCATAATTATACGCGGTCGAGCCCTGTCAACTTGGTTGGGGTTTGGTGGGATATAAAATTTTTTCAAGAAATGATACCAATGAAAGTCAATCGAAGTTTAGAAATTTTTTGAGTTTTTTAAAATTCGTTTTTTAGAATCGTTCATTCAGTAGAAATCGAATCAAATTCTGAAAGATTTTCAGTTGATTGTTGTATTTTTAGTTGTTTTTTTTTGGTTTTGAGTAGAGTTTTTTTTTTTTTTTTTTTTGAGAACATTTCTTATAAGACAAAATTCGCTTAGATTATTTTAAGTTATTTTTGATATTGTATTTAATTTTGAATAATTCTTATTTTAATTGTATTTTTAGCTCCGGAAGGAGATGTGGGTGACCTTCAACTACCATGAGTGGGTGTGAATATCTACTATAGAGGTCAAATATTCTAAACTTTTTTTCATAAGTATGTTGGTGGGTATATGAAAATGTTTGAAGGCTTTTGACAACGTTACAGTTCTATGTTGCTAGTTTTGAATTTAAAAGACAATAAAAAAATTCGTTCTTACTTTTTATGGTCATTTTTAAAGTGTATTAGATGATGTAAATGTTGCTAAATATTTGGAAGAAGATAATGAGATTAGAGGTTGATCAACATATAAGTTTTTTCATAGGGGAATGTTTGGTAGAAGTTAGTGATGAACTATTGTCTGATGAAATAGTAACTATGATGTTGAGCGACAATTTCGGTGATGACAAATTATTATTTTCAGAATATGCTGACTCAATAGATGAGATAGAGAATCATATGGATAGTTGTGATGAGGTAGGTGATGTTAGTTTAACTGTAGATGGTCAAAAGGGACTTTTGAATGTACTTGATGATGAAGCATATATACATTATTTTAATATAGATATTGGTAAGAATCTTTCAGAGGAGGACGAGAGGGGGGGGGGGGAGAATGAAATACCACATTGTAAATAGAGTGTTGTACCTACTTGGGATGAATTGAATGTCAGTGACAATGATGTGAATGAACTAGATGTGATGGACAATGACCAAAAAATGAGGGATTTGCTTGAATTCCTGAACGGGCTGGCCTCAACAAATTTACCACTTTCCATGAGGCTGACTTTTTCCATCCGAAGTTGAGATTGAGATGTGTTTTGATAATAGAAAGGAGTTCAAAGATGTTGTTAACTTATATGCAATAGTAACTAAAAAACCTGTTAGGTTTTCGAAGACAGACAAAGAAAGATGCTATACAATTTGTATAGATGAAAACTATAAATTAATGATTATGCTTGTGTGAGAGTGATCAACAATTTACTCTATTTCACAATGAGCACAATTATGAAAAGAAGTTCAACATGATCAATATAAAGATTAAGTGGTTGAGTAAAAAGTATAGTACACTCCTGAAATATGAAAACATTTTGTATTGATGTGATGAATTAGTTGAAGGTCAGTATTTCTAAGGGCATGAGTTACAGGGGCGAGGAAAAAGGTATTGTAGGACTTGGAAGGTGATATTATTTTTTAATATAGTCGTTTATAAGATTATGCACATGCGCTTAGGGAAGCTAATGTTTGTTCCATGGTGTCATTTGGTTGTGAAAGGAATAGGGAGATTTCATCTTCGATATGATGTATTTTTGTTTTGATGCATTGAAAAGAGGGTTCAAAGATTGGATGTAGGCCTTCGATTGGTGTGGATGGCTTTCACGCGAGGAGTTTGTATGGATGAGTCATTCTCAGGTGTTGAGGTTAATCCCAACAACTGTATATTCCCAATAGCATATGCAGTAGTTTCCAACGAGACAATATAAACTTGAACGTGGTTATTGGCAATCCTTAAGAGGGATTTGGATATAGAAACAACCATGAGGTGTGTTTCATATCTAACAAGCATAAGAGGCTTATAAATGCATTGGTGATTTTATTTTCAGGAATAGAATATAGGAGTTGTGTCCAAAACTTACATAATAACTTCATGACTATGGGATTTGAGAGTTTGGCTTTGGGGAATGGGTCATAGAAAGTTGCGAAGGAAACAATAAGGAGTGAATCCAAGACAACAAAGTTGGAACTGAAGTAAATTGATGAGTAGGGTTTTGAATGGCTAGGAAATTGGGTAGCAACTGAGTGGAGCATGTCCATTTCCAGTGTTTTCCGAATGTGACTTTCTCGTGAACAACTTATGTTAAAGTTTCAACATATGCATTAGTGATGTTAAGGATAAACATATTCTGAGCATACTGGAATCACTTCGGGAGTATTTGATGCAGAGGCTTCAAAAGAATAGGAATCTGACTTGGAGGCAGTGGACTAATAAGGCCATATGTCCAAGAATCATAAAAGTATCGTCTAAGAATTGAGGAAGGATAGACGATTATATTCCATTGAAATATGATGACACACTATCATATTTCTTGTTTCAACAGTAGCAAACATTGTGTTGACTTGTCTGCAAGAAATTGAATATGTAGGAGATGACAATTAATTGGAATCACCTACCACCATGCGATTTCAACTATCAACAACCAATGTGAGGATGCAATAAATTATATTGAACAAGTTTACTCTATTGAATCCAAGTATAGAGCTTTCGCTGACACTGTTGCTGAGATTTTGTGGCTTTATTGGTTAATGGCTGATCTAGATATGCCTCAATCCTTTGGTAATTATGTTCATTTGAACAATTAGAGTACTATGAAGATTTCGAGCAATGATGTATTTTATGAGTGCACAAAGCACATAAAAATTGATTGTCATCTTATCCATCATCATTTTGTTTATAACACCGTCTTACTATCTCCCGCTACTTCCGACGATTAGACTATAGACAGCTTCACCAAACTCCACATTTCTTGCCCTTTTTAGTTACTCTTGAGCAAACTCAAGCTGCTTTTCACAGTTTGAGGCAGAGTCTTAGTCTATTTATGTATTCTTTTTGCTCCATTTAAATTTGAGGGAATATTAATAAATATATATTTTATGTATATAGTCTGGCCTAAGGCCTTCATGTATATAAACTAATGTAATCCTAATTCTTAATTGAGAAAATTAGTTTACTTTATCTTTTTAATACGCTGAGGAGTTGGTTAGACAAGGGGCGATAATTTCCCTCCAAACAAAAATGAGTTTTTTTCCATTGATATGATAGGTAAAAAATGTTAGACTTAGAAGCACGGAGAAATAACAAAGAATTGAATTCTTAGATGCGGTTGTTCTAATAAGCCAATATTTTGGCACCTAGCTATGTTGCAGGCCAGTGATATATGTTTTGTTGGTTCTGTAATATCTAATTCATTTAGTCAAGTGGTCATTACATGGCGAAGTAGACACACCTAAAGATAAGCTTAATCATTCGGATATATACATATATACTGGATTTGTTATCTATTTTTGTTACACAACAACGGCCATACATTATTAAGTTGATTGGCCTAAACTACTTGGTACTATATATATAGGGCACTAACCACTATATAGATAATATATGTTGTATTAATGTGTAATATACACTCCATTCGTCCGGCTTTAGGGGTCTCATTTATCTTTTGCGTTATTGTACTTAATATTAAAAATATATTTATATTTGTATAATTTGTTGCACAAATGTCATTATAATAGTATTATAAGATACTAATAACAGTATATTTGTCATTTTTTTTTAATTTGTAATACGTTTTCATACAATAATTAATATTCAAATATCAGTACCCAAAAAATAAATGGAACTCTTAGAGCTGGATAAAAATAATATTATATTATCATATGCAGTTGGATATATATATTATATTTTTTTAATTAAATATGCTAACGGAGTTAAATCACTTGCTCCGTCAAATAATATACTCATTTCCGTTCTTTAACAATCTATCCATTTTTTTTTTATTTTGGTCAATCCCATAACGAAATATCAATTTCTTTTTTTAATAATTGTACTGTTTACGTAACATTACAAATACTCTTCTAATTTATAATATATTAGACAGATGTCATTGCTTTTATACGATACAATACGTAATTAATAAACTAACAAACATATAAATTTCTATTTCCCACAAGAAATGAAATGAAAATAAACTCTGAAAGAAATCCATCGCCCAAATATCATCTATACCGTTGTATTCACAGAACATCCACAGGAGACCGGAAATCTTTTGATATCCTCTCCAACCAACAAACAAATAACGAACAAACAAAATAAACCACCGTACAGACAGACACACACACTTCACTATACTCATTCTTCATCTTTCACCAAAGAAGTCAATTCAAAAAACACAACGTATCATCCTTTGGCATATATATATATATATATATAGTGAGAGAAAGAAGAGAAGAGAAGAGAAGAGAAGAGAGAGAGAATTACTCCTACACCATGGACATGGAGTCATCGGTAGTGTTCCCGGTGAGGTAGAGCGGGCTCCACACCGACCCAAAATGCGACGTCGTCGTATTGCTATTCCCTGTCGTCTCCAAGTCGACGGGCCCCCCAATCGCCGGCCAGACGAAGGCCGGCTTGAAGGGCGGCACCACCGGAACTGCTACAGTCCCCGATATCATCTGAAGAATCGCCTGAGTCCGCGGCCTCTCGCTGGCTGCCGGGTGGGAGCACGCCAGCCCCAGCAGGAGCAACCGCTCGGCTTCCTCGGGGACATAGTCGCCGTCGCCCAACCTCTTGTCGACGGCCTCGAGCAGGCGGCCGTCGCGGCGGAGGTACCAAACCCAGTCGACGAGAAATTGGAAGCCGGCGATGCGCGCGCCGGGGCGCTGGCCGCAGACGAGCTCGAGGAGGACGGCCCCGAAGGCGTAGATGTCGGATTGCTGGGTGGCTTTGCCGGTGTGGAAGCACTCGGGGGCGATGTAGCCGAGGGTGCCGAGGACGCCGTCGGCCTCGGCGTAGGAGGTCTTCTCGTTGTCGAGGGCGCGGGCGAGGCCGAAGTCGCCGAGGCGGGCGTTGAAGTTGGAGTCGAGCATGATGTTGCTGGCTTTGAGGTCGCGGTGGACGACGCGCTGCTCGAACTCGTTGTGGAGGTAGTGGAGGGCGGCCGCCACGCCGCTGATGATCTGGTGGCGGATGCTCCACCGGAGCGGCGGCGTCTCCGCCCCCACGAATAGGTGCTTGTCGAGGCTCCCGTTTGGCATGTACTCGTACACCAGCAGCAGCTTCCCGTTCTTGTGGCACCATCCTGTCGTTTAATTAGTCAATTCATTCATTCGTCTATTTAATTTCATTGATTGGAGGAGTAATAATTGAAATGTAAAACACATGATGATGGACTTTTCTAACGGAGTCAGCAAGTCAACCAAGCCTAAGCCTAAGCCTAGATTCGGAAAAATCCAGGTAATTAAAGAAGGTTATTTGGTTAGTCAAAGCTCTGACTTGCGCGGGGGGCCGTACCGTGCGTGGGAGTGGGACACATACTAACGACGTTTCGTACGTTGTCCCCAAGCCTCTTAGTTGAATTTATTCATTGGCCATGACCAACGAATTTTTAGACATTCTTCTTCAACCTTACCCTACTCTTAACAGACAAACATAACTCATTCCGATCCAAAAAAAAAAAAGAAAAACAAACATAAATTATGTCTTGAAGGCCATCAAAATGAAAATTGTTTATTTTTTAATATTTGATTGATCTAAAAAATTGAAAATAAAAAGATAAATAATTTTTCATTATTTAATTTCATTTCTCTATCAAGACAATTGTATATTAATTCAGTATAATTATTTTTAAAATTATATTGTTTTAATTTTATAAAACATCATATTTAATTTGTCATTCAAATATTTATATTTTTATTAATTTTTGATCGATCTATCAAAATAACTATAATTTTTCTTTTATATTTTTAATTAAATTATCTGTTTTAGCGAGTAAGATTTTAATTCTCTAGTGCAATTTTACTTTTTACTTGTCTACAATTCCATTCTTGGTCCCAAAGAAGTTAAATTAATCGCCAAATTTCAACAAAATGATGAAGTGAATTGAATGACTGACCGAGGAGTTTAACGAGATGCTTGTGACGGAGGCGGTTGATAATGGTGAGCTCGGCCAAGAAGTCGTCCTGTCCCTTGATGCTCTCCCGGGAGAAGCACTTCACGGCGATCTCCATATTCTCCTTCACCAACCTTCCCCGGTATACGACGCCGTATCCGCCTTGCCCTAATTTGTGCTCCTCGTCGAAGCTGTTCGTCCCTTTCTTCAAATCCCTAAATTCGAACTCCCGCGGCGTCCCCGGCAGGCTCTTCAGAGCCTGGATCATGCTCGGGTTCGACTGCGCCACGCGCCGCCGGTGCACGTAGTACGCCACCGCCGCCGCCGCCATCACCACCACCACCAGTAAAGGAATTCCGGCGCTGAGCAACACCGTCAGCCATTTCGACTTCTCCTCCCCGAAATGGTGAACGGTCAGATTCCACCGGAGAATGCAGTTCAGCTGCATCGTGTCTCCGGTCGCGGCGGAGAATCCGAAATAGGAGTACTGGCTCACCGTACCGATTAGGTTTAGCTCCTCCGAGAGAATTGGGGATTCCGGTTTCGGCGGCGTCGGGCCCTCCTTAGTCGCCTGCTCCGCGATGTACACGTCCAGAGCCTTGCCGGCGCCGTCGTAGTCGACCCAGACGTTGTAGAACCGGGCGCCGATCGGCGCTAGGGTTATCCGGTGGGGCGCGAGCGGCGCGGTTTTGACGGATCTGACGCCGTTGATGTCGATTCCGATGTGGTTGTCATCCGGATCGAAGGGGCTCTGCTTGAAGGTGTCGAGCTCGACGGCCACCAGGCGGTTGGAGGGGTCGCCGTCGGTGGAGGAGTTCGTCAGGCCGAGGAACTGGCCGGAGCTGTTCGCCGGGAGTTCGAGGTCCGGCGCGATGACGAACGCCAGGCCCTCGCCGGCGGTTTCGTTTTTCGGCCTGTAGATGTTGACGAGAAATGAGGTGTTGAAGGACGCTATGAGGCGAGCTCCGCCGCCCGCCGCCGTGGCGTTGCCGGATCCAATGGCGGCACCCTCCCAGAGCTTGAACCGTTGCTTGAGGAGAACGCGGCCGGAGTTGTTGTAGAGATTGATTAAATCGCCGTTGATTGAATCGGGGGTGATTTGGAGGGCGTCGTTGCTGATAGTCGCCGGCCGTTCTACCTCGAAAATGTCGTAGTGCGTCTCGTTGAAAGGCCCGTATTCTTGCCGGAACGTCTCCGGCTTCGCGGCGGCGGAACAGGCAAGAAAAGATACGGCGACGGCGATGGCGGCGGCGGCGACGAGTTTAGCCATTTCATGTATTCAACTAAGGCTGAAATGGGCTGGCAGAGACAAGAAGAGGCCCTGAAATATAAAACTAAAAATAATAATGAATTGAAAAGCCTGAATTTATTTATTTCATAAAGAGAAAGAGTTGCCTGCGCCACGTCATCCTATCGTGCAATTGCCGGGAAGTTGCAGTCTACACTGAAATTTCTTGGAACTGTCTTTCTAATTTGTTATTATTATTAATATCATTATTTTTATTAATCTTGTATGACAAATTCGAAAATGGTCTAAGATAGGTGCAAGCAGACATTTTGACCATAATTTTGTAGAATTTGAAGACCAACTAGCATATATAGTTTTATTTCAAAACATTTTCGTACATTATGTCACATCATACACAAGAAAACATACATATATATATTTATATATTTGGTCAGACAATAGACATGTACTTCAATTTAACAATGTGCTTATCGTTTCTGCATTTAGGATGCCTTAAAAAAGAAACAAAAATATGAGTTAAAAAGTCAAAGTAATTGTATTAATTATGAAAACAGTTTCCATATAAAAATAGTTGTCTGAATTTAATACTATCAAATTAAAACTACTTCCAAAAAAATTAAAATGATTAAAAACGACATGTTAAAATAAATATATATTTTTTTCTAAATATTTATCATTTATTTATAATGTTATAATAATAATATTAAAAGTTTTAAATTATTTAATATAATTAAAAAATACATTTTAATTAAATATTAAATATGCTACAATAAAATTTAGGGTAAATTATTATTTTAGTCTTATATCTCACTTTATTTATCATTTTAAAACTTTAAGTGGCCTTATTTGAAAATAGTCTCATAAATAAAAATTTTTCGCTAAAATGGTCCTCGGTTCCAAACTCACCACGCTGGTCCGGCATTGCCACGTCAGGAACACGTGGAAATCTTTTTAATATTTTAGTTCACAAAATATTTTGGTAAATTATTTTTTAGTCTCGTATGTGACTTATTTTATTTTATTTTTAGGAATTGGTGTGTTTGTTTGGGGTTTTGAATTTTGAGTTGGGATTTGAATAGTAAAAATTTTGAATTTGAATAGTTGTATGATGTGATATAAATAAGTGTTGATGTGATGTTTTGAATATAAAATTGATTTTTAGTATAATATAAAAAATGAAAAATAGGTGTTTGATTTGATGTTTTTTGTGGAAAAATATTGGATGAATAGTGTAAATCCAATCCAATCCCCCAAACAAACACACCCGTGGATTATGTCTGAAGATAGTCATGTAAATAAAAATTTTTCGCTAAAATAGTCCTCTGATGTGGCATCTATATGGCAATAACATGTCAGCCGTGTCAGCGCCACGTCAGCAATGGCGAGCCAGCGTGGCGAGTCCGGCACCGGGTGACCATTTTAGCAAAAGTTTTTTACTTACGGATTATTTTGAGACATGGTCCACTTATAGTTCTAAAATGATAAAGAAGTCAGATACGAGATTAAAAAAAAATAGATTACCCTAAAATTTATAACTAGATCAAGTTTGTTCTAGGGTGTGTTTGAATTTTTAATAATAAAATTTTAAATTTAAATAAATTTGTAACATTATATAGATGTTAACAGGGGTGTGCATTGGTCCGTTGGTTCAAAACAAACCCAACTTTTAATTTTCATCGATTATCAGTTTATAAAAATTGTAATCATTTTGGTTTGATTTAGACGAAGAAATCGAACTTTTATTTATTTGCATATACAATCAAATACAAATACTCAAAATTATAATATATTATATTAATTAGTAGTATTATTTTTTTATTACTTTCAAAAGTTCGATTTTTTCAGTTAATCAAAATTAAAAATTGAAAACTATAAACCGAATTCGAAACTGAAATTTATAAATTTGATTTTGGATCGAAGAAAACCAATTAACCGAACAGTCTGAACAAAAAAAAATCAATTTTTTTTGTTTGAACCGACCAATGTTCACCCCTACACAGGACCGCCTCAGATTTTTTAAAGTCCCTGAGCAAAAAACATAATATAGGCATTATAAACATATAATTACATCCATTTTCAAAATAATATAATCGAAAACTATAATAATAAATTCCATAGTGAAAATTATTTTAATAATATATTCAATAAACGTTCATATGTTCCACTACGAGATTGAATTAGCTCATTAATTCTTTTTTTCTTTTTACGACTCATACTTTCTTTTAGAATGCATAATTTTTTTTTAATTTCTAAATTTTAACAAATAAAGAACAAGAAAGCCTGGATTAAAATTTTCTGCACCGAAGAAACAACAAGGCGCGGCGTCATAGCAACAAGACATGGCGTTGGACAGTGCGCAACTGGACATAGATAGCGCGAGTATGGAGTGCAACATGCACTCCTGAAATCCATAATACAACAATTTATCCCAAAAATTGAATGAAAAGAATTAGAATGAATAGATTAGAGAATTAAAATTAACCAATGCCCGAAAAAAAATAATAATAATAATAATAATAATGGAAGGGGCCAATAATTTTACAATTAAAATTAAATTAGATAATTATGAAGAAAAAAAATATAAATATAAATTTAAATTTTTGAAATTTAATATATCTAATAATAATATATTAAAATTTTAAAAAATATAGGTCATTTCTCATATTTTGGCATTGAATAGTGTTTCACTTTGCTCCTGCTAATAGTCGTTCGTCCGTGCCCCTAGATGTTAATATAGTATTTTAAATATAAAATTATTTTTTAATACCTTTTTTGTCCTAACTAAAAAGATTCTTTAATTATTTTCGTTCGTTCACTCAAAAGTATTTATTATGTAATATAGTAAAAATAAGGATAAATTATATAACACCCCTTGTATTTTGGTAAAACTGTATAAAATACTCCATTTTTTTTTTTTTATTGCATGAAATCCCATCATGTTAATATAAAAGTTTGCACGAAACACCATTTTCGTCCCAAACTGATATTTGATTGTAAATATGAATCCAATAATATATGTATTATACAAATAAAAAGAAATAAAATATCTTAAATAATTTTTTTAATGAAATAAATAAATAAATAATTTATTAACCCTTCATTTTATAATTCTTTTTTGAGATAAATTGTTATATGATTTTTACGAAAACTATAAAAATAAATGATTGACAATTATTTCTTTATTTATTTTATTTAATAAAATTATTTAAGATATTTTATATATTTTTATTTGTATAAAACTTTCGTAATTTACGTTTTTATTTAGAATCAAACATCGGTTTCGGACAAGAAGGATAGTTTATACAAACTTTATATTAACACAATGAATTTCACGCAATAAATAAAACATTAGGTGTTTTATGCATTTTTTCTAAAACACAACGAGGTATTATATAATTTATACTAAAAATAATCACACTACTACAAAAATCCTCTTTAATTTTTACATAAATTACAAATATATCGTTACACAAAAATTATTTTATACATAAAATATAAAAAGATAAAAATATTAAAATCATTCATAAACTTCTTGACAAATAACATATTATTATTTATTAATCTAATCTAAAATTCGAATAACCTCTTTCAATTAGGAAACAGTATAATAGAAAAAAAAAAAAAAAATTTGATTTACTGTTATTTTAGAAAAAAAATACTGTAATAAATAGTAGAAAATTCCTAAAATTCTCCAAACTAATACAACCTCATCCATATTCCTATAATCCAAGCATCAAAATAACAAAAAATATAAATAAACAAACCGCACTAACTTATTTATATTAATATATAGATTAATTAAATTTAATATAAAAAAAAAATTATATATAGATTGCACTGCTGGAATGGAGATGACAAAAATAGATACAATTCAAAATTTTGACAAAAAAAAAAAAAATTCTAAACAAATTTTGGACTGTGCTTAGCACAATCCGTTTTAATAAATTAAATACATTTTCAAATAAATAATTTTATAAATATAATAACAAATAAATGTATATTAAAAATTAAAATATATTTATTAATTGTATATTATAGGTTCAATTCTTACATTTATTTCAAATAATATTATTAAATTATTTTACAATTTTTAAAAAACAGTAACTTAGAATTGCCACCCCTACCTTGGTGAGGCAACCGCAGTGTAGGAATTCTTTTAGGTATTATTATTATTATTAGTATTAATCTACCTGTTGTTTATTATTATTTTATTATTATTATTATTATTATTATTGTTGTTGTTGTTGTTTATTTATTATTATTATTTTTTAATAGGATTAATCTACTTGTTTATTTATCATAGATGAAATAGCAATCAAATAAAAAAATATTTAACTTGTTTTTATCTTTAAAGCCTAACTCCGGAGGAAATTACATCATCTCCCACTTAAGAATGCAACGTTCACGTTGCATTCAAGGACCCCTCAACTGCTAGGTCCATCAACAGTCCGGTCAACGACTGCGAGCTGTCGCAGGTCGGCTTTGATACCAACTGTGATACGGCGGCCCGCAAGCTACGCAACTGGGCGTGTCGGGATCGATGACTGGCCCCATAGATCAACACGAGTTCTTCCAGCATGCTTATGTCTTCACTCACGCACATACTTAACTCTAAAGGTTTTCAGCAGGACTCACGAAAATGAATTTGTACATTGTAACATGAATAGTCTATTACATCTATTTAACCTCATATTCAATATCGGGGGTATTACATCATCTTCGACTCATGTCACTATTTAACTCCGAAGGTATTAGATACAACCCGAAATGCCTTGACAAGGTACAATTTCCTCCTTAGAAGAATTAAAGGTGTGTTCTTTTAAAATTTGGTTTTATTTTTATTTTTACTTTTTATTTTGATAGTTGGTTTCAATAGAAGTTAGAATACTATATTTTATGAAATAAAATAATAGATTTGCATAGTCATTGAGATTGTTATATAGTAAAAATAGTGAAATCAAATTTTAAGAGAAGAAAATTTAAAATTCTATTTAATTTGAATTTGAATTTTCTTTCTCATAATTATTAATAAAATATATTCGATCCGTCTATTTGAAAGATTTACATACTATCATTTTTGTTTGTTCAAATATAAGGTTTATATTCTAGCTCCCATAATATATATATAATTTATATTCTTTTTTATTAAATTTAATTACACTAGACATTATAAATATCTTTAAATTTACCGTTGTTTACATCAATGTTATTACAAACACAATAAAAAAAAAAAACCTTTTAACACAAAAAATACAATCATTAGCTACCATTTAAATACTATTCTTTCCAATAATCTCATCTCCACATTAAAAATAAATATAAACCATTCATATAGACGGAAAAAGTATCTAAATTTTCATAAACAAAAAATAAAAAATAAAATCGAAACAACCATTTCACTAATATATATAAATTACAAAATCTGAAAAAGAAAATACCCAAAACCAAAGTGAACAATTTCTTTTTATATTATTCCTTATTTTCTTGTATTGCGCCTCTGATTGTGCTAATATATATAAATTATATTGTGGTCGAGGAATATAATATTATATAAATCAACGTGAATTTGAATTCAGGTATACGTATATAATTCTTTCATGTAATAACAAAAGTGCAAGTCAAAATTGTTAATTTTATTTTCTTTAAATTAAAAATAATTCCAATTATAAATTGGATATATATATATATCGTTAGTCTTTGTAGAGAAAATGAGCAATCATTATATTAATTTTAATATCACTAATATAAATTGGATTTGAACTGATCAAACTTGATTTATATTAAACATTTGGAGTGTTGACATATTTACAATTATTGTCTAATTACTTTTTCTTGTCAACAACTTGCTTATGGCACCATTCTCTATTTTCATTTTGAGTTTTTACTAATACATATGACAAAGTCAAATTTTAAAATAATGGAGTAATAATATATTCTTTTTCTTTTTAGATCATATATTTGATCTGTTGTGTGTATTTTTATATTCATTATGCATTTTTTGATATAAAATAATATTCTTTTTTTTGAAAATAAATTAATAGATTGATATATATTTTTAATTCTTTTTTTTTTTTTGTTATGGAAGAATAATTGGTATATTATATAACCTTGAAGTTTGCTTAATTGTGCTTTTAGTCTTGTTTATGATATTATTTATATATATATATATATATATTTTTTTTTATCAAATTAGACATCGCATCAAATATATTTTTATTTAAAAATATTATATTTTTAAAAAAATTTTATTCAAAATATCACTAAAAAATTCAAATTAAAAAAAAATAAGCATCAAATATATTTTTATTTAAAAATATTATATTTTTAAAATTTTTTTATTCAAAATATCACTAAAAAATTCAAATTCAAAAAAAATAAAATAATAATAATAATTCAAACACCAAAATCACTAAAATACATAAAAATAAACTCTAAAATTTGAATTGAAGATAGGTTTAAATATTGATATTTAACAAGGTGATAATTTATAAATCAAACACCTACTTTTCATTTTTTATATTATACTGAAAATCAATTTTACATTCGAAACATCCCATCAACACCTATTTATATCACATCATACAACTATTCGAATTCAAAATTTTTACTATCCAAATCCCAACTCAAAATCCAAACCTCCAAACAATTCAAGCCTGATTTGCACAATCTAAATACAATTAGATACATTATAGTATTATTATGTTCATTAATTACATGTACATTCGAATGAATACAAATTTTAATAAATATAATAATATATTGGTTAATAATGATATAAAGTAAAAGTATTTGGATAAACATATAGCTGTGACATATCTATAAATAAATATAATATTAACTTATATAAATTAAAATAAAAAAATAAAAAATTGATATACATATGCTACATTAATTTGACGAAAGATTGATGTGTACATCACTTTTGACAGTTTTTTTTTTTACTATTTACTTATTTTTTTAGGTAAAATGGTCATTTATCATTTAATAATATTAAACTTTAACTATCTTCATTAAAAAAAAAATCATTTCTTTACCATAATATTTCATTTAAATTAAAACTAAAAATATATATACCAACTAAATACACTCAAAATAGAACTCTTACTGCTATCTCCGTCGATAAAATACCATTTCATTTTATTTTATTTTTGCTCATTAATGATATTTTTATAAAATGATATATGTATATATACACACGTATAAAAGATAACACGTATTGTTATAATTATTTTTTCTTAAATGTTAGAAACGATCGAGAATATATATATATATATATATATATAGGTATAAAAGATAATGTTGTAAATGAAAAATCAAGAAAAGATTGCACTTTTACAAGTGAGTTATTGAAACTTTAATTGTTAACTTTTAGATAAATATTAAACAATCTGTCCAACTTTAACAAACATGTTGATACTTCATTCTAATCCAGCAAGCGTTCACATCCAAACTCCCAATATTTTAACTTTGCCACAATTAATTAATTTACACAAATATTACATACATATATATATATATATATATATATAGTCGATGATTCCATATCAAATAGTAGAATTTCATGGCCTTTTTTTTTAAAAAAATAAATAAATAAATAAAAAAGTTGGGCCCCCTAATAATAATAACAATAACAATGTGTATTTGGATTGTATTTTAATTTGAAATAATTTTTATATTAAGAATTAAAAAGTATGTTACAATATAAAAATTTATTTAATATTTTTTATTGAATTTTTTAAATGGAGAGAGTATATATGACATATTTTGTTTGAATATATATTGTATTGTTTTTAATATTAACGAAAAAACGTGTAGAAAATTTTGATAGAACAACACAAATATTGTCAATTTATCATATTTTTTCAATCATTAATTAATTTTGATTATATTATATATTTATTTATTTATTTCATATAAATAAATTCATATATTAAATTTGAAATATATACACATTCCGCCCCTACATCGTATTCATTTGTCTTTTACATTAAAAAAATATTTTTATATTTATATAATATTTAATATAAATATTATTATATTTGTATTATACAACACTAATAATTGTATTTTTTTATTTTTATTTGTACTACATATGAAGTCAAAGTTTAACGCATAAAAAATAATAAATACTTATTTAAAGGATGACAAAAGTGTAATGAAGTATTAAATAAAAGATTAATATATGATGTAATATTTTAGGGTAAAAAAAATTATTGTAAAAATATAGTAAAACAAAATATTGAAAACACTGTCAAACAAACTTTTATTTGTTTATTTTTTTAAAAAACATATTTTAGAAAATTATGAGAGAAAAAATTAAATTAAATTTAAGATATATATATTTACGTAAAATATTGTTGTCAACTCAAGTATTTATATTACACATATAAATTGCGAAAGAATTAATATAGGATACTTCAAATTATATATGTGGGTTTTTTTTTATTCTTTTATAATTTTAAATTGAAGTCAACGTTATTTATTTTGTATGATTTTCAAAAAAAGTTTACTATATTTTTTTAACAAAATATCTCAGCAAAATACTATTCAAATAAAAACTAAATCAATACCTTATTTCAAATTAATTTTAAACTTCAATCAAACAAATCATGACACTTCATTTCATTTATAAATAAATAAATAAAAAATAATTAAATTTATTTATCTTCTACATCTTGAAAATTATTTTTATAATCAATAGATTTAAATATAATTAAAACACTTCCATATACACGTGTTACAAACAATACCATTTCAATATGTTGACTTAAAACACAATTTTACTAAGTTATATATTTTAAATAAAACAATTTTCTATAATTTTCCATATCACTAATATATGAGCAACACTGATGGAAGTATATGCATATTTTTTGTTATTAGATTTATAATAAGATATTTAGTCAAGATCTTCATACAATATACATGGACTATTTTAGATATTTAAAACTTTTGAATCTAAAATTATACAAATATATAAGATGAGCAAATTTTTTTTTTTTGATAATTAAAAAAACTGAGAGAATCATTCTTGAAAATTTGAGAAGACATCAATAATATTATCGATTGGTAGCAAGAACTATTTTTAATTAAATTATAACTAGAGAAAATATAATTGAGGATCCAACTTGGTTTTGTAGAAAAACAATAAATTAATGTTAAAAAAATTATTTCAATATGTTTACCGGTCATGATTATACTTTCATAATTCTAGAGACACTCATATTCGATCGACCACAAATTACAATATATCTAAAGAGTGCTCATTTGTTCAAAAAATTTCAATTTTGAATCTTTTTATAATTAATAGTATCTTTTATTAGAAACAATATATTTCTACCCTTTCATAACCTTTCATGACTTGAAGAAATGATATAAAGACCAAAGGATTTGAAGAATTAGACTTGTGAAATAATTTGGAGCTAATGAGTATTGAAATAGAGGTTGTCCAATGGGTTTTGAAATTTTTTTTTTGACGTGGGAACCCGTAGCCACTACCTGAAAGTGCGCACTGAGTAAACCCTCGATCGAACCTAATAACCTGAATTTGTTTTTTGAAAATTTTGAATGCGTTCGTTTGTGACCAAAGATAAAAAAGTTTATGAAATTAGAAAAAGTATGAAAATATATGAGTAAAAGCATAAGCGTTACCAATTAATAATTAGACAAATATGGATAATTGAATGAAGTCTTTAATAGGAGAATTAAATGAATACTTAATGGAGGATTAAAAAAAGTTTTTATTGAAGTGATCATAAAAGAACACATGCATAAACGAAGAAAGAGAGTCATTTCAAATTAATTCAAATATATCTTTCAAAATGTAATTTATTTATTTTTTTATACTTTGTTGCGTTCATGTTGATTTTTCTTTCAATTACAAGCACTTGCTTATGTTAATTTATAATTCTCCTTCAAATTATTAATTTTTATATTGTTCTTTACCTATTGTATGCTCCATTTTTTCAATTCATTCCTAAGTTCACTCATGATAGCTTATTCGGTAAGTTCTCTTGAGCTAGACTGCCACCTTACATTTTATTCTATTTGCCTAGCCCAATATCTTAGTAGGTCTTCTTCGATTGGAATTTTTCAACGACAACAAATTGACACATCTAGTGAACCCATTGAGCGTCTCATGTGTTTTATACAATTGCATAATTAAAATTTGGAAGATCTCTACAAACCATTGTATTTCGAAAACTTGTATCGGATCTACAATTGGTAACAAAATTACATGAGAGCAAATATTATCACACTTACTAATGTGCTTGAAAATCACATTAAGGCTTAAATCCAAGTTTTGCAGCGTGATTCGGCCTGCAAAATTTCACAATATCGGTGGACATCATCTCACCGACAATTTGGAATGAAATGATATGGTTTAAGGATGAAAAAGCACGCAAAAGAGGAATTATGATGTTGGAGGACATAAAAAAGATAGGGTAACTCTTTTTTTTTTTTTTGAACATATAAAAAAAGAAAGTTTCACTTCTATTGCTTCATTGCTGCTCCAATACGGGCAGATATTTCTTTTGTAAAATAATGAGATTTCTCGAGTTTTTAGCCAAAAGGACACGAATTCCTCAAGTATTTTCAATAGGCTTAGGGTGGGGGGAAGGGGCATAAGAAAGTTCAAAACTTCAAATCATACTTCTCAGGACCTTCAAAAGATTCTTGAGGTATCTTTCTTGAGGGGGTCAGGTTGTGGCTCAGATTTATCCTTATACAATTTTTGTTCCTTAAATGCTATATCCACACTTTTTCTTGGGAGAGCATTTCTTATTGCACCTTTTGGATCTTATTTGGCAAGGAAGACAACTCATTTTGTTTATGTGGGATTCTATGCCATATAGAGGTAGATAGTTCTTCTTGTTCAAATGTAATATTTTTCATAAAAGGTAATCGTTATTTTTGTTCTTGTAGGATTCTATGGAGTAGGGGGTATATTGGCACATTTGAGATGTCAAACCATACGATTGTTTCTTGATCGATAAGAAATAATGCTTCATATTCGATAACATAATCAAATTCGGGTGAAACAACTAATACAAGATGCAATATTGGAAGTCAACTAGTATTTCTACTCTGAAGAGTCCAATACATCGGTCACAGGAACCTCCCGAAAATACCATGAGATTAGGATAACTTCCATAGGACTTATATCCATCAGGGAGGAACCGAAAACTACCCGAGATGCCGTAACGATATTATGCATTTTTAGAGTAGTAAGAAAGTTCATCAGATTATCCACCACCTTGGAATTCATATGTGGATCTTGATGCCCTTACGGAAGCTATAAGGTCACCGGTAAAGCCTTGGTACCAGAAGTATTATTTGGACAATTTGGTGACGGATTTTCCAATAAATGCTAAGATCCCAAAATTCATCTTATTATTTGGAGAGGACTCTTATTCTACGATTGAGCACATCCGTCGTTTCATGGTTTGATGTTGATGGGAGTTTAACAACAATGAATGATATAAGCTTTAACTATCTTATTTTTTCTTAAAAAGTTTGATTTTAGTTAGTACATTAGACTACAACCAAATTTCATTCAAAATTAGGCTGAGGTTAAGCAAGTATTTCACGAAAGATTCTAAAACTCTTTGAAGGATATCTAATAATTTTTGATTTTGTAATATTTTATAGTTTATATTTAATAAATTATTTATTTATATCGAGTTTTGGTATCATTTATATCAATTTATTACAATAATTGTATTTATTGCATATTGGGTGTAAAATATTTATTTATTAATTTTTAAGTGTATTTTATAATTATTATGATGTATAAATTGATTTAATTGACGTTTTTCTTAAATTATATTTTTAGGTATTAGTTATGTGTTATTTAAGTATCTAATATTGGCTAAGTTAAATACTTCATCCGTCCCGGATATTATGTCCACGTTACTGTAGACACGAGACTTCTTGGGTTTTGGGCGGAGAAAAGCGGACGTAGGGACTGAGGAGTATAATTAGTAAATAATTATGAATGAATTAGTGAAAATAATTATCATATTATAAAAATAATTATATATTAAGAGTTATTAGTCTGATTAAAATTAAAAATTAAAATTTTTTAAATAACATTAAAGTGTATAATTCTTTTCCATAAAAAGAAAGTGAAAAAATAAGTGGAACGGACGGAAATAAAAAGGTGAACATGATAAGCGGGACAGAGGGAGTAATTAATATTTATAAGTTGGTATAATTATGTAAATGATTATTTATTGGGTGTTTACTTTTTCTTATGGGTGAATTAATGCTTTAAAACTGATTTGAGAGACTAAATTTGACATATGAAAGCGGAAAAATGGCATCTCGAATGAAATTGACCGTTGAAAAAAGTCTATCCAAAAGTGCCAACGACAAGTCAAATTCAACGGTCAATAGCAAAAAAATCAACTCAAGTAGAAATATGTGCAAGACAAGCGAAAATCCATAACCGGTGGTTACATTTTTCTAAGTGTGGAAAGTCAGCGACCATGGAAAGCCGGCGGAGCATTTATCGTTGGACTAGAAATCAGCACGTGGAAGTCTTCAAGTGCCAACTGCAATTAATTATGTCTCAGTTTCAGAGAAAGCGGCCATATTAACACAACACAGAAACAAACGGCACATCAATTATCAGCGCTGACACATTTATTCCTGTTGGTCACCGGCATTAACTCAGTGGCGGCTGCATTAAATCTACCTGCATTTACTCTCGCTGCATTTACTCTAACCAACCAGCATTAAATTTGTCTACTTCTTCCCCAACAGTAACACAACACAGAAACAAACGGCACATCCATTACAGCGTTGACACATTTATTCTCGTTTGTCACCGGCATTAACTCAGTGGCGGCTGTATTAAATCTACCTGCATTTACTCTCGTTGCATTTACTCTGACCAGCTAGCATTAAATTCGTCTGCTTATTCCCCAGCTGCTGCATTTACTGCCAGATTTCTCCTAGCTGCTCCATTTAAATTCATGCACTACACTTAGCCAAATTTTGTCTGATTTTATGTATTTTTATTCTAGAACTTTCTAGAAGTTAGATAGTTATTAGTGAGTTATATGTATTTATTTTAGGAGTAGTTATTTATGAGTGGTTATAACCGCCAAACTTCTATAAACTCTTTTTTCATTCATAAATACCTCATCTCATTGTACAATGCATAACTATACACACAATCATTCCATACATTTCATTTTCTTCATTTCTTTTCTCCCATATTTTTTTCTAGTTTAATAATATGAGATTTTCAATTGTTTTGCAAGTAAACTAATTTTATCCTCATTCTCTTTGAATTTCCGCATCTATTTTAGAATAAAATTTTTATCATACTTCTCCACCTCACCATCATCCAAAATTTCCATGTTCGCATTTGAGTAGTTTAAACTAGACTTTCAAAAAGGTTGTGAAAGCGCGGTAGAAAGGTTAATTATCCATGCCTATGATCGCGTCGTATTAGGTAGTTTGTAGCAACTAAATATGCGGGAGCCTTGTCAACCTGCTTAGTTGTGAGCCGAATTTAACCCCGATTAAAAAGAGGTATCAGAGGGGTAAAACCACTAGTGCAACGGTTAGAAGAATAATTAATTGGACATACGTGCTTGCCTATCGGGTCACAAAAATATCTGGTGGCAACGGATTTTATTTCAAATAATGTCTTTGCCGGGTGTCGTTGAAGCCTCGTTGTAAATCTCTTAAGGCCAAGTACCAACCGAGTCAAGGGTCGGACTTAAGCGAAAAAGTGTAATCACGTTCATTCCTCGGAATCATCCTACAAATACATATATATATATATATTTCGCTATCATCGTCATCCCGCTCATTTCATCCATGAAAATCTAGTCATTAAGGAACGCACAAGTCAAAAACAAAAATCTCGTTCCACCTTGCGTATACCATTGGGTTATGTAATTAGTAAAACTCATTCTGCTAAATTAGTTTTCTTCGAGCCATCTGTCGTAGCTTGTTGTGTAGATTAGATCAATTAGCTCTAGGTATCGTAGCCTGCATTAGTTTAGTATGCTATTTAGTCTTAGTAATATGTTGATGAGTGTTATTGATGGGCTATGATTAGTTTAAACTTAATTTGTCTTAGTTATTTGTTGAACTGTACTTTTCTATGTTCCAAGTTTAGTTTAGGGGTTAGTTGCATAATTAACATTTAGAACATAATTAATTTGTTGGAAGTTGTTATAATACAGTTAGTTGCTGCTACATTCTTTGGTATCAGACTATTATTTTCCTTAGTCTCAAATTAGATAGATTAGTATAGTGTGTTCTATTGAATATTAAACCCATTAGCTTTTGTCTGGTATAATGTTCTTCAATTCATTTCTTTCTAGTATATTGTATTTTATAATAAAATTTCTATCATACTTATCTACCTCATCATCATCCAAAATTTCCATATTTGCATTTGAGTTATTTAAACTAGACTTTCGACAAGGTTGTGGAAGCATAGTAGAAGGGTTAACTATACATGCCTATGATCGCGCCATATTCATTAACAGACATTAGGTGGTTTCTAACAACTAAGTATACAGGAGCCTTGTCGATCTGCTTAGTTGTGAGCTGAATTTAACTCCGATTAAAGAGAGATATTAGAGGGGTAGAGCCACTAATGACACGGTTGGAAGAATGACTAATTGGACATAGGTGCTTGCCTATCGGATCAAAGGAAATGTCCAGTGACAATGGTTTTCTTTCAAATAATGTTCTTCGTCGGATTCGCTGAAGCCTCGTTGTAAATTTCCTAAGGTCAAATACCAACCAAGTCAAAAGTCGGGCTTACACAAAAGAGGGTGATCATGCTCATTCCTTCAAACCATCCCAAAATTATATGTATATATTTTTCGCTATCACACCATCGCTATTCCGTTCATTTCATCCATGAAAATATAGCCAGTAAGGAACGCATAAGTCAGACACAAACACCTCGTTCCATCCTTTCCGATATACATATATTTTATCATTGTATAGCTAGATTTAAATTCTATAATTTATCTTTTCAATCACTTTGATTGTATCAACTCATTGCACTTTTTCTAATTAAATATAAAATATTCTCATATTCTCTGAGTTTGACCCAGACACTCACCGATTAAAGAGAATTTTATTTTTGACGAATTTTTTAGAGTTACTACACGAACACACACGGCACATATTTTATACATATATCAATTTTTGTATCTCAAAGATATTTTTAAATTTTCCAAAACTCTTCGATCAACATCCATTTACAAATTTTTCAAGATGCAACAAGGGGACATCTCCCAATGTGTGTTGCCTTTGTCTTCCAGCAAGTTTCCGAGGTTTCTCAGCAAGAACATCCATTGAAGGATCAACAGGCTCTATTTTTCTTAGCATGTTGATCCCTTAGTGAAATAATTTCGTTGGATGAATCTTATTAGTCTAAGAAAGACATCAAAATAATTTATTAGTCTCAAAAGAGCTGGCAAAAAATCTTATCAATTTTAAAATGAGTAGGCCAAGTCCTCCAAGATAAATAGTCTTCACTGAATATTACACAAGTATAAGAAGACTATTGGAAAGCTCTACCTAATAGTGAAACAATTGAGCGTCACCAAGCTTAAAGTAAGAAGCAAGATTAAAACTAACAATTGTATCTTTGTTCACATTGAATCCTTCAAGCACTTTTTTAATATATGACTTTAGATAATCGCAAGTTCTTATTTCCTCCATCTCTGAAAATGTTGATACCAAGATTTTTATTATCGAAAAAATATTTCTTTATCAGTATAATATATTGGTTTGAGTTAAATTATTTATTTGAATGCGAATATATAATACCCTTTCAATCCACATTATACTATATTATTTATAATTTTAAATAAGTATACTTAATTATTGCAGTATTGAATATGTTGGTTGAAATTAATTGATATTACTCAAATAAAAATAAAATAAATTATATGTATATATAAATATATAATATATTTTCAAAAACCGGCATTAATATATTAAAAAAATCTATAAATAATGTCATGTTCTTAGATATATTTTAAAAGTTTTTGCAAGTATTTCTTTAAAACCATACCATATTTTACTATTTTAAAACAATACCAAAATGCTCAAACCATTAAAATGCTTAGGAATATTTAAAATTTAATGATTTGAGCATTTTGAACGTTTTCGATTTGAATTGTTTTGATATGTTTTCTTTTAAATGCAATTAAAATGATTTAAAACTTAAAATGACTTTGTGGATCTAAATGAAGGATTTAGGTGTGAGCCTCAATGAGTTTATCCTCCAGTTGAAATGAATTTAACTTTTCACAAGACATAATTTTTAATATAGGGTTTGGATGTTTTTTATTTAGTTTATGTGTATTTTATTATGTTAGTTAAATAAATATTATACTCTCTGTCTCAACTTAAAGTACTATTTTTACAACTTTCGTCCCTCCCACTTTACAATATCTAATTTCTATCTTAATAAAAATAATTATACACTAATACTAAAATACCCTTAACTTTTATCTAAATTATAAACATACTATTACATATATAATTACTTTATACATAAAGTTAAATGATGAATATGTCAAAACCTCCTACATACTTCAACTAACTAATAAAATATTATTATTTTTTAATTTGTTACAAAATATCAGTTTACTTGGGACGGAGGGAGTATATATTGTTTCGACCCATATTCTATGTTGATTAACAAAATTCAGCAATAATGAAATTAATCTCAACCATCAATTGTATTTAATATCTAATGATGGAGATTTAAGTGAAGGATAAGTATGTAATTTTATAATAAATCATATATAATATTAAGCATTTGTAGTTACGCTGCACTTACACACACTCACACGCAGATTGAAACGTTGAAGAAGAAGAAAACTTCGACGGCGATGAACATCGGTTGCGTTGTGCCTTGTTTTCAGAAAAGTTGCACATTAAGATTTCAATGTATTCTTTCATAGTCCTTTTTATATAGTTTCTATTTTTGCCCTAATTTTTAATATTTCAAATTACTTTTCAAATAAGTGAATAGTGGTGAATTATATAGAGGAATATCGGAAGAGGGAGGAAGAGAAGGCAATGCAGGTGATGGATTAACGGAATACATGTGTGTTGGGTTGGGTTGAGGGGTTAAGGAAAGGTTTGACTTTATGGCCACATTGAATGTGGAATGAAGATTTATTGGTGAGCCCGTGAAACTGGTTATAGCGATTGGGGAGGATTGAATTCAATTTAATTGAATTGAATTGAAGATGATCAGGAAAACAACATATCTATGACTACAATCTATTTACCTGTCTGCTGCCATGGTCACCCAAATAAGTGAAACTTGAATGTTATTTTTAGCTAATAGTTTTCTATCTAAATTTTATATCACTACAAAAAAAATGACCATTTGTAGCGGCTTTAAAACTATTACAAATGGGCATTTTTCGTTATAAAAAGCTATTTGTAACGGATTTGTACCGGATTTTGACCGGTGCATATACTCGAGTTACAAAAAGTCTCTGTACCGACATTCTCCGTAACAAAAAGTGGGTGGTCAACGCGCGTGAAAAATCTTTTTGTAACGCAAGCAATGTATTTTCGATTTATTTGTAGCGGAGATTTCTCGTAATAAAAGAATCGCTACAATAAATGTTCATGCATTTGTACGACTTTTGTTACGGTATAATTTTTGTTACAATAAGCTGATTTATCAGTAAACTATTTTAAATGACATTCATATTTTTTGTACCGATATTTGTAACGACCACAATTTCGCAACAAAAATAGTATCCTTATTTTTTTCAGTAATAACAAAAAAATTAGTATCGGTACCAAAAAACTTGTACGATGCAAGAAAATATTACAAAATATTAAAGTATTATAGCAAATCTATATCACCATCAGTTGCACCAAGTATGCACTATTTAGGAACATAATTATTTCGCAATACGGCCAAACATATACAATTCAAGGGCAAAGCATAGCAATAAGCACACAAAAAGAACCGGAATATGCAAGTTCAACGAACAGAAATGACTCAGTCAGTATCAACCCATAAACAAAAGTTAATCATAATAGAATTATGTGCAATGTTGCATCGTCCCATACAACGTCAAAGTGAACATATACGGCAGTTACGGGTGACGAACGAGCTGCCAACATAATGCAAAATTATATAAGAATTTACTTGCGAGATGGTTAAGTTATAATCTAATAGAAAGTTATAAAAATAGTTACGTACATCTTTGAATGTCCAGTCGATTGGCTTAACGTGGACAACCTCAGTGTTTGCACTCGAGATGTCGTTCGTAGATTGAGCGCGGCCTTCAGAACGGTAGCAGCCGTGAAAAAAACCTTCACTATGTCAATGGTATCACCTACGTATATATAAAAAAACACGTGCATATAATCGGAAACAAAATGCAACTCACAAAATTTCATAATCTTAAAGATGATGATCGATACTGCAACATTAATACATATACAAAACAATCATGAACTAAATGATACTAACATATGGCTTCAACTACATACCACCAATAAAGTATATAAAACGATATATTCTCCAGAAGAAATGCTTGCAAATCTCTAGCTTCCCTGCATAAATCGAAAACATAACCTATAATTTTTTTTGCAAAATTGATTGGATGAATAAGAGAAGAGGCAAGGACAACAGACAAAAATGCAGCAAAATTATTTTCACTTAGAAGTTATGACCTCTCTTTATTACCAAACCCAAAAGTGTTGGCATAAAACAGTTAACCAAAAGTAACTGTATCGTGCCGAAATGGAGCCTTTGACTATAATGCATATAGGAGAAACCACACAGACACATTTATTAGCTGAATAATCCAGCTATCAAACAAAATTGCAATAATGAATAAACCAAAAACATGAGAAATAAGTGGAGCAATGAGTGATGATGGGTACTCTAGACAAACATGTACAATTTAACTTCCGGAGATGGACCATAAAAATGTCACAGAGGTAGTGATGCAATAGTTTTCAATGTATCACATATTATATATGTCTATACAGGGTTGTGTGTACCCATATAATAGACAAGAAAATTATAATTCTATCTTCTTTCAACATATTATAGATGGACACAATATCACCACCATAGTGTTGTTAAGAGCATTAAGAGAATGTGGCCTATTCAGAATTGTGGTTCTCGAATTACTTCCGCCTTGAACCAACACCTGAAATTTGTTTAAGCGGAGCAAAAACGTTCAAAGCTCCATTTCTCCGACTATTGATGTAGTAAACAAAGCATCTAACATCAGTTTTATTTGAAACTTTGATTAGATTCTTTATTAAACCTTTTATAATAACGATATTCTATTATTTTGATGAGATAACACTCAAATAAACATACAACACCATAGTTTAGAAAACAATGATCACAAGATAAAATGATACACTATTGCACAACATTACACAGAATCACCTAAATAGATTACGCACCTCAATTTCTCTCTTATTCATGGAAAGTACTTTTGATTAACTAAGAACAAAAAAAATTTAAAGAAGCAACAAATCTACAATTTGATTCCAAAACCGTGGAGTCAATGCACTTTAAAGGAATGTTCAAATGACATAACTAGAGCACAGTCATTTGAAATATATATATATATTAATCTATAATAGCCATACACAACTTGGAATAAAAAATCAATCAAATTTGGCCTGATTAAACTATGCATGCATGAAAGACACTAGTACAATGATTAAATTACGCAACTTGTTTGCAGCATCGGATGTGTGCAGTGAATTTAAATATGCAGAAGAAATTTACCTTTAAGATAAGACAAGACTAGACTATATATGACCATCTACATCAATCAATAATTCATTGGATTAATTGTAAAAAACTCTACAATATTATTCATTCCGTGAGAATTTCTAACTACTTTTAGCAACACTATGACTGATTCACTCACTCACTCGACATTTCTTCCACCTTGGCAGATACTATTATTATTATTATTTTATATACACAATGAAACACTTGCACTTGCACTTGAATTTGAAGTTGAACTTGCTTGGATCTCAAGATTTAGATACAATGAACAATATCCAATAACATAACTTGTAATATTAATATTTTATTCTTATTTCTCCTCTCTCATTCATTCATTCATTTATACATACGTATCTATAATATATTAGTAAGTATTATTGAAGAATGGTGAGCTAGCACTGTGATGGCACCAGAAAATAAGAACTAACATATGTATTATTATTATTATTATTATTATTATTATTATTATTATTATTATTAAACAATTCGATATATAATAAATAGATAGATAGATAGCCATGATAGTTATATTGAGGAGCAACCACAACTGCTATAACTCAACATCAAACAAAGTGGTGGTGCATGGATAAAGATGCACACACAAATACACCAATCCAATATGACCAACATAAGACTTAGCGAAGAGTTACAGCAGATAGATTATCACAATTCACACACACAGTGTGTGCATATCAGCGTATCTAATTATGTGAAAACGAATTAATTAATTAGCTCAATTCAAAGATAAGATAGATATGTGGATGAGTAGCAACAATAATCGGAGTGAGTGGCTGCAATTAAGTGACCTATGCTTCCTGGACAAGGCTTTGTTTGTTTGGTTAAGTTTCCACAAACCCACTTAATACATATATATTAAAGGTCAGATAAATTAGATTAAAGTGCAAGAAATTAAAGTGAAATAATGAAAAATCATACATATATATTAGTTATATGTGGAGGTCAACAGTCTGATCTTACTCAGACAAGAAGATTGAAAAAGCAGTAGAAAAAAAAAAAAAAAAAAAGACACCAAACAATACTAAGTTATTACAATAATAAACCCAAGTGGAAAATCATCGATAGTTCATGTGGTTAAATTCATGACCTAATTATGAAATTGGTATTGAATAAGAATCTCATTTGGATTATAAAAATAAAAAAGAAAAGTGGGTTAATTAATAAATGACTAAGATTTAAGTGAACTTTGCAACATTTTTCAGTTCTTATTATTATCTTATCTAAATGTCACTAGAAAAAAAAAACAAATTTTATAGTTGAGTTTGGGACAATAATTTGAAAAAAAAAAAAAAAAAAGACAATTATTACAATAGTTTATTAAGGTTCTCCTAAAAAAACCTTAATTAATTTATAAAACTTTGAGTAGTATAACGAATCAAATGATTGAATTGAAAATTTTCACATTGTTAAGTTGCCGGTTGGTCGAATTGGTATTGTATGATAGTCACAGCTAGATCTTTTCGTCATTGATTCAAACTTTGTCTACACCTTAACCAAATGGTATTATTTTCTTTTGTCACATCTATTCCTAGGGTTTAACTTTACAATGTAAAAACCACAAAAAAAGCTACAAAAATAATTGAATGGAGACATATATTTCATGAGGGGTCACCATTCACCACGCTGAGATCAAAACCAATCATACAATACCAGACAAAAGCTATGCATAGGTATTTAGTTATTGAAGAAAAGCAGAAAAAAGTAGAAACCTAGAGTCCACAATTATATTAATTCCAAAACCTTCAAAAATTGAATAAGAAAAGAAGTACCATAAGGGATTTTAAGGTCCGTTGTGTTCTCCTCTTCTTCCGTCGACATACTCGATACCAAAAAAATCAAATCTAAATAGGAGAAAGATTGATTCACAATTTAAGAATAATCAGAAAAATACCTCGAACTCGATTCACCAAAGCGTGCGAAACCTTCTTGCCGGCGGTGGCTGTGTGCAGGCCGCGCGCAGTCGACGAAGAGAATTCGTGCGGCGGCGTCGGTCGTAGTGGCTCTGTGCGTATGAGGGAGGAATTTTTAAATTAGATTTAGGGATTAGATTTAGAAGTTATAAATATTATATATGTATATAATTGTATATACTAGTTTTAATTTTAAATAAATATTTTTTTAAATTTTAATTTGTATATATTAATATATAAATATTATATATGTATATATGATATATTATTTTAGATTTTATTTTATTTTTAAATTTTAAATTATTGTAGTTGTAACGAAAAAAATATCGCAACAAAAGAAAAAAGTTGACTAAACCAAAAAAAAACTATTTGTTACGAAAATATTCGAAACAAAAAATAGCTTTTGTAACAAAACAATTGTAGTGGATAAGATTCCGCTACAAATGGTCATTTTTTTTTGTAGTGTATATTTGTGCACTATAAGAAAATATTAATTTGAATGTTGGTGACTTGTGTTAACAAACAAATGCACAATTGATTCATATGGATGAATTTCAATGTAAAAATGGACTTCCAATACATCATATAGATAAGTTTCAGTTAAATCAATAGATGAAACACAAATTACACATCTCAACAACAATGATGGTACTATCTATCTAAATGTTACATATTTTTGTCATCTTATATTGTTACTAAAAAATTTATTATCATTACTTAAAAATATGTTATATGTTTAAAAAGGTTCATTATATATATAAAAAATAAGTAAATATATTAAAAAATAAATAATATAATAATAAATTTTATTTATTATAAATTACCTTTTCAGATCATTTTTGTGTTGATTTTTCTTAGTAAATGCTTCATTTTCCAAAATATCATCAACAAGAAAATACAATTTATCCCAAATTTCTACAATCTCTTGTCTAGCAGCCGATAGTTTTTCATTTTTTCACTTTTTAAAGTATTCAACTATAAAATCAATGCTTTATTCTTGCTTTCGTAGGCTTGTTTTGAATTTTCAACATTATCGTCTGAGCACAAAGTATTTTTATTTTTCTAGAAGATAAAAATACTATATTCGTTCTTAACATAGTAGAAGCCCTATTTTTTTAAATTTTTAATGCAAACATATGTACTTAGATTTCATATGGCAAAGAAAAAACAGTAATATTCTCTGCACAAAATCAACTCACATAAACTTCAGGTATTAAATATTATAAAACAAAAAATCTTCTAGTTTTACATGCTGGGAAACAAGATGCCTATCTAGATCTCTGTCATTCGTAATTTTACAAGTTCATCATCTTATGGTATAATATGTAACACATATTCTACAATATAATATGTACCACATACTTTATTTTCCTCGGCTAATTTATTTTGAATTTCAATTAGAACTTCCCCAAAACCTTGAATCACATCAGCCAAACGTATGTGTCTCTTAAAAGAGCAAGTAAAGCTTCTAGTCCTCAAATTTTTATGATCAATTATATCATAAAATAAATGCTGAAAATAACAAAACAAAAAAGAGAGAGAGAAATACAAAAATATATGTACATATTATATTTACACATTTCAAACACTTTCCATAAGATAATGCATATCTCATGTCAATCTACAAGTTAGTTTTTTGTTATCCACCAATTTACACTAAAAATTGTGAATTGAATCCACCAACTTGTCTTTTATAACAACAAGCCAATTATATCTTTTAGCATCCTCAGGAGACACAAGGAACCTCAAGAATCGATTATTGATACATGGAGATATTGATGGAATTAATAACGTCGACAAAGAATATATGACATAAAATTTCCAAAAGTTAATTGCACCGTGCAATCTAAAAGATTCTAATATCTCTAATAACCAAAAATTTTGGACTCCCATAGAATTTATTGTATCAACCTCGAACCATTAACTAATTTTATGAATTTGGCTATAATAGTTTGAAGGCTTTACTAAAGATATGAGATGTTTACCAAAATCATATGGGAGCCCATATACTCGAGCAACATCATCATCAGTAATATGTCATTCCGTCCCATCTAAAAGAACAAAACGTTTTTTTTTTCTCAATGTCCCAATTTTTCATTAAGTGAAATAATGACTCACTATTTATTATTGTTTTCCTAAGATATAGAAGACCTTCAAAATATGACTTCTCAATATAGGATATAAAGACTTCTTTATTGTCATACTCTAGTTGTTTATTCAATTTAGCTATTTTACTCGGGATGAAATACATCTAAACATGTCTAGCCATTTCTCCCTTGTAAAAAAATAAAAAAATAAAAAAAATAATTAAACATAACACAATCAATAAAAATATACCACAATTCAACAATACAATACCATTATATATGTGACTTTTCACTACCATTATTCATTTATTTTATTCATTCTAATGAAATTGAAAAGCATAAAATGAAATAAGAGGAAATACTTAAGTGAGAAATAAGGAAGCCGGATCTCTGTTGACTATTTCATAAAAATTTAACAGATAAAGAAGAAAAAAATATTACGTTTTATAGTTTTGAGTGCAACAGCCATCAGAGTCAGAAACATGGATGCATAGTTAAAAAAGAATTAGCACAAATAGCTTTAATTCAAGTAGATTGGTAAACAAAACAAAATTTCTCATCCTTATCCTACCGTTACAATTAATCTACAATAAATACATCAATACAATACCACATAGTAAACCAATAAAAAAATATGAAACATAAACTCTAACAAGGAGATCATATGGAAAAATGAGATAAAGAAACACCTAGACAACAAAGTTAGTCTTATTTAACTATTTCCTATAATTTTATGATTTCACAAATTCACACACACACATATATATATATATATATGCAATAGCAATCAAGTTACAGAATACAAAATCTATCCAATCTATCTACCCATATGCATGCAGCAGCAACAACATCTATACAAGTTGTCGATCAATCAATAAGCAGCTATATTCTCTACTTCTTCCCTAAAAATGCATTATACAAATTTAGTTTTCCGAATTATCTAAAGATTAAAACACATTATAAAATCCTAGAAACACATTATACAAGTTATACAAGCTAAGTGAGAATTCTGAACCAAAATGTTGACTGAGAGATTTCGCAGCAAAAAGATTCTGAATCGAAATGTTGATAAGGGCACAATACACATAATTGGATTGAGAGTTTGAAATTGAATTCGCAGCAGATGATTCACCAGTTGAGAGATTCTGAATGACTAGGGCAAAGAATCGCACAAGGCCAAGGAATGGCACAAAGGATTCTATGTAGAAGGATTCCGAATGATAAGAAAAAAAAACGGGATAAAAAAACTAAAATACCCTTATCTAATTACAATTATTAAATTAAAATGAATAGTTAAGATATAATTTAACAATGTTAATTATATTATAATACCCGTACATGTTCTTTTTATAAAAAATATTATATTTTATTAGAAATTATGATTTTGCATATAATTAAAAAATAAATAAATTAAGTCTTAATTTCATGTAATTATATTTATTTTTAATTTTGCGAATCTAAGCGAATTATGAGCAACAGATGAATCCGATTACCTCATGGTCAGGACTCCACCTCCACACAATTTCTTATCTATTGATCTCTTATTCAATTTCATCTGATACTGATTTTTTTCTTTTCATTTTTGTTTTCTATTTTCACTAAATAGTATTTGACCTAAAATATGTAAGTGCAAAAGTAAATATCTAAACAATTAACGTTGTATAATTGTTGATCATAACTGAGAAAATTAATACATTTGAGCAACAAAAACACTTATATATGCTAATGGTAATTAATATTTTACTATTTCTTCTTTGAAATGCGTATGCCATGGTAGATAATGAGTGAATCCGCTTTATCAACTCATTTTAACAATTCAATGTAATATTTTAATATTATAATTGTGTTGAATAAATATTTTAATAATATTTATGTGCTTTTAAAATCAACGGTGCCATAAATTCAAATGACCAAATTGAATGAATAATATTCTACTCCCTCCGTTTCCGTTTCAGATACCATGTCTGCTACACTGTAGACACGGTATTTTATGAGGGGTGTAATTAGTATATAATTAAGAATGTATTAGTGAAAATAATTATTTCATAATATAAATAATTATAAATTAAGATTAAGATAACTAATTAGTTTAATTAAAATTTTAAAAAATAAAATAAAATTAAAAAATTTAAAATGAGATTAAAATGTGTAATCATTTTCCAAAAAAGAAAAGTGACATAGTACGTGGAACGGACAGAATCGACAACGTGGAAATGATATTTGGAACGGAGGAGTAACAAGAATGGAAAATTCCTAACAATTATAGAAGCAATGTGTCGTACGTATAGCTACATATAAGTTTCCAGTTAAAAAAGTGTAGGCTAAATAGTACTATTATCTCATTTCTTTAAATATTGATATATAATATAAATGAAGTGAACACAACAAAATAATTTTATAATATAAATGAAATGATATTTGTATAATATTTTCTTCGTTCCATTTAATTTGTTTTATGTTTTTATTTTTGTCTGTCTCATATAATTTCTCTTATCTTTTTTAAAAAAATGTAATTTTACATTTCAATCATATTTTGAAATTCATAATTTATAAATTTTTATTTTAAATTATTTAGTTATTTAAATTTTAATCTTTAATTATTTCTATTAAATCATAATTATTTTCCTTAATACATTTGTTATGTGATTATTAAAATTGAAAAATTAATAATTTGTTAAATGAAGAAAAAAAATATATATTTGAAATGCAAAACAAATAGTGGCCGACTTCTATGGAGTTTCAACAAAAAAAAAAAAAAAAAAAAATATTTAGTTATTGCTACTTATTTACAATAAATGATATTATCTTTTATTATATATATATATTTTTTATTTAGTAACTAATTTTTTTAAAATATGTCTCATTATTTTCTACTTTCATCATTTTTTTAATAATTCTTTTTTTAATTTCGTACCGGACCTAAATGTATTTAATTTTACTGGACAGATGTAGTATTTGAGTTTATTCACATTGTGTTTTTAATTACATAATTTCTTCTAAATATTATTTAAAAAATATAATATATATTTATATTAACACAATATATAATATATATACTTTATTTGGTCACAAAAAAATTAACTTTATAATATAAAATATTAATTTTTTATATTAGTGACACAATTTATCATATTTAATATATATATAAAAAAAAATTGATTCTTAGGGTGTGTTTGTTTGGGGTTTGAATTTTGAGTTAAAATTTGAATAGTAAAAATTTTGAATTTAAACAGTTGTATGATGTGATATAAATAGGTGTTGATGTGATGTTTTGAATGTAATTTTTAGTATAATATAAAAAATAAAAAAATATGTGTTTGATTTGATATGTTTGTGAAAAAAAAAAAAAAAATGAATATTTTTGACCACACCCTAAGTATTCCTTTATATAACACAAATGTATATAAAAGCATCTAATTTCATTTGTGTGGTCAAATGTTTTGGTACATGTTCTAATAAAAATAAGTGATACTCCAATTATTAGTTTTTACTTTTTATAATAAAAAAATAATATATTAAAAAAAAAAAGTAATTTACTTTTTCGAAAAATAATATCTTTAATAACAACCTAAGAATAAAAAGAAAAGTAAGTGACACGAGGGAGTATATGATAATTGATTCTCAAAGAAGTTAATATTACATGAATCCGTTTTGTCTGTTCTAAGGACCAACCAACATACCTACAACAACAACTTATGTGTAACAACTTGTGTGACAAAAAACATCAAATCCAAGAGAAAACTAACATCAGCACAGCAGCTGTTCTATCCTCACTTCTCCAGCAGCAAAGCACAGCACAAAACTGTCTGTCTGTACCCCTTACAATCGCCGCAATCCCGACTTCCTCGAAACCGTTTTCCGGACAACCAACGGACTGCTCACCCACACCTGCTTGTTCCTCCACGACAAAGACCCGAAAACATACTCACCCTTCAACGCAGCAGCAGCTGTAGTCGCCTCCAAGATTACGGTGAAGTTCATCTTCTGACCATATCGAACAAAGGCGAGTCTTCTAGGTACGACCCTAACATTAACACCCGGCGGAGGAAAAACTGCTGCTCTGTACACACTCCGCGGCCTCCCCACGTTTGTGACCGTCCGCGAGACTGTAAACGACTCTTTAAGATTAGGGACCGTAATGGAGGGGTAGTTGAGTCCAGATGCTGTCGACAATGCTCGCTCGCACGTGCTGTTGTCTCTCGTGATCAGCCGTAGAGATTTGTCTGTGTACCCGACCCAACACAGAAACGCTATGTAGTCTCCGGGTGTTGCATCGTATACTAGACCGGGGTCGAGGACTTGCCTTGGGTTCACAAACCCGGCGCCCATGTCGAACGGGTCTGCCTTTCGCGCGCCGGGACCTGCTGTGATTGGTTGTCGCTGCTTGTCCAGCGTCGAAGCTTCACCAAAACTTTAAATTTTTAGCACTCTGAGTATACGAAACATCGATACGCACCAAGAACATAGCTTGACTCGAGTTCAGAATTGAAGCTGTTCGAATTTCTGTTTTACCTGTCGTCATCATGGCGGATTTGATCGCCGACGGGGACCAGGAAGGGTGCACGGACTTAATCAAGGCGACAATCCCTGTCACGTGAGGACATGCCATGGATGTCCCCGAAAGTACGTTGAAATTCCGGTTAGCGGTTGCAGGTGACCACGCCGCCAGGATATTCAGCCCGGGAGCTATTAAGTCTGGCTGCAATTTTACCAAGTACATTCAATACATTGAGGAAGCAACAACAAAAACTAACAAAAAAAAGAGCGTCGGGAAGTAGAGAAACGCATCAGTCTAACTTTTACCTTAAGAATTTCGGGCGTCAACATGTTGGGACCTTTTGAAGAAAACGATGGCACGCGAGGGGCAGCTCTCGATCCTAAAACTGTCTTGGCAGACAGAATTCTCGACATGGGATTTCTGTAACGAATACGACGACGAATAAGAAAGGCGCGAAACCATACGGAGCTATAAGAGCAAATTCGCGCGACATAAAACACGACCTCGAAGAATTCACGTAAGCTAAGATTTTCTTGCCCACCGTTTTCCCAACAACAGCTGCTGGGATCGCGAAAGGAATGGCGACATCTCTGTCTGCTTCATCGATGAGAATCATTCCAACCCCGCCGGCTTCTTTAACTACTGCGCCTTTGGCAAGCTTCGACTCCATCGAGCTCCCAGCATGCCGGCAAACTAGAACTTTACCTTTAGCCTTTGTGCTATTCAGAGAACTCTCGAGACAGAAACTATCCGTCGCAAACATTAAAGACCGAGATAGCTTGAGATTTCGATTTACAGAAGCAATATCAACAATTTACGCTAAGTGAACTACCTTCGATTCACCTGGATTGATACGGCGTAAAGTAGCCTGCATATGCTTCGGATGCGGATATGATCCTAGCCGCAGCATTCATCTTCGACGAACTTAGACTTTCACCCTACCCGACAAGAAAAACTCCAGATTATGTCATATTTTGCCCAAAGTTAACTCTGTAATCTAACTGTTGGTTACCGAAATGTGTGTTCGATTTGCAAGAATGATGTCGGATGTAAAATCTCGATCAGTTGAGCTAGCTCCCACAGTTATTATCCAAGGAGCAAGATTCGTCGCCGATCCAGAAGTCCCTTCATTTCCAACAGATGCAACGACAACAATTCCACGGCTAACGGCATGGAAAGATCCGATGGAGATGGCATCGCTAAAATAATCGCCTTGCGGAGAATCACCACCCAAAGACACCGATATAATATGCACCCTGTCTCGAATGGCGTCGTCAAATGCAGCCAGAAGGTCGACATCGTAGCAAGCAGAGCTCCAGCATGTTTTGTACACGGCAATCCTAGCCATAGGTGCTCCTCCTCTAGCACCACCAGCAGCCAAACCGTTGTAATTCATGTTGTCGACATAACGACCAGCAGCAGTCGAAGCTGTATGACTCCCATGGCCAACACTGTCCCTAGCAGACTTATAAGACACAATCTTCTCAGCTTCTTCGGCTTGATACCCGCTTAGATAGTATCTTGCTCCAATCACTTTCCTATTCCGGAAAAAGTTTCTCAGATATTTCTCAAAATATTTCTTGCGAATGAAAATATTCACATGAATGTGTTCGAACCTGTTACATGTCGAAATGTTGTATGCTTCCCCGGGCTGGCACTCTCCCTTCCATCCTTCTGGAACAGGAGGCATTCCCACGTCGCTAAAACTTGGGGACTCCGGCCAAATTCCTGAAAAAAGTGATCATTGTTACAGAAATCACAAGTTCAACTAAATTCTTGTGGTGGTATTTGTTTACCGGATGCTTTTTACTCTTTTTCTTTCGCTAGAAAGGAAGTATCAGAAAGAAAGCACTGCAAGAAGTTTTCGACCTTACTTAAAACAAGCATTATCGAACTAAGATGAAAACTCTTTCTGCCCATAGATCCTAAAAATGACACAAAGTCTTCCGAACAATCTTAGCCATCTCCATAACAAAATACTTTTGCAAGTTTTCGAAAGCTCATATTGCCTAGTGTTTTAATGTAATGTTTTCATATCCAACAACAAATACTGCTTTTACACGATCAATCCGTTGCTCTTCAAGTGCGCACATGATTCAACCATCTTGCATACTTTATACCACATTAAGCAAACAATTCGAATCAAAAAAATTGCACAACACTCCGACAAAGCATCCAAACAATGGTTCCATCGGAAGTGAACTAACAAGATTAACATAACATGCTCACCTGTGTCGATAAAACCAATGACGACATTAATTTGGTTCTTGGTG